>NW_028288845.1:710000-1910000 GCF_059628265.1 Tinamus guttatus
CAGTTCTTTGGAGCAGTTTCAAGGCTTTCTGCCCACGTCTTCTGCTTATGCAGGAGAAAGACAGGAAAAAAAGAGCAACAAAAAAAACTGCGTCTCTACTTGGTTCTGCAAGAGGCTGCCAGCACCGCCACGGACCAGGGATGGGCCAGTCAGCGTAAGCGAGTGCCTGACTCGGATCAAAGTGGCAACATCATTTCTGACACTTTCTGCACAGTCAAGGCTCTAACAGACACTTTTTTTGGAGCAGAAATTTAAGTCCTGGTATCTTCAGAAATCTGAATGTGTCCAGGAACAGAAATCCTGGGCAGAGGAAGTTGTTTTGGGATACTTTCAGATACTTTGTGTCAAAAGAAATCAATGACTTAATTTTTTTTCTGAGACTTTAAAATTACAAACAAAAAAGTTAATTTGAAATATTTAGTTCTATACATTGCTGAAGCGAGTTATTCAATGTAACCCCAAATTCCTCCTTCCTTTTGTCCTCTGTAGAGAGAAACATTGCTGTAATTACCCTGATTTGCTGGAGTTTCCATCTCAGCAGACGTGTACCTTCCCAACAGAAAACCACTCCAAGATTTGCCAATCAACACAGTCTCCCAATATTGGAGAAGACAATAGCACCAAGCATCTCAGCAGACATTAGCAGCGTTCACATGGAGCGCTGCCAGAAAAGTGTCCAAGAGGATATAGCCTAGTTTACTAAATTATCCATCACGCATAGCATATGCATGGGGTTGGGTTTTGTTTGAAGCTTTTCCCCCTCACCCATAATTTGGGGAGACTTTAATGGGTGTTGACAGCAAGTCCTCTGAGCAGCAAAACGCCTTTTTTTTTCTTTAAATATGCACAAATCCCTCCCTTTGTGCCTCTTCACTGGCTGCTCGCAGCAGATAGGGCTCCCTCGCGCGCGCACCTCTGCGCCGGGCGCAGGACACGGCTCCAGCAGCTCCAGAGGCCCAGGGCAGCGCTCCCGTTCTGTCCCCAGACCTTTACTCTATTTCTGTATCTGTAGAGAAGCACCTGGCACGTGCTGGCAGCCCTCCGCAAGCAACGAGCTATGACGAGAAGTGGCAGCAGACTAAGAATCTCTCCTGCTCCTGAACTTTCCTCCACCTCGATTTCTGGCAAGATTGCTAGGGATTTAAATTAGGAGAAGGAATAGAATGAAAATAATACCCTGAATTTATTTCTACCAAGGATGTCAGACTAATTTATGAACAAGCATTTTGGAGATGACAATGCAGACACGCATTGACAACCAGCAGCTTCACGTTCAAACTGAAAGAGTTCCAAAAAACACCTCAGTTCTCCACTTTTTCCAAGTCTATGTTTTGAACTTCCACAGAAAGCAGAACTATCACCCCACTACACTCAAAAGTTCTCACACAAGAACACAAGCAGAATCCAAAATATCCTGCATCAAACTTTTTTTTTTTTCTCCTCTCCTCTAAAATGGAAGAAAAGATAAATCACAATAGACTCTTTACAAAATTGATTTGGGGTTTTTTTTTTTTTAGGGCATTATGTTATCTTGTCAACACAACCAAACAAACAGCATGCTGTAATGTGCATCTGTGCCACCATTGCACATACCATTGCTCTGCGCTTCTTTGTTGAATACAAAGGCCTATGTTTTTGCTTTGGTAACTCAGCTCTTCCAAAGTTTCATACTGAACTTACCTGAAATCATCAATGCAGTCTTTGTCCATCTTTTTTTCTATTTAAGGAAATATTTCCTTAAAAAAAAAAAAAAAAATCCAACAGGCACATGAACACCTCTATAGCAAGTTTATCCAATAAGCAGAAAGCTGTATTTCCTCAGCGACCTTCCCCTTTCCCACAGACCCTGTCTGGATAAGCTGGGCAATGTGCTCCAAACCGCTGCTCATGGCCATCTCTAACCTGGCTTAACATGGTGATTGCAGGATGTTAAATACATCAATCTAAGTTAATCGTCAGCTAGGCAAAGCCTGCGGCTTTCACAAAGCGAAGCGGTGACATGAAGTCACGCTGAAGACCTTTTTCCAAAGGTTATTCAGAACTTTTGTTTCCTACTGCACAGCTGGTCTCAGGCAAGACCTGGGGCCAAACAGCAGCCATCGAGACTGTCCCGAGCACCACTTCCCACTGCCCCCGAGACTCATCAGTGCTCCCTGTCATGACCGGGAAAAACAGAAACTCCCTTTCCCAAAAATAAATTAATAATAAATAATAATAAAAGCTTAGGGCCTGATCCAGATTTCATCTGGGACAATGCAAGTCTTGCCACTAACTTCAATAAGCTTTTTGAAGGTTTATGACACTACTAATCAGGAGTGTTGTACTATTAAAAACAATATACTGTTAAAAACAATGCAAAAGAAACTAACAAAGAAAAAAAGCCACAGACCTTGTGAAACTACAGTACAACTTTCACAAAAATGTTAAAAATGAATAAATTTAAATAAATAAGTAAATAAAAGCTGACAGGCTGGAGGCACCTGATCAGCTGGAAATGGCTCTGCAGCTTTTTACCCCAGCAGCTTTTTACCCCAGCACTCAGTGTCCAAGCCACTAAGTTGTTTGTCCCTGTGAGAAAGAATGTTTATAAGAGAAAGTACAGATTTTATTAAAAAAATAAGTTGAAAAACAAACCAAAGCAGATCATCTCCACTCCATCTGCATAGCACAAAATGCCACCAGTGAGGAAAGTTTTCTATTTCAAAGACTTTAAAAGTCAACTCTAAACTACAAGTATGAGCAACATACAGCACATATTTAAACCATGATTGCCTCATTTTCTGCAAATTCACATTACTATTTTAACAAGTGCGTTAGTAAAAAATTCCAATTAAAAAAAGAAAAAAAAAAAAAAAACCTTTAAAAGTGTTTTAGGAAGTTATCTGGGAGCAATAAATGATAATACTTGTAGTGAATGCAACATCTGCTTCTGTTGTAAAGCAGTCCAGGACCTGTCCCCAATAAGGAAATGCTAAGCATCACATACTTGCTCAGACCCCAGGTTATCAGCACATATGTATACACACACACATACATAGGCATGTTTGTATGTACATATTCAACAGCCTTTCCACACCACGTGCTTGGCAAAGGGGCAGTGCTCACACACAGACTAGCAAGGACAGCAAGCAACCTGCAGCAGGAGCTGCTGCCCCAGTGAACATGGTGGGACTCATCACCTAATCCCAGGAACACCCCTCAGCTCAGGGGCTTCATCCCAGACCATACAAGCTATTAAGCTGCTGTTATCTTAGGCAAGAGCAATAACAAGTATGAAAAATAAGAAGCTGAATCTTACCTACTTGGGGGCACAACACCTCCAGTCATGCCACAGCCCCAGGATGTGCCCTGTTCACTCGGCCTGCATCCTTGCAGACCCAAGCTGTGCACACCAACCTTGGTGCAATGCTCTTCTTGGTGCTCACGAGTACCACTTGCTAACAAGTGCACTGACCACCACCATCACACCTTCACATTCAAGCACAGAATGCAAAAATGCCTAAAGCCTCAGGAGGCAGAGTCCGCTCACCCCAGGGCAGCAAAAAGGTCCTAAGGCTGCAGGAAGGTGCTTTTGGCCATCCCACAGCTGCAGTGCCTCATTGCAAACTCGCAGCAGCTGTGCACGCATGAGGGGGAAGCCTCTTATGTCAAAGAGAAAGAAATAGTGCTCATAGGGATGCAAGAGGAACCCAATGGAACAAGGTCCCCCTCAAGCCCCCATGGCTGCAGCTGGACAAGCATCTCACAAACACATAAAGAGCCTCCCGGGGCCCCTTAGTCCCTTCTGCTGCCAGCACCCACCAAAACTTAAGACCAGGTGGCCCCTGCTGGTGACAGAGGGACTTCTCTGCATGGTGGCACCTAACATTGAGAACAGAGGAGCTGTTAGTCCCTTCTCTGAACACATGGAGGGCTTCAGTTCCTCCTTGCAAATCTTTCCTGGCATGTTTTAATACTTACTTCTTACTATTATGTGCACTCAGATACAAGATGTATTTAGGAGTCTTTCAATGTTCCCCCAAGTCTCTTATTTATTCTTCCAAGGCTGACAAGCGTGTTCCTGCAGGTAAATCCTTCTTTTAAATAACCAACAGTGCCTCAGAGGGGTAGCGCTGGGGGAGTTCACCCTGCAGTGCAGCAGTTACTTGAAGCGAGCCCTTCTTGCGCGTACGCAACACCAGCAAAAGGGAATTTGTGTGTGTGGCCGTTCCTTGCAGCCCCGTGTGTCCCACGCCTCCTGCCCTCTTCCCGAAATCCTGCCGGTCCATCCCCACCTTTACCTGCACCTGCCCAGGATGCAGAGGTGGAGGGAGGCTCGCGTCCAACATGGCTCCGTTGAGCGCGCTAGGGTACACGGGTCATACACCGAGCACATTTTTAACAAAGAACAGAGGAAATTAGCCAGCAGAGCTGCAGTTACTGCTTTTCTGGGCTGTGTGTGCGGACCCGATCCTGACTGCATTGGCATGGACCATGCTCCTCATTCCCATCAAGTGAAGGAGGTTTGAGCAAGGCCGAGGAGGCCGCTGGCTCACAGCACCGTCGGCCACGGGCGGCTCTGTGCGATACTGCATCTGATAAGGCCGGTTTTGGATCAGACCTCAAACATGAGGCATGTGATAGAGACAAAAGTCCTTAAGGCAGGTCCATATATGGATTTGTGCATGGGATAAACATTGGTCAGGTTTGGCAGAAGTTCTATACACAGGCACATATCCATTAAAAAAAAAAAAAAAATCAGAGGTCTAACGTATCATTGGTCTCCCTGCAGCTCTGCACCAGAATAAGCAAGTCGAGTGCAGGGACTTTTTAAAGAGAAATTTGCCTCAAACTTTCAAAGAATTTTAAGTGTTATTTTGGGGCAAAATATCTTCAGAAGAAGTGGGATATTTGAAAATTTTGCCGAGGTTAATATTTTATCCAGAAATAACCAGGCTAAACAAAAACAGGGTAGAGTTAAGAAGTGCAATGAGAAACTGCTGTTTAAAAAAAAAAAAAAAGAAGAAAAGAAAAAAAGCCCTGATTTCCTAATTTTAGCCCTTTACTCTGCTTTTTGTCACTGTAGCATCTGAGGCTCCTTGGCACGAGATCAGCAGGACACCAGGAGAGCGATCTGGCTTTGCCAGACTGTTACCAGCATTTGCAAAGCTCATTTCTGAGTCCAGAGAGCTCAGAGGAGGGAGCAGGACCTGGATCTAATGCTCCCCTACCCTGCAATTTAGCTGAAACTCCATCTTATAATTACAAGCCAACATAACACATCCAAACAGCACAGCCTCTTCTGCAGAGGATGTGGTGGGCCGAATTTGACTATCTCTGAAATAAGCATAGCTTTCTGCAACACAACAAGGAACCAATTATTCTCCAGGGCTCTTGCTCGGCCCGTCTGACTTTCCCCACTTTTTTGTGTGGGGCCAGTAGATAAATCCTTGCTGATGCAAATGAGGTCTGCAAGATCAGAATGAAGAAAACGCAAAGACCAACAAACAAACAAAAACAAGCAGGCTGGCAGCTTGTCTGCTGAGTCTGGAGAACTCCCATCCTTTCAGCGGCTGCTCTGTTTATCTCTTCTGTAATTTTCTCTCAGCAATACCTTCCTTTTTTATTTTTTCTTTCCTTCAAACTATGCCCATCATCAGGATGGTATGCAGCAAAATTAATTGCATTAAAATTCAGTGAAGCACCAAGTATTTTCTTTGTTGTAAAATTCTGGCTCACTTTATCCTAAAAGTGGATTCAAAGAAATACAAATCCAAGACCGAACAAAAATCCCCACAAAATTGCAAAAGCGTACAGTGCATGTACCCAACCAACCATGCAAAATAAGGATTCCATTCAAATTTCACATCTCATTAAAGACAATTTGGCCATTAATCCATACGGTTTTAGGAGCAAAGGAGGATTTTCCAGGACAGATAAACTGAAATGATCCTCCTTTGATCTGGGAGTTAAGCGTGAGCCACAATGGAAGATGAACAACGCGGGGCAGAGCTACTGGCCTTTTTAAGTGCTACAATGGCATCCGCAAACAACTACTTAATCAATATTTGGCCAGGGACACTGAAAACTTCCTTTTCAAATTTTAATTCCTAGTTGTAAAACAACTGTAGGGCAACCAGCAAGATAAGACATTAAACTGACTGCTTAATTGTCTTTTACTGTCTTGCTAGTTATATATGCACATTCTTAATAGTTCTTGAATCTTTATTTACTAGGAGGAATAAATGACCTGCCAACAATCACAGCAAACTCCCCTAACTAAATAATCTCCGCACATGACACAATTTAACGATAATGTGTCCAGAGAGAGTTTTAATTTCATTAGGCTTCACTTTTTTTTTTTTTTCTCTAGGAAGAGTGATTGAGCCCGAATTAGTTTAACAGCATGGGGCAGGAGGACTCCAGGGCAAGGACGGCAGAGCTGCGCACCCGCTCCGCGCTGAACGGAGTCCTGCGGGTGAGTTATGCTCCTGTACATCATTTTTATTAGCTGAAGTGCTCAACGTTTGGGGAACACTTGAAATTATGCCGTGTTTTTATTTATATATTTTGTTTCTCCATACGTTTCTTAGGTGGGATTTAAAGTGACATTTACATGGAGAGATTCACATTGACTAGACTGCTCTGATTTATTGCTTTGCGTTTCACTCAATTTCTTCTTAAATTAACCAGGGAGCACTTTGTAGTTCTGCTTCATTTCCCCATGCAGTTTTATTACATAGCCCTGGGGACTCGTGATAATTTATCACTATCAACTTTATTGGCTTGCCGCTCCTAAACCCCCTTCCAGCCCTTATCAATAAGCAAACCTAATACAAAGCTAAACCTTCCCCAAGTAGCATTTAAGATAAAAGCAAGGATTTCGCCAGTGTCGACTTTCACTTTCGGCATGGATTTCCATCCCCTTGAACTGAAACCCGTCTGCAGCGCGCAGCGTTCCCCCCGCACACACTTCACTTGCCCTTTGCAGGGTTTTGCTGCTCGGTTGCTGCTAGCGGAGGGGGATGCGGTGCCCAGGAGCGCAGCTGCTCGCGGCTCCCTGCGCCTCCCAGATTCTGCTCCAGATTTCCAGAGCAATGCAAGGAGACACAAACTTGAACAGAAATCCAGCTAAGCGAACAGATGTGTGTGAAGTGACCCTGATATTCGCTAAAATAACTTCTGTGTCTGGGCTAGATACACAGACTTGGAAGCATGGGAAGTAACATCCACAGGGATTCTGTTTGCATCAGTGCCGTCTCCTTTAAATTAAAGAGTTCTTGAGACAACAAAACATACAAAACAATTAATGAAATCATGATTTCGAAAATAGGATATGATGCAGCAACATATTACTTCAGAGAAGTCTTCCTAAAATGAGTAATTCTTTCTTCCCACAGCTGTATTGTTATTGCTCACATAACGCTATTAGTGTGTAGTTATGTATAACTATACACACACATACATATAGTATGTTTAAAACTGAGTATTTGCCTCAGAAGTCAACGTGCCTTCAGGAAAGCAGTGCACAGGCTGCTCCTGGGAGACCTGGAGCAGCAAACTCTGCAGAGACGTGTAAAACCGAAGTCGTGGCACCTTTCTGAAATAGCTCCCCAGCTGTGGCAGAGCTCTTGCCTGTTCACAAGTTCCCAATTACTGCACCATTAGTTAGTATTATTAGCTAGAATAAGGGCTGAGACCCTGAGCATGGTCCACAGCCCCACAATGATGGACATGCTCAGTCAGAAGCAGCAAGGTTCCTGGAGCTACCGTCCAGCCTATGGATTTACATTTGTACAGCACCTCGCACAAAGGCTTTCCCAGTCCATGACCAAACTCTCACGTGCTGCTGCAAAGTGGAGGAAGAAAAGAAAAAAAAAAAAAAAAAGGCAGAAATGCTACCAATACTATCTGCCCTGAGCCAAATTCTGAAGCCATGAGGGAGTATTTCTTAATTAAACACTATTTTCCTGTTGGCTCCAAGAGACTCGAAAATGAAATCCCATCAAAATTACACAAGCCGATCTCCTAGACCTGCTAGTGACCAAATATCTGAAGTGCCGTAAGAAACTCCAGGCTCGGGAGACAACCGCCTGCAGCCACAGCCGTCACGTTTGGTCCCTCAGTGCCTGTCTGCTGCTTTCCTTTGAGCAGGGAAATGTGCAGCACTTCCTAGCATAAACCCCTGTACTTTGTGCCGTGAGCAAGTCTGCTACTCCCAGAGCAAAATCCCAGTGAGCCCCAGATCAGAGAAGTCACAGCTAAATCCAGCCTCGTCCCATGCTCCCAGCGCCATGGCCACGGCGCAGGAATGAACGAGATGGCTCAAGCAGATATCTGGTGTCTGCCTGCTAATCCTTTCCCTTAATAAACTCCCTTTATTAGTTTAACAGCCTAAAAATAACTGGCTGCATGGTACTGACCAACCCTAATCAAAACATCTGCCAGCCCGGCCAGCCCCAGCTTCCCTCCGGATCATGCGCCACCACTTCAAAGCCCGTGCATCAAGTCAGTAATTGTAACATTGCATCTAAATATTTAAGCTAGGGGCTGGTAGTCGCGTGTCGCATTTACAGGCAGCATCTGTCCTCTAATTCCATTACAGTACAAAGCAAAAATGTTTCCCCGACGTCGCAGGCAGGGCGAGCGGCCGGGCGAGCGCCGTGGCTCAAGCGCTCCGCCGGCCGGGCCGCGCTTTGTGCCGCGCGCGGCCTTTCCTTCCTCCCCCCTTCCAACTCCCCGCATACACACACAAAAATAGGGGTGGTGCCGAAATTGTATTAATGTGGGCCTCGGGCACCAAGGGGAAAAAAGGAAAAAGGGAGGAAAAAAAGGAGAAGAGGAAGGGGAGGGAGGGGGGGAGGGCTTGGTGGGAGATGAAAGTGAGGAGGACATAAAGGAGGCAATTTAGTGCGCTGCCGCCTGAATTGCTCTCAGCGAGAGGAGGGAGCCGGCGCAGGGCCCTCCGGACGGGACGCGCATGACGGGGGCGGCTCCGGCGCGACGGGCCCGGGGGCCAAACGCGCCGGCCGCGAACAGAGCCCCATTGAGGGGCACCGCATGGCAAGGCGGCCCCCGGCCCCTCGCCCCCTGCTGCCACTGCCGCTGCCTCCGCTCGGGACGCGCGGAGGCCTCCCCTCCACTCGCTCGTGTCTCTCGGGATGCGTCCCGGGAAGACGCACGGAGCTGGAGCCGGGCTCGTATCCACTTGCACCGGTTCCACTCTCCTTTAAGCTCTGCCCCGAAGCAGGCAGAGGGTGATGCTGAGGCACAGCGCAGCGTGCTGGGCACACAGGCACCTCCAGCCCCTGCTTGCTCATATGTGTATAACTATACGAATAAATACAGAATTACATAAATACGTATTAAAATCATACATAGTGATCACAGGCAAAAAATCCCAAGGCACACAGTGTACTGTTTCCATTGCACATTTTTTAACAATACCGTATTATCTCTTTTCCCTTATCCCCCTCTGCCGCAAGTACTCACAAGATCCCAAGTCTCCAAGAAGTTGGAATCATCTGCCATCAGTACCAGAATGGCTGTTATCTATCCTCCTATCCCCGGGAAAATAATGCTCTAGGTCTTCCAGAATAACCGAAATGCCCTCGGCAAGGCACTCCCAGCGTCTGGGCCACTTGGTCCCCATGGACCAGGGACAGAAGTTGCCAGGACTGGAAACACTCTCAGAAACTGCTCGTGGGTACCGTGCGAAGCAGCAGCGCTCTCCAGCATCTCCGCCACAGGGAGAGGCTCCAGCTGAGCATCCCACCTCCCCAGGAAACACACCGAATTTGCTGCCGTTTGCTCAGAGTGGCCTCGACATGTCCCCGCGGTGCAGGGAGAGCTCGGGGACAACGGGAGACAGGGCTGTCCTCCCCACTCTGGGCAAGGGCCCTTCGCTAGGGCTTTAATCTGGAGCAAGTGAAACAGGTCATTCCAGAGAGCGGCAGGTAACGGGATGGAGAGGGGATGGAGAGGAGGAAAGGGAGCAGAGACTCATTTGCAGTAAATTAGGTTGCCAGTTTTAAGGAGCAGAGAGATAAAAGACATGAAGAATATTTCAGGGAAAAGAAGCAGCAAGATATTTATATTTTCCTCCCCTGTTCTATTTATTTACTCTTTGCTCCATAAAGCAGGGATATTATCATGTCTTCTTATGTTCTCTTTTTAAGCCTCTGTTCAGAAACTCATGGCAGGTAGAAAAGCTGGTTATTTTAACAACTTGGGCTCCAAATTTAGCCATTTCTCCCCTTGTTGAATGTCCTTCCCAGGAAGAAGAGCAGCCCTCCCCCAGAGAGCAGCTCTCTGCTGCAGGAGGTGCTGGGCAAACTCCTGTGACTTGTCACATGGAGGAGGACGAGTGGAGCAACCGGACTGCTTCTCTCTGCCCTTAAGAGTTCTGTCCCAGGAACATCTTCAGGGTACCCATGCCTCCTCTGTACAAACACAGACACGCTGAAGAGGATGCTTCCCTAAAGCCCTAGTAGCAGAGCTGAAAACTGACTTTTGAGAGAATTTTTGAGCTGCCCTGACACAAAGGGATGCCCCGTTTTAATGGATGGGTTTCAACTATCCTCCTTGAACAGCCATCAGCATCTCTAGATGCCTAGAAATGCTAGAAACCTTTTGTAGGTGAAAACAACCACTTTTTTTTTCCACGGTGGAGAGTCCATAAAACTGCGTGGAGCATTGGCTATTAGGGGCTCCTTGAATAATTCATCCCTCATTGCAAGCCCATAATGTCTTTTCTGGGCCTTTTGTGGGGCTGTTTTCTCTTCTTTTCTCCTTGAATTATAAAAAGGTTGCCTGCCTTTGTTCACATCAAGCTGCTGCGAGCTGAAGCTTTGTCTGTGCAAAGCCAAAGTGTGAGTTTCAATGGACTCCCCCCTCTTTGTTTTCCAAGTTCATCTCCAAGTGTAGATTGTGTATAGAAGGCCTTCTTTGTAAAAGCTGGAAAAGTTGTACAAATGTTTGACCAGCTCATTTGGGACTTTTGTCTCGCCTTCCCCAGGGCCGCTGCTGGTGCTGGGCAGGCACCGCGGCCGGACGGGGGCAGCGGCCGCCCCCGGGGCCCGACCCGCGGCCCCGCGCAGGGTTGTCCCCGCAGGGAGGGGGTGAGAAAGCGGCCCCCGCCTCCAGCCCGGACTGGCCTCGGCCCCGGGATGGGGAAGCCAAGGGCGGCGCGACCTCCCCACGGGCTCCCGCAGCCGCCCCGTCGGGTCCCGACCCGACCGGCCCGGGCGGCGGGATGGAGCCGCCGCCCCCCCCGCGGAGCCGGTCTCTACCTCTTTCGCTGAGGATGCCGTCGATGCTGTGCTTGGCCTTCTTGTCGCCTTCCTCCGCCTCTTTCCTCTCCAGCTCGGCTTCCTCATCCTCGCCTTTCCCAAACTTGCTCCGCAGGATGCGGCTGATGGAGCTCACTTCGGGGAGGGGGGAGCGCAGAGCTGAGACCGGGCCGCCTTCGGGGACGAGCCCCCGCGGCTGCCGCATCGCCGCCCCCGGCCGCCCCGTCGGGGCCGCGATCCGGGGCTGAGGCCGCGCACACGCCGAGTCCCCGGGCGGCTCCGGCGACACTTTTATTTTTCCGGGCCAGGACAGCGGCCGGCGAGGACACCCCAGCGAGCCCCGTGCAAACGCGGCGCCGAAGCCAGCCCGACCCTGCGCCCCCCTGCCCGGAGCCCGAGGGGCGGCCAAACAGGCGGGAGCGGGGCGGGAAAAGCAGCTGCAATTTAATTGCAAACACCCCCCGCCGAGGGCAGCAAAACCTCCCCCCGCCCCGGGGCGCGGCACTAGCCCGGCCGGGGGCTCCGCTCGCCACGGGCCGCCCGCCGCTCCGGGTACCTGACGGCACCGTGTTGCGATCGCACACGCCGTCCTTGAGTAACTTGTCCCGGATCTCCCAGCTGAACATGCCCGCGTTTTCCCTCTTGTATTCCTCGATTTTCTTCTCCACGTCCGGCGTCGTCACCTGCTTCAGGGAAGAGAAGCGGAGCGGGCGCGGGGGTCGCGGGGCTGGGGAGCGCCGGGCTGCCCCGATCCGACCCGGTCCCGCACTAACTCCCGAGGCCGGTCCCGAAGCTGGTCCCGGCACCTCTGCCGCAGCCGCCCGGTTCTCGCTGCTGCCAGTGAGAGCGGAAACGGCCTTGCTTTTAAAACCCGCTTTTAAAATCCGTTTTAAAAACCGCTCGAGGAGGGTCGAGTTATATGAAGAACAGGCATAAGGCACAAGTTAAAATAAGAAGGGGCGTAACACATAATAGCGGGTCTACACAGCACAAGCGCCCCGAGTTAAGCAAAACTTCCCACAAAATCCTCTGGGGTTTTACGAGAAGGAAGGATCGATCCCTCCGCCAGGCAAACCTCAGAGGAGAAGTCCCGGTTATTGCAACTCGGAGGCAGCAAAATTTCCGCGGAGCAAATTCAGCAGCAACAAGTAAAAAGTCGCGTAGTAAAAATGCTGATGGGCACCAAAACTTATATAGAAAGATTTCCTATGTGGCCTGAAAAAAATTAAAGTTAAGCTGAATTCAAGGAAAACAAAGAATTCCTGGCGGGGAATAATATTTCGTTCGAGTAATATTTTCGTTCGAATAGAGCTCAAAAAAATCTCTGAAGATTAACATCGGAACAAAAAGTTCAGGCATTGCTACTTTAAAAAGCTGCGAAGGAAAAAAATCTCTACAAGCCAACTTGCAACAGAAATTTAAAACTTTTACTTTTTGCGTGTGTGTGCGCAGATAAAGAGATATAACAGAAGGAAGAGGATAATCTAGAGATAAGGACCCGTATTTGTCCGCCTCATTGCGAGCGTAAGGTTTTAACTAGCGCAGCTATAAATACAGCGGCTCTGGAGCAGGTAGGAAAAATAAACGGTTGGTCAAAGAGCAACGGAGAAGCAACCCAGTAACTTTACACGCGGCGGCGAAGGCAGCTCCCGCAGCGCGGCCCGATCCGCGGAGCTCGCCCCGCTCCGCACGGGGCCGCGCAGGGCTCTGCACGCAACGAAACCGCCGCGGAGCCAATATGCAACGCCCGCGCTCATTACAGGGGGGTTGTTTCGGGTTTGTTTTGTAACTAACATTTTTTGAGAAGAGCAAATCGTGGCCACAAAACTTCAAATACATAAATATATACACACAGAGATACACATTTTTCTTAAGTCTCGAGTAGGAGCAACAGGCAGGCAACCCTGAGCGCGGCGCGGGCGCGCAGCCCCGCGCTCCCCCCGCGCCGCTCACCTTGGGCTTGCTGCCGCCGATGGCCCCCGGCCGGATGGAGCCCGTCTCCTGGTACCTGCAGAGAATTTTGGAGACGCAGCCGTGGGACACTCGCAGCTGGCGAGAGATGACACAGGGCCTTATGCCATGGTGGGCCATCTCCACTATCTTGTGTCGGATATGGTTGGGTAAAGGCCTGCCATTGATAAAAACTCCACCGAGCTGATTGACTCTGCCCTGGCCGAGAGGAGTAGAGACTAGAAAAGGAGGGGAGGCAGGAGGGGGAAATGGCGTTAACTTCTCGTTCGGTTCCTGCTGCGCTGTTCTTCAGTTATTTTTAATTTTACTTTTTTTTTTGCGCCTTCTCTGCAAGGCGGCTCTCCCACCCGGCCCGCCGCCCCCAGGCCGCTGTCACCTGCTGCTGCATCCCCGACGGTCCCGCTCCCGGCCCGGCTCCCCGCGCGGAGGGGGACGCGCGGCGGCTCCGCTCGCGCTGCGCGGGGCCCGGCCCGGCACAGGGGCACGCGTTTGCCTCCACGCTTTACATTTTTCCATCCATCTTGGTTAGACTAATGTTGGTTTATTTTATTCTTTCTCTTTTCTATTTCTTCTTTTCCCTGTTTTTCCTTTTTCCCCTGCTCTGCTGCCCAACCCACTCCCCGTTGCCCTTCGAGGCTGCTGGAGGGATTTCTGGCCCGCAGGCGCCGCCGAGCCCCGCTCGGGTGCTCCGGTCGGGAGCGGGGCCAGGAGCGCCGGGCAGGGGCCGCTGGCAAGCGGCGACCCCGGGGAGGCCACGGGGACCTGGGCCCCCAGCCCGGCGGCGGGCGAGACCCTCAGGGCCGCCAGCACCGAGTAGCTCCGGCCGTGCCGAGGGCCAAACTCACCTTCCAGCGGGAAGCCGCTGCGGGGGTAGCTCTGCCCGGGGCCCGGCCGCATCATCCTCGGCACAGCCCCGGCCAGGGTGGTCATGTCGGGCGCGGGGCCGGAGCGCGGCACCAGGTGACGGCCGGCCTGGGGGAGAGCCGCTCTGTCAGCAGGTCCCACGGCAGCAGCAAAAGTCCCGCGAGGGGGTGGGGGCGGCGCGGGGCGGGGGGGAGGAGAGGAGGAGGAGGGACCGGCGCCGCGTCCTTTTGTCAGTGCCCGCGGCACCGGCAGCCCGGGCAGGACAGCGCGGAGCTGGCGCGGGGGGAGAGGGGGGGGCGCGGGCCCGGCACCGCTGATGGGCCCGCACCGCCCCCGCCATCGGCCGCGCCGCCCCCGCGGACGGGGCGAGCGCCCCAGCCCGGCCTGGCCCGGCTCTATTCTGGTCACCGGGCTCAGCTCCGCTCCGCCCGACCCGGTTCAGTTCGGCTCTGGTCCGGTCGACCTGCATCGGCACCGCCCCGCGCTGTCCCCGCGGCCGTCGGGGAAGTGCCGAACCCGCGGATGCTCCGCGCTTTGTCTCCCGGCTCCGCGCAGGGCATCGGGGGAGAGGGGACAACATCCCTCTCTTTTTCTTTTTCAACAACAACAACAAAGTTTGTAGTTTTGTCTTTTCCGTCCTTTTTATTATTTATTGATTGATTTAGACCTGTATCTGCGGCCGCCGGGAAGGGCCATCCCGAGGCCAAATGGCGCTAACTCTTTTGGGAGCAAGCGCCGCCGTGCAGCTCCGCGGGGACCTCCGCGGCCACGCGCGGCTTCCCGGGAGCAGCCCCGCTGCGCGGGGGCGTGGAGTGCGCGCGTGTGCGCGCGGCGTGGCGGGGTCTCGCCAGCAGGCGTTTGTTCCCAGGAATTTATTGTAGTATTCAAGCTGAACTGCTGCAAAAATAAAAGAGGTAAAGTCTGCCTAGGAGCTGGAGTGACCACAGCAGGATATGACGCCAGGAGTGTTGTAAAGACTGTCTGTCCTTAAAGAAGGTACTATTGTGCATGGCCTTTTATTTATAACTCGGTAAGTGCCAGGAAACTCGCCTCCTTTACACTCTGAAGTGCCAGCCCAGCTTTCCACAGTGCTCTTTATTTGCAATAGTCTATTCAGCAACTGTCACTCCCGAGCTTCAAGTTATTCAAGACCTTAATCAATCAAAAGGATGAGAATCGTTCAGGTTTCCCCCTTTGAAATAAAGGGAACAATGTTCGCTGGCCGCGGAGCCCGCTTTCCCCGGCGAGGCGGCTGCTGGTACCAGCCTTTGCCGTGCCTCAAATTCTCCGCGTTTCAGAGCAATCCCCGACGCGGAGAAGCGGCCGCGCGAGGAAGTGGAGCGGGGAGAGTTCCGCGCTGACCAGCGCAGCCTTCGCGCGGAGTGGGACCCGCCGTCGGTCACAGCCAGCCCGTCCTCGCGGTGTCCGGGCGGCTGTTGCTGCCTGCGCCCAACGCGGAGCTTTCGAGCCGCTTTATAACGCTGCGCACCCGAGCGCGGCTCCCTGCGACCGCCGGCTGCCTCTTAGCCTAGGAGCAGAGCCCAGAAGGGCTATTAAAAATACCGGAAAACAGGTTGCTATCGAAATTCCGCGTGTCAGAGAAAAAAAAAAGCCCGCGTGCATTTCATACAAATTTCATATTTTACAAAACATCCTGATGATCAAAACTTTGAGGAAAAATCTTCGCGGGACCTATAAAATCTCAACTACAACCCAAGTGCTTGGGAAAGGACCGTGTTTCCCCGCTGTGCTCCGCGAGCTTTTGCAGTACTCGCCGGCAGTCAAATCGCGACGGGGTTCAATGAGAAAAGACGCGACAGGAACACACCGGCTCTCCAGAAATTGCCCAAATGTATAATTTAGAGGGCATTATTGGTCACACATTAAAAAAAAAAAGAAAAAAGAAAAAAAAAGACGAATAGAAAACCTTAGAAGAAGGAATCTGGGAGAAGTCCTAATAAAAAATAAGCTAAGTAACTATTGAAGAGTTGTTGAAAAGCTGTTGCGTGCGTGCGGAACGGGCCGCGCTGCACCTTCCCCTCCGCTGCCCCGACGGCTCCGCGGGCCGGGAAGCGCCTCAACCCCCGGGTCGGGTCGGGTCGGGTCCGGCCGCTCCGCGGCCCCCGAGGAAGCAGCAGCGGCCAAAAATCAATGGGAAAAGATGAGCCCCGAGCGCCTGGCCCCGCTCCTCCCTCCGCCTTGCCCCCACCCCCATATTCCCGTCCTGCGGCCAGCAGAGATGATTTCACGCTTTTCCAGTGGAAATGGCTAAAAACGCTGCTGCTAATTACAGAGCTCTTCCAGGCCAGGTGCACTTTTAATTGGATTAGTAAGTGCTCTTTATTAAACCTGCAGCACATCAATTCGGTAGTGAAAATTAGAGCTATTAGGAACAGAGGCAATCATTTCTGAACGATAATATTACTGCTTTCTCCGCTATTAGAAATAAATCAATTACACTCTTTCCAGGATGCGCGCATACATCAATTTCTCATAAGGATTTCGGACGGAATTCTGTACAGGACTATTTCTAAGGAACGTGAGGGGGGACAGAGAAGAAAGGGAAGAGAGAGAAGAAAAGAAAGAGAGAAATAGAGAAAGAGAGAGGAATAGAAAGAAAGAGAGAAAGAGATAAAGAAAAGAACAAAATCAAGTACAAAATACCAGCAATAAAGAAAACAAGGACATGTGCAAGAAAGAAAAATCAAGAAGAAATCATGAAAGAAAAAAAAAGAAATAAAACAGCAAGGAAGAAATAAAATAAGGAAATAAAAAACAACCAAGAAATAAAGAAAATAAAGAAAAAAGAAGGAAAGAAGAGAGCAGGCAAGGAAAGCGGCGAATTTCGAGGAGTTTACAGAGCAAACTAACACGTGCGCGCACCTCTGAGTTTGGGCTTCGTTCCGAAGTGCCCCTCACAGCCGGGGGGCTCCGGGTTGGGGAATGCCCGTCCCGTCCCGTTGTCTGTGCCCTGACGTGCGGCTTCGGACGAGGGTTTTCCCTCCCTCCTTCCTTCCTTCCTTCCTTTCCCTTCCCTTCCCTTTCCCCCAGCGGGCGGGTTTGCGTTGGAGGGACCCCGGAGTGGGACGGGCCCTGCGGGCGGCCGCGCTTCGCCGCTGCGCGCGGCCCGGCGGGGAGACTGAGAAAAGAATAAAAGGGAAATACATCTACATACACATGTATATATATATGTATTTATTTATAGTGCCGAGAGTTACCTACAGACGATGGCGAACCGCAAAATGTCTCCAAAGAGAAATTCCAGAGCGGCTTTTTGGGAAGCGGTCGCAGCTCCCTCCGCTCGGCTCAGCGGGCGCGTGGGCCCGCGCAGGTGACTGCGCGGCGCGGGCCGCTGCCCCGGGGCCGCCCCGCGTCGGGAGCCCCGCGGAAGAGGCCGCGTCCCCGCGATTTGTCCCGCCAAGTTCCCGGCCCCGCGCCCGAGCCCCCGCAAAGGTCCAGAAACAAGTAGCCTTGAGATTAATTGATTTAAATGGCCTTTCTTTTTTTCCCCCTTTTTTCTTTTTTTTTTCCCTTTTTTTTTTCTTTTTTTTTTGGTTTTGTTTCTTTCTTTTTTTTTTAACGGCGGAAATTTAATATATTTGGTGAAAAAAAAATACCAGCAAAGGGCCGGGAAGATTAACATTTGGAAACTTATGAAACATAATCTGCATATCCAATTGATTCCCAGCATATCAGTTGAAAGGATAAAGATGCATATCTCCATGATGGATATTGCATTAATGGGCACATAAATAAAGGTTGAAAAGTCATCACTGAAAGCTTTGAAACTTTTTTTTTTCCCAGTGCTTTTATGTCCCATCCACACGCCTCAGCCCGGTCTTATTTATTTTTTTCTCCTCTTTTTAAAGACACATTTCCTTTCCTTACCACTGCTGCACGCTGCCAACCCATGATGGGCTCCCTGCAGGGCCAGTGGTGCCAAGGAGCTCGGCACAGAGAGGGAGCAGGATGGAGGATGGAGAAACCTGGCCGAGGAGAAGCCCCTGCGCAGACGGGTAAACTCCCCTTGGCCTGGCCTCTCGGCATCCAGCCCCGAGGAGTCAGGAGAAGCTGTGCCAGCTCAGGGGATCACCCCTCGGTTTGGCCCTGGGTGGAAGGGGGTGACTCCCCCGGGAAAGACCGAAAACGCTCCGGCCACTCTGGGGACCAACCTGACACGCTTGACCCTTTGAGCGGAGGGAGGGCTTCTCTACAGCACTGGCAAGGAAAGTGCGCTTTAAAATGCTGATAAACCGAGCACTTATTCCAGAGGCTCCTCACCTTCCTGCCAGGGGCTGCGGGAAGCAATGCAGCAGCTGCTACTTTATCCTATTGAATGCCCGCTGGGACAAGGGCAGGGATCCCTCTGCAATCGTGGAGCTGGTGGGCAGTGGTGAGGAGACCTGCGGGCTGCCTGCTAGGGCAGAAGCCTGCGGGGCAGCCAGGTCCTTTTGTGGGGTTTTGGGTCCTTGTGAAGTTGCCTCTGTGCGAGGGAAGGGCCTGGTGTGCAAAGCCCCATGCGGAGGCTGCACCAGGCTCCACTTGCACTTTGGTGGGGGCCGTGTGTGAGGTCAGGCCCCGTGGCGAGGCCGGGCTCTATAGAGGAGGCCAGTGCAACTGCGTGAGGACACACGTGCAGGAACTCTGCAGGACTGGGTGTCCTTCCAGCAGGAGAGGTGGCGGGATGACCTGCTCCTTTCCTGTAAAGGCATGGGAGGAGAGGGCAAGATTTATTTACTTATTTTCTTGTGATTTCAAAGGCCGACACTGAATTTCTGACCAATTTGGGGGAGGTGCTCCCCAAGGCTGCCCTGTGCCCCTTGCCCACCTGCGCATGTCACAGGCAGCACTCACGGGAGGGGCAGTTTCCCTCCACCCTCCTCCGTAATTAACAGCCACATTTGAAAACGAAGCGTCTAATCCTTCTTAATTACTTGTAAAAACAGAAGCGATTATTAATTCCAGCAGTATCACCCGAGATTTCCACGGGGACCTTTCCTGCAGTAGAGACCATGAGGGTTTTACGAACGAGAGCATCAGGCTGATCAAACACGTTGTTCCTCGGACTCAGGGTTCCCAGCGGCGGGGCAAGGCCAGGGCGCACCGGAACCGAACCTGGCTGAACCGAACCGAACCGGACCGGGCCGCCGCAGCCCCGAGGCTGCTGCCGCCGCCGGCGCGGGGGGGAAGTGCCCTCCTCGCACAGACATCGGATCCATGGGGGCGGAATTTCGCCCGCAGCGAGATGATTTCACCACTTGATTCTTTTAAAGATGAACTGGATTAAAATCTGGAAATAGAGAAAGAGAGAAGAAGAGAAAAAGGAAGAAAGAGGCAGCGAAAAAGAAAGGAAGAGAGAAAGGGAGAGTAAAAGAAAGAGATAGAGAAAGAAGTAAAGGCAGAAAAAAGGGAAAGAAATAAGAAAAAATAATAAGAAAAAATAATAAGAAAAAAGAGGAAAAAGAAAAAAATAAAAGAAAGAAGAAAAAAGGACAAACAAGAAAAAAGGAAGAAAAACGGAAAAATGAATAAAAAAGGAAAATTAGAAAGAAGAGGAAAAGCAAAAATAGAATAAAATACTTTAAAAGGACAAGGACAAAGGAAAAGAAAAAAATAAAAAAAATGTATAAGAAACAGGGAAAAAAAGGGGACGATAGAAAATAAGAAAAGGAAAAAGAAAACAAAAAGAGAGGAGAAAAAGAAGCGCACACAGAAGAAGGGAAGGTGGCGGCCGCGGCGCGGGGAGGGCACTCGCCCCACGGCCGGCCCCGCTCCTACCCGGACCTGGGGCCGGTGCCGGTCCCGCTCGCCCCGCGGCTGCCCCGGCCCGGCCCGGCTCGGCTCGGCGTCACGGCCCTCGACGGCTCCGCTCTATTCGACTCGCAGAAACCGCGGCTCCCGCTTGAGCTGCACCGTGTCGTTTAATTTACCTCAACGTTTGCAGTACCGCCTTTTTTTTTTTTTTTTTTTACAAGGCTACATATTTTCTTTCCCCCTAATATTAAGCAATTGAGCTAAATAGTCTTTAATTTCAAAGTGGAAATAAAGTTAAAATTATTGCTTATCATCACATTTTCTAAGTCATAAAAAGTCTCATTATGCCCCCCCCCCCCCGCCTTTTTATAAAGAAAGCAAATTCCGATTTGTTCCGGAAAGATGCTTCTCAGATTTCAGGCAATGCAAAAACAAAGCAAATCCTGCTATTGGAGAAATTACTATCAAAAGGTGCAAAGAGAGCAATTTAAATAGATTTGTTAGATTTTACTAAATGCAGGTAGAGGTAGGGTGGAGAAAAGTCACTTAGATCTGGATCTATAATTAGCAAAAATCTGAGCTTTGGATTCCCTGGCACATGAGAAATGGACAAATTCAAATAAAAATGTCAAAATCTCCTGAGCTATTCCTCCCTAATTTCATCATCCAACGAAACAACCAACCTCACAATATTTTAGTTTACTGCAAAAATCGTTTTAAAGTATCTGGAGCAGTATCTTAGCTGAAGCTTTAGGTAGGCGATCGCAATCATCTTGAACCAAAATCTCACAATTAAAAATAATTTTGCATCAATACTGTAAGGCCAGTTTCAGACCTGGATGTTTCCATTAAGAGGCGATACCAACCAAATCAAGGTGCAATATTATTCCTTCTCTGTCACACTAGCAATATTATTTTGTGATCAAAGATCAGTACAGTTGAATATATATGTGAGTCTATATATGTGTGAATTCATTTTCCCCATGACATACATTGCATTTTGCTAATGTAGTTGCAATCCTTCTTGTTAGTATCTCGATTTCTAAATGTACCTGGATAAAATGCAACACCAGGAGAAGCTGTGGAGTTTCCTAGATTTAATAGAAGCAGGCCAACAAACTCAATTATTTTCCATAAGCATCAGAAATTGCAACTATAAAGGACTTGATTTGCAGCCCAGTTCCTTGACCCATTTGTAACATCAAGGGAACATTTGTAATGTTTGTGCAAAGATACTGCACAAACAGGCAAGCAGCAGGGAGCTGTCTCCGATGGGGTTTAAATGGCCAGAGGTTAATAAAAACAAAGTTTTCTTTGCCAATGTAGTATTTGAACAAAAACAACTAACTTCCAGTGGGATAAAGCATATTTTCTAGACTCATAGAAAACACAGGGACTTTATAATAGATCAGTATCATGGGCAAAAGGACCATTAACTTCAGAAGAATTTAAATGTGCATCAAGAACTACATTAGGGACAAGTAAACACTTCTGTTGCACTTTCCTCGATACCATGCCTGCACTTCGCATTGTACTAACAACGAATGTACTGCTTATGCTTAACCCTGCAAGTCAGATGTTATTAATAACAACTTATCTGAATTATTAATAATGGTTTAGCTGAGTGATGTACACAGATTTACATGTTGGCTTCCTCAGTAGTTGTCAAATACTGTCTCATATCCACCGATATGGAAAAGGGAGCTGCCAGAGCGCTCGCCTTCGGGATTTACAGCAGGTCTTCCCACAAGTAAAGGTTTTCAAAACTGGGCCTGACTACGTGACTGCGCGTTCTTTTGCAGAGACACCTGCAGTTCACATACATTTGAAACTGCCGTTTGGCAGGATTTGATTTGTCTGCACAATCAGACAGCCTTGCCAGTAGAAATAGTGCCTTCCTCCTGCAAGATTGCTTATTGAGGTAGTGTTTCATTCAAAAACTCCTTTCACACTGTAACTCCATCTGTATTCTTCAGAGACAGTGCTGACTGTCTACGTGAAGGCAATTCACTCTGTTATCATTTGCAAATGCTTTTTATACAAAACATTGCACACAATAAGATACTTCCATGGGGGCCTAAACCCCGAGGGCAAAACCAAATCTCCAAGAATGACAATTTGAAGCAGTAGTATTTCCAAATGTATCCATAATCCATCATATTTTAATAGCAGAGGAGGAAAAATGTTCAAGTTTGTTCTTGCTTTCCAAAGTATAAACTCGGACAGAAATTCACTTTTCAGGATAAGAAGCTCCCCTGGGCTGTCTCCCTGCAATACCACTATTGAGATTGATTTTCAAAATATGCTGTTGGGAAATCAGTCTCTGCTGCCTCAACCCAGCCAAAAGCAGGTAGGACCCAAACTCCATCACTTTTGAAAACCCAGGTCATTCATCTAATTTGCAGTGAGGCACTGCTCAGCAGCAGTTGCAAATAGTTACTTTTTAACATGTGGCTTTGTGACACGTTTCCAGTGCTCATAAATACATGAGTAACTGCTATGCTGCTTTTGGTATGATAAAGGAATACAAGAGCAGCTCTTGTTGCAGGCCTTTAACCACTGAATCAAGCTAGATCTTCACAGTTTTTATTCCTTTCCAACATTCATGAAATAGTTGGTGTTTTCCTGTCAAGCCTGTCTTCCAAAAGATAAATATCTGCAATTATGGAAATCATCGTTGCATGATTGTTTACTACCAGTGGGCTCGTGCTGTAAAAATGAACGTGACTTCTTCCCTGCAGCCACAGTGTTTATCAGAGACACTTTCAAAGCAGGGAACGGGCAAACACAGCTCCGCAGCGGGCACACGAGGACGCCTGCTAGAACCCGACTGCACTTAACAAAGCTAAATACTTAGCACTGTCATTAAGGCGGGCGACACTGAAGAACCTGCAGTATGGTTGTGATGGTGCCAACACATCCTCATGCATCTCAAACGTCAGAAGGTCCCCTCCGGCCTCAGCACCGAGCCTGCACAATGTCTTGTGGCTGCAGGAAGGACTTTTCTTAAGCAGAGACTCCAGGCACCCATCAGAGGAAAAAAAAATAACCATACTCCAATATTGAAGACCACATGCTGGCCAGACAGCATCTGTATTTGTAAGTTAGGTTCTGCCCCTATATGTATGCCTGGACAAATACCATAGATGTTTGGTCATCTAGTGCTAACTTGTCATGAGCACAACCTGGTCTGGAGACCAATGTGCCTCTGCTCTGCATTACCACCATACAAAACTGACATTCCTTTGGCGTGACTAAAAACTATGGATCTTCCAGAATTCCTGCAGCCTATGAACTCCAGAGGGTCAAGGCAATCTTGAGAAAGCCTCAGACCCGGGTTTAAATTGTGTGGGTGTTTATGTTTCTTGGCTGTACCTCCTCCTTCTCCTGCCTTTGCACCATGAGAAGAAGGTCCACAGCAAACCAGACCGTAGCAATAAACAAACCAACAAGCCAAGAGCAGGTATTTCCTATAGCTTTCCTCATGGGGCAGGGGGGCAACCTGCCCATCTTCCCTTTCCCATGAAGAGCCCTGTGCACTGCTGCTCCTGCCACATGTGGATGCTGTAACTGCTGCAGCTGCCTGTCTCTAGGCTTTTTTAAACATCTGGCAAACACAAGTAGTCTGCCTCAGGTAAGTGTAACACAAGAAGACACCAGCAATTATTTTCTATTTTTGTATTTTACTTAAGTTTTTTTTACTTCACCTTCAACGCTAGGCTTTGGACAAGCAGCCTGTGCATTGAGAGGAGCCTGTAACCCTGCGGTACCTCCGAGATGCCTCCAATGCATGGATTCTTCTGCCTGGCGCTGGGATGTGGATCCAGGCTAATAGTGCCCACACCAGTGGCATCTCCTCAAATATGCATAAATGCAGAGAAGGATTTGGCATTTGGTCAGTCAGCCCACTTTAATTTGCTTCTGGAATATTTTCAAAAACTACATGGCTAGCAAGTGGATGGGGAACGTGCCTGTCCAGCAGCGAGGGAGCCTGACTGTGCTGCTTAGGCCTGTGCTCATCAGCCTTCTCCAGTGTGCAACTTCCAAACATTCTGAAGTTGATTCTCGCGTGACAAATGTAAGCTTCCAAAGGCAGATTTGCTTCTCTTACTTACCTTTCACAACTCTTTTGGAAGTAGTCCATGGATCCCAGCTGAAATCATTGGTTTAGACAAAACAGGAAATACTGTTTACAGAGAAAAAGCAAAAATGAAGCTATGATGTGGAAAGAAATGGAGGGGGTACATGTTTCTTACTGTCATTGGGGTGTAATCTGAAAGGACAGAAACGCCAATGCACATGTGGCATTTGCAGTAGAAGAACAGCTAAACCATAAATTGGTGGATATAATGTACACATGTACATATTTTATGTATTTATTTTTCTTAGAAAACATTGCTGCTATGTCCAGTAATTTACATATTTATTCCCACAACAGTATCACTTATAATAATACTTTCACTTCTATAGCACCTTCTTTTCAAGGATCTCCAATTGCTTAAAAACTTGAATAAATAAAGCCTCACATCTTGCCTGTGAGGTAGGTCAACACTATTATCAAACTTTACAGACCATTAATTGAAGAGCAGAGAGATTAAGGCCAAAATTTTTATCTGTTTGTACCTGAAGTCAACCATCTAAATTCTCATTTAGATGCTGAAATAAAAGTCTCATGTTTTTCTTTGGTGCAGAACATCCACTACTACTGCGGAAGCCAATGCGGGCTGATGGTTAGGCCAGATTTTGGGAGGCACCTTACAACTCCAAATCAGAAGTGACCCCAAGTGCTCTAAATTCACCAACCATGACCAGGCCAGGACTGGTCCCTGCAATTTATCTCTTCAGGGCCTTGATATTACCATACACTGCTATTAAAGGCTGATCAGGATCATTTCAATTGACATAATCGACACAGAAATCCATGTACTGCTTCCATCGACTACCTCCACCACAATGGATTCTGTACAAATACTACTTGGGATTTGTTTTTACAGACTTGTGATAGGTAAACACAGTACACATCACTTGTGCAGTCATAAAACACATCACACATCTCCAAGTCGCTGTCTTTACATTTCTATATAGGCGGTAAATTTCTTTGCACTTGTGATAACTAGAAATGGTCAGGTGAAAGTCTATTAAGAGGATACATGTCCGAGTATCATGCAGACAACTTGCAAAATACATATACTAAAAGATCACTTCCAAATTTCTTGGATTGTTAAGCACGAAAATAATTATGTCATTCCAATACAGCATCGTGTAGAAACTCGGAATAAGCAGCACTACCTTATTCCTGATTTAATAAATTTTAGCAATTAATTAAGTTAAGAAAAGATTCAGGCACCAAATGAAATATCCTGCAACACAGAGTAGTATCTAGATAGGGTGTTTGCCTTTAGAGACTACAAGATCGGTCATATGGCAACATCTCTAATTTTGCGTTACGAGCATCTCCTCCCATTTCAAATGCATCACATGTCCCGACTTGCCAGAACAGAAGCACTTCCTACTGGCGTTTTGCATCCAACCCACAGCACACAGGAAAAACTTACCAGGAGGGAAAAAAAACCACCGTCAAATCAAAGCTACCTGGGCTTAAGGTGAATGCTAAACACGCAAATTAGGCCACGCTATTCCACATGGAGTGCGATGCGACAAGTCCGTGTGTTCATAGGGCTGTAAACACTGAAGGCCAAGGGCGGCGAGATGCCGTCCTGCCCCCCGGAGCCCGCGGGCTGCTCTGCGCTCCCGCGGCCTGCGCGGCGCTAGGGGCGCGTTTCGGCGGGGGAACCTGCGCTCATTTTAAGCGAGCAGCGGGTCCCTTGGGGCTCTGCTCGGCCCCGCGCATCCTCCGCTCCGCACGGCGGGGGCAGGAGCCCGCGGCGAGGCGCATCCTCGGCCGCCTTCCAGGCGGGGGCAACCGCGTCCCGGCCGTTCCGCGCTACGTGCGCGCTCCGCGGGCCGCCCGCCCGCGCGGGGGGCCGCTGCCCGGCGCGGCGCCGCTGCCGCCCGCCTCGGGCCGGTACTTGAGCCAGCAGATGATCCAGGTGACGAGGACGGAGAGGAGCGCGAGCGCGCTGGCCACCGACAGGCACACGGGGCCCACGGGCGAGGGCGGCGCGGCGGCGGCGCCGGGGCGGTTCACGAAGATGAGGCCGGTGAAGAGCAGCACCACCATGGCGAGGAAGGAGAGCACGACGCAGACGCAGCCGGCGCTCAGCGCCGCCCGCTTGCAGCTCTGGCAGCTCTCGTAGCCCGCGGCGGCGGCGGGGGCGGCGCGGGGGCTGCGCGGGGCGGCGCGCGGCGCGGGCGGCAGC
Source organism: Tinamus guttatus (assembly GCF_059628265.1). Lineage (NCBI taxonomy): Eukaryota > Metazoa > Chordata > Aves > Tinamiformes > Tinamidae > Tinamus > Tinamus guttatus. Next base: position 736,180 of record NW_028288845.1, read on the forward strand.
GGCGGCAGCCGGTCCTGCGGCAGCGGGTCGCGGGCGCGCAGCTGCGGCGGGCAGGCGGCCGCCAGCTTCGTGTTGACGGGCAGGCCGAGCACCCGCCGCTCGGGCAGCGCCGTGCGGTGCCGGCACAGCGGGCAGGCCAGCGAGGCGGGGGCGCTGCCGGTGCCGGTTCCGGCGGCGCCGGGCGGGTGCTGCGCGGCGCGCAGGTGCAGCTGGCTCAGGCACTCCTGGCAGAAGGTGTGCAGGCACTCGAGCAGCTTGGGCGCCCGCCGCCCCTCGTCGAAGTAGTTGTAGCAGATCTTGCACTCGTAGTCCTCGTAGCTGCCCGCCGCCGCCCCCGCGCCGCCCGCCGCCTCGGCCATAACATCGCGGAGCCTCCGCCGGGCCCGGCCCCGCGGCAAGACAGGGGCCGCGGGCGCCCGGCTGCGCTGGCGGAGCCGCCGCCGCCGTCACGGGGGGCGGGGGCGGCCCCGGCGCCTCCCGCCGCCGCCCCCGGCCGGGCCCGGCCCGGCCCGCGCAGCCGCCCCGGCGCTGGACGGGGGGGACCGGGCGCCGCCGCCGCTGCCGGCGGGTGCGGAGCTGCTGCGGGCGCAGGGAGCGACCTACGAGCTGCAAAAACAAAGGGACATTTTATTTATTTATTTATTTATCTATCTATTTATCTATTTATTTTTCCCCGGGAAACCGGGGATGGTAATAGCGGCTGAGGTGTGTATGTCTCTATTGCATTCCAGTGCCGAGAGCTTTTGTCCTCCGTTATTCAAAACAACGCGAGCGATCAGGCTTCCCAGCACTCCTATGGGAAGCGATCTGATAGGTTTCACTCCATCAAATTCTATTTCGCTGCATCATGTACATCGGGGATGATGCAATTATCCTTCCCATGTATCGCAGGCCACAGGAGTGATTATTTCTTTATATAGTTCTGGGAATGCACCTGCCACAGGGAAGCCGCAGGCAAGCGGGGCACTGTTTCAGTGACGCTGGTGGCCCCGGTGCACTGTTAAGATCGCGGCGCAGGGAAGCCACCTCTGTCCCCATCCCCACTGCATGGGGGTGGCGTGGGGCTGCGTCGCGCTTGCTGTGGGAAGGTTCCCTCTCTGCCCTGGAGCTGTCCTTGGCCTCTCTGTGTAGGCCTCATTTTTATTTATTTAATTTTCCCTCCTGCATTTCTGTGCTTGGAGCTGAGCACATTGGGGAAACTGTTGCTTGTGTAAGGGACTGATTTCTTTGGAAAGACAGCCAGGCCTGTTTTGCTGAGTTATGAGGGCAGCTTTGAGTACTGTCCACAAAGGCTTGAATGATAAATTTGGGCCAAGAAATGACTTGTTCAAAGTCAGTCAGCCCAGCATAAGCTGCAACAGTGGACTGAAGTCACATGGAGGAAGCAAGAGTATTCTCTGTACAGGGGCCACATCCTATTTATAGTTTATTGAAGAACATGTTTGAAAATCTATTAAAAAGCTAGCTTCAAAGCAGAAAATGACTTTTGCCACAGTGCATCCCTCATGCATCTGGGCTGTTTTCATCTACCTCTCTTATCTTCCTTTGGTGGTGTTTTTTTTTTTTTTTAAACACTGAATCTCATCTTATTTCCTCTATACGTTCTTAAATTCTTTAATGTTTCTTTCTGTCCTTTTTTTTTTCCGATAGCATTTCATAAATTCCCAGTTTACTGTTGCCTTCCCATTTAATTAGTTCATTGTTGTTTCTGGAGATCTTTAACATGGAGGTATGTGAAACTATCCTAGACGCCATCCTTCCGCTTAATGGCATTGCCATTTTCATTGCCCTGCAACTTTCAATTAATTTTCAAGGCATGTGAAAGTGCTTAGATTCAAGCAAATTTGAATTAATTTTTTTTCAAGTATTTTTTTTTCTGAGGCGCTGTGTCAAATGCTTTAATAAGGCCCAGATATATCAATGGCATTTCTGGATCAAACTGCTTTGCCTTTGTTTTTTGTGTTCTGAGTTTTCTTATCTGATTTGTATCTGCCTTGGGGTCAGCTGAAGCTCCACCTAAGGAGAATACGAGAGCACAGGGAAATCTTGCTGTAGCTCTGCCATGGCACCCCTACACATCACAAAGCTGAGTGTTACTGGGAAATAATAATAAAAATAATTAAAAATGTTAAATATAAAATTAGAATAAAATGAACCTTTTTTTTTCCTATGACCATCAGTGAGAAAAACTACTGTGTGGTTACAGAAACCTCTTTGGTAGCAGTTGCTCAGGTAAGCACAATGCTCCATAGCTACGAGATCATGGGGGCTGTGCTGTCCCCACGTGATACTAATTTATGGAAAATACAGACGAACCACAGTCGCAGCAGATGTCCCTGTCCCCGTGCGTCTCGTGACGTGGCACTCGCAGTCCCTGTGCTTGCCCTCGCACGGGGACGCGTGTGCTCATGCCATCCTGCAGCTCATGGAGAAGGTTGGTCAAAGCCTATTGACTTCTCTGATGCTTTTTTTTCCTGCTGGAACAATTCTGTGAAGCAGCTTGTCACGTTGCATGAGCCCTGCCACCAGTGCAGGGAACATGGAGGTGGCTGTGGCCAGTAGAGGAAATGAGGCCCAGCCACAGCAACTGGATTTATGAGCATTTTTTTTTTCCTAACCCATAATGATTTCAGTCCTTTCAGCCCTTGGCAGAGCTGATTTTAAGAGATGACTTTTGGCTGAACCAGTATCTAAGATTTGGATGTTATTCAGCAGAAGTTGTGTTATCAATCCTGAGCAGAAGTGGCAAACAACTCTTATGAAATACACATTTTTCTACTTAAAACAATCATCCCACAGCTGGTAAGAATTTTTTTTTTTTTTTTTAGCATTAAAAATATATATGTATTGGACCTGATTGACCCAGTGTATTATGCCAGTTTTATGCTGGTAAAAGATCTAATCTAAGGGAGATGTAGCAATGTAAAATGAACCCCCTGATGTATCAATGCCAGAATGATATAACAGAATCCACAGGTTTTCACAGAGGCACACTGGCATACATCTCTCTTGCAATCACACATTGCTTAGCTGTTGCAGTTGTTTAGAATCTCTATATTCCTGAACAAAAAGTCTATTTAACTAATTTGATATCTTTTTATTTATAGGCAAGAAGGACGTTTTCTCTTATGGACACATAAGACAGCAATGGATGTGATGCCAACCCTTTCATAGGCAAAACAGGGCTAAAAAGCATTTTCATGTTTATGTTCTTTGAACAGTTTAATAATGAAGTAGCTCATTCGATCTGATGCAAAAGTCTTTAAAATCAGACAGCTCTTGGAGCAAGTCCTTGTGGTTTAATATGCTATTCTGGTTGACATCAGAAGCTTATTGATGATATTTTGATACCAGGATTTTTACTTTTATCAAGTCTGCTTAGTGTAGTAGTTTCTAGAATGCATTAGGTAATTAAGCCTAGAGCTCATTTGGTAAATACTTAGAAAAAGAGAACTTCCCTGCCTTTCCACCTTCCTCACAAATTCATTTCTGCTGATTTTCCCCTTCAGACCCCATTTCCCTTCACTGTTGCAGGGTAGCAAAAGTTTTGCATTATATTTATGCCTTATCATTGCATTGTGGGATGCTGTAGCATCAGTTTCTGCCTTCTTCATGCTCACATTTTATTTGGTATGATGTATTTCTGAATAATTTATATTTAAAGTGCTTTTTTACCTTTTTCATCTCCTGTAAAAGCCATTGCATGTGCTGTCTACTGCATTCAGAAAATGAGGTTTATTTTCAATGTTTCAATATTTCAATATTTCAACGGTGCACTATTGCAGGGAGCAGAGAAAGAGGAGAAAAGGGATTATGGTTAGAGACCACAGAGACCAAGTGTCATATGCATTTTGTAAGAAGAAGGATGCTGTGCAGCGATGCAGGGGCATGGAGCACCCATGTGTAACACCAGCTACCTGCCGTGGCTGTGCTGGTTGCATTAAAGCACCTGTGTGGGGAAGAAATCGCAGAGAGAATTACAGTAATTTGTGTAGAATCACAAATAATTAGTGCCATTAGGAAATGATGGCATCATTGTTTGCTTTTAGGCAGTTACTTTGCTCTACCCAAATAGTTCTTGACTTTTACTTAAAAAAAAAAAAAGCAGTTTCTGTATGGGTAAGAGTTTTTCAGAGCTATAGGAGCTTTGTTCAGACTGCACAGTGAACATTTCGGTCGCTGCTTTATTACAGCAAATTGTTGGAAATGTGGAATTAAAATAGGAACGGTTGTTTCTGAAGTAAAATCCTGAACCAGTGATGTCAGTAAGAAGTTTTTTCATCAGCTTCCAGGGGGACAAGATTTAATCCTTGATAATAACAAGGACTTAACTTCTAAGGCAATTTTGAAACAACTACTATTGGTATGTTATGTATATACGCTCAAATTGATTTTATTCAGAATAAGAAACAGCTGAAGGAGGGTCTCCCTCTCTCTCTCTCTCTCTTTTTTTTTTTTTTAATCCATACTGTTGCATCTCTGCAGATGTTAAAATTGTAACATTTCTGTTCTGAGCTGAAATGTCGACCTGGGAGTTTCTTAGTCTCTTAGACAAGCTTTCACATCATCTCCCAAGAAAAAGCAGATTGGAAGATCACTTGTGGTGAACCGAAGCCCCGCTTTGCTGGCTCCCCAGGAGCAGGAGTGACCCGATGTCCTTGTCGCAGCAAAGCCAAGAGCCAGCGGATGCAGCTGGTGGGCTCAGTCCTGGGGTACTCAGTGCTGCCAGACGGGATCTGGCCACCAGAGACTCCCCACCAAGGGTGACTGTAACTCTAGGAGCAAGAGGAGGTCTGATTTGTGCCTTGGCACGTGTTCAGCTGTCATGCTGGACCTACTGGCTCTCATAATATTGGAAAAGAAGAAGAGAAAATTGCCACTAATGGGTTGATTGGATATTTAATATTCTGGAACAAAGACAACTAATGGTGGGAGCAAGAAGGAAGGATGCTGGAGCTGGAGAGAAAACTCTGCAGTTACCTAAAAATGCCATTCTAGCCAAGTCAAGACAGAGACTCCTTCACCCCATTTTGAAATCTAAATAGCTTCAATTGAAGAGTTTATGGTTCCTGCATTTTGTGACTAAGAATAATTGCATATTAATTCAATTGCATTTTTTTTGTTTGCAATTGTTTTTCTGACAAAAATGTGGACTAAATTTGTCCTCCCACCAGTGAATGCCAATTTGGAAAAACTTCCACTGAAATCATTGCAGATACCCTCCTTGCACGTTCCCGAGTGCATTCCAAATTGTGGCCTACGTGCATAATCCTTCCACATTTCGACCTGAGGGAGCGTATCAGGGAGCCAGGCTGAGGTTCCTTCCAGATCAACTCTTTCATATGCAGATTATAAAATCAGTGAAAAACAAGCTTGGTTTGGCAGTTACTTTAAAAGAGCTCTTCAGATGATGTTATCAGTAGCAGAAGAGGCAATTCATTCTTCATGCCAGGAATCATCATATATCTCATCTGGGGAGATGCGATCTATACTGACTGTTTTTTTCATGATGAGAGAAAAATACCGTATTTAGGAGAAAACTTCTTAGGGCCACATCAGGTGTCTGGAAATGCTTCCGCACTCAAAAACCTCAAGCTGCAATCTTAGATGTACTTTTCCATAGGGTATTTAGATCAATATTTTTATTTTATGCATGTGTCTCATCCCATCTCACCTGCTTGACTGTTTTTCCGTTCAGACCCGAACCTTCAGTACGTCTATAAGTTCAGTACAGCTACTGTGAAAATAAGTGGAATGCGTTTAGTAGCTTCTGGGCAAGACTGCAGGGCAGGACAGCACCAAGACTGTGGCTGTAGGGCCACAAGTGCTGCCGTAACGTTGGCCACCATCTCCCGGGTAAGGTTTCCTATGACACAGCTGGATGCAGAAAGAATATTTTTGCTGAAGTGCTAAAAAAGAAGGACCCTTACTGAAATAGCAGTGCAGGCAGTTGGTAGAGTTTGCATTGCAGGGAGATGCCAGAGCATGGCCATGCTTCTCCCCACTAAAAAATACTGAAAATATCTGCCGTTTGACGATATTTAGATACATTTCAACAGCAAACTGTTTGCTGTAAGAGTGAGGCATAATAGAAAAACACTTCTGTGATGAGTTTTTAGGGGTGAAGGAACAAGGACCACCTGAAACGTAGGGTAATCTCGGCTTCCTTTATCCATACGGAAGCGTGGCGGTGCTCCTGTGCCATCGAGAGCTGAGCACCGACTGCTGGAATCAGGGCAGATTCCCAGAATGTGCTCTTCTGTGAATGCTACAGTCCATGTTATTGCTTACAGCATTTAAATGAGATAACCTGTATCATTTCTAAAGAATCAAGGCAAACGTTGTCCAACCTCCTAATGCCTGTCTTCGTCTCCTATACCATAAAGGCTTCTCAATAGCCTATATAGCCCTCATGCTTTGCTGCCAGGCAATCAATGCTAAAAAAATTGGCAGATGGGTGTGGGATTTTTTGCTGTCTCTTATACAGCATCAATGACATTAAGGTTTGTCATGCAAATAGTACAAATAAAGCAAAAAATCCAAAGAGCTATTTATGGTTTTAGGATGACATCTGTAATGTGGGTGGCAGCAGAATGAAATGCAGAGAATCTCAGAGCTCTTCAGCATTGAATGAATTGACTGAACGTTCATTTTCGGTCGTTTAAAAATACTAGCTATGCTGATCTCATCCATATGGACAAAATAAAATCTGTGAACTGAAGTACTGTCAGTAGAACAGTTTCAGAAGGGATTTGATAGTCACATTTTATAAAGCTATGATTAAAAATGTAGAAGATAGACTTCCTGACTGACTGACTGCAAAAATCAGGGTAAAAATTGAACAGAAGGGAGAAAAGAAACCCAAGAAAAAGAAGTCGTTGAGTCAGTGGTGAAGGATGGGTTATGACCTGCGAGCTGGACACTTGGTCAACTCTTTCGATAGTTCTGCTTTAAAATATTCTTAGGGACTAGGATAATGGTTGAAATACAGTGTTACTATGTTCCCTTGTGCTGTTACTAACCCCAGACCCTGAAACAGCCAAGGTATGGTACAGCCTGCAAATAACTAGGACTGCTGAGAACACCTCTAGGAATTTCACAGTGGAGACACATGCAATTGAAGTCCTCACATGATATGGTGCAGAATAATTATTTAAATGACATGCTAATCATTGCTGGAAATTAGCAATACCATTTCAAGCAGTGCAAATCATGGGCAATTACACAGCATTATCTGGTTACTTACACTGCAAACCGGAAAGTTAATTATTCCTACCCAAGACAGCAGAAGCTGCTTCAGCATATTCTCCTTTTTGCAGTTTTTGGAATAGATGCTTTTATCTTCCCAGGTTCTAAAATTCACTTAGCTCTTGTGCTTGTACTGTCTAAAACTGAAAATATCACCATGCATACAAGAAGAATTTTATAATAAAATTATGTGAGTTTTATCAAAACATAGATCTATAATTCCATGTTTCCGTGCCTAAACTAATGGGAGCTGAGGAGGAGTTTGGACTTCAAAGGAGTGCTATATTCAGCACATATGATCCCATGTGTGGGAGCTTCATATTTTTAAGATTGTGTGTGCATGGACGATCAGGTGCACTGAAGATGGATGATGTACTGTGGAAACATGTCCCGGTCTTCTTATACCGCTCAGCTAAATTAAAGGACAAGTTATTTGTAAATATTGTGAATACTGTAAAAATATTTTCTTGTAGCTAGAAAAGGCATACAGAACATGCTGGCTTGAGGCCCTTTACAGCTGGGTGAGACTCCTGTGGAGAAAACCAAGCTGGTTTTATGTTACAGCTTGTCAAATGAAGGTCAAATTTGGAAGCGATTCAGTGTTCTCACTGAATCCTATGCCTGGCCTCACATTTCTGCTGCAGTGGTGCCATTCTTGGTTTATTGGGCTATGCTGCAGAGGGCTTTGCTTAGGAAATATCTTTATAATGAGTTTTATATGAGCTTTGATACACTCTAAACCACAAGCAAAAGATGGAAAAGAGGCATCTCTCATCAGCTGGTTTCCAAGGGCACGTGCTACAAAACGTGGCCAACTCTGCATCTTTCCTGGAAGCCTCAGCTCTTCCCAGGAGCAGGAAGAGTGGCAGGTTGCTCCCTGCAAGGCTGGTGGGGTTGCACATGCCATGGAGAACTCCTGGGTCCAAAGCAAAGTGTCCAGTAATGCGTCAACTAAGTGAGGAGAAAATGCAAGAATCTTATCAAAAGGGTAACCTGGACTTCTGGTACTTAAAACTATACAAATATTAAGAGTTTGTTTTCCAATATAAATACTGAAAAATACAAATTACTGGAAATTGGTGAAGGATACTCTCTATGTATTAGAAATATTGGGAAGTCCGTTTGCTCCAGTACCAGGCATGTCTCATGATACAGGGCTTGGTGCCTGCTCTTGGTGGCAGTTCTGCCTGTGCCCTTAGTCTTCTAATCTCTCCTGCTCATCCTCGGCATCCTCAGCTGGTTTCCTTCCCTTGCGAAGGGGTGGCAGAGCAGTCCCAGGGAGACCTGCAGGTTGTTTCACCAGTGAAAGCTTCAGAAAGTTGCTTTGCCAATGGGAGAGTTTATATATAGCTTGTTTTAAGCACCCTCAGAACCACATGTATTTAGCCCTTTGCAGCAATACTGTGTGCGTTATTTTTACCGAAAATGGCATTTTGAAATGTCAAAAAATGTGTATTTGGCATATGAAGTTTGGGGGTGTTTCTGTGGTCTTTCTTCCTTTCTTTCTTTATTTCCTTCCTTCCTTTCTTCTCTCAAGCAAATCTTTGAAGGAGCCAAGTCCTGCATGTTCATATTGGCTGCCAGACAGTCGGTGAGGCAGTGAGGCACATCCCTGGGCAAAGCTGTTTTTTGTTTTGTTTTGAGCTTCATTAGGTTTGATACAAGTTTGGAATAAATCCTCATTCGAGCTTATTCGGGCCTCCTGCCTTCCTATGGGCTGGATCCTGCAGTCCTCACGGAAGGACACAGCACCAACCTGAGCGAGTGTTTTGCCAGAAGAAGAATTAGGTAAAGGTTGGCTATGAATTGTCAGGCCTATTTCAATACTGAGGAAGCATTAAAATGATAATGGGGAGATATAAGGTTAAACCCTTAAGATCAGATAAATACTGACTTTGTGATTGGCAAAGAGATGTTTTAAAGCACTGATACAGTGTTGGCCCTGGCAATGCGCTTTCATGCCTGCTTTCCTGCATTGCTTCGTGTCTTTGGATGAATTCCTATCTCACGGCCATCAGCAGCAAAACTCCCATTGCCTTCAGCAGGGCTGGGATTTTGCTCTTGAAATTGGCATGTTAAAAACTCCTGTACGCTTTGTCATGTAGGTAGATAAAGTGAGAAGTAAATCTCTTTGAAGATTATTTCCATAACCCAAGGAAAATAAGCATAAAGGAACCATGGTTTGAACCATTTCTTGTTGGGCTCTACCGAAGCCAAGGCAGAAGTGAACAGCCCAGACGCGCAGCCCGGTCGGAGCGGGTTCGGCTACGGAGCGAGTGCCTGAGTGCGGCAGCGGAGCAGCCGTCGTGCGTGTGCCACGAGGGTGCTCTAGGTGAGCCTTGGACCGTAAGGGCTTGCATTCTGAGCGGGGCAAAGCCACGAGAAGAGGCGCGCCATCCGCGCCCGCAAGCTGGGGCACTTTGGGGTTTTTAAAAGAGAGAGAGAGAGAGAGATTAAAAAAAAAGGAATAATTTTCCAGTGAGCCTCTGTTGAGCTAATGGTGATGTGGCAATCACCACCAATTCTGTGTCTGTGTCTTTCCTAAAGGCGCAGCAACCCGATGTGTCCCCAGGGCAGAGGGAGCAAGCGGCGCCTGCGGCCGCTTCGCACCCCATGCCGAGCAGCTCAACTTCCAGCAAGCAGAGACTCCGAGGGCAGCGGCCTCCGCACCTCTGTCAGGGCAGAAACACGCAGAGACGTCCCCTTACATGCGTGAGCCTGGCTGGGTGTGCGGCATGTAACGTGTACATATAAATATTGAGGAGAAAACGCCTGTGCTGGTGCCGGGCTGGACAAACGCAAAGGGGGTTTAGCGGGGGTGCTTCTACCCCGGGGTGCAGCGCGCAGGGGCAGAGCCCACGTCGCCCTTCGGCGACTCGTGACGCGCCCTGAGTCCCCCGGTGGAAAAGCGCCGCGTGGGGCGCGGAGCCCCCGCGGGAGGACACGCGTGTCCGCGGCAGGCGGCGCTGGCGGGCGGGCCGCGCAGGTGCCACGGGCGGGCCGCGCCGGGCCGGGCGGGGCGGTACCTGCGCGGCCCCGCGCAGCGCTGCGCGGAGCGGCGGCGGCAGCAGCATGTCCCGCGTGCTGCGCAGCCTGCGCGGCTCGCAGCCCGTGGCGCGTTTCCAGCGCTGCTGCGGCCTCTTCCCCGCCGCCGAGGAGGGGCCCGCGGACACGGAGCGCGGCCGCGCAGGCGGCAACGGGGCGTGCGCGCAGCTCCGCGCCGGAGCCGCCGGCCGCGGGCCGCCTCGCGGGCCGCAGGTGAGTGTCGCGGGGACGGGGGGTGCATCCCGCGTGGGCGGAGGCTGCGGCGGGGACACCCGCTCCGTACCGGTACCGGTTCCGCCGCTCCGTTCGCCCGGGTTTCTGCGCGTCTGGGCTGCACCTGCGCTGCAGAGGCTGCCGAGCCGCTGCGCGCCCTCCCGGACGCCTCGCGCCTCCCGGGGGTTTATCCAAGGAAAGTTTGTATGGCCGCGTTGCTGCTCCTCATGGCTCACCGTGCGCTCGCGGCCGGGCAGGTCGCAGTGCCTGGTGGCACGTTCAGTTCCTCACCTGTGTGACTGCAGGAAGCGGCGCAGGCCGTGACGTGTCCCCAGGCACGGGTGGGGTGACCTGATTTCTGCTGTGCGGGCTGGGGTTCCTATCTGGCTGTGCGGGGCCGTGGGAGAGGAGGCAACGGTGCCCATGCAGCAAGCAGGGCCTACCTGAGCCATGCAGCTCCCCCCGGCCGGCACTGCCCTTTGCTCTCCTCTTGAGCATGCCCTTGCGTTGCCATTTCCAGCATCTCAAATTCTCCTGTGCCTGCCTCAGTTACGGGATAAGGAAATTTGGGGTGCTTCTTCAGCCTGTCCTCTTTTGAATGACAACTCTGTCTAAAATTAGGTTTGCACACATTTATCGTAAGCTTTCACTGCTTGCTTTTGCCCAGTGACGCAGGCAGGGTGCAGTTATGCCAGTAATAAAATCTTATCAGGGCGAATGCTCTTGGGGCGACGCCGTTGGCGTGAGCTGGAGCCTTGATGTGGCTCTATGGGGCAGCGAGGGCAGGCGGTGCCGTGCTGGGAGCAGAGCTTGGCCAGGGCAGGACATGGCCACAAGGCAAACGGATTTGTAACTGGGTCACTCGCTTTGGAAGTGCCCTGAAGTTGGGTTCAAATCCATAGACAGCAGAGGGGAGTGCTGGCTTGAACGATGCTTCAGCGAAGTGCGGGAATTACAAAGACAGACTCTATCCAGGCTTGAGAAAATCCACGCTGCAAAGAGCATCCTTCTCAGCCTTCTCAGCCCGTTCGTGGCATCTGGGGCTGGAGTAGGGAAATGTGGGTCACGCTCGCAATGTGGGAGGGACCCTGACTTGGCACGTGGGGCCAGGCCGGGACTACGGTGCCTCCCTGGAGCAGTGAGGGCTGTGGGGCTCCTCAGCACCGAACCAGCTGCCTAGGCCCCATTCTTCCCGTTCCCTGATTACCCGATCGCTTAGAAACACTTACTATTACTTTTTTCTCCACTTTAATGAAATCTCAGATTTGTGGGGATAACGCAAAACAGCGTGAGTGGTGGATTTATGTCCTGGCTGAGACTTCATATTGAAGCCGTGGGTTTTCATGGAAGGACTTGTGAGGTTTTATTGTTACAACAGACAAGATGCTATCTTTTTATATAACTAGCTATCTAAATTGCCCTGTCTCTAGCTAATACTTCTTGGTGTTCTGCACTCTCTTTGTAATTTTAGTTTGTTTCCCAGGGGATTTATTTTTGAAATTAATTGGAAAGTGTCTTTTCCTGTGGTCTTTTTTCATGTCCTAAAATAGCACACCTAAAAATACTCTCAAACTTCCTGAAAACCTGTCCAGTGTTTTAGTAAGTGCCCAAATCATGCTTAAAGAACTGAGCTCTGCTTATCTGTAACATCCTAATGGGGTTTTGCTGATTACATTGATATTTTGAAGTAAAAGGAACAGAAGAAAAAAAAAAAAAGAAAAAAAAAAAACTTAGTCCTCTGTGGGGACTTGCCTGATTTTTTTTTCCTCCCTCTTCCATTTCCTATATGCTTTATCATCTCTTGAAATGATTTTTTTTTTTTTTTTTTTTTTGTGAAAGAGTACAGCTCGTATTTGCTATGCAGTTGTATATACCTTAGCTGTTTGGGCTGCTTCAGACCAGAATAATGTTTACAAGCTGCCCGGCCCCGTTTAATGGTTGGGTTCTTGCTTGCCTCTCAGAGGAGGAGACTACTTACTAGCAAAGGAAGGTGATGGCAACAGAAATGGAAAAGGTAGATAAAGCTGCACATCCGTCTCGGGTGGGCTGTAGTCCTAGGAATTTGGAGAGTTCTTGGCTCCGCACTGGTGAAAGCTCTGCTTTTATACAATGAGGCATGGGGTAATTTTGAAACAGGCTTGCTCTAGAGCTCCTGTGTGTCCCACAGGAGTCTGGTCTTTAAAGTTCCCATGCAAAATTGCTTTTTTTCTCCATGGATGTCCATGGAAAATGCACATTTAGATCGTCTGCAGGAGTGAGAAGGATTGATCAGACCTCTTTCTGGGGAAACACTTGATACTAGTGGAGGTGGCTTGAGGGGATGTGCCTGGTGGTGCAGGGCACGCTGAGCACCAGTGTGAGCAGGCGGCCGGGCCACGGCTGGTGGCACTGGTGACAGGGGCTTCACATCTCGCTGCTTCCCGGCGCGCAGCTGGAACAGCCATCCTTGGGGAGGCCGTGGGCCTCGCAGCGAGGAGCTGCTGGAGGCCCGGGATTAGTGCCAGGTTAAACACTGACCGCTTCGTTACTCTGCTCAGCGTCTTAGGCCATTAGTTCAGATATCAAGCAGAAGGGTAAAAGCTCATCTGCTGTCGTTCTTCTTCTCTGGATCTCTGGAGCACAGAGGAGGCTTATGGGCATGGAGCCAGGGGAAATCTGCTCTCCCTGGAAATCCTTTGGGCATCCTGTTCCTTCACTGCAGCTCGTGCATGTGTTCTGCAAGGAACGTCTGTGGGTTGCACGGGCGGTGGAAGATGACTATTGCTCACCATGACCTCGCAGGCAAGTAAATCTGAGGCTTAGGATGGACAGCTAGTGTTGTCTAAACATGAGAAACTACATCGGGTTTAATTATTTCTTAATTTAAAATAATTCCTATATAATAGGCCTTCATAATATTTCAGTATAGTCAGCCACTCTGTCTTCCTTTTCCAAAGTAAACAACTTGGCCATTTAGGCCATAATTTGCCCCGATTCTCACAGCATCGTTTGCCCTCATCCGTAGATCCTGCAGTTATCTAACCCTTACCTGACACCCCCCAATACTTTCAGGTGTCAGCACCTTGGTGTATCCCTCAACATTTCAGTCTAATCCTTGGGAATTAGAACACAATTAAGCAAACATATTCTTCTCCTGCAAAATAGGGAGGAAGGAAACTTTTCTTTCTGCCCATCCCTCTTCTGCCTCATTCCTGCCCTGTTACTTCCTTATTGCACAAACCAGCCAGCTGCAGCAGGATCGCAGGAGGATGCGAACACGTGCCAGCCTCATTGGGGCACCGTGGGCTTGACCCAGGGCAGGTTTGACTGGACACAGGAGCAGCCTTCTGAGCGCTGGCCCCAAAGCTGATATGTGCAGCCCCACCGAGGCTGGTGCCACGCAGCTCTGTGGTGGGAATGGAGAGCACCAGCTCCAGAAGTGAGAGCGGGGGAGCTTCATGAAGGGGATGGCTTTCCATAAGGGATGCTGTGCAAATAAAGGCAACGGTGTTGTCCTTCGTGTCCAGGGTGTAGGTGTTTGTTGTGAATTCTAAACACTTACGTTTTTTTTTTGTTCTTTTTAAGAAGACTTCCTTTAGAAAGATGACTTAACCGCTTTTTTTTTTTTTTTTCCCTTCATTAGCTCTTCCTATTAATTGTGTAAACAAGTGCTCCGTCACTTCTGGTCTTATTCTGCTCCACTTTATACTCGTCAGCGTTCGAGGTCTGTTTGTGCCCCAAACAGGTCAGCAGGTTCTGAGGTCTATTTGTGTCCCCTTGCTAGGAGGAGGAGGCCTCACTGTGTTCCTGCAAGGGCAGTGGACAGTGACGTAGCCTGTAGTGCCACCTACCACCTATCGGGCTAGAAAGGAAGCCTGTCTGCAATTAAGATGAAAAAATAATAAACTTCAGGGACAAAATGAAGTCTCTGAAGTGTGTGCTGGACCCGTCAGAGCTGCAGTGTGCTGGCTATGCTGAGCAATCTTGCGCGTGTGCATATCTGTCCCAGCCCACCACCTTTTCATGCTCAAGTAGCTAATTTTGCTTTTCTTTGGTGCTTTGAATGATTTAAGGAACCACGGGCAGAAGCCCTCCGGCTTGGCGAGGCTCCTGGCTGAAAGGGCCGTCCATGGAGGACCGTCGTGAAGCTGCCCGCTGGGGCCTGGCACGGGGTCTGTCCTCTGCCGGCTGCCTTGGGGCTTTCTGTCTCTCTCTTTTTTTTTTTTTTTCCCCTCATGTGCCCCATTCTTGGTGACTTCTCTACATCTTACAACTTTTTTCAGCTAAGAAGCAGGGCTGGGGAGGGCAGTTCCAGCTCTGCTGCGGTGCGGCCGGGAGCCGCTCCGGGAGCAGCGGTTACTGCTGCGCAGCTCCTGGAGGAGCGCAGGTAGTTGGAAGCTGAGAGCGAGCTGCTGTCCAGGAGCATCCCTGGGTCAGCCCAGCCCCTGGAGAGCCGGCGAGGCGCAGCTCATCTCCGGGGAATGCGAGGAGAAGCCGGGGCTCCCCTGGCTCCCTGTAAGATGCATTTCCTGCAGCAGCGAGAAGCAGAGCAGGGTCCTTAGAGCTTTCCCTTCCCTGTCAGGGGGCCTCTCTCTCTCTCTCTCTCTATATATATATATATGTATATTTATATATTTTAAGCTTGATTTGATATACATTGCTAGTGGTTCAGCTGCTTGTTATGCTTCCTTCTAAAATGTTCTTGAAAGCCTGCCTTTCTTTACATCTTTAATTTTTGTGCCATCAAGCCTCTCTGATTCCAACCAAGTGATGCTGGAGATGGGTAGCAGGGCTGACTCGTCCAAAGAGCTTCACAGGTTATTGGAGGCATTGAATTGCTTCAGGATATGGAATATAAACAACTCCTATATTTTAATAATTTGCAAGTCTCCTACAGATCTCGGTTATTTAAAAATAGAGACTGAGTAAGCTGCTGAGAGGGAGAAGGCACTAAATGTTCACACAGAAGCTAGTTGTAATGGCTTTTTCCTGCATGGAGATTCAAGTGGGGAGGTAGCAGGGATGTGCTGCACAGGTTGCTTACAGCAATGTTGGCTTTCTTCAGAAAGAGTGAATCAAAACAGTAAAGTCTAACTACCTGCTTGGCTTTACGCTGGTGATCCACAACTGGACTTCTCATGCCCCGGTAAAAGAAGGCTGAAGCAGACTTTTAGTGGGCTTCTTGTGGTTATGTTTTAGGACCCTAATGATTGCTTTTTTTTTTAAAAAAAAAAAAGGTTTATTTATTTATTTATTTTATAACCATACATGACTGGAAACCAAATAGAGTTCTTCTGTGCCACCTGTCATTTGTCAAGTGCAGTCGTTGCCATGATATGTATCATAGACATGGTCTGTTTGTCTTGGGACTCGCCTGCAAGGCTGTTCCAAATGTGTGTGTGTGAGGGGTTAAAAATAATTTGAAAAAGAAATTTAAAAAATAAATCAAGCAGGAGATGATTTGTGATAGAGGAGGAAGAAATGAAATATTTAAAAAGTCATGTAGAAGGATTGCTCCCCCTTCCCCCTGCAAAAAAAAAAAAAAAATCAACTCCGTATTTCTTCTAGAAGCTGAAGGATTATAAACCAATGTTTTTTCCCCATAGAACGCATTACTGTAATTGGAGCATTTGCTCCCTCTCCGCCACGAGGTTTCAGATGCACAGGAATTGCCTTGGGGCTGCGCCTGCTCCCCCCTGGCCCGGGGCACAGGGACACGCGTGTGTCCCCTGGGGCACCCAGGAGGGCTGCTAAGTGGCAGCGTCCTCGCGGGACGGCCCGGCTGGCTCGGGCAGGAGCATCAGAGCTGCTAATTGCACTGGGGGCGACTGCTAATTGATGCAGGAGACTGAGACTCCCGGACTGCTTGTTCCTTCACTCAAACTTCTAAATTTACTTAGTGGTGCCGGTAACTAATCTGCGACCTCTATTGCTAATGCACGGGGGAGTGCTCCTGCAACCTGAGCATTTCAAAAGCAATGACTCATCTCTTCTGTGCTGCTGTGGATGCTGGAATCAATCTAAATATAACTTTTCTTTTTTTCTGTGATAGTGAATGCATGATGCTTGTTTCTGTCTTTCTTTTATTGTCTTCATACAGTCGGCCTAATAATCTCCATATGGAAAGCAGATTAAGGGATTGCAACTTCTAATTGCTTTTGAAATGAATCACAATTGAGTGTCTAGACTCTTTTGGCAATTTTTGCATTTTTCTCTCTAATGATGAGGATTTATCTCTGGTAGATTAGGCTCATAGTCAGCTTAGAAACTAATAGTTTTGCTTTCATAAGGGCTTCAGAAACTTACTGTGAAGCTGTATTTTAGCCAAACTCTCCAGGGCCTCTGCTGAGACCTTCCTGATCCCTCTTCAGCTCTAATGGTTAGGAAGTTTTGCCTTGTATTTACACTGCCTTATTATTATTATTATTATTATTATTATTATTTATTTCCCTATTGGGAGAGATGAAGAGAGAAGAGATTGGCTGCCCCTCCCCTGCCTTCTAAATTAAAAATCCTCCTCAAAAGTTTTTCCTCTTTTTTTCTGAAGCATTCAGACATACATATAAAATCTAATTTATTTGCCCATTGCTTCTGGCGATGAGGTGGAAGGTGTCTTGGTGATGGGCTTGTCCCAAAAGTCAGCAGTGGCAAAAAGCTCCACGAAATGACCACTATTTGCTGGGAAGCTGGTGGTTGGAGACACGCAGAGTGACCCCAGGTATGGGCCCCACCACCACTTTGTTCATCCTTTTGTTTATTTATATTATCTCAAATTTCTAGCAAAAGCAATTTTGTTTTGTTTTTATCTAGAGTTGTAGAATCTTTGCAATTAACAGATCGATACCCTTTGGTTAAATATAGAAGATTTCCCTAGAGCAAAGATTGGTCTGATCTCTTGAAAACCTGTTTTTCAAAGTGACTGCTATCCTTAATTAGTTTGAACAGATTTCTGATATGCAGTAAATGCGATCAAGCACTATGATCTCCCTTTTAGTATAAAAATTGAACCTAATTTCTTATGATTTGTTCTGACAAATCATTACTTGATTAAGAAATTGGTTTATAGGGCTGGAAATTATAGTGTTGTAATTGCAATGCGCATTAGATATATGGCGTAATTTGTTAATGGTCTCTAAACTTTTCTTGCTTTCAGGACTGTGCACAGAAGTATGTTGTGAAGAACTATTTCTACTACTACTTGTTCAGGTTTTCGGCTGCTCTGGGTGAAGAGGTGTTTTATATCACTTTCCTTCCATTTACTTACTGGAACATAGATCACTCCGTGTCTAGAAGGATGATAGTCATTTGGTCTGTAAGTATTTCTGGGACTTGTTTAAACGTGTACTTTTGAATTCTGTAATTGTAGCAAATGAATATTTAAGGATAAGAATAACACACAGACAAACATAACCCCTTTGGATAACAAAAACAACAAAATAAGGTATTTCCATGTTGGCACTCAAAATAAGTAGATAACAAGGCACTAATCTTTTTTTTTTTTTTTTTTTTTTTTTTCCCTGGGAATGACTATATTGTTTTATCATTACTCTTGCTTATCTTGTTGTTGATCGCATCTTTGCTGCCCAAAAAAGAGCATTTTAGACCATCTCCAGCAGGCTGCAGACCCTTGAGGTTTGGTTGTCAATCCATATTGATTAGAGAAATTGAAATTTGGTGAAAACTTGGATGTGGTAGCTAGCTTTTTTTCTTTACAATGAAATGTCACCTTGACTGAGTTGATTCTGATTAATAATATTCTGTCTTTTGTCCAAATAGTAAGGTCAGAAATAATAAGTGCAATTTGAATTGGGTTGCACACTTAAAATGAAGCCTGTCTTGGGTGGAAGGTATCAGTTGCTCCATGCCAATAACCCTAATCAATACGTTTTATCAAGAGAAGATGGAAAAATAACTTGCAGATGAAATCTAGAGGTAGGTGGACCCTGTATAATTAGAGCTGGGGTTTGGCCAGGAGAACACCTACTGCTTCTGAACATGGGCCAACGAAAATGAGAATTGCTAGTCACAGCCTCCTGTTGTCCCATATTGCTCAAAAAACGTCTCTTTAGAGCTACCCAGTGCCTTTCTGAAGCCTTGCTTTGCTTCATCTTGCAAGGCATCCGTCAGAGTGCTGGGCAGATCTAGCCTGACTTAATTAGAGTGTTCAAGCATTTGATATTACAATTATTGGTATTATTTTTTCCAGTTGCCCAAAGAGTTGTGGAGTTGCCTTTTGTACTGAAAAGTGAAAAAGGAGAAGATATTTTGAGCGTGAAGTCTTGTGACAATCTGTAGTTTTAAAAACATTTTAATTATATGTAATCGTGGAGTGACTAAAAATCTCTCATGGCTCTGCATTAATGTTATGGCAGGTGCAGCTGGATAGTTCAATTGCTGGCACAGCACCTTGGGACACTGATAAGGATTTATTGTGTTATCAGTGGTTGTGGTTGCCTGTCAGTAGACTACAGAAATGTCAGACACCAAAAGTGTGGCGTTTTGAGTGTTTTACCTTGATACATGGCCTGCGGAAAGCTCTTATCTAGCTGGAGAGGAGAGTTGGTATCCAAACTGTGAGGGCAAAGCAGAAGATGATCGTTGTTCCCTTTTAACACTGTCTGCGATGAAGAGAGAATATTAGGGAAGCTCTTCAGCAAGGCAACAGGAGCAATCTTTTAGTGCTTTTTGTGCAAAGATATTGATGTGTGGAGACGTGCTGATAAAACTTGATTGACCGACATGGGCACCAAACAGGAAAAGTGGATTTAAACTTGAACAGCAGAGAAAAAGAAGCGGTGTTAAGTGTGATATTTCTTATTTTGCATTGTTTGGGAATTCAACCTATGGGTTTCTGTCATAACGATGTCAGAAATGATGGAATAGGGGCCAGGGGAGTTCCTTCCCATAAAAATTGAGAAAGCCTTAATGATGTTTACAAGGCATTTATGAGATCTTGTCTGTAATAGTTTGTGCGGCGCTGGTCGCCCACATTTGAGAAAGATGTATTTAAACTGGAGCAGGTCCAGGGGTGATGAGGAAACTGGCTCTTCCAGGAGCAGAGGCGGCGAGCCTAGATAAGGTCCTAACGAAATGAAGTCTGGGAGAGATTGATGCTGCCTGTGAATACCAGGGAAAGCAAGGAGCTTCTTAAAATAGCCCCAGGAAGGGATGGGCATAAAGCAGCCGTGAATAAGGTACGTTGGAGCAGGAGGTTTGGAGGCATCGGGATCAGCTCCTGGGCTGGCTTCAGAGGGAGCAGGACCACGGGAAGGATAATGTGTGCAGTGGAGAATGGGACTGGAGGGCCGGGGAGGGCTTCTCCAACCTGTGTCCTCCAAACCAGCAGAGGATTCGCACCGTGTGCGTGGGCTGCACCTTTTCCCTTGCAGACGGCGGAAGGAGCTGCCGGAGGTCTTGATGCAGCGTGGGATGGAGGTACCCGGTTCCTCCGTGTCCCGGCGCGGCTCCCGGCCAAAACCAGGAAGAGCAAAGGTGAAAACCAGCCCCAGAGAAACCAGCTCGCAAGTGCAGTTCAAGTTTATTTCACGCTGGAGCTTAGAAGGTGAAGATTTAGCATGGTGGTTTGTTTGTCATTATGCTCCTTCTGAGCTAGGAGCTTTATTTGGATGGGGAATTTCAGATGTGAGGTTAGAGATCCTCAAGATAAAAAGAAAGCTCAATTTTCGGCTTGCCATTCAGCATCCTTCCTGGATTTTTTTTTTCCTGTTGTTTTTCTACAGGGTGTGTGAATGCAAAACATACACACGCCTCTTTTAAGCCTATAAATTTTTAATCTGTATGATATAAATAATAGCTGGCCAGCATGGACTTTGTCAGGGCAAGCTTGGAAGCTGCCAGTAAACCACATAGATAAGCCGGTGACTAATGGGAATTGGCAGTGCAGAACCAAGGAGGAATTCCGCAGCCTTGCAAAGGCTCTTGGTGATGGGTACTTGCGGGTGGCGAGCTCTGGATTTTGCAGGTATCTGGTGGGTTAATACCCAACAGGAGGTTATCTGTGTGCATGGTGCTGCCGACATACTGTGCATCCACTGAGCGCTTGGATGCTGCTTGGCAGCTGATTTGGGCTTGACTGTCTCGTACGCGTGTCCTGAGCTTTATGCATTTGTGTGTCATTTTACTGGGACAATTTCCTAACGACTGATAAGAGTTTTCGCCCAAAATGCAAACTGTTCAAAGCACCATACATGATGGGCATGCTGCATATGAACAGTTAAGACTGGGTTCAGGTGTGTAAGCTATGCAAAATGTCAGGAAGCAAAAATAAATTCTATATAGACCAGGGCCCGCATAGGCTTTTGACACTGTGTAGATAAGACATTTAAGTCAAATGCAGATGAAGTTTAGCTCTGTGTAGGTCTATGTGCAAGATGATAAACTTATTGAAGGTGAATTTTGTAAGCACTGGTAACAGCATGAGCAGAAACTGCAAATGAAACTTTCTAACTGAGATACTGAGTTAGGATAAGCACTGTCTGAGGTCAGGTCAGGACTACAAATTTCAGTAACCTGGCTAGAGGTAACTTCAGGTGAAGTTTAAGTCGAAATTTTAGTGTTTCTCTGGAACTGCAAGGTACAGCTGTTTCCCAGTTCAGGTGTTAGATAATAAATCAAATCGATGCCAAATCACATCCGTGCACTGGCCCTCTGTGCAGGGCAGGCTGAATACTGAAGCTCTCTGCAATTTCAGAAAGGCCCTGACTTACTCTGCTTTTTATTTTTGCTTTTTTTCTTTCTCTCTTTTCCTTTGGTTTCTTCACAAGATATACCCTGCTCCATGTAAAGAAAACAAGTCCCTCAAATGGCATCATTTTCAAACCTAAATTCCTTTTCTGAGAGGGAAATAAGTACTTGCTCCTTTCCAGGCTTGGCAATGCGTGTACTGCCACGGGTGACGTGTTACCCAGTCATGGTTTTAGCTGCTGCCCCCTGCTCACCTGCCCAAAGCCCTGCTTAGATGTGGGGGCTCCAGAGGCAGCTGCAGGCAGTGCTGGGGATGTCACCTGTGAAGCCACGCGCGCTGACAAGCCGAAAGCAGGAGTCGTGCTCAGGCTGGGAGGCTCTGCGTTCCCTAGGTGCCACTGTCTCGCCTCCGCTTGCTGTGTCTGTGATATATGTACTTTAAAAAAATAAATGGATCACAAATGAATTTGCGGTGAGCGAAGAGCAAGCACTGCGCGTGCCTGGTGCTGCCGCTTCCCTGCGCCCGGCGTGTTCTCAGCATCAGAGCAGCCCTTTCCAAAGATGTCTTATTCCCTTTCTGTAATGCTCTTACGTGGTAGTACTAGTAATTCTTTAACAAGTGGAAATTGTTATGGCAGAAGACTTCAGATAACGTAGCTTATTCTGCCTTGCTTCTGCAATGGCACCACCAGTGGTAGCCTCAACATTTCATCTTGCGTTAGAGAGTGCAGTTCTGCTTTCAATCCCCACACTTAATTAGCTTCCGAAGATATGCCTGCATTCGCTTGGAGGCTGGGAGCACAGTGTTTCCCGATCCCACAGCAAAGCTGTGTGCTGCACTAGCAGGGCAGCCCTGAGCAGGAAAGTGTTGTAAGAAAAGGGCTGTAAGGGATGGAAGGGAGATGATTGAAACGTGGCCTTCCCAGTTGGGGTAGGAGCCATTGGCCTGTCTCAGCCCATCCATGAGCGCCGTGTCTCCTTGCTGAAACCTGCCTTTGGTACCAGATCCGGTTGAGTTACAGTATGGTGCTGCACAGCCACTGCTTCCTGGGATAACGGAAAGACCTTTAATAATTCAGGGCTAACCTCCCTTCCCGCAGTGGTGGATTTGGCAGCGCCGAGCCCCGAAGCGTCGAGGGCCGCGGGAGCCCCACGCTGACGGTGACGTCCTCTCCCGCAGGTAGTCATGTACATCGGCCAGGTGGCCAAGGACCTCCTGAAGTGGCCGCGGCCCCTCTCACCGCCCGTGGTGAAGCTGGAGACGAGGGCGGATGCGGAGTACGGGATGCCCTCCACCCACGCCATGGCTGCTACCGCCATCTCCTTCTCCTTCCTGAGTGCCACCACCAACCAGTACAAGGTAAGCGGATAGAAAAGAAAAAACCCCAAAATACAACATTTGGCTGTGTCCTTTAAACTGCAGAAAACATAAATCTGAGGCTGTGGCCATTTCTGGAGGAGCTTCTTGCATTTCCACAAGCAAGTGCTTTTCCCTGTAGCCATCCTTAGCTGGCAGATAGTATTCAGAAATACGTTTAGTGGATATGCCCTTCCTGGGGCACAAAACCAGCCCAGGGTGGGTGCTGGGCTATCACGTTGAGGCTTGGGAACTCACTGTGATTTTTTTTTTTATTTCATTTTACAACTCCTAACATGCGTTTCCTGTAGCCAGGCAGCGACGTCCTGGCTGCATCATACTGAGGTGTTTCTCCACCTTCTCTAGTGCATTTCAGAGAGGAGCCCATGTGTCTGAGGGGGCCCTGGCCTGAAGCCCAGTGCCCATCAGTGTCTGGGCATCCTGGGTGTCCTGTTTGGGACACACTGGTGTCACAGCTGCGTGACACCACCCATTAAAAGCTGTGGGGCTGCAAGTAGTGGAGGTGGGCTCCAGTCTTCATTTAGAAGATGACATGTTGCTTTTATTTAGTCCTTGCTATAGGAAGTGAGAACCTTGATGCTGAGGCCTCTGGACCTTCATCTCAGTAGAGCAGACTGGCACTGTCACACTGCTTGGAAACTGCTGTGAAACAGTAGAGCCACTGTAAAATAATTAAGTGGTTTAATTGCTTCTATGGAGAAGGAAAAATCCACTGTGACATTATGCTGCTGTCTTGCAAAGCTGCCCCAGTAATCGATTACTGGCCTGGATGGGCTCCCAGCCCACCTGCCAAGGAGGCGCCGAAGCAGATGTACACACTCAGGAGGCTTGGAGAAGCGAGGGAAAACCAGCGCTTTATGAACCAGGAGTGACATCTGCGGACAGGGCCTGAGCTGTCTGTGTCAGGGGCTCGGATGTGCCAGAGGGGAAGGGTCACTAGTGAGTCGTGGTGCCTAAGGGAGCTGCAGAAGAGGTTTTGCCCTGACCTATAGCCGCTATGGTCATCTGCTCAGTCAGGAGACTCTCAGGAGTCTGTGTGTTAAACTGAGGGATTTTGTTGCGTTTTTCTGTATTTGGTATTATTTTTTAGGAAGAGTCCCTTACAGACTAAAATGCAATGCAGCAAGCTCATCTTCAGTGGAGCGCTAAAACAGGAAAACAGGATTCAAATGAGTGGATTAAGTGCCTTTTTTTTTTTTTTTAATTACTTGCTTCCATGTTACTGGGCAACACAGACAGGGAATTACATGAAAACAGGTTTGTAAGAATATTATTAATCTTTGAACATGGCAGCAAAGAGTGGTCCTGACTGCTCTAACAATTGGACCGTTCCTGCAGCCTAGACATGGATTTTTTCCCCTCCTGCCTTGCTTCCTGAGCAGCATTGATCAGGTCGGATCCGGGTATCTAATTTCCAACCCAGACAACCCGAAGCAGCAGTTAAACCTTGGTGGTCCCTCCTAGGATGTGCTCTGGCTTTCCCTCCTCCTTAAGGTCTTTCCTAGCTTTTGGGACGCTCTCTTCCAGCCGCGTGCTGATGTGGAAGTGGTGAATGTTGGTGACCCGTGTTTTCTCTTTCGGCAGTACCCCTTCGAGCTGGGGCTGACGGGCGCCTTGCTCTTCTCCACGCTGGTGTGCCTCAGCCGGCTCTACACGGGGATGCACACCGTGCTGGTAAGCCGAGCGGCCCCGCGCCGCCCCGCTCCGCGGCCGGCCCCGCTTCCCACCCCGCGCGAGACGCCTGCCCTGCCAGCGCCGGGCACCGCGGGAGCCCCGAGTAGGCAGCGCCACTAAATCCGGGGCTGCGCCTTATGGGAGGAAGCCCCCAGGCTACCGCTATTGAGTGTGAAAGGGAATTACGTGTGCAATTAAGGAAGCCGTGAGGGTGGTGTGGCATGTGAACTGCACGCCCGTGTTTTGCAACGCTAATTGCAAGGAACGCGCTTGAGCAACTTGCCGTGGTGCTGCGTGGCCGCGCTCTTGGGCAGGAGCCCCCGTGCTGTCAGCGGGAGCCGCGGGCCCGGGAGTGCCCGGGAATAGCAGCTCCGTGAGTCACGGCGCTGCCAGCCCCGCCGAGGCCTGGCTGGGCACCGGGGTTCGCAGCACCGTGCGGGCACGCGAGAGCTCAAAAGGTTGTTACAACAGGCTTGAGAAATACTGAACGGGCAGGAAACTCAAAGGGCTGTGGTGCACAAATACCGCACCCAAAACATACTCAAAGCTCTTCGTAGGATAAATAGTAGGCCAGGGTTGCTTGGAGAAAATGATGCCTGTCCTGCTTTAGGAGCAGATTTTGACATGGCCTTGCTTGCAGAGTGGCTCCCTGGTGAGAGGGCCTGTTATGGCTCTCCTGCGTGTGGTTATCCGAGGGTGATCCAGGTCCCCAGCTCCTGGCTGGTACGTGCTGCGTGCCGCTCGCGTAGGAAAGAGTATTACATCTTTTATTGAGTAATAGCCATGCTTGCTCTAATAAGGAGACTTGATGGAGTCAAAGAGAGCCCTTATGAGATTAGGGTTTTCTATAAAATATGGCCTGCCCTTCCTTTTAGCCCTATTGGATCTAAGCAATATCTTAAATCTAAGCTGGAGACATCCTTTCTTAACTGGTGACCCTGAGTCAACCAGTAAAAATTCTTAGCATACTTCCCTTGCTGTTTCACGATAATGAAAGACGCCTCTAAATTTAGATGGATTTTAGGGTAAAGAAGAAGTCATCCTTTGTGCCTTTGGCATCATTAAAAAAAAAAAAGGCTTTAAAACAAAAAAAAGCTCCTCAGTTCAACTGTGCAAAGTCTTGCCCATCGACAGGGCTTTGCTAGGCTCCTCTGGAGCACAGAAAAACAGTAAGATGTTTCTGTTCAGAAGAGCATAGCCCTGCTTCTAAATGAAACCATGAAGGGAATTCAGGCATTAAGTGACTGCATACAAGACAGAGCAGGAAAAGTCTTATTATGGCTTTGGTTGGAAATACCAAGAAATATCTGGGAATGCCACCATAGTTGGGAAGCCATTTGATGTTCCAGGGGTCTTCTATCAGTGCTTGCAATTCCAGCCTTCAGCCTGAGTTTAGTTGTAATGAAAAGAGGATAAAATGGTCTTGCCTTCAAAAAGCCAAACCACATAGTTTTGCAATCTTTAAAAAATAAAAAAGAAAATCTGCTGTAAAATCTTGTACCAGAAGTTCAACACCAGAAACACACCAATAGTGCTGCTGCCAGCTTTGTACCACGCAAGGACATACCCAATTTTTCTGGGAAAAATCCCAAAAGTAGCTTTTGCTGAACCGCTGCTACTGCCTTGTGCACATGCACAAGTCAGCAGTATTTTAAATTGCTCAAATCCTGTATCTAATGTATCACATGCAACTATGTTTTTATGTCAGTTGTTTTTCTTTGCATACTTTCCTGTAGTACAGGAAAGCAGCTAAAACTTGCAGCACCAGAAACCCGATACGGGGTCATTCTTCAGGTAGCAAAGCCGAATTCCTCCTTTCGGGTTAAAGAGTGTGGAATCGAGGCCTCTCTTGCTCGCAGGGCCGCAGCAAGCAGCCTGCGCAGGCCGGGCGCCGCGGCCGATGGGCTGGGAGCCCCGGCACGGGCCCACGCGGCGCTGGGGACGTGGAGCGACCGGAGCGCCCGAGCGCGGCTGCCCGCTGTGCCGAGCGGCCTCGCACCTTGGGCGGAAGCCCTTCCCTCCCTCCTTGAGAAATCCCTGCGTAATTGTGGGCTTGACGAGTCGCTCGTCTGTTTACACAGGCAAACGGGGGAAGAATTTCCTTCTTGGGAATATTCACCGTCTCCAGGATGGGGGCGGAAAAAAAATCAAGATCCCTCTTCTAAATATCTTGTGCAAATATTCCAGAAAAGTGTTTTTTCCTCTCAAATATCAAGCAGTGCTTCCTCTTCTGATAATGTGCTTAGAAAGTTTAATAGAGAAGGAGGAGAAATAATTAATTCTACACTGTTAAATATCTTCTTAAAGCTCTTTAGCTCCCCAACCTTTCCTGGATTTTAGTGGAAATTTGTATTAGAAATGTGTATAATGCGAATGTGAAAAAGTGAATCTATTGCCTGGAAGCTGTAAGCACCTGAAGTTCAAGCATATTTGAGTAATGCATTCACTAGGAAGTCATGAAATAATTTTATTGTGAAGAAAAGTCCTCCCATAAGAGAGGTCTCATAAATAATTCATTTTAGACTGTGACCAAGCATAGAAATAGTCAACTGTCATGACTTCATAAAAAAGATACAATCTTGAGAATGGGACATTTTTGTATGTGATTAACTCTAGCTTTTGCAATCAATTTCATGGTAAGAAAGAAATTCTGCTGGTCCTGATATCTAGAGAGGAGCACAGCGAAACTTCCAACGTTGCTTTTAATGTGACTGCTGCCGCTGACACGCAGAATACTTTTGTTACGGGTTGGCTTTCACCTCCTTTCCTTTCCCAGCAGTGTTGTTGACAACAGTCAAGTTCTCAAAACAGCTTGTTTGCCTCTGTTAATAAATTAGGTTTTAACTACACACTTGCTTCAGGCACTGAGACACAAGCCGGATCTCAGAGGCTTGGGCGATGGATTTCTTGCTGATTTTTTCTTGCCCAGCAGTGCTGTCTCTTGCTGTGGGAGGTCAGATCTGCGCACTGTGTCCCACAGCTCTGTGCTCTTTTTCCCTGGAGGTTGTGTTCCTGGACTGGGGTTTCCTTTGGGAAAAGAGCATCCTCTGCTTACGCAAGTGAAGAATGTGATGATCCTATTGATACAAGGGCATTACTGGAAATTATGGGAGGGAGTGGGTTTCTATTAAGATCTCTTACCTTAACAACCCCCAAGAGATCAAGTCACGCAAAAGTCTTTTCCGTTGGAGTTCTGTATGGACGGAGGATTTTGGTTTGACAGAGGTCTAAAAAGCCTCTCAAAACCGCTCTCTTCGCAGGACGTGCTCGGCGGGGCGCTGATTTCGGCCGTGCTGCTGGTGCTCGTGTGCCCGGCGTGGGACTCCATCGACCACGTGCTGCTGACGAGCCCGCTCTGCCCGCTGCTCTCCATAGCCGTGCCGCTGCTCCTGTGCTACAACTACCCCAAGCTCGACTCCTACAGCCCCACGCGGGCGGACACCACCACCATCCTAGGAGCGGGCGCTGGAGCGACTGTGGGGTTTTGGTTGAACAACCAGTACGTGGCGGCAGCTCACAGCAACCGCAGCTTTCGGCCGGGCTTTCCCCTGCTCTCGGGTCCCATGCTCGTGGTTATGCTGGCCAGGTTCCTCGTGGGCATCGGCATTATCCTCGTGACGCGGCAGCTCATGAAGAACGTGGTCCTGGGCGTGCTGCGCTACCGCTACAAGTTCCCCGTGGGTGATCTGGAAGCCAGAAGACGCCTGGAGGTTGAGGTGCCCTATAAATTTATAACGTACTCTTCAGTTGGCTTCAGCGCGACTGTGATTGTGCCGGTGCTGCACCAGGTGCTAGGTCTGATCTGAGCCCCGTTCCTTACAGACACAGCTCACGGCACCGCTGTTCTGGAGATGCAGTAAGTCATTCCAGGCTGGTAACTTGACTGAGAAACATTTTGTGCCTTTCTGCACTGGCCTAAAACACCACGCTGTGATGAGGATTCACGGGGGCAGCTGTATGCGGGTAACCTGGGGTTAGGAACGGCCAGTTCGGCTGCCTGTCTTCGTCGGAGGCCGGTGGCCCAGATGAGGAGATGTGACAAGCACGGGGCACAGGGCCGAGCTCGCAGACAGGACGCCGTGCTGGGGAGGGCAGCGCGGCGCACCGCGGAGCTGCTCGTCACTGTCCTTGTCGCTTGTCATATCGTCCTCAATGTCCATGTCGGTGTGTGTGGTTTTACCCATCACACTCGTAGTTTATTTAAGAGAAGAAAGAAAAACCCAACCCAAAGCAGCTGAGTGATTGATAACAGGTTTACCCAGGGTGCTGATGAGAAGCATCTGCACCTCTGGCAGACCCTTTTCCATGCACAGCTCGGCAGTTGTCACCGCAGCTCCAAGGGGAGCGGAGGGTCTGCGCTGGGAACCTCGCTGCGGGACATGTCCAGCGACCATCGTTGTGCCTCAGGTGGCTGAGGGTAAAACACCACGATTTCCTGGGGCTCCGCAGCATTGCAAGGGGGCTTCCATGCCATCCCATGTATGGACTTGTAGCGCAGGAGCTCAGGACTGTTCACAGGAGCGTCACCGCCGTCGCTTTCAGGCTGCTTATTCCAAACCTCTACCTGCGTTGGACCCATGAGCTGCTGACAAAGAGCAGTGGTGACTGTGGTCTGCGTGGCTGGGAGAAGCCAGCACAGTTCCTGTGGTGGCTGTGGAGCTTTGAGCACAGTCTGTGTGCCTTTTCCTGACAGAACCGGCAGGAAAAGCGGCATTTTAAGCACGTAGGTTTGTGTTCTTGAGCTGTGAAAGAAAAAAAAAATCAAGAATAAAAGGGAGGGTGTTAAATTTTACCCACTATTGGTATAAGCTAAAAGAAACTCAGAAGAGTGAGCACCAAGTTGTGCCCGCGTCGCTGTGGCCACGCACCTGCGAGAGCAGCGCGCTTTTAAAGCGAGCTTCGTAATCCCCGTGCGAAATGCGAGCAGAAACGCCAGCAACTGCTGGATTTGCACGGGCTGGGGTCAAACTGTTCCGCGTTAGGACGTGTCTTTGTGCGCAAGGGCGAGCAGCTTGAGCGCGCCGCGGAGCAGGACCCCAGGCCGGCGGCGGTGCAGACGCCGTGCGCAGCGTGGCCGGCCACGCGCTCTTACCTGTAGCTTCCCGCTCTTGATCACTGCTGTTTTCTGCTATGGAAAACTTAGGAATTCTACAGTGCTTGGGTGGGTGGAAGTATGTGCACAGATATTTTTATCTCTTACTGTGTTCACCTGCCTGTGATCTCTGCCGTACGTGCAAACCGTCCTTGGTCCAGATTTTAAAATACAGATGTTTTCCAAGATATGGTGAGTTTCTTTGTTCGTGTTGTGGCCTCCTGTGCATGATGAAGCAGGGGGAAGTGACTTACAGTTCAGAAACTGCCGCAAAGGACCGAGCTGCTGGTTTGGGCTGGTGCTGGCTGGCGTGGCCTCCGTGGCTGTGGTGGCTCCATGCGGGGGTGGATTCCTCTCGCCGCTGCCCCGCTCCGTCCTGGAGCGCCTGCCGTTTGCAGAGCCCGGCCGTGTTGTTTGATGTCCCCGGTGTCACCTGCCCGTCCTGCGCGCCGGGTACCTTTCAAGGTCGCCGGGTGGGCAGAGGTGTCACATGAAGCTGTTGCCGGCCGCAGCGTCTGAAGCCGGGAGCATCGCGTGGGGCAGCTCAGTCTTTGCTCAGCCTATTCCGTGTTCACCTGCCCAACCGAGAGCGATTTGAATTGCAAGTAAAGGTGTAACCAACCCAGAGGCAGAGTCCGGCCTAAGTGTTATCCTTCTGTATTTACATGAGAGCAATTTTCAAGCACAGGATAAAACCATGGTGGGGAGCTGGAGGTCAGACGGTCTCACTCTTTCTACTGTTTAATGCTGCACCCTTTTTCCAAAAGTATTTTTGAATCCGCACTAAAGAGCAGCAAGCATAACCCCAAAATCAGCACCTGTAGCCAGCTGAAAC
The DNA here is from genome assembly GCF_059628265.1 of Tinamus guttatus. Taxonomy (NCBI): domain Eukaryota; kingdom Metazoa; phylum Chordata; class Aves; order Tinamiformes; family Tinamidae; genus Tinamus; species Tinamus guttatus. The sequence goes on from NW_028288845.1 coordinate 766,348, forward strand.
AAAACAATTTCCAGCATGGCCCGGATAGCACCCAAGTACTGACTTCAGTCTCCTAGATTGCTGTAGCATGAAGCTTCGTGTGAGGCGCCTTGATTATTGAATACCACTATGTGCGAACTGTAAATATCACATAATTGATATCGGGCCAAGAAAGGCAAAGTCCTGCGATAAATATGCTGTAGTTGTATGAAGTTTCCCTCTTGCCAAGATTCCCAGATAATCCTGAGCTCAGCACCGTGGCAAAGGTTGAATTTCAGTGCTATGGAAGCCTTGCAGGTGCTGGTGATGTTGCATGTGGTTCTGCGGGGGTTCAGCAGTGCTGAGAGAGCCATTTAACCTTCCCAATGACTCTGCTCTTCTGCTTTAAACAAGGAATGGGACTTCCAAGGACCGGAGCTAACATCCTCCTTGTGAAGTCCTTGGATTACTGACGCAAAAGCAAATGGGACGGAAAAGGGGAATGCCTGATCCGAGAAGCCTGGCACCGCACACCACACAAAAAGGCAGCAAACTCACAGGAGAATTGGGACACCCAGAGAGTCAGGACACCTTGTGCAGAGAAATGTATTTAGTGCATGCAAATATGCCTGTACTCTGCTGAAATGCAAATCTGCCTTATTGTCGTCCTAATCCCCATGCATGACACACTAATAAACAGGGTTTTTTAATACTTACCATCTGTGTTACAGACTGCTTCCCACAGTGGGAGCTTGCTTGGTTACAGTTCTGTAGGCATCATGGAGAGATATATCCTGCAAATGACAAGCCGGATAATCCCCTGGGAGGCTGTAAAATGTGAGTTGCAGTTTTCTCACTCGCTCTATGTGCTTGAGTCGGTTGTACTGCGTAAGGCTCTATCTGTCTTCTCATTTCATGTCTGTCACACACAGACAACTAAAATCCACACATCCATCTGAAGGAACTGTGAGGTTCCCAGCTGGGTAACTCTAGTGCCTTTTCCAGAATAGATTAGTGCTTGCACTGAAAAGCTCTGCCCGCTGCCTTCCCACCTGTTAGGAGAAATGTTGGATCCGCCACTTAAAAGCCATAGTGGGCCCAGAAATGGGGCCTGTGCAGACATGCAGCTCTTAAAACCAGTGATCTGATCTTATTGTCCCTGTATAACCCACTTTGCCCCAATCACCCCTTGCAGATGGGTCTAACCTTGGGCTGTCCTCTTGTGGATTCCCAAGGCTCTGGCTCCCACAAGGGAAATGAGCCACAGTGTGTTGGCCTGATGTAAAATATTTACTAGTGCCAGCATGCAACATTAGGAATGGGTATAATATTGCAAAATTGCTAACTTCGTTAGAAAGCCAGCAAGGAGCTAGCTTAAAAGCACCGGGTTGGCCACCCAGGCAGTTACACTGCACTGGGATGGATGGATGGAGATTGCGGTGCCTGGATGAGGGGTCTTCGTTTCCGAGCTAGCAGCAGCACCACAGAGCAGACCCCGGCTGGTGTAACTCATCAAAAGTCCACGCAGAGGAAAATCCTCATCTGTGAGAGTCGAAGAGAGGCAAAACTCTGCTGTGCTGCTATGCAAGTGCAGCAGGGAACAGGCCAACTTCTGCAGAAAAAACATCCCAGCCTCACTCATGCCAAAGTTTTCTTATTTTTCAGCGCCTCCTGCAAAAGACCACTGGCACATGCTCTTAAATTCATTTCCCCAATTTGGTTTGAAGCTTCAAAACCACTAGACTTACCTCAAGCATGAAAAAAATTAATTTCCCCCAAGCCCCTCCCTGTCTGAATTTTGAATGATTAAGGATCAACAGTTATGTCTGGAGTAGGGAAGCAGATATTACACACATCTTGCTTACAAAATAGCTCTGGTTTTCATGAAACAAGTTTATTTTCCTCCCCCAGCCAATGATGAGCACATGACAACCGTACAGAATAAAAGCTCAGCTCCTTAGTTCTGCTCACATTCGCTCAACATTTGCTCTAATCAATTATCTTATTTCATGCAATAAGAAAAGAATGAGATTCCTGTTATGCAGCCATAATCGGTTACAGTATGAAGCTGTGTCTGTGGAACATTTCTGATTTTGAAAACTAATCATGTGCTCTGCCATTACATTTCTTGTAAAACACTGGGCTTTTACCCAACTTGTTTCTTTTGTCCCCTGCCCCGCGCCTTTAAAAACACTGACTAGTGCAGTCTAGTCCCAGATACCACATGCTCATGTTGCAGAAGCAAGCCTAACTGCAGAGTAAGGAACATATTTACCCAAGGAGCCAGGCTGTGTTTTTCTAGTTTATTAAAACATAAAAGCCCAAGCAGAGGTTCCCTGCAGAGAAAGACAGAAGAGCTGAGGGTGCTGCATGCGACAGTGGTCAAGGGTAGGGCGATAAAAACCCTGCCTTCACACGAAAGGTTCAATAGTGATCTCCAGGGCAGAGCACGGCATGGTGAGCTCAAATTTGGTGATAACATCAGGGTGTAGGACTCCAAGTTTCCCAATGCTCTGACCTTTGGCAATGACCTCAGCACAGCGACCAGGAAAGAAAGCAGAGCCTGTAAAGAAAGTGAGAGAAAAATCAATATTTCTCCAGGCCAAAGAAGTCAATAGGCATTTAACATGGAGAACAAAGCTGTCAGTATTAAACAGTTCTCTTTGCTAAGACGCTAAGAATGGGCTCCCACTTTCTTGCATTAACAGTTGTCATGATTGATGGCGAACGAGGAAACACTTTGAGCTAAAAATAAAATGTGAAGCCCGGAGCACGGGCATTTTTCACACTCCAGTTGTTCTGTCAAAGGGTCTCTTGTAATAGAAAGTAGCAGAGATCAGTAAAGTCAGAGGGATACTGAAATTAAGAACTTTGCAGCCTTTGGGTACTTCAACACCTGAGCGTTTGCCACCTTTCTGTTTGGGGAAATAAAGCATCCTGTGATCCGAGTGCTAGGCAGGAATGTCATGCTTGACTGCATGTCCCATAATTAGAAACTTAACCTACATTCCTCATCCGCAGAAGAGCTTTTAAACAGTTTCATATATACTGTAAAACTGAAACAACGCACGACCCAGAGAAACCCCCACATCCTCTTACTTCAAACCTAGATGCAAGTTTTAAAATATTATTTTAAATATTATTAAAAAAAAACCCAACAGCAACAAAAAAAGAATTGACCAGGGAAGACTCAGAGGAACCATGGGGACTCTTTCACTGAGAGCCTTTCCTGTCTGTGAACCCCGCTGCCTGCGTGCAGGTTAAACCAGCAACGTGTTCCAGCTTGCCTATAGCAGCCACAGTGCATTCTTTTTGTTTCTGTTCTCGTGAGTGACATTTTTCTCTGCCAGCCCTTCAAAAGATAAAACAAACCCCAGGCCCAGAAGCAGCAACCTCCCTCTTCCGAGCCCGCCTCCTTGGAGCTCGTGTGTCCACCTGGGATCGGAGCCGGGCAAGGGCGGCCCAGGCTGCCCTTCCTGCCAGGCTCTGTGCAGGCACATGGCTTTCCTCTCCTTACAATCATGTTGCTTGAGAAACACGTTCTTGCAGCCTCTCTAATGATGTGCACAGCACAAACATCTCTGTAATGGCACAGAGGCTACAAGGGATACTCCCGTGTACTGCTCCTCTTCATCCCAGCAGCTCTAGGCAGATACTATTTTACTTTAGCTCAATCTTACTAAGATTTAGGATGTTTCGAATGCCTTTTCCTAGAAGAAAATCATGGCACACATATGTTCTCTGGCCAGGGATCGCCTCATGGGAAAAACAACCCCTCCCTTCTCTTTTTTCGGTCCGTTCCAGCATGATTAGAGTACTGTGATGCTCCCGCAGAAATTGCATTAAACTGGAAGGAATGGGGTAAGCTTCTGCGGTCTAAGATGAAATGTGAAGCTTGTATTTTTTCTTTGCTTCCTTCAATTATTTTCATCCTGGAAATGAGAGGAGGCCTGGATGCCATCGAATTAAGGCGCCCTGCTTGGGACCTCTGGCTAGCGGTGCTGCAGGGACTGCTGTGAACCGTCCCCTCAAGGGACAGGATTAAAGGAGGACTCTGGATCCTACAGATGCTCCTGCATCCCCAAAGCTGCCCTAGCTGTGTATTTTATGGGTCTGCCCTTGCACAGAGGGAGGATTCTTTACGATATTACCACTCAAAAGTCTGACTAGGAGGGACAGTATCAGAGGTGAGTCAACACCCCTTCCTTTACCCCCTTTCATCATTTCCTAATATCCTAAAATCTGACAGAGCATTTTCTGCAGAAAGAGTGAGTTACTGGGTGTGAATCGTTGCATCGGTGCAGATAAGAAACGCCCTGCGCTCTGTTTCTGCAACAGGATGAGGACAACCATGCGCTGGGAGCTGCTTCAACGATTCAGCCTTTGGCATTAGTGAATGATCAAAGTAACATCGCAGATGTTTTAAAAAATCTTTTGAACTGGTATCTTTTTAGATCATCTGGTCCAAATCTTAGCTATGAGTGCCAACCAACTACTTACATCGGACATTCAAAAATAAAACGATCTAGACACTGAAATTTTGCTAACATATGAGTCTAGCCAAGCAGCAGTATTCAAAATAAGCATTAAAATAAAACTTGACAAAACAAATTTAGAAAAGGAGTGAGTGCCGCACATACAGATCGCACTGCAGATTATTGCTGAAAACATAACCTAAAAATAAAGTGCCCTTGTAGTTAGTGGTTAAAGTTTTCCTATCTGCGAATAAAGCTTGTATTGTACCATTCATGTGAGCAGGATGCAGTGACATTCTTTCAGAAGCTTGAAAGTAAACTTAAACTGGAACAAGAGCAAGAAGCAAGCAAACGTTAATGTTGTCATGGAAGCCCACCATAAAATTATAGGGAAAAAGAAAAAAAGGGCTTTAACAACATGGTCAGTGAGAAAACTGAGTCTGAATTGTCTGTTCTTCTGAGCTGCTTCGTGTGTAACCCGGGGAAAGCTAATTTATCCTCTTGCACATCCAGTTCCAAATACATCATAGCTTAACCGTTTTTAGCCTGATTTTAGACCTCTCGATGAGGGTCTAGAATAATTCTCCATGGAGTCACTCTGTTGCAAAAGCAGTTCTTATCCCTGTATCCTTACAACAAGTTTGAACTGCAGTGCTCAGCGAGTTAACAGGGAGCCCTGAGGTGCTCGCGGAGGCCGGATGAGGTTACAAGGGACAACCTTCAGCAGCACCAACCTGCTGCTCCCAGAGCAAGGGCTGGTTCCGGGCAGTCACGACGGTGAGGAAGAGCTGCTGCACATCCGACAGCTCCCAGCTGCGCCTCACAACAGCAGCCTTGCTGAAGTAATCGGTGTCAGCAGCGATTACCGGGCTTGCCGGCAGGGAGTGCAGGCTCCAAGGTTAGTCACCCAGCAGCCAAACCTGTCTATTTATTTTGGTTCTAAAACGGTGGGCTCCAAGGAGATAAAAATGACGCAATGACTCCAGGTGCTACAGATGCTGGCAATTCAACACGTTACACTGGAAGCCATGAACGTGCTATGTGGTAACACTATCAGGTGAAATGCTAATTTAACTGGAACCTGAACACTGACAGAAACTGATCCCATCGGAACATGGACAGAGCAGGGAATATGGTAGAGCTTCATAATTTTGTTGGCTTCCCACCAACACAAGGTGGTGACAGGCTCTGCACTCCCTGCTGGCCTGTCCTGCTGTGCAGCTGCAGCCAGGTGACCTGCATCACCTTGTGATGAGGTGACTGCTCCCAAGCTGCACCACCTCGTGATGAGGTGACTGCTCCCAAACACCCGAGCGCTCCTCGGGGCCCTCACTTTGTGCAGGGCCGCCTCCGAGCCCTCTCTTTGTGCACAGTTACTTTCCTGCCCTTTCTGCGTGACGAGGTGGCCTGGGGCATGCACAGATCGGGGCCAGCGCAGGGTAGTGACCGCAGAGTGTGGCTGGGAGAGGCCAGGAGAGTGGCCCTCCAGGCCATGCACCAGGTACTCAGCCATGTTCTCCGGTTCAGATGCAGCAATCCATGCTGCAGAAGGACTCTGATGTCATTTATCTTACTTTGAGAGTCCTTGCAGAGTGGATATGCAAAGATATCATTAATTTCAAAGCGGAACACATAGCTCCACCCCGTGCAGGAAACAGGACTCCCAAATCACCTTTTTGCGTTAGTTACCCTATCCTGAACTGTCTGAGTTTCGCAGTGCAATCGCTCGTCTGCGAGGTGCTTTGCAGTCATGGCACTTGCACAGTATTGCTCTGTGACTGGAAGAAATCAGACAATAAGCAAATAGAAAAGAAAGAACCTGTTAAAAGCTTTGGCATCCTCGCCTGTTTGGCTAACGCCTGGTTCTTGCACCAAAGGAATGTAAGCTGAGGAATGGCCTTACAGATAATTAATGAAGAGTGGTTAATAACGAAACTGTTATTAGAATAATTGCAGCACTAGGGAACGCTGCTGGGTTTATCCATGTCGAAACGGCCTCCAGACCACAGGCAGTGCACCTGGGGCTCCCACTCTCAGTAACTCTCCCTTTGACCAAGCACGTGGCAAGTGAAGGAGACCGTCCTAAGCCTCAAATGCTGGTCCACGTATCTCTGCAAAGGCACCAGGATCTGGAGTAAAGGAAATTTTCAGATAAAACCCGCACATATTGCAAGGAAACCACTTAAAGAAACAGAACTCAGGCAGAGGGAAGGCCATCAAGCAGAAGAGGACAGAAGAGGTGCAAGTTTTCCGTGGCACAGGGGAGCGCTTTGCCTGAGGGACCAAGGAGGGGTAGAAAAGAGGAAGGGAGGGGGAAGATCCTTGCTGGCTCCAGGGAATGCAGGGTGGGAGTTAGAGGGGAGCCTGGATGGCCCCCCAGGACAGCTCTGCAAACCAGCAACTGCATCAAAATAACCACGAAATGAAGGTAAGGAAGCGTGTTCCTGCTCGGGGAGTTTCTTGCATTATCAAGCAAATAGCAATGATGTTTATGCTTCTGGCAGAGTGGTGCAGGGTGCTGGGGACTGGGCTATGCTGGGACCTCTGGCACTGAAGTATAAAGCCTTGGAATGAGATCCAAGGTGCCATGAATCATGTATGGTAATGAATACATTACTGGTGTGTATGGGCAGCCAGGAAAAAATGCATGGGCTGGTCTCCTGTTTGAATAAACTGCACTCTAAGCTGAAGCACAGCACTCCTAACTTTATGATACTACCAATTCCAAAGTATTGCTTCACTTTAATCACGTTAAACACACTCATCATGCTCTTGATATAGTTAATGCACACAAACCTATTTTGCTAGGATAGCCTCAAAAGATGAGGTCTGAATAGTACTTCTGTAAACTTCACCTTGAAATCCAGTCGGAGATCATATAGTCCCTGCTGACAGTCCTATACAATATCAGAGGAAGCCAGATGGTTTGGTGGTGGAAATCCACCTTTCAGGATCATAATTGGTAGTTACAAAAGGGGCAGGGTGAAACACAATATACATTCCTGGAGAAGGGATTCCAAAGCCAGTCGTGTCTTGGGCTGACACACAAGCAAGAGACAAAAGCCACTTTTTGTAGCTGCAAGTAAAAATTTAATTTCCAGTGCTCAGTGATGTAGAAGTAATACCTTTAATTACAGCTTCTGTAGCACGTCTTCAAAATCTGTAATTGCCTTTCTGAATTCAGGCAACGGGGCCACTTTGATTGCTTTGGGGTAATTCTTTGGCCAGTAATCCAATAGAGTATGTAGTCTTTAGCACATTTTCTGGCTAATTGACCCTCAAAAACCTCAGCGTTCCTTGCACTCTTTGTTGTCAAACACCTTGCACAGTTTCTTTAGTCTATGCTCCCTCCTTTTCAAAAAGAAATAGATTAAAGTAGTATTATAGGCCTACAGTTGCACTAAGCCTTAAAACCTCCCCATTCGTTCCCATAATTTGAGGGAACATCGGAAGCTGCAGCTTAAGAAGGTAACAGTGGAGCTCATGTGGCCTCTCAAGTCTTTCATCTTAATTCCCATTCCCCTAGTCACTCCAGCTGCCCTTTCACTTCCTCGTCCCGACTCACCTGCTCAACTGTTTTACCTGTGGTATGCCCTATGGAATTCAGCTTTGTGAAGCTAGTGGTTGTCTTTCTTTTTAGGTTGTTCACATTTTAAATAGACTGACACTTAGGGTAGCACAGTGTGACTTTGTATTGGCGTGTGTATTGTAAAGGCAACCACCTTCTCCTGGGCACCCATGCAGGACACTCAGACTCCCCAAACCTTATGCAATGTGAGCTGCACAGACACCTAAATCCTATTTTATGGGATGATTCACCTTAAGGTACTCTTTAAACTGTGGAGATACCAACTCCTGCATGATTTTTGGAACACACTGTGAGATAGCAATTGTTTTCCATGTTGCCAGCAGTTATTTCCTCATACACGCTCTCACATCCAGAGAAAACATTTTTGGGGCTGAGTGTGATATTCATTAGTTACAGTTTTTGGTTTGGAACTCTAGAGGAAAGCCCAGCCAGAACCTCTTCCCCCTCCCAAATCATACCTAATGGTAATGATATGGCAGGAAATAAGATAATTAACACTTGAAAATGTAATAAACAGCTGTATGAAATGAGTGAATAGGTTGAGAGACTACTAATGCTTTCTTTAAAGGACATCTTTCATTTTTCATTTTTTTAATAAGCCTCCTTATAAAGGACATAGTGGAAAAGGGCAAAGTGATGATCAATTCTTTACCTGTAAAAAAGATAAACATGGTATATCCAAAATTGGAGTTAGGTAATAGGGCTCTTGCTGCCACAAGGAGGTCAGGAGCTATACAGAATCATCCACAAACCTGAAGTGATCAGTGAATTAGCCATCTTTCACACTGCAGCCAAGTCAAGGGCTACACTGTTATTAATTTGTGCCTGAAGTTGGGCATGAGGCAAACTGAGTCATCTTTATATTTTGCAAAAACTCATATATATAATTCTACAATTAAATATATTCTACTCTGTAATTGACTATATTTAAGAATATTTAGGTTCAACATTATTGTAAATTTGTATTTGTAAGAGAATAATCTTTGAGAAAATATCCTCTCTCTTTCTGGTATACGGTCTGAAGAGAAACCAGAGTATGTCTGCAATGAAAAAGCATGAACAAAATGCTGCTGCCTTGAAGATACTTTAATTGACAAAACAAGTAGCACTTAGCAGACCATCCTGTTCATATTATTACTTTTACAGTGCCTGCAGTAGCTTCTAATGGTAATCAGGGTGAAGTAACCATAATACTGCTTGGGAAAAAAATCAGTTCTTAATCAAGTAAGTGTGTGCAATGGACTGGGGACTGGTCTATCCAGTTTTTCCTTCTGAATAGACAGACACTGATTACTTTTTTTAAGCCTAGCTTTATTTCTAATTCTTGCAGTAAAGCTCCCCAAGAGGAGTAAGAGGGAATGCGTGGCTGTTGCCGGATGCTGTAACTGCAGCAGGAGGTGGCTTAAGGAAGGTGACGGGTTTACAGCTGCAGTTCATGGGCCTGTGCTGTACCTAGGATTACAGCCCTGTGAAGGGCATTACGTGGGTAAAAGCCCTGTCTGTGCCTCTCCTGGAGGAAGGTGGTATTGGTGTGCACGCCGAGGGTAAGGAGAGCAGGCATCTCGGAATGCTGATCTGCATCTGCCCCGGGGTATCACAGTGACTGCTTAAAATGATGTGTATAGAAAAGCCTGTCTTGAATGGAAAACCTACAGAGAATTCTCCCAAATTCTCTGTATTTTGTTAGAAAACAGTATTTGTGAAACAAATTCATTGAGCTCAGTAAATCTGCATTTGTGTAGCAGATGTAAGAAATGGCAATTTTACACTGGATTTTAGGTGTGCCTATGACTACATAGTGAATCTTTGTTTTTAGGCTAGTTTTGAAATCTGGGTTTCTGGAGTGCTATAGTTTGTCCTTTCTAGCAATCCTGGACCTATGCTGATATTGTGTTACAGCTATTTATAAAACTAGAGAATTTCTAATACCAAATAAAGCTCTATTTTCTCAGATGTCCTCATAGTTCACTTGAGTTAGAGAACATAATGCTTTGAATATTAGTAAACTTAAATTCTTTCTCTTCCACGACTGTTTTTGTCCCTCTTTACATATCTAAAAGCTTAAATCACCTTTAAAAAAATCAGAATCTGTCAAACTAGGGAACAAAGAATAAGCTGTATTCTTTATGGTAGTCAGCATAACATACTCTATATATGCATAGTAATTCCAGCAGGCTTTGGCTTTAAGGCTCTAATTTCACACAGGCCATTAGAGAATAACAAGAAAAAAACACGAGGTCCATCCGTAAGTCTCCTTTAGTATGTCATGTTTACAGTGTAGATGTTTATTCACTTCATGCCCTAGACTGAGCCACCCTTCCTGCCCAGTGCCCTGCCACTACTTGCTTGGAGATGGCTACAGTCACCTCTCGTGGCTACCACATTTCATACCTTTTAGGAAATGGCTTAACAAACTAGCATGGAATATACATAATTAAACTAAGAATTGCTGCAGTTACTAAAACTGTTAGTCATTTAGTTGCTAGCAACTAGAATTTCACACATCACAGCCTCGTGGCTTTAAGAACGTTGGCTACACCACTAGGAATGCAAATGCTCAAAGTGGTTAAGTGTGAGCCAGTTCATAACCAGGAGCAACAGAGTCTGTAACAAATGTGGCTATTCTGCTTTTCAGTGCAGCTAAGGAAGTTCTAGACTAGCTGCATTAGCTCAGCATTTCTGATTCCTTCTGCTTGTAATGCATGTGCCACAAGAAAAGGTAAAGCCCATTTTTCCACCCAGGGCATAAGAAATGCCAGTCTTGGGATTCTGTGTGCATGCTGATGTAGAAGTTTGAGCTAAAAACTTGCAAACTCCTGTTTAAACATTCATTATATGAATAACTGAAAGTATTTGTCACAGTAAGTTTAAAGGAATCTTGGGCTCTTGCTGCATCACAGTTCAAAAACCAAAGCAAATCAGAGAACTGCTTAACTCTTGAATCTTGCAGCAATGTTATGCTGAGCGTTTCCTCTCAAGCCCTCTGCATTCCTGTGGGTCTCCGTGATGAGAACGGATTAACTTGATGTGTGACGTGGGGTTCTGTTATCAGCCACCAAACTTAGGGCTGGTGTCACCAATTCCACAACACAGCCAACCTGCAGCATCTCTGATTTCTGTGGAAACTGATGCATATGTGGGGAAAAAGGTTCCTAAAAAATGCCAAACCCCTTCGCTTAAAAATTAACATTTTTCCTACTTATGAACTTGAATGAACGATCTCTTCTAGACATGGCTATGAACAGCTATATTAAAAATAAGATTTCTAAAAAGTAATTTTCTATTTCAAAATGTAAGAGGACAGACAATAAAACAGTAGTGACCTATATAGTACAATGTGAGCTGTGATAGATTTTTTTTTTTTTAAACTCTGGATGCAAGGCAGATTTTTATCTATTAGACTTGCTGTGATGTTTGATTAAAAAGATAGTTGCCTTTGGGGGGTGGGGGGCGGGAAGGAATTAAACTCAAGAGGCCTCCATAATTAAGGAAGAGCAGAAAAGCACAACCTAAATGGCAGGAAGAGGATATTAGCATATTGAGCTCAGAAACACAAGGGCCAAATCATAGTGTCTCATCTGAAATAATAGCCTAAATTCATGGGAGGGAGGGGAAAAATATTGTTTTTCTCAAACCCTTTTTTCCCCTCTTCCCCCCCTTCCTGTCCCTCCCCCACATGTTGGGGGGGAAAGTGTCCATCATAAATTGTTGATTAAAAATTTAAAAGACAAAAGAGGCTAAGCCTGAACCCTTAGCTATCCCATACTGTGCTGAAATAAGATACTTTTCTGTCTACCTGGTAAGTCTTATTTGGGAATAAGCTTTGTGCCACTGGATTATACTTCAAGTATATTGGGATGGTTTCTTCAAAAATTTCAAAAGAGGAGTTAAAATAACCACAGGAATGGAAAAAGCCCTCATCAAATTAAGTTACTTCTGATATTCCCCCCTCTTATTCATTTATTTTTCCATAGTAAGTGTAACAAAGCTAATGAAAAAGGGCCTTATTTCCAGAAACGACTACAGCTCAGTACGCTCCTGTATACTTTGGCAGTGCCCTCCCTCAGGACAGTCCTTGGACTCTGTGTTTGGCACAAGCTGTTTCAGTGCTGCTTGGCCACTGCTTCCCAGCGCCCCTGAGATGTCCCAGCTGGTTGTCCAGTCCTGATGCATCTGCTTTATCTGGTGAAACTCCAGACATTTTCTAAGAAAATTAGCCAATTTGGCTAACTAAGCAATATAAGCTACTCTTCTGCACCGTATTTTTGTCAGGTATCTCCTTGAGTGATGATTTAATTAGTCCCATTTGAAGAAATAAAACTGGTGTTAGATGATGGTTGGTAGGGCTGAAAAATCCAGCCTCAGTTTGCAGGGACTTAATGCCTATAAATTGGAAGCCTTGTATCTGAAGGAGAGAAATAAAGAGCAGATATAATAGACAATTAAATGGACTTTAAATGAGCAGCCACACCTGTCTTATTAGTGCATGTCATTTTGAATTTAGAGTGGTATTTCTTCATTTAACTAAGCTGTCTTGATGCTGCAGGGGGAACTGCTTAAGAGAAAATGAGAAGTTAATTGGAAATTTACAAGGTCTTACTTAAGTGGCCAATTCATGGGAAAGCCATGAGGACCAGTGACATATGCCTAATTTTGCAGGATGCAAAAAGGGGAAGATGGGGGAACTCTGGCAGCTCCCCACAAGCTGATGTGACATCCTGCACCTCAACTCCTGTTCTCTTCATAGACATTCAGTTAAGGCATGGTGATAAGTGATCAGTGTTGGAACTCCTAAAAAGCTGTGCAGAATTAGGGTAATATGTTTAAAAGTGTTTGGTCAGTAACTTGCACTAAAATCATTCAGTTTTTAAAAAGGGTCCTATTTTAGAGCTGTTAAGTGAAAACAAACTAAATCTTTTCAGAAAGTGTAGGAATGGAAGACTGAATTCCACAAGAAAACTTACTGGATAAGCATCAGGATCAATTCTGGGGGGGAAAAAGGGGGAGAGAAGAGAAGAAGAAGAAAAAAAAAAAACTTAGAACTGAATAATAGTCCCCACCTATATTCAATGGTGAAATACAGCCAAAAAATACAAAATTACAAAAAAAAGCTTAAAAATGAAAAATAAATTGCACTTCATATAATCAGTATCAGTGGCTGAACATTCTTCAAGGAAAACTGAAGAAATGGGGAAGATTTACTGGCAGCAATAAGGACAGTGTTAAATTTTTAGAGTATCAGAAACAAATAGGCTGACATTTTCATTTATTGACAAGATTGATTAAACTTAAAGGGAGATAGGAAAGACATGTTTTAAGTATTTTCTTCATCTGGAAAAGTATAAGGAAAAGTATAAGGTATTTTTGAACACAATGAGGTGTCTCAGTCCACTGACAAATTGAAATTTCATTACATCTACCAGAAATATGATGTCTTTGAGATATTCTAGAGGTCTTAGGCCCCCAGAGCTGTAAATTCTCAAAGCAAATATCCTGCGTCCTGATGTTAATTAACAATAACAGAACTGGGGAATTCCGTAATTCCATAGCAAAATGTTAACGTTGTGCCAGTATTCCAAGATGGATAATGAAGATAACCATAAACTAGTGACTATGACACTGAACCTCAGTGACCAAGAAAATAATTTGTGAACTGGCAAATATGAAATGCAGAAGATTTAAATTCAATCAATTAGCAGCTTACATTTTATGGAAAACAGATGTCAGATTTGATCCTACCTTTTCAAATTACAAGTCTTATATAAATGAAATTGCAAGGATGTAAGGGCATCTATGAAGTATCTATTTTTGAATGCCCACTGGTTTAAAAACTGGAATAGGATATTTTCTAAAATGTCACAAATGATGTTTTGAAGGTTCATACTAAGCCCATTTCCTATGGTTATCTAAGAATAAATATGTAATTGACACTCATGAATGATTTAGTGGTTGCCAAGACACAAAACTAAAAGGCCAGAATTGCCACTGACAGCAACCAAGTTAGAGTTCATTAGTATTAGGGGTGCCACATTTAATGCAGGCACTCAACATCTCTGCATATTACTATCCTCCCAACTTAAACTCTTCACAGGAGATAGCTGCAGGCGTGCAATTCTGTGCATAACTCTGAATTAGTCCCAGACTAAGATTTAGGTTGTGATTTGTTGCATAATTATTACTGTAAAAGCAAAGGTGCAATCCCTTTACCCACGGTGCCAGGAGGGAATGTGACATGGCTGTTCCCAGGCGTGCATCAGGGTGAGTGTGCACTGTGGGATTGCAGGAGTGCAGTGGGATTTCCTCTTCCCTTTCCTAGTTTCTTCTAGGAAACTGAAAGCACCCAAAGCTAAATATATGTTGAAACTCTTAAATTCAGTCACTCAAAATGCCCTCTTTAGGCTGCTCAAAACATCCCTTCTCTGCTTATTACTGAGCTCAAATTACACCAAAGAGTAGTGCAAAGGCCAGGGGAACATCACAATTTCACCCATATTTTCTAGCATCTGTACTGCTCACAGGTGCTGCTGTAAGGGCAAGGAGGCTCTGACCTAAGGTCAAATCACAGGGCAGTTAGGTGTTGGTGGAACAGAAGGGGCTTAAAAACCCATGATTTGCACATATGGACCAAACACGAATACAGTACAGGCATCTCATTTTTCAAAATGATTTTGGAAGAGGCAAATATGTGCCCAGTACATCTCCTCAATCATTGTTGTTTATTCAAAACATTTTTTTATCCATGTTTTCTAATAATCACTGGAATATTTTAATTGGTTACCTAAAGAATAAAAACAACCAAGCCCAAGGCTTTTTACACTGTGCTGTATACTAGTCTCAGTCTTTCCGTATGTGATCTTCAAAACTTACCTGGAATCTTTCTAAATCATAATCAGTTTCATAGGACAAATCTCTTTCTTAAACTTTTCTATTGCCTATTCAAAATTAGAATTTGCATAGGCAATAGAAAAGTGTATTCCCCAAAAATACCTCTAAAAAAATCCATAGCCTGTCTTATCCTGATTTAGAACCTCTGAAGTGACTAGCACTGTTCCTCTACTGAATATTTCAGTATGCTGCAGTCTGCTACGATGTTACAGGATACCTTTTCTTCACTCGCCAGTTGACCTTGCTCCATCATCTGCTGACATTCTCTCTCATGTGTTCTTTAATAGCAGAGTGCAAAGCAAGTTGGTGAAAAAAGGGGGGAGGGAGGAAAAGGGAAAACCCAATCCCAAACTCCTTTGATTTCCAACTATCTCTGCAGTCAAGGTCTTTTAAATAAATTGGTGCAGTGATACTGCATTAACTATGGCACTTGACTATCAGCCATCTGCATTGTGCCCAAGGTTAAACTCCAATGTCAGGAGATCTGCAGGGAAGCTAGAATCATCTGGTAGAGCTGCTGCTGCCCTGGTGAAACAGGAAGGTACAGACACCATTCTTTGTCTACAGCCAAAAGTCAGAATCTCCTTATAACATATTACATATGACAAATTCATACTTTATTTGAAAAACATTGTGGAATAACATGAGAATGCAGGGATTTTAAAAGGACATTAAAGTCCCGTAGCATCAGGAATATCAACAGCACTAGGATTTAGAAGTGACTTATGTGCTTTGGTATTTTTTTCTTGTTCTTTTTAAAATAGTCAGACATTACTGAAACACTGTAGTAGAGAATACAAAACATGTGCAATTATTTCCAAATACTAAACCGAACTCTTGATATGTCTATTGAAAAACAAACTACAGATGTGTTTTGAGAAGGAATGTGAAAGGCTTGACAGTCATGTCAATGAGAGTTGAGTACCCAGCTCCTAGGGATGTTCCAAGACCCACAGAATAAGCAGCTCTGCCCTTATCTGTTCTTTGCTTAGCAGGATTTCCATGTTTCCCATATCTTGGAATGCCAATGCATGAGGCACAAGTAACTGCTGCTGCTATGCCCAGAGTCTTGCTTTTCTTGAGTGTATTTATTACATTTCTATGTTAGGTATTAGAATAGATTAGTTGTTAGTTGCTGTCTTGCATTAACCTATGCGCTCTCAATCATGCAGTATGGCCACTCTATGTGTGTGCATATAGATGCACAAAGGAGACTTTGCACTTAATTATTTCAACTTATGGGCAGCTCATCCTGTATGAATGAACAAGGGGCTTCTTATAAGACTACAAACTGCTTGTGTAAGCAGTAGGAGTAGTCTCAAAGACAGCATAACAAAGCTGTAAATTTAAAATAAGAAATTAGCATATCCACTTATGGTTAGTCAAAGAATGCAGTGGGTATCTGTGATATTCATCAACTCATTCAGTGACTTCTTATCTATTCCACCAATTGCTGAATTAATTCATTACAAATAGTCCTTGAAGTTCATGCCATGTACTCTTAGTCTCCTTAAAAAGTGGTCATCTCAATTTATGTTAAACTACTGAGAACAGTTCATGGGAAGCCACCAATCCCATTAAGTCATTAAATGATGAGTGAGTACTGTTTCATTCACACTGCAGTGAGATAGCATATATAGCACTATTCTTCTTAGTGGCTACTCCTGTGAACAGCAGCACCTTCTTTTCAGATTGCAATGAAATGTTTGAGCTCCAGAGCCCTCTCTGCTGCAGGCTGCAGCTGTGTGCTCCTTACCTTCTGCTGCCTTGATCACGTATCCGTTCTCTTCGTTCGGTACATCCAGAAGCTGCATGAGTCTGTCCAGCAAACCATGGATGATCTCAAACCCTGGGTTCTTGTTGTAATAAAGGGCACAGAGGTGCCGGTGGTTTCTTGCCCCTACGTCTGAAGAAGCAGCGGCATAAGTTATTTTCTGAGAAATTTTATCACACTTTAAATTTTGCCTTTTGCATCAGTTTCCTTCTGTGATATAGTGAGGCGGTTAGTGCTTAAAAGAAACGATGTGCAAAATACCCCCTCTGACACCCAGCAGAATCTGAGGAAACAATTGGATTCCTTTTAACTCAAGGGACTCTCACAATCAGAAATATGGGTTTAAAGCATACTATATGTTGGGCAGGAAACAGTTGCTAAATACAAACATCTTCTAACCAGTGATACATACCAAGCATACATTTACATGCTAGAGAAATTCTGAGCAGACCAGCTAAAATAGAAATATTTGGCAAGCATCAAAAAGCTTGTGACACTAAAAAAAAATATATTTTTATAAAATTTGGTCTCAGAGCAGCCCACAACTTGAAAGATTGTGTTAGCATGGTGATCTGTGAAAAGATCTGAAATCATGTAGGCTTCTAGATTGCAACTGATGCTTTTCATGATCATCGTGGAAATCCCCAAATCCAAATTACTAGGAAAAATTTCACCAATTCAGGACTGTGACAAATGTCACACTTAGGACAGCTCTTATTGCTGTGACTCTGCTGAACTGATTTTGCAGATTTTGCCCCCTCGGGCTGTTGAATCTAGTGCCTGTGGAAGATGCAGATAGGTTGCACCTCTCATGTATTGCTATGTTTATTGTAACTCAAGCACTTAACTCCAAAGCACTGTGTCTGCCTTGATTCAGAAACCTTGCCTCTGCTGTGAAGTCATCTTACACTACACACTTCATCAAAATATATTTTTCTTTTTTATACTGTGCAGGTACTTTTAAAATGAACTTGTAGTAATGTCTTTAGGCTGCACCATTGCCACACACTGTTTAGCACTGCTGAGGTCTGCTAAGAAGCTTTACTTGTTGCTGATTCTAACCTTTCCCCTTTTTTGAGAGAAATGATCTAGGAAAGGAATAACAAACCTGTTGTCACAAAGCTGCCAATTCAGTTGCAATGAAATTCAAAATACTGATTAACATGGTAAACTGTTGCCTCCAGGCCTTTTCCTTTTCAAGGTTCAACTGTATATGTATTCAGCCAGACTGACTTATCCATAGAGTAAATTCTTTTGAAATCAGGGAAGGCATTTTTTCTGTGACAGTCATCCTCCAGAAATTCATATGCTTTTAAAGCATATTCAGTATAAAGGTGTATTACATCTCATTTTGGACCAGAACTGAATTTGTGAAGTAAATATTCTGATTATCCACACTTAACCATGCTTCTATTCATATTGTAAAGAAAACCTAGAGCATATAAACTGGATTCCTTTCAGCTGCAATTAAATCCAAAGCAGTGTTCCAGACAGGAACATAACTACCTTTAACCACTAAAGGGCATTCAGCACACATGATTTGACTAGAGCTAGTCCAAAATAGAGCTTAAACACATATAACATGGACTTCAAATCATCAGCCTTTTGCACTGCACTGCTTTGTAATGCAGATACATCTGGCCTAACAAGTTAGACAGATTTATTACTTGGACAGGATGATGTAACATACATAGATTTCTTCTTTTCCAGGCTTCCTACAGCATCTACAGTCTACTAGCTGGTCTAATAGTGGGGATAGCTAGATGAGTATTCTCATTTCCTTCTCTTTTACCTGATGGTGGTTAGATATAGGGAGGAAATACAGTCAAAAGTTTTCTCAACAGGTCATGAAAGCTGAACTTCCTGCTGGAGCAATGGGTGCTGCATAGTGTCACTTAAGAACTTTTTACTGTTACAATAGTAACTTGTAGTTTTCAATAATGATGGAGTGTCCAACTGTGAAGTTTATGTGGAAATGGCAAGCCAGAATATATCAACAGGGAATATATCAATAACTGCAGCATTTGATCCCTGTCCTCTCTGTGCACACTTGTCTTTTGATCCCAACATTGTCTCTCTTTCCTAGTTCTGCCAAGACCAGTCACTACTTCGACTATCACTAATTGCTATCATAAATATGTTTGTTTGCCTCTAAAAAAACAAGTTTTAAGATTTGATGCTCTACTTTATTTTGGTGATTCATTACATTAGAAAAATCTGCAGTGATTATCTTAATTTCCTTTAATTTAGTCAGTAGTGCCTTAAGATCACTATTTTTAACTTAGAGACATACACAGCATTTTTTTTACTTCAAGATTTGCAACCAACTGTAAAAATTCTTGGTAAAGGATGCCTTTTCAAGTATTCCAAAAGGCTATGTGTTATGAAACATACTCTTGTACAGAGTTATATCAAAACACAAGAAGTTCATTCACTACATACCACAGGAAGAAAGAAGAAAGTATTAGGGAACTGTATGCAAAAAGCTGGCAGATGTTAGAAATGCTTCAGTTGTTTGTAACTCACTTAAGAGATCTCCTGGGTCATGCCATGAAACAATTCTGGTTTTTAAATGAGTCTGCCAAGTATGTCAACCTAAATTATACATATATATGTATCTGAGACTTCAAAGCACTTCCTGGAGATGCTGCTGTAAAACAATCCCAAGGATGGGTAGCTGGGTAGGAATATGTAAGCCAAAGAGCGCAGTGGAAGATAAAGTGGTGTCATCTGTTGGCCCTAGCAAATTAGAGATGCTTCGGAGAAATGATGTGGTGAGCTGAAAGGGGCACCTGTTCCTTTAAATAGCTTAATAAAAATACAAAACTATTTTCTGTATAAAGATTGCAGACAGACTTTTTGGAAAAAATGCTTTAAAATATCACCAGCTATCCTCACAATTGATGCAAGTTATGTTAAAGGTTACCGAGGGCTTCTCAGATTCAATTAGGTCACTGGTGAAAGGTCTGTGTGGTTTTTTTTTTTTTTTTTTTTTTTTTTTTTATTCATTTCTTTCATTATGGTAGAGGAGTGAAAGGGAATTCTCTGCTTTAACTAGTGGTGTAAAAGTGATAATTTATATGTTGAACTAGCGTTACTAACTATGCTTCTAGAAGAGCCTATATAATGTTACAAGCTAAACCAAACAAAAGAAAAAAATATTCACTGCTGTATTTCCTTCTGCCCTGAGAAGAAACATTTATGTTCAGATTTGGTTCTATTTAATTATATTAAATCTGGCACACATTTCGCTTATTTATTACATCAAACCTTTCTGCCAGATATGTCCAGAAAGAAAAATGTTCTGTTCATGCTGTTCACCTTGGTAAGCATGAGTTCTGTGTAAGAAGGTATTCAAAAAAAGGGCATTTAAGAGCTAGATTCATTCATACATGAATGACTACAAGATGCCATTTCAAATGCAGTTAAAGTCCATACTCTGACCCATACTTTTTAAATTATTAATTGGAAATTGTACATGCCACAATCATGAAATAATAAAATTAAATTAGTCTGACATAAGCCTTCTGCAGGAAATCTCATTCCGTATGTGAGAGGACAACCCCGCATTCTTTGGTGTTTGCAGAATTACCTGTTGTTTTTTTCTCCCCACCCCTTTCAAACTATTTATTAGGCATTTTTAACTTTGGAAGTAAATTTGGGAAAAGCACTATTTATTCTAAATACACCCCTAAACAATTTCAATTATGGCTCAGTCTGCAAATGTCCACCCAATGAAAGGGCTGCCCTGGAGGGCAGGATACAAAGCTGCTGGCTCAAGTCTTATCTTTCATCTGCTGCAGTGGTTCTGATCAAAATGAAGGGCACTACAGAACCAGACTTCATAAGACTGTTAGGCAGCCATTCATATAAAATGAAAGCTTAGCAGAGCTACAGTTAACACATACAAAATTAATCAATTATTTAACTTGCAAATTTTATGAAGCCAGAATAAACATTCTCCATATTCCAAGATAAATAGCTCCACTCTCAGTCCTGAAGAATGCTAATGCTATTCTGCCATGCCTACCAAGTTTTTTCCATACTAGCTAACTCATGCCCAAGGAGAAATGAGCTGTACCACTAAACTGTCTGTATTTAATAAAAAAGTCTACATGCTTTGCTAAAACCACTTATTTTCCTTGGCAAGGCTTTTTTGAAGTAATCTACAAATTAAATTAATCAACAGAGCAATTTACTTGCCATTTTGTTTATGCCTTATATAAATCTTTGTTTTGCAGATCCCAAATACCTTGAGCATAACCACTAAAATCTGAAACCAGATAACAGAACAGAACCATTTTTTGCTGCTGAATTTAAAGCAGTGTCAGCCTTTCTCATTGAGAGGCAAAAACTGATCCAGAGTCATACCCCAGCTGTCATCCCCAACAGTTGTACCCGTGCACTCCTTTTCCACTAAGGTGCCATATAGAAAGAACTGAATCAGTAAAGTTCTTTAGAAGGCATTTTGTTAATATTTAAAAAGTCCACGTATACAGTTCATTTTACTTTGACACATTTTATCTAGATAAAAAGACTGTCTAAAACTTTTAGACTATACAGTGAAAGAAATAGGAAAAGGCCTCATCACCTAGGAAGAATTTCACTGAAGCTTTTGAAAAGTGTAGCTGCTTCATGCAAAACAATTAAGGTTACAGCATGATGGAAAGGCAGGTATGTGCCCTTAGCACAGCTGGGTCAAGTGGAAAGATAAGGAAAACTTCACTTCCTTATACAGTTTTACACATAGATTTGATCTAGTCTTTATTTAATATTTGTGGTACACATCTAACTCTTAACATTGGTTGTCAATTCTTCAGAAGATAATTCTGGAGAACAGAACAAGCAATCCTGTTTTAAGGCCTTGCTGGAGCAGGGGGTTGGACTAGATCATCTCTAGAGGTCCCTGCCAACCTGAACCATTCTGTGATGGAATGGTGGGCAAGGGATTCATGTCGAGGCAGGTAATCATGCCAACCCCTGCTTTTTTCTGAGCTATAGATCTCCATCATAAAACCAGTCTGCAGCTATCATTGACACTTCCTGTGAAAGCTAAGGAACCACCTCTTACCTGCAGTGTCATCTTTTACTACAATGTCAGAAATCTCAAAGAGTTTCAGGGGCAAGGGCATCTTCCGATTGGCAGCAATAGTTTTCAGCAGTCCAGGAAGGAGGCTTGTCCGTGCCACCTGCAGGACAAACTCAGATGCTGCAATGAAGCTTTCCAGCATAACAAAGACAACATTTCCCAATTTCTAGTTTTGCTCATTTGTGACAGAATTTAAAAGCAGGAATGTGCAAATATGGTAGTAATCTCTTCTGCTTGAGCATCTTTGTTATGATTATTAACCCCCCAAGTATATTTTCCTTACAGACTGTATACTGTATTTTCTGAACATATACATGACTTAAAGCATTTTGCAGGTGCTAGACCTACAGTGCAGAGTAGGATAATGAACAATACTCAAAAAAATTGCAAAGCAAGTTTCCTTAGAATATAATCCTACTTATGTAAATGGTAAATACTAAGTGATAATTTGTAAGCATTACATGCTGAAATATTGACACTTCTGGATATAAATCACTAATACGGACAAACTTAAGCTCAGAATATCTGATGATACTTTGTTTAAGCTCTCTCTGTCCTAGCAAATATAAAATGATTAAAAATGGATGTTAAGAACTGAAGAACAATATATTTCCCAGGAAAAAAAAGAGTAATAATAGTTAACCATTTTTCAGAAAGCATACCCTCTGCAGAAGTCAGGTTACAGATTGCCAGGTCAGGTAACTCCATTTATGCCAACTAGCATTTCTAAATGTGGGAACTGATCAATCATCTGGGTGGGATTTTCTTTAATAAAACAACTCAATTTGGCCCCAGGCTGTCATAATCTGTATGGTACCTCACTTCACTGAAAAGTTAATGACACACTGAACACAGTACTACTGAGTGCAGCAGTAACCAGCAAAATGACGCCTAACAAGTATGGCATAGGAATATCTATATTCTTTTCATTTAAAAAAAAAAAAAAAGTTGTAGATGTTATAAATATTATCTTCGGCTAGTTCCATTCTGTCTTAGATACAGGATCTGTAACACCATTACTGTCTCAGAATTGGACTTCAGTTGTCGTCTCACCTGAAATTCTGCAGTTTTGGGGTTTGCTATCTTTACTGCTTTTGTTGCAGAGATATCCATGCCAAGTTTATCTGCAATATCTTCTTGAGAACACTAAGAAGAGATGGAAAAAACAAACAAACATCAAAGTCAAGCAGTTAAAATAGACAGCGAGCCAAAGATGAAACCTGATATCAAGAATGAACAATGCAAACACAGCAGTGGTTCTGGGGCCCCATAATAAGCTCTCTCATATGCAAAACTGAAGTCATAAATTAAGCCCCCGCCTTAAGAATAAGTGGGCAAACTGGTTTATCTACAAATGTGAATCATTAAGTAAAATAATGCTACTTAAAAAAAAATAAAAAAAAGCTTGCTGAGGCTTCTAAGGGATTGCTGCCATCTGTTTTAAAAACAAAAGCTCAGGTTTTGTCCTCTGACTTGCATTGGCTACAATATTTTATTCTGAAAATAGTGTATATAAAAGGAATGATATCCAACATCCTCACAAAGAAAACAATTCCCTGGGTCTCCGTGCGGAAAGTAAAGGACCATGCGTGAAAACAGGTCATATGGCCATGCCCTCAATAGTCATGGCAGCCTAAGATTCTCATAGGTCACCGTTGTTTTCATTTTTTTAAGCTGGAATTTGGAACCTACCGAAGTGTGGACAGACCAAATGTGAAGAAAATGAGCAGATGATACCATCTGAAAAAGGAGGATTTTTTTGAATAGAACAGAAACCTTACATAAATAAGGTTTTTGACTTAATGACCTTAGGAGCAGAAAAATGTGTTCAACAATTTTCAAGTGGGTAGCTAAACTATAATATATTGCTATGATGCAATTAAACACATTTTGGCTAAATTAGGGCCTCTCCCAGAAAAGGGTGCTGTTCTGTAAGGGTGATTATTTAGGGTCAACCAAAAGATGGATTGAGTGCACAAATACCGTAACAGTGCTTGCTATGTAACAACAGGCTACAGAATGTTGTTGTGTAAACGATACTGGTCATAGACACAGGACTAACAGCTGTGTTTTAGTAAAGTGACTGACTCAGTAGACTGTGGGACAGCAGAAATACAAAAAGGTGATGTAATAACAGGGCATGTTGTGTAACCTTACAAAATTCTAGTGTTGCAGTTCAAAAAAGGTCCTTCCGTTGTGATGATGTAATCATCATCATCATGTCTGAATTTCAGAAAATGATGGAGAAACTTAACAGAAGTTTGAATAAAGCACGGATGTGATGGTGGCTCCATGTATGCTAAAATGGTCACAAGTTGCCCTTTGAGGCAAAGGCTTTCAGTCCTTGAAATACAATAATACGTTCTCATATTTTTCTATCCCCAATAGCTGACTATGCCGATATCACCATACTGACAGCTATTGTACCCTTTTGGGATGGAAGGAAGGAATTTAACTCCTTTTTTTTTTTTTTAATGGTAGATCAAGTCTCTGATACAGTTCACAGATACGGTGAAGAGGTAAGAAAAAGTGGGAGTAACAAAGATGGCATTCACTACTGAAAGTTCATCAAATAACCCTGCTGCTAAATTGCTGTATTAGAAATTATACTAGCTGTTCAGATGGCACATGCTGCTGGGGAGACCTAACTCTTGGTAAAGCCTATTCACACTGCTGCAACCAATAATGTGATAATACCACCACTGCAATCACTGTTGATAATGAGTAACATTTTGTAATTGCTCTCCCATGAGAAGAAAAACTCACAAAATTTAGGGAGGCATTTGTGTTCCACTAGTGCGCATTATGTCTTTTTTCCAGGAATTGTTAAGACTTTCTTGAGAAAAATGCATGTTGCTTTATAACACTCCATACTCTCAGTAGTAAGCTAAACTAAAAAAACATAAACTAAAAAACATACTTCAACTATTTGCACTTCTACACACAGAACTACAGGCCAAATTAAGAGTCAGTCAGTCGATTTCTCTGACCCACGACTCGATATGATGATGTAATATCAAAGCACTAGCAACAATCACCTGCCCAAATAGTATCAGCTAATACTGGAATACATGACTATTTTCTAGTTTTGACTGCATCCCTGTTCTAACATGCAACTAAAAAACATGAAATCAATATAATATACCAGGGCAAAAGTGAGAACTTCAGTGAATCCAGCAGCTGCCAAGTCCAGTCTGAGAAGTTCTGTCAGCTTATTGAGAGGGAGCTAAAATGAAACAAAAGTTAGTTTACAACTTCCATCTAAAAAACACTTTTCTATTCTTTTCCAAAGTGTTTCTGCCTCTTACATTACAGCGAAGTCACTAGGGAAGTACTATGCTTGTGCACTTAATATTTTTGAAAGCATCAGCCAGCTGCCTTCAGGCTTGCCGGAGGAAAAGAATCTCCCAATTAGAGATTTTAATATGGGCTCCCTATTTAAATCCTGTTTTTTCTTTTTTGAGTACCAGCAACCGCTGATCTTGGACTTATTCAAATCAGAGGGGCATCTGTTTTGTATCCTACCCATGGTAAATACTTCTCAAGGCAAAGCATGTCAAAATATTTAATTCCTAGGTTCTGTTTTCCCCAAAGCCTTTCTGGCGCGCACTAGTCATTTACTGACAACAGAGCATTTATTTGAAGGGGCAATCTTACTTGATTAGCTATGGTGTACATTTTTGGAATAGTCATCTGAATGTTGTTATAACCATAAGCTATTGCTGCATCTTCCATGATATCACATGCGTGGATAACGTCCGCTCTGGTGGGAGGGATTTCAACCTCGATATGGCTCCCATTCCCTATGACGTGTGACTTGAGGCACATCCTAGTCAGCAGCTTTGCAAGGTTTGATGGAGTTTCACTGAAACAAAACAAGAGTAGTAATTTACAGAACTTACTGTATTGATTTTTTTTTTTAAGTAATCAACGTATCTGCTACATTGCCTTATATTCAGAAGGATCTTCAAGTACTTTATGGAGTGCATATAGACTTAGGAGTCCATCAGAACCAACTATCACAGGAAACATGACAGTCTTTTTTCCCCTTTTCCTTTGCAAGGATGGAGAGAGGCTGCAAAGAATCACTCACCTTTTATGAAAATATGGGAAGAAGACTTGAAAAGATGATCCAATTATCCACAATAACTTTTAAATTTATTTTCATAAGCAAAATTATAAAGTGTAAATCTCTTTAAAATAATGCAGTAATTAATGTTTTCAGTTAGTTTTATCATGATTCATGTTTATCAATAGAAACTATGTTTCTGTTTGCAAGAACAAACCTGATTCCAATTTTTTTGTTAATGTACTCAGGTTTCACCTTCTCTTTTCGGTAAGCCAGTTCCTAAAAAGAAAAGATAAGATTTACAGAATACACAACACTTGTCATTTCTGCCTAAAATAATTTAATTTAGACATTTTGCTACTCTGGCTTCTAATTATGATACCAAAATGGCATTCGCAGAAGACAAGCGTGGTACATTAAACCTAGTATTTCAAGATAACAGGAATCTTGAAAATAACATTGTAGCATGTGATGTGAAAGTTGTTCTCAGCTAAACTAGAAGTTTGAATGTGGCATGATAACATATACACAAGTAACTGAGTTTCTAAAACTTCCTGAAAGTTTTTAGTCACCAGTTTATCCTAAGAGAAAGCCCTAAAGCAGTGTGGTCATGCATGAGACCTCATGCTTTAGTACAGATCAAATGACTTCTAGGAAGAAGAAGAAAACTTTCTTTTCTCTCTCCAAATTCACACATAAATCCTTTACCAGTGTTTTCTTGAGGAAGGTCATAATAATTTTAAGAAAATTATTTGCTATGTAAGTACTTGAAGAAGGTGCTTCCTTCTAGATGCACAAATGCTTGAAAACCTCAGTGGATTTTTTTTCCTCTATTTTATTTAAGGAAACTACATCAGTTATTACAGGAATTTTTTCCTAGTTGCACATGTGCTCAGGATTCTTTATCTTTTCTCTCATAATGATAGAAGTGAAAGCTAAGAAGAATTTTTTTTCTTTTTAGGATTCATTCAGGCCCTGGGGCATGCAGATATTACGAAAAGAAAAAGCTGAACCACGACTAGGAAAAATTTCAGTGAGTCACTTTCCTATAATCAGGTTGCACTTCTTTAATATATTTGATTTTATGAATGTAGCTACATCTCTATTTGTATTTATGTTGTCGCTTATGGGAAATAGGGAGGATTGTTTCTTTACTTATTCACATTATCAATTACTTATTAAGAGAACAAAAAAAGTATGGGGCACTGTGTTTTCTTCTGCTAGAGAAGAGCCTGACTCACTAATACCTAAACATTCACAAACAAACCTCTTATATTGTACTTCAGAATCTGCACATACTAGTTACATAGAGAAAAAGTAGACAATGTCACCCTAATCAAACTTTGTGAAATTAAAATCCTTTTTTCCAAGGACAGTGAGATATCCTCTCACTATACTTACTGGATATATGTGGGCCTTCCCATTAGGATAAACCACTTCTGCTGCCTCAACACTGTGAGAGATAGAAAAGGAGGACTGAAAATGTTTTTTAAGCATGTACAAAATATAATGTATTTCTTACTAGAGATTTAAACTCACCTGAATGGCTTCTCACAATATTCACTGAACATTGTGACTAGAATATCAAGGACAGTTTTTGCCTATAAAAATAATAACCACATTGAAATCTGTCAGCTATTTGTGTTAAATTATACAAAATATCACAACTGACGAAAAAGAGGAAAAAAAGTTCTCAGCGACTGTTCATTCTACTCTAGTAATTTAACAGTAACCAAATACTAGTAGTCTAGAATTGTTTGAATTTTAAGAAGTGTTGTATTTTGGTTTTCAAGGCTCTGAAACATTTTTGTGTTTTTGCTAAACTGCGTTCCCAAGATAAGGTCTTTACTACCCATTGGTATTGAACCTTCCCAACCTTTTGTCTAACTGGGCATTTCACTGAGGTTCAAATGCTTAAGAATATACTGTCAATTTAACTTCCTTTGCAAACTCTTTTCTTTGAGGGTTATTTTAAGGGGTTAGAATAACAACACAATCATGAGATTCAGATCAATATCCACAAGGCATCAAAACAGTCTTCCAGTTGGAGTATAATTTCTTTCACCTAAATAGATGGATATTTTTTTTTTTTGCTATTAAAGCAAGCAGCAGCAAAAAGCTGACTCATTAGCTTGCTTAGAAGCCAATCCTCAG
Organism: Tinamus guttatus; assembly: GCF_059628265.1. Taxonomy (NCBI): domain Eukaryota; kingdom Metazoa; phylum Chordata; class Aves; order Tinamiformes; family Tinamidae; genus Tinamus; species Tinamus guttatus. Next base: position 794,341 of record NW_028288845.1, read on the forward strand.
CATGCAAACTTACTTATCAGTCATTAACATATCATTGTGTAGCTGGGTAAGTTAAAAGAGGTTTTGCTCTTAAATGTCAAGATACCCACTTCAGGGAAATTATCAAAGAATGCACAACATATTTTCAGGAACGGGCAATTATAGCTGCTTGGCTTTCATGCTTCAGCTCTGAGTTACTGAATGTGCAGATGAAAGACTTCTGTTTCACCATTATTTGTCAAGCATCCCTGCTTGAAAAAGATAACCAAGTGGAAAGAGTCTTTTTCCTTCCCTCATTCTAAATTTAAGGAGACGAAATGATTCTTGGCAAAACTTTTTTTTTTTTTCTTCAAAAAATACCTTTTTCACAGCCATTCAGATTTAGGAAAGTGTTCAACAGCAAGAAAACCTAGTTTATTTACATTCCCTTTTTTGTACTGACTGAACACTTAGTGTCAGCGCAGAGATGTAATGAAAATAAAACACAAAGAAAACACCACAGTCTGCACAGAGCAAGACTAGAGCTGTTCTGGGAGAATTTTAAACAATCCCACAACTTACCCTGCTCTTTCAAAAAATTGAGTGTGTTCCTTAAGGTAAATGCCCGTTTATTGTAGCTCTTTTTACTCAAGTTCTATTACCCAGATAGAAAACAACACTATCACAGCATAATATAAAAAGCAGGAAAGTAGGAAAGATTAATTTACCTTTGTAATATCGGTGCCTGTGCATTCAATGAAGACATTTTTGGTGTTTAGACCTATTTTTGTATGATCTCCTAAAACATGTAAAGACAGCAACATGTTAAGAAATGTTATTACTTTTCTTGAAATGACACTGGTATTGACTCCATGTATGATTCAGCAAGACAACCGTCTTCTCTACTTAAAAGCCATTATTTCTGTTGAACTGATGTTCACAATTCCTACCAGCAGCTCTTTATTTTAAAATTTGTAAATAAAAAAGTAAAAAGAGTCTGCATGGTAGAGCATTTTGTCTAGGTAAGGCATGCCAGACTGAGTGAAGTGGTTATATCTGCACATTTAAAGATAATGCTTTTGAGAAAAGCAAAGGAGCAAAGCAACAGCCACCTGCTGGTTACACACTGCTTGTGCAGTTGCACTTCCAGGGGATTTCATCTTTTCTGGCTTTAATAAGTATCACATCTGCTTTTGATAAGGAAGCATGGAAAAGCAGTCTTGGTCAGGAATGAATGAAATTGTTTTCAAAAAAAGTGAGTTAGACCGACAAATATCCAAAGTTACTTTCCTGAAGAATTAAGACAACTTGACGCTACCTCCTTAGACATTCTAAGTTTGTCTGCACTACTGCTTTAGTGCATAGGAAGGGCTCTTTTTAGGTATGAATTTTCTGTGTGCCTGTACCTGAGCCAACAGGTATGCACTTGGAACTGCCCCTGTGCTAAGGGAGGCAAGGTGGGAGATGCACTTAGGAACATCACCAAAAGCAGCCCACTGGCAAACTGGACACAAAGTCCCCCAGTCCCCTTCTACCTGGGGAGCTGTATTAGCAAGGATAGGCAATCCTGAGTGGCTGCACAGACGTCTGCTTTGTGCTGTCTACAGGTTACAAATGTGCTGTGCATGCTTTGGATGAACTGCACTGTGAGCAACCATGCACTGTGGATATACGGTCCTAGAAGTTGTGTGACTGTCTAAAAGTACAAATGGAAGGTTAGTTACGAGCTTAAAAAAATAATTCTTACACCCTCCTTTTAGCTAAATGACTGCTGAACAATATATCTACTGTTCCTCTTCTGGGCAAATAAAATGTTTCTAATGAAGAGCCCTATCACCAGGATCCCTTCCTGAGTTTATACCACAAAGACACAGAAGAATAAGAAAAACTAAATGCAGAGTTTTACAGTGGGAGTTCTGTATTCTCTCCACTGAGAAAAGAGGAACACCAGCAGCCTGGGGGAGAAAAAAAAAAAAAAAAGTGTGGGGGGGAACTGTGTTTAACCTGAAGGAAAGAAAGAAGACTGTATGAAATTCTAAGTGAAATATTTTTTAGGAAAAAAAAGAATAATCCACAATATACATCAGCATTTCTCTCAGACTCTCCAACTCGCACTAGATTGAAGCAACAATATAAGTTAGTCATAAATAAACTTACCATTGATGATTGGTGGCATGGACAGAACAACACCATTGCTGTCATAAATGACAGGATAAAGTGGCAGGTCTTCAATTAGGTGCAAATAGTGTCGAAGGTGGCTGTCAGTCTGGAAAAACAGAGCATAACCTGAATGTCCTATGAGTTTGTGGGTGAACTTCCCTCTTCTAGGATACAGAATATACAGAGTTTTGCTAGAGGGCGGGAGGTGGCTTAGAGTGAGGTGCTTCACTAGCTAAAGCTTTTTGCTCTCAGAAGCAAAACTTTAAAATGAGAGAATAGGATTCTGAGTTTTTAACATTTCTGAAGAATACAATATTGTTAAGGGATCTCCCACAGATGCAGAAGCTATGCTGCCATGGCATGCTGTGTACCACAGCAGATACCATACTGCCAAACCTAAGGACACATATTATTAGTTCATAGGAACTTTCCTTAGAAGTGATAAAAATTACACTACAATACTTACAATTATTAGTTGCTGAATATTAGCGTGATTGTACTTAAATTTGATGCAAAATTTACACGGACTTCCATAACACAGTTTACTTTTATTCTCTCTGATACTCCTGGTTTCCAGGCACTCTCACTTGTCTGCAATTTAGTCAGAGGTGTTTGAGGATCTCTTTAAAACCAGTATGTGTGTTGCAACAGAGCTGCATAGTGAAATGATGGTAATAACAGCATCAATTTCAAATGCTGACATTTAAAGAGGTCAGTGAAAACACTGTGAAATTAAACCATCTTGATTTTTAACTAATATCTACCTGGTTTCATTGCGATGCTAGGCCAAGAATGGAGCCTAACTTGAGCCTTGTGCATAGCTATGCTTGCTTAATGTATAGTTGGGTACATAACTGAAATCTTCTACAAGTAAGTTGATCAAATTCAAGACATAAAAAAATATATATTTAGCTCATTTTTTCAGCTTTGTATATAGCTTTTTTTTTCTTAGCAGTGTAGATAAATTCATAATCCTTGTACAGGAAATAAGAATGAAAATCAAGCTTTGAGTTGACAAATTGCTGGGTTGAAATCAAAACTAATATTCTAAGAGTTGTGTTTAGCCACAAAAAAATCACGGTATGTCTTTCATGGACAATAGAATTTAAATATTACCATGGCTTTCTCATGAATAATCAAAATGTGAAATGTTCCCTGGCTGAAGCCACAGAAGATAACTGTGGTTTATTACTGACATCTTCTATTAATACCAGGGATGCTCAAAAATGTTAAGCCTTGAAAATGTAGCCTTGTGCATCCAGAATGGAAGTCTGAAAAATCACACTTACCCTGTACAGATCCATAAGTTGTGAAGCTGTGTATTCCTGAGATTGATTCAAGGGCCTGAATTTAATTTCAGAAGGTGCCTTAGCTGTGTAAGTAAATGGACCAGTGATAGTGTCCAAGTCATGAGTACCAATTGCTACTAATGCTCTTTTCCTACAAAGAAAGCAAGCAAAATAATAGTAATCAGTAATAATAATAGTAGGATTTGGGGTTCCTTTGAAATGGTATCTCATAATACTCTGTATTTCCTATGTATTTATGAAACTTAGCAAAGAAGTGTAACATCAACTTTGATAAGCCTACAATTACTTCTACTCTAGTGATGAGATATAAATATTGACAATAGACATAACAGTCAAACTGAAATCTATGGGGTCTGTGACAAAAAAAGCTTCTTTCTCACTAGTAACACCAATCATAACAGCTACTTCTATTGAAATAGAGAAAGAGGAGGCAGAAACAGACATGGTAAATCAGAAGGGTCAAGAATGCTGCTATAAAGAACTCCCCTTAGCATGAATATAATAACACTCTCTAATATGGAAGGGCAGTCTTAGCATGGTTTTACCACAGTGAACACATTATACACATGGACACCATACACTAGTACAAATTTAAAAACTAACCTGCAAATATTTTGGTGGAGTTTTTCTTGGAGATCAATGAAACTATCGTAACGTTCTTTGGTAAAGGTTATGTTACGCAGGACTGCAGCAACAGCATGAGGACGGATTCTGGCAGTCTGTAATTTACAAAAGCAACACATTATAAACTTCAAATGCACAGAACATACAGAACAAGAGCTTACTCTTTAGTTTTAGTTTTGTAAGGCAGTAATAGAAAGGAAAATTCACAGAAATACACTGCAAGTTCTGGTAAAGGTAGGGAGGTTTTCAGCATACTGTGTACTGGCTCAGAAAGCCAATAGAATGCAAGCATCTGAAAATTAAACTTCATCTGCTGCCAGCTGTATGCAAAATAATTTGTATAATTCTTTCCCCTCCTCTTTCACAAAAATAAATCATGCTGAGTAGAAAATGTTACTTTAGCTGTTGTTCTACAAACTAGATTTCTTATCTCACTGCTCTTATAAAATTGGTACTGATAGTTCATACTTGGTGGCTGAGAAATTTTAAATAATCTTGCAAAGCTGCAATAAACACTTTTACCTCTTCAGTGATAATCAGCCTTTGACCTTCACCCTTAGCTGGCACGATCTTTCTGTACCTAGGGATACTTATCCTGGAATAAAAATGGAAATAAGTCTATAATTGAAAGTTTCAAAAATGCAGTTTTCTACAGTATGTTTTTAAGTGTGGTACACAATGAGTATATGGTAAATAGATAACTGAAATAGGAAAGAAGCCTTTAAAATGATAATGTCACAGCAGAGAAATGAAATTAATTTATATTGATGTTTACTAGAGTAGAGGGAGGCTCCTGTACAGAAGTTCTTTACAGGTGATAGGTCTCAAAGGGAATAGCAAATGAAAAAAAAAAAACTAGTCTAGTCTTTTAAAATTATATAATAGAGTCTCTCCAGAGAAATAATTGTAAAGTATATAGACATGTATTGACATATGTATTGACAAATCCTCAAAAGCCTAACAAGCAGCTAGATTATTTATTGATGAAAAAAATGGACTCATATTTAAGCAAATGAGAAAACACAGAAAAATCTCACAGCTCTGTTACCTTTCTTTAAAGACTTGCAGTCCTCGGACCAGTCCTTCAAGGCAAAGGAGATCATAACGGTTGGCAGGAACGTCAATTTTATAGAGAATGGTGTCAGATGCCCCCTCAGCCTTTTCATCGCCTCGTTCTTTACTTATAATAGTTTTTTCAGATGTCTGGAATTAAGCAAAAAAAAAGGGCTTTAAACTTGAAATACTAAAGCTGCCAGCAGTATGCTAGTAAGAAAATAAAACAAACAGACAAACTATTTAAACATGTAAATCAAAAAAATGTTACTTACAACTTCATCAAGCTCCAAACCGAACTCAAAGCAAAGCTCATCAAATTCTTCATCAGCTAGAATTAAAACAAAAAAAAAAAGAAAAAAAAAAAAGATTAGCAGGCCTCAGTATCTAAAAATGCAACTTTAAGCTTATTGTGAATGTTCTCAAATGAAAAGCTCCATGATATTTTCCAAAATTCTACCACTTTGTTCATTGACATGTTCTTGCCATTATAGCAAAGGCTTCCAAAGGTGGGTTCGTGCCCTTGCTCCTGCCTCTTCGCCCTGGCTTGCCAAGGAGCTCCTTAGCTGAGAGGCTACGAGAGGAGAGCACGAGGGGAGAGCTGGGCCGGTTCGGCTGCCAGCCCCCAACCTGCCCATCAGTCCCCTGCAGAGGCTGAACGAGCCACAGCAGCACAACTCTGGCCTGCAAACCTGCGCCTCGCACCCCCGCCCTAAGAGCCTGCCGCGAGCCAGGCGCCAGCTTAACGCTGCGCGTCGCTGAAACGCCTTTTCCCATCCCGCCGAGCCCTCCCCGCAGACACCGCAGCTCGGCCCCGCGTGGTCCTCGCGTCCCGCGTGGCCGGAGCCCGGGGCCGGGCGGGGCCGGGCGGGGCCGGGCCGGGCGCGCTGCCCCCCGCCCGCACTCACTGTAGGTCCTGCCCAGCGCCGCGAAGAGCGCGTCGCGCTTCACGCTCACGGTCGGCATGGCGCCCGCCGCCAACGCGCCTGCGCGGCCGCCCTTGCCCCGCCGCCGCCCGCGGCCGGGGCTGCCCGCCGCGATGCCTGAGGGTGCCTGCGCCTCCGCCGGCCCCCGGCGCCGCCTTCCAGGCACGGCGGCGCGGAGGATGGCAGATCTCCGCCGATGAAGCGGGGCTGCGAAGCATCTGAGCCAGCGGAGGGCGGAGAAGGTGCGTTGTGTGTGCGGGCAGAGCGCCGGGCGGCTAAAGCCGCGTTGCATCAGCCGGCAGGCTCGGGGGCCTCGGGCGGACCGGTGGTGGACCCCGTGACTTCCGGCGGAGCGGGGCACTACCGGGTGGGGTGCGGGTAGCGGCCGGAGCGCGGGTAACGGGTAACGGCCGCGGGGCTGGCCGGGGTGCGGGTAACGGTAGCGGCCGGGGGACTGGCCGGGGTGCGGGTAACGGTAGCGGCCGGGGGGCTGGCCGGGGTGCGGGTAACGGTAGCGGCCGAAGATCTGGCCCCGGGGGTAGCTGACGAGTAACGGCCGCGGGCGCCGGTGCGTGTCGGTGGGGGCCCAGGCCGGTGCTAGCGGGAGTGGTTAATGGCGGCGCGGGGCGGCAGGGCGGCAGCCGGCGGAGCAGGGGTGGCCGCTCGTCCGGCGCGTTGTCGCCTGCAGGGCTCGGGCGCCGCCGCGAGCGCGGAGGCCGCGGCCCTGGGGAGCGCGTTGGGCTTTGCTAGGCGACACCGAGGTGGCGTCCGCGGGAAGCTGCGGGACGAGGCGGCGGCGCTTCCCTCGCGCCCGTGCGCGCGATGGCTGCAGCCAGCCCCGCGCCCCCGGGCTGCCGCTGCTCGCCGCGCTCTTCTGCGGGGGGTTCTCACGGCACCCCCGGGTACGCGGCACGGGTGGGTGGGGGCTGAGCCGCCTGGTTTAACCAGAAACGGGAGTTAAACCGCAGTGCTTTGTGCCCTTTGGAGGTTACGGTCAGCTCTGAGTAGGCTCTTTGAGCAGTGGTTGCAGAGCAGCCGTGGCGTTTGCTGTTGCAAGCCCTCAACAGGAGATGGGCTCCGGTGCAAGCGCTGCCTTCTGGGGTTGCTCTAGAGGCTCCGCGTGGGCAGAGCTGCACCTGGTAACTCGCGCCTCCGTGAATGGGCCAGTAAAGCCACCTTCACTGGAACCCTTGTGGTCTGCTGTGACTTGTTCAACGCGGGACAGCCGTGGCGCGCGTGGGGCGAGGCCGAGGCCCGTGTGCGCCGTGCAGGGGCGGTCGCCGTGGGGCCTCGCTGGGGGCTGGCGCGGCCCGAGGCGCCCTGGCCGGGGCCGGCGTGGCGGCACCTGCCGCGGGGACTCGCGGGGCGCGGGGACTCGCGGGGCGCGGGGACTCGCGGGGCGCGGCCCCTCCCCGGGGCGGCCCCGCGCCCCGCTCCGCCCCGCGGCCGCGCAGAGCGGTGCGGACAGCGCCGGCGTCCGCGCCTCTCCGCGCTGCTCCGCGCTCCGCCCGCGCTCAGCATGAAGATCGAATTCGCCCCCATCAACATCCCGCTCGAGAGGAGGCTGCAGACGGCGGCGGTGCTCCAGTGGATCTTCTCCTTCCTGCTGCTCGGTAACAGCTGCCGCTGCTTCTGCCCCCAGAGAGCTGCCCTGGCTGCGCTGCCCTCCCAGCTCTGTGGGAAGGTGCCGCACGGAGGCTGCTCCCACAGCCTCTGTTCTCCCTTCTCTCCTGCTGCCTTCACTCTTGCTATATGGTCTCTTTGCAACCTGTTCTTGAGCTGCCCGTGACTGTATTATTAAAATATCCCTCAGGCTTCTGATAACTAACATTTGAGCTTTCTTACTGATTTTGTAAAATAATCTTATATCCTGTAATTCTGTAATTTTATCATCTAAATAGGTGATAAAGGTAAATAAGTGTTTAATAAAGACTGATAGCCAAAGGGTTAAATTCAGCAGCTTCAGTAAATTTTTGAAAAATGTTCTTGCTTTAAGTGGCCCTAAATGTTACTAAGTAATATAATTTCACTTTTTTATATAGAGTGAATTATTCTAATGATAGACTCTTATCACTAAGCCTTTAATCACAGCAGCAAATCTTATTTTCTTGGGTAGTTATGTTGAACTTGATATAATGAGTCACTTGATAAGGTGAGCTGAGCCTTAATCCTTTGTGAGCAGGTCCATACATTGTGTTAAATTGGCACGACATTATTCAATATGCTCTTACAGAACACACCTCTCAGATGTAGAGTAACCATCTTGCATGTTACAGGACATGCTTACAGTGTTTTATGATTGTGCTTTGGGATTTACAAAGAGAGGAAAGTGCATGTATCTTGCATCTTCTTGCAAATATGTTGTCATTAGATGTTGGTCTAATTTTGGGTGACTGAAGGACATGTAAACGTGAGGGAAGCAGGGAAGGTATGAAGCACTGTGTTCTTAGCCTTTGACCACTTTGTTGCCTCTAAATTGCTTGCGACTGGAATATAAACAGTTGATGTTTATGACCACATTGCAAACAGCCTGTGCTTTTTATTCTTTACTATTGAATTAAATCTTGGCATCTCCCATCACTCCAGTCTAATAATAATAAAACAATTTTTATCTTAGCCTAGTTGGTAACAATGCTGCTACGTCCTCAAGAAGTACAGAAAATCGTGTCATGTGCTCCCTAGAAACACATGGCCTGCAGAAAATTCACCGTTGCTGCAGTTCAAAAGGAAAAGCAGGCAGCTGTCTCTGCAGCTGGCATTGCTTGTGAGTGAATGTCAAGAAGTTGGCAAGGAGGTTTCCTTAAGGCTGGTTAAACATAGTGAATGTGCATGGGTTGGGGAGTGGGGGAATATTTTTCCAAAAATGCTCTAGTTGCTTGAATATAAACTGATCTGCTCATGCTTTCACAGGGCTGCTCACCTTTACAGCTGAGGTGACCTCTTCATAGTTGTATGTATTGATCACAGGTCAGTAGGAATTGTCAGGTCCAAATATGTCACCTAGTAGCAGGAAAACCCACCTGGTTGAATTCTAAGTATCGTTAAGTAGTGAAAGATGGGTTAATGCCTAATATCCTGGAGTGCTGGTCTGTGTGGATGTCTCTTAGCATTTGTCCAATAGCTAACAGTTATAGAAAGAAGCTCGTTTGTAAGCTCTTGAATTCAAAAAAGATGCTCTCGAATCATGTGAGGGTTAACCTTGTACAACTCAAGTACCATGTGAATTTGTCACAGGAGAGATTGCATGGTTGGGTTATTATTTTTATTTATTTCACAAATATATGGCTGGAACTATATTATACCAAGCAACATCTTCTGTAGCTTCAGCCTTTGTTACATAGAAGTATCTGCATGTGGAAAAAAAATGAATAGATAATATCGTGGTTACTAACAATTTGCATTACAGATGTCATCATCCCAAATAAGCAGTAAGTAGGATACTGACTTAGTTCCTGAAATAATTCATGTGTCGATGCAATGAGGTGCTATACCCTAATAATATGGACTAGCAGTTAAAGTAAAAGATCTCTTAAAAATGAGTGCCTGGAAAGAAGAAAGCTGAATCAAGTAAAATTAATTAAATTTGGGAAGTGTCATGTGATGCTGTCTTGCTTGGGGGCCTGAACATTACCCACGAGTGACTCTGAAATACACACATGCAATAGCTATTGAGCAGCTGTAGGTGCTTATCTCTGTCTGTAGTAATAGCTCCTCAGTCACCTGAAGCCCAGGAGATGGCTGCGATAGCGCCGCACGGGCAAATAGGGGCTGCTGCTTGCACAGCTTGCTGGGTCTGTGCTGTGTATGAGCATGGTGCTGCAGTGCTGCTGCTTCAGAAGGCAGGCAGAATAAACATGCATCTCCCCTAGAAAGCCGTATGGATGTACACAGAATTTCATTAAACACAAAAGGGAGCTCTTTAAAATTCTGCATGTAAGTTGCTGTGCTTCCTGTTCTCTGCTTTAAAAAGCTGCCAAAGTTTGCTCTCAAGCATGGAAAAAACCCCAAGCTTTTATTGTAGCAGTGGTTCTTCGGTTAGTTATCTGTGAAGATCGGGTATGTATCACCAGAAGTAAAAGTTGATTTTGAAATGCTGTGATCAGTGCACAGGAGTTTCTTCTTTGCCAGCTCCTATGAATTTCACGTAAAAAGGAATGCCAGAATTCAGCATGTACAGGATCGAGTGCAATGTGAGGAAGTTGAACCCTCCGACAGGAATCCCAGGGTTCGGTTTCCTGATGAGGGCTGGTGCCTCCCGTGTGGCATCCCCTGCAGCTGAGCAGCGGTGGGGCCAGTCCCCTCCTCACCGGGGACCTGCGAGGTGACTCGTGTGTGTGAGCACAGGGGGGTTGTTTTTAGTGTGCGTTCACCGTGTGTCCAAGGAGCTTAGTTACAGCCTCATGAGATTCTGCATTGACTTGTAAAATACTTAATGCAAAATCATTGCATAATAACAGCTGTGTGCTTTGCACATCTGTGAAGTGAGATGCTAAATGCAGTGGTGTATGATGAAGTGCATCCTGTTCTCTAGCAACAAAACTTCCCTACGTCTTATCTTGTAGGATGAAATGCTGCTAACTGAATTTTGTTGGAGTCAGTTTTGAGTTGTGGCTCTGGCTTCCAGAAAAGAATAGAAATGATGAAATGTTTGTCAAGGAGTGGGGTGATGCTACTGGAAACCAAAAAAAAAAAAAAAAGCAAGTGTGCAGCATAACGTGTTAAACAAAAAAGCACTGCCTTTCCTCACCCCCAGCTTAGTGCAGTTCTTCGTTTATCTGGTGCTGATTTAAGTCTTCAGCTGTAACTGGCTAAAATTGCCATCTTATTCCTCTTCAAAGCCTTGCTTTAAAAAGTTCTCTCTCCTTGCCTAAAGAAACTCAGCCAAGCTGCTGTAACCTCTCCTGGCAAGCTGACTGATTCAGCTACCTTGTTTTTACCTGTCTATGCTCCTGTCTCTGATAGTTATTCCTGGCCCTTGGGCAGGAACTCTTGTATGATCACAGAGTAACAGCATTTACTGGTGCTTGCCTGATGAGTACTCTAGGAATGCTGGATCGCTTACCTAAGTCTCCGGGAGGAACTTTATCCATGTTTCTGTATGTATTTTGTTTGGTCCTCAAAAGGGCAAGACAGAAGAATGGCCGTGCTGAGCCAGGCCAGCGGAGCCCTAGCTTGGCACTCTGTGACTGAGCATAAATGGTAGCGGATGCTTAAAGAGGAATCAAAAAGATGGGAAATAAAGACTGCTGGTGTTCCCTGGCATGCTGTCTCAGCATCCGGTTATCAGCAACGTGGAGCTTTGCTTTGTGCAGACCTTTGTGGCGCAGTTCTCTCTATCTCTAGTTAATCAGTGTTTGTCAATGGAAGGTTTGCCTTGCTGCGAACTGGGACCAAATTCCAGAGTAAATGACCCTCTGAGCCCCCGCCTCCATGTACAATTCTGTTCTGCTCTTTACCATTTATAAATAGTTTATAAAATTATTTTGTATCTCATGAAAGTATCTAGTAAGCAGGGCCAATCAGATCTGCATGTTGTTCTGAAGACCTGACAAAATCTACTATGTTACCTTGAGGGATTATAGAAAAAATGTTAATCGGGGACTAAACCTTCACTGTGCAGTTCTTCTTCTGTGCTCCCCCAATATTGTTTCCCAAGTGTCTGCCTTCAGAAGTACTGCTGCTCCGAAGCCTAGAACCGAGGAAGGAACAGCTCTGTGGTAGGTGCATCTCGGTGGTTATTGAAGATACACTTTTCATTTTTCCCCCTGTGGCTGGAGGGTTAGAAATGAGATTTTTCAGCTTATTTTCTGCCCCAGGCTTGCTTTGTGTGTTTTCCTCTGTTCAGAATGCCAAGAGAAGTACAGATACTTGCAACCACACCTCTCCCTGGGTTTTCACTGGAAAGTCAGTTTGCAGTTTGCTTCCTTTGTGGGGCTGGTTTCAAATCCCTGGACGCCGGCGTTCCTGGGCCGGTGCCCGCGGCAGCAGCACGATGCGTTTCCAGAAGGCCCCGCTAAGGAGCACGGCCCGGGCTCGCTGCTGCCTGACTGCCCTTGCCGGGTGCTGACAGCGCTCAGCTCAGCACCGGCGCGGGACGTGGTCCCTGCCCTGAGCGTAGGGGACAGGCTGTCTTGGACAGCGTGGCTTCGCCATGCATATTGCTCAGGCATTTTTTAACTCCTTAGTTAGCGTGTAACCTGAAATTCATCCTTATTTTCCTACTGAATGAGCTCGTTTTCTACTTCCTCTTACTGTGGTATTAAACTATTTTATGAATTTAGTGCCTATGGCTGAAATCTTGGAGCCTACTTAATGAGCGAAGCCTTAGCCATTCAAACACCATTGGACACGATGCTTCTGGTGCTGCTACAGACACTATATAGCATTTTTCATCCTTTAAAAATATATATTTTTTGCAACAGATTAGTACTCCCATTTTACAATGAGGAAAATGTAGGAAATAGGAATATAAACTAACTTGCTTAATGCAGACTGGCAAACCTGGTGTTCAGAGTCCTGTGGTTATGTGTTCTCTTCTGACCCTTACTGTTTCCCTTTTTCCCCGTTGTTCCAATGCACCACAGAGATATTTAAGGCTTTAATTTGGGCTCAAGCACAAAGATGATGCTTAGATGATGCTTATGTACTGGAAGTGCATCCAAACAGGCAAGGATACAATAAGGCATTCCTCATTTGCCTGGAATTTTCTAATGAATTTAGCTAGAGTGTTTGTCACTTATTTACTCGCTGACTTCCTCGAAGGAGAAAATACTATTTTTTTGTTCATAGGCTCACTGGTTTTGAGTCATCTATGTTTAACTCATCTTGCAAACTAATAATACACTGAAATAATGAGGAGGTATGATAATAGGTGTTTGTTTCACATGTCTCCTTGCAAATGCAGTAATAAATGGGCCTTGTCCTGCAGGATGCCGAGCTCCTCTCGGGAAGTGCTGCCGACAGCAGCTTGACTTGCCCAGCGCCTCGCGCACACTCAGGCATGTGGAGTCTGGCTCTGCTTTGGCAAAGCAAAGCAGGGAGTTCCTTTGTATGTTTGTCTGTGTAGTGTCAAATAGTGCTGTCTAGCACTTAGCATACTGCTTTAATTGGCTTCTGTATCAATGGTGCTTTGGTGCAAAACATCTTCCAGATATTTGCCTAGGTAACTAATACTAAAAAGGATGTGAGTCTTCACTGAGATAAAAGCCCTTCCAGCAGGGACACTGGGGAATATTTCTGCATATCAACTTCTGTGTGAGAACTAGGTATTCATCTCTTAATGCATTCAAGAACTTGTACCTACTCAAATTTAGAGTGTTAACCTTGGCATCCTGTTGAGATAACAATACTGAGAAATTTCTTTAAGTTCTGGATCTCTTCTTCAAATAACAGATGTTAAGACTTTTGCTAAAAATATTTCTGTTCTCTATTGTGAACTGGTGCTGGTGTGGGCTTCGAAGTCAATTCTGCCTGAGGAGAAATGAAAGTCAGCATCAGATCCTTCACCCGTGTCACACATTCTGCGTTTTAAAACATTCCCTAGCACTTGGTGCTGCAGTTCATGGGATTTTTCCCCACTGATTTCAAAGGGCTTTGGGCCTCAGTTAGCTGTAGTGTTTTTCTAGAGCTCTTCCTGAGGTGCTAGCTCAGGCGAGGCTGGTGTTGCCTGCTTAAGCGTGAAGCAAAGTGCACCCATAGTGATGGTACCGAAGAATGAGGTGTCTTTTAAAACAGCAGAGTTGAGCATTGATCCCATTCCTGATTTTGCTGTGGTCGTTGACTTCTCTTCCCTTCTCTGGAGTGAGATTGATTTTTTCCTGCTCATTCTCTGCTAGTAATGGGAACATTCATCTCTCTCCTGCTTGATCAAATCAACAGCTTTCCCTGCTTTATCTCCTGCTGCTGGATTCAGGTAGTTCTTACTGACCCCAGGATTATTGATTTTTATTCTGGGCAAGAACATGTTAGAAGAAATTCAGAATAAGTAAGTATTCACATTGGAGGAAATGCAAGATGCAAATAGGTCCAGTTGAGCTGTTTTTCATCAGGTAGAAACTGCTTAAAACAGCCAACCTGCTGTGAGTTTTCCACTCCCAACTAATTTCTGCTAGGAAAAATCTTGCATGGAGCTCGACTTAAGTAGGCTGGGTTGTCCTTACTCTTAGTCCATCTGCTTATTTTCACATTTTCTGCCAAAGTTTACATTGTGTTAGCCAAGATAGTGACTGTTGTACTCCTGTTATTCTTTATTCCCCTTTCTTTGCAGATGTATTAAGCCTGAAATTCTTCACTGATATATTTCCTTTTAGGATGCAACAAGGTGTTGTCCTCATGAAAGCCAGTCAGTTGTGGGACATACAAAATATTTCATAGCAGCTGGTTGTAAAATCTCGCAGAATAAGGCCTGCCTAACACACCTCTGCCTCCTCAGTGTCCCAGCAAAGCCTAGCTCTGGGCTTGCTCGCTGTGCGTACCGCACATACCCGTCAAAGCCCAGGCTCCCTGGGAGGTGTCCTAGGATCGGGCCCCCCAGTAACACGTTCTGCTTAATCAAACACTTTTTTTTCCCTTGTTTTGTTTTGCACTGTGTATAATGCACTTCCTGTGCATTGCTCTTGTGGTAGCGTGTTACAGTTCTCGTTGACGCAGGTCTGAAAGTAGCAGGAGTTCAACCTGCTGTCAGGCTCCCAAAGAAACGGTCGGTTTCCACTTAGAGCGGCGTATTTAGAGACTGAACTGGAACCTGCTGATGTTTTGGTCTAGCCTAGTGCGTGTCCCTGCTCAGCTGCTTCTTGTAAGCGGCCAGAACTGTCATCCCTATTTGATAGACTAAGCAAAAAAAGGGAAAGGATCTGCCAAATACCATTCCATTAGAAAAAAGGTCTCACTGCTGCCTCCTCTCCCCCTTTCCTTTCCCAGCCCAGCTCCCCTCTCCTCTCCCATTGCAGCATTGTATCCTTGTTAGCATTGCTGTCATCCTGGGCACCCTCTTAGGGAAAACAGCTGCTCTCTGCCAGGCCGTACGTGTTCACCACGGGGAAAAGCTGAGCAGGTTGGTTGTCGGTTCCTGCTTTTCTTCTATTGAAGTAAACCAGCATCATCTTGAGCTAATTCATCAAGTTACACGGTACAGTGAGAAAGAGGGACAGAGGTGGTGCCCTCTTTTGCGCATTCACACAACACGGAATAAGCAAACTTCAGTTAGTCTGCAGTATGAACAACATCCGTAATAAAAACAGCAGGGTTGAGAATTCAAAATCTTGCAAGGAGATGGTTGTGATTAATGCTCCTCCTGGTTTCCTTTTTCATCTTTTACAGCGGAGTTTTGCTGTGGGTTCTTTGTAATCTTGATTCTGAGCAACTTCTGGTTCCTCGGCGTCCTGTACTTGCTGTGGCTCTACCACGACTGGGACACGCCGTGTGCTGGAGGGAGAAGGTTCCAGTGTATCAGAAACTGGACAATCTGGAAGTACTTCAGGGAATACTTTCCCATCAAGGTGAGTAAAAGGTGTCTCGGCCAACTGTAAACTCTTGAGGCGGGACACCTAAAGCTTTCATGAACACTATCAGATGTCTAAGAGTCGTCTTTGGTAAAACTCAAATAGTTACTTCAGAGTGTACTGAACTTCTTAAAACACTGGGAATCTGAGATTTAGCAACAGGAGTGGGGAATGCAGGTTGGTTTTTCACTTAGACTACTTGGTCTGAAGATAGTGCTCCATAAATGATACAGAGATGATCATTCAGGATAAATATATTTAAAATTACTTTGTTCTGGTGTAAAATAGAACATTTTAAAGCCCTCAGAAGACATAAATGAAGTGTTGTCAGTTCTGTGTCCTGTCAATGTGCAATCCTTATGTTTTGTTATTCTGTGTTTAAAGTCCCTGTGATATAGAAGTATCATAATCTCTTCTACTGTCTCAAAATTTCAGCTTATAAAAACTTCAGAATTGAGTCCAAAACACAACTACTTGCTTGGCTTTCACCCTCATGGGGTGTTGGTAGCTGGAGCCTTTGGAAACTTTTGCACTGGGTCAAGTTTCAAGACTCTATTTCCTGGGATTACTCCATACCTTCATATCACTCCCATCTGGTTCCGCTGTCCCTTCTTCAGAGAATATATAATGAGTGCTGGTAGGTAAAAACAGATTGTCTCAGCTTATTGCTTCATGTTATAGCTCTTGCTTAAAGTGCTGTGTCTACTACACAAATCAGTGGTGATTTGTAATTTCTCTTCATTTGGTTCAACACTGGCCTTAAGTTAAACCACTGTTTTGCGATGAACTATTGCAAAATAACTTGGAAGATCTTGTTAATTTTACTGAACGATATGATTATGTGTCATTTAAAACTGATTGCAGTGCACAGTTCTATTGCTTCATAATTGCAGTTACAATACAGTTAGATCAACTGGTGGTAGGAGCTTTACTGCAGCAAAGAGCCACAGTGATTCTGTTCCTCTAACAAGACTATTCTGAGAATAAGGTCTATTGCATCTAAAGCTTAGTTTCTATGAGAATAAGTGCTAATTATTAAATCTTGGATGTCAGGATCAAACTACATATTTCTACTGTTTAAAATGTACCTGTTTTAGCTAACATTAACAAGTCATATAATGACTGATCATTACAGATACTTCTGTCACTTTTTTTGAATACTGCTTCTAGCTATGGTAAGCAGGTAGGAAAGGCAGTGGGAAGCAGGTAGCCTCCAGCAGCCGTTTCAGTGTTCGAGTGCCTTTTTCCATAGCTCCATCTCCCGTCCCCGCCTGGCTGACTCCCCAAACCTGCTCTGCCTCAGCCCTCTTGCTTCAGTGTTTGTGGGGCAATCCCCATTCCCTCCCCTCCTCTGAATGTGCTATGGGCAGGGGCCCTTTCAGTGGTTCTGCCCACACAGGGGAAATGATAGAGGCTTTGGGGCTTCTGGGTTCTGATGTTGGCCCAGGCTGTGTTTCCTGGCACCACTAAGCTGTGAGCAGGCACAGAAACAGCCTGGGCTTATGGAAGGCTCCCCATTTGGGAGGTGAGGAAGGGATATGGCGTAGGCTCCTCCGGAGTGGTGGTTTTTTTTTTCCCCCCCAAAATTCCAGTGCACATGCTGTCCACATGGCAATTAGGAGTGTTTGAAGCTGCATTTCTGCACTAACGCTCGTATTTTCCCCTCGCAGAAGGGGATGTTTGAAGTAGAACACTAGTCCTTGCACAATGGCACTTGAAAAACAAATTGAAGATAATCTCTTACCTGAGAAGTTTAAAGTCCTGCTCAGTACAGGTATCTCTTTAGTCAGAAATTAATTACCTACTTCTGACTGAGGTCCCGTATTTCAAGCTTGTGCAATTGTAACAGTGATGAAAGCTCTAAAGAAAGCTCTAAAGCTCTTCTGTCTCTATAGCACTTGTCAAAAAGGGGTAATATTCATGGCTGATACTGCAGTAATAATGAAAGATAACAAGTAATAAACTATGGGGAAGAGAAGAATATATAATGAAATTAGGACGAGTGTTCCTTCAGAACAGTTTAATTCAATTATTTTGCTTAAATGCATTAAACTACAGCAGTTGAGTAAGTACAGTCAAGACAAATCTGGGTAAGGCCAGGTCTGGTTTTCATGCCTGGCTTCTGCATGAATGCTGTGATTTTAGAGCAGCTATTCAGCCACTGCAGGCTTACAGATATGCCTAGATGCACTTCAGATTGATATCAGAATTGCAAATCCATGTATTCAATATCCCAGCAGAATGTCCTTCCATGAGAGTGCTGGAATATTGGGAAAGCTTCATGGTGTTCTAGCCTAAATAGATTTGTGAGCATCAGGTCCTGGTTGCTAGAGGAAAAGCCGATACAGTCATTGGGACTGTTGTGCTACACCTGAGGAAGGAACACAAGGGATTGACTTGCAGTGCAGATCTGTGCTTAATTAGTAAGTCCTCTGCTTATTCTGTTGAAGGCTCTGTGAATTTGTTTGTAAGCACCTGCTTCTGTTACGTTAGCTGTGACCTCTGCACAGTATCTGCTGTGATTCTCTTAGGCATAGGAGCCTCTCCAGTAAGGAGCCGTGTTGGCAGAAGAGCCGTCTCTTCCCTGAAGATAGCAGGTAACCTGTGTGGTAGGCAGGAGAGAGGGTAGGCTCGTGGTAGCCTCATCAGTGGGAAATCAAAGGACGTGCCAGAGACTACCGCTGCATTTAGAGGTTAAACCCCAATCTTTAACTCTGTCCTGTGCTATAATTATTTATAAATATCAGAAATATCATTTAGGTATCACTTACAAATATTTCATAAATTCCACTGTGCTTCTCTATGAGGTGCTACAGAATCACTCTTAAAATGTTTGTTCCTAAAGGAATGGTTTCCGCGGCCAAAGAGAGCGTCTCGTACGTGCTGAACAAGGACGGAGGCGGCCACGCGTCCGTCATTGTCATCGGAGGAGCAGAGGAGTCCCTGAACGCGCATCCTGGGAGCCTAACGCTGAACATCCTCAAGAGGAAAGGTTTCATTAAAATGGCCTTGAAACACGGGTAGGTGTCGCATTAAGACTGTTCCAACAAGCGTACTTGAATGTAGCCTGGTTCATAAATACAGTACTTATTGTATATGGTAAACTCATAAGTAGAATCTGAAAGTAATTTGTGTATGAATGTGCAAATGTCTGAAACGGGAGCCAGTCTGGGCATTTAGATCCCATCTGGGAATGTTGAAAGCTTCTTGCCTTACATAATTTGTAAGCAGTAGGTGGAAATATTAACATATCTTGGTTATTTGTTTCTGTTGTGTTATTGCAGTAGCAAAAAAGTAATAATTGTGAAACAATATTAGTAAACTATGGCTGTCATTGCTGGTAGACTCGGCTGTTACTCTGTTCTGTAAATTGAAGCTACATTGAAATATTGTTTCCATATCATTCTAAGCAAAAAGGTTAGAAAGCTAGACGTTATTTTACTAAATCACTTAGAAGTACAGTCCAGGAAGACTTTTAATCCTTATTCTAAAGAATTTTGGGGGAAAGCTGTTAATTACAAATGTAAATTTCTCAGAATTTGGGGTGTGAGTCTCAAATAAAAGTTTTTTTTTTTTTTTTTTTTTAAACGATCAAATATCCATTAGGTTGTTACGGAACAGAGATGACATTAATATCTTTTGAGTGATTTGCATAATATGAGCTATTGTTTCTGTGACAGACTATTCCAGATGCCTTGTGCACTAGAACTGTTGGAACCAATGCCTTACTCTTGATGAGCTTTCTAGATAGCTCCAGGAATATACATTGGTGTGTTAAGCAATGAGGGGACAAAAAACCCACAATATTTGACCAATTCTGTAAGAGTTTTTTTTAGCTATTAATCAGAGGAAAAAATGCAGAAGAGCAGCTCTCCATTTTCAGGTAGGCTGCTAATGTATTATTTTTTTATTCTATAAACTATTCTGTGTAGAAGATGCCAAGAGATTTCTTTTATGCATTTCCTTAGGAATCTCATAAAGGACCTGTTCTCCCATGGACTGTAACATTTTAGTTCAATTTTTACACAGAAATAAGGCTTAGTATATTTAAACTGGGCCTTCAGTGCCTAAACGAGTCTTTACTCAATCTCTGTTTGACTGCTGATTAATCCAATAGGATCAAAAACACCATTAGTAGTTTATTCTTTATTTTACCAAAAAGTTTACAAAAAAAAAAATATCTATCTGCTTTGTGAGCACATCCACAGATCTGAGAGATCACCAAGACTGGTGTTCATCCCGTATCAGCTGATTTGGATTGAGAAACAAGATACTCCCATCCCTCCTGGCCTTGATTTCAAAAACAGCCCTAATGCAGGTTGACGAGTTGGGGCTCCTCACAGGGCGCGCGGTGGCCTCTGCTTTCGTGAGGTCCTGCCTTGCAAGGGCTGCTCCTTGTCCTTAATAAAGCAGCTCAGCGTCTGCACCTCTCAGCAGCCTGAAATGGGCACCAGGAGGTCCCCTGGCCCAGCTCCCCAAGTCTTCATGGCTGCAGCTGATCCTGGATCTGGGCATCTCCTGGTGCTCTTGGTCTGCAGCATCGAGTATCACAGGAGGAAGGGGCTGCCCTGGCTGCCCGTGCAGGGACGTAGGGGCTGATCCTGCAGTGCTGTCCTCCAGTGTCCCCGCAACGTGCACGCAGAGTCCGCGGGACTTCTGGAAAGGACATTTTGGTCCAAGGTAACACAATACCTGGTACAACGTGAAGAAATTCCAAAGACAGAAATGATGAATCAGCTAACTTATCCTTAGTTTCATAATCAAAAGAGACTCCTTTCTTTGTCGCAACCTCCTACAGTGTCTTGCAAAAGTCTTTGGTGTGCAGATTAAAATAAATCCCACACTCGGGGTGTATACAAAATGCTATTGCACCACAAGATCTTCCTGTTCGTTTTAGAGTCATAGTAAAAAATGGAGTATATACAGAGCCACGCTGTTTTCTGGGCTTTCCAATGTTTCCTTTGCAGCGAGAGCAGAGTGGCAGTTGGAGACACTCGGGACGTCTGAGGTTTTGGGAGCTACAAAAGCTCTTGGTCTTTTCCGTGCCGGTGGCTGTGACTGTCCATGGGACCGTCCAGCCGGCTCTGTCCTCAGCACCTCCACCTCGGGCATTCACCCTTCTCCAGGAATTTTGTCATCCTAACAAAAATAGTAGTAGTGCTGCTGATATACAGTTAGGCTTTCCTCAAAGATGGTATAAACTGAATAGAGCTGAAATATAGAACTTAAGACTCGAGTACAGCAAATAAAACACCTCAGTGGCCTCCAGAGAGTGATCAGAATCTTTCTGGCCTTTAATGTTTTTTTTAGAGCTTAAACTGTTGCAAAAAAAAAAAAAAAAAGCAATCATGATATGAAATACTTTTTTTTTTTTTCCCTTATTGGAGACACTAGCACCGATTCCATCAGATTCAGGAGTTTGTCCAGGTGGGAATCAGTGCTTTTCCTCCCAACCAACTCATGAACTGAACCAAAATTCATTAAGCTGTGTGGGAGCCAAAGTGAACTAGTATAATTTCTGTGGGTATGATTTGACCTTTGATAGTAACAGATTAAGGTTAGTGTTTCAGAAGAAGCCTGGAGGAAGCAGGATTTCACCAGGAGTTGGTCAGCGGGGGAATTCGGCATTGGACTCATGTCTGTGAGAAGGTCTGCTCTTCATCATGTTGTTTGTGCTGAAGTCAGGTGCGTGCAGTACTCGGGTCAAAAGGCAGGGGAAGGCCAAGGTCTGATCCCATCAGCCAGGAGCATTACCAGGTTAGCAACAGGGCTTCTTTGCTTGCCTGCAGAGAAAATGCAGGGAAAACCTGGGTGGACTTGCTGAAATACTGATGGATAAGATTAAGATATGTGCATAATCATGTATTTTTACGACTACAACTAATCAATAAAACTTGCAGAACCAGCTAAATACTTCCTTAAAAGCCAGCGGCTAGTTGTGTGTGAATGACTTAAAAAGACCCCAAACACATTCAACTTTGGAGAGATGTCTCCTGCTGCTGCTGCAGCTCGGAGCCCCTGCCCTGCTGGGCAGCAGCCTGCCCACTGCTGCAGTTCTTGCTGCTCACCGCCGTTCCGACTGTTTTCCAGGGCTCATCTGGTCCCAGTGTTTTCCTTCGGCGAAAACGAGCTCTTCAAGCAAGTTGCAAACCCCAGAGGTTCCCGGCTCAGGAATATCCAAGAGAAGCTGCAGAAGATCATGGGCTTCGCCCTGCCGCTGTTCCATGCTCGGGGCGTATTCCAATACACTTTTGGCCTAATACCTTACAGGCAACCTATTCATACTATCGGTGAGCTCCTTGGGCCATTTCCAATGCCTTTTGGTTTTAAAATGTGAAAATGTGCCTCTAGTATCTGTGTCGATTTGTAAATCTGTTCCAACAAAAACAGTTGGCTACTGAGCATCTAAAACAAGGATGTGAGATTTAAAATGAATCTTTATTTTTTTTTAATGTCATCTTCACCCCAGCTGAGAAAGGGGCTTTCTTTCTCCCTTCTCCCTTTCTGTCCTATGCCTAATCTCATTCTTAATTCCTTGGGAATCCTCCAGGAGATCAGAGGGGTATCCTGCAAAGGCTGCTTGTGTATTTTGCATAGACCAATTTTTAGCCAGGTTCTGAGTGACTGAATCTGATTGTCCAGAAGAATAAAGCTGCTCTTGTATTCCACACTGGACATCCTTCCTTCCAGAGGAGGGATGATGTGGTTTTAGTATGGAGCAAATCAAAATATGCAAGATGGAGCAGTAGTAATTTATGTTAAATTTCATGTAGACCTGTATTTTTACTAGGGTGTATATTTAATTGTTTTGGAAAAGTTTTATTTTTTTAAACACCACATTGTGCCTAGGCAGGTCAAAAATGTTGCTTACTTGAAAGCCAAAATACTTTCAAAACATAGGAATGAAAATGTTTTGGGCATTTTGGGCACTTTTTCATTGGGCGGATGACATCGAGACTCTTCTGACATTAAAATGTCTTCTACTTTGAAGCAAAACTTCAACACGTATTTACTACAAGAGCCAGAGCATGTTCATGGCTAAAACACAGCAGTACTGCAAATCAGCAAGAGCTGAGGCTTGCAACAGAACCTGTTATATGAAATCCCTTATCTCTAGCGTGCGTTACCTTATGTTTGAAAGCCCTTATCGTGCCTGCGTGTTCTGGAGGGCTCCTCCGAAGGGCTCGGTCGGGCTCTGGAAGTGCTGGCTCAGCTCCTGGAGCTCTGCTCGCTCCCGCGCTGGCCACGAGGGCTCCTCTGATCCAGAAGCCTCCTTTTCCAAAGCCAGGAGTGCAGCTCGCCCGCGCCAGGATCTCGGAGTCAGCGTGTTTTGGGCTGCGGGACTGCGAGCAATTTGGTTTGGCTGGAAATTATTGCTGCCTTCAGGAGCAAATTAGGGAGAGCAGCACAGCTTCGTGCAGGTTCCTGGAAATTCCTTATTTGAGCTTCAGTGCTTTCATACTCCCAATGTCTTACTGAATGCAGGGCTGCTTTCTGCTCGTGGTCACGTAAAGACTGAATTTCAGCACTGCGGAGCCAGGGAGCTCCTGGCAGCAGCAGCTGCAGC
This sequence comes from Tinamus guttatus, assembly GCF_059628265.1. Classification (NCBI taxonomy): domain Eukaryota; kingdom Metazoa; phylum Chordata; class Aves; order Tinamiformes; family Tinamidae; genus Tinamus; species Tinamus guttatus. The sequence continues at coordinate 817,439 of NW_028288845.1, forward strand.
AGGAATGTGCAGGATCAGCCCCTTTGCAGTCAGCTATACCTGCCCTGCCTTTTGTCAACATCTTCCATCTCAGGTGAAATATCTGCTGAAAGGGATTTCCAGTGCTTGGCAAAGGCACCTGAACATCTGTTCAAGTCATCCTTTCGATAGACCTATACTGTGTGATCTTGGCCAAGTCCATTAAGCTCCCAGAGCCTCTTTTTCTTTCCAGTGAAAGATGAACAGCTGTCAAAAATGTTAGTGACTGATACCACTGTCTTCTCAGCCTCTTCCACAGTGGGCAGCTTTGGTATTCAGATCAGAAAGGAGCACAGTGAGAAGCAGACATTTCCCAGAATCCCAGAATGGTTGAGGTTGGGAGGGACCTCTAGAGATCATCTAGTCGAACCCCCTGCACGCACAGGGTCATCTCAGTTGGCATGTGCTCTTGCATGTATAAAACTTCACCCATAGGGTTTCGAGTTCTCCTTTTTCTCCACCTTAAGCACATCCAGAGCCTGTAAGGATTTGTAACAGGATTTGTTTTTTCAAACCCAACAACACCTGGGTGCAAAGTTGGCTTGCCCTGAGGGATGGCAGATGACAGCTCACCTTTGCAATGAGAAGCATCTTCCAGCAAACTCTTGATTTCTGTTACTCACCTGAGTAGAAGCCACTGCCTCCAATGGGCCTGGACAAAAAGAGAGCTAGAAGAGAAGGCTGCAGCTGACTGACAGGTTGTGACCCAGGGTAGCAAGGCAGCTTGCAGGTTTTTGCTCCTCACTGTTACTGCTAGAGGTGGGAAGAGCTGCAAAAAGCTCTGAATTATTTTTCTGAGCACAGACCAACCAGAGCAGTCCAGCCTGGAACTCACTAACTCTAACTAGTCCAACTCGCTAAGCATCTGTAAAAATACTTGAGCATTGAGATGTCTTCCAGCTCAGAAGGGTATTGCCTAGGCTGGCCAGCACCAGCAGGCCTGGGCATTTACTCTGCCTGTTTAATTTTACACCTATTTTGAACTTGCTGTGCAGATGCTTCCTCGATGGCCAATAGCCCATGCCAGGGTAAACTGAATTGTAAACTGTACCTTCAGGTTAGAGCCAACACTCCTCGTTGGTTCCTTTGCTGCCAAACTGATGAGTGAGGTTTTTGACTTTTTTTTAACCCATTCTGTCTGAACTCAAGTCAAAGAAAGTGAAAAACAGACCCAGGGCTTAGGTCTGTGAAAGGTGGGTTTGGGAGAGAGCTGTGCTGTGATTCTGCCACCTCATGGGAAGCTGTGATGGAGCTAGTACAGGGGTGAGGGAGGATAATTGCGCTTTAAAAGAGATGTCAATGGAGCTAACTTTGCTGTTGTGTTTAATTTACAGTGGGAAGCCCCATCCCTGTGAAACAGAACTTGAATCCTACCAATGAAGAGATTGAACAGCTACATGAGCTCTATCTACAGAAACTAAATAAATTATTTGAAGACCACAAAAGAAATTATGGGATCCCTGAGCAGAGATCTCTTATCTTTGAGTAGTGAATTACAATTTGTGATTACAAGAATCAGCTTGAGAAAAAAAATATTGGTTAAATATGTCTTGGCTGAAAAATGTCATTCTTGCAATCTGTGTTTTGTTACCTTTAATTTCTTCTTGTGTAAGAAATAATTTTAAGAATGGATTGTTTGATTTTTATTTTTTAATCTCATGGAAAAAAAGAAATCCTTAGGGTGTGATGAGGGAAGCCACTGCTGGCCTAAATTGTCTTTTTCAATTCTTTTATACTAGAAATGCTAGTGAGAGACTCGGTGTAGATGTTCCTACCACCATGGTATGTACCATATCTTGGGCAGAGGAAATTGCCCTAGCATGAGATTAAGAGCAGGAGAAGTATAACCCCCTGAAGCACATAATTAGGACTTACTAGCATGTATGAAAAATCAAGTTGTTTTTTGCATATCAAAAAACCCTACTGCTCTTCCATAAAAATGAAGTTTGTTTTCAGCTGATGGCTATTATTAACCATTTACATAGGATTTCAAGAATATTGTGTGCTTTCTGCCTTAAAGAAGATACCACCAAGTGGTTTATCCAACCTATGGAGCAGACTAAGCTCTGCTGGAAGGAAAAGCAGTGTGAGTTGCTCTACATTCATTCATTTGCTGCGTGGTGGGAAGCACTGAATAACGTGACATCTTTCTTTCCTTGGACATGCTGTGCTTTTGGTGATAGGTTTGGTAGCTCGAGTCTCACACGAGTGGCAGGCACCGTGCACTAGGGGTTGAGCAGTGAAGCTGCTGGGGCAGTCATGTGAATTTTGCATGTTATGCATATTCAGAATTACTCTTACGCTGGGCACTTCCACAGGAGGAAATGAAGCCTGCTTTGTTCAGTCTGGTTCTGAAGCTTCATTGAGGAAACGGTCCTTGTTATTCCTTTTTTGTTGTTGTTTTTTCCCCCCCCCTCCTAACCTCCCTTCACTATACAAGTGAATCCCAGTTCTCTGAAGACCAATGGATGGGGAGGCAGACTGTGAGGTTTTATTCTTCTTTCCCACTAGTTTGAACGACTCAAATTCTAACCTGTGGTTTCCTGATCTGGAAAGCTGCCTATCAGTGTGGCACAGCTGTAGCTGCCAAGGCAATGTGAGCACTAGCGCTCGAGAGACGGTTTTGCTTAAGTATGGATATGTAAAAAAAAATTGAAATCTTGGCCAAACTTTTTCAGTTAAAATGCCTGGGCCTCCAAGATGGTGATTTGTGAAAAGAATTATAATGTATTCTTATATTTTTATATAAGATAAATTACTATATTTGTGAATGTTTTCTGTCTGCACTTGGGCTCTGCAAATCTGGTTTTACTAAGAACTGCATGTTTTGGTTTCAGCAGTTTTGCTTCCTGAATGTTTTATCAGGTGCCGTGACGGGACGTGCACAGCCTTGTTAGGCAGCCTGGGGCACCTGCAGCTCGACAGTTCTGCAGCAATAGGCTCTAGGAATAGCACTGGTGGCCCCACAGAGGCATTGGGCTCATTGTGCACTTGGAGTCTTCCTAGCAGAAGCGTGGCTGTGGTTTGGAGAAGCATTAGAAGTCTGAGGAAAAAAGATCTTTAACAAGATGAAGGGCTTCAAAGAAAAGGGTGGAAGCAGCGTGACTCCTAGGGAATGGACTGCTCATGAACCCGGGCCCCAGTGTTGAGCAAGTATTTGCCAGACAGGACTCATGGATGTTAGTCTAACTTGTTCCAAAAATCCTCCAGCACTCTCACTTTCCCTAGGACTAAAGATGCCTTCAGGAGCCAGGATGAGAGAACAGGAGTTTTAGATACCTGCCGAGAAGCAGCAATCCTTCCCTGGCAGGCTGCTGTCAGCGTGGCCACAGCTCATCTCTTACACAGTTCAGCTTTCTTGGTGCCAAATGCCCTCTCCTTCCCAATGCTTTGCTGCCTAATGATGATTGCATGTGATGACTATGTACATGTGCAAAGCTTTAAATCACTTCCTGTCCTGATCCAAAAGCAGGGGTTTAGGTGCAGGACTTGAGAAGAGGAAGTGCTGTGAGCGTTAATGTTTGACATGAGCTTTATATCCAAGAGTATTTTAGCTTTTAGAATAGCAGATACCTAGGGAGTCAGACATCCCACGTTTGATACTTGGAAGGGGCATTTGGGGTCCTGAAGCCCTGAGTAGTTGCTGACCCATTTTTGTTTATCCAGCTGTGTGAAGCTGCCATTTGAGCTTGTCTCTTGCTGCTTGCCCTGATGAGCAGTGTTCATGCAGCCACCAAAGGCAGACTGTGTCACACTGCTCTCTTACATCACCTGATCTAATAAGATGCTTCCTCGCATACTCAGTCTGTTTTATCCTATTACTGTAATGATACAGAAGCTCAGGATGTAAATTTTAAAGCCATAGTGTGGGTTGAGGATTGGAACTGTTTGCATTGCTGTTAATTAAATTAGCCCCAAATTCTAGGGAACTTGAGGGTACTGATTTGCAGGGGAGGTGGACATAACCTGGTCCAGAATGTACCCGGATATGTGTAAGTTTGCCTCTGAAATCCATGAGAAAAGTGTTTGAGGGCTCTAAATGCCATTCGTAATCAGAACAGTTAGAGCAAGTAGGAGCAGCTACTAATACTTTTATTGGTTTGTAACACAGGAAGATAGATAAAAGAAATTAAGGTCTCTGGGCAACCTAAACACGTGTTATTGCTCTGCATATGCAGTTGCTCTGTAAGTGCACTGTGTTGCCTAGGCTGGTCCTGCCACCTTACATTTGTAAACAAACTTGCTATGCTCAGTGTGTCTAGGACAGGATTATGTTTAATTAGACTACCAGAATTTGTAAAAGTGCAATACGGAGCTGAAGGCCACGGCTGCTTCAGAGCCCCGGGAGCTGTAGAGCTGTTGCAGAGCGCACCGGCACCGAGGAGGCCGGCGGTGTCCTGCCGGAACGCGCAAGCTCCCGCGGCGGCGTGGGCTGCACAACGCCGGGGTGGTCAGCAGCAGGGCTGGCGAGCCCCTGCCTCCCCAAACCCATGCGGAGAAGCAGCAGGTCTTGCTCACATTCCTGGCGCGATGCCCACGCCTGTGGGCCCTGCTTTGTGGCGTGCCTCCCACCGGCCACAAACACGGATAAGGCCTATGACTTGGGAAGCTGCCTTACCTCTCCTTCCTGAGGAGGGACCCTGGGGGTGAAACGCATTCCTCTACCCTCCCAAACAGCATTAGTAGTTGCCACGTGCTCACACCGCGTGGGGATTTGGCCACTTTGCGGAGGTGGCCCCAGGCCAGCAGGGCGTCGAGCAGAAGGCCCGGTGCCCTTCCCCTCCGCGGGCCGCACGGCCCTGCCGAGCACCACAGCTCCCCGCGCCCTGCGGGCCGGCGTCTCCTCACCAGAGCGTGTCTGCAGAAACCCTACACGTAGCAGCAGCCCTTGGGAACTCAGGTTTCTTGGACTGCAAAGCTTATTTTTCAGCCTTTGATATCTTTGTGACTTTTCGTGGTACCTGTAAAATACCGATTTCGGTTGTTACAATGATGGCTGTAGCTAAGAGGTGTGAGACAATAAAGGTTTGTACCAAAGTGTGTTTGTGTTGCGTGTGGAATTCAAATCTTCATCATTGCTATTGGGCTTGGGACTTCATGGCCTTAACAGTGTGACTGAATTCAGAGGTTGTATTAGAATAGCATATAAAGCAGCTAAGAGCATAGGCTCTGCTAAACTCCAGGGACTTGGGAACCTAACAGCTTCTTGGATTAAAAATGTGTTGCCCTTCTGTATTGGGAAGGCGAAACCCGGATGCTTAAAAACTGATATTGGTTGTCTTCAGTATGGCTGCGCTGTCATATATAAATAGTTACAGTTATAAATTATGAGGCCTGGGAAAAGCTAATGGTGTTTGGTTACTGTTTAAATACCCTCTTTATGGAGGGATCCACCTTGCCTTTTAGTATTCTATAAAGGAAAAAAATAGTAAAAAGTAGAGTGGCTTTGGATTGCTTTGAAGGAGTCTCATTATACCTATACTGTAAAGGGGAGGTGTGTTGTCTATCAATGGATGAGTATCACAGCTCGTGGTTCTTCTTTTCATTGTTGAAATACTGAAAAGCTGTAAAGCCAGAAACAGAAAAATTAGGAACTGAGCACAGCGGAAGCTGCTAACTTTCTGAAGAGCTCCGAAACACTAATCCTGATCACGGGGTCTGTGATAGCTAAGCTGTTAGCTCCATGCAGAAGAGAGTTGAGCCTGAAGGGTCTGAGGGATGTTCATGGATTTCCATCTGATGTTTCTTCAGGTGAGTATCAATTTAGTCATCGAACCTGCGGATGCCAGCAGAAAGTGTTCCTGAGGTGGCCTTTGCAGCGCAGAAAGGAAGAGGTGCTCCCTGACGTGTGCTGGGCTCCAGAAGTGCCCCTTGTCCGTGGGTGCTCAGCTGCAGGCTGCCAGGCAGCCCCACGGCTTCTCGGCCTTGGACAGCAGTCACAGCAAAAAATGACAGCCAAGACCTTCTTTTCGCACAAATTATTTTCTGTTAAACGCCTTACTGATGTGAATGGAGTCCTGCTTTTTGAATGGTTAGGCTTAAATTTAATAACCCACTGTGACAGACTAAGGAACTCAAAGCCCTGTAAGTTGCTTGTAAGCTTTTGTTTTGCTGCTAACATGAATCAGGAATGGTCTGTTGTTTCCTTGCTGCAGTCGACAGCCAGTATTGAATAGGAAGAGTAAGTTCATTGAGTGGAAACGCGGCATTCTCTATCTGTACAGCAAAGACTGCCCAGAAAAAAAGATCTTACTAATTTTTAGATATACTAATGTGGACATATGTGCTTTAGAATGCATGAAGTAGAAGTCTATGCTAAAAGAGAGCCTAATGGTTTTGTAAGATTTGTGATGTTCCTCTAAATTATTCTTGCATAAAGAATACGTAAAATCTATTTTTTCAAGTAAAAGCAAGCATTTTGCATGGCTTATAAAGGGAAGAAAGTGCAGCCTTCCAGGGGATAAGCACACCAAGAGCTTCCTGCACCATGTCCTCCCTGCTCCTGCCCCGTAAGGGCCTGTCTGAACAACACGCCCAGGTACCCCAAGCAGAGCTCCGTGTCCTGCCTCCCTCGCAGCAGACGAGCCAAGTGATGTGCGAGGAGGGGCGGGCTGGCGCGGGCCCTTCACCTCCGAGCATGCAGGTGCTCTCATGACACAGGGTGCTACATAAGGAGCAGTTTCCCCGAGAGGCAGCGGTGCCTTCTGAGGCGGTTTCAGGAGGTCTAGAAAGCGCCTGGCAGGGGCCGAGCCGAGCCGAGCGGGGCCACGCTGCTGCGCAGGGCCGCGCCGCGAGGTGGCGCCGCCGCGCCGGGCCCGCGGGGCCGCGCGCCAACACGTGACTTCATTTACTCACTAATAACGTAAAAACGGCGTTTGGAGGGGCAGAGCCGGGAGCGTGGGCACCGCGGGGACGGGAGGGCCGCGGAGGGAGGGAGGGAGGGAGGGAGGGAGGCCGCCCCGCGGGCTCTGCTCGGGGGGTGTTTGCCCTGCGCCCTGCAGCCTTGGAAGAAACGCAAATAACGCCATTGTGTTCCGCGGGTGGGGGAAGTGAGTGGAATTACACACCTAATCCATCCCAAGGAGTGCAAAAGGTATAAATCCGTGGTGGTGGTTCTTTTGTTTGGTATCCTATAAGAAAGCTTAATATTTTCAAGCTATGTTTGTCCAACCTCTTGCAGCATGCAGTAAAGCAATGTGTGTTATGGCCATATAACCGTTGCTGGCAGAGGTGCATCACGTGGCATGTGCTTCAGGTCCCTCAGCTGGGTACCTGGGCAGACGTGCAACACCAAAGTGGTTGTGAAGGACTGAGATCCCAGGCTCCAGAGCAAGTTCCCAATGTTTTGGCCACCTCTTTGTCAGTGTGTGTTTTAGAGGTGTGTGTGCAAGGTGGATTTTCAGAAGTGCTGACTGTAAAAACTGCATCTGAAACCAAAGGAAGGTGTTACTCTTCAGGAGCTGGGAAAATTAAGGCCTAGAATTCAGCCTTTTTTAAGAGTCTGGCATTGTTTGGCTTCCCACGTCTGTGGATAAATTTTCAAAATGGTGCTGCCTTTTTTTTTTTTTTTTTTTTTAGTGCTTATCATTAGAGTTCGAACAAGTATTCCAGGTTGCTGAGCTTGACTTTGTAGCTTGACTCCTTTCTTGCTGAGGGAGGGTGCTAAGGCCGGGAGCAGGAGATGGGGTGAAGAAAAGAGGTAGCCCCACTCCTGCTATTCCACAAGCTATTTGAAATGAGTCACTGCTTTTTGAACTTCAGGAAAAAAAAAAAACTATGAAAAATATTTGAGATCCTTCAGTACTACAAGTTGAAAACTTGCTTATGTTCCATTATTTTTATTCTGCTCATTCTTGATTTCAGGTCTGCTGAGCTGCCCTGCCACCCCTTGGCTGATAGGTTTGCTTTCCTTCCCGGCATGTGCCGCGCTTCCAGCGAGGTCAGAGGGGACCTCCCGTGGGGCTGGAGCGGGAGCAGGGGGCAGGCAGCAGATCCCTGGTGCAGGGCTGGGGTGCCCGCGTGCTGGTGAAGCCTCCCCTAGAGCAGAGAAACATTTCTAGGCTCTGTTTCATCTTTTAACCTGGGTTGCTAACGCAAACAGTATATTTATATGATTCAGGTGTAGTTACTTTTTTTTTTTATTAGCAGTAAGTCAGTTTTACTTAGCAGCTGTAACTTAGCCATGTGAAACAAAAAATGCTTGTAGAAGTACGGAGGTTTGCTCCCCTCTGCCTTGATTTGCACCCAGTGGCAGAGCCATCGCGTGTATCGTTGCACTGGGTCATCATTAACTTCCTCCATCAACGCTTTGTCAGCTGTGAGATGGAAAGGTTTATACCTTAATAATAACTTGACTGTAAGAAAAGTCAGCTGTGGGGGTGATGTTTGCTTGGCTGTCCTGCAGCACACGGGATGGGGAAATGGGCAGCGCTGATGGCAGCTGAGTTTTCTGCGCTGTCATACGCAATGCTGCAGTTCTGGTTACCGGGCACAACCCAAGATGACTGGTAGTATTTGCCCTTCGAGAGCAGGAAACCATCAGGGGAAGTCCTGACATACTGTATCTCGCTGATTTCTGAAGTCATGCATCTCCTCACATGGTATCTGCAGACTTTTGAGGAATGGGCAGGCATGATGGTGACACATACTATGGTGTAAAAGGGCATTTTATGTGAATGATGATTGCAAATTAAACTAATTAGATTTCACCAAAGTGTGAGAAACTGGGGTTCCAAGTCAGACCTCTACCTTTCCACCATCCTGTAAGGGATGACTTGCCCTTGAAATTAAACTGCTTTCACTGGCCTTCGTGTTTTCACTTTGATGGAAATGGGTGTATATGCAGTTGTTCAGTATGACAATGGTGACTAAAGATTTGACTGTCACTCTGGTGTCACTCTGAAGTTCTGAACATCATCCATAGGACCACTCTTTGTAACTTCAACTAGAAGTTTTTCATCCAGGCATTCAAAAGCGGGGCATGGGATGGCAGGTAATAATCGAGCACCCTTTTTGTTTTGAAGCGAGGGCTCCAGCACCTCCCTCAAGCCCGGCTCTCCGCAGGGTCCCGGCAGGGAACGGCGCGCCCGGGTTCTGCTCCCTGCTCCCTCGCTGTCCTTCGGGGCCGCGGCTTCCCTCCCCGCAGGCCCGACGAGAGCAGCCTGCCCGCTGCACCCGCCGCTCTCGGGCGGTGTTTGACAGCGCTAATCTGCATTACGCGGGATTACGCCGGCACAGTAATTAACTTGCATAAGCGCTTTAGCAACTTTTGGCACTTGAATTGCGGCATATCCTGTACACGGTGATGTCGGGACATATAATGTGGGGACAGGACAGCTGGGAGTTATGGAGAAGGAAGCCACGTTGAAGTTATAGCCATAAGCAACAGTAATGACAGCCAAACCCAAATATTGCTTGGTACTTTTGAGGAGCTAATGTGGGCTGAATGTGTCGAGGTACATTGAAAAGGCAGCGTGGGATACTGAGCACTGGCACCCCACCTCTCACCAAATCCGAACAGCAGCTATGGAAGAAGTATCTCCATTTGCCCCCCTACATTAGGCATCATCCTTAAATGAGAAGTGGAGTGGTACCTGGGAATTTACTTCTTCAGTTTTATAGTATTTACTTACCACATATTGTAACTTTCAGTATTTTTTACCCTGGTGCATATGTAATCTGGGGAGGGGGGAAAAAAGATGATGTGTCCAAAATTTACCTCACCCGCTATCCTCAGGTTTGGGATTGTGCTCAGTGACCAAGCTCCCTCTGCATTTAAAGGACCAACCCTTAGAAACATTGCAGAAATAAGTGCAAAGCAGTGTGTCTTTTCCATTGCTGTATGGCGACTCTTAAATACACCTAATTCAGCTAATTGAAATCTGCTTGGAATCAAAGGAACAGCAGGGAAAGCTGAAAGGCATCTGACTTTTAAAACATGTAATGCCAAGGGGAAGGGCTTGGAAAACCTGAGAAGATTTTACTCCCCCAGTTTAGAGCATGAAATCCTGGGGTTGATGCACGAAGCTTTTTGTACTTTTACGTGAGGCAAAATTTAGCAGTCACCAGATTGCATGTTTTGGAGCAAAGCGCTTGGAGATTTCACATCACTCCAGTAGTCCCGTATGACTCCAGATGTTTTAGAAACTGTTGAGAAAATATATACTACTGAAGAAAACCGAGAACTTAGGTATGGTGGATTGGAACGTTTTGGTGCAAAGCCAGTGAGAATGCAGATCTTCAAGCCATTCTAATTCACTGTATTAAAAAGTTGTAATAACCTTGGGAAAAGTCACTATTGAGAAAATCACTCAAGAGAACTGCAATTAAAAGCACAGAAGATGCAAGAACTTTCCTCATTCATTCAAAGACAAACACAAATGGAAAAATAGATCTTCTGCTGACTTTAGACCTCCTACCAAGGTAAGACAGTGCCTGATGTAGTAGCCTGAATGATGCTCTAGCAGTCAGGACTGCGAGTTGTCATACGGGAACCTGGGACTCACAAATGTGTTTAAAGGTTGATCATTTTGCAATAAGCAAATCAGAGTTTATTAATTTATTGCCTTGGGACTTGGACGGGGCCCTCGCACACAGTGTTTCCGTTGACCTCTTTGGCCACAGTGTTATTATCACTTCCCAGTCTTGCACAGCTGCAAATTGCCACAAGCCTCACTGGGTACCTAGGCCTGCTGCTCCCGCTGCCTGGCCCAGCTGTGGCACAGGCCAGTTTTCCCAGTTACCCTGCAGCACCTGGAAATCCCCATATCTAAAAATCAATCTTTAAAAAGGCTGGTAGAAGGTAGAATAGTGGCAAAAAAAGGAAAGAAGGTACTTTTTGCTAATGTTTTGTTAAAGTTGCCATGCGATGCATCTTTTCCAGTTTTATAAGGATACTCTACTATTGCTTGGCTTTATCCCTGTCTTTGTGTGTAGGATTTCATAGCACAGTAAGACAGTAAGAGCTGGAGTAGCTGGAGTATGGCATGAAGATGTCTCGTTCTGTTTGAAGTTGCTATTCATATTCTGCTGCATTTTTTGCATGGTTGCATCAAAAAATCTTCTACTTTCAGAGAAGGGATGTGTCACAGGGCCCTCGCGACGCCTTCTAATGTAAAGCAGCTTCTCTGCCTGACACAAACTGGCATTTGCCAGGGGCTGTAACGGGAGCTCTGTGCTGAGAGGAGGGTGCTCCTCAAAGCTGCAGCCGTTGGGTGTGATGTCTCCAGCCTCCTTTGCCACCCCAGCTCGACCTCCCCAGGAAGGTGTCCACATGGCACTTGTCATGGGAGGGACGGAGTGCCCATGGAGTCACCTGCTGCCCAGGCACCGGCTGGGGTGAAAACGGGGCTGAGCCAGGGGTGGACATTGGCGGGCAGGGGTCTGCGTGGGCTACAGGCCAGTGGCTTTGGCTTAATTTGAAGGCAAACCCGCTGTCCTCGGGAAGGGCGCGTGGACAGCTCTGCTGTAGATCGCTTGCCTTAAAAAAAGGAAGCTGAATCGGAGTGTAAGAGGGACCCATGGGCCGTGGGTGCTGGATGTGCAGCCAGGCCGGGCCGCGTGTCCGCGAGCAGCCCGCGCCGCAGCCGCGGCTCCGCTTCCCCCTCTGCGCCGAGCCGCGGTCCTGAGCGGGGCTGGAGCTCTCGGCTCCCACCCGGAGCGGCAACCCCGCTGCCCGGCTTGTTAGAAACTGAGCAAACAGCAAAGAAGCAGCACCCAGCCAGCCCTCCATACAACTTGATCTTCTATGAGCACGAAATGTCCCTTTTTAATATACCAAGACTGACTTTTGATGTAATGCCAATACTGCTATTGTTTCCTTGGCATTATTAATTTGGGTAACTTTCAATTAAATCTCTTACAGAACAATAGCTTTCAGTTGTGTATTCACTACAAATACATTGTTTTAATTTATCAAATATTAAGTGTTATAATTGAAACAGCATCTGAGCCCAGCTAAAACATGATATGCCTACAGCAGGGTTGTATGAATCTTTTATTAGATTCTAAAAATTTAAAATAAAAAAGGATTTGAACATCAGGTTCTGGTCATGCTTCACAAGGACTGTGCAGCATCCGCTAAGTTTTGGTGAGAGGCTCCAAGCATTGTAGCTATCGGCACAGGGATGCATAAGTGCATATGGAGTAAAGTGATATAACTCCAGCCAATTTCTGCTCAGCTCTTAGGGATTTTGAATGATGGATTTTTCTAGGCTTTCTTAGTTCTCTTGTAAGGCAGTTAGCGACTCGCTCGGTGCTGTTTAATGCAGTCCAAGGGCGACCGTTGTTCTGCTCAGTCCCAGTTCAAATTTAATAATACTAAAGGGAAGGGCTTTCTGCTGTAAATTTAAATTAATTCCATCAGCTTTCTTATAATTAATTGTGGCTTTGCTCCACCTCCTCCTTGACTTTCCAGGGCATGCCTGGGCTCTCAAGGGTGTTTTGCTAAGTACAGCAATATTAATACAATTAAGTGAAGTCTTTTGAAATGTAAATATGCACAACCCCCCAAAACCCCTTGGATTTCTGTCAGATTCCTCACAAGATTCAAATGTTGATGACCAGTTTCAAATAAACCTTGGCACATAAGGACAAGCATGAGGGACTAGCCTGGAGCCTGCACTGGAGCTTTCGCTCCGAACCGAGGAGAGCCGGTCTGGAGCCCACGTGCAGCTGAATGTGTTGAGCCAGTGCTGCGACTCGAGCTGCCTTCAGATCCTTCCCCTCTGATAAGAGCAAGTGAGTGGGGATTGAATAAATTAATTAAAAGATGCCTAACTGCAGACAGCCTTAATTATAAGTAATCTAATGTGATGACGGTCCTGGGCTGTGACTACAGGCTCCTGGTATTCTCCCTCCTAACCTGTTGCTCATGCCTCCTCCCTGAGGGCAAGGCGCATTTTGTTTATTTTTCTAACCTGAATCACTTGAGAAATCTCTCCGGGAGCGTGAGGAGAGCCGGGGCTCAGGCCGCACTAGGGCCCGGGCAGGCCGCGGCGGCGCCACCACCTTGGATGTGGGGCCGCCGGGAGGGCGCGGAGCCCTGGAGCGCGACCGCGGATGGGATCGGACGCGTGGGATCACCTCAGCTCGCCTGAACTCGGCAGGTATGTGGGTACGGAGTGGGGCTGGCACCCGGCCGGTGGGAACAGAGCTACCCCGGCGCCTGGGGGAGGACAGGGCTGCCCCGCGCTGCCGCGGCTCGCGCTGCGGAGAGCAGGGCCCGGCCTCGCGCTGCCCAACAGACCTTCACGGGCCGCATCTACGGGAGAGAGGCTTGTTGGCGGCTCCCTGTCACCCTAACCACTGATTCAATTAAGTCTGCCCAAGTTGTGCCCGAGAAAAAGAAAATTTGAGCTTTGCCTGTTAGAAAATACGATGGTACATCTTTCTATTTCAATGTGTAAGTCTTTTCATTTAACGTGTAATAACAGTCTATAGCCTAGTGATGGATAAAAATATATAAATTAGCTTCACGGAAAAAAATGCAGCCATGTTAACAGCATTTTGTTCTGTTCTCATTTGAAAATCTCATCTTTCTAAGACCTTGACTGCAGTGGTGTTTTTAGCCTCTGCTTTGATTGTGTCGATGCAGCTGACGCAAGGCGCTGGCACGGGTGCTGGTACGACACGCTGCCATTACGTGCGTGATGAGCCGGGCAGCAAACGCGGATCGGAGGTGTGAGATACTGGCATCGGGGCACGCTGTGGAGTGAGAGGAGTCCCGTGACGAGTTATTTTGTTGTCCTATTGCCTTTGTTTTGCTTAGGGGATGACCTGGAGCTGGGGCAGATGCCCCGCAGCGGCAGCGCGTTGCAGGGCCGAGGGTACAAAACGCGGTGCTGAGTCACGGATCTCCCTTTGGGCCGGGCTGTTGGTCATTAGTGGCGAGAGCAGCGCTCGACAGGAGCTCTGCTGTGTCGCCGTGCAGAAACAGGCGCCCTGCGAGCGCCCCCGAGGTTTTACTCATCCCCTACCGTGCTCTTAATTCGCCACTTAAGCTGGAGCCGACACCTGCTAAAGCCAATAGGAGTTCGGCTCAAGTGAGAGGGATGTAATTTTGCTTTCTAGTTAACATGTGCTGCATATAATTGAACTTGCTGTAGGAGAGAAAGGCCGATGTTAAGCAGCTAATTCCTTGTTTAGATGTGCCTTAAAATAACTGGCTTTGGAACACAGCGCCAATGGCAAGGAGAAGCGGTCCTGGCCAGCACCGCCTGCGAGCCGCCGGCTACATGTACCGGGCACGTGGACGTGATCCGTGAGCCCGCTGTGGAGAGGGGCAGTCGTCGTGACCAGTGTCCGTGACATGGGGTGAGCCACCCCAGCTCCCAGTTACTAAAATATCCATCCCCTTTCCATGGACACGCGCTTGTTCGGTGGTGCCGGCTGTCACAGCTGACTCGTACTGTCACATTTTGGAATCTTAGTTCTCGATGGAAAAAACAAAGCAGGTCGGGAGGCGTCACTGGGCGCGGGTGAGGAGCCCTGGCACTATGGGCACCGCCACGCTGGTGGCCTTCATCTCCCTTAGTCATCATCACAGGTCCAACCATAACTATGCTTTAGTTATATGGCACCACAAGCAGGCGTGCAGCTTTTCAAGGATGAAAAGGTCTCTTGCTTGTGGTTAGAGGTTCTGATGCCTCTAAACTTTGATCGTAATCTGATGCAACCGTTCGAAGATCAAGGTCTGCGTTGCATGCGCCACAACACGGGATGAAGGCAAAGGGGACAGGGTGCAGGGGTTACGGCGGCGGCTCCGTCGGAGCGTGTGGGTGACCTGCTGGCAATGGCCGGGAATGGATAAGCTGTTCACTGGGACTGCAGCCCTCACAGGGGAGGGACAACTGGCAGGAGATGAAGCAGAATTTTCAGGGGATGCAAAAAGTTTAGCTAAGCAGGAGAATCACCTGCTAATTGGCCTCTCCCTTCCCTGGCACCAGCTTTGCTGTGTTCTGTTAAAAGAGACCTTGTTGAAATACAGCAACTCTTTCTTGAAATGGCCAGTTTGTGGTTTCACTGGCTGATTTTCAAGGAGGTGTCGGAATGCTCAGTTCCTCCTCCAGCCCGCCGTGTCGCGTGTGCGCGTGCTGCTCCACGGCAGGCACAAAGGTTACTTGTTCTGCACCCACACGAGTCTGTCCCCGTGTTCCTAGAGCACATATGTATTTCCTAAAGCAAGGCTGGGTTCTGTAGACAAGAAGCATTTCTTGGAAGCCACAGTGTTGGTGTAAAATTTAAGAAATTGTTAGTTGCACCATGGAAAATCTCCATTTTTAGTAGTAAATCTAAGATTACATTCTGGAATCTGAGCTTGTAAATCTTTCAGACTTCGTTTGAACAAAACAAACACTGAAATCTTAGGTTTTTTTTTTTTTTTTTTTTTGTGAAAACTAATTTTTCTTTTACCCCTGACTAGCAAACAAAAGTCAGGACATCCACCAGTTCCCTCAAGGCTCCCTGTGACACCCAGTGGTGCTTTGGAAGCCCTGCTTTTCAGCACGTTGGAAGATCAGGCAGTGTCTTAGGATGAGGCGCTTGGGTGTTTAGCATTCCTCCAGATGAAAGATACTTACTAAACACAAATATTGAATATCAATATTAAAACCTGCTAAACGAGGGTGATGGGGTGTACTCCCTACCGCATTGCATGAGTCTGTGGATGTTTGCAGAATAGCACTGATCAGCCTCTAAGCTCGGGCTGAAAGCTGGGTGTTCCCTTGATTAACAACAACCCCTCTCTCCATGGCATCACCGCTGCCTTGGCGGCTGCTGCCTGCAGGGCTGTGGACTGAGAACGGGCTGGGTAGAACAATTCTAAGGAGTGTCATCTATCGATGTTGCAAACTGCAGACAGACAGAAGTAAAGAGAGACCAGGGTATCTTTTTTTTTCTTCAGTAACTTTGTTCTTTAACATAGTCACAGGACACTTAGTCTTGCTATAAAATCTGGTATTCCTCATATGGGAAAGAATAAGGAGATATGAATTTAATGTTTTATTACTATCATCAAAATAAGTTTCTTAAATGTTAATTCTCAGTGTTTTTTTTTTTTCTTTTTTTCTCAAAAAGGAGTTGATTCAATCTACTATGCAGTTGGGTTTTGTAATCTTTTAGATTCATCTTCCAGGAGGAAACAGCCTTGAGGTCTTGACAAGCGGTGCCAATTATAGTGGGTGATTTAGAATTCCAGACTTTTGTCTAAACTAGAGACACAGATGTGAAAAAACACCTTTAAAAACAACCCAAATGCAGTAAACCAAGTACAGATATATTTTTTTTTTTCACAGAGAACAGTGATTTCCAAGGTGATCTAAACAATGTTTAGTTTTCCCCAAGTTGCCATAAGCATGGAAGTTTAATATATTAAGCCCACATTTTTTCTTTACAGACAGTCCCTGTGAGCACTACCAGGAGGACAAGGGCCCGTGCAGGGGCACAGCAGTTCTTCTTGGTGCTGAGCATGTTATGTCCTTTCAGTGCTTCACCGGCTAGTGAAGACCAGCCCAAAAGGTGTGTTGGCATACAGTCACAACACAGGGATGCAGTTGTGTTCCTTGTCCTCTTGCCAAAGGTGATGAATGTTTGGAGTGGGGTGAGAACTTCTCGGCATGGGTTGTCTCCAGAAAGGTCCAGGATGAAGGGGAATTTAGGAGAAAATGCTGCTCATTTTTAAACTGGATCTCAGTTTCAGGACCTAGCACTTATCTGAGTTATGATGTTCTCCAAATGTGATAGTGTTTTGGTTTCCTCAGTGGAGGGTTTAGAGGACTAATCCTTTAAAAATATCCACTGCATGTAAAAAATAAGTGTTGTTTCCAATTTGTTACATATATTCACACATATTCTACATTTCTCGGATATGCTCATGCCTTGGAAATGCCAGAAGAGGTAAGGGGTGTATAAAGCAGGTGCTGAAGAAGACACATATGAGCCGTCAGCAGATGAAGTGTTCTGCAGTGCTCAGACCATGGTGCTCAGGTGCCCTCGTTCATGTGCTGTTAGGAGAGCGTGGTTGCAGTCTTGCTCACGCATGATCTTAATCCTAATCCTCCTAATCCTGTGACCTTTCCTGCGTCAGGTGAGGACGAACTCTCCATGTGCTCCCAGATATTACTGACCTCTTTTCCCCAAACCAAAGCACCCTGTATCTGAACTCAGAGTTGTATCACTTTAATCATCAAGAGATCACTCTGTCTCTGTTATTTATGCCTTTGTAAGATTTACTTCAGGATAATGCCAACACATAGAAGGGCTGTAAAATCATACTTTATTCGACTTTAATCTGTAATTTCTTTAATGAGACCTTTTACTTAATTCCTCCTGGTTTTATTCTCTGTGTGTTTTCTGATTTGACTTGTTTCAGGTAGTACTTCTATATTCGTAGCTTTCTCTTACTCTTGTATAATATAGAAGAGTGTCGGTGTGTGCCTGTAGAGTCAAAATGCTGAATCAAACACTATTTTCCTTGTTTTTTAAGCTGTGACCCCTTTCTCTGTGATTGCATCGAGATAACTCTGGCACTAATTCAACTGTATTTACTCCTTATTAGGCACATAAAATGCAGCTGCTAGTGAAGTTCTATTTTACTGTCTGCTGGTGTTGATAACAGGTTTTCAATCACTAAGTAGTTGTCACGAAGCAAAGGAGTGTAACTGCAGCTCCTGCTAGCAGGACGGAGCAGTTCCCTGCGCTGCCCGCAGTCCTGGCCTGTGCGGCGCGCCTGGTACAAGCAGCAGGGTCCTGCAGAAGGGCGATGGAGCAGGGGGCACGTTCTGCTCATCGTTGCCCAGAACAGCCTATGAATGTGTAGACCCATGAGTAACCACTGATTTTATACAATTGTTATAAATTAGGCTTTAAAAAATAGTTTATTTTTTTCCACCTCATAACCAGTGCTGGCATGTCTCAAATCTATTACGTTGCTGCTTCGTAGCCCCAGTGTCCCTG
Source organism: Tinamus guttatus (assembly GCF_059628265.1). Classification (NCBI taxonomy): domain Eukaryota; kingdom Metazoa; phylum Chordata; class Aves; order Tinamiformes; family Tinamidae; genus Tinamus; species Tinamus guttatus. Next base: position 835,409 of record NW_028288845.1, read on the forward strand.
AAGGCTTTACAGATGTTTGATGCACAAAATCCACATGCAGTTTGGCTAACTTAAATACAATAAATCATTGCCTTGCAAAAACGGGCAAGCAGCAGCCAATTTAGCATGGTCAGCACAGCCCATAAAATAGGACAGCTCTGCTATATCCCTAAATTTTGTAAAGGTTCACTGTCTGAACTTGGTCAAACCAGTGTGACGGCTCACATTACGTATCTCTGGAAAGGGGAACAATAGTCCCTACGTCCTATATGAAGTGCACTGAAAACCATTCTTTGGAATTTTCCTAACTTCATCCTCACATTGCTGTTCTTTAAAGAAACCCATGTGTATCCAATTGCGTTTACTTGTGCAGACTAAATTTCAAAGGAATACCTATAAACGAGAACTTTTTGCCCCCTTTTTTTTTTTTTTTTTTTATGCCAATGTGAATTCAGACAACAGTGTTACTATTCAGTCAAGCCCAGAATCAAAATCAACTTTGTGAAGGGGCACAAGATGCCACTTGAATAAGGAGGCGCTCGGCGTGCTGACCAGGAGAGGTGCAGCTCGCACTGCGGAGCACATGCGCTGGGTGCCACCGAACGCCTGTTCTGCACCAGGCACTTTCAGGTTCAAAATGTATACAGGAATTTTGTTCATTACACATTGCAAGACAGAGAGGGCGACTGCCTATTTTTTTACAGAACTTTTTTTTTTTTTTTTTTTTCCAGGAGTAACTTCCCTATAATCCGATGTTTGGCAGACGTGCAGCACATACATGACTGAATGATTTCAAAATCAACTTCATAGTTTAGGCAGGCCTAAATCCTTTCAGTCAGTGATGCCATAGGAATACAATGGTGTAATGGTGACCCCCTTCATGAAATCTGTAGCAGGCTTAGCCCCCCGCTAGAGAAAAGGCACACTGCAAGGGCGACGGAAGAGGTAGCTGATGAGTGCAGTTTGCACAGAATACGTGAGAGATGGGCATTTGCCCAGAGCATGTCCCAGGGACATTTGGCCACTCGTTAAGCGCTGGCTGGGGTTTCCTGAGCTGCCCCACACTCGGTATCAACCTCCGCTAGTTTTCTCAAGTGACTCTGCACAGTAAGTTGTCAGGTAGCCGGCAGCATAGCTGAGCTGTTTGCGTGCAACCACTGCGATGTCAGGCAGGACAGCTTCAGCGTGGCCTCGGAGCCCTGCTTGACTGGCAGTGTGGGTCTATGTGGATATTTTGGTGGTCTATGTGATGATTAAATCATATTAGAGCACACTGGTCACTCAGATGGTCTTTGGAGCCTTCTCCCTGCAGACCCCACAGTGCTCCTTGCACGATGCTTCTGTTTCCTCTTGGCTGCTTCGATGCTGTCAGCTCAACTGTTAAGGTTTCACTGGCCTAGAAAAAGACAGGAGGCTTTTGTGCGAAAAGTTCAACAGCAGAATTAAGTTCTATTTTTACTACTGCCTCTGATTTGCCATTGGTGACACAATTTCTCATAGTATGGCTGTCCTGGAGTGTGGCAGTGTTCCAGGCTGTGCTTTTGCAAGGTTTTATTATAGATCCTAACCTATTTACTTGTTTTTCCCTAGTTGGAAATTTTGGGGGAGTGTGTGCATGCGCGCAGGGTGGGGGGAAGGCTGCTGTCACACTGTTAATGCCCAAATAGCACTCTGATTTATTGCAGTAGGTTGGTGCTGTATCTGTGCTATTAGAAAATACAAGAGGGAAATTTAAAGAACTACTCAAAGCTGAACTGCCTAGTGAAGATAAATTTTACACTATCTCCTTGATCACCGTATTATTAATGTCATCAATCTCTCCCTGTCAAAGTGACAGTGAATATTAGCACTGGGCATGACCAAATTACCAAATGTTGTACTGAATAATTAAGCACTGGAGGCATGTTGTCAGCTTGTGCTTTCCAGCATGAGCTTAGAGACTTACTCATTCATTCCTCTATTTGGAAACAAAAAGCTTCTTATATAAAAATGACTCAAATGTACTGATATGTAAGTGGAGGTTATTTAGCATTGAAATTTCATGCTGCCTTCTTTCAGAAAAAAAGCTGTTTTTTAAAACAACACCCCAAAATTAATGATTCTGAGAATGATCAGTTCAGGAGCACAAACTCTTTCTGCTGCCAGCACTCGCATCCCAGCTGGCTTTCCATGGTGCTTCAGTATATTAGTTCAGCCCTCTCTGCATATTAATAGGACTTTCAAATGTCACACTACCAGGAAATTCTTAGAAAAAGAATGTTACGTTATTGCACTGGTATTGTAAAGAAGTCGAATGGCACGATGTGCCCCTTTGTTGAAATAGTTATTGCTTGTAGCTAAAGAAATCAAACTTATAAGCAATTAATTTAATGGCTTTTTTTTGTTAAAATTGATATAACAATGTGAGTAATGCTGTAGCAATTTGTAGCTCTCAATTATCTAATCAGACATGATGAAAGTTTACTAATTGCGGAGTCATTTACTCTTCCCAAGTTGAAGGCTCACAGTGACTTATATTCTACCCAGATCCAGAGCTGTGTTCTGCACAACCTTTCTTTAGTTGTCCCTGTTCTCTCACACCAGAAGTCAATTTTAGTATTGCCATATATACCTTCTCAAAGTACTTTGTTTGTGTCCCTTCATATATTTTTAGCTAAAAGCTAAAAGCTCTCACTTCTGTGATATCTGTGGCTTTTTCTTTTCTTCTTTTTTCCTTTTTTTTTTCCTGAATATCAGTATGTAGTAGTCTGTTCATCAAGGATTAATGCCAGCCTTCCATACATTTACCCATTCATTGATTCCCTCACAAATGCAGCTCTTAGTGTTTTTTTTTTTTTTTTTTACTCACTGGATATTAATTAGAATTGGTCATACATAACCAGCTAACATTGGTTATGTTTTCTTTCCTGATGAATCATTTGACTGTACTTCCAAATCATAACATCCCTTGCAATCTAAAAACTGCTCGCTGTTATTTACTACTTGCTCTTCTTTCTCTGTTGTTGCTCAAACCATATGGCACAGTTTCTTTCTCCCTGACTGGAGGGAGCCTGCAGATTTTTTTAAAGAGAAACCGAGAATAATTAACCAGTCTTTCTTGCTGCAAATTTTAATAGATAAGCAACTGTTTGGGAAGATATTAACATAATTAGCAGGGGCCATGAATGTTTTCATAAATATTCCTTCTCTGTCTGAATATTCCATGTGATCTAAGTTATGCTTTACTAACTTGCATAGTTTGAACTTCCAACTCTAAACATAGGTTATCAGTCATTTTAAATGTTGTAATTGTGTCTATTATATATCCCCAAGACCTGTGGTGTCTCAAATATTTCTGAGTATCTCTGGATATGGAGCAGAGTCATACAGTATAAAACACACTATGCCAAAATCATCCAAACTTTCCAAAGCTCTATTTTGTACCTAAGCAGACCTAAGCACAAAGGCATGGCAAAATCCCTGAGGTGATGAGAAACTGTACAACTCTGCCCATCCTATACATAGTCACTAGGAATCTATGAAGATTGAATGGAAGCTTCAAAAGTTGTCAGCATTTACTAGTTCTAAGTATTTTTGTTGCCTTTAGAGTGGTTTATTCCTAAGTTAGCTCAAGATCCTTGCACTGGGCAGCAGGACGTAAAAAAATGCTCTGCAGTGAATGTCTGATATGTGATCTTGTGCATAGGCAGATCCTAGCTGAGGTAGGTGTGAGGCAACGTCTTCTTCAGGCAGTTAGTGTTCCTAGTGCCCTGGATGTACTTTTAACTGATTTATGTAGCAATGTGGCCAACAGATTGGTTAAAGGTTGCAGGAATAGTTTGGATAACTTAGTTTTACCTCAGCGCAAAGTCAGTAAGCACTGGGGGCGTTCAACACAGAAAGGCTGACAGTTTCTTGAAAAGCATCTTGTTGGAGGTAGCTTCAGCATAAACTCCTTTACCCTGAAGGCTATTAGTGCCATGGTCAACAGCTCTGTGCCCTGGGAGCGCAGATAGGCCCTAGTCACGCAGTTAGCTTTCGTGTGTCGAATAACTCAAAGTTCAGGCTTAGTTCAAGCTTAGAATGTGCACAACGGTGCAGCCTGTAATAAAGATAAGGGTGAAATGCACGGTTTGTCAACCAATCCGCATGTGGAGTAAAAATGTATTTGGATCTCTCCTAAAGTCAGGTCGTCTTCAGATCTAGCAGTTTAATACAGAGCCGCCTTTAATTCCAAGTTGTGGACTCTGCGTATTTCTGAGAGAGAGACTTTTTCCCAAATACTGCAGTGCCTAGGCCGTTGCGATTACCCAGGAACAAACAAGGAAATGGGAAATTCAACGCTAGATCTGGGTGTCTGTGCCTCACTCTGCACTATCCAGTGTTAGATTTCATCTTTCTTTATGTGAAACAGCTTTTGCAGTCTTATCTTGAAATTTCCTGCCTGGTATGAAATCTGGAAGATTACATCACAAATCTATCTAGTATTATTTTGTGTTTCTATTAACATATTGTCTTAAACTTATTGTCCATGTTGCTTCTACTTGTGCTAAGTGAATCCTGTGATGTCACTTGAAGTCTAATGCAGAAATGCCCGCCTTTTCCGTCTTTAAAAAATGAGCTTTCCCCCTTCCAAGTATACTGTTCAGCACTCATCCCTTTTCACATTTAATGATGTGAAAAGTTTAATTACAACATCTTTATACTCCTACCCAAATTTCAGTTACCATCTCTTTGTCTATCTCATGATCTTTATAGATCAGAAATCTTCTCTGGATAATGTTTTCCTGCTTTTCTTAACTGTCATCTGTGATCTCCTCTGTTCCACATCTGAACACCTGGGAGCATTTACTTCCCAGTAACTGAGCTGAGTCATTTCAGTTGGTCTTTGGGTTAGAAGCGCACACCCTGCCCACTTGCTATTTTAGTAGGAGTCAGCGAATTCCCAGCCACACCAGGACTCTGAGTGCCTAAACGGACATTGCACACAGCCACACGTAAACAGCTTTTCAGCTGAAATATGTTGTACTTATGAGGGGAAAGGTGGAACAGCCATTCACTGGATACTCTGCATGTGCTGTGGACTGCTACTGTACATTTTGCAGTACAATCCATGGGCTGTTCAGGTCCAAGGGCTGTGTGAGAGGAACCCTGGACGTGCACATAGGGTGAGAAATGAACCTAGCCCTTCTGGTAACGGGCATTGCCACCAACGTGGATACAACCATACTGCTTTATTTATTTATATCATTCTTCTACATCTTGGAATCTTACTCCCATATGTTATTTTTATTTGCTTGTCTCAGGCAGGTGCTCACTTATTCTGCCTTTCAGTATTCAGTCTGTATCATGCTGACTAAATTGAGATATTTAATTCTCATTCAGGGAACATTAGCAGGGCCCGAATGACTCAATATTGATGAAGGATGTCGTCAATAATTCATGGACACAGGCCTGGCCTAGGGCAGTAACTGAAACCTGCTCCCGGAGGTGCCAGCTGTGACGACGGCTGGCGTGAGGCAGGCTGAGTGGTCTCGCATTAAGCTCTGCCAGCCTAGAGCTGTGAGTCATGAGCCTCTGTAGTGACTGGAGCCATGGCACTTGTTTATAGTCTTAGTGGTGATCTCAAATTCTAGACTTCTTGCCTGGGATTTGAAAAAATACCATAGGTACCTAAAAAGGCTGAGCTATCCCCAAGGCGCCTACACAGGGCTCAGCTCTTCTGCCTGTGGCCTCGCTCCGGTTGTCCCACAGCTCCCTGGAGCTCCTTGTGGCCCCTCAAAGTGGGATGAGAGGCTGTAACAGGCTCCCTCCTTCCCCTCAGGCCAACCAAAGCTCCTGCTACTCAGGTTGGTGATAGCTCTTCACCAAGAGTAATTCATCGAAAAACAAGTCATTGACACCCCTGTCAGAAGGCTTGCTGGTAAAGGGTGTTACCACGCCAGGAAGCTCCAGCCAAGCAGTAACAGTTCCTATTTTTGCCCCTGAGGCAAAATTAACTTCTTATATTGCCTATAAGCATATACGTTTCCTCATCACTGGGGGAACTCCTCTGAACGCAACGAAAGTAACGGCAAAGCCAAGACCAGCAGAGCGCACACGGCGGCCCGCACCACGCGTTAGCCCCGCGGCTCCACACGGGCGGCGCGATCCGGCTGGGTCCGGTTCCTTCCCGCCCGCGCCACGCACGCGGTGACGCAGCGGCCCGGCCCCCCGCAAGCCCCGCCCCCCGCGCGGCGCGGCTGACCTGTAGTAACCCCCCGCAAGCCCCGCCCCGCGCCGCGCCGCGCGCCACCGCGCGCGACCAACCAGGAGCGGCCTCGCGCAGCCGCAACGGGGCCCCGGCGGTGGCGGCGGCGGCGGCGGCCGCGCGGGCCTGGGCAGGGGAGGCCGCGGCGGCGGAGCGGCGGCCGCGCACGGCGGTGAGCGAGGGGCCGAGCGCCGGAGCGGGGCGGGCCGGAGCGCGTGCGGCCGCGCTGCCGCCGGCCTCGTGCCGTGGCGCCGCGTGCGCGGCGGAGCCGCCTCCCCCGGTGCGCGGAGCGGCGCCGTTAAACGGGGCCTCGGCGGCGCTTCCTGCTGCCCTCCGTCCCTGCGCCCGCGCTCCCCGGCGCTGCTCGGCGTTCCTGGAGAGGGAGGCAGCGCCGCGGGGCTGCTCGCGGGGCGGCCCCGTCAGCGGGGCCCGCGGGCCGGCCAACGGGGGTGACAGCGGCCCCGTTGCGCGGGCCGCGGCCGCGTGTCCGCGGCTCCCTGCCGCTGCGGCAGGCGTACGTGCATCCATATTCTGAGTAGGAAGAACGGCGTTTTGTTAACGTGCCGCTGGAGGAGCTCCTCAGGCCTGTGCAGTGGGGTTGCTGGAGCCAGATGTGGAATTCCACTAGGTGAAGCCGAACTCTCCAACTTGAAGTGTGTTTTTATAAACGCAGATATCTCCAAAAGGGCAAAACCGCTAAGCCAGGGTATTTTTGCTGAAAGCCAAAATGGAAGCTGCACATGTTCATTGATCATTTTGCCTGATAAATGTTTTTCAGTACTTTTAAAAGTCTGTTAAGGGTAAGGGTATTAAGTTTTGCTTGAAATATTTTAGAATATTCGAGAAGTCTTTAAGAATATGTAAGTGATCCTAAAGATTTTTTTTTCTTATAATACTGTGCTAAACATCACGTAAAGAAAAATTGCAAAATGAAAGCAATAAGATTTGCCTGCATTTGGTGAGATTTTGTTTGATTTTGTCCCCATAGTGTGTTTAGCATTTCACTGTGTAAAGCTTCACTGTGGCAGGTGACTTTTCTTGGGGTGTAAAATGTAAAAATCAGAAATGGTAGCTGCAGTATCAGGTCTCGATTATGCCCTAAGAGGACGATAATCACTTCCATGTGCTCATATGACTTTATGCTCATAGCCACTGCACCGCTGTGAGAGCATCCTTGCATTTGCCTGCTCTGTGTGCCCTGAAAAATTGAGGGAAGACGTCGTTAAGTCTGGGGATTCCTCTTTGTCCTGGGGGTTTGTGCTTCAGAAACGGTTGAGGCTCAGCATTGTGGCCGGAAAGCTTTTTCTTTGCAATCGTTCAGCACGTTTTTTATTGCTGGTCCCTGCAAATGGAGGTAGGTCTGAATTTGATGCTTTGTCTGTTCCGTCTTGGTGGCTGCCTGACAACTGTGGGTGAACCTGAGTGATCTGATGATCCGTGTGCTCCGTTCTGACCGCTCGGGAGAGTGAGCTTTTTGCTTGTGGAGGTAGCATCCCGTGGAGAGAAGCCTACCTACCCAATTTATTTTCAAATACAGTATTTTGTTTGATGCTTGAGAGGTACCACGTGTTTCTGAAAGTTGTCCCATCTCCAAGATTCCCACTCTGCTCAACTTAATTGTGGAAATGATAAACCCCAGCCTCAACCAGACATGGCATCAGCAGATATTCTGGATATTGATCAATGTAACTTTCCAATTCATGTCGCACTTATGCTATTATGTCTCATAGGCATTCTGGTGTTAAAATAGTTGAAGTGCATTTATTTAATCAGGAGATTTGGTTCAGCCTGAACCTCCTAAACATGACACTGATACTTACAGGAAAAATGAATAATTTTGAAGAACTACAGGCAATGTCTTGATGCTTGACTGAAAGCACTTTGCTGTCTCTGGACTGGTCAACATTAAAGCCATTTATCTTCCGCTGACATCTAGTGCCAATTTGGATCTTTTATTCCCGTTTGAACAGGGCAATGAATGGTTTGAGCCATAATCATATAAAAGACTTTTTTTTTTCTTTTTTTAACAAAAAAAAAAAAAACAGTGAATCTTTAAGAACAAAAGCAGCAACGTGGCTCTGGACAAAATGTGAGAGAACTGGGCATAAAACATCCTTGCTAAGAAGGTCTGACTGTGGCACCCATTTCCATAAGGGAGCAGGAAGATCGACCTGTGTTTTCTTAAAAGATGCATTTTTTTTTTCCCCCAGAGGAAGAGCAACTCAAAATCAGCCCTACCGAGCAAGCCTTCACCTGTTGTCACAATGACAGTCAAAAAAAAAAAAAATAGTAGTCTGAAGCTGCAACTTTGTTTTGCCCTGAAGACTAAATTCAGATGGCCTAAATTCCACTTGAGACCCCTTTCTTAGTCTGTGGAGAAATCTAGGTGTTTTTGGAGAGTAATTCGGAGTTTACGTAAGATGCTGAACAGGGAGCTGGAAGCCAGCTAATAAGAAATAGTAGGCAGAAGGATTTATGTGGAATTTAGGCCATCTGAATATGGCCCTAAGATGCGACTTAGTACTGCTAAGTAAGGTGCATTAACACTAAGAAGTCTTGGCTTCGATTTCCATCCATTTTGTGTGCTGCCGATTACTAAGCAAATTTGCCATTTAAACAGGTGTGCAGGGCCGGGGCTCGTGGCCGTGCTCCCCGGCAGAGCATCGGCCGTGGCACAGCAGGATGGGGACTGTGCGGGTGCCTGGCAGCGACGTGGGCTCCTGGGGCGCTCATCCCGCGTTAGACCGCGCGCCGAGTGCGGCGTCCAGCTGCGTCCAGCACATGTTGATGAACAGCAGCGAGTTCTCCAAGTGGTCTTTGGAGCTGGAGCGCCCGCCCTCTGAGGGCACTGGGCCTGTTCTGCTGTGCTTAGAGACCAGGGGCTTTGGGAGCGTGGTATTTTGGGGGGAGCGTGAGAGCAGCCTTCTAATACCTATGGGGAGATTATCAGAGTGGAGCCAGGCTGTTGGCAGCAGTGAATGGTGGGAGGACAAGAGACAGGAGGCAAAAATTGCAACAAGAGATTTTTAGATATAAGGCAGAACTTCCTCACCGTGAGGATGATCACCCACTGGAACATCCCGCCCGAAACAGTTGTGTTGTCTCCATCCTTGGAGATTTTCAAGACCTGACTGGATCAAGCCTTGGGTAACCAGATCTGATGTGAGAGCTGACCATATTTTGAGCACAAATTTGGTCTAGAGACCTTGTGAGGTCCCTTCGCACCCGAATTATTCTAGACTTCTGTTTGGATTCTGCCCACGGAGCTGTCATGTTGCCTGGAAGTTTCTGAGACAGCTAATTTGGAACTGGGTGCAGTGCAGCAATTGCAGGATGGAGTTTAATGCAGGTTGATTTATCATACTTGGAGGAATGCAGCAAGTATTTGAGCCAATCTTCAGAAGCTGTCCAATGTCAAGACTTTTATTTGTTTAATTTTGCACCTAGAGTTGGAAGAAGTTCACTTCTTCCTGAGATTCCGAGCAGCATCATGGTTTGCAGTGTAGTAGGGCCTGAAGATCTCTTGGAGGATTCAGGGGCCAGCTTCACGATACCATTTGGGATCTATTTTGAGGATGTTGGAAGAAATCCCTTGCATCGGTCAACATCCTAATCCCTATCTCCTGAATGACTGTTATTAAATGCAGGACTATAGGATGAAAATAAAGTTCAGGTCTCCTAAGGAAGCAGATATTTCAAACTGTGGCAGTTCTTAAATCAAATGAGGAAAATGCTACCCACTCAATCAAAATTGGTTTAGAATCAGCCTGTTTTAAAACTTGCAAAGGTCTGTACTGACCTTTGTGAAGGAGTTATTCTCACACGTTGTCTTGTTCTCTGAGCAAATCTACAGTGAAGTGGAAGCCAAGTTACTGATTTACTGCCTGTATTCCTCAGGAAGAGGAGGAAGCAGCGTGTCAATATCTGTGCCTTGCGGAGCTGTGTTTCCCTGGGGTTCCCACGTGCTGTTAATTTCCAGGATGTGCTCATTAATTACTGTGTCACTTATGGGCCAGGCTGCCTTCTGCGTTTCGTGGATTTCCTGAAAGGCAGGGAAGGTGGCCAGAGTTATCCCAGGTTACTGAACGCAGATATTTCACTGTGTATAGGGCATCAGCAGCCTTTTCAGCTTCACTTGAAATTTGGAAACATAGCGTCTCATTTTTGTGTAAATGTCATCCTTACTGTGAATGTTGGATGCTACTAGGTGAAGCCAATGTAAGCCAATAAAGGGTAGATGTGACTTGCTGAAGGTTAAGCAACAGAATAGCAGAACTGCTCTTCCAGCTTCCATTCCCCATCTATTTGCTATGTACTTGTAGAACATAATACTGCTTCTGTGATAAACCCATAGGCATATTCTGAAAACAAAACATTATCTAGCAATGTTTTTCTGCATCTTTAATGGAAAGAGTTTTCTGCCTTTCCTTTTCTGTGTCCAGAATAAAAAGTGAAATCTAGTGGATTTTGCTCAGGCCGACTACTCAGAGACATATGAGAAACTTGGGCCATCCATGGGCAAGTTTAATGTGGATTCTTCACTAGATTAATGCAATATCGTGCATCATTGTACATGATGACGTAAGGTTTGTTTTCTCAGACCTATGGTATGATTTCTAGGAAGCAAAATTCAAAGGCAGTTTCTGAAAATGTTCTGTGAAACTGTGGAGCATGATCTGCACTTGTTCCACCAAAACTCGTACTAAAACTTATGAGTGTGTTAATTTGCAAGAACCTCCCAGAAAATTGGAAAGAGAAGCATGTGTGGTGAATTCTTTCTAGATGTTTTTCAAAGATGAGAGTGTATGTGGTTTGTGTTTGTAAAGGGGATGCCTATAGTCTGTGTTTTAAGTGCATATGTGAAAGATGGAAGCAAAAGGGGGAGAAGCAAGAGGTTGGCAGGGCTTTTCTGGGAAGATTTTTTTATGTGACTATATTCAGAGATGTACAGCACATCTACTTTCCTTCCTAAAATAATTTTTCCAGTTTTGCAGTGGTGGCAACTGTATAGATTTCCCTTCCAGAGAAAGATGTTTATGAAAGTCTTTATCTAATTCTCTGGCAATCTGTGTAAATAGATGAACGTAATGAGGTTCTAGATGTCCATGAATGAAGTACAAAGGTGGTTCCTAGTCAAGGGTAGTAGGGCTGTGAACCAGCGTTTGAGTGTCCCAATCATAGACCTGTTGCCTACCCCAAGCTGTAAGTGGGTACTGGAAAGAAGCATGAAGGTTTTGGCAAGGAATGCCAATGTCAAATAGGCATTCATAAAGAAACCTTTATTTTATGCTACCAGTAGAAAAAGTTTACATATACATATATATATATATATGTATATATATATATATAAAAATGTAAAGTTGTTCACATCCTGTGTCATGAATTCACTGTTACGGCCAGGTCCAGGGTTATGGCAGAATAGAGTGAGCTGCTAGCCTGGATTTTTTTTTTTTTTTTCCCCTTGTACCTCCTTAGGAGTTTGCATGTCTAGGAGCGCAATGGTTTGAGTTGTGTATATTTTAAATTACCTACATCATTAGTGATTCTTCTAAAGATTTTTTTCTTTTTTTTTAATGAAAGTTGGGTAATTCATTTACTTTTAAAATGCTGTTAACCAATGAAACATACCTAGAATACTAATTTAATCTTTTATACAGGCAATTTTTTTTTCCTGAGAATGTTCACATAATTTCTGCAAGGGCTGTTAGTGCCATAGCACTTTGCTTTCTTGATTTGAAAAACTTAGTCATGGAGACTCTACCCAAACAGATATTTGAATTTTTTATCTTTTGATACAACCGGTGTCTAAGGGTCTATTGGTTTTCCCTTTCTTTTGACAAAACCTCCCATCTACCTATTGCTAATGACTCAAATTACCTTCTGTAGAGAGTTAGGAGTTACCTCCTGTTTGTCCCCTCCAGTCCATATCAGTGGCAATGGATGTTGTCTTCTGATTTTTTTTTTTTTTTTTTTGGCACCTGATTTTGTAACTTTTATTTTAAAGGGGGCACATAAGCAGTTGGAGGTGAGGATTGGTTCTTTGCATAGGATGAAATGGTCCTTGTTTTGCAGGTATTTCGTGCTGTAGAATTGCAAGCCAGATTCCTAACTCAGTCTGCCTTGCTTTGCTTACAGGAAAAGAGAGAGAATACTGAAAAAAAAGAAAAGATATTCTCATGCAGCTGTGGAGGAAGGTTATCTTGTTGTTCTGTTACTTTTAAGGTTAGAAAATAGGACATAATTTCCAATGAGCAGGCTGAGTAACCTTGTACCTTAAACAAGGAAATCTCAGTGTGTGATTTTGAACAAAGTAGAGTCCTTTCCCCAATCTGTATAGGTGTAAAACCTAAATGAAGTAGCTCTTTAGGAAATATTAAATTTCACAAAATATTTTTTTCTTTCCTTTTTCTTTATTTTGTAATATTGTAAAGCTACTAGGTTGTTCCAGCCACCCTTCAGATTCCAGAGCAGCCAATAGATTACTTTATGAAGTGGGCTGCAGCGAAGCAGCCTCCCAGTTAGTCATTCTGTAATTTAAGATTTTGTGTGTGATTCTCTTCCCCAGCCTCCTCCACCTCCACACACAGTACTTTAGTGCAAAGAGAGGATGTTGTCTGCTCCGTAAAATACATGGACTTAGGGCCTGGGGAAGGAGGATGAAACTGTAGCAATTGAAATCTGCTTCTGTGGTAGCCTTGTTGAAGGCGTTGTGAGATGCTTAATTTAGGGACCTTCTTTTAGTCCTCAGGGTGCTGCCGAGAACAGCAGTGTGTAGCCATGGCAGTTAGGAGGGTTCCTAACTCGATTGCAGGTGTATTTGGGATGTCCTTGCTTGGCAACTCTGTAAAACACATTATTTGTCTAAGTCCTATTTCTCCTCCTTAGCTACGTGCAGCATTTTAAGTGTCTTACAAAACTGTTTTATTTTGGCAAGATTTGCTTCATGTTGCAAACTTAGGGTCAAGGGTAACCATGACTAAAGGCATGTACCTTGATGTTGTGAATGTGCATTTTCACAAATTACTTCAAAGTTAGCAGTTTAATAAGCAGAAGAGTAAGTTTTTGAGAAAAGTTTTAAGAAATTGAAGCTTCTCTGAAGACTTGGGCTGAACCCTTTACTCTTTGCTTTGAAACCTGCAACATCTTTTTGTTTTCCCCCATTTGCTTTGTTGCTTGACTCAGGTGTTTTCATTTACCACTTGTTCTTTAATGGGGCTCTGGCTTGAGGTTATCCCTAGCAAAAGCTAATTAAATAAAATAAGTCTTTCAGAAAGAGAGAAAAGACATGATGTAAATGCATGGAGCTGCCAGGTGTTGGAGTAGGCCACCCAGCATTTTAAAAATGAATGTAGGATAATGAGTAATAATTCTTACTGTCACTACATGAATTGTAATTCATCTAAAACTACATGAGAACATTTTTATGCTTATATAACTTATGCTGGAAAAAAGACAGAAAGCACCTTTTTGGCCAAGAAATTGATTGTCTTTGTTTTGATTTGACAAATACATGACTAAATTACAGTATACAACCAGGCTTAAAACGCAATAGCAGAACATCTCTCCATATTTTGATTTAAAAGGCCGGGGGGGGGTGCAGCAAACCTGTTTTTTTTTTCTACTTAGCAGTTCACATTTCTCAGAAATTAGAAAGCTCATCCGAAGTGTGTTTTGTAGTAGAAAATGGCACATTAAGCCATTCTGGTAGTTTCCTTCTGTTCAGATGAAAGCAGAGTCTGCCTCCCAGTGGGAGTGTTCAGAAGGGTTGTCTCAAAGGGTTATAAAAATGACTTTAGAAATTGAGAGTGCTGAACTGAAAGTGATAGCTGAGCTGCTGTTTACTTTCCTGGAACACTCACATCATGAATAAGGATGAAGGTTTGTTTATTTTTATGCATAAATTTTGCGTGTTGGAGATTTACTTGTATTGGTGGTCTTGTTTTGTTTCCATGTTTCATTTGTAGTTATGATTTTTATAAAGCATAGCAGTATCCTTGAAGAACCTTGGTTCTGTTTCTGTTAAGATCACTTTCCGTTTTCTGAAGCTTTAGTTGGGAAGTCTCTCCCTATAATCCAGGTCTTTTAATGCTCGTGTAACCGCTGCTGTTACTGCATCTTTGTGCCTAATAACTGCGTGTTACCTTTATGCTAATAACGTGGCTTCTGGCCACCTCCTAAGGAAAGGGAAACCTTGTTTTGCAGGTGAAATGGAGGCGTGAATGCTATCAATTAAACCCTCTTGTGTTAATAGGAGTATTAGCTTAGGTCTGAAGTTTAAAGGTCTTTAGGCTGTAGCACTAGCAACCGTTAGGGGTGAGATCCAGAGCAAAGCAAGGCTCCCTGGCTGCCGTTGGGAGCATGAGGCGGGTCCTGCAGCCCCGCTCTGCTCTCGCCCCGGCGCAGGGTGATGGGAGCCGTGGGTGCTGCAGGGATCCCCTGTGCCCGCCCTGCTGCCTCCACGCACCAGAGCCCACCCGAGACCTGGCGCAGGGTGACGGGAGCCGTGGGTGCTGCAGGGATCCCCTGTGCCCGCCCTGCTGCCTCCACGCACCAGAGCCCACCCGAGACCTGGCGCAGGGTGACGGGAGCCGTGGGTGCTGCAGGGATCCCCTGTGCCCGCCCTGCTGCCTCCACGCACCAGAGCCCACCCGAGACCTGGTTCACAGTGCAGCTGCATCTCCCTCCTTGCCAGCTCTGCGCTCCCTCCTCTGCGCTGGGGTTAGCCAGTTCAGATAGCGGAAAAATTCTTTTTGTAGAGTTAATTTCTGTTGATTTTAGGTGCCTGAAATGACTCGCCCTGGGCTCAAGTGAACACCAAAGTTGATAAAAGAAAAACTAACCCTCCATCCTCAAGAAAGAGAAGGTTTAAACTGGATAAACAAGTTAATGTGACTCATTTCTCGCCGTGCAAACATGAATGTATCAGTGCAACCCAGGGCAAGTGCAGGATTAGGTTTCAGAGGTGGGCGGTCTCAGCAGCAGTGTTCAATCCGCCAGGGAAACTGCGCCCTCGAGCCATGTACTTCATGAACCGCCTTGCCTGGCCCAAACAAGCTGTCAAATACTTCTAAACTATTTTGTTTCAGGTTACAGATGACATATCTTTGCTTGTGGTCCATATGTGCCCTAGCATGTGCTTTCCAGAAATGTGTTTATGTACAGAGTGCCAGAATTGCCATCAGAAATGGAGTTTAGTTTGGGGGTTACTTATGTTTGAGCCTTGCAGAGATATTTGCTTGTGTACAAAGGAGTCGGAGTGCTTAGGGAATCTGTTCAGTATCGCAAACACCAGCATACTGAAGGGAATGGAAATATTTAGAGAATCTGAGTAATTCGTCCAGGGCAGTGTGAGGGGTATGTGGAGAGCTGGGATCTCTTGGGGAATCTCAGCAAGGTAGTTCAAAATGAGCCTGGATGTGCTTACAAAGAGTGTCATAGGTTCTCCGTGCTTCCTGCCTGGCTGAGAGAAAATCTGGCTTTTGAGAGAATAGACACAGAGTAGTACTTTTTGTCTCTTTTTATACCTTTTTTTTTTTTTCTTTTCTTTGCACCTTAATAGCATTTTACAGCACATGGAAGCAAGGAGGGCAAGGTCCAGGGAGAGGCTGAAAATCTCATGTTCAGCGAAATGGAAAACCAAGGACCAGGAATGATGTAGGAGTTGATTTCATTCCTGGTCACCAACCTTGAAAGACAAGCAATGTCCAGGGTAGTAACATTGCTGTAGCTGCACAATCCTACTCTTGCCCACCTGACTTTCTGTAGCAAAGGCTTTTCAATGGCCTTAATTAGCCACATCTGGTCCTGCAGAGATGTTTGGGAATGTGCTGATGGTTGGGAGCTGCCGCAGTAGGTTTGTTATTTCCGGTGTCTGGTGATACTTCGGGGATGGGTGCACCGAGTGCTAAGATCATTCTATCTTTTCTTTTCATTTTTTATTGCTAGCAAGCAAAAATCCTTTGGTGCAGGGTTGCAGGCTTGTCACGGGAGGGAGCCGAGGGCAGGTGCCGGCCTCGGCAAGGGGCCTGTGTCCGGGAGGGCGCGGGCGGCCGTTGGCGTCGCAGCCGGCGCGGCTCCGCGGAGCGCGGAAGGAGCCGCCTCACAGAGGGCGGCCGGTCGCCGCGGCGCACGGAGCGGCGCGTCCCGCGGGCCGGGCACCGCGGCGGCCCCGGCGCGACGGCCTGGCCGGGCCGGCAGCGCCATGGGGTGACTCGGGGCAGCTGAGAGCGGGCCTGGCTTCGGGCCGCCGAGGCGGGGAGACCCGCTCTAGGGTGATCACAGGGTCCGTTCCTGCCATTCTTGGGGACTCCAGCTCTTTGTTTGAGGACTCGTGATGCTGCCGGATTCTATACGTTGTTACTGGTAATAAATAATTTGCAAAGCAGGTTTTATCTTCATTAACACCAGTATCTTCCATTGGTTTCTTCATACGGCAAACTGTTTTTCCTTGTGCTAAGTAATCACTTGGTCTACACTGACTTCAGATATCTGAAAAGTTTTGTGTTTAGAAACATTTGTCTACTGAACTTTTTTTCATTCTTCCTGCCCGTGAAGTATTTGCGGGACACAATATCTGAAGGGTTGATTAGCTCAGTGGTCTGTTGGCAGTGGTCAGCGGGCAACCATCAGGTCGAACAGCTGAAGATGTTTTTATGTGCTTGCCCCTGCCCACTTTAAAATAGTTTTTTTCCTGATAATGCCACATGGAAATAAATGTAAACAAATTGGTTCGTCATTTTACTTCTGTTTAATAGGTAGTAAGTGACAGGGTAGTTTTGTGAGCACGATCTGCTGGCAAAAGCTTCACCGTGGTCAGCTCACAGGAACGTGATGGTGCTACAGGATGCAGCAGGATAGAAGTGATGCTGTTTCTCTTAGCAGCAATACATTTGCATGTATTTGTGACTGGTTGATACACTTGACAAGTTATCTGAGGATTTTTTTCTTTTAAAAATGTTGTAGTATCATCTTTTTTAGAAATATGCATTATTAGGAGTGGTTCTTTGCAGGCGAGATTTGCTCACCTTTTTGTAACGCTCCTGCTAGCCCTGTATTTCTGTTGTGGCGTAGCCTGAGGTATCCTATGCAGTGATATTAGCTTGTTTCTTTGTCCCAGCAAATGAACAGCAGGAATATCTGGCCAAGAGTGGGTTGTTTAATAGTTTCACTCTTCAGCAACTTTGTTTTTGCAGCTGTCCAGTGAACTTGGGAAGTTCATGGAATCATAGTTATTTAAAAGTGATATTTTTTTTTCTCCATTTATTCATGCTCAGACATTCAGGGTTCATGTGCCTTTTGAGCATGTGGTGGAGACTGTATATGTATAGATAGCTGTAGATAAAAGCAGCTTGCAATTTAATTTATATAATTTAATGCCACTATAAAATTTACTGGGAGTTTTTCTGCCGTTTATGTTTTTAGATAGTCCAAACTATTTCATTGTTATTTGCCCTATTCTATAAATCCCTCTGAAAAATGTCTGTAATCTAAAACTTCCTTTGTTCCCTCCTTAAATTAACTTCAACTCAATCAGCCCTTGCTTATCTAGGGAGACTCTTTAATTGCCAGTCTATGTTAAATGTCCCTCCTTTAAAAATATTTCCAAATACATTGTACAGGTGCTAGTACAGCAGTCTATGAAGCAGTAACCTGCAAAGCATATTAGATTTTTTTTTATTCTGTCCCTTATTGCAATGGACTGTTATTATGTTGAGTTACATAAGAGAGTTTTTATATATTTTGTTATTGCCATAGTTGAATACATACAGATTTCTTGGAAGGGAAAAGTCTGATTATTCAGTTGGTTTTTATGTGATATGTATGCAGCCTTGTGGAGGAAAAAAAATGCTGTATTTATTGTACAGATGAAAGTACAGAGGATGTATATTGTAGTTGCTGTATTTAATTGGGATTTTCCATTTTAGATTTCAGCACAATTACCTGTGACAGCTCCTGTTGAGTAAACTGAGAGACCTCCTTGTATCAGCTCTTGTACCCCTACCTGCCACAATGAGAACTTACATAAGGTTTCTTTTTCTTGTTAATTCATACTTCTATTGTAAAGTACTTGTTGTAAGCAGGTCAATTAGTAAACACATTCCTATAAGGATTTTTTCCTTTCTCGTTTAACAAAAGTTTGTTTCTAAAACTGAAGAGTAGAGCAGTATTAGTCTAAGAAGTATACAGGGCTAAATCACTGATTATGTCCTAAGTAAGATTAGTCCTGAAAACTACCGGTTTACTTCTCCCAAGCCCTTGGGTGTGTTTGCTGCCTTCCTTTTATCCTCACGGGGTGAATTACTTGTGCTTTTACTGTTTCCCTTTTGGTGACTGCTTCACGAAACAGAATTATAAATGGAACAGGTATTATGTGTGAGCAGAAACATCCCCTTCCACAGTATATTGTGTTGTATGAGCGGGATGTTCTTGCATGAATTAGCAGCTCTTTCATCCAGGATTTATTTTAATCTGCCAACCTTTCTTGCATCACTCCCCAGGGTTTGAACGCTGATTCCTCAAAAACCCCAATACTAGTATGTGAAAGGTTATCAAAATGGATACGTATTTAAAAACCCAAGCATTTGCAGCAAACCTGATGCAGACTGCACCAGGTAGCTAAAGATATTTTCATGTCATATGTGCTTTTATTTTTTTTTTGTTATTAATTAGTTAGAAAACATGAAAACAAATCAAAACTTGTGCAGGCCCTGGGCTTTCTCACTTAATGAATGCTCTGTAGGATCCCTTTCCCCTACACGTGTTCTGTAATGCAAAAAATTTGGTTTACTTGCTCTCTTTTTTAAGATCAAAAGAGGTCGGCTACTTCTAAAGCTAGTAAGGTGGCCAGAAGTTGTAATTTCAATGAAATTTAAGCTTAGATAAAATATTTTGTTCAGTCTGGTAGTTTTAAAAGTGAAATATATTAAACAGTGTATCCCTTTCAAAATTGAAGTAACTTTGAAAGCTTTGAAAACTTTGTTTTCAAACAAACTTTGAAAATTTCTCTGAAACCTTTTCATTTTTTTTGAGTAGCTTTGCTAATTGGGTATTATGTCTTCTTGCTGAGTTTTTAGGATAGCTTATGGGATAACGGGGTAGAAATATGAACTACTACAGAGGAATATTGACATCATCATATTTGCCTAGAAGAACGCTGGCTTGAACCCCATGCTTGGTTTGGGCTTGAGTTCTCCTTTTACATTGTCACCAGGAGTTGAGTCTCTCTCACAGGTTTTCTGTGAAATGTGTCCTGGGATCAGATTAACACGGAGCGATGTGTGCTCTGAAAACATTCAGGCTTCCTGTCTCCTGTTTTGGTTTAGATGAGCAGTTAGGCCATACAATTTTCCATGGCATCTTGTTTGGGTGGCAGCTTCCTAGGTGTGTGATGAAGCACTTAACTGTTTTATCTTAGTTTAGAAAGTAGGTAGGCAGCTCAGTAAGAGCCACTTGTTATACCTTGCACTTGAGGACATGGTTCTGTGTTTCCTCTTTGGGAAACCATAAATATATGTGTGCGTCACTGTGAATGCAAGGGAACCACGCTGAAGAAGCATGAGTTACAGTCCAATTTATAACTGCCTGAAAAAATGGGTACATTTTTGTCCTGTGAACTCTGGATTCAGCTTCAAAACATCATGTTCTACGCTACTATCAAAAGTAGCTTATTGGTCAGCATATGATTATTTTTATTAAGTATCCTCCAGTGACAGGCTAAGAACATAAGTCTCTTCAACTGATTATTGAATGTGCTGATTAACCTACTTAAGTTTTTATTTATTTATTTAATTTGCCATCACTACTTTGCTTTTGGTTTGAAAATTAAAATGTAGACAGTTCTGTTTTTATTTCCTTTCTTTCTGTGCTGCCTGATCCAGTAATTCCCCTCACTGAAGAGCTCACAGACTTTATTTAGATATGTCTGTGGGTACTTTGCAGAACAGGTTGGTTCATTCGAGTCCTGCTATGTCGCTCATGTGATTGAGTGTTACAAAGAGTCCTTTGGTTACAATAACCTTTTTTTAGCAAGAGGTTACTACCCAGATAGCTTTGGAGGTTTTTAAAAAATGGATGATTTGGGGAAAGATGGAATTAGCCTAATGGTACAAATGTACAGTATTGGCTTATTCTGAAAAGGATCTAGAATTCTAAAACTCATGAAGCAAGGTCTCTTTCCATCACTAGTAGAGAAGCTTAAAATGTTAAACATTTTTTTCCCATTAAAAATCTTTTTGTTAGGTTTTTCAAAGAATAAATGAACGTTTTAAAATAAGAATACCGCAAAGGCGTTAAATACGCTGGTATTGACACCGTAGATGCGATAGCTATAGAACAGATTTCTAACTTTTTATTTTCTTTTTCCAGATCTTTTGGGATCTCCATCTAATTGATACATGTTTTCAAACTCTCTTCCGAAAGCTTCACAAGAAGCAAAAATGAAGCTGAAGCATGACATCAACCCTGTTCTTCTACAGTTTATAAACTTTATAATCTTGGTGTACTCCTTTATCACGTACATTCCATGGTACATACTATCAGGATCAAGGGAGGCTATAGCAAAATCCAAGCAGGTTAAAGCTAAACCTGTGAATAACAAGCCTGGGGGTGCGTACAGATCTGTTAACAGTCAACACTGCTTAGCTTCAGTGCTATGTCCTGGATGTGATACACTTGACAAAGTTTTTAAGTATGCTAAAACTAAATATAAGGACAAAAAACTCTTGGGAACACGTGAAATATTAAAAGAAGAAGATGAAATCCAGCCATCAGGAAAAATTTTTAAAAAGGTAAGTCTGCCTTCTACATATCACTCTCCCTTTCTCTTTCTCTCTCTCCTTGTGTGTGTGTGTGTGTGTATATATATACACATATGTATATATATATAATGTGTGTGCAAGAGTTCAAATTCAGCAAAAGAAACTGGACACAAAGTAAATTTGTTAATGTAAATAGTCATGCAAAGAGTGATAATTAGATCATTTAACTCATTAATCAGCATTTAAAACAAATTGTAATGTTGTTTTTGCATTCTTGGGTACGTATTCTTTGTTATATTTAGCCAAAGGGGAGGGAAAATATTTAATTTATATATAGATATATATAAATAAGTATGTTTTTATGTATTTACCAGGTATGCAAGCAGATACAAAGTTGTTCTTGTTTGAAAAAAAGATTGCAGAAACTTTCATTGGAAGATTTTTTTTCTTTTCTAGCCTTATTTAAGGCAAACTACGTGTTTGAAAGCCTGTAGTCATAAGGGGCAGAAGTAATTGAAACAGGAAAAAAACTTTTTATGTTGTTTTGAGGATTGGGACTCAAGTTCAGGCCTATGTTGTTGGTTGATTAATGTCTATTCAGAGACACTTAAAAATGTAGTTTTGCCTGAGGGAGCAAATCAGATTTCATTAAGAGAATGTATGTGCAGATGTGTGTTAAAGTTCAGCACTTCTGTATTAGAAGAGGTTGCTGTCTTCATGTTAAAATCATTTTTGGATAAAATCAGTTTTCCTGCAAGAGAAACACTTCTTCATATAATAAAGAATTCCTTAGATAATGCTAATTTTAACTCTGGTATTTGAGTGTAATGTTTAAAGTAGAATTTGGTTAACATTAAGTTTAATATGAGTAAGATTTGTTCTGTTAAAATCTTTAAAGCAACATCAGTTGTTAGTTCAGATTCCTGCTAGCTGTGGAATTAATTTCTCAGTGAGAATGAATTTCTGTTCAGAAATGCCTGTCTTTGAGAGCAAAGGATACGTAGACTTTTTGATGCACATTTTGCTGCCTTGTTGACCTGAAAAGAAATAAAAACAAGTTGATGATGAATCAAACTAGTGTGGGGTTGTGTGTTTTTTTTTTTTTTTTTTTTTTTGGCTGCCCATAAACTTTGTTCTGTTTTTCTAATTAGTGGTGTAAAGCTTAAAGCACTTAGGAGTTTTAGCCTTTTGCATAATGCAAGTTAAGTCTTTTGAATGATGAAAAGCTGAAGAATGTTGATGTTGATTTTCTTGAATTACTTGTTTCTAAGTCTTCAATTAGGTAATTTTGACAAAGCTTCACAAAGCAGTTCATTATGGTTGATTGCCATAATTACTGTTGTATTATTTGGTTCCAGGTGGTGGCATCCTGTCATAAATTTACTTCTGAAATTTACTTCCGATTTTTTTTATCCATTAAGGAAGGCAATATTTTGTCAGTATCTCACAAAATGTTTTAGCAAGTGAATATATCTGAAAGTTTTTGAGATTCATGGTTGATTAACAATGTTAGGATTCTTTCTGTGAATTTATGTATTTTATGCCGTGCATCTTTTATCACTTGTCAATTAGCCAAGGTTTGTTTGTTGAAACTTCTTGAAGAGGTATATGATAGTTCC
Source organism: Tinamus guttatus (assembly GCF_059628265.1). NCBI lineage: Eukaryota > Metazoa > Chordata > Aves > Tinamiformes > Tinamidae > Tinamus > Tinamus guttatus. The sequence continues at coordinate 857,992 of NW_028288845.1, forward strand.
GAATCTTTACATATAATTTGTATACCTTAAAGGTATAACCAAGACTTGTTAGTTAATTTTTTCTGTTTCAGAGATTGAACACACAGTGATGGCAATGATTAGTATATTTTGGAGGTCACCTGCAAGTCAGTGGCAGGTCTGTGTACTCAGTTGCATTACCAGCCAGAAGAGGTCTGTTGTGCAGACTGCAATGGGCTAGATTAATTAACAGGTCATTAATCAGGTTAATAGGTTAAATCAATATCCCTCCTAATGGAAATTAAAATTTATAAAACTAAATTAAGATTTGTAAAAAATGAAACAACATTTGTCTCACTTTGTCCAAAAAGTGAACTTGAGTTTGCCAGTCGACTATTTTGTGTGGTGTTAGCTGTAGATTATATTTTAATGTGCTTCTTTAATATGTGGATTTTTCTTTGTTGCTGACGTTCTCTTTTTGTTGTTTTGTTTTGTTGAAGGTTTATAAACAAGAATAGAATTAGTTGAGACACAGGAAAAATATACATGGGGGAACATGGGGGGAATTCGATATCATTTTGGTAGGCAAAAGCAGTCTTTTCACAGCTGTTATTTTGGAAAGCCGTGACCAGCATTAAAATATGTAAATCAAATATTTATAATAAATTGCAGTTTAAGTATATTAAAAGCTAATACACTAGAGGGCAGTATTTATCTTATTTATTTATTAAGAAAAAGCATTTGTAGGTGCTTCCTTTTCTGATTCACTGTTTGATTTTTATGCCTCTGTTTAATTATCTGTCTTGACTTCTTGGGCCCTTCTCTAGCAAACTTTTGGACTATTATTATATATGTAAAGTCAGGGAAATTGTTATTTGACAAAATTGGTCCAAAAATGCATAATCATTAGAAATGTAGTTACGTACCAAAAGTTTTTGTGGCCCACAAATTTGAAATTTATTTAAACTAGGTAAATGATGTCCGAAAAACAGAATGGTAGAGAGAACTTTTTTTTTCTATTTTTTTCTTTAGTTTTAGATTACATTTATTAATAAAACTGTGTAGACAGAGGAAAACTTTGAAATATTTGACCAGAAAAGCTGTTTACTTTTCAAAATTGTCCAGGTGCTTGTATAAATAGACAGGTAAGGTATAATAATTTAGGACCTGAATTTTCAGTGTGAAAGCTTTTTCTGATCTGCATATGAATTTATCAAATAATCTTCAAAGAAATAGCTTATCAGTGAAAAACCAACAGTAATGTAAGGTACAAGTGTATACATGGAGATCTATGGTAAGTAGATAGTGAACAGTAAATTCATATCTATGTTTATTGTGCACAGCTTCCACTTGTGGAAGAAAAGTGAGATTATTTTAACTTTTTCCACCCAACTTTTCAGGTACTGGAGTTGGCCAGTAAATTCCACTCACTTCTGTCTTGCTTTTGTTTAGCAGTAAAATATGGCAAAAAGATTGTTCTAAAACCTATGTCAGAAGGAGGAAGAACAAACAAAGGAAAGGGAATTTCCTAATTTTTGATGGAGAAGCCATTCATTTAATGCTGTCTGGATTCCAGTTTTCTCAGTATTTTTCATAAGAATGAGCACCTAACTATATTTGTGTGTCACATTGAGTCCAAGTATTCAAGAATGCGGATATAGAGTGTTTTGTGCAAGCCAGCTTTTTTCATCCTTCATTTGAAATAAACCAAATCTTTGTGAAAACTAAAAGTATATGGGTCAGATAGGGCTTTTCAGAGTGCTTCTGAAGTCAAAAAGTGTGGTGGGAATGTTGTGCTTCCCTAATGTGAAAACAAAAAATGAAGTGATAACTTTTTGGAAATGCTGTGTTTGTGGTGTGTGTGTGTGTGTGTAACTTCCATACTTTTTTTTAATGTTACTTATTTTCTTGAATAAACTGTTAAAACTGAAGTGACTTTAATTTCAAACTTCTTTATTTTGTTCACAGACTTAAAGATACAGTAGGGCATGCATTAAGGCTTTCTGTTTTCTAAACCGAATTCATTATCCTTATTAGGTTATCCTTGGCAAGTACACTTGGCTTTCATATGAGGATGTATACATTAAAGCTGTTAATTTTGGAAATGGCTTAGCAGTATTGGGTCAGCAACCAAAGACTAACATTGCTATCTTCTGTGAGACTAGAGCTGAGTGGATGATTGCAGCTCAGGCTTGCTTTATGTGCAACTACCAGCGTAAGTATGCATCTTTTCTTAAAGTTTTATGACTTTTTATTTGGTAGCACGATCTGAAAATAAACCTTTTACTTTGTTTTATACAGGAAAAGTTCATATGAATTAAAATCAGGATATAAAACATTTAAAATTGCAAATAAAATCCTCATTGCACAAGCTAGTTACTCCATACTTTGTGATGTTTTGCAGAAAAGCCTGTATCTGTTTGCACTTGGCTTCAGTAAATGCATCTTGCTCAATAAATTCGTGACAGAGCACTTTACTTTTTCATTACTCTTATATCAGTACAGATTACCAGGCCTCTAAAAACAAACAAAAATCACGTATGAATCCATTGATTCGGTTTAAGGAGTTGACATCAAACCTTCGTCTCCAAGTTTTGTTTTAACTGGACATTGTGTCAGTTCTTCAATCTTGATTTGAATTAGAGTTTATCGTACTGTTGTTCTCTCCAAAATGAAGAAGACTGAGCGAGTCCTGGGCTTGCTTTGACGAGTGCTTTCTACGGAGTGTTGTTCAGTAACTCTTCCTCTGCCAAAACCCTAAGCTGCTCCTTACCCCAAACCTTGCTTATTTATTCATCCTCCTCTACTGAGAAATCTATGGATCCTCTTTTCTTCTTACTGCTGGGGGTGTGTTCATGTGTCAGTGTCATTGATGTCATTAGTGACTGGCTACCTGCCACAGCCCCGTCCTGAGACAAGGTTCGTTGGCAAACTCTGCTGTTACTCATCTTGTAGACTAATCTAAATAGCAGTGCCCTTAGTAGCTGTTGGCCTCTCTAGGGCCATGTTTGCCCTCTATTTTCAACTTGTCCTCATTAAGCTGAGTCCCATCCTTTAACCCTAGCCCTAGATGCCCAGACTACACTGAAAAGTTTGGCAGTAGCATCCTCCACTTGTTCCAAAGTATGCCTTCTAATACCAGGGGCACTGTCACTCCATTATTTGTATTTCGGTAAATGTTAAACTTGTCTCTCATTTTATCCTAAGGTTCATTGAAACACAGATTTACTTATTTTTGTATGGAATAACCCTATCCTAAAGATATTTTGGTCATTTGTTTTCCATGGAACATGATCACATTTCCTTGTGTATTCTTCACTAAACGCTCATTTAACCTGAATGTTGATTTGAGACCATGCTCAAGGACAGACTTGGGGAGTCCTCATTCTTCCTTCGGAAGCTTTAAGACTGCTGCCCAACATTTAATTTGGGTGAACGGTCTGTAGGCAGCTTCCTGGTCATGCACAGTGTCTAGGTTGTCATACATTAACTGGATCTTTAACCCTAAAAGTGAACTGAGGTGAGATTCTCCTGATCTCTACTAGAGCAATACTCATTTTCTCATGAATTGACTACAAAAGAAGTGTCCTGTGTCATTTTTTTTGTCAAAGGATGGTTTTAATCCCATTCTGTAACTTGCAGTTTACTTTTCCTTTAGTCTTCCGCTGCTTTACTGCTGAGCCCACTGGCTGTGTTGAGGGAAAGCTGGGTATGCCCGAGGAGGAGGACGGGCTTCCTTGGCAGTCGCAGACCCTTTGCTGTATGTGGGCTGGGATAACCCCTTGCACCGGTACAGCCTGGGAGAGAAGCAGATGGAGAGCAGCTCTGCAGCAGAGGAGCCAGGGCTCTTGGTGGACACAAAGCTAAACGTGTGTCAGCAGTGTCCCCGTGCAGTGTCCTGGGCTCTAGTGGCATGGCTGCAGCAAGGCAGGTGCAGGAGAGCCATCCTTCCCCTCCGTTTGGGCATTGCTCAGACCATGTCTGGAGTTTGGGTCTTAGAGTACAGGATGGACATGGGCATGCTGGAAAGAGACCAGGAGGACGGGCTGCGGAGAAGGACGGGTGGTTGGAAAACGAGGTGTGTGTGTTGGTAGGACAGCGGGTAACTGACATGAGCTCAGATGCAGCAAAATCTGCCTAGTTATTAGGAGGACATTTTTCCCGTTATGGGTAATTAAATACCAGAGCTTAGAGCTGTTGTGGACTTTCTGTCCTTGGAGATGCTCAAAGCTTGACATGGCCTTGAACTGATGACCTGCTGGGCAGAGGGGCTGTGCGACTTCCCAGGTGCTGTCCAGCCTAAATTGTAGTTTTGCCCTTTATTCACCGAGTGACTGCTGCAAACTTTTCTCCTGGAACAGAGATATGCACAAGCTGTTCTCAGATGAGATGTCTGCCTTGTCTTGTAATTACAGTTCTCACAATATATTTTGGCAGTTCTCTATTTTCACTTTTGTGTTTTAGTAAATTCTTATTGACTTATTCTTGGGAAGAAGTATAAATGTTTGTCTCATTTATTTTATCTTTGGAAGTGAACGATATTTGCGAATTCTAGGAATATTTCATAATTTAAAAACATCTGACATAGTGACTGGACGGATATCATGTATTTAGAACGGTATGCATATGTTTCTGGTTTGGTTAGATAAATGTTTTAGATTCCCTTTTTGAGACGTGCTTCAGCGCACTGTCTGACGTGATATTTGGTGTCTAAGCTGTGTGTGATCTTACATGAACTTGGCTGACTTGTGTGTTGGCAGATGATGATACTGTTAGGCAGTGTTCACGTAGTCATTTTGCCGAGCAAATTACAAAATTCACTTTTTTTTTTTTTTTTTTTTTTTAGGAGCAGCATGGCCAAACATTGCCAAGTAGCTCATTAATATTAGCTTTATTCAGTTTTCAAATTTTGTGAGAGCAAACTGTTCCGATAGTGTTGTGACATTCTTTCAGAATGTGAAATGTATTACACATTATGGTATGTGTGCAGGACTTAGGCCAACATCAGCTACACATGCTTCATATCTCACTTTCGAGACAATGCCTTTTGCACTGCAGTATTAGCATGGGGAAAATCATTTTTATATTAGGTATAACGTGCAGATAAATGAAATACCTGTAAGCTCTACTGTCCTGCGTGCATGGTTGGAAGCTAGGAAAGCCTTGCAGGAAGAGAAGGGACTGCTGGTCCTCGAAGTAGAAAGAACAGAAATAGTAGAAGGCTCCAGAGACATTGCATCCAAAGGGTCTTTTCTTCACCTGTATGCATCTGCTCACACTGGTGCAGAGCTGGAACACCTGAGTGTGGAACTAAGTCATGGAATAAGTCGGGATCCGTGGTCCGGTGACACGTCCCTGCAGCCTCAGCAGAAGTGCTTTTGTCAGGATTGAGTTCACTCTGAGGCCTTCGGCAGTTTGCTTTCCTTCTTCCATTTGATACGTGAGGGAGGGTGAGATGATTTTTTTTCAGGGCAGGATTTTTTCTTGTGTAATAAGGTAGCAGATTCTTTGTTGTTAAGAAATTCCCTAGAGCAGTTTTCCTAGAGAAAAAAAGGGTTTGAGGTGTTAGTGTGGAGAAAAGAGAATTCCCCAGGTCAGAATGACTGCTCGCTTTTCTTCTCTCCATGACATTGTACACCATCTTATAAATGGAATATCTCTCAATTTCTTTGCTTTTATCATATAGCCGTGAGTTGTTTTTGGTGTATTTATTTTGTAGATGAGTAATTATATAATTGGTTATTTGAAAGATTAGACTCCTCTTTGTAGCTCATGTGGTGCCTCAGTGGTGCTTGCTGGCTCGGGGAGGCTGAGCTTCTGCTCAATGTTTATTTAACAGGGGTCACCCAAGGAAGTAGCGAGAGCTCGTGGGAACTGGTCGGGACACTCCGCTGGACTCTGCTCCCACCAAATTAAAGCAAACACTGTGCATGTGCATTTGCCCTGCAACAGTTCTGAACTATGATAGACTGTTTTAACAAGGGAAAAATAAGTAGAGGTCATCTGTTTACTTTTTTGTGCAAGGCAACTTAGTTTGCCACCCTTAGTTAGTAACTCTTTGAATTTCAAATCATTGCCCATGATGGGGCTTTGTCTTTCTTTGCAGTAAAAGTACTGCTGTCAAAGCTCTAACTCCCAGTAGGGTCTTTTGTTTTAATAATTGTCGTGTTTAAATTTTCAGTGAACTGTCTAGACTGAAGTACAAACGAAATTCAGATATCTCGTGTGACAAAACTTCTAGCATTGCTGTTATAATTTTTTAATGATTATAGTAATTAATCTTAACTGCTTCAAATGTGAGCTATGCTGAATTGCTATACTCTCATTTTGTATTGTGCTTGGAGAATGGAAAATTGCCTTTGTTTTTAAGATATCTCCCTTCCTAAACTGCTGGTTTCTTTCCTCAATCTTTTCCTATGTGTAACTTGTTCTTTTCTTCTCATGCAGTTCCCATAAGAATAGCAGGAAATGAAGATTGGGTTTAATATGGTCAATATGAAAGAATTATGATCTAACACTGTTGCTAATGAACCACTCCTAAAAGAAACAAAGTGTTTAAGGAATAGACAGTTAGGAAAACTTTTATTTTCTTTCCTTGTGATATTGTGTTCTCACAATGGTAGTTCAGTGTCTAGTGGTTGTGGTGATTAAACCTTTATTAACTTGCTTTAAATAGATAAGAGAACATGACAGTCAAAGATCTATTACTGAATGTGGGAATTAATTTCTTGATAACATGTATTACAGTGCTTTAATAGTTCCTTACATGAAATCAGTTCTGAGCAGTGTGAAACAAAATGAATTCTAAAAAGAGAAATTAAGAAATCAAGCCGTTTTTCCTGTGTAGGACTGTTAAATTGTGTAAAATTGTGTAAAGTACTGTGTGTATTAATTTGAGAAGAGATACCTGCATTTAAAATAAAAGCCACGAAGATAAGAGAGGAGGTTTAGAAGAGAATTACACAGAACAATGTGGGTTTCAACAAATAGTAAATGATCATATGAGCAATATATGTTATTTATTAGTTTTGTGACCAATTGAAAAAATAATTTTCTTATCTTTCTTTCAGTTGTTACACTGTATGCTACGCTGGGAGGCCCAGCAATAGTACATGGATTGAACGAAACTGAGGTGACCACCATCATTACCAGTAAAGAACTGATGCAAACAAAATTGAAGGTCAGAAAAATGTTATTTACTTGTGAATCTTTCTCTAGTGCATCTGATTCATTATTGTTATGTGGTGCTTGTAGCTGTACGGAACAGTGATTGACTTCCTTGCCCTTCTAGAGTGCAGGCACTTCTCTTAAAACAAGTTTTGTCTTCATGTGCTCACTTGAGTGTCTGTAGTTGTTTCAGAAGTTGTGTTTTGCTCAATGCTTAACTGCCGTGTAAGCAATCATTTTCTGTGTTAACTGCTGCATATTTTAAATAACCCAGGAATAGGCTATTTACGTAGGAATATAGGAATTACTGTGAGCTCAGGATTGCCCAGGACATCTTTTGTCCATGTTCTACGAGAGTCAAGGTCAATCACTTCTACAAATCTTGCCTGTCTTATTTGTAGGCATTTCTTGAAGTTAGCCTCAGGTTGGTAAATACCTGGAAAAAAAAAACTTGAGGAATTCTAAGTGCCCAGTTGAACTAATTTTGCAAACCTAAGGGCAGAAAGCTTCCAGCTTGGCAATCGTCTGAGCTCGAAGAGGTTATTACCCAGTACTTTAAATCCACTGACATTTCCGATCAACGTTTTCGCTGCATGCAGTAGAGATACTGTGTTTTGTTGTTGGCACGACGTTCCCACGTGCTTTGTGAACCCCTGCCCCTTTCCGCAGGAGATCGTTTCCCAGGTTCCGCGGCTGCGGCACATCATCACGGTGGACGGGAAGCCAACGACGTGGGCCGAGTTCCCCAAGGGCGTCATCGTTCACACCATGGCCTCTGTGCAGGCCATGGGCGCCAAGGCAGACACCGGTGGGTCCTCTCTGCTGCCCTGGGGGGCAGCTGCATCATCCTCTGACCCTGTTGAGTAAATCTGAGGAAACTGCAGGGCTTGGAAAAGCCTCGGAAAATGCTGCGGTGCAATGATTAACCTTTCTGATTAACCTTTTCTGAGCTACTTTATTTAAAGCAAAAAATATTTTTAGTAAAGTGGAGTCAAATACTTTCAGTGAAAACTGACTTCTTTATTACCAAGCTTGAGGAGTAATTTTTAGGATAAGCTTTGGTCTAGGATAGACATTTAGAAGTTATTCGTATAATGAGATATAGTAAAAACAGGATATTCAGAACATGCAGAGAAAATAGATTCTGCATTTTAGCGGTGAATGGCATGAGTAATTTGCAACAGTTTTAAATCTTGTTAAATTCCCAAAGGAAATATAAAATAGCTATTTAAATCTAGATAAATCTAGATTCAGAACTCAATTTCTTTTATTACATTTCTGAAAATATCAGATTACTATGTAAAATGATTCAATTCTATTTTCAATTGATCATGCTTTTTAGAGTTAAAAATCAGTTGCCAGTAACAATTTAATCTTGTCTCTAAAGTTGCTAAAACTAGTATTTTAAGATTGGGTATTTTAAGGATTGGTTATACGCAGCGGTTGCTTTCTTGTTCCATGTGTTTTCAGAATCTTTTAATCACTGAAGGCATATAAATATCAGATGTAATTCTGTTGTAGAAGCTGGTGGGTGGTTAATCCATCTATTGATTTTCAGGGAAATGGCAGGTGTGTTCCCAGCGTGGTGGGCTCTCTAACTCTCTGCTTCTTTAAAAGGTTATCTTCCCATTTTTTGGATGTGCCAGTTCTATCTACTTCTCAAACTGTTCCAGACAAAACCCACAGAACAAATTACTGCTCTAATTTGAGTAGTTAAGATTTATTGATCTGAGTGCTATGTAAAATGAGATATAATTCTTCTTCAGTCTTTTGAATATTGCATACTGTAAACTGTAATAAAGGAACATTACATTTGTCAAGTCACCCATTTGGAAATTATGGAGTACTACAGTTAAAATTGCTTATAGTCTGATATTTTCAATTAATATTAAGTGAATGTGCTCATTTTATGCTTTTTTCCCCCCTTTGTCATTTATTATATGGAATTTGCAGGACTCAGTGGGTGGGAAACTATTAAATGTATTTTCTCTGTTCTCCTTTAGTGGGTATGTTGTGCCACAATTATTGCACATAGTGTATGTCCAGAGGATAGTTTGCAAAACACCTCTCTTATTTTCTTGCTCTCAGTTTAAGAATGAAAAAGAAATCACTTTATAGTTATTTTTATTTAATATACTTAAATGCTTTAATTCTTTTGAAGCTGTTGAACTTTAAGAAAATATTTACAGATTTTTGGGCCTCAGTAGCTTCCTGCCATGTGTGCTGTGAATGAGGCAGAGTGTTGCCACTCTGCTGGGGAAGCTCGTGACAAAGTAGCTTTGTAAATGAGGATTTAGCTTGTGCTTGCTGAAATCAGTGCAACAGACCTGAAAGGTGGGAAGCTCGGTGGTGTTTTGGAGGAGAAATGAAAGCTCAACCATAATCTTTTAAACTGAAAGCAAAACTTAGTAGTGATGATTACATAGTTATATATCAGAAAAATTGCTATCTTAGTATTTAGTGTCTTCTGATTTGATAGGCTTTCCACACATTATGCATTCTTTTTTACAATAAAGATTATTGGAAATTACAGGAAACAAGCAGCCGGCGAGGCCAGTGCCCTCGGATATTGCGGTAATCATGTACACAAGTGGATCCACAGGAATTCCCAAAGGAGTTATGATCTCCCATTGCAACATAATTGCTGGTATAACTGGAATGGCTGAAAGGATTCCTAATTTGGGGTATGTACCATCAATGCTTCTGTGTGCTTGGATATAATTTTAGATTATCTGTTTTATACAGCTTTGTCTGTGACGCACCACATACTACACACTGTCTGGGCATCTTCAAGTACTGTGTTAAGTGACATCATTTTTCCATGTGCTGCCTTTTTTCTCATCTCCTGTATTTGGGAATACAGAAGAGTGCTTCTCGTTGGAGTGCTTTATTTTGGATGAGTTTGCTAAGAAAACACGCAGTTGAACTTTCTACCTCCCTGCCCCTTGGTCTGGTTTACGTCCTCAGATTGTAATTTGAGGAAAATAAGTCATCTTCAGAGACAAGTCTTGTCCAGTTAAGTGGCTCCTTAGTGTCAGAAATGCAAGCTGTTCCAGAAGCACTCCTACTGCTAGCTCTTTCACATCTTTCAAAGGAATTACTATAGGTTTCTTGCTTGCTTGCTTATCTGTACAGTATTTTTACCTTTCAAATGAAAATATTACATCACTAAGAGAGAACTTAAAGGCAAATGGCAATATTCTGCTCAGAGTAACTGAGTTGAATCTTTAAAAATATAACTAAAGCCTGTGAGGCCACTTTGCACAAAGGGAATTACAAACTACCCTATGTAGTACTTACATTCCTTAGTGATAAATTATGAGGGTGTTTTTTTGTTTGTTTGTTTTTTAATATCAGGTGCTGTATTTAATCTGTTAAAGTCTATTTAGTATCTACTGTTTAATCTATTTAATTCTTCAGAGTTACATTTGCAAGGATAAGATAACATTAATTGTTTTGGTGTGAATAAGCATCACGCTCCGTTTGCTTTCATTAACCTTTCAATAGACAACTGTAAAAAAAAAAAAAAAAAAAACCCAAAAAAACAACAAAAAAAACCCTCAAATCTTCAGTATTTGACATATATTCTTCAGCTCAAAGGCCGTCTTTGTTTTTTTTCTAGTTCTTCAGTGAGCTCCTTGTGAATTCAGCACACTGACTTTCGTGAGGACTCTAATCAACCTATTTTTTAACAATTCTTCACAGGGAAAAAGACATCTATATTGGCTATTTGCCCCTTGCTCATGTTCTGGAGCTAAGTGCTGAACTTGTCTGTTTGTCTCATGGATGCCGCATTGGCTACTCATCTCCTCAGACATTAGCTGACCAGGTATGTTCTTGATGTATGTTAAGTCCATTTAGTAAAGTATTAGTCATGTTAGAGATGATAATATTTTTTCAAATATATCTTTTTTTTTTTTTTTTTTTTTTTTTTACAATTTATGAAAAGGAATTTTGCATTTATAACTATTACTCTGAACTAGTTTTAACTGCTAAAAGATAAATATAAATGATAACTTGCAAGATATACTATGTAATGTTGCTTCATGAGTTGATAATCTTGGATATGACCTCCTGTTAATTTATTCTTCACTTCAGTCCTCTAAAATAAAGAAAGGAAGCAAAGGTGATGTTACTACACTTAGGCCAACTCTAATGGCAGCTGTCCCGGTAAGTAACTTAAAGATGAATCACTTCTAAATATAATTCATAATTCAAATGTTTAACAAGAAAATTAATGCAATTATCAATGAAAATGATAAGGCAGAGCCTTGAAAGTTAAGTTAACTTAAAACCGTATTTTCTGCATTAATATATATGTTGGCATAAATTGCTATAGGCGTGCCTAGCTTGGAAAAATTTAAGTTACAGGTTTTAGATTGACACATCAGTTAAATGTTTGTGATAGTAAACACTATGCATGCACATATGTGTATGTGTATACACACAGAGAGTTTAAATGCAGTCGTTGTATGATGAAGATGACCCATGACATGGACTTTCCTTTTTTTGATGATTTAAGGAGTAGGAGAGAGAACCTGATCAGGCCTTTTGCAGGAAGAGAAAATACTTTTTACACCTCATAGCATCTTGAAGACGATAGTTGTCTATTTAGTTGCGTGCTGGGTTCACAATAATATCAGTGCAGTGCAAAGTGCTAGTCGGGAGATACATGGACTCCCACTCGTGTAGTACTCCATATTGTGATTTGTCATTTGAAATATGCAGAATTTATAGGTCGTGTTCCCTTTTTGTTGTATTGAATTTAAGATTACTGGTGCTTTAAATTGAAATTAATCCCTTTATGTAACTAGGAAATTATGGATCGGATCTACAAAAATGTCATGAACAAAGTGAATGAAATGACTACTTTCCAGCGGAATCTATTTATATTGGCCTACAATTACAAAATGGAACAGATTTCCAAAGGCTACACTACCCCACTCTGTGATAGGTAACTTGAAGTTTATTTTTTAATGGCACAAAAAAAGTAAAAAAAAATTCCAAGCCTTACTGTGTGATCAGAGTCAGAGTTTTTGAAAACTTCCAGGTTTTCCTTAAATGTAATAAATTTTATTGGAAGTTGGTGAAAACTTTCAGTTCAGATATGAAATTAGCCTGTCCCTTGTTTTGATTTTAAGCAACAAATGTACATTCTTTTCTTTGTATTTTAGCCTTATTTTCCGGAAAGTACGAATGCTGCTAGGTGGAAAAATTCGTATCCTGCTCTGCGGAGGAGCTCCCCTGTCTGCAGCAACTCAGCGGTTTATGAACATTTGTTTCTGTTGCCCCGTAGGACAGGGGTACGGACTGACCGAGTCAGCTGGAGCCGGGACAATCACTGATGGTTGGTGCTGCTGCATCCTGCTGGGTGCTGTGATCTGTGCTGAGCGCTCTGCTTGCATTGACTTTGGGCTGTTCACCCAAATAATTAGGAACATGTGAGGCGTCCTTGTAATCATAAATTTACAAAACTGTAGGAGAGTAATTTTGACACATTGTGCTAGATCTGGTGATCTACCTGTAAGACAGTTTTATTTAAGACAGAGAAACTTACCATGGGATTTTGGCATTATTGTGCTTACGAGTTGAACTGAAAAAATAATTTTGATTTTGATGAGTATATTAGTATATTTTATATTTTTAGCATATATTAGGAAAATAGAACATATTTTCCTTCATTTGTGGTGGAATGGAAACTTCACCTTTGAGGAAGCATTCTACATCCCACAGCTTCCTGTTTATAGTATAAATGAAAACAGAATTTGTTTACGTTGAGGATTTCTCTCTCTCTTTTTTTATGTCTATCTGTAACATGCAGGGAGTCTGAGTGACATTTTTTCCTAGTTCAGTAGTACCAATGAAAACTGCTCACAGTGAAACACAGCACAAAATACTGGAACTCCAGGTTTAAAAACACTGATTTTAAGGATTAGCTAATTCAGTTCTGTTCTTAAAGTTGAGCTCCATTTTGCATATAAGCAAAATTCTTTCATAACCACCGAGCTGTGATCACTTGGAGTTTTCATTATTCTTTGGATAATGAGAAACTTAATTAAAGCAGACAATTTTTATATGTTTTTCTTGGTAGGATGAAATTATTTTACTCAGTAATGTTGGAACAATCAAGTATCCTCTTTTTAATGTTTTTTCTTTTCTCCATGCTAAGTAATATTAAAATACAGGACTAAGACATGAGAAAGTGAACCAAAGTACAGAATCATTGTATTGAAATGTTGCTGATTACCACTTCCCTCAGGAGTCAAACAAAAACTATTTGAAAGTTGTAATGCTGCTTTTTCTGTGTGATCTATGTAGACAGCTTATTGGCAAAGCAACACTGACTCTTTTGGTATGATTGGAGCTATCCATATATACAGCTTCACAAGAAAGGGACTTAATTTGCATTACTTAGATATGTACTTTTATTTACTTTGAAAGATTTGTGGGAAGAATTAGACTAAAGAAATAAATAGTAGTTAGGCTTTGCTCTGCATGATAATCAAGATTTTTCTAATCAGTTCTGGTATACTTTTTTTCTGAAAAAAATTTCCTTTTGAATTCTAGTTTGGGACTACACTACAGGCCGAGTGGGACCACCTTTGGTCTGCTGTGAAATCCAATTAATGAATTGGGAGGAAGGTGAGAATTTCAGCATGCAATTAAATTCTACTGTGTTTGCAAGAACTTTATAGAGCTGTTTATTGGGCTTTGCTCTGTTAATGGCTTTGTAAATTAAAATTGCTGCTTGTGATGTTAGCTTGTGATGCGTCTTAGGCACAGGAGGCAACAGCTAGCTGATGTTAAGGTATGTGGAAGATTTACTTCAGAAAGCCTAAGCCCTCTATTCTTTATTGAAAAAGAAGTGGCTAGGTTGTCTAGAGAACTTCTGAGATCTGAAGACAGAAAACTGGTACATGTGCTTTAGGAGGAGATAAAAAGGTTACAGGGTTGATCCAATTCTGTTTTGCCGTTCCACAATAGAATAAGGTTATTCTGCAGTACTTCAGTAGTACTAATTAAAAGACTATTTTAAACCTCTTCTTTTACCTATACAGGGGTAGGGTGGGGTGGATAAAATCAATTCCTCAGCAATTTTAAAATTTGCATATAATTAGGCAGGAGCTATCAACACACAAATGGCATTTTGAATATGTTATTATGACTTTTTTACTGTATTGTTTCTTTCAACTCACACTGTGATTGTATATGCATGTACATATAAAGAGCATCCTCCCCATTCTGTTCCAGGTTAGTGTTCCTGTAGGAGGGGCTGTGATGACTCTCGTCTGTTCAGATTTTCTACAGAATTGTTTAGTTAGATTTAAAATGTCTTTTGGTAATTTCTTCTCATTGTAGACTTTCATGTTTTGGAGGGTAGAACTACATAATACATAGAGGAGTTTGGGGCTAATTCAAAAATGTAGAGTTGTGGGTTCATCAGTTTTCTCTAAAAGTATGAAGTAAAATAATCCTATAAAGCTGTATGACATCTCTACAGCATGTTAATCCTGGTAGAAAGATTGCACAGATGTTGCATTTGACCTCTGTGTGTGTGTGAGAGAGAGAGAGAAATTAACTATTAGTAAACGCACATGTTAAATCTTTATATGCTGAAAGGGATTGGACCTGTCTGCTCTTAGTGAACTATTTTATGTAGTGTTTTCAAGCAGTACTGTTGGCAAAGGACTACTTGAAGTAGTTTATTTTTATTAGTTAAACATAAAAATTATAGGAATTCTGGCTTTGGAGTATATTTTTAACTTTTATTAACTTTTATTAACTTAAACCTTTGTTTTTAGGTGGATATTACAACACTGATAAACCATATCCTAGAGGTGAGATTCTTATTGGAGGGCAAAATGTGACTGTGGGCTACTACAAAGATGAAGAAAGAACCAAAAAAGACTACTTTGTTGATGAGAATGGGCAGAGGTGGCTCCATACTGGAGATATTGGAGAATTTCATCAAGATGGATGTCTAAAAATTATTGGTGAGTTATGGCAAATTCAGGTAAGTGTGTGTTTGTGTATGCATGCATTTACGTATTTTAGAATATACATGTACAAACACACACCTTTCCGAGCTACTAATGTTAGTACCCAGAGATGGGCATATCTTGGCGTGCAGTCAGAAGCTTTGCTGTATCTTCCCATGAAAATACTGATATCTTAATGTAATCTCAGTTGTTTTTTAAAATAATTGCTCTGATTACTTTAAGACAACCTTAACATTGACTCAGATCTTTAGTGAGATTAATAATTAGAAAGTAAACTGACTTATTTTAAGTTTTGTTTGGTTTATATAATTTATATAAGGAGCCTGTGTTAAGCTCCTAATACTTTGACATTTGTAGACACAAAAAATAGGTGTTCTAGTAACTACCATGTCTTTTTTGAAGTCAGTGGGTAATTCAGGGTGCTTGTTAAGGTTGAAAATAGATCCACAACTAAGAGTTTTAGTGCTAAGCTTCTCTGTTTTGTTTTGTGGGCCAGATTTTAGGTCCCATTGTAGCTGCCTTGTGCTGGTCAAAAAAGATAAGACAGCCACAAAACTACCTTGCCTGGCTGCAGGAAGAAGCAAACAGTGTTAGAGCCCAGGGAGAGGTAGGCCAGTTGCCATCACAGCTGGCTGGATAAAGCCCTGTGCTTTTTTGTTTGTGCATAGCCCCCAAAAAAGCAATAAGCTCAAGTAATTCAGGCTTAATTTTCAAATTTGACTGTTGTTTCAAATAACAGATGGACAGTTGCTCTTTAAATAGGGTTTTAACATAAGAATATGTAATAAAATGTTACCAGATGTGATGTCTCCTGCATTAAATACCTCAGCTAAACAGCACAAAATGTATGTTTCCAAATAAACACTGCCTTTTACATAATCCTAGCTGCATATACTAGAGCTATCATATGGAAGATGCTGTTCTAAAGACAGAAATGCATATAATTCAAATGTGGATCATGTTAGGTAAGGGACAGATTGATTTTTGGAATTTGCAATTAAATGTGCTTGATGTAAGCTGACCCGTGTTTGGGGGATATATTTTGGCGATTTTTAGAAACGGATAAAGTCAATGACTTAACTTTTCTGTATTTAACATTAAAACTTTCTTTCTTTCTTTTTTATTTTTTCCTCCAATAGATCGTAAGAAAGACCTTGTAAAACTCCAGGCAGGAGAATATGTTTCCCTTGGCAAAGTAGAAGCAGCTTTGAAGAATCTTCCACTGGTAGATAATATTTGTGCATATGCAAGCAGGTAAGAGGCAGCTGGTGTTTTGAATTTGCTCTATTCTTTTATCTGTCCTACTGAAGCCATAAAATATTTTGCCAATCAATGTGGAATAATTTTTTACCAATTGAAAAATTATTTATAATACAGTGAAATAACCTTTTCTGCTAAAAGTAAAGCATTTGGAGTCTTTTTTATTTATTTTTCCTTTTCAACTTTTCCTTCATCCTTCAGGAAGTGCTCACAGTGGGTCTCCTTCATTGCCTTTTCCCTAATTTAAAAAATATATGAGCTTTGATTGTGCTCATAAGAGACATCCCTCGAGCACTTTAGGAATGGTATTACCTTTAGAAGTGCTAGCGAGCTTTGTTCCTTGCTTGGTCACATTTTTAGTTGTGACCTGCCCTTCTGAGGAAGTACTTTTGAGGAGGAGGGAGCAAAATTTTCAACAGCCCAGAAGCTGGATTGTCTATTAAAAGTATTTTTCTTTCCCAGCCCCTGCAGAACATCATCAGGAGCAATGAAGCTTGATATAAAACACAGTGTAAATGCTATATAAATATGAATACTAAATACAATTAATAACAGCAATCCAATGTCCTTTAAATTTCCTGGTTATGCTACCATGCTAACAGGCAAACATGTCTTAAGCTTTTATTTCTAGAATTTCCTAGGTTACTATACATGAGAGATATAACAGTAACTTATTGTATAAATGTGTTTTGAAAATTATTGTGTCCTTGCTGTCCTGCTTGGAAAGCCGTTTTGTAGCTTCTAAATTGTCAGAAATGTTCTGATTCATAGTGTGTCCATGATACCATCCACTTAACTGTGAAGGCCAGGAGTAGTAATAAGTAGAAAATCAGCTTTTTGTTCACTTGGTTCTCTGTGTTTTATCTGAGTTGTCAGAAGTCACCATTCAAACATACAGTTCTGACAGTTTTGGGAGATACACTGGACTTTCTGCTGCTCGGAACGTTTTAATTTTCGTTAAATTTGTTTTTTATTGTCATTTACCCTGTATTATTAGTGAAGAGAGGGTTTGCTGCATACACTGATTTCTGCTGTTCTCGAATTTAAATTCTGGTTGGTCTGTCAAGTTTTTGATACACTTATCAACATAACTTGGAGAAAGAATTTGGCTATTCAAGAGTTGGGTATGAGTTTAGAGTAAGCAAGAGAATTCAGCTGTTTTAGTGTCTTGACTCTCTGCAGAATAGCGCTTTGAGTATTATTCTTTGAAAGTTATATTTACCTTTGCAAATCTTTAAATATATACAATTGTTATATATATATATGTATATATATATAAAACATACATATTAAAAAAATAGTACTTGCACAGTCAACTCCACATATTTGGAGTACGTGTCTGTTTAGAGCTTGAAAATTTAAAACAAATCAACCACTTACTGGTTGAAAAGCACCTTCTCAATAACTGAGGTAATAAATTTCTGGCTTAATCTGGTTCCACATTGCTGCAAATATCACACTAACTTGCAGTGTATCTGGTGCACTGAGTGTCTGAAGAAATGAAGGAAGGAAAGAGTCTTCTGATCTATCTTCTACTAGAAGTTAGGACAGAAAACTGTTCTGCATTGTGGAAACTTTTAAAGGGCTATATTTATTTTTGGACTTTGAAATCACACCTCCATCTGTTCTAGCCATGTCGGGCAAAGATTCAGAACAGCTGAATGAGTGTATGGATGATCCCTTGAAAGGCAAAGAGAAGTTGTCTACCTTACAGGAAGAGGCTTTCTTTAAGATGTGCTCTGTCTATGCTCATTCCACAACCTGCTCTCCAGCCCCTCTTCACTGCAGTCCCCTTCTCCTCTACAGTAAGTGAATTGTGCAGTTGAGAGGAAGCTGAGGTAGGGAGGCCACACAGCACTCCTACACCATGATGCAAAGCATGAGGGGAGGCAGGGCCTGTCAACATCGTGTGGGTGCTGCTTCCCCAAAGCTTTGGGGCACAGTGCAATGTGCATGTGCACAGCACACCTTGGAGCAATCCAGTTGCTGTAAGGTGAGTAACCTCTCTTTCCACGTAATTTTAAGCAGGCAAAAGTAATTTTTGAGAGAGGTTTTTGGAGAGAGTATTAGGTGAACAAAACCAAAAGCTGCTAAAGAGCAGTATCTCTGTAGGAAATGCAAATTCTCCTATTTATGTTGGATAGTAACTTATGTTATTACTGGTGTTTTGTTAATTTTACAAAATTCATACTAAGGTACATTATACTTCTCAGTTTCCATTCTTATGTCATTGGATTTGTTGTGCCAAATCAAAAGGAGCTTGCAGAACTAGCTCGAAAGAAAGGATTTAAAGGAACTTGGGAAGAGATCTGTAACAGCCCTGAGATGGAAAAAGAGGTACTGAAGGTGCTAGCTGAGGCTGCCATGGCAGGTGAGTAGTCAGGTAGCTGGTGTTTGCCTTGTGGCGAGTAGTGTATTTGAAGCATACGTTCTAAAAAAATATATCCTTATGCATGTGTATTTTATTACAAATTCATAGACTGTATGTGAAGTGAATTTTCTTATTAAAAAAAAAAACAAAACATGTCGTAGTCTGAGTACTGGGTCAGCTCTTTTGGTCCGCATAGCCTTTAAAGCCCTCTGCACTGAGGCCACTAATTGAGAGAAGAGTACAAGAAAAGGCCCCACATACCAAGCTCAGGTCAGTTTCCCTTTTTTTTTTTTTTTTAAAAAAAAGAACGCTTTCTGGTATTCTTTCAGACATCCTATAGTATCTTCTCGGCCTCTAGCTGCTGGTCCAGAAGAATCTGGGTCTTTCTAGATCTGTGGTGTATCTGCCAGCATCTGTGGTGTATCTACCTGAGGATGTTTTGAGAACTGTGCATGGAAAAAATTAAGACATGACTTTGAGTTAAAATATATATATATATATATATATATATATATATATATATATATATATGTTATAAACAGGAGCAACACAAACCTCTGGGATTTATTTCAATATTTCTGTGGGAACTGGAGAATAATTACTGATAGATTCTGTTTCTGCTTGTGGCAACACTGTAGGTTTTGGAGCTATCTATGGGGGTTTGAGAAGCCCCTCAAACCATGGAGGGTTTGTTAACGTCACGTACTTTTTTTGTGTGTGTGAGAATATGGTTCCTGATCTTTATGGTTATTTATGAAAAAATGGTTCCATTTTAAGTCTTTTATTCAAAATGTTTGTTTTTACAGCTAACCTGGAGAAGTTTGAAATACCAGTTAAAATTCGTTTGAGCCCTGATCCTTGGACCCCAGAGACTGGTCTAGTGACAGATGCATTCAAACTAAAACGCAAAGAGCTTACAGCGTACTACCGAGCGGACATTGATCGAATGTATGGAAAAAATGTAAAATAATTCTTTTTCTGCACCACTTTGCTACAGTGAGCTTGGATCAAATAGGAAATACTTGAATCATCTGTCTCAACACTTGAGATCAACACAGAAAACCGCCATTCCTCATTTGCAGCTTAAACTGTTGTTTCTGATAACACCACCATTATGACTGACAAGTTTAGTAAAACGTTACGGCAGCAAACTCGTGTCTGTCTCCTTTTTTTTTCTTCCCAGTTTTCTCTGCTATCTTGTCAGTCTGTGGGTCTTTCCTAAGTCTTTTTGGGAAGCTATGATTTTGAAGCCTCAAGTTTTTAAAAGTTTATAAATCCTGTATAATGTTTTGTTTGTATCTTCAAAGTTTGGATGTATATACAGAGGACTTGGCTATAGAAAAAAATGGTTATACTGGGGGCCTTTTTACCTGTTATTTAAACATAAGAAGGTATAAATGTTGTGAAATTATGTAAATTGAAACTGTTTATAAATTTGATCACTGAACAGAGGACCAGGTTGTCTGCTGCTGTGCCATTGCTTTGCAGAAAATTGAGTGAAGAAAATGTGTGGCATTCCAGCTCGAGTCATACACCCTCATTATGTGCCTAATGGTTGTTTTTGCTTTTATCTGAAATGAGAAGATGGTCAAGGCACAGCTCTGCATGAAAGGCAGGTACTCTTGCAGGTGAGCATGCTTATTTAATACAAAAGATGCTATTAACACAGCAAAAGTTACACCTTGGAATACAGAATACAGAACTTTTTGAACTTTTCTAAGACCATTTCATACAGTTGTTGAATTATTCAGATCTAGTAAAAACTCTGAAGTTTGGCAATGTCTTTTTAGCAGAAGGACTGACAAATTGTCTCTCTTTTCATTAGATTTAGACATCACACCAGTTTGTTGTTGTTTCTAAAACTGTGATAAGAATCCTGTTGTAGCTGCAACCCAGATGCTTTGGAGGGGATTTTTAAAGTCATAATGACAGTTATGTTCTTAGCTCCATGGTGCCTAGCTGCCCTTTGTGCCATTAAAAATCTCCCTCTTTTATGTTTTGTTCAGCATTTTTTGCTTTAAAAACGTATTTGAATTATTTGTTAACCAATCATATTTAAGTTACTTGGTTTATTTGATAATTTCTTTCTTTGGGGAGCAGTCTCAATTTCTGTTTTACCATAGATATGTGAATGTTGTTTCAAGAGTTACGGAGCCTCTTCAGGTCTTAAGTGAGAGCCTTTAGATTTGTTTCAGATGTGAATTTTATTTTCAAAATATGTGTAGAAAGACTACTTTAATCAGGGTAACATGAGAATGTGAAAGGCATATACCAGTGAACTTTGGAATAAATGCTTAAAGGGCTTTAATTTGGAGAGACTGTCATGTGTAATATATTTACCAGCAGTACTGAGAATCAAGGTCTTAATGCCATGATAACATACAGTAATTCCAAATAGTGCAGAAGCTTTAGCTGTAGGGGGTAATTGCTGCTGTTAACGTTTTGTGAAGCTTTCACATGGGAATTTTGGGAGATGGTTTTGTAAGGAAATTCTCATTAAAATACAAATGCTGAAATATATCACTTAAATTATTGATGATAGAAAGCAGTTCTGTTGGAGAGGAAAGTTATCAAGTAGGTTCCCTGCATTTACTTTTATTTTGGCAAAATAATGAGAAGATTTTTGCTGTCTTTTACAGTAAATTATCATTGAACCTACTGTTTGTGGATTGCTGCTGCTGCTGTCTATGGAGAAACTATTACCATTTGATGAACTTGTGCTTAATTTGTCAAATGGAATTCAAACAATGAAAATAATTCAGAACCACATTTACGAGATTTATGACTTCACATATTTAGATCATGAATATAATCCTCTGTCTGGCGATTAGAGATGAAACTAATACTGGAAAATTAACTGAAGAACCAGTATGTGGAAACGGCCAAATCTGCAGGGAAGTGTTATCACACAGTATACGAGACATTAATCATACTTAAATATGTATCTGCACTCCATCAGTTTTGATAAATGGTTTGCGCTCAGCACAGGATGTGTTTTTTCACCAAAATCACAAAAAAAAAAAAAAAAAAATTGCTGGTACTGGTGCATTGTGCAGCAGATTTGAAAGAAATCTGCCCTAAATTTGGAAGGAATCTGAAATTAGTATTCTATTCTGCTAAGAATTTTTGGATAAATTGCATAAAAGATAAGTACTTTAAAATGTTTTGGAAATATTTTTAATTTTGCTCCTGACCCAATGTCAGGATTGGATTGCAGTCTAACTGTGCACTTGTGGGTGTTTTTGATATCCTTCCTCCTTTAGCCATCAGATGCTAACAAAACATGTTTTGCGTAACAAAACATGGAATTGAGCCTTGTTGGGTTGTGAGCATTTTCAAGTCCTGTTCAGGCTGCTTTCCCAGTGGGTGTCCGTGCTTTTCCGAAGAGAAGAGCTTGTCTGGGAGCTTTACCCCGTGGGCTTTTGTGCCTGCGTGGCACCTTGGCTCCGTGTTGTCACATCGTGCTCTTGCAAGGTTGTGGGTGTCAGAAATCCAGATCTGATTTCTGCTCTGCTCTGGAAAAAAGCACAAGTTGTGAAACAGGAGGGTGTGAAATCCTGGTGGTACCTGCATGGATGCGTGACGTGATAGCCAGGAATTTGTCAGTTATCTTTGTTTTTTGTCTTCCCATCTCCAGTGTAAAAAGAAGAACAAAAAAGCCTCATGGAATGTATTTTATGTGTCCTAAATGCTGTGGGCAGCTGTATAGTGAATTATAAGAAGTGCATGGTTAGAAGTAGCAGTCTCCATCATGTGGCGACTTCTGTAATGAAAAGAGCTGTGATTTTTTATTTTCATTTTTTTTAAACAGACTTTCCAAGTATAAGAATAAAGGTAATATACTGTACCCTAAAGGAGAGGGTGCTTTTTGACCAAACACTTGTAAATATGACTTCCCGGGATTCTGAATCATTGGGAATTGTAGCTACTTATTCTGTTGTGAAAATTTGCATAGCATTAAAACATATTCCACCATAAAAAACAATTGACCTGAAATTCCAAGGATGCACTGAATCTCTTCATAATTTCTACGATTATATTAAAAAAAAATTCCAAAATGTTCAACAGACTTCCCTCTAGATATCATGCAAGCTTTCAGAGAATAGTATTTCTGGAATATGTTAGGAAATTAAAAATTACAATCCAGAAAGACCTTGCAAGTTTACTGATGCTGCTACTGCTGCAGTTTACATACAGAAGAAAGGCAGTACCTCAATGGGAAGCTGGAAAATACTTACTGCTCTCAGCAGTAAAATATTTTGCTGAAATGAAAGCGACAAACAATGTGCAATTGAGACTAAAAACGTAGTACATGGCTACACATTACTGGTTTTATAAATAGGATGCAAAGAAATGTGTGGAATTGAAACTATACATAAAAACGTCCTAAAAAGCTTGTAAATTTGTGCAGAAATTGCTATAGGACACAACTCCTTTGCAATAACCTTTATCCTGCTAAAATTCACAAGTTTTTATTCTTTACTAAAATTAGATTTTGGGCTATGTGATGCAGCATTTTTACTTTTTATTAACGTGATGTATTAAATACTTTGGACTTGTTATAAAATCGTGTACATCTGTATCTTTACTGGTAAGAAGAACAATCACGTTCAAATAACATACACCTTGGACCAGGCTGAAAAGTTGATTGAATGACCAGTTGTATATTATTGTAATTGGTTATTTAACATAAACTCATTTTCAGTGTGAACTCGGTTGTTGTTATGAACTGCCTGAGCATTGTATATCATAATTCAGTTATTCTGTATGAATTATTTATTTGTAATTTGACATCTTGTTTCAAAAATAAAATTAATTTCACAAATCAGGCCCTAAACTTCATTTTAAACTGCCTTTTTTAATCAAGCTGAATGTAGATAATTTACACTCGTACATGAGTAGATTTCTGTAGACTTGAACTGACGTGTAGCTGTTGGTGTGATTCCGGTTTTAAGAGCGGTGCCGCGTTAGTGGCATTGGGGATGCTGCGTTATCGGAGGGGTCGCCTTGGCCGAACCCCCTCTCCTGTTGCTTTCTATCCCCCTTTACTGGGAAGCTTTTGCCCGTGGCTCCAATCCTGCACCGTGTGAGTCTGGGGCACCGAAATACGAAGGTAGTGAAGGTGAAACGGTGCCTCTAGCGATGGTTTTGTGCCGTCCAGGCGCTCAGGATGCCCCTCGGCCGCCTGTGTTGTATCCATCCTGCTGTGGGGATGCTCCTTGTGTCTGTTCATGCTATTGATGATGGGTTTGTATGTTCAGATTGGGTAAATCACCCTTATGTGTAAGGCTCACCAATGCACAGGTAAAATGTAGTATCTAACAGAGTGAGAAATTAACTTACTTCTCTGAAACTTTAATTTCAAATGAAGATAAATGTGCCAGTTTAAAGATGAATGCAGGAAAGTTGGTCTATGATTGGTCTAGTTTTCAACTACAGTAAAGTTTATGGTCTCATTTTTTTTCTCTTTTATTTGTATATTTTCTCTATTTACCCTTCCCTTTTTAAGAGTACTGGCTATGGGCACATCTTGCCTAAAGCTCTAAGGTTCTGATGATTTTTATACTATCTATGCAGGTGTACTGCTGCAGGCGGTCAGCGTTAGATTTTCATGGAGTTTGTGGGAAAGAGGCAGGATCTCCAAGTGATGTTACACGCGTGCAATTCAGCTTTATGAGATCTTCAGTACTTAAATTTAAGGCTGTAATTACAATCCTACAAACTTGCTCATAGCAACCCAACCTGCAGACATCTCAGTTTACTAAATGTGTCCCCGTTATTTTTATTTACAAGCTCCCTGGATCCATAGAGTTGAGTGCTGGCTACCTTCCCTGCTGAATAGCCTGTCTTTATATCTGTAACCAGTCATGAGAAGACTGCAGTTTCCTGCAGTTTTTTGCTTGCATTCAAAGTTACTTCATTTCCTTGCCTCCAAGACTGAAAACTTTTTCTTTTAAATCCTTTTAGTATAATCTGACACATTATAACTGATTTGTCCTAAGGCACCCACAGCTGCTAAAATCCCTTTAGGAGGCTCTTGGGTAAAATAGCAAGCAGTTCTGAACTATTGCAGTGGCTGATTTCAGAAAGAATGAATATGTATCTGTTTCAGGAACCTTAGCTTTCAGAAAGTGTTTTTGTGGATTGGATCAGAATAGTAGATGCAAGAAAACTATGGCTATAAAGTGGAAGGCCTGAATAGCTGTGGTTGTCATCACCAGTGGAATCAAGGTTTTTCCTTTTCCTGCCATCTCCTCTAACGAGCTGAAAAACAGTGAGTACCTTTATTACTTAAAAGAGTATTTCTGAAGGTCTTAATTGTTTATACACCAAAATACAATGGCAATAAAAATTAAACTAGGAAAGACGTGTTATATGTATAGAACTGTTTCTGTATTTTATATGCTGACCCATATCACCAATTTGGAAATTGGTGTTCTGCTTTAACAAGTAAATGGTGGTCTCTGGGCATGGCAGCCCGTTGCAACCATATGGAGGTAGTCTTTATATTTTTATATTTTAAAAATTCTGTTGCAAGCAAGAGAAGATGGAAAGCAAATGCTGTGGAAAATTACTGCTGTTTTCCCCCAGACATCTTGTGCACGGAGTGGGTAAATCTGCACTCAGCAAACTGAGGGAAAAGGCAATGCTCTGCCTTTCCTGTGAGCTGGGGCAGTAACGGATTGGAATTCTTTGGGTTCAGGAGGAGAGGACTGAGCAGTTTGCACCGAACTTGTGGGGTGCTGGGGAAGATGGAATAATTGACAACCCAAGAAAGAGTAGAGAAGAAAGCGCTGGGGCGCCAAAGCCTGATCTTTGTTCTGTTTTTGAAGGCTTCCTTGGTCGCTCGCTCTTCTCCACAGCTGCCTTTTTACAGCACCATCTTGGAAGTCCATTTGCAAATACCATGTGGATGTGAGGAGCGGATGGGAGCTCCCTCTGTCCTCGGCTGCTGGGCAGGAAGCTCCCCCTCGCTCCAACAGCCGCTCCTAGGACATCCCTGGTGCTTCCAGCTTCTTGCTTCTCCAGGCTAGACCCCCCTCCAGGGAAAAAAAATCCCTAATGTTCCTGCAACATTTCTGGTGGGGAAGAGAGAAGCTCTTGGAGGAGGTAAGAGTAGTGGCTGCTGGTTTTGATTTCTGTAGGCAAGGCAGGTCTCGGGGAGCTTTGGTTCCATCAAAACGTCCCCTTTTGATAAAGCAGGAAGATGCAAGGGAGGGGCTGCTGATCAAATGAGCTGCATTCCCCAGGACTGGGTGATGAATAGTTGTCTGGCAAACATCTATGCCTGCAACACAATGTGTTTGAAAACAGCTTGGTATTTTAGCCTATATAGCATTTTTTTTTAGATATTTATGTCCTTATTTTGTCATTCTAACCTGTATCACTCTTCTATCTAGGAGTCGTAAGATGACTGACCTCATTTTCTGCCCAATTTTCTTCAGCAGGGAATGTGCTAAATCTTGCTGGCAAGCTATGGAGATAATGTCAGAGACGACAAGTGAAAAATTGAGGAGAAATGTATTGGCAGGCCTTTTTTGGTAAAATACTGAATGTTACCAGGAAATGGCTTTTGCATTTGGATAATTCAAACCAGCTTTCTGGGACAGAATTGGTCTGCATAGGCCTGTGTACGTGCGGCTCCGTGCGTGCAGTGGCCAAGCGCCGCGGCCGTTTGGGTGGAGGGATGCAGAGAAGGTGGATTAAGGTAGCCCGTTTTCCAAAGAGTATTCAAAATGTCTGCTTTAATATTTAATACTAATTAGAGAAAACATCGGTAATTTTCACCAAGAAAGGTGTGTGAGATTTGAACCCCAGGTTTCATAATATCTTGGGTCAAACCAAGCGTTTAGCCCTACCTTTAAGGGGAAAAGTCAGCTCAGGTTTAACCGGCAGCTCTCGCCTCTCTCCGTGATGTTCGGCTGTTTTAAGGCTCTGGTTGATGCAGCGACGCCGGGGTCCTGCCCTCGTGTGCGCTGGGGGTTGCCGGGAGGGAGGCACCGCTTCTGCTGCCGGATCTGCCGCCTTCGTCCGGAGGAGAGTGAAGCCCGTCCGGGAAGAGAGCGGCCGGGCAGGTTCCCGCAGGGATGGGAGCTCCTGACGCCAAGGATGGTAGGTGGTGCGTGTGTGTGTGTGCGTGTGTGTGTGTGTGCCTGTGTGCGTGTGTGCGCGTGCGTGTGTGCGTGTGTGTGTGCGAGCCCTTAGGAGCAAGCAGCCGTGTGTAGTGACGGGTTCCGTGCACGTCACATACGGAACATGGCGTATTTCAGGCTGCGAGGTTAAGCAGTGCTGCTGTGCAGAAAACAGCATTTGCCACATTGTAGTGCCTAGCTCCTGGAAATAATCTCCAAATATGATGACTTTTCAACCTATTAAACAATTGCAGTCAGTATTTGTTTACTTTTTGTCACAAACTAACACTATTATTATTTGCAGGTAGTTGGAATGCCATTTTTTGAACGTATGTCTTTAACATAAAACTTCACCTTGCTTTCTGTTGAGCTGTGGTCATAGTAACTGCTTTTTGCAAAGGCCCTACAGACAGGGACTGTGATCCCTCTGCAACGAAAAGATCTTGCTCTGAATCGCGCTCCGGTAAGAAGTCCTGGGTGAAAGCAGAGGTAAAGTCATAGTTTGCATTTGCCTAATTGGTAGGGATGTTGTTTTTGAGACTTTCCTTAGTGACACTGATCAGATGCAGTTCAGTGTTTTGCTGCATAAGGGTGACACCAAGGATCTTGCTGCAAATTTGTTATTTTTAATGTTATTTTTTTCCCCCTAGCTGAAGTGTATAACTGATAAGATCTAAAATGATTTGCAAAGAATAGAATCCAATAGTTTTCATTATCTGAGGTCCCTGGAAGGTATGTTGTGAATGCTTAGGAAAATGTAAGGGAACTAGTTGCTAAAAATCATAAAGAAATTTATGTCGAGTCATTTGGTTTCTCTGCCATCTCACCCATGTTTACTGAGTGCTGCTGCCAGTGCTCTTGGGGATTAAATCTCTTTGCTTTGTTTTGTTGCGATTTGTGGCTTAACCAGTCTGTTCCAGCTGAAGTTGTGTAACAAAAATATCAGGAAGACTCATAAATAAATAAATAATGACTTGAGAACACCAGCGAGCAATCCGGCCTGCTTCCCCTTTCTTCTTCAAGATACGTGTGAGTCATGTACATAAATAAATAAATAAATACATTTCAAGACTAATTTCCACATTAAAAAACAGGTTAAAATAGGTTGTTAAATTGATGATTGTGAAACCACTAGTATATTTACCTCTGTCCCTGCACTATGTCTATTGTGAATTAAATGTTTTGATACCTTGCTCTGAGACCTCTTTTCGTCTGGAGCCTTGATACGTGGTTTTCTTTGGGAATATGTCCTGTGTCATTATCCCTCTGAATCACTGCTATTACATCAGCTGATGTTTTCCCAAAGTGCTAGTTCACAGAGTGTGTTATCAGTGGCTTTTCCATGAGTAACTCCCTTTAGATCTTAACCCAAGGAACCATCGTGGACGTGGACGCTGCCCGGCACGCTGTCGAAGTTCCCAACTCGCAGCTTTTTCCTATTTTGTGAGTTGGGTTTTTTTGTTTGGTGTTTTTTTTTTTTTTTTTTTTCGCTTGTGGCTCTTCCCCTGGGGCCGGCCTTGCTCCCGTTGCTCCCGTTGCTCTCAGACATCTCTTACAGAGTGCAGGGCTGATCTGCCTCCTTTTTTTTCCTGCGTTAGCTGCCTCCCTAAGTGGAGATTTTCAAGGCTGAATTCCTTTGGCGTTTTCCAATGCCGCTTCCCGTTACCGAGCGAAGCTCTGGCCTTGTTGCAGGAGCAGAGCGCGCTGATAGTCTGCTCTGAGAACCTGCCTCACCCCCACGTTCACTGCAGAAACTTTTCCACCGTATTTTGCTCTAAAATATGTAACTAGGTTTCTAGCAAGTAGAGGGCAGTCTAACTGTATCGCTTTGGGTCTGTTTGTTGAATTTGGGCGTTCTGCAGAATTGCTTCACTCTTTCCCAGCACAGGCTCAGGAAGAGCAGCTTTGGTTTGAAAATGCAGAGACTTTTCTATCTTTCCTGCAGTTACCAGCACTCGGTTTCATTCCCGCAGTTTTGGGCTGCGCTGACACCAGGCACTGCCATGCACTGCCATGCATCAGTCATCTTCCTTGCTCGCTTCCCACCGTAGCGAGCAGGGACAGTCCGTGTGCTGGAAACCCAGCTGCTGTCGCAGGGAGTGCCATGGGTGAGGAGCAGTGCTGAGACGGGAAGGCTTCGCTCGGTCGAAACCCCTTCCCTTCTCCAGCAGTAGCTTCATCCCTTCATCAGTGGTGCTTGCAGGCAGCAGCAAGAGCATCTGCTTGGATGGCCAGTGTAGCAGCCAGGCAGGCTCCTCCGTGAATCACACGTGCTGGGAAGAAGGAATTGCTGGCACATAGCACATGAGCAGCACTGCTGTCCTTCCATAAATATGTTTTTTTAAATTATTATTCTCCTCTCCCAAAATGATAGGCATAGAAAATCGCCGTGCTCTGAATAGGTAGTTCTGGTGCCACGTGAATCCAGTTCATTTAAATTTCTGTAACATGATGGGCTCTTGCAGAAGCATGGCTTGGACAAACTGGAAAACCCAAGGTAGGTGGAAAACGCTAAATTATTAAATTGCAGTGAGCAGTGGGAATCCATCCCCCTGTCCTTTCACAGATTCTCTGCTCCCTTTTTTTTTTCTCTTCTTTCCACATTAGAAAATATGCCAAAATAAACCTTTCAATTTTTTATGATTAGATCAGCTTTGAGTATTTTTTTGAGAAACCATAGAATTATCAGAAGATAGAGACTTACCTGTTCTAAAATATCCTGGAATGCATCTCATCTGGCAGAGCCTTTTTAAGGGAAGAGTTTGCCAAGGTGTATGAAGAAATATACGTTGCATCAGCTGCGTTTTCTGGAGGGAAGCAGCAGCTGAGGTCTCCGAACACGGGGAGAATTGGGGTAATCAAGTAGGTGAGGACAGATGTTGGGGTGCGTTGGGGCACCTTTTTTTTCCAAGTCCCAGACCGATGTGGGACTGATCCTGAGGGAGCCCCCAGGGGCCTGCATGGGGCTCGGTGCCTTTGGGCAATAGCTTTGTGCAGTAAAGGACCAGCACCTCTAATGAAGGTTAAACCGTCGTGTCTTTGTTGTAAGATGCAACTTGGGCTATTAGGAATTCCTTAATTTCTGGTTAAGAAAGTTGTAGGTTTTATGTATGCTCAATAGAAGCTATGACGCTCTTAGTGTTATATAAAATACAAAACCAATAATCTTTAAAAACATTATTAAGTACAAGCATTATGCATAATCACTGGAATTAACACATTGTGTAATTTGTACTATACCTCTCTGCACAGAAATGCATCTTGCTCTCCAGAAAGTTACTTTATATTTCCAGGAGTTTTCAAGATAGACTTTCTTTAACCAGCCAAAGATGATAAACCTTGATGCCGGAGACCTCCTGCAGTCGTGTGTCAAGTGACCTGCTTGTCTTCAGTTCCCTTTGGCCAGGTAGGGTAAAAAGCCTATGAGGAAGAAGCTCTTCAAGTCCTACGGACATTGTGATACTGCCTTGGGGCTCTGTACACCTTCTTTGCATTAATCTAGCTGTTCCTTTATATTTTCCTTTTGTTTCCTACCCATTAGCATGGTCTTATGCTATGGTCTTACTCTCCCGTGTAGCTGGACCCATCACAGATTAGCTTTAAGTTCTGTTCTTAATTTTGCAGGGGCATCTGCCATCCAAGCCATGCCCGCAGCTGTGGGAATACGCTTGTTCTGTGGTCCTTGTGCCTCCTTTGCAGCTTGCAACACTCCTGGCTAATTCAGCTGCAGTCTCTCTCTTCTCCAGCCTGTTCTTTATCAGCAGCTCAGCTGTGTGTTCTTGTTATAGTTAACAATTGCCTGATGACTTTCTAATTCCAAAGCATATGTGGAACCACCAAGTATAATGAAAAAACATTAGTTTCATTATTGCTTACTAAATAACAATAATTCTTTGCATTTGCTTGGAAGAAGTGCAATTATCCCACATTCATCATACAGCTTGAGGACATGAGAAGCAGTTAGGAGAATAGCTGTAGAATAAAACATCTAGGAGTAATTAGAGGAAGTCCTCTGAGGAATCTGAATTGCACAGCACCTCTTCCCACCCTACCTTTTTCCAGATCAGTTCTCTCCATTCCGCTCTCCCCACCGGTGGGGCGCTTCGTCCCGGAGCTCCCCTCCAGCGCAGGCGCAGGGCTCTGGGGATGCTGCTGGGTGTCCCCTGGGGAGCGCGGGGCGGCCGCGAGCTGCCCCTGGGGTTGGGAGCGCTGCCGGTGACACATGCCGTGAGCCAGCGGCGTCCCCGAGCGTGCGACGCCGCGGAGCAGAGATGCAGCCACGGGGAAGCCACCGCCGGGGCGGCTCCCGCGGGACGTTAGCAGGGCAGTTGGCTCAGTCCTGCTGAGGGCAGGACCATTAACTTGGCTTTTCACTTCCCAGGCTAGTAAGCTGAAGTCTTGGCAGTTCTAAAGCATGTTGTCCCCACTGATTTTCTGGGCTGGTCCAAGCGATGCTCGCAGATGGGCGCTGCCTGAGTAATGTGGGGCTCAATCTGAGCGTGCCATGTCCTGAAGATAAGCAGCTGCGCATGGCCCTGGGATATGGAGGCTGGCAGCAGATGTTTATCCCATGCGTTTAGATGCTATTTGCAGTGTTGCTCCAGGTCGCGCCCACGGCAGGATGGGCAGCGGCACCACACGGT
Organism: Tinamus guttatus; assembly: GCF_059628265.1. NCBI lineage: Eukaryota > Metazoa > Chordata > Aves > Tinamiformes > Tinamidae > Tinamus > Tinamus guttatus. The sequence continues at coordinate 889,523 of NW_028288845.1, forward strand.
GCCGACGGCCGGGCAACGTGGGGACGTCCCACGCGGCCCCCGGGAGAGCGCGCTTGCTGACCCCATCTGCTTCTCTGCATGATGCTAAATATTTATCTTCTGGCTTGTTTGTTCTGGCCTGATTTTCTTCCGAGGACGCTGCCTGTCCTCCTTTCACCTTGCGGGACTTGGGGCAGAGCCCTGCGTGCGGCAGAGCGGGGCCAGGAGCTGGGCTCCTGCCTCCCCTTCATTGCAGGGAAACCATCCACCCTTTTGTTTTGGACCGAGAAAGCCAAAAGTGTCAAGTTACAGATATTATCTGATTCCTCTTAAAGACAAAGCTGTGCTTCCTGTGTTTTTAGTTTTGAAGAAGACAGAATAAGTTACCTTTGAATTAGAGTCCAAATGTAGCTTCGTCATAAAAGTTATGGAAACCTCCTGGGGTTTTTCACACTTTTTCATTTCTTTTTTCACCCTTGTTTTCTCCTGGATCAGGAGCCATGTAGAAGCAGAGGGAAACACTGACATCTCCTTCTCTAAATTTCTTTATATCCCTAAAGAAATACCTCGAAGTATTGCAAAGAATTCTGTCCTTTATCCTACTTTATTATGAAAATTGAAATGTAAATGTCTCTGTAATACCAAAACAAAGTCAAAATCTCTCTCTCTCTCTCTCTTCCCCCCTCCCCCAATCCCTTGTTTTCCTGGCTTTGTCAGGAGCTCCTCAGCTCCCGGCCACCCATCTCCCCTGGGAGCAGGAGGTACTTGCAGCTCTCTGCCCGCAGTGCGAGACAGGACTTGCACAGAGGCAGCAGGAGCAGCTCTGCTCAGAGATCTGCCCTTCTTGAGCCCATGCACCTTCATAGCAGCTTCAAAAAAAAGTGTACCGGCCAGGGACTTCGTATCTGTATTTTTCTTTGTTTATCTTCAATACTGCTTTCACAGATGAAAGGATTAAAAAAGAAATATCTTCAAGGCTAGCATAAGGTTTAGCTGATATAAGAGCTACAAGAAACCTTTACCGGGTGGAGAAGGATGGTCTTGTTGCTGGGGTAGAGGCTGGGCACCTGGAAGTCTATTGGCTTCCTGCTAACCTTAGGTTTAATCTCTCTCTGCTGTAATTGCTTTTCCCGGTGGATGGCACACACACTATGAGCCTTGCAAGGCTCTGTGAGGGGGTCCCAGGTGGTCCAGCACTTGGTGTGAGCAGGGAGAAAATGTCCTTGGCGCTCAAGGAAGCGGGAGAGGGCGGAAAGTGGGGAACCCACTGTCACGTTGGCCTCTGTACAGCTGTGCTGCTTGTGCCACTCCTGAACACTTGTCAATCACAAGTCGCATCCTCTAATTGTTAGTTTAAAGAAACAGATGCATCTGAGGTTTTCTTTTTTGGTTTCCTGGTATTCAGGGTGCGCAAAAGGCTGAACTTTTCCCTCTGACTGCAAGAGTACAAGGATTTCCTTTCTTCCTTGTCTTTCCTTGTAGCAGCCTTGGTTCCTTCTGGAAAAAAATTGAAAAACATCCAACCAAAGGTAATTAGATGAAGCTGACAGTACGAGAAAATTGTGAATGGTGTCTTGACAACAACTGAATATCTCAATCGCATGAGGTGCCTGGTAAATTGGCAGCAGTCAATAGTACGGGGCCTGCGTAAGTGTGTCTGTGGATCATGCAGCCTGAGTCCTGTACAGCTCAGTCATGGATGATTCCACAATAAACTGAAAAACAGCTATCTGCAATAAAATAGCAATTTGCTCCTTGTTAGGTGTCCCTTACACCATAACTTCTTACTGAGAAGACTTAGCTCTTCAACTTTAGAAAGGCAGCACTGTGTAAGTAATATAGATGCAAAGGATTCTGGAGTGGTCTTCATCTGTATTTGGTGCAAATCTGCCTTTTTTTTCTCATTTTATATTGTTTATATCAGTAGAAATCTATTATGTTTAGTCTATAATTTGTATTTACTTAAGATCTTCTGTTTTACTCTGTGTTTTAAAAGTTATATTGAAGCTTATCCTTGAAAGAAATGTTATTGAAGCTATGCTTGGTGTGCCGTAGTGTCCACAGTGTATTTTCTCATTAATTATTCTCCCAATATCCTGTGTGTGTAACGTCCAGCTGCCTCCGCTTCATGGCAGTCTAATTTCCATCACAGCATTTGTTCCCGTGCATTGCTCGTAGCTATGGCGACATCCAACCTGGTCCTTGTTGGGGATCTATCAGCTTATTCCTATAATAGTTGTTATTTTTAAGGACACTGGCAAAGTCTACAGTGCTGGTGTCTGGCATGGATTTTTTCATGCGATAATGAGCCTATTAGGTTTAAAATTGGCTGGTTCAAAATCGAAGGGTCACATAAGACAATGGAAATGAAATGGAAGTGTTGATAAATTAGAGGGCAAAGATTGGGCTCATGTTACTCAAAAGGCTTCAAAAATATTTAATTTAGTAAATTGGATACTTTCTTGAGCTAAATTATAGAGAGCAGCCTACGCATGGTACACACAGGGTCACAGAAATGGATAGCTGAATCAGTGCCTGTAATTTTCTTTTCAGATACAGCAGACCATGAAGTCATTCAAGGGAGATAAAGAAAAAACTAAAAGCAGAACTCAATATTTTGGCAAAAACCTGGGCTTATATTTTGGCAAAAACCTGGGCTTCTCCATATTGTGAACTGACTACCACTGTGGTTTTTTTGTGGGGTATGTTGCAAACTTTTCAACTATGAGACGGACTCTATTGCAGCTTCCTACCATAAGGAGTTAAAAGCTGTTGTGCTTGAGGTGGGAACCTCCCCGTTTTGCCGTGTGCCTGAGATGGTCTGTGGTCCATGGCACAAACATCCATGGTGTTTGAGAGGGAAGACTGAACTAGAGACCAGCAAACCTTTAAGTGTGAAACCTGGAGATGCTCGAGCAATGTCCTCAGCGGGATGGACCGGTAGGTAGCACTGAAGTGGCGTTTTGCAGGTACTATGGCATGTAGATCACCCTTTACTACTGTTGTCATCAATGGGATAAGAGTCTAACGACTGGTGGCTTGCAGAGCCAAGTTAGTGGGAATTTTATCTACTGATTTAAGTATTAAGCCCAAAGGGCAGAACGTGATTCACCTTAAAGAAAAACAAACAAAAGCCAGCGGCTTCAGTGGGAAACGGCTCCTGCGAGGAATTGTGTCTAACGGAAACGAGAAGTTCACAGGCTGAGCCGGTGCTCGTTGATTGGCTGCGATTTAGCAGATATTTTCTTTCCTTGAAACGCAGCGTAGTGGGAGACTGTGAGAGAATCCTGAACTTCCTCTTGCGAGACCGCGAGACCCAGCCGAGTCACCAGAGAGGCCCGGGAGCCCAGCGGGAGCTCGCGGCTCGGCCTCAGCACACGCAGGAGCCAACGTAGCGGCCTCTGCATCGATGGTCGCGCCCACGGCTGCCCAAGCACCGAGCTCCTGCGACGGGAGGTGCTTTCCAGCTAAAGCTTAACAGTTTGCAGCAAGAAGAGTCTGGTCCCAGCAGGATTTCTAGAAGATGCCACTCAAAAAGTAGCATGGCATCATCCAGGTTTTCAGTGTGTTCCCTATTTTGAATCATTTTGCAGCTATTTTTTGTCCTTTTCAAAACCAAAAAAGAGAGGTCTTGCTTTACTGGGACTCCTGTACCATGCAGAAGACCAGAACAAGGTTCTTTCGCCCTTGCAGCCCTCATAGTGTCATCTTACAAGGTTTTTCATCCAGCTTCTTGGTGACTTTGTGCTGTCTACTTTTCAGTTCATCTTCTGCAGTAGTCTTCTCAGAGAGTTAACTTAATATTTGAAAGAAGCCTGAAACATTTACAGGAGTTTGTTTGGTCTTATCTTATAAGTTCTTGGGTTGAGGAAAAAATAATGAAGGGTCAGCTTTATTTTAGACATGTTTCTTTGTTAAGCATCAAGTCACAAAGTTTAATCAAGACTTCTTCCTCCCAGAGAACTCATTTTGTTCTTACTTGTGCTCATAGCTAATCCTAGTGCTCAGTTTTTATCCACAGCAATTAAATCCTAATGTAGTTTTTCATCTTCAGCTGTTGTTTGCAAAGGTGAGGGATTTGCCATGAACCATTCCTAGGTTTGGGCTCCAGCCCAAGGAAGGTCTACAAAGAATGAATACTTGGGCAGCAAACTTCCCACACTGTGCACCCATCTCTGCTGGAGAATGAGTGACTGCTGACAACGGGGGCAGAAGACACTCAGCCCTTAGGGATGGGAGGCAAGGGGAGCCACAGGCCTGGCCTTAGGCATCTTAGGAACACGCCTGGCGCCAGCCCCAAATCCCCAGGGAATGTAGCTGACGTTGACCATTAGGGACATGCAGGAAAGAAGTGTGTCTTTGGTGAGAAGGGAGGAACCACTTTTGGCAGCTTTCTCGCAGAGGGAGGTATTTGGGAAACACTCAGAGCTTTGCAATGTGGAGCTGTCCCGGGTGACCTGGCATCCTGAATGCCTGGTGGCTTATTGCTATTTCAGTGCGCAGAAGTATGCGACGGATCTCTCTAGAGGCAGATGCAGGCCTGACCCACAGAAAAACACACATGATAGAATTTGATGTGATGCAATAAGTATGTTCATAAACAGAGTTGTCAGGAAAAAGGGAAAAAAAAACTATAGAGGATATGGACAAGTGCTACACGTGTAGTGCTGAGGAGCATATGTGTATGTGGTTAGGCCTTTTGCTTTGACTTTTAGTTTTACTTAGACTTTCCTGACAATCTTCCATTTCCTATCTCCATTTCCCCTATCCTTATAAGCAAGCAATGTGCTTTTGGATGGTTTCGAGAGATGCTTTGGCAACTTGTTTTCTCAGAGACACTGAAATTGTAAAGCAAAGGCCACAGGGCAGCAGGAGCCAGAGAAATTGTGTGGAGGCAGCAGCCAAGGAGAGGCATGGAGAGACGTGGCTTACTGCATGCCTGGCTTGGGTTGCTTGGCCAGGTGGGAACAGACAGGGATGAGAACATGGGTGGTAGCGTGCGGGTGAACACTACTGCTGTGGGTGATTTATGTGAGCAATTGCTATGCAGCATGATCTAGATTTACCAAAAATATAGTCACAGTGCTTTTTGGAAGCCTTCTAACTTTTCTATTTAAGACTGGATTAGTACTCTGCTAATGCTTGAACCTTCAGGCATTCATGAAAGTCAGAGTCTTGTGCGTATGACTGATTCAAAGTTCTTTAGCTATGTAATTCAAAGAAATATTAATTTCTTTGTTTTATGTTTCTAAACATATTTTTCTCTGTCTTCCATCTGGTGTAGAAAATTCGTTTTTTCTCCAAAATGCTTCATTTCAAGAGCTTTTTGAGAAAAGATAGAATCTCCCATTTCTACACAGAAATCCCCACTTCCTGTCACTACTTATGTTTGAGTGAAACACTTGCCTGTGCTAGCATAAAGAGTAAGAAGACCACACAAGACAGACCACATGTTGTTTACTTTGGGCTGATTATTCACATGTTATTAGCAGCCAAGACAGAGGGCTGTTTTCCCCTAAGTTCTAGAAGTGTAATAGCATCGAACTGAGAGTTGTCTTCATTTTCACTAAATATATGCAAGAAGGGCTTGCATCTCTCCCCTGAGTTATAAATGTCTATACTTGAAAAATATGTTCCTTCCGGTTTATTTTATTATTCGCAAGTAAACTGTCCCTGCTTAGAGTGGGTGACTAAGTGTCACTAGCTTATTTCTGTATTACTTTTTTATATGTATATGAGTTTGGGAGCTTCATTTTGATTCCTCTGATGCATTGCCAAAGCTCTCCCTCTTTGCTTTCTCTTCAGCACATGGCAAGGTTGTAGTCTTACATGGGATAGCAAACCTGTGGACCACGTGGAGACCACTGCAGAGGCTTGCCTGTTTGCTATCTGCTCATGCTGAGGTCAGATGCATCCTGTGTCCAACCCTTTTCCAGGGCAGGGAATCACTGCGTTGTCAAGGCAAATACCAGGAGGCCTCCTCCTGCCAGCCCTTCTCCTCAGAGGGCTTCCAAGGTCTGTATCTCTGAACTCTTCTGACGTTTCTTTCATTTCTAGAGGGTTTGCCTTGCTCAGGAACCCGGTAATAGGAGATTACATTGCTGAGGTTCCACCGATTCTCCATTAAGTCAAATTACCGGGACTTGTGCTGGATAAAAGAAAGGAAGCTTTCCTATCACTGAGGAAGGAATATTCTCTACTCTGTTAGAAGCTTGTATGACCCCACATTGAGTACAACCATCCACTGTATTATGTATTCAGAGACTCTGTTTCTGCATGCTCACGTTTGAGACACCATTAACTAATGCTACAAAACCAGGTTGACCTCAAAGTTTGAGTGGAACTTTGTGAGACTATTGTTCAGATGCAAATCCTAGCCAATTTTTAGGTCTCATTCTTTGTTAACGTCATGTCTCCATAGAGAAAAGGCAAATCCATGAAGCTGACAGCAACTTTCCGATGGGTCCATTCTTTGGGAGTGCGAGTTCAGCGATGGGTTTAAATCGCCTGTTTTGTGCTGCCCTTTTTCACCTCGTGGCATGCTTCCCACCTGAAAATATGCATCTTTCACTACTGCTTTTTTATTACCTTTTTCTCTTTTGTGACTTGGTTTTCTCTTGGCTACAAACCTGATATCATCCTACTGATGGTACTTATACCCTAGGTTGGTATTTTGTGTCTTTTGCTGTTGTTTCCAAAGCAGACTTTTGGAATAAGAATGCAAGTATCTGTCCTGAGCACTATTATGCACTGAAAGTGAGTATAGTCAGCAGATGCCAAGAGGTAATAAATAAAATTGAAGTGCTATCTTAGTTGCCTCATTTTGAAAGGAGATTGCAGTAGGAAAGGGCAGTGGTGAAATCTGAACTGTGTTTGCAATCCCATGAAGATACAGATCAGCAGAGCCTGAGGAGAGCTGTCTGTAATGGCTGCAGCAAACGTGGAGTTTTCCGAACAAAAACTGAAAGGCAGCATTACAAACTCACATGAAACCAAGTGCTTGATGTTATACAAAGTCAGAGGGCCTTGAACATCAGAGAGAAAGAATCCAACATCTGGTATCCATGTGAAAGTGAAAAGTATGGAATGCAGTGAAGGTCACAGTGACCTGGGATGCTACACTGACACTGCTCTGAAGAAGCAGGGACTGCTCTTGGTGAAAAAAAATTCCAGGATTGGAAAAAACAATAACAAAGAGAATGTGTCATGTTCCTCTCAGGCCATGCACCAGCTTTCACTTCAGCTGGACTTGATGTGCAGAACTGAGAAAGCAGGATCTGTCCTTTCATGTTGGCTATGCTCCCATGCACAGGAGAGGAAACTGAACTTCTCCATGTTTCATTCCTTGGAGAGATAGAAGATCACTGTGACACTTGCCTTATCCTTATTGCATGCTGTTGTGAGTGCCTGAAGGGATAGAACTGCTTTTATATAAATGTTGTCATCTTCACCATTTCTTGATGTACAGAAACTAAAGCTGAGCTGCCAAGGCTTAGTGAAACCAAGCGCCAACTTTCTCCTCTGCTTCAGGGTCTGTGATTGTTCCCTTTCAAATTCTTCTAGGTGGGGAGCCCCTCAAAGTGTTGCGTTGCTGAGTCTGAAGTCATGGAGTCCATGGTCCTTACCCTGTTCACATGAGAGTGTGTCCTGGTGCCCTGCTGCTCTTGATTTCTGTGTATTTATTTATTTATTTATTTATTTATTTATTACAAAGCAAGATGAATTAAGTAACCTAGGATTACTAATCTAGGATACTAGTATACTAATCCTAGTCAGCAGAACTGAAAAACAGAAAGAATTAGAATTCTTGGATGAATGAACTGTGACAGTAGAGAGTAGGTAGTGGGTATTTACTTTTTCTGGAAAAAAGCAGAAAAGTCCCTAGAAGAGTAAATGCAGCCTAAGAAAATATTTTCTGGCATGAGGCAGTACATGTTTTCCCATTTGAATATCAATTTATGCAGGTAGCTGAGCATTTATCAATGTATTTATAGACCTTCCTCCCTTAGTTGTGGAAGCATCTCTTAACTTCTCCCAGAGATTTTCTCAAATTTCTTATCTGTAGACAGGTGAGGATTTAAGTCAAGAACCTGAATACTTTGTGTACCTCTGTCAATTTTATTTCATATACTTCTCATTTACTGGCATGTGCTAAATTTCTCAGATCATGAAGTAACTCTCCCGCCCTTATTTTTCTCCCCCGGATTTCCAACCATTATTTCCATTAAACATTCCATTCAATCTACATATGCACAAGGAAAAAAAACACAATCCTATATACCTCTCTGTTCTCATGTTTTTTTCCATTGTATTGATTTTCAGGTGATTATTTCCAAGAAGAAGCGTGTGTAGAGCCATACTATCAGCATACATAGCTTCCTATAGGAGCTAGTCCTTTAATGGTTATGTCTTGTATCTTTAATCTTACTAACTCACTAAAAGGAAAAAGAAAAAGGAATGAAGCATTGGGACTTTAGATTATGCCAGTAATGGAGGATTAGATGTGTATTTTCCATGTCAGTCTGAGGAGTGTCATCTGAGTCTCAACGTCATGTTGGCCTCCCAATGGATTTTTTTGTTCCTTTTTTTTACTCGCTCTCAAATTTTTAATTGCAGAAAGAATTCACATTGTACTGATTCTCAAGCCATATAATGAAGAATTTCTATCCATGGGATGCCTTGAGTTACACTTTTTGCATCCGTTGGTGATGGAGGTTTTTCATGAAAGTCTCCTAGACAATGATCTGCAGGAAAAAATAATTTGGCATTGCCAACAATGTTATGATCTTTTAATCATTGCAGTGCCTAGCTCTTCCTCTGCTTTATGAGTCAGAATGATTTCCAAAGGGGGATCTGGAAGGTGGTAGCATCAGCATGAGAATTATCCTTAACTTTTATAGTCTAGATTGGGAGTGACACAAAGAAGGTGAAGGGGGACAGACAACAAGCAATAGCTAAAAGTGCAAGAAACTTGGAAGTGACGTTTCAGGGAAAATTCTTTACATTTGGGAAAAAGAATGGTCTGGAAGACAAAAAAGGAAACCTCAAACAAGACTTATCTAGTAAATTTAACTCCATAAAATAACAGCCATGAGGCAATGTAAAATATATATTGAAGCAAAAGCCATTTTGAAACATAAAATCAAAAGGCAGCAATTTTGTAGGCTTTTTTAAAAGATAGAGATGTATTTTCTACAGGGCACAGGCTGAGAAAGCTGACTTGTGGCATCAATGCATGAGCAGCATATGCTATTCAGATGGTTATTCCCCAGAGTATTCCTGTCTCTCCTCTTGGTTTCTTCAAGAAAGAATAGGGAACCCTTCCAGGACTTTTAAAATTAAACTGTCTCTCAGCATTAGGGGCTAAGAGATAGGGAAAAGTTGTGGTCATCAGCTTGCCAAAATAACACCCTGGCAAAGCATTTTCAGCAGTAACTACATATGATTATCCAATTAAGTCATTTTTCAGTAAAATTTCAGGGGATTGCTTAAATGTACGAATGTACCTGGTGGGTCTTCCTGTGCACTTGTTGGGTGCTGAGGTTCATCTTGGTGTCTCACAGACTTTCACCAAATGAGGAATAGGAGGCTGTGGAGCAGGTGGAGGGAGGGCAGCTCTGGCAGAGTGGGTCTGCTTGGGGGACCTCATCTCCCTGGTGGGAGCTGCGAGGCACCGGTGTCTCCGCATGCTTGAGACCTCTCCTGATCAAGGTGAATGATGAGCTGAGGGACAGGGCAAGCTTTAGGATCAAGCACCTTCAGGTCTGTTTTGTGGGGTCTTGTGAGCACAGAGAAGGGCTTTCTGCTTGTACTGAGCCAAACTTCACTTACCCAGCCCTCCTGGGTGTTTCCTCTTCACTTGGTGAGTGTCCTGCATGAAAAGATGTGACACTTTCTCAGGAATGCTTCCCATTCCAAATTTACAGAGCTGAATGGGGGAGCAAATGGCCAATATGCTTTTTCAAGAAAGTGTTTTGTTGTGAGCTGAGAAAGGTATTAAAGAAATATCCCCAAAGCTGGCCCAGAGGCTTGCTCAGCCTACCAGCTAATAGGCTCGTGCTGCCTGCTCAGTCATTTGTAGGGAATGGGGAGGAAGGACCCAGGCTTGGCAAGCTGGTGCTGCAGACAGATCTTTTCAGATGAAATCCCAATAGACGTTAGTCCAATGTCAACAGCTCCTGAGCTATCGTATAGGAATATGCAAGGAAAAGATAAAATCAACAACCTAAAGGGTGCATCTTCTATTTTAATGGATAGAGAAGGGAATCTGTCTAATATATATATGTATATATTTTCTTGTAGAGTTGTTCAGAGAGACAATGGAAAATGTTGATTCCAACAGATATAATTCTGTCCTTTCTTCGATTTTGAATTTTCATTTAAAGTTGCTCAATCTCTCTTCCTCTTGCTTTTACTTGCTTGTGAACAGAGGTTTATCTTATCTGCCAAAACCTCAGTGGAATTGTGAGGGCAGAATTTGGGAAAGAATTTGCTATCTGTGCAAAAAATCCACAAGTGACTGTGGAAAAAAAAAAAAAAAAAAAAACAACCCAGACCTACTGTAAGAAAGCTCCAGCGCCAGTCAAGTATTTTCTGGAAGTGAAGTGTCCTGTTACATAAACATCCTTGAAGCTTTGCAGAAGGGGTGACGTTCACATCACATATGTGGGGCCTGACTAATTGGGCTTTGTGTGTGAGGAGTGGGGACGGGGAGGATGAGGAAGTGAAATCCCCGAGGTGCAAGCAGGGCTGCTGCTTCCCATGGCCTGTACTGTGGCTTACGTGTTGCAAAGGGGTCTTGGAGTCCTCGGTGCCACGGTGCTGACCATGGGGAACTCTGCAAGCATCACTGACGAGCCTTGGCCCTCCAAACTGACATGGAAAGTCTGGAGGGACCTGGCACAGTGGTGCCCATTCGGAGGGCATGACTCTGCCCCAAGATGGCCATCATCTCATCTTAGTTCAGTGGTCTATCTACACATAAAGAAGGTGCAGACCATGCAGCTTCTGGCTTCTTCTACAAATAGTGGGAGAAGGGGCTCCTAAATTCAGGAGCTCTCCATTACCCCTCTGGAGGAGCTGGCATCTTCCCCCCGGCTGCCTGGGGAACCTAAATCCCATAGCTGCCTTCGATTCCTGAAGTTAGATGGCATGAACACCCCTCGCTCGAGCCCCAGGACTCACCCCGCTGCCCTGTACCTTATGCAAAGCGGTGCTGCAGCACAAGTCAAGAGGCACCGCTCTGTTTTGTGGGCACGAGGAAGCTTTATCACCAGTCCCAGACAAAGCAAATGCACTTTCCTCCCCCAGTTCTTCAGGGGAAACTATGTATAGCAGGCATGCAAGTAATGTAGCAGTGTCAACTATAAAATTCTCACATATATTTTTCTACATTTTATGTCAAATGATTTGCAGACTTTTCTTTCTGCACAGCAGCTCTCAGGGTAGCAGTTTAGATTTAGCAACTAGGATAGCAGAGAAAAGAACAGATTTACAAGCTGGAAGGGCCAGTGCTGAACTGGTTAGGAAAGAGTAAATCCGAATTCCCAACTCTTTTTCTTTTCACAGCTGTTAAGAGTTCAGTGGGTTGAACTGCAATCCTTCAAGTTCATCTGTTGACTCCAACACAAAACTATTATAAACTGTGCCTCTAAAACACGTGATGATACATTTCTTGAGAGCTATTTATTCCAGCTGCAGCAGAGGAAAGTTTTCAGAACAACTAGCATTTCGCAGAGGAAAGGTCTCCTGAGCTTTGCAAAGGAAGGAATTACTTGCATACCAACGTAAGTTGCTTTTTTTTTTTCTCTCTCCTCTATACTCTTCAGTAAAATAACACTTCTAATTTTTTTACCCTGTTGGAAACCTGGTCAAACAGGAAAAAAATCTGATTAAATATCTAGCAGATTATTTCCATATAACATTCTTTCTTCTTTAGTCATGAGGACCGAGGGTCTTAGAATAGAATTTGATATGATTTAATATTGTTTTCTTGTACCTTAATGTTATCTGTAACTACATTTTGCTCAGCTACAATAGTAATGCAGAAGTACTTTAGACTGTGCAAGCTTCAATCAGAGGTGTCTTGCAAGCTTACAAATTAGAAGTAACAAAGAATAGCTTGGAGCTTTTAAAAGTGGGTATTTTCTGGAGCTGTTTCTTTTAAGTATTTGGTCCAAAGTTTGATATCTTAAATACATGTACGAATTTTCCTCCAGGCTTCACTGTTGTAAAGCAGTTTCAATGCTGAAGATGGACCATGCAAACATGACCCAAACCATGCTCAATGCTGAAACCCGTAACGTGGAGAAGAGCAATGGCAATGAGTATTTCTACATCCTGATAGTAATGTCTTTCTACGGGATCTTCCTGATAGGGATAATGTTGGGCTACATGAAATCTAAAAGAAAAGAGAAGAAGTCCAACTTGCTTCTGCTCTACAAAGATGAGGAGAGAGAATGGGGGGAAGCTGTGAAGCCTCTACCAACCATATCGGGGCTGAAAGCCGTGCAGATCCCCATGATGCTGAACATGCTGCAGGAGAGCATGGTGCCTCCTCTGTCCTGTGCCATCTGCTCCATGGAAGGCAGCAGCGTGAGCTCCGAGTCCTCTTCCCCAGATGTACACTTCACCATCCAGGAGGAAGTGCTGGATGCTGAACTAGGGGAAGCGTCAGAAACGCTTCTCAACGAGAGCAGCGAGGGCTCTGCAGAAAACATCCACAAGAACTCCTAGCAGTGGCAGGGGCCACCGCGTCAGCCAGCAGAAGCGTGAGTAGATCTGCCACGACGAATCCGTGATCCCGCTTTCCTGCTCTCCAATGGACTCTCAGCTGGTATCTCTGCCCCGAGCCCGACAGGTTCCTGAGAGCTAGGAGGAAAAGGAAGAAGTGTCGCCCAAATCCAAAGTGTAATTTTGCACATAGTCAGGATGCTTAATATTTTACATTACTGTCTTTTTCCATAAGAGCGAAGAGTAAGGAGAATGTATATATATATATATTTTTTTTTTCTAATGAGGTAACTATTACTACCAGTGTCTCCGCATATTTCAGAACTCTGTAAATATCTGGGAAATGTTTAAAAAAGTTACCCTAGCACAAGTGTTCTGTTGTTAAAGCCTATGGGTACTGCTCATTCACGTAAATGACAGATAAACTGTGATAAACAAGAAGTACGTCTAACATTTTTCATATATATATATGTATATATGTATATAAAAAAAGGACAGACAACAGCAGATTTGCTCAATGAGACCTCAAGGGCTGAAGCTTTGTCTGTGCTGTGGTTGACAGGAGATTGCACCATAGCTGGAGACTGACCTAACCTGAATTTTGGTACTGGGGAAACAATGAAAGAAAAAGGACAAAGAAATAAAGAGAAAAAAAAGGAGAAGAAAGAGAGAGGAAAAAAAGAAAAAGAAAAAGGAGAAAAGGAAGAGACCCAGGTTTCCAGGAGACTTGTAAAGCTGGAGTTCAGGTCTGTGCCACTATGCTTTGCTCTGGTTGTATCTGTGCAGGCTGGGTCAGGCATGCCAACTTCTGCAGCAGTCCAGCCTTTGGCAGAGGCACTATTAGGAAAAGTGGTTTTGATTTTTGTTTTTGTATTTTTAAAGACGTGTATATTTGCTCACTAAAAGAAAAGATCTACAAGTTTTAAAAAAATATTTGTTATAATGTGTAAGAACTAGAAAGGCTTGAACAAATGCTGCTTTTTTGTTTGTTTGTTTGTTTTGAAAAATGGACAAAGTTCAGAACAGGATCTAACCTAGCAAGGTTGAAATTCTGGCCCTATTGAAGTCAACACCTAAGTGATACTGACTTCAGGGCACATGCACAAGATTTTGTGCTTCTCTGCTGGAATCAAATTCTCCATTTGAAGTCAGTTAAAATCTACCAATCCATATCACTAAAGAATCTGGTCTTTCTGCTCTGTTTAAGCCAGTGTAGGTAAATGTTGTATTACTTCTGTTTTACATTTTATTTTATCAGCCTGCATGTGACACATGCATTTCTATAAAGTCAAGAGTACCTACCTTTTAAAACCACCACAAACCTCTCCCCTACTTCAATGGTACTGTGTTTTCATTTTATTTTATTTCAAATGCTTGTGATCTTAGCTACTAAATTATTGCACTGTTAAAAGAATTAATGTTAATATTTTAGCTAGTTATGATTATCTCAATCATACATTATTATATTTTGTAGTAACTTATTGCAACATTTGGATTAGTTCTGAAGCATGAGGGCTAAAGAGCCTGAACCTAAAACATTGCACAGGAAAATGCTCTCAAAATGTCTTCACATATTTCCCATGTTAAAATAGCTCTGTGATTTATCCACTGGCATTAGGGCTTGAGAGGCAGCTTGAAAAATATGAACTTTGAACAGCAGGAATAAACCAAGGCAAGCGTCTGCGGTAATTCTGCCATGTAGAAGCAGGAACTCTTGTTTTTTGGCTGGAAGGGTTAATGCAGTGGTGAGCCCTGCAGTTATCACTGCATCTCTCCAACAAGAGCCCCACTGTGTAAAGGGTTTGATTCAGTTCCTATCGCAGGCAATGGGAGCCTTGCCATTGACTTCAGTGAACTTTGGATCAGACTGTAAAAAGTTTTTTGGTAGATTTACTCCAAAAGGGGCTGTTTTAACTTTGAAAGAAGCCAAATGAAGTTTGGCACTTTGCCTGGAGTCACTTGAATCCTGAAACTTTCCAAATGAGACTGACATGCGTGAGTTGTCACATTTTCCACTGCTCTCCCCTCTTTCCTTTTTTCTTGGTATAAATGTATTTGTAACTGTAAATGATGTATATAATTCCTATCACTAAGTTGTATATAATTGTCTCATGTATTTAAAGTTTATTGTCTCTACTGGCACTATTTTTTATTTAAATAAAGAAACACATTTTCTGGAAAAGATTCTGAGCTTTGTTCACTGCTTCAAATAGTTTTCCAGTAATGATTCTAGGCAAGTTTTCTACAGGATCTTCTCCTTAGACCCTTTCTGAAGTGTTCCCTGGTGTTTGACAGCAGTGCTGTGCCATGGGCTCTTGCCATGGCTGAGCTGGGAGCTCCAGCTCTGCCTGGGCTCCGTCCTGGCTCCTGAGCACCAGGCAGTTCCCTCTGTGTGCTGTGTGGGTGCAGGTGCTGGTGGAGACTTCTCTGCATGGGCTTATTTTAGATTGTTTTAAAAATCAGCTTGCTCTAATAAAAGATCTTTTAGCTTTAATTATATTATAGGTGCAAGTCCCCACAAAACTTGTTCCTCTGTGCTCTGCTCTCATTCCTGGTTAAATAATCCTGAGGTCTATTCAAAAACTTCTGTGGACCTAAAGCTACTCATCAGCAAGCCAGCTTTTCCCTCTGGAAGTGCAGCTCTCATGGGACAGCTGCAGACTCCTGGAACAACTGTTCAGTCGTGTTGCTTCTTCCTTGTCAACTAAGTTGCTGTCTCGGTGTTTCAGTGTTTCCATTGCCACGACAATGAATCAAGTGACTTCTGACAGGGTTGGTGATAAGAAGGAAAAACAGAACAAAACGTAAATTACAGCTCTGCTCTGTGGATCAAAAAGCTGGCTTGTTCCAGCAGTTGCTTGCATTAAATTGAGCCACCATCCAGGGAAACATTGTGTGCTTTGGGGGCTATTTGCAGTGAAGTTAGCTAGTAAGCATGCAAATGTGACCACAAGCGAGAGGGAAGCATCCTTGGCATGTGGAGAGATGCTCGATTGGGAAAAGTATACTCGGTAGTTCGGCACACATCCATTTCCTGGGGCATTTTTCTTTGGGCACATTAATATATGCATGGCACCAGGAGAAAAAGATGCAAAGGAGTATTTTAGCTTACGTAGTTAACTGGAAGTGCCACTGAATGCAACGCCGTGTCAAAGATGGTGTGGTGACTCAAGAGTACCACGTAATTATTGTTCCAAATGGAAAAGGTGCTATCAGTCTTTAAAAAAGTTCTGAATGGAAGAAAGAAACTTACCCCTATTAAGCTAGATTTAAATCCTGTTGACTACTTAGGAGATATAGGTACTGCTGGTTTATTTAAGCTTTTTCAACAAATAGAAATTTCCAGTGTGCTTTAGTAACTGAATTGAATCAGATTCACAGCTAATACATCTTGGCTTGAAAGAAAAGATAATGGCTTGTAATTTGACTGAATTGAGATGATTTTATTTTTACAAATCCATTGTTTCTCAAAAAACCCTAGCAATTAGGCTCCCATTTCCTGGCAGTACTCTGCTTTATATGTTTGCTGAAATAGCTAATATGTGTCTCCTTTGACAGAGAAGGAAAAGATAGTTGCATGTCTACGTGCTCCAGCTCCGGGAGCTATTGTAAAGATAAATGCTGGCTCTCAAGACTACCAGGTGGGGATATGTGACAGCAGGTGTCAGCTCTGCAGCCTAAGGCCTACCAATAGTAGTAAGTATGTCCGTGAGGTTGGTCAGTCAACAGATTGAATCTGCTGAATAACTGAAGTGGAAATGCAGAAGAAGTCTCAAGCCAAGCACTTGACAGGATGGTAAACAGGAGAAGGTGACAGGAACAAGATTACTCCAGGAGTGTTTCTCCTGAGCACACGCATCTCTTGGCCAGGTACAAGTCATCTCACTTTTCCTGTCTCTTTTCTCTGAGTGCTAATTCTGGTGAAGTCTTAACAGACCTGAACGAAGGTTTTCTTTGTTTGATAGGATGAATGTGGAACAAGACGTGGCACGCACTGCCTTGCTGGCTTACTCTCCTATGCATGGGGACATATTTTTGTCACCCTTGAGCCTTAAGGGAGTCCCTGTTGAGGCAGACTTGGCTATGCAGCTATTGATGAGCTTCATCCTAATTACTAGCCTGCCCTGTTGATACGGGTCATTCATAATCTCTGAACATGTCCAGTGATGAAATTACCATCGTGACGTGCTACTTCCTTCATAGCTCCCCACTCAGAGAGGACCCACTCAATGGTCCCTGTCCTAGTAGAAAAAGTCCTTCATGAGGCTGGTGCCAGGTACCTGAAAACTTGTTCCTTCCTCTCACAGGATCTCCCAGGACAGCCATGCTCTGGATGAGTGGAAGAGTTAACCAGGGAGGGGAAGGCTAAAGAATGGTGGAGCCCCAGCTTTCCCAGGCTGGGACCCAAGTCCCACATTGGTAAGCAAGGACAGGAGGCTCATGTGTTTGGACCTCCACACAAAAATTCTCTCTCCTTCTTGGTGGACTCACAGTGGGTTCCCTGGATCTGCCCCGTTTTCAGATATGTGCCCGCACCCACGTGAGAAATCAAAGAACTTCTCCCTCGTTTGGAAAGGAAGCAAATATAGAGAAAGGGACTATTTTGTCATTTCTGTGTCTAGGTTCTCAGTATTTAGGTGTTGGACAATGTCAAGAGAAGGAGCTTCAGCATTCTCTGTGCCGAGCTTCTGCACAGACTGTATGGGACCTTTATTACAACCATTTCAGCCAAGACAAGGTGAAACCATGTGCCTTTAATTTAAATTTCAGAATTTAAATACCATACAAAGAAGGAAGGAAGCCCTATCACATGGTAGGTAAGTGGCCAGATAAGTATAGATACAGATGGTCAGCGGGATGCAGAACAGCATACAGGATTGCTCCAGACAGTAGGATGCAACTGTGCCAAAGCTGGACCAAGCTCTCCTGTATTTGCTGATCCTCACAGGTTTGTGTTCCAGTCTGTTCACATCTAATTGTTCTAGTGGAAAGCTGTTATTTCTCCTTTAGTTCACAGCTCTATTTTTGGTTCATAACATAATTTTTGGATGCAAGAATCATAAAAAATTATACAATTGTTTAAGCTACTGTTTTTCTAAGCATTCGTATTTGCCACTGTGTATTTGGTTGATTAGCTTTAGTAGTCTTTCCATTTTTGCATGCGTCTTCATTTCCAAGTGCATACAACTAAAAACAGCTGCAAGATCAGCCTTCTTTTTCAGTGTACTGACACATCTATATCCATCTCCTCTAGGGAAGAAAATGTAAAAAAAAAATGAAATCAATGAGCACTGCACTTTTTCAAAAGTTAATTTTGGTTTGGTTTGCATTTGGATAGCATTTTGGTTTAGTCCTGGCTAGGTTAGACTGCCACCCCAAAGAACAACAGCAAAGACCACCGGACAGTGCATTCCCAGCCAGGCTCCATCTCCCTCCTGGCTCACCTGTGTTCCTGGGAAATCTGCTTAGCTGCTCTGCACTTCACTTCCTTATCTCTGTGCTGCTTATATTCTGGACTGTAAGATGATGATGTCTTCTTGACATATGTGAAATACGCATGATTCTCTGATGAAAAGCATGGTATAAATGCAAAGCAATTGTCAGCCTAGGAACAGTGGGCTCTTGACTTCCTTGACACTACCAGATGCTAAAGTAGCCACTAGCAACAAATGATGCTTGCTAGCATCAGTGGTGGTCTGGAAGCTGGCAGCTCATCCTGCAAGACATCTTCAGGCCAAGGTGAGGTGTGAGCGGGGACTTTTTGTCCAACTGATAGGAGAGAGGAGGTGCCAGGGAGCAGGGCGATAGACCTGGGGTGTGGGATGCTAAATTTCCTGTTGTATTGCTTTGCAAAACCTATCACCCTGGCTAAGATCCTCATTTATAAGCAGGAAAGAGGAACACATCTTCAATACATGTGCCTGAATGGAGAATAAATACACTGGGAAGCTCAGGGTGCTGAGCTCTGACAGCAAGGGAGCGAGAAAGGATGGATGAGTTGTTGCTCTTTGCACTCTGAAAAGGAATAGCAAAATCCCAAGGACGTCCTCGGGGTTGGACTCCAGCTGCTGACACCAGCACGAGCCCTCTCTGGCCCCTGCAGCTCGGCGGCCCGGGAGCCGGCCTGCGGTGGAGCAGATCCGCGGCCTGGACAGCTGGGTCTCATCCCAGCAAGGCAAATGTTAGCCGAGCAGCGCGGGCAGGAGGATGTGAGAGACAAAATGTTCACAGGAGATTCTGAATTGCTTCCTAGAGAATACACAAAAGCCCAGTCTTCTTCTCATCAGGAGGAAATGCAAACCGGGTGCCTCTGAGGACGTGTATCCTCTTTCTTCCCCTTCAGACTACGATAAACTGACCAAGTAGTGTTTCCTGTAAGGGGGAAGGGAGGAGCAGAGTGGGAGTAGAAAAGGCTGCTTGTGTTTTTTAGCATTAGGAATGGAGTTATGTAGTAGCGGATAAAAGACTTCTGAATTTTACACAGTCAGGCCCCAGTGATGTCCCTCTCAGGATCTTAATAGAGCGTCGTTGTTCTTACAGATACCTGACGACCCACTGTTATTGCTGATGCTGTCAGTAACAGCTGGCTAATGAGCACCATTAATTGCTCTGCAGGGTGCTCACGCTGTGCTCCTGCTGCCATGGCAAGTAGGGGACTGTTGATACATGTAGGAGCAGGAAATGGTGCTGGAACTGCTGAAGAGCATGGCTGGAACACATCTCCAGGCTGCCTCTTCCACACTCAGCACTGCACAAAAGCACTGTGGGATGCCTGGGGTTGTGTTAGTTTTTATCAGCTGCATGGGGTTTTACACCAAGGGATGCTAGTAATGACCTTTATATCACTGCTGATTTTGGTTAAAAGGGTGAGTGTTATCTGGGAAATGACAGTGAGGCACAGGGGTGATGTGGTGGTAGCACCTACCTGTAGTTATGGAGGAGCTGTTGTGCCTGCATCAAAGGAAGCAGCAGCAACAGCTCTGTGACATGCCCCAACTCCTGCCCTAGCTGTTTGGTATTAAGCATAATTAACTTCAGTCACATCTAATTAGCTCCTATTTGGCCGGAGCAGGAACCTCCAGCCGATTCTTACTGTGAGGTTTTTTTTTGTCCTATATTCATCAAGCTGTTAAAAGTGCAATGTGAATGAAACACCAGAAGGAAAAGAGACTGTGATTTGTCTCTGCTGGGTTTCACTGTTAAGCAGATGAGAGCAGGGACTGGCAGTGTGATGTATGCTTGGTACTTGCTGGCCTACAATGGCAAGAAAAAAGGAAGCCTTTGGGCTGTGTATTCAAGTTTTTACCACTTCAGATGAACTATAGGTACCATGTTTGGCATTTTGGGAGTTATCTGCATATTTATGTGTTATTATTACTATTATATGATTCATGAAGGACACTCAAGGTACTGGAGGATTCCTTTTGTTAGTGAGAAGAATTTTTTCCATAGCTTCACTTCCATGGTCTTTTGTCTTGAGAAGAACTGTCATCAGTAAAAAAGTGAATGTAATAATTCATAGGGAATAGAGAGAGCTTTGGGATTAAGTGTGTCCTGTAGAGGAATATTTGTGAGATACACACGTGCCAGGGAGAGATTGCAGAGCCAGGACTTTAGAGTGAAGTACGAGGCTCTTTGTGTCTTTGTATTTATAATGTCTAGACAGTGAATTTTCTGTTTTCTTCTGCTGAGAACGGTGCCAGTCTGATCAGAGCAAGTCCAGTAAATGGACTTCTATATGCATGTGTGTTCCTTATATAACTTTTTCTTCCCCATCAGTACCATTTTTTCCATAGGAAAATCCGGGGAATTTATATTTTGAGGCTCCTCCCTACCTTTCTTCTCTCTTTTCCCCTACCTAACACAGAAAACACAGTTTAAGGCACTTCAGTCGGATTTATATTTCTTAGTACTTCCAGTGCTGATTTTCCTCTCTCTTCAACAGCTCTATATATTTCCTATATAAAATTTACACACTGTCATGTGCTTAACCTCAGTTTTATAGGGGCCTGGAAGCATGAGAGACTGTTAATTTTACTGGTTATAAGCGGGACACCGAGGTGGTCACTGCCATGGCAGGTCACCAGGCTCTGCAAGCTGGGACAGGCCTCGCATGGGGCTGCGACTGTCCCGGGGGCCAGAGGCGCCCTCAGGACATGGGAAGGGTGTTTGGTGATTACAGGCCCTGCCTCTCCACAGCCAGTTACCCTTGGCAGGGCACAACCCTCTTTGGGTCCCACATGGCAGCCTGAAGGGTGACAACTTGCCCCGGCCTTGCTCCCACGGGTGCAACTGCGGTGGGGACGGGGGCTGCAGGTGGGGCCTGGGGAAGATAACCCTGCCTGCCCCGGCCTCACCAGCCAGGAAGTCGTCTTTTAAAAGCAATGTCACTCCCTTTTGCCTTTTTTTTTTTTCTTTTTCTTTTTCCCCTGTTTGTTTTGTTCCCTCCAAGCTCTGGAAACGTTCACTTTATTGGTAGGGAGCAACTTCCCCGAAGACGATGCAGGAGATTAATGGTTTGCTGAAGAACAGGCAGGATTTAGCCTGTCATCAGGAGACCCATAAAAGCAAGCATGCAAAACGCGTGATGGAAAGGGAGAGCGGCCCCTTGGCGCTGGCAGGGCTGGGGCCGGGCCATGCTGGTGCTGCGGGGCCGTTTCCAGCAGCACCGTGAGCCCCGCGGTCCCGGAGCTCTGCGAGCCCCTTGCTGTGCCCCCGGGGTGCAGTTTGCTTTGAGTGCACCTTTGCGTATAGGAGGATTTTTTCTCATTTTGTGCAGGAATACATGCTGCTGCGTGAGCGGCGCGCCTCGCGCGTCACTGGGAATGCACTGATGGCAGCCGGGAACATTTCTCCTGGAGCCCGCGCAGATATCGCAAGTGATCCAATTTGAAGCATTGCCTGGAAAGTGATTAACTCCTTTCAGGCCTGCTCAAAAAGGAGCAGCGGGGCACAGACTCCAAGGAGTCCCGCACGTCACTGCTGCCACATCCCCAGGCTGCAGTGCTCCATCCCAGTGCTGATCCATCAAGGCAGCTTTGCTGCAGCAGCAAAAACAGCACCTTTTCCCTGGCTCTGTCATCACAAGCTCCGTTACTGGGGCTTTCTGAGCATGTGGAAATAATGACTCCATGCGTACCCCATGTGCCAACTTGATGACTTGGCACATGCACAGCTGTTGTCTGTACTCCCTGCCTTCTTCTAAATTGGCCCAATTTCCCTGTGCAGTTGCTGGCCTCACCTGCTAGCACCA
Organism: Tinamus guttatus; assembly: GCF_059628265.1. Taxonomy (NCBI): domain Eukaryota; kingdom Metazoa; phylum Chordata; class Aves; order Tinamiformes; family Tinamidae; genus Tinamus; species Tinamus guttatus. The sequence continues at coordinate 911,487 of NW_028288845.1, forward strand.
GTCAGAGTGCTGGAAAATGAGCGCTGAGCTGTCATACCGCAGCCAGCTTGTTTGGGAGTGGGTTTCTTTGGCTTGGGGTTTAAAGTAGCCTCTCCGCAGATTTGTTAGGACAGTTCATCCTTTGCCCCGTTACCTTCAGCCCAGGATCTTCCTCCTCTGGCAGCTGCCCTTCCCAGGAGTAGGTCTATTTAAGTAGGCTTCTTTCTGTATATAAAAGCAGAAACAAAAATCAGGCAGTAAAAGAATTAAATGTGCATATCTTTCTAGCTCCATGTATTTCTTTCCAAGCTGATAACAGAGGGGTTTGTGCTGGGCTCTTCCCACAAGAGGCAGCTCCCCTTTTCCCATTGCAGCTCCAGCAGGCCCTGGAGCCTGGCACACTTTCCATGGGCAAGTTGGATATGTATCATCCTGCATAGACCTTCCTTCCTGGGCTGTTTTACCACTTTCTTGCAAACAGATAATAAACCCTGCAAACGTCTGACTGTACCTTCCGGGTGCTGCCACTGATGCTGTTAGGTCTTTTGCCACTACCTGAAGCACGATGCTCCTGCTGCCCAGCAAGCCTGGCACAGCACATTTACTGCCTAGTTCCCTAAGGCCAGTCAAGTCCTTTCTAAGCAATGCTGTATGCTGATCACCGGCTTTCTCTCCACTGCATCTTTAATAAGAGCAGCTCTGACAGTGAGCCATACCTGGTACAGCTCCTTTTAGGAGCTAGGAAGGGACGTAGCAGGCTCTGGTGAACGTGTCCCAGGTGATTTGGGTTACTGTTTTCTGGCCGTGGCTGCAGGGCTGAAGGAAGGAAGTCACCTTGCATGCGGTGGCAGTGGCAGCAACCATTTGCAGCACGTGCCCACCCAAAGAGAACCTTTTCTGCAGGCTGGAGTTGGCTTTGGTGTACCTTGACCAACATGTCCTTTTGGGTGGCTCTGTATGTGAGGGCGGTGCAGTCTCATCTGCTCTTCCCAGGGGTTCCGTATTTCCAGTGACTTACGAAAAGGGCAGTTCTGCCAGGCGCTTGGTGACCTTTAATTCGAGGAGCGTTGTTCCAGAGGATGGCTCCAGCGGCTTCGTCTGCTGCATTGCTTGCAGTGATAACGCGATGATGAGCGCCCTGGAAAGCCAGACCACGGTTCTGTAACCGTGGACTAATGAAACTCATGGCGAGCTCTGTCTTATCCAGCCTGCATGAAAAGAGCACCTTGTCTTCTCAAATTACTGTTGTTTAATACCTACAGAGAGATGCTCCCCATGAGTCACCTGGCCTGCCAAAATGAGACAAAAAAATCTGGAGGATAATAAATCTATTGGGAAAATGATATTTAGGTCATCCTCAAACTACTTATGAATTTATATCTAATTCTGTAACAATTTTTTTTCCCCAGAAGTGGATGGATGGGGCAGTCAATGTTTCCTTTTATACAGTAACTCAGTGATTAATGCCTTTGCTCAGAAACAATGAATCCCTCTATCAATCCCATTCTTCACCCAACTGGGTGAAGTTGGGTTATTCAGTGCCACTGAACTACTGGTGCTTTTGAGCATCTTAGGAAAAGGCAGCATGCTCACCATTTCTCCCACTGCATCGATGTCCTCACAGTATAAAATAAGCAGTTCCTGAATCAAAGAACAAGAAATGGCAAATGCTCTCTAGTCTGGCTGTTAGCACATACACAGAGAGACAAAAAGATACTGTATTTCATTTACTGCTCTGGTGACTGCTTAGAAACTGGTACAAAAACATTTTTGGGGGGGGAGGTGCAATGACAGTTAGCATTGAGCTGCTGTAGATCTGTCTCTGAGTTTCATGAATCCTTGTATGAAGCAATTTATTAGGGATCTAGGCTTTAGAAACCTGCTAGGAAGGCAGTGAATGTGTATGTACTTGGGAAAGGGGTGAGGTGCTTTCTAACTAGCAGGGAAGACTTATAAGATTACAGTGGGCAGAAAATGGTAAATACCTTAAGCAGATCCATGCCTGATAGAGTTAGAAAACTGGCCTCCAACTTTGTAACATTCTTGTTCAAGAAATACATTTTCTTCCCATGAACTCTCTGGCTCCCTTTCCCTTGAAGCTTTCTATGTTCAGTGCCTGAATTGATGATGTGGATAAGATGAAATTCAACCTGACAAAGCAAGTCAGAGGATGTGAAATCCTCTCTTTCTCTAGCCTTTCCTGTGGGGAAGTAAATGTCACTTCTGCTTAACAGAAAGTTATTTTGCTAGGGATTGAGACTTCTGGATTCAGTGAGATCACACGAGCACTATTTTTGTTTTCTCTTTGTTTTTCTTTGCATGGATCTACTTGGGGTCCTTAAGGTGATATATTAAGTAGGGATTATTCGGTGGTGGCTGCTCATTCTTCACTGCCCTTCTTGGCAGTTGGCTTCTTCTGAAGACTGGGCATTGCCAGCCATGGGATCAGGCATGGGAGTCGGACAGGAAAGTGGGTTTTGCTTTGTGCTGGAGTACTCTAATATTTGGAGAACAAATATGTGGGTTAAGGGATGACACCATCACTCTGATTTTTGCTTGCAGTTAATACCTCCTAGCTAGGTTGTCCTCTTTATTTTTCTTTTTCTCATGCAGAGTAAAAAGGTCTATGGCTCTCTGAGAGGGACGTGATAACTGATCAGTATATAATAAAGCATCAGATTAATGTCAGCCTTAACATATTAAATTGGATTTGCTTCTTTGATTATCTGTTGGGAAAACATGAACTGTAATGGGAGCTGTTCTGTTAATTAGGGTCTGCCCTAAAGTATGCTTTTTGCTCTGGTTGTCCTGGCTCTTGCTGTCCAAACCCCATATAATCTAGAAGATTTTCTTTAAACTTTGTACAATCTTTAGATATGCTTATATGAAGAAAGAATTTAAATCAAAAATAGAGGGAGGTGGAAGGAACAGGGTGACAGGAAAACTATCTGTGGAAACAGAGCTCAAAACTACTTCTTTCTCTGAAATAATCCTCATGAACTTTTTTGAGACTAACTTTCATGACCTAACGTGTTATATTTATATTGCAATATAAACATATTAATACCTGAAAATATGTGGTCCTTATGTTTGACTTTGTTACTTTATGTAACGCACAGTTTAATCTCAATAGCCTCTTAATAACAAAAAAAAAGTTGATTGTTTTTTACTGTTGAAAAGATATTATATCCAATCTCAATGTTCTGTGGTTCTTTATTCTTTTCCATCTGCAGGTAATGTACTCATAGTAGGTCTTGCTTGTGGTTAACTGCAAAGTTTAGTCTTGAAACTTTATAGCGCATGAGGCTAGGAAGAAGTTTCTCCAGCCAGCTGGGAAACTTCGCTCGGGGAGTTGTAAATGGTGTCCGTGCTAATATTTGTGTGTGTGAGGAGATGGATCTTTGGCTTTTTCCAAATATGGCGTTTACACTTCTAAGGTTAATGCTGCCTTTTAACCACATAATACATCACGATGGCCCCAAGCTCTCCCTCCAAATCCTTTTCTGTGGGACAATTTCTGCTCTTCCTTGCATGTGTGCTGGTGCAACATGGTCTGACTGATTTTAACTGTTTCTCACAGAGGTTTTATGGTACTTCTGGTTTAAGAAGTAGAAGCTTTTGGAACAAATGGATAAAAATGAGTCTTAACAAACTGTTGAGGCCAAATGGTGCTGCCCAGGAGTTCTAAAGAAATTCAAATATTAAATTTACTGAGCTGTTAACTGTGCCGTATAATATATGACTTAAGTTGGCCTCAGTGCCGAAGGAATAGCAGCTGACAAATGAATGCCCATTCTTAAAGTGTTCTGGGGAGGTTTGGGTTGATAAGTATGTTTTCAGGGAAAACTAGTAGCAGTTATAATAAATAATAGAATTAGTAGACATGTAGATAAACAGGCTGAAAGGGGAGGTCACATAGCTTTTCCACAAAGAACCCGCGTCTCACAAATCCATCAGATATTTTTGAATTATATGGTTAGTACTGGAATATCTCAAAATCCCAAAGTTCGTCACTGAGATTAAAAGATGAGAAGAACCTTTTATTGTTGCTGTTATTCATTTTGTCCTCCTATAATGGAAGCGGGTGCATCGGGTCAGTGGATGGTAGTAATTAAAAGACAAATAGAATATTAAGAAAATAATCAAAACCTACTGAGAAGATGAAAGAGAAAGCATCATTGTACCATGGCTAGGTTCATGGTTTTCTCGGCTCTTGTGTAGTCTGTGCAGTATTGATCCTCCTATCTTAAGCAGTATGCAGTAGGTTAAGAAAAGATGAGGAATTGGTGACTTGCAAATCTTCAATTCAGAGAAGATATGGGAGATGGAGGCTGGGAAAGGCATATCATGGGAGCTATGGAAAAGGCAAGTAGTGAAAGTGTATCCACTATTTCTCATAATGTGAACTGTAAGTACGCAATCAAATAATCAGTTGGGAGGTTTAAAACAAACCCCAAAGCATACTTTTTTTTCCACATAAACATAATTAAATGATGGCATGCCTTGCCACAGGATGTTTTGAAGGCAGAAAGACTCAAACCATGATCACACAAATCAATGGAAGAAAAAAATCCGCCAAGGATTACTGGACACAAATCTGTAGATACAGTCTCTGGCTGAGGAAGTTTGGATCTGGGAGGATACACTAGGGAAATACTGCTGCTTAATGCTTGCTCTAGGCAACCCGGCTGCCTGAGGAAATTCAGTAGATGAGATGACCTTGGACCTGACCCTGTTCTCACAGAGCAGCTGGGGAATTTCCTTGCTATAATTCAGGGAAGCCTCTCTCCTCCAGATGTTATCCCTGTGAAGGTTTGACTCCTGTGGACATATGTAAGGATGGCAGAGTACAAGTGATTTGTGTTATATCCTGCAAAAGATGTTTGTAGTCCTCTGCCCAGGCTCATCGTGTGATGGGACGAAAGAAAGGAGATGATCTTGCCTCTCCATTTCCTAATGCAGCATCATAAAGTAGGGCAAGTTTGATGGAGCTTCCATGAGCCCAGCAGCTGCACAGCCACCCATCTGCTTCTTGCTGTGCAGGGTCACCTACTGCTCTACCATAGCTGTTATGTACCCTTTAAAATCAGCGTAAGAGTTTTCAGGTCATTTATCCCCAGACTGTAGATAGGTATAATTTAAAAGTGAATGTCAAAAGTTTATTATCTGTCTTTTTAACAGGATTAAACCATTAATTGAAGGGTATGCAAGATATTTTTGTTATTTCTGATGCTAGGGCCGTGTCCAGTATAATTTGGATGGGGTATTTTTATGGGAGTTTTTGGGGGATTATATATGCATGTGTGTCCTCTCCCTCTCCCTTTCTAACAAGTGAAGTGAAAATCCCACATGTTTCAAAAACGGGCGAAAGGAGTTTGCTCACTTTCCAAAAAAAAGTTCTGCTTCACTAACTAAGAATGGAAAATTTCCACAGAAAGGATTGTTTGGGAAAGTTAAGCATGAACGAGCACAAGGATTTTTGCAATCTTCATGTAATAACTGAGATTTTTATGTGTGATAGCAGTGTGTAGAACAGTAGAGACTTCTAAGAACACAGTGTTTTTAATGTCTTCATGAGCACTATTAGTAATCAGTTATGCAGATTCATTTAGGCAGATGATTAATTAGGCTGACTTTTTTGACTTTTGAGGAAGTTAGCTTTTATTTCCCATGTGTTATTCCTAAAAAGTCCTCATAATACTCTTAATATTCCAACTTCAAACCAAATGAATCCAAATCCTGCAGTTGGAAGGCATATGGAAAATGTTTAGATTGGAGCTTAAAATTCATCTGTGCTCTAGAAATTCAGCGAACAGCTGTGAAAATCAAAACCAGATGAGTAATTGGATCTGCTGTCTTTGGGAACAGAATCCGATAGATGGTTTTAATTTACCGTGCACTTGAATGCTCTGTACAATCTTGATGGGAATGCAGCTAAGAGGATGAGTACTGATGAGTGGTAGCTGTGCTGCTTTTCCAGGTGGGCTGTTGGTGGGATTGACAGTGGTGTCTCCTGTGTATTTTTGGATGTAGTAGCTGCTGCTCGGCTGAAGGAATTTGTATTATGAAGTTCTGTGTCTGTATTATCTGAAGTTCCCCTGAGCAAAGGGAGGGCTTCTGCTGCTCGCCTGGTACTGTCTTCAAACACAAAAGAAATAAAAGTGGAAAGGTAACTGCTTTGTAATTGAGATCAAATGCTGGCTGTGTGAACCTGAAGAGCTTCTTCATGGCACCTGGCTTCTAAGGAACATGAAAGGTAGCAAAATAGAAGCTCTCCTCTCATACATGTGTGCATGTCAAAACATGCAGGCATGAAACCTACCCAGCATTTTCAAAGGCAGAAGAGTGCCAACTGAGAGCAGAACATCCTTCTGAATATTCATTGGCACTACTTTGGAATAGGGATATACCTTAAGACTGAAGCTTTGAGGATCCCTTGGTGGAAGTTGTTTTGTAGCGTGTTCTTCCTGCAGAAGGGAAATCCAGTGTCTAGGATCTGTCAGGCAGGGAGGGCAAGCTGAGCAGGTGGGAGGTTGGAAATTTTTGTCCAGGTTTCCAAGCTAAGGAAGCCTGACAGTGCCGCACTGCCACAGAAAGCAATGGATTTACCAGTGAAAGACTCTATTTACTAAGCTGTAATAGAAGTTATAGATATCTTGGTTTGGAAGCTTATAGAGAAATGAAATGAACGGAGGCAGCTTTTCCTTTAGAAGCAAACTAAGCTTCAGTTCTTTTTAATTTTGCATGGGCTTTGCTTATACAGCTTTTCTTTAAAAGATAATTCCTTACTGACGATTTGATAGGGCTTTTTTTTTTAACTATTTACTGGTGATTTATCTGGTGTTTTACACATTACCTGTTGAAGTGTGAGGTTAACTTATTTGAGTACCTAACAGTTAACATCCTGTAATAGAAAGCCCATAGTAGGGTAAAGGCTGTCAAAGTCATTCAGAAGCCCAGATTAAAATCTTTGGGAGAAAATCCTAGTACTTCATATATTATTGGTGGTGTTAACGTGCTGATGAATTCTCCAAAGCTTTTTGAAAGATTTACTGGGCATGGCTTTATATTAGGAAAGATCATTGATTCTTCATCATAAAAAAGGTACTCGGATAACTATGGTTTAATTATTATATATTTTACTGGTCTATATGAGCTACTAAACTAAATTCCTTACTCTTTTATTTGCAAGAACACTTGAGTCATTTAAAGATTTGTGACAAAGTTGCCCCTTGCATTATCTGCAAGTGAGGGGTATTGAAATGATAAGTTATACACCATAGTAGCTCAGCAAAATTGCTACTGGGTCCTGGCAATTTATTGCTGTTCATCTCCTAGAACTGAGGAAAAAGCCCCTTTTCATCTGAGTTTGAACCTTCTTCTCAAATTCAGTCCTCAAGAAAAATAGCTTTAGGGAGTGAACCTGCTCGACCTCCTTTATTGCAAACACTTAATGGAAAGAACTCTTCAGCTTTTCTGCAGTGGACTTATCTTCTCAAGTGTTTGTATCTTTATGATCAGTTATTTTCAGAAACTTTTAAAACTTTTTCTTGTTGTCTTAATATACTTTCAACTTAGCAGAATGTATTTTCTTTTCTCTGTTTGGCCGTGACTTCCACATTTTGAAATGTCTTCCTACTCCTAATACCTGTTTTTGCTCAGTTCTTTAGCCACATCACCCTTTTCTCACTGTGACTCTTGGATTCTCACTCCTGAACTCTATCCTTCTCTTTTGTCAGGTGATCTGCAAGCTGAGAGCCTTTATATGATTATTTTTGAATAGACTCTCTGTTGCCTGCCATTGCTTTCTTCCTGTAGCTGCTCTTATAAAGAGAGAGTTACATAAAAATAGGAATAATAGTTAAAAGAAATGTCAAATTTAATATTCCGGTGGTGGAATTCTGAGGTGTTTTGTGTCCTAAGATCATATTAGAACTGATTAAATTGTGATCACAAAATTACAGTTTTTCTGACATTTTCCTTAAACCAGATCTTGTGCTGACTTGCTACTTTTCTGTTGATTTTTTTTCTGACTTTTTTCCTCCCCAAATTAACTTTTGTTATAATCTTAAAAATCTTAATTTCTGAATCAAGCCACCGCATGGGCTTTATCCAGCCATTATGAGGCAATCGGAGCTGCCCGTTCTTGTTATCTGCCTTTGCAGCCTCTCTAAACTGTATTAGCATTTTATGGCCCCTTTTGCCCAACTGGCTGGATTTGACCTATGCTTTAGTAGGATCCCGTAAGTGAAGTCTATACAGGAATTAAATTTCAGCTGATAGGGAACTGTGGCACAATTTTAAGCATTCATTTTCTTCAGTTTCTGTAACTGTTTAAAATATATTTTGACCTTTTGCACTTGAAAGACTTACTGTCGTCTTGGAAAATGTTTCACTTAATATTATAGCCTCCTAAAGCATGGCTGAAATATCACAGCTTGCTTTAAATATAATGGATATTTCAGATCATGTTTAAAATTTGGAAGCTGCTTGACTGTATTTGCAAAGGCCAAAACCAAGATCTCAGCCTGAAAAATCTCTGATTTCTTTGAAAAAGCTCAGATATATGTATGAAAACTCACCCCACCTCTTCCAGAACAGCTGTATTAGTTGGTACCAGTTAAATAGAGTGAAAATAGAGTTTCTGCAGTGGAGAAAAGGAAACGCATTTTAGACAGGCACAATTAGCTGCTTGTCTTTTGGTCTTTCACAAATGGTTTCTGTTGGAGAGGCTGCTTCAGACAAAGGCCAATTTGCTCCTTGCACAGCACAGAACAACTAATTTATATCATTCAACAGAACTGAAAGCAGCTGATGTTATTAGAAAGAAGGAGAAATAAACAATTTTGTTGTAGAAATGGATTGAACAGTGTCTTTTGCCAGGGATAACTAGGTTGACCTTTGACACTTTGCAGGCAGAACTACAGTGATAGGAATGAAAGTTGCATAATGAACTACAGTGTTGTAGAAAACATGAAACACATCTTGCTCTTGCAATAGACATCATACATCTCGAGAATAAATTCTTCATTATTGGCTGGCTCTATTTCTACAAACTTTGAAAAGCACATAAGTGACTGTGTAATGTATACTGTCTGAAGTCCCATCCATGTAGATATTGCGTTTCTTGATTGCCTCACCAGGACTTAAATATAAGTCTGTAAAACGTTTTGAGAGTACATTGCAGTGATTATATACTCAACAGCCAACATGTAGCTTACTGTTCAGTACAGAAGTTTAAGAGGAACATTGCTTTTTTAAAACAGAGCATAATGACAGTAAGTAACATCTTAAGAAATAGCCCGTGAAGAAATAACATTGTACAAGAAATGGTCATTACAGACGTAAGAAGCCGCATTTTGTAGCAAAGACGCACCCTAGTCCAGGATCTGGTCTGATTTCAGTATCTGAGAACAGAAATGGATAAATGCCCAGGGATGAATGTGAGAACAAAGGGAACATGTAAGATTTTCCTGGAAGGCCTCTCCCAGGCTCCAGCCATTGGATACTCGGGGCCTTCCTGATCCAGACACGTTCACTCTGAAGAAGGAAAATGTCTTTGGTAAATTAGCAGAGAAGACAAGCTCAAAATTCGCCCTCCTCTCACCTTGAAAGCAATCCACTTTGTCTTAACCAATACCTAATCTGAATTCATTGGCTGACTGAATGCTTGGGAGAGCTAACCAGGGCAATCTAGCACACGTCAGGCCTCACATTTTTTCCTATAATATAGACATATCTAAAAGTTAAGGAAAGGGCAGCAGAATTGTACTGCTCAACTATTTTAGGAAACTTCATCTCTATTAAGAAGTGACTCCAGCTGTTTTCTGAAGGCAGAAATGAGTAAAAGATTTTTACATGCAATCTACAGGTATCCAATTGTCATATTGGATATACTTGGAGCATATTTCTCCAAGTCCCTGCTTGCATTTATCTAACAAAACCTGAACTAGCCTAGTTATCTAACAAGCCTGAAGAAGGAACATGATTAAATATGTGGCAGGGAAGGAAAAAAAAAAAAAGTAAAATTACAAAATAATGCAAAAAAAAATCCTGAGCTACTTTTGAAATTCTATTTATATCTTACTTATATTAGGCTGCACTTCTTATTTAACTAATATATTTTAAGAACAATTAAATCACTAGCTTTGTTTTCAGTGAAAATATGTAAAATGGATTAAACCATCAGCACGATTTAACACTTGATTTCCTGGTTGTACTTTCTGAACTTCTCTGAACCAAAGCTTTATATTTTATATTATTTTATTTTATGCTTGGCTCTGACCTCAAATATTTTCACTGAGCAAGACAAATAAAATAGATGATATCACTTTTCCACGTCCAATGAGTGAAACCTCTCTCTTGGTTCATGAAATTATTTCCATTGTAGCTAGTTACAGCTCTGTAACAACAGGAGTTCTTTCTCAGCCAGGCAAAGGGTTTCATTGCCAAAAAGTAGCTTACTCCGCTTGTGTGGAAATAAATGGAGGTACTTATGACAAGAAGACTGAAGCACTGTGCCATTAGAGACTGCCACGTCAAAAGCAGAAAGAATAATGAAATTTTAGGAAATGGGACTCTTGGTGCTCATTGTCCAAATCTCTCTCTCTCTCTTTTATTTTTCTTTCTAATTTCTTCTTCAGTAGTGCAGCCAAGTCATAAGTTCTCAGTTTCAAACTCCTTCAGACTTTGTTTCTGCACTTAGATATGGAACTTGAACTTCTTGAACTAATTTAAATTATTAGTGTAGAGAGAGGATCAGATTTTCAGATGGTTTAAGTAAGCCTAGCTCCATTTACTGCTATGTATTTAAGCAAGCTTGCAATAGCCCAAAGTAGTCAGATCCTAGCCCACAGTTGTCAAATTTGTCTTGAAAGTCAAAAAGATTGACTATATGGGTAAGCAGAGAGGTCTGGGAACAAACTTAGGCTTTTTGCAGAGCTAGAGGAAAGACTAATTTACTCATTTTATGCAACTACCAGAAGGACTAAGCAAAGCTTGTTTAATACAGGCATCTGGATGCCGTAATAGGAGAGTCTCAGATCTGTAAGGGGCGATTTTTACCCTCCTTTGCTTTCCATGAGAGCGGAGTGTAGATAGCACACAGCCAATGTGAAAAAGCACTGCTTAAGTTTGTCAACTTGAAAAAACTTTCATAGACATCCAATCAGATTTTTAAATATTTTATTTTTATTTGCCAAAATAATAACTCAAAATTTAAATTTTGAATTAAAAGGTCCCAGATGAAAATATTTGTAAATTAAGGACTAAATTAAGACAAAGAACAGTTGGAAGTTGAGTATGTTCTCTCCGTGATCAATGAATAACCCCTGCAATGGAAGAAGGCTCAGCGGAGACAGCAAGGGCGATGTACCCAACCTGCCCATGGAGCTCAGGGAGTGACACAGGGTGTGACTGAGCACAGCTGTGGCATAGAAAAGCTGACAGTATCTCAACACAGAGAATACTGGAGTGTGACCTCCGTTGTAGATAAACAGCTCAGTGGATCAACTGGTGGTGTATACGTTTTCCCAGAGTTCATCAAAAAGGTGTGAAAGTCTCCATGGGTTAACCAGTTTAGTATGTGGGGAGGGTACATGTGCTCAGCTCAAACATAGTGTATAAAAGCAGGACGACTAAAAAAACAGTTTTGAAGAGGACAGCAGGCTTGAGTTGGTTATGATGCGTGTATTCCTTCCCAGAGCATGGAGATGCCGCAGCATTGTGATGGTGATCTTGTTACAGACGCCAGTAAAGGGAATCACGTCTTGCATTTAAAAATGTCAGAAGCATAAAAAGAAGTAAGTGTATTCAGAATTTTGTGTGTTAATTATAAAAATAACTCTTCTTTGGAAAGCAGAAAAGTGCATATTTCCATTTTTAACGAGTGAATCACTTGGTTTTGCTCTTTAGAAGTTTTTTTTGACTAAGAAGATCAAATCATATTGACTGTACATAAACACATCTCTTCAGCTGGTAAATAATTTGTGTGAATCACTTTTAAGTGCATGTTTACCTTTAGAAATGCTCCTCCAGACTACAAGTTTTTGATTAGAGAAGGTCAAACTGGAACTATGCTGATGTATGATCTAAATGGATTTGCCACTCAAACCATTTGTAGAATCATCTGAATGTCTTCCAGTAGGATGAACATGTTTCTGCTCTTGTCCTCCACAGGAAGGAATCTGTGATGGGAAGTGTCTTAGTTGTGTTTGTCCTTGTTAAATACATGTCACTATGCATTATGCTAGAGAAGGAATGATGGATAAAGGAGATGTCATGATCCTTGGGTCCTGGAGGAATTTACTACTTTGTCTCTGACTGTCCCCAATAGACTTCTGTCTCCAAGCAGATGACCTGCAACCTTTACTGCAGAGAGCTCCATCATGCCCAAGCAAAAATGATGTTGATCACAGTCTTCCTTACAGAACTGAGTAATCCTTAGGCATTTTGGGCATAAACCATGGGGGGACTGAAGGTAGACTTGTTTTCACTAGTAGCAGCTATTATAGATGAAGAGCTCGGGATGCTATGCCTTCTTAGTAAGATTCTTTTTTTTTTTTTTTTTTTTTTTTTTTTTTTTTGCTATGGGTCTGTCTCTTCAAAGTACTGTCAAAGATAAAATACCCTGAGATATCTCTTGCCAAATCTGTACTTTTAAAGCGGGTGGATAGACCCCATTTAGTTTGTTGAATAAGCAGACTGTTTGAAATGAGAGAGGTTGCTGGTATGAGTGAGCATTTATAGGAGAGAGCCTGAAACAGGGGACTGGCTACGGATGAACAGTTGTAAGGCTGTGTAACACCCTTGTTTTTAAGTAATATGGAGGTCTTTGGTTGAACAGCTTACTTTTGCATTGTTCTCAAACAGTAGTGGGACTTATTTTTGAGGTAGTTAAAGTGAGAAATGTGACTTAACAGCTCCCTTTATGTTGCTGGACATCTAAAGAGAGCAGAGTGCAGGCGCCAGCCTTTCTGTCCCCAGCTTGAACTCTGAGCCAACACTTTCCTATATGATGCAATAAGATAACTTTTTCTTGTGTTGTGTAAGTAGTACAGCATTTCCCCCTGCCTTTCAGCCACCGTGTGTGTTTGTATCTAGTTAATCTTCCTTGTCTGTAAATAAAAATGAGCATATGTACCATGTGAGAATTTGTTTGCAGCCCTTTGATGTGAACAAAAGGCTGCTTTCCCATGCCTAGTCATCCCTCTCCTATGTAAATAGTTCTGATTGCCAAAAGGTTACTGGTGAATTTTATAAGTCATTTGTGAGCAGAGGGAGAATGCATGCTTGCTGCAGAACATTTTCCCATCATATATCCATCGGACATGTTATTTAAAAGAAATATTCAAAAGTATGGTTTAAAAAATAGCATAAAAATCACAAATATGATTAAAACCTTGTAGATACACCAATTTTATTTGGATCTTGGTGCAGTTCAGAGTATGTCGTGCTAGATAAATTGAACAATTTGGTGTGTTTCAAGCTGTTTGGGATTCTTTATTTGAGCAAAATCTCCTTTAATGAGACATAGGCTCCTGCATACTTTCCATGGTGAACTTCTGTCTACAAGTCAGCACAACTTTTCTGTAGTGCTCTCTGATCATGGGCACATGTTACTCTGCTATAATGCACAGAAAGAAAGTGGAGGTGAAATATAGCACAAATGAAATTCCAGGGGCTAAGATCTGTCTGATGACAGGGCTGTTGGAATATTCAATGAATTCAAGATGCTACCCTCCAAAACAGGGATTGGAAACAAAGTCCCCCATTTGACTCAATTACGTTTGGAGTGATGGCTGTATATGCTTCTCCTGTCAATAGTTTTCCAGTACAAAACCATTTAAACTTTCAAAATATTTTGAGATGTGGTCCAGATGTGATGTTTGCAATATGTACGCTGCTTTGCCCTTGCTTTTTACAAACCACGCTGTTACCCACATCTCTGCCCATAGCGGGGGGAGACCACTTTTCTTTGTTACTTTTCTTTGCCAGAAGATGGCCCTGTGGGGTTCTCCATCATGAATGGAGCCACAGACCTCCCCACCGTTGTTGCCTGGCTCTCCCCTGTTAGTGATACTGTAATTGTTGACTCCAAATTTGTGCTTTGTTGCAGCACCAGCACCCCGAGTCAATCTGATTCCTTGGATATCTTTTTTTTTTTTTTTTAATCATTTATTTATTTATTTATCATTCTCTCCAGGCCCGGTGAGCAGCATAGTGTTTTCTCTTCTGTTCATATACATTCTTCAGTATTAGAAAATGTTGCTGAACTTTGTGCCTGGTTATCCTTCTTGTCAAGAAACAGGCCAGTTTTCTTCTATCTCCTTCTCTGATATTCCTTCCCATAATGAATTGTGTCAAAAGGACTTAGATAAAGCCTGACTGCAGCATCAGGAAATTTTAGCACTGTTCTGCTTTCTATCCTGTTTTATATCTGAATTGACTAAAGCATAGAGAACTCAGATTAAGTGACTTCCTTTAAGTCACGCAGCGAGCAGCTCACTTCAAATAGGATCCCTTGAGGATACTTGTGGTTCCCAGCCCTCTTCTGTAACCTCCAGACCACATTGTCTCCCTAATGCGCAGGCAATGAATTCAGTCTGAACATTAAATTACAGCTTTGCCAATGCAGTAAGAGTTCCCTGGGCTCCTATATTTGCTGTAAATTGAACTTTCCAGATGAGTTTCTCGCTGTTGTTTCTATAGTCTTCCTGCTTGACCATACCCATGTGGGGAACAAAATATTTAGAGATTTTTAAGGCCACTGCAACACACTTGCCAGTTCTCATGCTAGCTACCCATCCTCACCCATTAAGAAGGATGAAAAGATGTCCTCGTGGCTTACTCTGCTTATCCTGGCTTTGTCAGTCATCAGTTGCTCAGCCTAGGTGGATTTGCGGTTGATTGTGGCCCTCAAAGCAAAGCTGTGTGTGAGCTCCTTGAGTGGAGACTTCCGTAAACTTGCTATGGAGAAGGAGATAGCAAGAGAGAAACTTGATAGCAGAAGAAGCTCTCCTGAGGGAGACTTTGCAAGTAAGCGCAATATGTCTTTGGATATCTCTATGGTTGTATGACTCTTTTTATCACGTATAATTAGGTATAATAATTGGGCATGAAGATGGAGTCCACGCCTCACTTTGAGGCCTGTGAAGAAAGGCTTTCCTCAGTACGCTGCTTTGTGGTTCCCTCTTGTGAAATGGCAAGGGTTCGGAAATGCAGCCACTCTCTGATTTTTGTACATCCTGGTTTTAAACCTCATTTTCAGAGGCAGAAGAGGAACATTGTAAGCTGAATTTTCAAATGTTCTGAATTCCTGTAGCTCACAGACCACTGAAAAAAAGATGCAAAACAATTTATCTTAGCTGGAAGGTTATGGGATTCCTGAAGAAATATATCTATAATAATGAAATCTGGCCTGTCTTCCTGTTACTCACATTGGGAGTTTATTCAATCTAATTGCTAAGGTTTACATTTTTAGCCAATTTTAGTATTCTTTCTGATCAAATATAATGAAAAAAAAAATCATCTTCCTTATTTTTTGCCCCTCGTAGGGAACGGATAAGATGCTGTGCTTAAATAGTCACATAAAATCTAGTTCAGTTCTGTTTTATGGAGTCAGCAGGAAAATTATCTTTGGGCTAAATGGGAATATTTTGCTCCACCATTCGATGTTAAATCCTTTCCCTGATGTGGCACCATTTTGTACTCTAACTCTGATATCTCCTAAGCTTCCCTTCTCTTGTTCTGCTTTCCGTTGATATCATCTGACTAATAGAAATTATAAAGACACATCAGAATGAAGCCATTAAAATAACTGTGGCTAATAATACCCTCAAGTCCTTCTGATGAGCAAACTGGGAGTCAGAATTAATTCCTTTATGCAAAGACAAGAAGTTCCCACACAGAGTGCTAAGGATCATTTTTGTATCTCTGATGTTGCACCACAAACATCCCTTTTCTGTGGTCTGTGTAATTAACATATTCCTTTATTGAACATCATCTCTTTTTCCCATCCATTATCTCTGCAGTGCCAATGAGGCAGAGTAGGCCCTATGAACTTGTTTGGCCTCATGTTTACCAACTGCTGATCCACTTGGCTTGTGTGTAGAGTACCACTGATCACAGGGGTCTCCCAGCAAAGCGTTAGATCTTCTAAGGTCAGACAAGATCCAGAGGATCCTGCCCAATGTGGATGAGGCCTTTCACAACTTAATCACCACAAATATACCTTTTAAATTCATCTTCACTTAAATTTAGTCCCTATTAAGCCATAGAAAACCATGTCATAGCCTGAGTATGACGTGCTATAAATCATGGTTTGAAATGTGAACAACAATAATTTTGTGATCAGCCAAAACAAAAAATCCTGACTGCCCTGGCTGGGAAAATTAACAAAATGTCAGGATTCATCTGCTATATTTTGGGGCTCTATTTGTTTTATTTTCAGCTGGTCAACACTATCAACTAATAAAAGGTGTCACGTCTTCCCACACTTTCCTTGGTGCAGGTCCTTACTCGGACTAACAGCACATCAACAGTATTGCAATGGAAGCCATATGATTATCCTTATTTCAGCACATAATTACAGATATTTTACATACCTTATCAAAGCTATTCTTTATCAAAATCAATGCGCTTCATCAATAGCAAGGCATTTTGGTGTAGATATCATAGTTTCTTGACATGTTCTTTTCAGTTTCAATGTTCAAGGAGAGAGAAATCGTACGATTCAATTGTAGTGAGCACAGTGCGAGCTTGTCTGTTAATTGGCTGCTAGGTAGGGAAGCAATTACATCTATTTTCCTCTTTCTCATCCATTTGTTTTCAATAATTTACATGCAATTTGAATGTTAGGTAGCAGGAGCAGAACCAATACTTGTTGAATCCTAAGCAATTCGATAGTGAAATAATGAAATGGAAACATGTTCTGCTCCAGAGTTCCAGCCATTCCCTGCAAAAAGGCTGAAAGATAAGTAAATTTATGTTAATGGAAATCTTGTCTCAAAGGCTGAGCAAGATACAACCCATGGCACAGAAGTGCATTCAGTCAAACTGGGAGCAGATAATTTTGGAAGTGGAAGAAAAAGCCTTGTAGTATCCCTAGCAATTCTTTGTGTACATATAAATAAGTTTGATCATTGGAGGATACATGCATCTGTCCACTGCTTTAGTTCAGGCCCATCTCCAGTTTGAGATCCCAAGTGAAGCATTATCATAACTTGAATCATTATTTCCTGGAGGGTGCACGTTTCACACACTGTCCTGCTGGGGCCTGGAATGCCGGAGCCTTGCGTCACTGCCGAGAGCGTGCTGTTATATAAGTGATATCCTAAGGAAAGGCCGTAGCAACAACATATTCCTCTTGGGGAAGATGTCTGTGAAAGCCTGTCTGTGACCTAGAAAAGTTGCTGATAGAAAGAGTTGCTTTCAATGAGCCTTCATCGAATCGGGAATCAGAATGCTGATAAAAGTTTTACAGGAGAACTAAGATTACAAGAACACAGCAAAGGTGGGGTACTAATAATTCCTTACTTAAAATAAAATAATAATAATAAAAAGAACCTTGGGCTCTTTAGCAAAGGCAAGGTTTGGTCTCTGGATCTGTGAGTTCTTACAAAATCAACAGAATCAGAGCTTTGTCTGGGAGATAAATATTAGTTAGTGCTACTCAGCAGTTGGTGTAAAATACTGTAGCAGATCACAACTCAATAACAAAACTGTTCTGAGAAAGATAAAGGGAAATGCATGCATAGGTTACTAACTTAATTTATAATTTTTCCCCAAATTTTGAAATTTGGAAAAAAATTCAAGCTGTTCTAGTAAGCATGAGTCAAGACTTCAGTGTGGAATGATATAGCACCTCAGGCTGCCTTTGTGGGGGAATAAACTATTCCATAAGTCAGGAAACAGAGGTGCAGCAAACTGGTAATAACTGTGCAATGACAGGATAAAACCGTATTTATTTTTGCCATGAATTTACATTGACCCAAGGAGGGTTTATGTGTTAAAAATTTTCTCTCATCGTAGCACGTCTATCGCTTTCCCTGTTCCTCAAGATATCGTGTACTGCTCTTACTGAGAAAATAAGTTGTCCATACTGCTTAAAGTCTTTCTTTCCTTGTATGTTTTTGACTTGAATTTGTATCGTACCTACTGGTACAATATGCTACAAGGACCAAGCTTAATATGATCTGCAATAATTCTGAAGACTTTATTCTGCAAATTTATCTAGACAAATTTTTAAAATCAAATTGCAATTACCTTCAAGCGGGTCCCAGTTTCTCCAGCTCTCCTACTCTCATTTTTTAATTGGGGTCAGACTGCTTCTGTAGTCTTTTTCTATGAAATTTTGTCATTAATTCCATCTTCCTTGCCTTTAGCTACAATAACTGGGGTTATTGCTTGTAACCAATTCCAGGCCTGACATATCTAAAAGCATCTCGCATGTCCATAACTTCATCTCTACAGCTTGTTCTATGACTTACCTTTTTCAGGTCTCAAATGTGTCTTTGTAGTGTGTCTCATCTAGTGTGATATGAGATTTATGAAATGGGAGAATTACTCAAAACTTTTTTTTTTCTCCTAAAACTTTCTGCAGATTTAATAACTGTGTGGCATCTTAAGTCCTGGGTAGATTGCTAAAGGAAAAAAGCTCATACTGATGTTGTTTTGAGACATAATTTCAGATCTTCTAATACAAAGCAAACAAATAGCTTTCTTTTTCTTTCTGCTATTTGATTTTTTTTTTTTTTGGCACAGTGTATACATAGTTCTTTCAGGCCAAATAGCAGTGCAGCTGAAAAAATTGTCACAAAGTTCAGCAAAGGGAAAGTGAGAGCCAGGGCTGAGTCATTGCATGTATTGGAGCAGGGAGGAGGAAGGATTGGACTGTACTGAGAGAGAGATTCAGAAAATGCTGAGGAAGAATGTATCCCAGAGGACCTTGGCAAGATATCAAGAAACACAAGAAACAAAATAAACCACGGCTCCACAAAGGGATGGAAAGCACCCCCCACAAAGTCAGCCAAAGAACTTTCCATCACAACATCAACGTCAGTCCAACTTGCTCTAGTTTTCCCAAGACGCAGTGACCGCAGCACTGACACTTGTAGCAGTCCATCTAAAACATTGATCTGGCAGATATTCAGTGCTGGACTGGCAGTGGTGAAATTTTACATGTGCCAATGAGCAGCATGGAAAGGTGGGGGATGCAGAGCAGGGATGACCTCTGTGACAAGGACCTGTGCAAGAGACCAGCAGATCCAGAGAGTAACAGGTTCAGCCAAGAGTCCAGTGATAACCAGATCAGTCCATGGTGACAAGGCAGGTCCAAGATCAAGCAAAGAAGTCAAGTTAAGAAGGCCAAGTCAAGGTCCAGCAAGGTACAGTGTCGGGTACAGCATATCTGTGTCGCTGTTCAGAGATGGACCAAATGCATGTGCTTAAACTCAGCTCTCAGCCCAATGGGTGAGCGCCTAAGTGAGACTTCTCACCACGCTGCACCTCACAGATTCACTGTTTTTGTGGACATTTGATCCAAGTTTGTACAGCAGGAGACCAGACTTTGGACTTGAGCAAACATGCCCTTAAGACAGAAAGAAAGAGACTGCAGGAGAGAGGAAGGTGGTTGCAGACTGGTCAGGGTGCTTAGAGTCTCTTGGTTCACTCAGGACCCTGAGAGCAGAGCCAGGGAATGGAGGAGGATGCAATGGGGCCAGCAGCAGGCCCTGGACTGTGGGCAGGGTAACCAGCATAGCTGGAGGAGATGCAGGGGACTGTTCTGGTCCCTCTTCCAGTTCTGTCACTCAGGATCTGGTCCATGCTTGCCAATGGAGGTAAATGGGATCTGTGCTTCTTAGAAAATAACGTAAGGACAGAAACCCCCCTTCTTTTGTCTTCTTTTTCTTTGTTTTTTTTTTTCTTTCTGTTTCTTTTTCTTTTCTTTTTTTCCTCCCCATATATTTTTAACCAAGCATCGTCACAGGGAAGTTGATCTGGTTCAGTGTTGCCTATGGTGACAACTCAGTCAGCCTCAGACAGGTAGCACACCAGAGACAGGTTAATCAAAGCAGACCTTCACTTCCTGTTGGTCTTTCAAAGTCCTGCTATATTATTCCTTCTCTCTCTCTCTCTCTTTTTTTTTTTTAAAGGAGCGATTAGTGATGGTCTTCACAGTCCATTTCTTCATTTCAGAGATATAGCAATGCTAGGTTTCAAGACATCAGTGTTTCATGTACTCAGTGCAAAGGGTTAACTCACTGCCTTGAGAAATCTCCAGCTTTATTTCCGTAATACCTTGCATGCATTCACAGGATAAGAAAAGAACAGTGGCTCTTTGGCCCCCTGTGTCCCTGTGAGTATTCATGCTGGGGGAGCAGAAAGAAAAGAGTCACTCCTAACCAGTGACCTGTCTTAGTAAAACAATCTGAATGTCTTCAGAGGAAGGCAAAATAAATCCTTTAGTAGGTGGTTATAATACAGTTTTATCCACACAACAATTTCCTTTCCTTTCCATTAATTTTTGCACGTCTTTCTATTGCTTTAAAAAATAAACATTGTTTTTCTATCCTGGGCGATATATGTTTTAGATTATATGCCTGCAAGCCAGTTAACAATAATTTATGAAATAATCTCATTTTAGGTCCTTTTCCAATTCACATAAAGTACTTGCTAGTATATCCCTGGTTGTGTTGGTAGATAACTAATGTAACTGAGTGCCATTCTGCCATGCTCTGGCCAACCTAGATTTACAAGCAAAGACATTAATAGGCCTCAAGACTTGATAGGAGTGGAGAGAATCTCCCTTAATGTGGATGCTTTCTGATAATCATGTGCTTTTGAATCACTCTCTGTGATTCATGTGGAAAACTCTGGCTTTTCTATTTTTTCTATTTTATTTACTGTTACTGTGCAGTTAAGATAGGATTTTTCCTAACAGTTTTATTCTCTCTCTTTTTTTTTCCTTTGGTTTCTTTTCTTTCCCCTGTTGATTGCTCCCTCAAGCATATTGCAGTTGGCTGTAATGGTGGTAGCTGTTCATTAGCAGCTCCGCTATAGTTGCGAGTGAAGCCAAGCTCCTGAGTTTTTGGGACAAGGGTCAGAACATCCTCTCCCCTGTGTGCTCCAGAACGAGTTGTTCCAAGAATTCATCCTCCAAGGGTCAAACTTGCTGACATAAACTGAGTTTAGAAGCAAGCCATGGAAATCCTACTCTATCATTTCGTTAGATTTTGTTGTCCTTTTCATCTCCCAGTGTTTTTGCTCTCTAGTTTTCTTAGTGGAGATCAGTGACATGTAACTCTCATAAGGTGGTGTAGTTTCCTGGAAACCAAAGTCTGTAGATTTTGTTGCTGGTTCTGGCTGCACAAAATTATAGTAAGATTCCCTGAATCCCTTTGAAATGTTTCTTCTCTCTATAACCCCTGTTATTCCTTTGGCTTCTAGTGAGGAGATCTGCAAAGAATAGTTTAGGCCAAGTGAGTGCAGAGGTTCCCTCGCTTTCTGGTCGGTGGAGGATGGGGCCTTTTCCAGAAGGTGTGTGTGTGGCTAAGGTAGTTTTTTCTAGAAAATGTTATTTCTCTCTCTTTTGTCCATAGAAGAACATTAATATTGACTTGAAAAGATTCTTGTCACAACAGTGGTGCTCTTCTTTGTTATGCTCAGATTGCGGATCTCTACGGAATAGTCATCCTGTGGGTGTGAGGTTTCACAACCTCTGAAGAGCTCCAAAACTCTTTGCCCCCAAACCACTTCCTTGCATTATCAGAGCAATAAAGGACTGTCTGTGAGGTATTGGAGGAGAGAGGATGTAGATTACTGGAAAAGGGTGGGCATCAAATCCTACCTAAAGGAAGATGAAAAGGAAAAGGAGGAACTGTCAGCTAAGCCACTTATTTCAATACAACATTGAAAGTGGTATGTACTGTCAGTAGGAAAAGCTCAATAATTTTTTTGATGCAATGTGTGGCACCTTTCAGTTACATCTCAGAGTTGCATGCTATGAATATGACACAAGTCAGTGGATATTTACTGTATTTAATTCCATCACAGTAATTCTCACAATTACTTCTTTCAGTATTTCTAAATGATGAAACATGATCTAATTACACAACAAAGCCAGAAACTACTATTTTTTTAAATAGAAAAATCAAGCTCCATGAAGTTGTTAGCACACTATCTTTGATTGGTATTTGTATTTAGCTTTCTTTTCAATTTGGTTTAGAACACTGATGATATCTGGAAGAGGTTCTGAATGCTGTCTTCACCTATCTAACAGGACGGTATAGAGGAGATAGAGCAGATTCTTCTCCAAGCTGCATGGTAAACGGACCTGTGGAAATCAACCCAAGTTACAACAAAGAAAATTCCAATTAGATATTAGGAAAAAAAATCTGAAGAAGAGTGGTCAAATGCTGGCACAGGTTGCCAGAGTGGCTTTGAATTATTGACCCACAATGACATGCAAACGTGAAAGGCAAGGCCGTGTGTGACCCTACCTGAGCTGGTCCTGCTTTGTGCAAGCTGTGCTGGAGAAGTCCAGCGGTGCCTCCCTGCAAACTCCCTCTCATTCTGCAGACACAGTGCCCGGTCTGAGGCACCGTGGACCTGGACTGCCATATTTTACAAGTGGTTCTTTATATTGCCCTACTGTTATTACTTACATGACTGAATATATTCTCAGAGCTGTGGAAGCCTCCACTTCAACCAGTCGCTGCCTTGAAGAGCAATCAGAGCGCCTGGTAGCTGTGGCTGTAGCAGCAGAGGAGGGAGGCTCATCTGCCTGGTGGGTTTGTTCCAGACCACAGTAAAGCCACAGCTGAAAGTCCCCCTGCCACCACGGCTGGTGGGCAGCTGGTTTAAATGCAGAGGAGGGAGGCTGGCACTGTGAGCAGTCAGTCTAAGCAGAAATGAGCCTCTATCTTATGGAGACATCTAAAATCACCCCTAGCTTGACGAGAGCAACATCTATAATAACAACCCTACTCTCTTACCTGAAGGAGCTGACATTGCTTAACCTTAGCTTTGAGCATCAACCTCTTTGCTACTTACTGGCTAAAGCCTCGAACAGCATTGTCCAAAGTAAATAAGTGGGAAGACAGGGCTGGAGTTGCTGGAATACTGAACATTATTCAGCTTTTCCCAGCACTGATGCAGGAGCAGGGAACGATGATGCAATACTGCTCTGTAATGGACCAGCACTCCAAGAAGCACCCTCTGCGTCAGGAGACCTGGAGGAGAAAGAGCAAAACGGGACCCGTGTCAGGGTGACTAACAATCTGTTTGCGGCAGGATTGACTTACAGCTTTTTGGATTTTTGTGGTAGTTTGACCTGTGTTTAGCAATTGATTTATTGGAATGATACTTTGAATTATATTTATTAAGGTTAGTATATAATAGCATTTCCCCCACTTGGCATTAATATCATGCATGCTCCAGTCACGAAGAAAAGATCTGATACTTACGCATTTAATGAGAAAGGGAATTAGGTTTCAGCATCCAGGAATGAGCACAGAAGACCTTGTATTTCACAGTGTGAAGCCTTGCAGATCTGGAAGCATTTTCTTGGTAAAAGGAAGTCCAGAGATTTTTTTTTTTTTTAGAATTACTAGTAATGACATGTTTTATGCTCTGTAAGAGTGGATGGGAAGCAGTGGGACCTTGACTTGAGCTGGGAGCTTCTAGACCTGGGATCCATGGCAAACTGCAGTTACAGGACCATAAAAAAGGACTGACCCCTCACTCTAGCCGTCCTCTTTCTCCTTCTCATCCTTCTCATTCTCAGAATGAGAAATTTTGGAAATTTAGGGCATCGGAAGTAGCAGATCTTTTATCCTCAATTTCATGAGGGTTTGCAGTGTCTGTGCTTCCCATCCATGCAACAGAGATCTGCAGAAAAGATGGCAGAAGCCTGGGCATATTTCCAATATGTTTCCACTGTAGTGTCTTAAAAAAAAAAAAAAAAGAAAAAAAAAAGAAAATCTAAATGCTTTGGGTTTGGTTTTGGTGAATCAGCATTTTCCTATGGAAAACATTCCCTTGGAGAATTTCCAGTCAGAATGAAATCCAGCTTCAACATATTGCAAAATCCCTCCAGAAGCCTTATTTATAAGTAATTTTTCCCTTCCTTGGCTTCCCTATACAGTGAGAAAATGAAACAGATGCAAATAATGTGGTTGTAGGTATTTGTATCAGAGATGTCTGGTTTTGCCTCTGCATATTGTGTAGAGACTTTTAAATATAACACCTGGAAGGTAAGTAGAATTCTTCCAGATTCCTTTGTGGACAAATGATGAGTTTTGGGTCTTTCTTTTTTGCAATCAAAACAGAGGTCATGGGACATAAAATTAAAACAAATATTTCAGTATTGCTTTATAACTTGCTTGTAAGACAGATTTAAAACTAAGCACATTTTAATGAAAATGATAAATTCAATCAGACATTTTTGAATATATGTTTATATTCAGCTTTGGCTCATTTTGGTTCCATGTTTCTTCTGGCCAGTTATCCTGGATCAAAACATGGCTAAGGCAGTTGGAAGAAATATAACTACAAATCAGCATGTACAGGAGCAGTTCTTGGAGGGATAACTGCAGCCTTTGTGTCTTGTGCCTTTATGAACTGAGCAGGTGTGAAGGCAGCCATCAGTTCAGGCTTTTAATCATGGGACAGCAGCTAGGAAGCTGTCACGTGAATTCACATCCTTAATCATTCCTTTAAAATAGGTGAATAGACCATCCGTGCAACACTCCTTAGATGCATTACGCCTAACTGTATGTGCAGTCCCTTCCTCTTTACTGGGTTAGCAGTTTGATGCTTTTTAACCTCTCCTCCTCCAGACTTTGCAGAGGGTCTTTTCCAGTCCATGTGAGCTGCCTAACCAGGATTCAGTTAATTCATAGCCTTTTGCCTTAAGGTGAGATGTTACATTAGGAGCAATTCAGCTGAGTTGCATCAACGTGAGTTCAGATTTGCTCTGTGCCCCTTCTTCACTGGCTAAATGTTCACAGCTGAGCCTCGTGCACAGCGTCACCTGGGGAGTGTTCCCTCCTCATGAAAATCAGCTCCTCTTCCTTTGTTTTTTCAGGAGAAGGCAATATATCTTGATGTGTCCGGGTGATAAGAGCCTTTTGATCTGAGCCTGCCATGGAGATCAGGTACTGAGGGGCTGCAGAGCTGCTAAGGGCAATTTCTGGGGGTATGAGAAGACTTTGTTCCTTCTCCAACTTGGTGGTCCCTTGAGGTAAGCCCTTCTGTAGCATGTGAGACTTCATGCCTTCACACACTTAAAAAGAGCCTGTTGTTTAATACTCTTTTACCCCTGAATGTTTGGCCTTGTTGCTTATGCTGAAGTGGAGGTGGAAGAGGAATGTCCCAGTTAATTGTGGTGAGATCAAGGATGTCAGCAAGATATAATCCCTGTATTTAATATCTACTGAAAGGGAAAATGGACAAAAACTTTGAATTATACCTTTTATGGTTCTAAGCTAGAGCAGTGTGCCATCACAAACATACCACAGCTACTTGGAATTGTTAAAGCAGCAGTTTGCTGTGCTTCATGTAGATCTGGAGAGGGTAAAGGCAGGGAGCTGTGGAATTTAATTAGGCTTGCTTTAATTGGAAATAAATCTAAGGCATTAAGTCCCAATTAGAGTTACCTGAAGTCCAAGCATGTTGGATTCAGAATGAAGGATTTATGTCTTTCTTTAATTGGAGCTATTTTTAAAAGATACCTTCTATCCTAGGAGAGAGAAAATTTTCTTTTTCCACATATAAAGTTGCAAAGAATAGAATTTTAATGAACATTTTCAAACTTGACACCAAAATTAACCTTTGGGTTTTTGACACTCAGCATTTTTAGCATGGAGTTCATTAAAGAATCTGACTTCATTTGAACTATTAGTCCTAAATCTGAAAATTGACAAGCTGGATTAAGCATTTTCTTTAGACCACAGCTGGGAAGAGAACATGCCATAAACCACACAGCAATAAACCCCCCTGGGACTACTCACATGAAGGGATAAAGCTCTGAATTGGAAGCTCTGGAACAGATGAATATTTGCAAGGTGTCTCTTTACCTAGGCCTGTGGATATTCAGTGTATCTGAAAGATCACCCGCTCAAAGGAGCTGTTCCAAAATGTGGTGTTCTGCACTGTATAAACACAGAACAAGTATTTTTGCCTTTTTGAGGGTGAAAGGAGCCCAGTGTTACTGGAAAATCTCCAGGGATTGAATTGAGTATACTTGTTCTCCTGTAGGCTCCTTTTCAGGCTCAGTGTGAAAGAACACTTTGAATATATATTTTTTTTCCCCTCCCCTCTTTTCTGGTGCAAAGTTACCTCAAAATCTCTGATGCAGGGCAACTCAGCATCTTACAGGACTAAGGCTTTTCAGTAAGACTAATTGGGATTGATTCAGGGTATCTGCTATGGGCTGTGGGATCCACAGGATACGCTTTACAATCCTGGGTGGCTTGCAGCATAAGGTAGCTGGGAACAATTCCCGTTTCTTCTGGATAACTTAGAATCATGGCAGTTTTCTTAAATATCCAATATGTTGTTTAGATAAGATGGTTTATGTGAATGTTTCTGTAATAAATGGATGCAGTCAATCAGCTTAAATCTGTACAAATATAGAAGCTCCTAAAATTAATCCAAGATGCCTAAAGAATCCAAGTTGGGATCTTGCCATTTTCCGTAGGCGATGAGCACTGCAGGTGCTTCTCGGCTAGCTCAGGATGGATGCCCCACATTTGAAGGGGGCCCTGTTAGCCCCATGTGAGCAATTCATTTTCTGCAATATATTGCAGTAAATTTAGTTCGCGGTTCTATTCAGTTTAATTGAAACTCTGGCTCATGTTTTGAATACATCTGGTATTATATAAAGCCATAATGAATGTATTCAACCTAGGTCAGTTGAGCTGCTGGTAGATGATCTAATGATGACTTCTGCTGTTACCAAGATCCCAGTTTGTGACCAGCTATCAATGTTTTCCTATCTTGCAGGAAATCATTCTTCTCAAGGAGGAGAAAAAAAAAAAAAAAGTTTATGTTTGTATAGTAGATAACTAAGTAGGGAGTTTTTCTCTTGTTGTTTTTCTTCCTTCCCCCTTCTTTTGCACATATATGTGTTTGTTAAAAACTTTAGAAAGTGTTTTGATTTATGAAGTTAATGAAAGTGTTAATATTAGCAATGGTTTAAAGTGATCTAGCTATTTTAGCAATGCAAGCAGAAGCTCTGGAAAATTTTCTATGCTTTATATTTTCAGTGGAAAAAACAAGCTTTATTAATAAGCTAACTCCTGCTTCCAGCACTGTTCCAGGCCAAGTTATTCTGGATTAGGCCCAGAATCAGCTGTCTCTTCTGCTTCAGATTGCAATGGGTAAAAACGTTGCTCTTGGTGGTGGATAGAGCTTTTCAGCTGCTTGCGACTGCTTCACTCTTGTGCTCAAATCATGGATAATCACAATAATACCTATTCCATGGGTGTTCAGAGTCTTCATGTCATATGTTATGATGTGAACTGGTGTACAGAGCACAGTAAATAATTTTACTGTAAACAGTAAATAATTTTTATCTTCTGTGCCTGATACAATGAAAAAGCTAAGGAGAAGGTGAATATTCTCTCATTGCAGCCATTTTACCTGCTTTTAATAATAATTTAATTTTAATTTAATTTTAATTAAATAATTTTAATAATTTGCACTTATTAAATTATTTACTAAGGATATTGACCTGTGGCACATGGAAAGCTATCTGGCTACTAAAAGGGTGGTTCTGGAAGTGGAATGCAAATTCTCATTGTGTCCACCATTATTCTCTTCTTCAACATTGTATCATGTTAGCAAAACATTTATAGTGTAAGAGATGGATGAGTCAAAGTATTACACTAATAGTTTAAACTGAAGATGGGCCAGGATTTTTCTGTGCTGTTCTTTGACGTGTATACAGAGTGGAGTGAGCAACCAGAAGGAGATTTGAATGTTGTAAATCAAGCCGTTGCTCAAACCACCATCCATAATAGGGAGAAAGTTTCCACAGCTGCTCCTTAACAATTGCTAATAACAAAGTATATTTCTACTCCTATACAAATGGTAATATTTTTACTTAGGTGACCAGTAGGACTGGCTGTCAGTATGGGGGTGAAAGGTTTATCTCCTTTTTTGTTTTGTTGTTACTCTTTTGAGCTATCTTTTGAGCTTTTGAGCCTTTTAAGGCTGTTGTCAATATTTGCTTGCTTGATATGGAGCTCCCATTGAATTGATCACCTGTTTCAATTTTCCGTGGGAATGGGGATCGCATGGGGGAGTTGGCATCCACTGTAGGGAGTTGGGAGCTGACTGACTCAGCACTTGGAGCATGCCCAGAGCTCCCAGTCTATAGACTTGGTGTCCAGAGAAAGCAGTATTCAACATGATACTCGACTCTGTCATAAGTCTTTTGGATGTCAATGGACAAATCCTTTTACTTTCTCCTTTCGTGTGGGAAACTGAAAAGAACAATAATGCTATTTCCCTTGTCTGAGAAGAGCAGCACATTTAATAAGTTGAAAGTACTGCGAAAGTTGGGTGGTAATTTTGTTAAAAAATACTATTACTTATTTCTTGAGATGCTGTCAACAATTTGAGAATGGTCTCTCACTTTAAATACAGTTGTACAACCCCAGGCTTCCTCCTAGAGCTTATACCATTAGATATGCTGTTCGACAGCCTCTCTGGTGATTTCTGCATGGATCTGACTTTGACACAAGTGGTTTGGGAGGTGAGGGTGGTTGTCTGTGGGTGCCTGTCCTTTTGTTGGATGCATTGACGAAGAGCCTCGACAAGAAAGTAAGAACCAGCGGAAGGGAGTGCACAGATCTTTCCAAGAAACAGGACTGTATTTCCACAGAGCTCCCATGGTTTGCTAGTCTGGTCACATTAGACAAAATGCTTGTGCGTTATCATCCATTTTCTTATTTGCTTGGCATGAAGCAGTTAGGGGCTGAGCTCTGTGAAGGGCATCTGAAGTCAAGGAGCTTCCTGTCCTGAGGGCAGGGAAGGTTAAGTTCACCAAAACGTGAGGAATGTCTAAGTAGAAATGGCCTTCCAATGTTAAGGAATAATCATGGCTGGGAGACGAGAGCAGGAAAGAACTGTATCTTGCAAAACCAGAAGGATTTGGCTGGTCAGCATATAAGAGACCTTTCTGTTCCTCCTCTACTATAATTTTTGGAAGGTACTATGAGATGTCAGCATCTGCTATTTGGTGAGTGAATGGCCCCTGTGCCCAGAGGATACCCATGTAGTCTGAGCCCTGGGCTGGTGACCGAGACCTCCTTCTCCGTGCCCAGGTGGGAAAGCGATCACCATCCCCATCCTGCTGTGGCGGGGCTTTACACCAACGGCTCTCATGCTGAGACACCCATTGAGGGGTGACAGGCATAGGGAGCCTCTGCGGCATCTCCAGCAGCTGTCCCTGCTGGGACAAGGCCTGGCAGGCTGTGGCTATTGGGAACGCTGCAGCTATGTTTCCACCACGCTTCTCCCTGGACTATGTCCAGCAGCCGGCTTAAAAACTCAAACAACTCTGAGCCTGTGTGTGTTCAGAGGCTCTATCGTGGGTAGTGATGGAGGTGTGCTGCCTCCATGACCTGCTCCAGGGAGGAAAGGCTGGGGAAGGCCTATACGTCTTTAGTGCCCGAGTAATGCAGGGTAACCAAGAGAGAGCTGCAGTGAAACTGTCCGAGCTGACTCTGGACATGCTAGCCCAAACGTCCCGGCAGCTGGGGAGGGAGAAGGTGCACCTTGTACTGAGGGAGGCACCAGGGCCTGGCGGGTGCATGTGGTAGGTCCCGTGTTGTGTCATTAACTGAGTGAGGATGGCCCTAGGAAGTGACCCAGGCTGTGTCACCCTGCGGAGCTGCCAATATCTCTCCACGGGTGAAGGATGATCAGGCTGCTCACTGAGGCCCTTAATTAACATGGTTCTCTTTCTATCCTGCATATTCTTGTAACAGAGCCAGAGGCCAGTTCTTTCACACAAGTGTTATCTGGATTCCTCCTATTTCTTTGGACCATGATACTCCCTTCCCTTTCTTTGGCTTCAGTCAGGTGTTCATTTTTATTTTTTTCCTTAATTTCTCTAGCAATTTTGATTCAGACTCTTCTGTAAGAAGCTGTGGATGAATGCAGGGCACACTCATTTGAGGGTTGTTGTGACAAAAAAAAGTTTCTCTGCCTTAGCTCCTTGGTGTAAATTTCTCTTGTATTTCTGTTGTTACTGATATATAACCCAGGATGTTGATCTGTATCTTGCCTAGCTCAGTAACCAGCTAATTTGTAAAAAGCAATCAGTTATTTGCACCTTCAATCCAGTGAAAGAAAAACTGGATTGATTAACCTGGACTGTTGTAATTGCTTCCTCTTAGGAGCAGGGATTTTTATCTATCCAGTTAGGCTTGGAAATCAGAAAATGAAGATTTGCATATAAATTAATTTTCAGCTCTGTTCAGTAGCACCTGACTTCTTGCTCTGGGGAAAAAAAAGCAGTCTGATAATAAGTTCTAAATTCTAATTTTTATATAAATAGGCAACTCTTTAAAAACTTGCAATTAATGCAAGGGTAAATATTTTATTTGGCCTTTTGCAGCTGAATGGAAAGGTTTTTATAAAAAGTGAAAAAGATCTTATAGGCTTGGAAACCTATCTGGCTACAGAGAGTGCAAATATAGGATAGTCATCTGAATCTTCTGTGTTTGTTTTTTTTTTTTTTTTTAATCATGTAATATTTTCTTGTTTAAGAAAAATCATAAGGAGAGGTTCTAGTGTTACATCAAGTCGGAATAAGGACAATCTTGCAATATAAATAAAATGTTCTCTTGAAGTTCAGTCTTGTTTCAAACTCCAATACAGAACTTGGCTCAAATCTTAAGCTTTTAAAGAAGCATCATCACTTCTATGAATTCTCTTCTGTTTGTTATTTAATCTTATGTAGCATGTAAGGAAATAAAGTCTCCGCAGGTTTCTAATGGTTTCTACTATGGGTACCTGGCTTAAGATATCTGCATTATCTGTTGAGGACAATTTTGATTCATTCAGCTCCTGACACGAAGGCAGATTCCCAGGTACTTTTCACACTAGTACACTGGGCCCCTGCCCTGAGCCCCTCAGAGCCAGGGTGCTGCATGGGACGTGTGTGGCTGGATCGTCTTTGTACGTGATTTAAAGGATCACAGGCACTTGCAAGCTGCTTTAAGTTCTGTGGAAAAAAAGGCAATACATAAATCTCTGATTATGATTATTATGACTGTGGTAACAAGAGCTGTCTGAGGAAAAACAAACTGTCTTGCAATAACCTATGAGGCTTTGAAATTCCCTGTTGGAATTGGATCAAACTTCTCACTGTCTGTGAAGCAGAGCTGTTGAAACATCAGTGTTCAAACTGAGTTTGAGATGTTTACCTCTCCCTCTCTCTTTTTTTTTTTTCTTTTGATCTTTCTCTCTGACTTCATTTGAGACCTCAGAAATCTACTCTTGAACACATAGCTAAACTGAATATATTGTTACCGAGCCTAGCAATTTTGATAACACTTGAGATATATTTTGGTGGGCAAAACATTCCCTATGTTAAGTAGGGAATTGCTCAAGTTTAGCTTCTCCTAAATCTCCTCTTGAGCAGGAGAACTGTTACTGTAACCGTTATTTTGAGGACTGTTAACTTTTACCATTGACACTTGTTGGAGGCATGAAGGATAGAGGTGATGGTGGAAACGAGGAGGGTGGGAGCAATGAAGTTTTTAACATATAATGATGCGCTAATATGTAGGACATGTCCATGTAGCCTATTGGTTTGACATTGAGGACTCTTGCCATCATCAAAGATGAAAGTCAATTTTATGTGTTTTATCTCTTTGTTGTTTGGATCTTTATCCCCTCCGAACTTTCATTCCCTGCTACTGACTGGGCTTGGGTGGCTTTTGCTTCTGTTCTCCCCAGGCTCTGCTAAGCAAGCTTCAAATCCAGGGGTCTGAAGGGGAAGGAAACCCTGCCTGGGCATCAGATTAGGGGAACTAAGTTTATACCTTACAACATCTAGCTTGTTTCAGGGACGGATAATTAATATAAGCTCCACTGGCACTGTTCTGAACCTATTGTGAGACTTTCTGTATGTGCTGAGCTAAGCCTGTTTCCATGGCAAGGTCGTGTATCTGTGAGATACTTGGAGTACGGCATAGCAAAAGAACAGATTGCTTCCCAACTATAATAACTCTAGAAGCATCTCATGCGTACGGATTTTCTGTTTTGAAACATTATCTAGATTGACTATTATCCTTAAATGCTAGCCAAAACTCTAGCATTTACACAGAAAAAGCATAAATTGGGCCTTGCATAGAAACACAAGTATTTCACAGAGGTTTGGCTTATTTATATATAGTGTATGAGTTACTATAACACTACATAGAGTTCTGGGCACATTCATTTTATCCTTGAACTCAGGCTTTCTTTAGCTAGTGGATATAAAATTTGATATATCTAGGTTAATTTGGGGTTTTTTGGGGGGAAAAAAGGTTAAATATTTTCCTTTGAGCTTTAAACTTTTCTTGAAACCAGGCTTATCTACTGTCACTTCTCAGACAGGAATGTCTTGCTTATTTTAACCCAGTGGCTAAATCCCTTTAAGCCCTCCAGAATCTTACTCCTGTATTTCAGAGATCTGCGAACACAGCATGAAGACAAATGTAATAGACAGAGTGAAAATCACCCTAGCGTTGCTCACCCTTACACTGTGCATTTGCCCGTGAAGATCTGAGCACCTCTCTGCTCATTTCTGCAGTCTTCATCTGCTTTTCTTGCCCTTCAGTTTCTGTTACTTGCTATGGTCAGTGTTCTGGGCATTCTTATCTTCCAGATCCTCTATATGACTTTGGCCTCTCAGGCTTTAAATGTAACAGCGTGAACCTTCCTAAAGAGATGTAGAAAAGCATGTAGCTCCCACTGAAGTGCTAAATGGAAGCCTTCCCTGAGAGCAGGACTTTCAGGAGGGTTATTTTATGGGCTAATATTCAGAGGTGGAGGTGTATATAGCTTGAACTTGGTTCTCCACTGTGCATGGTGGGTGCTGCTAGCTCACTTGGTGTGTTAAAAACATAGGTGGTGGGGCTAGGAGCATGAGTGGGTGCAACTCTTTTGACTCGTAGGATTTCCAGACTGACTCCTCTGGGCTAATCACTCATCAGCTAGAAATTAAGTGAACGCTACTCCCTGAAATACACTGTGAAACATTATCAAATAGAAAAATATACTAAACCAATCATTATAACATGAAAAATAAATGTGTAAATAAATCATCACAAATCGAAAGGCAGCCAGCTACAAGGACACGGTTTTGTTTTTTTTCTTTATGTATTTCCCACTGAGCTCAGAAATTAAAAAGTAAAAAAAAAAAAAAAAAAAAAAAAAAAAAAAAGGCACTGATGTTGAAATGAAATTTTAGCTTTCAAAAGAATGTGATTAAAACATTTGTTTATCCCACCCACCTCACCCTTCCCTCTCTTGGGGATTCAAATATTGCAGTAATAAGAACAATTTTAATTTACGTGGGAAATGCGTCTCGACTTTGCCATATTTGTAACTGGCTGAAGGGCGATTAGACCCACTGCTAACAAGCACCTTTATGGAAATCGTTCACTTGATGACTCTTATGGGAAAATACTTCAGTGTGATCTTTGGGAAATTAAATACACCTTCCCTGCCAGCAGCAGTGTGTCTTTGGGGTAAACCCTTATTAATGTGTCTATATGTATGACTAAAGTCTTTGGAGTTACTCATGCAAGCGAAGCAAGTGGGATTTTGTCTGCCTCTGACAGCAGTGATCAAATGGCTGTTCCAGGGAAGGTATCACTAACAGTCATAGTAATTGTCTTAATTTTTCTTGTGCTGGCATCAAGGAGCTCTACGGTAAAGCAAAACTTTAACTCAGACAATCATTTGTTAGGAAAAGTCAAATGGAGAAAAACTTAGATGACATGTCATCCTTCTATTTTAACCAGTATTCTGTAGAGCTAATGCAAATAAAAATGAAGATGGGTTCTCTTTTTTTTTTCTCCACAAACTGCAAAATGTGCATTCATTAAAATCCTTGTTTAAGAGACGAGATAGAGAAGGGTCAAAGCAATGGAATGAAGGCTGGAAGAAAGGAATATAAAGACTAAAATGATGAACCATAATTGGTTATAATCGGTTTTTCTCAGGATTCTAGTTGGTGATGTTTTAGTTTGTGATAGTTTCCTTGGGCTGCCATGGGAATGAATATAATAAAAAATCTGTTTTTAAAATGTCAAGACAGGGGAAAAAGAGTATTCCTGGTCAGCAATAAATCCCAAGTATTTTTGATTCTATAGGGAAGATGTCTGAGCTCTTCTCAGAACAGGCTGTAAATTCAGGACTCAGCCTTTTCTGTATTTATTTTCGGCAGGATCAGCCATCGCCTCGTACCGAATGGCCTCTGCTTGGCACCAGCTCCAGAGCTGCTGAGGTCTGAGGGGTCACCCTGAACTGTTTACTGCAGTGAAGCCCCTTGGCACATCCCGGTTCATTCCCAGCTCTAGGTCGCTGCAATATACAGGTGAGCACCTGCGTGCAGCATCTGCTCCGTGCCTGTATCTGCGCTTCGAGTGTGAAGACAAAGGTTGGCCTAAGCAGGATCTGGTCTCTCATACTTAGCTTAAGGAAATGCAGAATTTTAGCCTAGAAGTGACACTTGATTCTTTTTAATGCATCTCACTGCAGTTAATTGTTTTGAGATTTTTGCTGAGCTCTGACAAACTTTTTCCAGGTGTGGGCTCTGTCCCAGATACCACATATCTTGCAAAGCAGAGAGTGGTTTTTATACAAAAAAAACTGAATGCATATTGAACATATCAGCTGTGGCCAGTTTACCATAGCGATTTTGTTGGAGCATTAGACTGAAATTTTTATATTTTCACATGGTTCAGTCTTTAAAAAAGCTGTTTTGTTTAGGTGGTGACAGGTAGAATGCCACTTAGCTGATCTCTGAAATCTTTCATGTTTTGAAACTCTTATTAAATCTTCACACTCTTTAGGGACCTTCTGTGCCTTAGGTTCTTTCTGTGGGAGTGGAAATGGATTTTCTGTGGCTACCAAGTAACATCTAAAAGCCTCTATCTCGGCTTGAGAGCAAACTGGTGTCACAGGAAACTGCCAGCATTGGGCGGACTGAGGTGTTTGGAGTTGCACTTTGTGCCGTCCGCTTGGTTCAGGTGAGCTTGGCAGCCAAATCCACAAGCCTTCAAGCTGAAATCAGGGTATCGTGGCCCTGGTTAGGGAACAGTTTGCCCCTCTTTGCACACTATTAAGCAGCAAGCACCATTAATACCCAAATTATGGGCTCAGCACAGAAATTATTGAATGAGTTTTGCGGTGTGTTGCTCTAGGGGCAGGTAGTTAAACTAGGAGGTTGTTTTGGCTCCGTTTAGAGGTGATGAATGGAAAATAGTGGAACAGTTTGCACTGTCCAGAGAGGTTGTGGCAGCTCCTTCAAAGAAGTTTTTGTGAAAGAGATTTTAGACATAGATTATTTATGCTTTGAGCAAATGGATGGGCAGGGCCAAGACTGGGCAGCTGTCGAAAGGCAATGCATCAGCCTCTCTTTTTCCTGAATTAAAATTCCCTATAGAAGTTTAATGAAACCTGGGAGATCCTGTCTTTCTGAGGTATATGACCAGTTAATTGGCTATATCTCATGGGATGGGATAAGACAGCTCCTGCTAAATTCATGTCAGGAGATGGTTCCTAAAGTGTTCGCCGCTTGCTGCATGTTCGAAGCTGACTGTGCACCACCTGTGTGGCAGTCAAGATATTTCAGACCTCTGATTTGTGGCCTCCAGAGGTTGTCAGTGGCCCTGTTTTAGATTATTCCAGTCTTGCAACATGCCTTTGTATGGGTTAATGTCTGTTGCCACTTGTATGAAGGCATTATCCTGTATCCTTCTCAAGAACAAGCTTGTACTTTCTCTCTGAAATTCATGAATTTTTAATTCTGTTCTTTCCTGTTGATATTGGCAAGTATCTATCAGCAAGAACACCCTGTGTGTTTTCATTGCAGCCATCTGTCCTGGTTTTAACAAAATGATTGCATAATCTAAACAGCAGAATCCTTTGAGAGCAGGAGACAGACACACAAGTCATGTGGCTGACATGCACTGCAGTGATCCAAATAATTATGGGATCAGAAATAATAATAATAATGTATTAGATTTCTCAGTGGAAAAGGACTAAACCTTCCAACAAACAATTAAAAATACAATATGCAATAAAATCACCCAGCCATAGTAAAAATGAGCGTCTTTGACTCCAGAGTTCTTATAAAACAAAGGCATGTGGGTGTGTTTTGAAACAGAGAATCATAATTAAAACACCCATCTCGACAAGGAGAAGAGAGGCTCTTTTCTCATTTGAATGACTCTCACATTTCTGTCCTCCTTGGTTACCACAAGAGAGTGCAGGGAGACATTGCTGCCCTGTGAGGTCAAGACAACTTGCAACTCCTGATTCTTGTAATTCCATAGCCTGGTCAAAGAGGCATCTGAAGGCACTGATTTAAGTGCTGTCTGTTTACAATGACTCGGATGGGGAAATGCGGTTGATTTGTTGTAATTACTGAGCTAGTGAATCATATGTGTTGCTTGAAATAAGTTAATATTTTAACACAATGTAGGGTCTCCCCTAGTGCTGACTTGAATAGATCTGTTGGTGTAAGATGAAGACGCTTCCAATAAAAATTCCCATGCTCAGGAAACTTAATTTTAAAGCAAGAATGGCAGCCATATTCTCTCCTGTTATGTTAACAAAATAGTCCAAAGAGATTGTCATGAGGTAGTATAAGATTGTCTTTACCACCTGAAAATAATTTTTACAAGACAATGTTGGCATTTCTTGAGGTCCTCCTTGCACTAGGGATGGGGTAACTCTTGAAGGTAGAATAGATTTGTGACTGAGTTTGAACAGGACAGACAGCTGATGGCAGCAGGGCTTGCCACGTTTTCCTCAGTAAGAATGAGGCAGATTTTCAAGTTTTGCTGGGAAGGTTATAAATGCCACAGGTTTGTTCCAGATGAACACCTCAGTGATATCTCAGAGACTTGAAGTGCATTATCCACGTACATGTTCACCATAACAAAAAAGGAGTAACAAAATTTTGTACTGAAGCAGGGCGATCAGAAAATCAGCTATTATGATGATTTCACATTAGCTGGCTTTTTTCATATGCAAAAGGATGATCTCTTACTGTTTAAAATGAAACTTTAATGTCCATGATCTCCCTGCGTGTTTCACAATTGCAAAGTTGATACAACTTTCAAAACCTTGAATTTGATAAATTCTTTGTTTAAGTTTTTATTTTCTTCGTCATTTTTTCCACTAGCTCTATTCAAGTGGTTGGACTATAAATAGTTAGTGCCAAAATATTTAGCTATGGTAATTTTTCTGCAAAAAGATAAATTACGTTTGGTAGTAGGTGTTGTTCCATGTTGTTTGTCTAATTCTGTTTCTTTTTAGCTCAGTAAGTGAGTGAAAGTCAACCCATTGTCAAAGGCAGAGATAGAGAAATGGCAGTTTATGATAATTGCCTTCTTTGATGTTCATATTCCATCCTCAAAGGAGAGCACGCAAAGACTATACCTTTGTGCTTGGAGTAATTTACAAAAACCAAAATAAGGTTCAGTATCCTGGCAAGCAAAACGCAATTTATTTTCTCCTTTTGGAGAAAGATGTACAATGTATGAAGTGTTATGGTTACTGGATAAGAGGATCAGTGGTTGATGTGATTTATATACACTCCCCCTAACTCGTTGCCATTTTTTTCCCGTATATGGAAACTGTGAGGATAAAGAGGGAAGATTTGAAAACTGAAGAATATACTTTTGATCTCCTGGGAAACATGTGCTTTCAGATAAAGACTCTTTGCTGACCCTTCACCAACACAAGTGAGGCTGGCAAAATGACTGCTCTCAGAGAAGACCAATGGAGCCAAAGGTAGCAGAAGTTTGGTTTTAAGATGATTTGTTGTGCTACCTCTGGTTTCCTGGGAAATGACAGGGTAACATGCTCCTTATTTTCCTTCCCAGTTAGAGCTGGTGCTTGATACAAGAGCTGGCTCTTGCTGCAGGTGCGGTGTGGTCTGAGCACATTGGCAGGAAGCAAACGGGCCCCTCATTGCTCCAAGGTTAGTACAGAGACGGGGTCAGATGAGTCTCACAGCACAAAGACAAGTGTGACCATTTGCTAGTTGCTTTTCAAGGTTCAATAGCAGAGATAGGCCTTGCTGGTAAGGACAGTGCAATGGTGGCAGCCTCTCTGCAACTGACCTCTCCCTTTGGGCTAAAAAGTTATTGGTTCAAGCCGACTTTTTGTAAGCGTGCACATTCATTACTACACAGTTGTTACTGCTGCAATAGGAGGAATAATCCTGGTGGCAAGGAAGGAGCCTTTGCAAAAACGTTAAATAGCTCGGTCTCTTTGCTCTTTGGCCATAAAAGCTAAGCAAAATTTCAGTGGTCTGTTGAATCACAGCTAAATTTTCCACTGAGTGCTTTGGGAGTCCTTCCGACAGAGCAGATAAGCTGGTTTTCTAGCATATAGGTTGTCTCTCAAATCTGTCCAGCTTGAGCTTGGACAACTCAGGAGAGCAAAAAGACATCGACAATGAGCTGTTAATGCAACACTAATTTTATCTCTCAAGTCCTTGTACACTCAAAGTTTAAGTGCAGGGGAACATAGCTCAGCAAGGAAGGGCTTGTAGTATGATTTGTGCCTGCAGTAGGAATCTGTTGCTCCACATAGCATGCTGTATTGAAGACCTGGAGAGCACAGACAAACCTGGATTTATTTGGATCACACACAGTTATTTTTTTCTTTCCCACTCAGATAATGTGTGTATATGGTAACAAGGATGAGGCTTTCCATCTGAAGTCGAGGAGGAGGTGATGACAGCTTTGACAGTAGTGATTTCCTCTTTAATAGACCAATCTGTGGGAGTGAGCATTTACTAGAGTATGGGAATAAACTGGATTTACCTCATCAAACCTTCTGAGCTTTCTTATGTAGGATTTAACCTTTCAGGCTGAGCTTAGTGGTTGCTGGTGGTGTATTGATCAGTCAAGCTCCATTCAAACCTTAAGAATCACTTGTTCTTCAGAACCAGAAATGAGAAGGTTTTTTTTTTTTTTTTTTTTTTTTTTTTTTTTTTTTACTCAAATATGTGATTGCAGATAAAAGTCTGACATTTTGGCCTTGACGTATGTGAGAGAATTGAAAATATGAAGACAAGGGACCACACTCACAGTTATTTACTATCATAACTGTTAGTTGATTTCCTTCTGTCTTGGTTACTGGAATTGTTGTGGGGTTTTTTTCTGCAGTATTTGAAGCTAGTAATGGTATATTTTGCAGCTTATTGGAGTAATAATCTTCTTCCCTTTTCAGGCATTTGGTCAGCACTGAAACAGTAAGGAACAAACAGCACTGGACAGTAGTTTGTGCATTATTGCTTCAAGCTGTTTGCCAGCTCAGTGGATGTTACTGCATAGGTTATACTTGACTTGAAGGGGTAACCTTTGAAACTCATGTGCTATGAGAGTCAGTGACCTGTCCTCCTTGCTTGTGTTATAAAAGCCTTGGGGGGAACCCACTTAAGAACTCCAAAGCTGAACTGTGGGTTTTGTTTGGTTTGTTTCTATCCCCCTCCAAAATAGAAATCCATCTCCTACAGACAAAGAAGCCTATGGCAATAGATTAAATAAAATTGGCTATGAGATTGAACAAACTGAGGTAACATTACCGAATAACTCTGTTTTTTAGAGACAGTCCTACACTTAGCTTAAAAAAAATATATAGATTGATGGCCTTGCATTTCTTTTGACATATTGCGGAATGACAGAAACATTAAACTCTGCCTACAGATGTGACTTGTCAACCCGCAGGCGTGCAGACTCTTTTCTGGTGCTCATGTTTCATGGCAATAGGTGCTCTGTAAATATCAACAGAGATCGAGATGAAGGGAGGGGTAATTTATCAGGGCAAGAAATGGTGCTGCTGCTTTGAGTTTTGTATAATTGCTCTGCCCTTGTAAGCAAAGAGATTGTTTTTGCTGATGGACTGCGAGTTGCACAAGTTGGTTACTGGCCGATACCTCTGTGGATCTTGGCCAAGCTGCTTGGAAACAATTACTAAACAGAACGTAATAACGTCAAGCCCTTGCACCCAGATGCCAGGTCATAAGAGTGCTGTTTGGGTTTCCTGCTGTAGTTGTGAGCTCTACTAGCGTAGATGCAGTCAGTGCTGGCACAAGAATCCTTGGGCCAGAGTCTTTTTTTTTTTTTTTTTTTTTTTTTTTTTTTTTTTTTTTTTTTTTAAATCTGCTCTGGAGCAAAATGAGGTAGTCAAAAAAAATTGCCATGATTACTTAGTGTTTTTTTTAAGAACTTTTTTTG
This sequence comes from Tinamus guttatus, assembly GCF_059628265.1. NCBI lineage: Eukaryota > Metazoa > Chordata > Aves > Tinamiformes > Tinamidae > Tinamus > Tinamus guttatus. Next base: position 951,956 of record NW_028288845.1, read on the forward strand.
TGGGCATAGCTCTGTGTCAGATCAAAACAACAAACAGCTAAATAATTGTAAGTGACAACAGTAGTCTGCAGAAAGAATCACAACTTTCATTGTGTATGGCCCATATATGTACTGTAAAAAGCGGTGTAAAAAGCATCTCCTGCGTGCCGTTGAGGCCTGGTTAAGTGCAGAGGTGCTGGTTACTGGCTGCTTTAATCTGAAATTAGAGACTGATTTGAGCATTATCATGAGAACTGCTGAGCACTTCTCATAAGTCCATTTCTGAAAAGAAACAATATGGGTGATGCGCACTGGAGAGAGAGGAGAGAAAAAAAAAAAAAGGAATCATTTCATGGGAATCTGTTGAATGAAAAACACTTTCCAGAGTGATACTCAGAAATATGAATCTGTTTCCAAAACTGTATCAGTTCAGATTATCTAAAGGTTTGGTAGGAATCCATGTCCTTATGATCCACACGATCTTGGTGACTTGCTTGGTGAGCAAGCTGAACCTGTTCTGTTTTCACCGGATCTTGGAGGCAAGGGCGGATTGAGAAAGGATTACAAGCTTGGGTGTTCAAGGCCTTCAGGTTCCAGTTCACTACTTAAAGCTTCTCAGCCTTTAGCATCTTCCTCTTGTGCACAAGGGAGTGAGGAGCAGGCAGACGGATGCTGCTCAGCCTGCGTGGACCAGGAGCAGGGCTTCAGACCAGCACAAACTGGCTCAGTGTAGGCAAAGTGAGGAGGCAGTGAGGAGAGCAGGGTGGTGACGGGGTCAGAGGCCTCACGATCTACCTCAGCTACCTACAGCCTGGCTGCTGCCAGGGAGGATGCCCTGGTGGAGGCCACAGCAGCCTCGAGGGAGCAGTGACTGCAAATGTAGCATCAAGGTGTAGGGGAGCCTCAGTCCCCAGTTAAACTGCCTCCTGTCCAGCTAAAGGACAGCTGTCCAGGTGCGGGGAAATGGGCAGTATGCGCTAGGCTGAAAACAAGGGCTTCTAGGATGTCTGCAAGCCACGACCCCTCCAGCTATTTGCTTTTCAAAGGCCGTCTTTCCTTTCTGTATTGTCATTAGTGTTGCTAAACAGTTTAGCGGTGCTGCACGCCAAGGTCATTCACACAATTACACGTGTACTTAAGTGACTTAATGTGTACAACTTTTTACTGAGGTGATCTCCGATTTATTGATTGTCTACAGTGTCATTGGCATGATATAAACATCAGGGAAGACTTGGTTTCTGTCCCCACGGAGTTATAACCTGCCTTAGCAGGACACATTAGGCAGAAATGTAGCCTGTGAGAGCAAACACTGCTCTGACTTAATGAGACAACAAAAAAAGAAGGCAAAATCTTAGTGTGAAGATTTATTGGAGCTTAAAGGATGGAAAATGGGACCTGCGTTGCCAGTATTTATTGATTCCCATGTGTGAGGTGCAAGAAGCAGGAGGATCAGTACTTCTGTCACCTGATAGCTCCATAGGTGCCTGGGTGACTTGACTTGGGTTTCACAAGTAACTGTGCATGAACAAAAAGGCAGTAAAATCTCTGTGAATTATGTTCATGGTTGACAGTAAATACAAGGCGATTCAAACCACAGTGAAGGATGATGAAATTGCTGTATCACGTTGCATTTGCTGTAAGTAAAAAGCAGGCTCACAGACAGCTACTAGGTCTCAGCTGGTACCTGGTGGTTTCTGATTTATGAAGCTGAACTTTGGCCCTCATCTACAGCTCTGCTGGGATCAGACTCTATTGCAGAGATCTGCCAGCATAGCTGTGCTAACAAAACAGCCCTTTGTAGGCTCATCTTTTACTGAGGGGAAAATCTAGTAGTTTACCAGATTTGTTGAGTGACATAAGCCAGCCAAGCAAAAGGACTTTTAAACTCTGTATTCTTGGGCTTAGACTGCCAAATAAATGTCAGTCATATCTAATTAGTTTACCTATGCCAGCAAGAGCTGATACTGAGGGGTTGGCCTTGTTTTCCTTCAGCTGCTTATGGCAACTCTGCATGAGACTGAGCCTGTGAAAGGGAAGTGTTAGAGATGGGGAAATTCATACTTCCCCATAGAGATGGGGGGGCAGCGTGCATTGCAGCACTGCCATCGATAGCCCTTCAGCATCTTCGCATATCGACTGACTGACTCGCAAAGGCCCGATCTGTTTCAAGGATGTTGGTCTCTTGATGATTCTGGCCTAAAACTGGAGTAATGTGACAAGAAAATGGAGCTCAAGGTTTGGGTTTGGCTACATTTAAGGCAAATACCCTCATGTGCAAGGGATGCTGTGGTATAATGTGATTATTTGTTTTTTTTTTTTTTTTTTCTGTCTGTTTTGTGTGGGTGACAGGTCAGAGCGCTCAGTCAAAAGTTTTTAAGAAATGATTCCTGGGGATATAGATCTGTGGGCTTAACTATAGATATTTAGGCCATTAAATATCACATAATTTACTGGGAGGATTAGTGCTATGTTCTGTCATCTCTAATTTCCACACTTTCTGTAGCATATATTATGGCTGATATTAAGCCTAAAACAAATACCAATTGTAGATCTTTCTGAGATTTACTATTGTTCTAAACCTGATTCCCTTTCCTTCATTACCATCTGAATTTCTGAATGATGCAGAATCCCTCCAAGACATTGACACATCTGCAAATGGAAGGAATCTCTAATGTCAATAACTCACCTGAAGCACATGATGGATCGTAAGGCAAAGCTGTCTGCCTCAGTGTAGCTCCAGACAGGTTATTGTGAGCATGGAGCAGCATATCAAAGCCTTCTCAGAAATCACTGCGATGTTCTTGTGTTACAGAGTTCATAAAGTGAGTTTTTCTTTTGCTCATACCCAGGTGACATACAATTCTTTTTTTATTGTGTGTGAAGGTGGGCAAAGTTTGCATGACCTTCAAGGCAGAGGGAAGAGCTAACTGTGCCCCCCAAGGAGGCAACAGCTTTGCATCCTGGGGTGTAGCATTTCCACTAAAAGCACTGTTGGAGTATCCTAGTGCTGCCATCAAGCCCAGGTAAGGCTATGGGTGCTCCTCATGGCCTGCATGCCATGATTTTTTTTTTTTTTTATCTGGGGCTCACATTTGGCTCATGCTCCAGGGTCACTCTGGTGGGATGCTGTTACCATATCTACAGCTTGGAAGAAACTTGGAAAAGCTGCCCCTCTACTCAGCCCTAGTGAGGCCGCATCTGGAGTATTGTGTCCAGTTCTGGGCTCCACAGTGCAAGAGGGATGTGAAGCTTCTGGAGAGAGTCCAGCGCAGGGCCACAAGGATGATCAGGGGCCTGGAACATCTGCCCTATGAGGAGAGGCTGAGGGAGCTGGGCCTGTTCAGCCTGGAGAAGAGAAGGCTGAGAGGGGTTCTAATCAGTGTGTATAAATACCTCAAGGGAGGGAGTGCAGAGGACGGGGATGGTCTCTTTTCAGTGGTGGCCACTGATAGGACTAGAGGAAATGGCCAGAAACTGAAACACCAAAGATTCCGTAGGAACTTAAGGAAAATTTTCTTAACAGTGAGGGTGACAGAGCACTGGAACAGGCTGCCCAGAGAGGTTGTGGAGTCTCCTTCTCTGGAGATCTTCAAAACCCGCTTGGACGCAGTCCTGTGCCACGTGCTCTAGGTGACCCTGCGTGTGCAGGGGGATTGGACTAGATGATCTCTAGAGGTCCCTTCCAACCCTAAGCATTCTATGATTCTAAGCTTTCTGTAAATTCTGTCTGTAACTCGTTGTGCTGTAGGTGTGGGTGGATCAGGCTCATGGGAGCCTGATCAGGATTCACCTTCAGCTCTGCCCATGCTGAATGTCAAATCATTCCTACCATGGTAAATATGCTTTATGTGTTTACATTTTAAATATATCTAGATATTTATGACCGAGTAGCATGTGTTATATATGATTTAATGAACTATTACGATACACTTTTAATATGGTTGGTTTGTTTTATTGCTATCATTAAGCTTTGTGTGGAGTTTAAAGTTAGCTGAGAGGACATGGCACCTGGAGTCTGGAAAGCCCAGCACATATTTCCATGTACTTTGCTTTTCCCCGCACTAGCAAACACATTTGTGCCCTAACATCAGTTTCAGACCAAGGAAAAGGGAAATAGAAGCAGGAGAGCACATGTCAAGTGGGGACCTTTAGTGGTACTCGGTGGCAGGGGGATGCCTGACAGTTAAAGTACAGCAGGCAGGGAGTACTTGAACCAGTTCCTTTCATTAATTATTGCGTAGTGTTCATCTGAATTGTAACCAAATGGGGTGAACTTGTGGGAGGAACTGCTGGGATCTCGTGGGAAGACCCCTTCATGACACTTCCAGCACACCCTGCTCCTAGTAGGTCTGGACGTGGGGCAGTGGTGGTGGTCTCCTCCACAGTCTGCCTGGTTGGTGCGAGGAGGAGCACGCATGAAACCGGGGCAGTGGGAGAGGTGAAGAGGAAGTGAGCGGCTTCCGCGCATTTCAGAAGTTTGCTTGAGAAATATTCTTTCAAAAGTAACTAGAGATGAGGTCAGATTATTAAACCTGATCCCCATATGAGGCCTCTAATAATTTGCGGTGGGCTTGGGCCGCTAAATCTCATCTGACTGCAATGGTGGCCATGTTCTTTGGATAAACCCCTTGGAAAGGCAAACCCAAATGCTGGACAAGAAAGAGTCTTACAAAGAGGGGAAATATTTATTTTGCAGAAAACGAAGTATTTTTGCCACAGACCTTCATATGTATGTTTCCTACATAGGTTGAAAAAGGAATAGAAATTGCAAACTAATTCTTCAAAGTGTGTTTAAATCCCTGTTTTCCTGTCTTGTGGTGCACTGAATTCCTTGAGTGGCAGTGGGAGACTGGCACAAGTTGAGACAAAAACACTGCTTCCTTTTCTCAAAGGAAAATTTTGCCCGTGGCAATATGTAATAACAAGGGCACACATAATCTCTACTAATAAAATACGCATCTGGGTAAATAAACAGAAGAACATCCCCCTGCACAGGGAAGTGGTGACAACCGGCAGAATTCACCAGCTAAGTTTTTAATACCTTTCCCTACATAGTATATCAATGACAAGTTTTTATTCAAGTGACTGCTTCCAGAGAGAAAAATCAAATTCAGTAACAGTTAGTGGGCTTTCTGGCTCTAATGTATTTAATTCTGAAGCTTTTATCCTGTTTCTGGCACTAATCAATGGAAAAAAATGTGGTGGATTGAGGTAATTCTATGGATTTTTGAAGGCAACCAGAAAATTTGTAGTAACTTCTTCAGGCTCCTAACTTTGTAGTGGCCTCCTAAAGTAGGAGGCTGCAAAAGTTCCTGCTGGGGTAGAGCCTCAGGCAGATAATCTTTGTGATATCAAAGCAACACCAAGCAAAGTGAAAATAATTATTCAACTCTTTTAATTGAAGCAGACTGGAAGGAGACCTGCTTGTTCAAGACAGAGCTGTGCAATGTGAGACTGAGGGCTCAAGTTGGTGGAGTCGGTGGCTTTGCACGGGGCTTAGGCATGTGTCATTTGCCCTATCAGGAATGTGTTGTTTTAGCTGAACGATTCTGATTTGCTCTTGGGCAAATCTGATGTGCTGTGAGGCCGTTACCAAAGGGGCCTCACAAGAGGTCATACCAAGATGTACAACTACTGAAAGAACAAATAGAAGATCATCGATTCTGGCAACCGAACAATAAAATATAGGTAACTTGTATTTACTGTCAATATACTGAGAAGTTACCTCCTAGCACCTGCTGTCTTGGTTCATATAAGCAACGAGGGCTGTATTCGTCTTGTTTTGAACTCTGTATTTTCTTTCCATTTATGTTTTAATTTAAATGCTGCTCAGGATTTCGGGCAACTGAAATGAATGCTACTTAAATCAAAAATCCTTCATACCCATAGGAAGGAAAGAGAAGGACTGAGAATTAGGACCTGCAAAGCCTGGATCTCCCGTCTTCTGAAAGGCTCACACTGAGCTTCCCAGCTGAGCTCCGCAATGCGGGGGGCTCTGCTGGTCCTTCTGTTTGATGTCCTCCTTCCTGTTTGTTAAGCAATCTCAAAGTAAAACACCCGTGCGACCAGCCAAGGAACAAAACAAAAACCTTTCTGAATTATAAACCGGGCCCAGCTGTGTAAGCGGGACCGCACAGGCCAGAGCCACTAAGGTCACCCAGACTTCCCCAAAGGGCTGGTGCCTCTTGTGCACTCCGCTCTGTGAGCGCTCAGTCCTTGCAGGATGAGTGCGCTCCTCTTTTTCTGAATATTTGCCCCTTTCTATAAAGCATCTCCAGCAAGGGAATCAGAATCACTAAGTGAGGAGCGTCATCTCTTTTAGTATCATTAATTCCTGCAGGGGAGAAGAGGGGCAAGTGTGGCTAGAATAAGCCTGGATTGGGAATGCTGTATCTGTCGTCCTTACACGTATAATTTAAGCAGTCAAAGCAGAAGGACTTGTGGAAAAGATTTCCCAAAGTACCTTTTGATATTAATGTTGGAAGATAAATGACCTGCAAGGATGTGACTTGACTACAGTTGCTGCATGACTTGCTGTCAGGGTAGTTATAGCCATAATAAATTGCACAAAGAAGACTGTGTCAGGGGTAACCTGTGAATGATGCGACAACAAAAAATTCCTCTTTGTGTTGTGTATTGCTTCAAGAATACAGATTGTCCAAGGTGTTGTTTTGAAAGCATTTGCTTTGGTTGGGAGAAGATTAAAAAAGTAGCAAGAGAAACTACAGAGGAGAAAAAATCCATGTGCACTGCTAAAATCAATGGAAAAGTTAGATTACATAAAAATGGATCTTTGCAAACAATAGGTATGTGAATAACAGTCCACTTCAACGCTAAGGCAAAGATGCTAATATCTGATTCATGTACCAAATAAAATATGGTATTGTCTGAGCTCTGAGAATAGTGACAAAAGCCCCATTCTTTTCAATAGACTGAATAATACTGAGTGAAACGAAAAAAACACCTTGGTGCACTTGAACATTCTTTAATGAAAGAAGTAGAAAAGATATTCAGTGAATTGATCTTTCCCAGCATAACTTTATGAAGTACAAGGTATTGGAGGCAAGGAGGGTGGGATGGGAAATTTAAAGTCATTTTTACCTACTGTTCATTATCTACTAAATACTTAATTATTGTCTATTAATTATTGTCGCTAAGTTTGAGAACATAGGCTCACTTCCAGGATTTATTATTGATCTATGCAGTGAATTCTATAAAGTCACTTCCTCTTTGCTTCACCTTCCCCATCTGTGAAAGATTTTTCTGGTGCAAAGCACCCCCTAATATTTTCTACATTATTTTATTTGCAGAAGAGTTTGTGAGCAGCAGACAACAAGTATTCCCTTCTTGGAAAGAAGTGTCCTTCAGTGTGGATGAGGGCTGAACATGTAGGAAGGAGCTTGGAGATGTCCAGCAGCCCTAAGGTAGGATGCTACATCAGCTCTATGCTGCTTTCACATCTGTATAATTCTTGCTTGCTGCCTCAGCACAGCACCCTTAACACATTTGGGCAAATCATTTACAGTTATACGATCATTTGAATCTAGTCGTGCTGCCCACAGCATGTAGGTTGTTTGGAAATCACCTTGAACTGAGGAACCCAGGAGAACCACGTGGCTGCTTTTGAGTAGACAGATATGCCAACAAACTAGAATGAGAATACAAATGCAAACTGTTTCAGGACAAAGTCAGTTATTGTGTGCTTCCCTCACTCCAAGCTTGTTTCTTGTCCCTGCTATGGCTGTGCTAGTGGAAAAGGAAAATGTTTCCCATTGGGGTGTACTTTTGGGTTAGAAACATAAATATTTACATGATAATCGTTTGTGAGAAGCTATAACCTTCTCAGACAAGACGGGAAGAAAAAGATTATTGTTCTTAAAGGCCTGGGTGGTGCAGTGGCTGTTGAGTGCTGACACCTGGGTGACTGCTGATGGATTATTCTTGGTGCTGAAGAGCAGATGAAAGTGTACATAAGAATATGCAAGTACACAAGCTATTGAACTGAATCAAAAAACATAATTTAAGATAAAAGAGTTTCTGAGCTTGCTGCAGGACTGAAGTGTATATGGGTTATTTACAAGAGAAGATAATATATTTCTAAGAGAATGTGTGTCTAAAGCCCCGTCCCACTACGATGACAACTTCTAATGATTCTTGACTGGCCTCTTGGCCTACCTCCAGCATGTCTGCTGGGTAATGTGCTCAAGAGTATCAGAATTGGGCCTTAATTCCTTTTCTTCCACCCCTCTCCTCCCCTCTGCAGCCAGTGACATCTACAGGGTTGGCTTTTCGGTATCGAACATCAAAGATCTTGGTAACTTTGGCTTTCAGAACGAGCTGCCCCAAAAAGGCATCAGGAGTGCTAATTTGATTCTCGGCCACTGCTGGTGGTCCCGGGGACAGGACTGCGTCTGGCTCTTGCTGCCTGTGCTGCTTTTTCAGCACTCGGGCCTGCTTGCCCTTCCTTAGAGGCCATGGTCCCCCGTGCTGCTGTGCAGCACCACCTCAACTGCCCGACGTCCCTCAGTGCTGTTGTGGGGACCTTCATCTCCCTGCTGACCAGGCCGTAGGGTTGCAGCCCCTTGAAGGAGCTGCCAGACGCATCCTCGTTCACCACACTGGTTCCCAAGTTCTCCCTTTCTTTCTTCCCCTTACTGACCTCTCTTTAACATCTTGCCAGTTAGTTTCTCTCGCCTTTTCTTTCCCTTCCTCCTGATGTGCCTGCTGAAACACCCTTCTTTTCTGCCTGTTGTCTATCAACACTGCAAAAACTGATTTGCTGATCTATCAGATGCAGTCTTCAAATATAAAGGAGCAGTTGTTTCTAAAAATGCCATACTTACTGGATCTCCACAGAGAAAACTTGCTTCATATCTGGAGAAACACTGATAGTTTGGCTTTCTAAAAGCATAGGCTTCACAGAAGAAGGAACATAATACACTAGGTGTTTGGTCATGTAAGAAACCTCATGAAATCATTATGATAGGATGTTTCCCCTCCCAACACCAGGACACATCCATTTGACCTGCGTAACGCAAGACAGAAGTAGAGTCATGTAGAGTTGCAATGTGAAGGGTAAATGAAATGGAAAGTTTTTCTATATGGAGATAGTCTGGCAAATTGGTGACTGCTTTAGACAGTGGGCTTTTGAAGGTAGTTTTTTTCTTTTAATGCAGGTATTTATTAGCCAATTGCACTCTGCAGCTTCCTCTGTATACAGCTCTGCTAGAAAAGGACTGTTATCCTCAGGGCCTTATAGGCTCCCTTATAGGTCCTTTGCATACCTAGATATGTAGGTTGTGTGGAAGCCACTGTGAACAAAACACTTAAATAAAATCAAGGCAGAACATCAGGTTACTTATCATGGGGAATGCCCTGGCCAGATGAGAAGATGATAGAAGAGTCTGCTATAAAGGAACAGATAGCAAACATTTGCTTTGTTGTCTAATGTTGAATATTTGCTTGTGCATTTTTACTCTTAAGAGGAGGTACCTGGTCCTGAACAGGGTAGGCTTTTTTATTTTGTTGTTTTTATTGGATTCTACACCTGTCTGCATGCTCAGTGTTCACACGAATTTGACAGAATCCTCCAAAATACCACAGCTCTGGGGTTGTACATTTGGGCTCTTCTTTGCCCTCCTTCCCTGCTTCATCTTTTATTTAAAATTGTTAAACTAATTCCAGGACATCCTAGTGAGAGGAGAGCTTTCAACTCTAATATTCTAGATAAAAATCTTATTAAATTCCAAAGCTCAATCTGAGCAATACCTAAACTGGGAATAAAATTGAATGAAGGCAATCAATCACTCAAGTCAGCCAAGCAGCCCATGCTGACATGCTCCCTGAAGTCTCATCACATTCATATTAATGGGAAAATTTGCCCTTCGTATTATATTCCATACATTACACTGTGTAATTAGAAGCATATTGGAAGCAGTAGGCAGATTTCCAGTATTTGTGATGTTCAGAAATCACTCAGGGCACAGGTATTCATAAAAGAGCCTCTTTCTTTCAGAGACATTCTTCTGCCTGTTTCTACATACAAAATGTTCTTCTATTTTCACTAGACTTTTATATTCTGGAAAACTGAGTTGTTTGCAGATCAATCCTTAAGGATTACATTTGTAATTAAATCTTTAAAGGTTATGAATCTAACTATAAAGGTGGTTATTTTTTTCCCTGGGCTATTCTGAACACTGAGAAATTGCAAATGTGAAATTATGCTAGCTGCCCTGACAGGGTTTTTGTGGAAAGGCTGAGGCATGGTACTTGAAAGAGACAGCATGGAACAAGACCTGGAGGTTACCCAAGCCAGGACTGCCTTGGGTGCCTTGTATGAAGGTATTAGCTATAAACCTAGTTCACAGGTAGCACAAAAGTCTTAAAGTTTGCAGAAGCTGAACACAATGTTTTGAAAAGAGAGAGTGAGAAAGTGACCCAGGGAGAGTTTGCTTTTCACCTAATGCTCAAATTTTATTTCCTTGGAGAAGTGAGCATTCAGAATAGTGGCTGTTGAAAAAAAGTTGCCATGCATCCAAGCCCCATTGCACCCGTGTTCAACCAGTATTCGGGTCTGGATTAGTAATGCATAAAGAAAAAAAAAGCCTTAAATATTTTTTCCTTCTAGATGTGGCTTGTCCTATGTGCTGGCTGTGACTGTGAATGTGGCACAGAGACACTGTTACAGAACAGGGTCTTCTGTGTGTGTGTGTTGTTACAACAGCAAAGCAGTTGGAAATGCTCACCTGTGTGAGAATATCTGCCTCCATGATAGCACTCAGTCCTGGATCAGGATAAGGGCTGTGAACTGAGGCTGCTTTAGGTGCTGGTCCCTTTCTGATTTGACATTTTTCATCATTAGATCCCATTGTTCTAATATTTATGAATATTGCTGATAAGGTCCGCATGGCTTAGGAGCCTGCTTTGACTGATGAGTAACAGTTAATCACCTGTGCTGGCCCCGCACCCCATGATACTGTTTCCACTTCTTACTTGGATTGCTGAAGCACTGCATGGAGGAGAACAAATTATCATTTGCAAATGATGTCCTCTGACTGAATTTTTTTTCCTAAATAGCTTCCCAGATTAAAATACATTAAACTCTTTTGAACCTGCAGAACTTTGCATAGAAATGAGCCGTCTGAATATTTGTGACGCAATTGTTAACATGTGAAAAATCAATCTACCAAATTCATCTTTCTTGTCTGTGAATAGGAACTTCTTATCTTCAGCCTGGTTCTAAATAGGTTTGTGGCGGCGGGCAGAAAAACAGGAAGAAAAAACAAAAACAAAAAAACAAACAAACAAAAAAAAACCAGTCCAACATGTAAATCAACATTCATCTTCTGAAACTAAAACAAAATCCCAGAAGATATACACTGAAGTCTTTTTGACATAGTCAAAGACTTGTTCATTTTAGTCATTCCATTATATTGACTTGTTTAATACAGCTTAAACTTTGGAGGCAACAAAAGTCTGATCTTTTGGTAGTGAATCTGTAGTTTACAAAGTCTGATTTCTTTCCTGACCTCTGACTTTCAATTTTCTTCCTGCTTATAACCACTAAGAAAATCTGTCTAAGTTTATTGGCCAGATTAGTTCGTTTAACCAGAAGTGAATATCTCGCCCACACACCAAAGCTCTGGAGATTTCTTTTAATACAGTAGGTGTCAACTATAACAAGCTCCTATTAATAATTAACTGGGATCCTGGTGGGACTGCCTGGGAAACTTCCTTCACTTCTTGCCAAGTGCCATCACTGTGAAGTAACCTAATTTAGTCTAATTGACTGTGTTGCAGGCAAGTGCATCTATTCTGTATGACTTGACCACTCTTTCACTGCTTTCTCTGTGGCACAACTTGAAAGCTATGAAGAAATGCCTATAACAGCACAGATCTGTCATGCTCGCCTTGACCTGGGGATGGCTCAGCCACTGGGGCAGCAAGGCCAGCGTGTCCGTGTGCACCTTCCTGCTGATGGAAGGTGTCTGAGCATCACTGATGGCCTTGCTCTGGTGGTCGCGCTCTCTTAACTGAGAGCTATAGCCTGTGTATTATCTCGAGGGCTCTGGAGGTGAAGTGACAGATCATACCAGGGTAAGTCAGGATGCTTGGATGGCAAAGATCTCTACCATCCTTGCTCCTTGAATGCTTGTTCAAGTTTAAGCAATTTCAATACTATGCCATGTACACAGGGGATTCTGATTGTTTTTGAACACTTCTAAACAGCTAATGGCATGAGCAATTACACAAGTGCTTTTGCTACCTTTTTTTTCAGCTCTTACCCCAGCTGGCCAGTGTTCACATTTGTGGTGAAATACAGTGATAGTAGAAGGTCTTGCTGCAGCCATGAGCCTAGAAGCAAAAGATCTTTTCAACCTGGCTCCAATGTAGAATTAGATGGATCTGACAGCATATTTTTATAAATAACCCCCTGCTCCTTGGCTGAATTCTGACACGTTAGATTCCTTCTGGGGTACTATTTATGACTGTTGTCTAAACCTGTGGGCTGCTCATGCTTGTCCAGATAGGGCTACTGGCAAGAACCAAGAAATTCCAGGTCTCAGACTTAGCTGGAAGGGCTTTATCAGCATAAACATGGCAAACCCTAACAGAGCAGAGCATTTGTCCCTGTCAGCCATGTTAAATAATAATGTGTCGGGCTGGTCAAGTAAATGGGCTGCTTACAGTCAATCAGTAAAGGAGATTTTGGTATGACTCATTTCTTACACATACTCTTAGTAACAGCTGTACTCCCAAGTCTGAGCTGTTCAAGAAAGACCTAAATCTGTATTAAAAAGAACAGAGGAGGGAAGTGTTTTATTTGCAGTTTAGCCAGTGATTTGCCAACCACTGTTTTGTTTTGTGCAGAGATAATATTCTATTTAAAAAATAAGAAAAATAAAGACAACCATTACTATTATTTGGTTTATTTGTTATACATTATTAACATTAAACAAGACTTACTTTTTTTGTTTGGGCTGCTAAGGAGAAAGGTCATTTGTTTTGCCTGAAGGCTCAAGCTCTAGTCATCAGTGAAGCCACTCTCCTGGTTCCAGCTTTGTTCCTTTCTGCTTTTTGAACTATCACTTCAATTGCATAGATTTAGCTTCCTTGAAGTCCGTGTCCTAACCCACACCTGAAGTTGTATGAGAGAGTTTTAAGAAACAAAGCCTGGAGGATTTGAGCAGCTTGAGTCTCCTGGAAGCGAAGTGCATAGGACCTCTGAACCTCATTCCCCGAACTGCAAGGACTTTGCATTTTCATCTTACTGGGTTAGGAAAAAGTAGTGTCAGTATTTCCCTGCTCCTGAGGAATGTCAGCTACTAAAAAGCTCCTATGTAGCTGCAAGTCAACAGTTATCTGAAATTATGTGAAATGAGATTCTGCTTTGTCTATAAATGCTGGACTGGATAGGACAGTTCAGCAACCTGAGGCTGACTTGAAAGGAAAATAAAAATTTTTAAAAAATGTTGTTTTTTCTAAGGTACCATTGAGGAAACTTCAATCTTCAGGAGAGAGCATCCACAAAAGAAGACCCTTTTGCCATTAATAGGCCATAAACCTCTCCTTTATAAGGTACAAAATGGGATCGCATACAGAACACAGAACCGGTCTTTTTGGTATTGGTATTGTGTAAGCAATTTTAGAAATAATTTATCTCACAACTTAAAACTTTACTATGCAGCTGCATGATGGCCAGGCTTTGTCCTGAATTTGCATTTCCTCTGTGAATGCCATATTTCGATGTAATGTTTGAATTTAGAGCTTTGCTGAGTTGTTACCTTGAGCAGAACTAAAAGGCTTTCTGCATGGCTCCTTTGTAATGTCTTTGAGGTTTCAAGCTCAATTAGAAATTATTTTTCAACTTTTTTAATCCTTACATAAAATTTGAGCGAGGGAAGAGACTCTTGAAGATACAGGCTTTGAGAAACATTGGGTTGTATTCTAGTTCTCGCAGTGACCTCCAAGGTCACCAAACACCTCTGTTTTAGTCCCTAGATATTTCAGTGCCTGATCAGCATGACAAATGAATCTGAATACGTTGGCAGTGAACAGTGGTCTGATCTGAAAAGGAACTAAGCACCATCAACTTGCCTTAACTTGAAGAAAGAAGATGCACCAGAAATAAAATCCTAGAAATAGTTGCTGCCTTAAACAGAAGCATATTTGTGGCTGACACATATGATGTCAAAGACTGACAGGCCCTGCCATCTCTGAGACCCTGCTCTTAGATTTTTATGCAAACCCCTTACTGTAGCAGTCCCTGCTGACAAAGGTCTGGGGCTGTGCAGCAGTGTGAAGCTTCATGTGTCCTGTAAACTTGGATTGTGTCATTGTAGGGCTCCACAAAGTAAGTCTAACCCTATGTGCTGTAGGCAGGATGCTGCTGCTGTTTGCTGTCTGGCTGAAGCTCAGATTCTACAGACAGAAAATATTGCAGTTGCCAAGAGGACTGCTTGTCCAAGCCTTCCTTTTCTTGTCTAATCCATGGGCACTAGCAGGATTATATTGCAATACTATATGTCTGCACCGGAAATAGAGGCAGTCTTTGTGTGTAATTTTTTTTTCCTTCCTTAAATGAGTACACTGAATGAAGCTCTGAGTTCAGACCTTCATTTTGGGGAATGGTGCAGAAACTGGCTCTGGAAAGCAAACATTTTGATTCCCACAGTTGTCCCTCAGTTCTGTCAGCTTGTCCAGATGTGAGAGAGTTGGTGGTCATGGCAGGGCATAGTGCATGACCTTATCAGATGTGTCAGGATACCTGCCTCAATCCTACTGTCTATTCTCCAGCCAGTAGGAAAGTCTGCTGAAGGAGCAGTATGTGCTGTTTCCTTTTCTTGAGTGAGAATCACTCACTTCAGGCCTTAATTATTTAAAGTGATACTTCTGCACCATTTAGGAAGAATCTGGTGGCCTGACTGGCTCCAAGAATAGTTTCCCTTCATCATTTTTTAATGTGAATGTTTGAGTTGTCTTAATTGCATGGGGCTGTTCTTGCTAAAACTATATACATCACCCCTGCTGAAAGCAGAGGCGGCATTAACCATCACATCCCGCTGCTTTTACGTGAGTGTCTAGCGCTTGGCGGGGAGCAGACAACCCTGTCTCACGGCCGTGTCATCACTCTCTGTCTGTATCTCCAAACTGCACCAGTTGCATGTTTGATGTAGGCGAAGCTTCCAGGCTGCTGCAGACTCCCACCCGAACACAAGGGAGACCAAAGAGGGGCTTTTCTTGCCTTGGGAAGCATTTCCTTGAGGTTGTTATGGCAATACTCCTATCAATTAAAAGAAGTAAACCTGTGCAGTTGGCTGCCAGTGTAAGAAAGAAATGCAACTGCTTGGGAAAACTGTTCTTAAGCCTGCATCCTTGCTATTCCAGAAAGAACGCATGGGGGATCTATGTTATCTTCAGTGTGTGTGTGTGGTGTTTTTTTTATATATCAGGCTGCAGTCAGAGAACAATTAGCTGCACTCTTTCCTCTGGATAATTGTTCTGCTTATTCATTATTACTACTTTTTTTTGTTGTGCTGATGGTTCAGCTGGAGCCCGGCCTGAGAGAAGCAGCGGCAGAGATACAGTAGAAGAGGACCATTGCTCAAGGAGTTTGTAGTCTCTGTGTGATGTGGAAAACAGCAGGAGACTGTGATGAGCTGAGCACCAGGCAGGGTGATATAGCAGCAAAAACCATTAGTCAAAGAAGTTTCCAGGCTATTTTGTGTACTTTGTAAGACAACAGGCTACAAAAACATTCGATTTCCCCTAGTAGTTTGTGGGCTTTTTCATACACACACATCACTCATATAGGAACAGATTTAGCTATCCAGCAAAAAGTCAGAATAGTTTTATATGGAGATAAATTAAATCAGTTACTGAAGCTGGTGCCTGACAGACCGCAGGAGGAGCCTGGACCACGTAGCTGAGAGCAGGGAGTGAGGAGCAGAGGGAGGTTTCTGTCCTCCAGCTGTGAGCTTGACTGGATGAGCTGTGGGTAAAACCACCTGCATAGTCTGACCAGGGAGGGAGATCCAGGACAGAGCCTTGGTTCTTGGCAAGTCTGGTGATGCTGCAAAGCCATACATCCGTGTTTTGGGCTTCACAAAGCTCATCATAGGCCATCAAAGCATTGTCATAAATCAAAGTCAAATGTCCAGAGTCACTTGAACCTGTACAGACAAATTAAAAAGGGAAGGTATCTTTCTCTCAAGATGTTTGCAGTATTTGCTTGCGTGTTATCAGCTGTTGCCTGGTTACAGTTCCACACGTCTTTAGAACAGAAGTTACAGCTACATTTTAAAGGAGGAGAAAATACTTCTGAATGTAATTTCTGATGTCTCATAACGCACAAGAAATTGACTTGTTCTTTCAGGGTCAAATAATCAGGCTAGCTGATTTTGCCCAAAACTATAGGTCTGGGTGAGCTGCACATGAAGATGCACATCAATTAATTTTGTGCTCTCCAAATACAGGTGTGTTGGAAAAGATATATTGATTTAAGGAAATGTCTATCCTGCTCCCTGGTTAGATAAGTATCTCATTTTTTTGCATAGAATTTCTCATCTTGCGTGAAGCTGTGAAATGGGGAGCCTTGCTAAAATTATATGCAAAGACAACACATCTGATTAATATTTTTAATCACCATCACAGCTGTGACTGTGTTTTGGATGTGGCTTGCTCAAACTGTGTCTGATGTGATGAAATTTGCTTACTGATTTGCTTTCCCTTTCCATGATGATTAGTCTTTATCTAAGCAGCAGTCTTGGTGGCGTCAGTGGGAATTTTGCCTGGTTTAGAATATCTTTGTGGAAGCTCTTCCAGCCATTTTTCAATGATACAGGATGCCAGGACTGTGCTAGTGTTCTGATATACCTTCCCCATCCATACACGTGACTGTTGTCTTTGAGACGCGACTTTCTGAAGTTTTCAGTGTGTTGCTATGGATGGAAATAAACAACTAGGAAAAAAAAGTCAAGAGATTATTTATTTATAAATGTGTTTTAAGTATTTGTTCTGTTTTATTCTACTTGTAGATACTTATAGTTATAAATCTAATGCCTGGATAGAACTGGAAAGCTTTGAGCGACTACCGTATTTTTTTATAAAGTAATAAAAATCAAGATGATAGAAAGATTATTTCAGTCATAGAAAATCTCCTGTGTATTTGACAGTGTCTTCCTTGAGGGTTTTCAGTTACCAAACAGATGAGCACACAGAAGACCAAGTGAGCAGAGGGAAACCTAATCCTGACCTGCTTGTTGGAGCAGTTGGCAGCCCCGGGCACAGCTGATGAGCTTCAGCAGTGCGGTCATGTCCATGGCAGCGAAGAGCAGACTACCGGGGTTTATTTGATCACTAAACCACGTCTTACTCTTGTTGGTTTAAAACGATTCAAGAGTTTTGAGAAGGCTCTTCCAACTCTCTCAGGCTTTAGCATGGCTAAAGCAGTGTCTAAAATACGTGTGACCCCTGGACTAATGTTAAAAACAATCTTCCTTGTTCTAGGGCCGATTCCTCTGTTCTGGGCCCTTTCTGGCTGAAGCGAAATTCATTATTTTTCCTGTTGATCCCAGAAATGGGAATGGCACTATCTCAGCCGGAGGAAATTGTAAGAAAGCATTCAAGGACTGAAATTTTTATTTTATGGAGGCACGTTCATTTTGTGTTTGTTGAATCTACCCTTAGCCAGTTGACAGGACTGGAATCACTAGATCAATAGAATCATTTTAAATTTACAAATTGTTTTAAAATAGGCACAGAATGTCAGGCCCTTTTATGAAATTGACAGTAATCAAGTGTAATTGCTGTCCTCAATTTCCCGAAACTGAAGATGGAATCTGATTCCTGGAAGCAGTTTTGTGCAGTGTGAGATGGGAAGTTACTGAAGTTATAAAACTGTTTACAGTGTTTACTGAAATACACAAAATCACCCCAAGAAAATGGGATGACTGCCATAAAAAAAAAAAAATCTTGAAGAGCTATTAATATCACCATAGACCAGAGCTTACCTCCTAAACTAAGTCACAGTTCATCTCTAATGCTGTCACCTCAATAATTAAAAAAAATATAATGTTGTTCATAATAATATCTTCCTTATGGAGGTTTTCAGAGGGTAGCAATAACCAGAATGTGCTCTTATCTGGACTTTAAATCCATCTCTGTGGAGAAAAACCTGTTGAAGAATTGTTCTTTTCTGGGAGTGGCAAAAATATAAAAACGTAGGCTAACTTTATAATGTTGTTCTTCTGCCATAGTATATAAAATATTGGAGTTTCTGTCCTCTAACGCACTTAATAGACTGAGGACATTTCTGTCAGGGAGGCAACAAATGAAGAAAGAGAAAATGAGGCTGAATCAGCACCTTCTACCTCTTGGATTGCTCAAAGCCGTACACGAAAGTGACAAGAATAATTGGGGTGGGGAAAATCAATGTTAATTTAAACAGTGTTTGACAAAGTTAGGAAAGTATCATATGCCTTTTTGTTTTGGAAAAACAGACTGGTGAAGTGGGAAACTTTAGCAAAATACTACAAAGACCAATCAGAGAAGGAATTATCTGGTTGCAGTAATAAAATCTGGGATATGGAAGACAAATCACTTCAAAACAGTGTTCAGTTGTGTTAGGTTTACCAAATAATTACTGTTTCTGGAGGTTTCTTGAATAGTTGGAGTTGTTTTCCGCTGAATATTTGTGCCTGTTCACCAAGTACTCCGAATCCATAGTGCTGGATAGTTGCACAAAATCTTAGGCAAGACTGAAAAAAAAAGTATAAACTAAGTCTTTGTCATAGTAGATACTTATATGACAAATGTGTTATAGAAATATGGAGAATCTGAGCAATGCAAGCAGCATTTTTGATACTGTTCTATGCAAAAGAAAGTAGTGCTTTCCTGTATATGTATTTCAACTTGTAAGTAGAAGAGCAGCTTCAGTTTAGAAGAGCTGTCCTGCTCCTCATCTCTATCTGGTTGTTGCTTTCCTGTCTGTTCTGTGTGCCCGTCTGCGTGTCCCTGTGCTTGGAGGAAGATGAGTAAGACCTGCTTAAGTCAAGGCTGGCTGTAGAGCTGGTGCAGGAAGGAGCTGCCCAATCCCATGGTGGTGGCTACGGCTTTGGTGTGGACTGCAGGACCTCCTAGCAGAGCCTAAGAGCAGCCCTACTTGTCTGCACATGCAGGGCACGGAGCCTCCCGCTGCTGGGCGCTGCGCACGAGCGCGGAGCTGATGGAACCTCCAAAGTGTGTGACTGTGTTGACCTCTAGTGGCTCTAGCAAACAGAGGGCCGGACCTGCAGGTGGGTTAAGAACCTAGAACGGGTCTATGAAGTTGAGAGAGCTCCATCAGTTGCCACGTCCTGCATAGCTAACCTACCGGTGGCACGGTACAGCTGCAGTCTTGATGGATTTATGCGTTGCTTCCTGTAGGATAGTGCCTGGAAGGAAGTGAATATTTTGCATTTAAACTTTTTCTGTCTTGGAGCTTTTTTCCAAAAAGTATTTGCTTTCATGAGGAAATGTTGCAATTGTTGGCTCTAGGGTAGCATAGCGTAAAGGCTATAACTCAAGTCTTCGTATTCCCCTTTCCCACCTTGAACTGGCCTTAGTGATCTCCCATGATAAGCTCTGGCCATTTGACTTTTGAGTTAGGCTGTCTTCTACCACCGGGAGCATCCTGAGGAAGGCCTGCTCTGGGAGCCTTCTTTACAGAGGAGAGTGGGAGCAGAAGGGTCTGAACTGAGCACTGATGAAGTGTTGCATTAGAAACAGGAATTTAAAGATCTGGGAGTTTATGTATTTTAGGGACGCTTTTTGGTTGTTTTTTTGTTTGTTTTTGGTCAAGGCATTGCAGTTTTTATTGGGATAGGGAATTTTATACTGCTTCACATGATTCTGTGAAACAGAGTCGTTTATAGAGCATCTTCTCTTTTTATAAAATGCAAGTACCATTTACTGGTATTGCAGACAGTAAAGGCAAACTGAAGGAATTTTCGTCAACATGGAAGTGACAACTCTTCTCCGCAGTGGAATCACCCACGCAGTCCTCGCCATGGTGTGGCTGTACTGGAGCTGGAGGTTGGCCCTGTCCTGTGATGGTCTCATTAGAGTCTGTGAAAGACTCTGAGAAGGAGACAAGATTTGCCCCAGATTTCTCTTACACCTTGGCTATAACTGAGTCCAGCACTGAAACCTCAGTCTGGAAACTGTGAAAAACAAGCTGTCTGATGCATCTCTAGGAAAAAATGGGCATAAATAATTGATAATAGATCAAATTTGCTGAAATAAACACAGGATACCATCTGTCTTCCTGCCAGTTATTATACAGAATAACCAAGACATTTTTAGTGGAGACAGATGACAACACTTAAGAGCAGCTGCCTGGTGCACATTGTTCTTGCAGTTACCTGTGATTTGAAAATTGTGCTGGGGGCTAAAAGCGATAGTCTGGCAATTGGAAAACGAATACTGGGGAGAAAAAACACAGCTCTGAAATGAAAGCAAAGGGATTAATGGAAATGGAATAATGCAGATGGAAAATATGTCTATATTGTGTTGTGATGGCACCGAGAAAGCGTCACAGCTTGCTCTCCAGCTGCGGCCTTGCCAGTGCTCCCGCGGCGCTAGCAGGGGCTTCAAGGCGGCTGCGCTCCGGCTCGTGTGGAAACAGAAACGTTTGCACGGGCACTGCAGGCATCGCTGCTGTTCTGCAAGGAAGGAAGCTCTCTGTGGGCTTGCAGGCTATGAAATACCTGAACGAGAGGTGGTATGCCCAGCAGCTTGGTTTTATTTATTTATTTTATTTTTAACAAATACATGAGTGAGTTTAAATAAAAGATGTGAAAAAGAAGAAAGGTGTGAAACATATGGTCTGCTCTTAGTTACAGGTCTAAGTGTAATGCCAATTACTGCCAATGAAGCGATGAGGCTATTTCCTGCCTCTGTCAGTCCTTTTCTGGTGTAAGACAGGAGCTCTCCACATGAGGTTTAGAAGGTAGTGATATTTAGAGGATAGGAATCAGACACTGGTTGAATTGGTTCTCTCTGCCCCTCCGATTGGACCTTTGAATTGTAAGAATCAAATATGCCCAGTAGTCGACAAGTAGATTTCTAAAAGAGCTTGAAAACCTTCAAATTTAAGAATAGTTAAAAGCGCGATTAGAAATTCATCCAACCCAAAAGACCATCTTACAGATGGGGCTGGTTTTGGTTTAGAGGGATTCCTGTGACTTGCGTTTTTCCATCATCAATGGTATAATGCTGTTAGAGCCTTCTATTGTAAACAGCTTTGCTCTTGTGTTTATATTTAAAAGAGAGGAAAGTGTGATTTTTATTGCTAAATCTTTTTGTGGTTGACTTTGGCTGACTGCCTTACTACTAGACAATCTGTGTTGAAACTAGAAACCTTGAATAATATAGCACAGTCATTAACTTCTGCTTCCAGTACTCTTGTTGCTTCTTTGAAAGATGTACAGTCAAATGAAAATAGCAAATGTTAATTCAAAGCCACAGTTGCTGTTTTCAAGAGCAAGGTAAAAGACAGCTTTACAGAAGCCTGTATTATTTGCTTTTTATTGACAAAATCACTATTATGGAAAGCTTTGTGAAACTCGTGCTGAAGTTTATCTTTCTTCTGAAGTTGTCTTCCTAGGACGCGTAAATATGTAAATCCAAGAAACTGAAAAAGAGGAGGAAGGAGTGGATCCAGTCAAGTAATTTTCTTTAATTGGTGAATATATGTTGTTTGAGGTGTGCCGATGAAAGAAATCGGGTTAGCAGAAATGCTAATGTTGATTTTTGTGAACCAAAAGCATACAAGCACTGCTACTACCCCTTCTCTTTCCAGGAGTGTGTTTCATGCCTAACAGTGCTAGTCACAGTTTTAGTAGGAGGAAGCCATATCAATCTCCTTTTAAAAACATTATGGTTATTGACCCTTTGCACAGTTATTTGAAGCTTTCTTTGTGAAAACTCTTTATGTGAAGAAAATTATTTTCTAGAGAAGATCCTAATCCCTTTTGGTCTTTCTAGCTCTGGGGTGTTTTACAAGTTCCCTGTTTTCAGGGAAAGGGTGAAAATGATCTGGACTGAAGCCTTTGATGCTAGGGATGCAAACCCTGCATAGGGCTGAGCTGTGCTCCCTTCTAACGTTACCATTCAGAGTGTGCAAGTGGCATGCAGTGTTGGTGAGTGAAACGCTTCTATTATATTAACTCCCTATTTTGAGATAAGAAGCTTAGCAACCCAAACAGTGGCTATCACTATGTTTTGATAGTCTTGTGTAGCACTGCATTTAAATAGAGCTGATCTATCCTGGTCTGTGAAAACCATTCGTGTTTATTCAGAACATAATAAACCCATCTACTACTCTTGAAATTTGCCAAGCACTTATCTCCATTGGTCTCATTTTGGCTTATAAGTGGTTTTGCTTCTTTTTTTTTTTTTTTTTAATTATTCCTTATCTGTTTCCTATCATGGGCTATTAAATAATGTAAAGAGTTGGGTCATATATGATTGCTTGATTATCAAAACCCCTTTCTGCTGATTCCTTTCCTGGCCTGTTATGCTATATTACATCATGACTCATTTTATGTGTTTCTGATCCTCATCCTCATTTCTTCATTTTGAGGGCAAAAAGAGAGTCACAGTTTCTGAGGCTGGTGCAATATGCGTCAAAGGCAACATTCCCATGGACTGAACGGAGAACAGGCCGATGTCTGCGTGGCCGAGGTGAGGATCCAGCGGCTCCCGTCTTGGACGGGAAACATTTCGGGAGGCAGATTAATCAAATAGCAACTCTGCCTTTCAGAGGCTGTGGTTGCTGATAACAGAAAGCCCTTTTTTCACTCCTTTTTTTTTTTGAGCAAAGAAGTTTCAAATTTAATGTGTTCTTTTGCCATTTGTAACAAGATAGTTTGCTAATGCAGATGTTATTGTGTGTATTTTCTGTATCTGTGCCCTTGAAATGTGGTTGTTATAGCAACAGGCTTAACTATTTCACGGGTTTTAGTTTTATACCTACTTCATAGTACATAATGTAATTAGGTATTCGCAGCATCTTTAAGCATCATGCTAGCTAGCAAATGATGCAAATATCACTTATTAAATATCACTTAAGTAAGCTAACTACAAGGTATTATCCCTAAAATGTATGCATTATTAATCCTTCTGCCTGAAGGAATGTGCAACAGTTTCTGTAGCAGCAGCTTTGCGTGTCAAAGTGCTTTCTGGGCTGGCTTTGTTGCTGTTCCACCTGGGGGTTTTTTTGCCATTTGTGGATTTTAGGCACCTTGTTTGTCTAGGCCACTTTTATGCCACTGATGTGAAATTAAGTTTTTTTATCTAGAGCATATGATCCAGAACTTCACCAGATATTAATAGCCTTATTATTATTATTAGGGGGCGTCAATCTGCAAGGAGAGTAATGCTATTGACGAGTCTTAATTAATTCTTTTTAATAAGTGAGCTTCTCTCCAGCAGACTGTCTGAGTTAGGGTAGCAGAGGACCCGCTACCCCGGAGCCTGCGGGACCGCGTGCTCATCCTTGCGGCACGCGGAGCTGGGGGTACGGGGTGTTCTGGTTTTGCTGTTGAGCGGGGCCCACTTGCCAGGGGCTGGGGAATAGGGGCTGCCTCCGGACACGCAGCCTCCCTGCGTCTTGCCAGGAACAACACGGAGCGTCCGCTACAGATGAGCGTCTGCTCCGTCTCTGGGTGCAGCAGGGAAGCGCCTTCCCCCAGGGATCACGGACGGTTCTGTGCATGGTCAGGGGGTGTAGGAAGCTGCTCTGCAGCCTGGAATCAAGTCCTGCTCCAGAGAGTACTGCCCTTGGCGTTGCCTCCCTCTTGCACCATGTGTCTGGTTGGAAATGACGGTGATGGAATCCATCACTGCCAGCTCGGCCACAGGAGGGAGCTCGTAAATCCCACGAATGCAACAGGGGCGGGCGAACCGGGCTAGTGTAAATATTCTGAGCTAAATTATTAGAAACCAACTGGTGGTTGTTTCTTAATTTGGATCCACTTTCCTTGTGTTTTCTCATAAAAGTTTCCTGAAGCTTTTAGTACATGGCTTTTAGGACCAGACAGGTTGATGCATCCACATTGAGGCCTCATTTGGGATTGCTGTATATTTATTAAGTAAATTTTAACCAAATTCTGCTCTTAGCTTAAAAAAAAAAAAAAGAAAGAAAGAAAAAAGAAAGAAAGAAATGGTACAAACTCCTGGAAATGACTGAAACTTCAGGAAGGGCCAATAACTGTCCACAGTCTTGACTCAGCATAAAAATGTCAACTAGGCATTCTCTCTGTAGAATTTCCCTATATATGTATATATATGTGGGTGTCTATATATGTATGTATGCATATGCATACATGTACACATATGTGCATCCATATTTAAGCAGGAGCTAAGCTTGTACAGACGAGTCAAGCAGTACAACCTTTTTTTAAGCAAGGTTGTTTAATGCCGACCAGTGGACTTTGGAAAAGCCAGGCAGGCTTTTGTGAAGATATCTGCTTTCCTTTAAAATTAGCAGGAAGCTCTGGAGGGAAGACAAAACTCTCATTATCTTGGGAAGGTCACGGTCTTTATTTGTGCTTGGTAACACATTGTGGAACAGCTGGCTGCAGATCACATGAGAAGAGGGCTGTTTCCAACAAAACCAGCCATTAATTAGCAGGCAATAGAGAGATTTTTTTTTTTTTCCCCAGATCAGCAGGTATCTGCGTGCTGCCCTCAGCAAGATGCGGTGCCTTCCTGGGAGCAGTGACAGTGCTGAACACTGCCAGTGGGAAGCAGCACTAATGCAGTGCAACCCATGTCTCATTGCCCCAAGGACCTTCAGGCTCCCTGTCCATAAATCATATCCAGAAATTTAATCACCCCTTAAGAAATTGAAAAAAAACAGTCACAAATCTTTCTGAAGAGCAGAGGAGGAATTCTGCAACTAGTATCTCAAAGGGAATGATTTGTGGCAATTAATCATCAGTTTAAAACTGTTATTTATGCAAGTATCTTTTGGGCTTTTTCCCCTCTGTTTGTTTAATGTGCTGGTAAGGCAGGTTAGATGATTATTTTATTTCTAAAAGATCTCAATTTCATATGGGATCTTGGAAAGGAAAAATGTCTTGAAACAAAGTACAATAGTTTCCAAATTTTCATCTGTGCTTGCAAGGCTGCAGCAATTTTAAAGACTTTCATCTTTCAGCTTTGTCCTGAGATTATTCCTGCTTTACAAGCCTGATTTATTTCCCTCACTGGCCTTCCCTGTTTGCTAGTTAAAATACAGCAGAGAGAAGACTTACACACATGCGAGCCCCAGCATGACCATGCTACTCAAATGTCCCTCTGTAAAGAAGGAACCATCACAGTGCTTTAAGGCAACTTCCTGAATGTTTGGTAAATAAACTTAGAAGCCTCCATTTCCTGACTTTCCACAAATGTCAGTAGACTCATTAAAGAAATGCTTGAATGAGGTGCATTTAGGAATTCCCCCATTTTCTACCAGGGCAAAAAAAGTCACCCACATGTGTGTGTGATTTGGGTTTCTTTACACAGGAATTCTTCCTGTGGCAACTGGAAGGGCAGGGTCTGCACACCCTTGCAGTGAAGGAACAGTCAGAGTTCCTGACATGTGAAGAGCAACCTGGCTGCTGTCATTCCTTCTTCAGTCAGGACAGTTGTGCTGATTAATGCTCAAGAAATTACGTAATCTTTTTGCTAAGAAAAATGTGCTATATCGATAGAATTTTCAATCTTGTTCAAATGTCAGGCAATCTGCTTGCGGAAATTAGCGTTCTCATCTCTTGACTCCCCGACCTTAATCGCCAACATAAATATCGAACCAACCTTTTAAAGTTGAGATTACTCATTTAAATCCAATTGGGAAAGGTGGTCATGGTAAGGAGAGAAATGTCAAGGAATATTGGGGAGAAGTAAGCTATATTTGTCAGATATGTTAAGCTTTTAAATATGGTAACCTTCCTGTCGGTTACGAGTGTTTGACTGTTTGTGGAGATCAGCTATGTTGGCCTAGATGTCACAGGTTAATGGGAACTTTTATATTTTATTGCAAAACGTGTGGTTTGGGTGGAACATCTTGTGCTCCTTTGTTTCTGGTTGCTAAGTACCCAGGCTTCACAGTTGTACCTTGCAATAGAAGTTTAATATCTGTTATGTTTACCCTCCTTCCTACAGAGCCACAAGAAATAATTCAAATAATGAGAAGGAAGGTATGTATTTAAGGTCAAATGGCACTTTAATCAAGCAAAGTTAGAAAGAGGTTGCTGGATGAGCTTCCCAACTGCTCTGAAGTGATACACATCCATTGAAATCAACTGATACTGAGCAATTAAGATGTCGGCCTGTATTAATATGACCCTGTGGGAAGTGCGCTTCTGCTAACAAGTACCATACTGGGAGGAAAGGGAATGACAGAGAAGAAACTTTGATTTCAAATTCTCAATCACTCTCGTTCGTAGACTAATGATGTCTTCAGACCTCTGAAGAAAACTTGCCTTAAGACCTGGGCAAGTATGAACACTGTTGTTATGTAGTGAGATGGCATAAAATAGTCACTTTTCTTGCGACGGGAGGGAGGGAAGTCATATCATTTTTATTGCTATGAATTATGCTTTTGGATCTCAGAAAAGCCCACAGTTTATGTGTAATTTATATTCTGTTTTCTCGTATACAGAGATTTTTAATGCTTCTGCTTTAGTAGGGATTTGGTGTTTGAGAACAAAAGTTATCCACTGTTTTGATTTCCCACTTATGGGTTTATGGAGAGCATCTTTATTACAGACAAAATGACAGCTTGACATATAATGGTCTTTGTTGGATGAAATCTTTGCCTTATTTAAGTCAATAAGTTAAGATACTCTCTTTGACACTCTTTATATCTAGGAAATTCAAAAAAGTTTGCCTCTTACCTTGACCTTCATGCCTCCCTCTTGTGCTTTTAGTAAGCATAGTCCAGAATGCACTATGGACTATGTTTGAATACTAGTAAATTGATATCCAGAGCTGGATAATCTAGTTTGACCCCACTTTTGGTCATATTCTGGTGAGTCAAAAAGATGCAGTGCGTTCTTCCCCCGTGCATCTGCAGGAGCTGCTCTTGCCAGTTGTCCATATTAAAGTGGAGTGAGTCAGCGGTTTTGGTTTGCTCCAAAATCTGTATAACAAAATAACTTCCTAAAGCAAAAAGCAATTTGCTGATTTCTTTCTCAAGACAAAACAAGAGAACAAAGGACTGCCTTGCAGTGCAGGATCTGCGACGAGAACCGCAGATCGCCAGAAGCAAAATGCAATGCTCCAAACAGAACAAGGCAATTGTCTGACGAGACATTTCTTTAAACATGACCAGCTTCAAACAGAGTCAAAAAATGTGAGATATTTACATTTCAGCACAGCACACTGCTTTTGTTTTCCCCTGTGTTTCTTTTGCCTCAAAGGCTCAGTTGAGCAGTTTGCGGTTTTTTGGTTTTGTGTGTGTGTGTGTTTTTTAAAGATAGCTGGCAATGAATTCCCATTCCAGGTTGTTATTAAGCACCTCAAAGGTATGGGAAGAGCACAGCCTGTCTGTATAGCTGCCACTTCATGGGGGTATTCGGTTGCCTCCAGTATTTTTGGACTTCTTTTAAATTACAGAATCATTTAAGGTAATGATATATGGCCGGGTAATTTCAGAGAAAGGTTAATAATAATGTACATCTGACGCCAGTGAAGTTCTTAATTTCCTGGTTGGGTTTGCTCCAGCGTAAGTCTACGATTTTTCTATTCAAGCAGGGAGTTTGGGTAAGTGTGCCACCACAGCGTGACCGATTCATTAATTAATTTCTTGCAGTGGGATTTGTGTGGGCTTTTTTTTTGTTGTTGTTTTTTAAAGGTAATCGGTGTTTTTTAACTTATAGATGGAACTGACAGTTGTGTGAATTGCTTATTTCATGAGTATGTACCTCGCAGCTGGGACAAAGAACATGTATTGGTCTCGGGAAGCTCATGTTTGCTTAAGGTATGTCCCATTTTTTTCTTTGCATCTTATTCTTGGATCAAGGGTTGGCTTGCAGGTTAGTAATGTGGTGTCATGAAGAAAATGTGATGGGGGGAAGAGAGATAACCCTGTTCAGCTGAATGACTTATTTACATTCTGTATGTATGTGCAAACATAACAGTTGTGCAAAAAGCGGGCAAGTCTACGATCTAATTCTCTCTTGGGAGATATCCACAGAATAACGATAGACGTGAGACTGTGAAGAAAAAGAACAATGACCTGGATCAATCCCAAAGCATTTACCCACTGTGAACAGCAGCAGTAAGAACAAAAGTGATAAATAAGGAAACCTAAATCCCATATCAACAGCACAATATTAGAAGGGTGATTAACATCACTGACCTGAGAGGATTTGTGCACTTGCAATAATGAACATCAAGTACCTTCTAGGCTGCCTACAAAAATCTGCAGGCTTGACTGATGTATCCAGGCACATGCTATACACTGATAGCCACCAATGTCGGGATCTACGCAGGTAACTGTCTCCCGAAGCCATTAGGAAATGCAAATGGGAAAAACATCTGAAGCAAAAACAAGGTGTCTATTCCAGGCTTACTTCTCAAACTAGCTGGAGGAATTACCCTTGCTAATAGCTAGATGCTCAGAGTGTGCCCTTAAAACATCAGGAGCTTGGGTTAGTTCCACCAGGGCCTACACAAGTCCTGCCACCTCCCCGAAGCAGGGTCTAATCACCCAGGCAGAGGGACCGCAAGGCAGGAGGGAGATGGGTCTCCACCTCTCTGGCTCAGGTTTGAATTGTGCATGTCTACATTGAGAGCAGCAGGGGAAAGCGAGCATAGCTCCAGTGTTCAAGAAAAATAGGCCAGCCAGTTGTTTTTGCTATGACCTGGGGTCTCTTCAACCACCTTCTACCTCTAATATTAGTGGCCTATGTTGAATGTGTGCATGCTGAAGCAGTCTTAGAGGTAACTTGGTTCTTTAATCTTAGAAATAGATTTATTGAATAATGATAATGCAGAAATGGGTCAAGACAAGACCAATAGTTAGCAAAGCATCCTGGTAGCATGTTCATGGTACTCTTTTTACTTCTGAGGAAGCTCCTGTGCGCTCTTCCTCCTGTAACCACGGTCTTTTCAGTGCTACTTGGCATGGGGAGGTGTCCTGGCCCCTCAGGTGAGCTTTTCTTGTTGAGATGCTTCTCCTCTGCCCTCTAAATGCTGATCATTGAGCTGCTAAATTGCACAGTGGCAATGGTTACTCAACAAGGAGCTCTTTGCCAGTGTTTTAACACAATTATTTTTAATTGTTATTAATGATGATTAGATCCTTACTTGAGGTTTGCTGCAATACCTACAGTAATCAGACAAATTCCTTTAACTGTACAAGGTTTAAGATTGGGACCTTTTTAACAAAGTTGTCTTCCCTGATCAGTATGACACTTGTAGGTCTCACAGGTCCAAAAAAAAAAGGGCTGCCCATTCCATCTATGTGCTGGATTCAGCACTTCTCGCCTCCAGCCTAACACACATTCAGGCCTGAGCTTGTCAACAAGATGTCCATGCATCATGCTCCCTTTCACACAGGTGGAAAAAAATAATCTGTGATTCAATCAATGCTGCCTTGTCCTGGCTGGGTAGGATGAAAAAAGGGAGAGAGAAACTATTGTCATTACTTCTTGAAGAGTGTCTGGGATGTGTAGCACTCCTATGCTGCTGGGAGATGTGTGTATGACTAATTATGTGACTGCACTAATCGTTTAGACTGCCCTGTGTAATGTCACTAGTAAACATGATTGTCCTGGGTTGAGTCACGGCACTACTTTGCTTTTAGGCACAGAAGGGAGAACACGTGCAGTGGCGGCAATCAGGCTTCCTGGCACAGGCTGCCTTTCCAGCTCTGCCGGTCCCTGGGAGCTGTGGTCCTTCTGATCACCCCATTGCAGCCCCAACCTTGCCTCCAGCCCCTGTCCACTACTGCTGTCATGTTCCCACAAACCTCATCCATGTCACTCATCCTTGTCCTCTCAGGCGCTTCCTGCTCCCTGTCGTGTGCTCGGTCTCTAGGTACTGCCTGAGATGGTGCCTGCTGGTGCCAAGGTGGGACAAGAGAGCTGTCCCTCACACTGGAGCCATGACTGCATGGTCCTGGATCTCCTGCAGGCTACTGTGCTCCATTTTGGACTTTAATCAATGCTCAGTGGATAACAGGGCACCATCTACCCTGTCTGCTTGCTACTAGGCACAAAACCAAGCAGCAGCAGCACAAGGTCTCTGCTTTAGATCTCGGTGACTTTGTACATGAGTTTTGAATTTTAATTGCAAAACATGCTGTGTGTGTCTCAATTAGTCCCCAAACCCAAGGGTTTCTCCAAAATTCTACTCGATACCTGCACAAACTTTTGCTCTTAATGAACCTTTGCAAATTCCAGTGCCAATTATGACTCATCATCTTCTTAGATCCCCTATGCAAATGTACATATGCCATACTCTAATCAGCTCTATTTATAACTGAGTGTTGCTTCTTTGTACTTAAATGCTCAAATATGGTAACCAAGTGCAATTAATTCATTAATTAGTCAAAGGCTTTTCACCTCTGGAGTCACACTTTAGATTTGCTATTCAAAAAAGCAACTGAGTATCCTTTAGATCTGTAAAGAGGTTGGTGAAAAACCATTCTGGTAATCTACCCGCAGGTTGCTTTCCAGTGTTTACTATACTGTTGATTGATAAATTGAGGCCAGTTGGCAGAATTTTCTGAAAAGAGATGACAAACTGATGAAATTATATAAGCTCCCACTCCATATTTCTGTTTCTTGCAGCTATTCTTGGAGTGAAGGGTTTTATGGGTGCTAATTATATCATCAAAATGTCAAGTATTTGCGTCTTCTCTGAGCAGAACGCTGGAGTCCACGCAAAGTCCCAAATGCATCTTTGGATCCCAGCAGCGTGTTGGCGGGTAGGTGTGATCCACTTTAAAGGCTCACTTGCATGCATTCCTAAAATAAGGAGAACGGATACTGGGTACTGAGGAAAGGATGCAAGAAGGGTGACACACTCCCTGCCTCCCCTGCATGGCCACTTTCATGTGCACCACCTTCGCTGGCCAAGCTGACATGGCCCAAGACCTTGGGTGCAAGTGGGGGTGTGAGGTTAGAGGTGTCTCGTGCTCACAGGGTGCCAAAACATAACACAAGCTAAAGCAACAGCTTGAAAGGAGAGACCAGTTTCTGGCTCCCCCCGTTCCTGATGAAATTATGCAGACACACTTCTTGCTCTTTTTACAGCTTCTAAAATCTGGTGCACAGGAACATCCTGGTATCTCCTGATTGGCGGGACATGCTTCAGATTCTTAAATGGTCTAAGGAAAGCCATGGCATTTGGTGTCTCTAGCCTAAAATACTGCTAGATTCTGAGTCAGTCAACTGTCTTGCACTCCTCTGCTCTTCATTCTGATCTAAGTTTTATTGTTGAGAATTAAAGAAAAAAAGATATTTCTCTAGAGCTGACAGTGAAGCAGGTCCTGAAATGATACCAGTTAGGTAGTCTGTATTTTGGTAGTCTGAGCTCTGGGCCCATGATTTACAGCCCTGTTTTTGACACAGATACCCTCTTCAGTTCCTGTTTTTGTTTTGTTTTTTCTGTTTCTTATGCAGATCTCCTGTTCTCACTGCATTTGCAGATAGTACCCATTATTTGTGTAGCTGGAAATACACGTAAATATGTGCCACACGTTGGTGTAAGGAGGCTCTTCAGAAGGAAGTTATCACCTTCACAGACCCAGAGGAATGTGAGTTCCATCTTTTAGATCAGGGAGAAGTTTTTGCAAGGCCTCCAGAATAAAAAGCTGGCTCAGAAAGGTGAGACATCATCTGCTCACTAGTGGGAGGCTGCACCACTCATTGCGGCCGGGCAGGAAGGGCACCTGCTCTTACGGGTCTGCTTTTTACTTAGTGCTGCTGTGCTCACTGCTGCTGTGGGGACAAGCAGTGCCTCGTGTCCTTGGTGCTCAGTGAAGCCTTGTCCGGAGGGAACATCGGAAAGAAAGAGTGTTTCAAAATTCTGCAGCCTCAAAACTTGCTGAGCCGCTACCCAGAAAGGTGCAGAGGGACCTTGCTCTGAGCGGTGACAAATAGGTGCAAGGGCTGCCTGGTGAGAAAGAAATCTCATCTTGCATTGACGTTGGTGGGTGAGTCATTCCCCCTCGGTCTGCTTCAGCGCTGAGCTGTGCTCCCCAGAATGGTTCCCAGCTGGCATCACTCACAGCTGAACGCAGCAGTGCGATGGCTTCAGCCATGCTGGGGAGCGTGGCAGCCGTGGGCCCGACCTGGCACCCTCCTGCACCTGCCCCGAGCAGGGGGCAAGCGTGGTAGTACCCTGTGAACCACAGCCCTTTCCTTGGACAGCATGGAAACGCCTCCCAGCACAAAATCATGTCCCAATTCAAACTATCACTGGGGTTTTCTAGAATTTGCTGTGGAAAACAAAACAAAACAGAAAAACAGCAAAATGCCTGAATTGCAGAGAAAATGTATTTACGATGCATAAACGCACGGATGCTGGTTCCCAGCTGCAGTCTAGCTGCTTCTCCCCTCCCACGAGGGGCTGCCCTGCCGGCGCCGCGCAGCATCCAGGACACCGCGGCGGCCGAGCGGCTCTCCCGCTGCGGCACGGGGAGCTCCAGCGCTGGCTCCCTGCCTCGCTGTGTGCTTTGTGCAAGAGCTAAGCTGGTTTATGCCCGCTGTTGCTTGCTTGCATTTCTGCCTAGCAGGAGTACCCAAGGATGTGGACCAAATCTGCACATTGATGAATGTGTGATGATGCTCTTCTCTTGGAAAGGGAAAAATAAGGGAACTAAAGAAAACCTGAGAACTGTAAATCTGGGCCTTATGGCTCTGTGTATGTTTTCAGCACGTTGTCCTCCGGTGGAGTGGTTAAAAACTTCATCATCAGTGGAGGTCCAGGAGGGTGCCTCGGCTCTACTATGGACAGCATGTGCTGACCTGGCCAAATGATCGCATCTCCTCAGACTGCTGTCCCTTTTCCAAAAAACAGAAGTAATTCTTCATTATTTCTACACTTTGACCCTTTGCATCTCTCTGGTTGAACTGACAACTGTGTGAGTGGAGGCAGTAATGTAGGCTTGGAGGCAGCTGCAGGGAGCACAAAGTGGTTTCTACTATTCCTGTGCTGTTGGGAAATTTTGGAGGAAGACAGATTTTTCCTTTACTTAGTGTCGTGTATGGGACATATATGGTAAGTGTGGCTGCATTATGCACACAACACTCAACTTGCGTGGTATGGCACAAATAATTCATCTGTTTGATAAAAATCTACTCCTTTTAAAGTATTACCAATTTTTCTTTTTAGAAAAAAAAAGACAAAAAAATCTACATTCATAATATATTGTACTGCTGGTATTCTCTATGTAAGGAGACATCTTCCTGTAAAAGAGTTACTTTTTATTTTCATTATCCTTTTATGGAGGCTTAAATTATCCCAAGTTATTCAATAAAACCCACGAAATTGCTTTTTATGCAATTACTCAGAGAGAGTGTTCCATTATGTGACAGTTGCACAACCTCATAATATCCCCTTCATCTGTAACTTTCTGTTACTCTTGCCCACTAAGTGTCTGAGAAGGGTATGGCAAGATTAAAATATTCCAGCAGACTCATTTGAGGCTGCTGATGCCTAGGGAAAAATCCAGTAGGTTTCCATGTGATCCAAAGAGGCTTGTTTGTGGGTGTGACACATTGCCTGCAATGGGATTGTTTGATTCATCTTGCTTTCACAATTTCTGAGCATCTGATTTCTTCTTTGATTTACCAGGCTCTGATGCCTCCAAATCAGTCTGCAAGGAAGGTGGCTCCCCTGGGAATTACAGAGCCTTAGCTCTCTGTAAATTTCCTGTCATCTGGGCTAAGTCGCCAAAAGCTTCACACTCAGAATGACTTAGATGCTGTTATCCAGAATGCGGATCTCCTCATGGGTGAGTGTCCAGCATTCTGGTACCTAAAAAAGCATGCTGATAATGCCAAGCATTCTGATACTATGAAACCTTTACTAAGCACTTGATGGATTTTCAGGGGTGCTTTAAGTCATGAATTTGAGGGTTGCTTCCAGGTCACCTTGGGCCCCTGTGTTCTCTGGTGGGTCAGAGTCATTATTCTCTGAGCCTCAGTTTCCAACCTGCAAAAGTTAAAAACAGCATCTCTTTATTTCAGCTGGGTACTGTGAGCAAAAATATAGTGAAAAATATGAAGCACTTCAATCCTATGATAATGTAGACTATATAATGAAGATGGGCAGATTCCCAAGAAGCCCTTTTGCTTCACTTATTTCACTTTCGCTTTGGAAATTTAGTGGCATTGTGCCAAGAATTGGGTGCTATAAAACAGCATTTTCACTGATTTATTGAGAATCAAGGTAGTTAAAATTTTGCAGGGACTTTGGTGTGAGCCTGCAAGACTTGGGGAATGCTGGTACAGAAGATCTCCTGTGTGCCCCTGGGACATGGCCTTACAAGAGCAGATCCTGAAAGCCGGTTTTTATACCCTGGGGCTCAGCAAGATGCTCTGACATAAACACTTGCTGCTTTAGGTCAAGAGGAGCTCACAGTTTTATTTATCTTGAAAAGCTTACAGGAGGGGAAAAAAAGGGCTGAATGCTTAAATGCCTCTGAAAATATGGTGTTCTAAGGTATATCAAAGCTTTCTTTAAGGAAAAGATTATATTCTTACATTCCATGTCTATGGTTGGACTTTTTTCAGCATGAAATGTGTGAAAGGGCTCATTGTGTAGAACTGGCTGAATGAACAGTTGAATGATAAACAGGCAGACACAAGCATTAAAAGGCAGTGGAGAAGGGCCCCAGTAGGACTCTTTGAAGTGTGGCTCAACACTGTAGTGCTCTTTGGGCTTTGCTTTCCCCTTCCAGCAAGCCCTCAGCCAGCAAGGAAGAGTTTCTCTCTTGGAGCTGTTGGCAGCCTGGTGAGAGAGCCACGGAGAGGGAATCTCTGGTGCTCAGGGTTCCGGGAATGCTGCGGAAGCGGCTGGGCCCCGTCGGAGGTGCTGAGAAGAGCTCTGGAGCACTTCAGAGTAGCACAGTGGCTGAAGTTTCTCCAGTGTTTATTTCACTTCTGAAAAAGTTATGGGATAAAAATAGCTTTGCCTCAATACACTAATTAGATTGGCTTTTGTTTTGGGGTTTGTTTCCTCATGCCATGTGTTACGTGAAAAGTTATGAAACCTCATTTGGTGGAACAAATATGAGATTAAGAGGGCCAAGACCATATTACATTGCAATAGAGACAAGCGTGAGATCGCATCTTTGGTGAATACTTCATTGGGGGAAAAAGAGAGTTCTCAGTAGACTGCGATCAGAATAAAGCCCTGAGAATAGGTATCACGTTAGGTGGCATGTACAGGTTTCTCAGTGCCTGCACCCGGGATGCACGTGGACACCCACGGGGAGAGGCTCGTCCCGAAGGCCGCTCCGTTTTTGTGGATTCCCCATCCCTGCGTGGAGCTGGCTGCGCACGCGCTGCGTGTGCTGCCTGGTGATGGGGCACTGCACGCTCTTGTGCGTCTTATCACCCCTGTTTAGTTTCTTATTCTCTTTGGGCTTTGCATCAAAAATACTCTGAATTTTTAAGTTTTATCCGCTTGAGGGTAAAGGAGACATTACAGTTAACGCTAAGCATGTTGGAATTTTTCATGAACCTTTTATGTGTAATTACTCACATGCCCATGAGGGTACACTTATATGAGTGTAAGAAGTGCTTTCAAATTCCTTTAATTCCGGAACTATCCACCAAAAATTTTAGATTCATGTCCTTATATTAGGCGAAAACAGACTTTATAAATTCAAGCCTTTGGTATAACCAAGTTTCAAAATGTCTTCAAGATCAAATATATCCAATAAATCATTTAGTCAAGCCTGTGGTTCTTCGATTGGATGTTGCGTGGGCCAGAGTTCAGTCAGAGACATAAACAAATGCTTGCTCATCTTAGAGCAGGAAAAGTTTGTCCCTGCATGTAAACTGGAAAACATTAAAATACAAAGCCAAAACAGCAAAGAAAAAAATGCAAAGCCAACACAACAAACAAAAAGCAGAAGTGTTTTCTTGCTTAATTGTATTTATTATATTTAATAAAAATGCAAGGATTCTGCAACTCATAGTGATAAGAATATTTGCTCCCACTGAACAGGGCAAGGAGTCAGTGGGAGTTAACCCTATTCCCTAGGAGCCAGGTTTGCAAATTCAGGCTGGAAGTTGGCAGTCAGTTCTGCCCTGACGCTGAGCGGAGGAGGGATGTTGGAGATGCAGGTAGCCGGGCTCCTGCTGCAGATGATTATCCCGCTGCGAGCAGAGCCGATAATGAAAAACCTGGCAGGGTCTGGAGGAGAGGAGAGCAGGTTTACGAGTGAGTCATCGTGCGTTCCTGGCGCGGGGTGTTTATGACAGCATGAGTCAGAGAATGGGAAGATAAAGTTGCAGGTTTTTCAAGTTGGCAGGGGTATTTAGGCCCAGTCTTGATACTTTTACAGACCAGCACACCGACAGCAGTACCTACCTCCGAGTACCGACAGCTACATGGGCTTAGATGCACCGACGTTGGACCCCGACTGATTGATATAACTTAATGTGTTGCTAGAAAGCGTAGAGCCAGTAGCACTAGGATGTAACCAGAATATTCTCTCCGCATGAAGTTTACAGCAGTATTTTTAGCATCCTGAACATTCTGCTTGTTTCTTTTTCGCTTGAGCAAAATGGCTCTGGAGCCCCTAGTTGAGAGGCTCCAGATCACATCCCCTTGCCACCTTCTTCTTGGCTTCTGTCCCTCCGTGCTGTGCCCGTGGCTGCACGTGCCAGGAGATATCTATGGGAGGCTTTATTTCATAGTGGTGCCCAGCAGTTCTGTAGCATGGCAGCTTGCTCCCTGCCCCACGCCCCAGCTCTCCTATGGATGTTCCTCTCAGCTACCC
The DNA here is from genome assembly GCF_059628265.1 of Tinamus guttatus. Taxonomy (NCBI): domain Eukaryota; kingdom Metazoa; phylum Chordata; class Aves; order Tinamiformes; family Tinamidae; genus Tinamus; species Tinamus guttatus. Next base: position 988,935 of record NW_028288845.1, read on the forward strand.
TCTCCTGTAGGAGATAGGGCATGTGTGTCACGCAGAGGGGCTGAGGCTCCTCACTAATCCTTCTGGCTGCTTTCACTGCTGCTCTGCGCCCTGTTGCTAAGGAAGGTTTCTATGGAAAAGGCCCACCAAGAAAGTGTGGATTAGAGAGAGTCGATGTTCAAAACAGATGAGCTTGGCACTGTCAGCAACTGGCTGCTTCAGGGGAAAACAGGCTGTGAGAAGAGGAGCCTGGGCTCCAGACGTGCTGCCCTCCATGAGCTTTGCTAGGTGGCCTTGTTTTTAACATTGCTCATCTGTGGGAAACCTAAGCTACTAGAGCAAATGCTAAGGGGGATATATCCTTGGTATAGGGGTGTTCTCATAAGGTATTGAGCCAGGAAACTCTGTGATACAGGTGGGAACTCAGCCTCCGCCTGAAAGATCTCATTGCCCTGTGCACATCCCATGAGCGAGAGAAGGAACCAGGGAGGAAAACATGGTTTTAATCTGTCCAAACTGGGATTCCAGTTGCACTTATAATATCTGTATGCCAGAGATGGATCCAAAAATCCCCAAGGCCCAGCAGTCCATGCAACCTGTGGAGCACCTGGCTCTTCCATTCCTTCTCAAGGTGGAATACCCAGTAACTCTTCTCAAGAAAAAAGGCATGTGAAGCCTTGTGTTCCTCTTACCAGGCCTGTCTGCACTTTACTCTTGTATTTTCAGTGCCGACAGCCTGCCACCTTTAACAAGCTTTAAATTTGCCAAGGAAAAATGTGCATTGGAAAATGTTAACAGTCACTTACCGTGACTGCTTTGCTTGTGTGCAACCAGCCTGCTTCTTTTAAAGGCTTGTGTTACAGAGTCTGAGTGTTGGGCCAAAGCTTCCCCTCCACCTTTCATGCTGTTCTGGTAATTTTCCTTTTTGTGTAAGCCTGGGGATGGTGCTGCTAATCCACTTAATGCATTAACCTGTCCTGGGGTCTGCTGCATTCTTTTCTCCCCAGGGGAAAATCAGAAAATGAAAGTGTTGAGGTTAAATAAGTGCCTGGTTGTGACTTGGCTGTTGTGTTTGGCTTTTCTGCCCTGTTCTGTGGTGCACACACCATAGTTGGCCTTTATGCAGCTGATCAGAAGTGGTTAGGGAAAAAGCCTGTATTAGGCTGGCTGCTATTTTCAGTCTGTGTGCTCAGAGAAATACTGGAATTGCTGCTGTTCCTGCCTTTCGCTCTCCCCAGTGGCCCAGGAATGGAGAAAGATGGAGCCAGCAATACCTCAGTGCGATTCCCGCTCAGCACTCAGATTTATTTCTGTTGGTCCAAACTCTGCAGGTGAGAGCCAGGAGGTGACTGGGCATCCACATGTCTGGTTAGGGAATCCTGCCATTCCCAGGGGAAGATGTCCTGGGCCAGAGGCAGCCTAGGCAAAAGGATTCCTTGCTCTGACTGAAAGTTAGGGGTGGACTTCGGCAGCGTGAGCAGCAGTACTTCATGCACTGTAATCTTTCTTAAATGCACATCCTACTCATTCCTCATGCTCTCAGCTGCCCAGCTATAGGCTTGGAAGGGATTTACCTGTGTTCCTGAGTGGAAAGATCATTGGTGGGTTGCAATTGCTTTTAAGAGATGTAATGAACTATTATAGTGGGCACACTGATCCTGCAAGCTGTTCCATGGAATGATAATGCATTCATGATCAAGGCTTTAATTATTTTGAGAGTGTCTTTTCTCAGAGATGCTTACTACAAATATGAGTTATGATTTTTTAATAGGCATTATTTATAATTTAAAAATGCAGCTTAATGACATTATAGATTGCAAGTGGAGTTGGGATATGCAAGGTGCAGAGACTTACTCCCTGCTAGATAATGCAGCAAAAGTAACTTCAATCTCCTCCTTCATTAAGCAAAGCTCTATATGCCCCCCTTGTTCACACTGCCAGCTGAGCACCCTGCTGCAGCGGGCTGCGCTCTGGCTGCCCCTGAGCCCTCATGAGCAGCCAGTGGATTTGCACTTTGGTGGATACGGGCTCATCACCTCCAGCAGCAAATGTCTCTCATAGACATCCCTGTGTGCTCAGACTGCAGAGAGACTTTGCATATACTCTGATGAAGTGCATTTCCTAAATAATGTTCTAGGTGTTTTGGCATCCCTGATTCATTCCCATGCCCAATGCCTGATGGCTTTCCTCCAAGATGTGTGAGTTGTCACCCTGTAGGCAGTGGTGTGCCACAAAAATGAGACAGGAGCCCCGAGGCATGATGTGTTCATGGCTGCTGTGGAGCTCCTCTGGCCCATCTGCTTGGTCAAGCGGGTCTTGAGCAAGCAGGGGAGGCCAAAGGAGTCTTTCGTCTAAAGGTTACGGGACCACGTGCGACTCAGGAAGGATTTCTGCTAGTGCTCATGATGAGGAGACTGTCTCAAACTGCGGACGTGGCAGGTTACATCATTTCCACGCAAACAGAATCCTTCTTAGAAGTCTCACTATTCTTGTTAGACAAATCACTGTTCAAATTCCTCCCTGTTTCCACTCTTGACTCCGGTCTGTAACATGAAGTGTCTCAGTCTCATTACGTGTTCCTTGAAACATCACTTCCCCGACTGGGCTTTGTATTTGCTGCTTTTGAACGTCATTGATCGCTTATGTGCTTAGAGACGGGAAGAACAGAAACTCCTGAACCACCTTGACTTGTTATGGTTTTTTATGTTATTTGGCTTGTCCTTTTCTTTTTTTTTCTTTTTTTTTTTTTTTTTAGCTGGAGGCAAAAGCATGAATCAGAAAATGCAAAAATATAAGTGATGAAGGTAAGTGTCGTTTCTAAAGCTACCTAGTACCCAGCACACTGCAGTGGTTTCCAGTACAGACAAGGTGCAGAGAAGTCATTTGGGAGGATTTGTTTCTGAGAGGTCCATGTTCATCAGGCCTGACCTTTCATGGTCCACGAGCATAAAGACACCATCCATTCACTTCTCCTGTCAGTGTGCCTTTTATTTCATAGGGTCAGATGTTTGCAAAAAGCACTGGAAGTGCATAGCTTCGACGTATTTTAAGAGGAAACACTCCTATATGCCATGTATGGGTTCGAAGTTTCCTACTTGCCACAAAAAAAACTTTTTTTTTTTTTTCTAGGGGACGTAAGTGTATCTCTGAATACATAGCTTCTGCAAGTTTCTGTTACTGTCTCATCTATTTAGTGGTAAATAGCTGTGGGAAGGGCCATAACAGCCTGAGAAAGATTGTGCTAGCCCTTCGGTCTGCAACTGGCAGTGCAGTTCTTGATGCTTGGGGATATAAGGAAGGTACAAAAACATTATAACTCAACTAGTCTTACTCCATTTCAGCAGAATTTCATGTCCACGTGCAAAATCAACCTGGAAAAGGCAGGTAGTTCTGCAGAGAGAAACCACCTGGCAGAAAAATTTCCTTCAGGATCAGGCTTGGGAGACATGAGACCAGCAAGCAGATGAATTGTAATGGCAAAAACAGAAATTGAATAACAGTTCAGACTGCCGGCTCTCCTAAGTTCCCTTAGTAATTTTGTGTATGTGAAAATGAGTAATGAAGCAAATTTAGCAGCAGCAGGAGCCAAGACCTTCTGGGGACTGGTTGATGACCAGCCTTTGCATACACTGTAAACTATCATCCAATTGAAAGAGCCACATGAGGCAATTTCAGCTCTCCATCTATTTTTTTTTTTATTATTTTTTTCATTTAGATATTTAGTTTTAAATGTCTCCTGTAGACATTTCTACCTACTTATGTGCAAAACGCTTCCCATGAAGCAGCCTGTTGGAATAAGTATGATGGCATAAACACCCACTTTGTACCTATAAACATCCTGTTACAGTTATGTGTTTTTTTGTTTTAGTGAACTCTTGAGTTATTTTTCTATTTTAACTATAGGAACATAATGAAATCTCTTCTAGATGTGCAAAGAAGAAGGAACAAGCTGGATTTTAACACCTCCCAGAGTCTGGGAGATGCTGAAACACCACGGAACTCAGTGCAGTCAGATTTGCACCTGAAATTTCTCCCTCGAGGTTTGTGAGCAGAGCACTGTTGGACAGGCCATGATGGACTCTGCTGACGTGTTTTCCCTGTATCACTCTACACCCAGAAAAGCACTTGTGAGCTATCTTATTGCCTGAGAGATTGTCTGCCCAGTACAAGTTTTAGCCGTATGATGGGCCACTCTTGGGGTTTAGGTTGTTCATTTTCTTTTTTTTTTTTTTTTTTTTTTCTTTCCATTGCTGGAGTTGCTATCAATTCTCCCTTTTTTATTTGCCTTGCCTGGGCCCAATGTCCTCCAGCCCCACAGGCCCTCAAGAAACATCTAACCAAAAAAGTCCCTTGGGTGTTGTGTCATCTGACAGACACGTGTGCCCATGAGTCTCTTCCTACAAGTGCTGTAGCACCAAGGCAGACTCAGGAGCATAAAGGTTTTCACAGCAGCAGTGATCTAGAGCTGTGATTCATTCGTCTCATGACTCGGTGCTGGCGTCGGAGCTAAAGCCGTTTCAGGTCTAGGGAAGAACCATCCTGCAAATGAAAAGGGTATCTTTTGTCAAAGCAAAGTAGCTAATTGCTGTCTCAACAGTTTCATATATCCACTTACAACTACACTTTGGGTTTCGAACATATTATGTGGGATCATTAATGCTGTTACCGGCCTTGCTGTTCTCCTGGTACTTTCTGAAACAGGCAGAACAACGATGCCGCAAGCAAAGGAATTGGCTCAGCAAATTGCTTGCTAAATTGAACTCCATTCTTGAAATGGAGTTTAAAAGTCGACTCTTTCAACATTACAAAATTGAAAATTATATCAAATATCAAAGTGTAGGTAAAGGATTGTCCTGGGGACCAGAACTAAGGCTATTATATGCTGGGACGCATTAGGGACCCTCATCAGACTTTTCTGGATTCATAGTGAGCCTCCAGTGATAAGGATACTTGCTTTTTGAAGTAGATTTTATTTTTGCGTTAAGCTGTAGTGCTATCTCAGCACATTCGTATTATGAATAATTTTTCAGCAACTCTCTTACAAGAAATTTTTCAGAAATCCTGTTACAGACACGTGTGGCCACAGAAACACCTAGAAAGAAGATTCTGTTTTCTGCTTCATAGGTTAAAAGAAGGGCATCTTTTTTTGGCTTGCAATAGGATATTATTTTTCATGAAAAATGAAACTCCTCTTTCAATAAAATAACTTGCAAATTCCTGGAATGGAAAAAAAAAATCCTTCAGAAGCTAAATCCTTTCTGTTTAGCCTTTTGGCTGTTAAAAACCACAATAATTTATTTCATCATGAGATAGTATTGTTTTGAGCTTATACTTTACTTTTTATAAAAAACTCTACTAAAAAGTTTGCCTATGTGAAAAATTTGTCTTGAGTGAAACAAATAACTCTACTCAACTAGAAAGTTTTTTTTTTAAATTTTTTGACTTATGAAAAATATAATTTGGGTCAAGTGTAAGCAAACATGTCCATGTGTGCTCCCAGTTCCCAGCCTCTGTTTTCACCAGACTTTGGGAACACAACCTAGCAAGAAAGAGGAGCAAGAGCCAACTCAGCAGCAATTTTTGAGCCATTTTCATGAAAAGCGCCAGTTTTAGATAGTGACTTTTTAAAAATAATGCTAAAGACCATAAAACTTTTAGAGCAATAGCATCCCTTGGCCTTCACTTCCATGTCACAGGCAGACACTCGCTCCCTCGCCATTCCTTTCTTCTATCTGTAGCAACAGCAACTCTAGGACCTACAGTTTGGTGTATCCTCACAGCCTTCATGAAGTACATCACCATAACTACAACTACATAAAAAAAATGGGTGATGTTATGGCTTTGAACACTTTTAATTCCTGTGTTTACCTACCAAGGATGGATAAAGCAATGCATGCCTATTTCCTTGGCTTTTAAAAGAAGTAAAACAGCAAGCTACAGATCCAACGTGGTGTTCACAGTATATGTAGGAGGATAAATAATCACAACCTGTCAGGCAAATGACTGTTTAAAATGTTTTTTTTCTATTTTAACACATAGGAAGTCTCAGCCACTGAAATATATGGCTTGATAGGTAGAATGTGCAACCAGCCTGGAAAATAGTACATCTATTTTCAGATACGTGCACATGTTCATCAAGGAGAATATTAAAAAATTCATTCCAGAGGGACATCAGCATTCAACTGTTTAGCAGATTAGCTACTGAATAATGGATTGCACAGGCAGAAAACTGTGCACTGTAAAAGGTGAGCTACAAGCTAATACCATTTCCTTAGGAAAAAAGTCAAATGTTCTAACAGTCTTAGTAAATGTTATCTCAATTCTGCCCTGTCTCCACAGCCTGATGTGGAAAGTACATTATTTTTAAACAGATGCATCCTTTATATATTTATAAAATAAATGTTGCTAGATAATCTAAATACATGTATATATCACCAGCCTAAAGGAAAAGAGCTGCATTTTTTTGTATACTGGATATCTTAGCTGCAGCAGCTGGTCAGCAAGAACCTTTTCAGCAATGAAACACACTGAAAATTTATTGTGAGGTTGATTAAACTCGGCTTGCTGAGTTGTGCCCTGATCTGCGAGGAAGGTGAACGGAAGGAAAGGAAATTGCATGGCCTGACTAGCCCAGGGACCGGCTGCCAAGGAGTGACGGTCGGGGTGTCAGCGCAAACGCGTGATGCTCCTGGTGCTGCAGGTGGGAGGAAGGACAGGGGACACGTGGCAGGACCGCTGCTGCTGCCTGGATCTGCTGCTCCGCTGGCTGCCTTGCTCCTGCTTCACTCCAGGATGTCTCACCTTGCTCCTGCTTGACTCCAGGACGTCTCACCTTGCTCCTGCTTCACTCCAGGACGTCTCACCTTGCTCCTGCTTCACTCCAGGATGTCTCACCTTGCTCCTGCTTCACTCCAGGACGTCTCACCTTGCTCCTGCTTCACTCCAGGATGTCTCACCTTGCTCCTGCTTGACCCCAGGACGTCTCACCTTGCTCCTGCTTGACCCCAGGACGTCTCACCTTGCTCCTGCTTGACTCCAGGATGTCTCACCTTGCTCCTGCTTAACCCCAGCACGTCTCACCTTGCTCCTGCTTAACCCCAGGACATCCAAGTCAAGTCCAAGCAACTCCACCAACGCACAGTGTGGCCAGGCTGGCAAGCACCAATCGCTCTGTCCTTTGGCAGGTGATGGAAGGCAGACAAGGGGAGCCTTTCTTGACCTCGTTCATCATCTGTGTTTGGACAGCATTTCAGTGACTGCATAACATTAAGTTAAAAATGCTGCCTGCAGCTGGGTTAATAAAATAAGGCTAATCTCACTTTTCTAGAGGTCTACTCATAGACGGGTGTATGGAAAAAGGTGTTTGAGCTTTTTGTGGTTTATAATGATTGTACTTTGGAATTTTCTTGGAAGGCTGTTGTCAGGATTCTGTTCTTCATGGACTGCAGCCAACCACCACTCACTCACATATAGGGCCCCACGGCAGCTCTCCCATTTATCTTAGAGTATTTTTCATGTCCAAACTACTTAAAGTCCCATCTGATCTGGTCTGGAAGATGAAATGACAAAAAATGGAGTAGCGTTAAGTCTTACTATTGGATAAGTTTCCATACTTGAGCAGAGTTATATTTTTGGAGCTCATCCTTCAGTCTGTCTGGAAGGAAGGAAAGGAGGGCTAGGAGGGGTTATCTATTAATAGCACCTCTGTTTGGAGCGGAGACATTTGAAGCTCTGATGTGCCTATCTGTGCGTAAAGCAGAGCTCAGCTCCGTAGAAGGCGTATCAAACAACTAACCTTGAAGGAGTTTCATGGCCAAAGCAATGCTAAAGAAAACCAGCACTTGAGTCCGTAGCTGGCAACATGAAATGTTGCTTTAAATATTTTAGCTACATGTTTAACTCTGTATCTCAAGGTGACTGTGTCAGTGTGCTTGATTTTCCCCACATATGAGGGAAAATGAGAATGTGAGGGAAAAAAATATGTAGAAGTGTAAGATTATTCTGTGTGGTATCAGATACATAGGGCTGAAGTAAGAACTATTGCTAAGTGAGAATATGGCAAGGAGCTTTAAGTTCTTTCATAGAATCCGCATAGAATTACAAACTCCTGACTCAAAATGGAAGAAATAGTTTAAAATTGAAAACAAAACTGTTAATTTCATAACAAATAGCTTAAAAATATAAAGTTGAGGTTTGATGATCTCTTTCATGTTTTTTTTTCTTAAATCATGCAAACAATTAGCCGTATATGGCATTTTCAACAGTGATTTCTCTCTAGAATAGAACTGTTGATTAGCTCTTCCCTATAGCTCCAAACTCTTAGTATAAAACTGCTGTCAACTGCAGGGAGACCAGCAGGGCAGAGCTCTCTGTGTCATCAAAGCAGCCACTGTGGAACAACCAGCCCCAAAGGCCTGAGGTCAGGGCTGGCAACCGTTTCCAGACTGCGTCCCTCGTGAGGAGGCCAGAGCATTTGAGGCTTCTTTAATAGAAATTAGAAAGTCAAGTATATGCATTAACAAAGTTCAACTTGAACATTGCTTCTAGGATAAAAAATCCAGGGTCATGAACAGGGCTAAAGGACTTGAGAGCAGTGCCAGAATTTCTGTTGTTGGAATTAATGGATAGAATGGGATGAGTTTCACAGATTTACCCGTGGAATAGGATTACCAGCTTGCTGTTGTTGTTGTTTTTGTTATTCCCCTTTATTTGTCACTAGTATGAAAACTCAGCCATATTTGGGTAGTGGCTGTAAGAAGAAAATCAACTGATTGTAATTTTGATTTGAGTAGATTTAACCTTGTAGGAAATAGCTTTCCTGTCAGATTGTTTGCATCCCAAAACTTTTTTTGCAGAGATTTAACAGGGATTTCCCCCCTTGTGCCACAAGAATGACAAACAGAGGATGTTACTTTTATCTCTGTTGCTTTATCTTTTTAAAAATCTTTTCTATGTCTGTACATAGTGTTCCTGGCCTGGCTCTTGCACACCTAACATGGGAGTACAAAGTACTGAGAGCACATTAAGTGGTTTGCTTCTCTGCTATAACATTTCCTAGCAGGTGGTAAAACACATATGAGAAAAAAAGTGGTCTTTGGATAAATGAAGTGTTGCATCTCACCCAAACAGTCCAAAACCTTGACTTTTCTGAAGTCAAAGAGGAGAAGGAGTGTTAGGGGAGTGCGATAGAGAAAGGTAGGGGTGGTATGTTTCTTTTTGACCTCAGGGGTAACAGATTTAAAAATGTGACTATAAAATTTCATCTGGAAAAAAAAAGATTATTAAAAGGAAATAGGATTTTGGAAAAACAATAGTAAGGAACAATCATGGTCAGTGGTAGCTCTAATGTGTTTCCCCTGGAGGTTCCAACATGAGGCACCGGGCGCTTCTATCTCTGTTTGGTGCTGCCGTGAGCTTAGGGCAGGAGGAAAGTCACTCCAAAGGACCTCGCCAAGGTGACCCTGAGCACCCTTCAGAGGGGGATAGCTACCACTGCCACCTCCAGCAGGTGAGATGGTGACTGCAGTGAACGGGATGGTAGGAGAACCACCCTGATGTATGTCACCCTCTTCAAAAATACATAGTTAACTTTACATAAATGCCCAGTTCTCATTTAGGCATTTAAATGAAGTGGTTAAAAGAAGCACACACACACACACACACACACACCCCACAGCTCCACCAAATGAGATTTATTCTGTCCTTAGCAGGGGGGCAGACAAATCTGGTGGACTTGATATGGGTGATATAATCAGGGAGCCATGAATGTGGCATAAAGCCCATTTTAGCTCATTGTTTCTTTTAGCTCGTGTCCTGCAGCCTGCTCACGCGAGCCATAAGATTTGGCTGCAGTGCAGGACTCCCACTGAAGTCCCCCCTGCGAGAGGCTGGGTTTTCAGCCAGGGGAAAAGCAAGGCGCTCTATTTTTAGACAGACCTCAGAATATTTTTGGGAAGCACATCACGGATCCGCACTTGTAGGAGCTGGGGAGCTGCCAAATGGCAATTTTCTAACTCTCCTCCCTCAAAGCAATAAGATTTTCATAGCTCATTTTCTGCAGGTTTTCTCCTAGCAGAGGAAGGCAAAGCTCTTTGCATTGGACTTTACCAAGTAAATCTGATGAATGGCAGCAGTGGATTTAAAGTTCTTGTAATATCCTATTACCAATGTACCATTTGCATTTGGAATCACAGGCCACCTGTCCTTCTGTACAGAGGAACACACTGTAACTCTGACAGCACTAATTCTAAGACATTTGCAGATATCGTGTGGTTTCTTGGAGTAACAGGCTCTCTCCAGAGAAACATCACATGCATCTCATCAGTCACATTTAGAGCTCTGCAACATCTGCAAGCAAATTACTAATGAGCTCAAATGTCTTAGAACCACCCAAAAGTCGGGAACAAGGTGGCTCTTTGGCTAATCAGCTTTGATTTGGGCTCATCATTTCCCTCCCTCCTTTGGCACTGTGGCTGCAACCTCCGCAGGCGCCTACACAGCTAAACGCAAGCAACGTGCAGCTGGCGCCCAGCTGTGCCGTGGGCTTTGGGCATCCCTTGGCGAGCAGTCGCTGCTCGGTGCTGCACGTCTTGGGGCAGCGCTGGGGATGCTCCTGGGAACGCCGCTCCTCCCGCTACACGCGGCTGCTGCGCGGCGGCCTCGACGGCAGCGCTTGCACGGGCAGCGTGGGCAAGGGCTGCCTGGAGGAGCAGCACAAACTACAGAGAGAGGCAGTGAGGGAAGGTGCCAGGCCAGGGCTCAGGGTGCCTTGGGTCAGTCCCAGGTGCCTCCTGTTCTTTTCCCTCCAAACAAGGTGTCTTTGTAAAGTGCTTTGAGAAACACCAGTGAAAGGTGTTGGATGGGAGTTAAAACCCCTTTTACTACAGTGCAGAAATACCTCTCTAGAAAAATAATAATGCAATGCTCCAATTTCTTCAAATGAGGTCATGTGGTCACCTTCATTTTTGAAACAACAAATGTTGTCCTTTATCAGCTCCATGTGACAAAACAATGGAGCCCTCAAGATCCAAAGGCAAGCAAAACAGTTGCAGTAACATGTGAATTAGTGAAGAAAATAAAAGATGTTCACTTCTGTGGATACTAATGCAATGAATTCTGGTAAATGTAGGGAGAGGAGCACCCTAAGCTCTTGAGAAATGGGCCCAGCAGTCAAATGCAGTCAGACCAAATGCAGCATTTCTGCTCAAGCCTCAAGGTGGGGAGGACTTTGCATGCAGTCACTGGAACTCACTGCAGCCTCTAAGAGCTGCCCAGGAGCAGAAGTGTTTCCCTTTGCCAGACTAAAGCCACTCATAAGCAGCACTTGCCAGCCAGCTACATCCAGGCTGCTCTCACATCACAGCCCCAAAAGAAGGGTTAAAAATCTACCCCTTCCTTTGCCTGAACAAAGCCTGCAGGGTTGACGCTTTATTTGGTGTATAATTATAATAGTAAGCCTGATAGTGAATCTATTATGTATTCTATGTGCATTATTAACAACACGACTTCTTTCCCCTTACACTCCTAAGGAAAACATAAAACACAGGAAAATCAAAGCACAGGCAATAGTGGATATTAAGAACAATTAAGCTCTGCACAGTGTCTCTGCAGGGAGCCACCCTGGTGTGCCTTAACTGAGCATAACGGATGTTATGCTGTACATTTGGTAATTCTGTCCTGCAAGTTCAGCTATAACTGAAACTGCTCCTTTGCAGGAGCTTTCATTACATATCAAGAGATAGCTGTAGTTACCAAGAGATATTACCTGCTTAATAGCCACTCAATTTATTTCATTTCAAAAAGCAGTTGCAGTTACGTTAGAAACAAAGTACTTACTTCATAAGAAGTTTTTTTTTTAATCTGTATCTAGAAGAGGAAAGGACATTAAAGAGGCTTTTTTTAACTTGCAATAAGCATGACGCATCTCAGTAATTCTATTATATAATGTGCAACTTTATTATTTGAGACTTGTCTCTTTTCTTATTTATGAAAATGAAGAACTGCAAACAATAAAGTCTCAAAAGACTTTTACACCCCGTAACCGAGATGTTCTTATAAAAAGAGATGTAGTTATTCATGCTGAGCTACTTCTTACTTCCCTAAAAGCCTAAACTATCAGGATGCCCTTGCTCACCGTCCTGTGCCAGATGATGCTGCCGGCTCTACTCTCTGTGCGAGAAGCTGAGAGAAGAGTATAAACTGAAAGGAAAAATGAAGGAGGAGGTGGCAGGAAGGGTTGTTTTTTTTTTTTTTTTTTTTGTCTTCCTTAACTCCTTTTGCAAAGGCTCATCCCCAAGCTTTGACTTTGAGGTATGGCTTTATTTTCTTCTTACATGCAGTGCCTGAAACAATCTGCCCTCCTTTTTTTTTTTTTGACCTATGCTCGCATAAGGCTTCAAGAAGTTCTGCTTCGTCAGATCCAAAGTCACTCTGGTATCCACACGATCCCAAGGCTCTGCCCAAGTAAGTTCCCGGGGCAGTCCCTACGGAAAACAACTCCCAGGAGCGTTGGGTAGGAGTGAGCTGACGTACCCAGTGAAAGGCAGAGCTAGAGGTGAGGGAGGAGGGAAAGGACACTAATGAACTTAAAACTATTGCTGCTGTTTGGAGCACCTCTTTAGTCATTCCTGATCATGTTTCTTCTGTGTGGCATCTTGTCTAGGCCTTGGTCCTCCCCTCAGCTTGCGCACAAAGGGAATACAGTCAAGAAATAATGGTGAAACAGAGCCCTACGAATGTGTTTCCTTTAGCTTGAAGTAATCTTCAAAAAAACAACTAAAGATGTACTAATAAGAATCATGCACTAGATAAAACTGCAATATCTTGCAGCAGGTAGGTTAGATCTATGTAACCTCTCAAAATGACTCCTCATCCCAGTAGGTGAGACCACCAACATATGATGCTGAATGTAACGGAAAACATCCCAGTCATTGCTATTCCGCAGAGCTGTGCTGTGTTTGGGGAGGGAGGAGGGAAGGGTGATAAATAGACTTTTGTATTAAAATACGACCTCAGGGGAAAAATCTGAAGTTAAGACACTTTCTCCCTGAATACAGCAGACATTCATTTAATTCTCAATGCAGCTGTTTTTATTGCGCTTTCCCTGTTTTCAGTCATATTATTGCCCTGACTGAAATAATATTTTCTAAAGTCTTGACTATGGGGGAAGACGTCAAAATCAAGGCGAATCAAGGTATTAGGATTTAGGTGATTAGAAAAATTCATTTAAGCATAGCTTTGCTTTGAATAAAATAGAGTCACTCAAAGTTACCAGTGTCCTAAGCAAGTGTTTCTCAGTCAATAGTAACTGTGGTGTCCTTTCTCAGTCCAAAAGTGAATGTATTTTTCAATTCTGTTTATCTTTTACCCCGTTCTGGAAACGGGAAGCTAAGTGGGAACTCTGCCTGGACTCATCAGCAGCAATTGCTCAGAATAATGGTGACACAAAATGAAGTCTTGTCTCTGCAGCCTCGCTCCATTAGTCATTACCTTGCTAAGCATCATTCCCATCCCACTTAGCAGAGCTGAGATACTGAAGAATACCATAGGGAAAACACTCTCTCAAATGAGAATCCCGAAAATGCTTATGCTTGAGCTGTCCCAGTGAAAAACGCGGATGACTCAGAGTTACACAAGCACATTTAGTTCTGGGGAAGAGACGTAACTTTTTCAGACCATTCAGCACAGATCTTAGTAGAAGCTACAAGACAGATTTTCAGTGTTTGGGAGATCGGCCGTAGAGTGAAATATAAAGGATCTGTGTAAATTTATAATGGCAATTTGAAGAAATGGCAAGCGATTCTTTTTTTTTACACAGCAAAGTGATCTTACCTACAGTGTTAGTTCCCTACTTGTCATGGAGCCATGACTTTCTGCATGTTATCAATGGTGAAAGAGAGAGGAACCCATTTGCAGAACTCCACGTGTTCTACTTGGACGAACAAGGTTTAATTCTGTGTTTGTCTTAGCTGCCCAGCTCCTCTACGCTGTCTCTACTGCTGAGAGATACATAATCATTAATTATTTGGGGCCATCTTTGAAAGATTTAATGCAGCTACTGCTCTGGCAGACTTCAGCACGCTTCTTCAGTTACTCCCTGCCCTTGGGGATAATGCCAGCCCATGTTGCTGTGCAGCCCAGAAACCCACATGTGTCTGCTATCAAGGCGTTCTAAAATAAAAATAATTTATGCTTCAGAAAAATTGTCTATAGAAGTAAAATTTTTTTCTGTTTAAAATTACTGTGACTTCATCGATTGCCACAAAGAAACACAGTCTGTTGTCCAGAAATAATTTATTCATCAACAATAAAACACTGAATAGAAAAAGCCTTGTAAATAAAACTATATATATATATAATGCTTTATTTTTTTATTCGATACTCCACAAAAAACACTACAGACAGTAACAAAATAATCCAATTAATTTTAAAAATTTCAAATGATAGTTATCACTCTTCATTTATCATGTTTTATTAACAATGCAAAGGTTGTTGGTGTACATTTTATAGTTTTACTTGATTTCATTGAATTGTTTCTTAAAACACGTGAAGCAATTTATTTGCCCCATAATTTATAACATACATAAGTATATCCATAAACAATATAACAGCTCTGAGAAAGATATGCAGACTGTTCAATGGTAAGTAGTCTACCATAAGTTGTTTAGTGGGAGAGAGGGGAATAAATCACAACTGAATCGGGATAGAAGTCAACACATTGAAGAGAAATAATATCTGGGAAACAATTACATATTTTCCATGGCCCGTTTAGTAATGTGATCTCTTTCAAGCTCTGATTTCTCCTGTTTTAGATACTCCAGCACCTTCGCTAGCATATCCTCGTCCAGGTACTGCCTGTTCTGCGTGTCGTCGGGCTCCCCGGCCATGGCCAGCCGCTTGCTGAGCGCCGCCAGCTTCGCGGACTCCTGCGGGCCCAGCTGGCTCAAGTGCTCTCGTAGCGCTTGTTCCAGCTGCTCATCTTCCTGCAGGTCATTTTCAGCAGCTGGAACTGGGGTTCTCTTCATCTGGTTTGTGTTGATAACTTCGGGATATTTTGCCAACATCTTTGCCAAGTAATTGGCCAGCTCTTCATCTTTCTCATTCAGTTTTTCATATTCCATTTGTCTCCTTTCCAGATCATTAATCCAGGTAGCTTTAGGAAACGGGTGCCCTTTCAATCTTCTGGGAAGGTACGGCAGTCTTGGCAAACCATTTTCCTGATTAAGACGACTTAGTAAGTAGGAGGGGTTCTCATTAGCTAAGGTGTCTGTTCCCAGAAGACTGACAATATCTTCAATATTGAGGTCTTCAGGTAGGTTTTCTGGAATAACGTTAAGAGGCTGCTTCATGTATCCATTTTTAGAGTTTACATTATTTTTAAATATATCACTCTGTCCTAGATTAGTTTCAGACATCTCCTCCAGGTCTTCTGGGAATCCCACTTCCTGCTCAGCTTCCAACCTTTCACTCTGAAGCTGCTTCTTTTCTCCAGCTTTCAGCATGTCTATTAAATCCTCAGGAGGAATTTGTAAATTCCTTGAGATTTCTATTAACTGAGCTATAGACTGAGGATCAAGCTGCTTATCCAAAAAGCTTGCTGCTCTTTTTTCCTCAAGTTCTCCAGTCCTTAATTTCCGGTTGCCAGCACTTCCCACCAGCCTCTTAAGGTAGTAATTCATTAGCTTTGAAACATCCTCTGATGCCTGATCTTTATTCTCTCTTCTCATTTCATCCTCAAGGAAGCCGAGTTTCCCCGATCTTTTCATTTCTTCATCAATCTCCTCTTCATGTTTATCAATTTCCTCTTTGCTGTCTTTTATCTCTTCCTGGGTTTGACTTTCCACTTTTTCCTCTATCGGATTCCAGTCTTCACCTCCAACTACATCTTCATAGGCAATGTTATTCACCTTATACACATCATCTTCGTCATCTGCATACAACTTCTGGTCCTCATCCAGCCTCTCTTTCTTGTGATTGCTTGGTCCTGCCATCTTCCCCAGCTCCTGAAACACAGACTCCAGTGTAGCCAGACTCTGGGGTGTGTATTGCTCTTCCACTATTTCATTAGTACGTTTGAAAGGGCTGTCTCTTGAACTCTCTTCGTAGTGCCCAAGTGGCATTTTGAGATACTTCTGCCACCTGTCAGGCCACTTGTAAGCCTCATAATCATCAGTTACTCCAGCTGGAATATTGTCTGAACTCAGACCATAAGGTTTATTCTCCTTTGGGCCAGCTTTTGACTCTTTCTCAGCTTGCCTCAAGGCCTCCAACATCACTTTAACCCACTGAGACTCATCTTCGGTTAACGAATCCCGCATATTGTCTGGTAGGTGAACCTGGTCTTTGCTTTCCTTCTGCTGCAGGAGATACGGAGCGCTTTGATAAGAGCTATAATCAGGGCTGCTTTCTCCCTTGTTAGTTTGCTTGCGAAGATCTTCTATGTATTCCAAGGCTTTGATCATATCAGGGTTTGGGAGCCTTTGCAAGTTTTTCATTACATAGTCTGGGTCTTTCTGGAGCAGCTGATACTGCTGGAAGGAAGCTGCATCAGCACAACAGCTTAGGACAAAGAGCAAGGTGAGACCGCACGCTGCTCCCACACCGAAGATTTTAGTTTCTGCCATGTTTAAAATATTTCCCTAAAATAAAGAAGAAGAAAAAAGGACAATTAACATATGAGTAAAAACTTAGTAAACTGTAAATCGTATCACATATTGCTATTTTAGACTGGAACTCATCAGGAAAAATACATGTATGTGTCTTTATTAGTTATGGAAACCTACTAGAACTCATACATGGAAGCCCTATGTTTTGGCTGAAATTTATCTTGAGAGTCAATTCCAATGATTCCTTAGTTTACTAGAAACTATCATCTTGCAATGCTAGAAATGTTTTTTCTATGCTTAGTTTAATTTATGACTATAAAATTTCCACTGGCAGTACCAAAGTGAAAAAAAAAAGAGTCCTAGGTAGCTCATAAAATGCCCAGAGAGAAATCTGATATTTAAATGATGGCTGCAAACAGAAATCTCCATATAACCATATATTTGAATGTTGCTCAAAAACATTAATATTAAAATTGCATGTAGAATTATTTGGTGTGATTGTTTCACTGGGTCTCTGATTTCATGGCAGAATAACACCACTGAATGGTGCTAGAATGCAGTAAAATCCATGTAATAGAGAAAATAGCATATAAAATGACTTACAGATTTATTTCTGTCATTACTATTAGTGTTATTACTTCTTTCTTTGCTGTTTGTTTAAAAATATATTATTTACTCTATAGGTGATTTTAAATTAATAGGATCTATGAATGAAACATTTCCTAAAAGCCAGAGAGAGCCTCTGTGTGAAAGTCAATCTATACTTCATCTCAAAACCACTTTTTCTTTTTGCATTTTCCTAAACCAGTTTTGAAAGGAGGTGAGTTCTCACTAGTGATTTGTTTGAACAGTACTTCATTCACTTCAGTGGAAACCAAATCAGGTCCTAGGACAAGCAGAAAGGTGACATAACTGAGCTGCATTTACAATACACAAAGACTGTATGAGTAGAAGTCCTTGTCTAATCTTTGTGGCCAGTTTATGACGAGCACTAGAAAACTTGCTTTAAAAGAACAAGAGTGGGAAAAATAAGAGTCCAAGAGAATTACTGAGCTCAGAGCACTGCTGTGGATGACACCCCTGTTCAAGGCCAGTCCTTCCAGGAGAGGAGCACCGGCCACTCGCAGTGACATGAGAATTCCTGTCACTCATTTCTGAGGAGATGCTCAGCAGAGAAGGCAAGGGGGCTGGGAGACAGGCCAGGGGCTTTTCTCTTCCAGCTACATTAATGAATAATGTACAGAAAATAAATGGTAAAGATAGAAGCTACTTTTCTGAATCGATCTGTTTTTATTCAGAAACAAATCATCCTGTTGCGGTGGTGATTTATGTCCATTTGAAGAAGCTACGTGTACCAGTATTTACCCACTGCTGTAAGTTGAAAGTGAACGTGCTCGTTTTACCGCACTTGTAGATTTTTCCACTCGTTTTTTTTTCCTTAACACAATGACATAATGTGACTTAACTAAATAATTAAAACACTACTGGAGAGCTGTTTTTTTTTTTCCACCCCCTTGGTATGCCTGAGCAAGCTAACATCCAGAATATCAAATAATTTCTCCAAATATTTATGAATCCCAGCCTGCATACCAATAAGAATTGATTTCACAGAGAGTTAAATGAGACAGTTGATTAGAAGATTCCTTTCTCTAGATCTTGGTTTGCCCTAAATCAACATCTCTCCTATCTGATGTCACAGAAAACACTCTAGTCCTACATATATATCACCAGGGAAAAAAAAAAGAAAACCTGAATAATTAATTATTTTGTGTTGAGCAGAACTTATTGTAGCAAATAAACAAAACAAAAATTTGCAGATAGACAGATTACGAACAGATTTAACCTGGTTAGAATATGAGAAACAGTTGTCTTTGTGGGGTGGAGGAAGGGAGCTCGTTCCATAATTATCTGCTGGGCACCTCCCCCTCTCAGGGACAGGAGCTCAACCTCCTTTACTGCATACAATTATGTACTGTTATGTTCTCTCTAAAAGCCATTTGCAGCCAATTAAAATCAAAATACTCACAGTCGGGCGAAGTTAAGCTTAGTGTTCCAAAGCATTTCCCTAGCTGAATATTTCCTTTGCAGGAATAACAAGCCATCAGTTCCCCTCTAGATATTCAGGTACATTTATCTACAGATCAATTTTCACTTCCATTTTATTGATAGATAATACCTGAAAGCTTCATAAAGAAGACTTTGGAATGATTCCTTTTAAAAGCTTTGACTTCAGGTCATAAAATCTTGTCATTAAATATAGTGTGTTTTTAAGGGTTTTATTTAGGGTAAGAAGACTTCTACCCAGTCTTTCAGACTTTCATTTCCAGTTTTGAGACAAGAGGACATTTTAGACTATCTTGAGGATCTACAGTAAGGCTTCTTTTATGCTGCTCATCACACAACAAGCTAAAATGGCTGTATTCGCTACAGCTGTTGTAATTATGAAGCTAGCCAAGAAGAAGAGGAGCAGATTTTTGCTCCTCTGTTTTGTGCCAGTAGCCTCTTCTATCAGCACCTGCCAAACGGGCGAATCTTTCTGTGGCAACAGATGAAGAAGGTGCTGTTTACAGAATGAGGTGACCGAGCTGGCAGTGAGATGGGTGTGGAGGCCATAAAGCCTGACAGAAGTTCTGGAGAACAGAGACAAAACAAGGAAATACATCTCCTGGCCGGGATGTTTCCATGGCAACAGTAATTTTCTCTCTCCGTCTTTCCCAGTAGTCTTCTCTGATGTGAAGATAATGTTTCCAGTGACATTTTCTGTGAAAACTCATAAGCCTTTCAATAGCTGAGTCCTTGCCCTAAGAGGCAGTGAGGGACTCCAACAGCAGTTTTCCATAAGAAAAATATGGAAACACATAATATAGCCTTCCTCCCATTTGCTTTTGCAATAAGCAGAACAGCTGCAGTTAACACTTTTTTTAAAGCACATCTTAATCTCTAGCCTGTGAAAGGGACTCGAACACAAACAAAAAATAATAGTGCAGGGGGCAGTGAGGCAGGAAAGCCAAAACAAACCAAGGAGCATCTATAATGACTACTTGCGCATATGGAGGGTTGACGAAGCTGTCTTTACAGCCAAAGAAGCCTCTCACCCCATATTTTGAAAAGCCAAAAGTAATGTGGTCATGAGCCAGAGAGAAGAATAAAGGGAACAGCAAGTGAAACATTACGTTATCCTCCTTCCTGCCTTTAGAGACCCAGCAAAGCTGACAGTGTAAACACACGAACACCTGTACCTCGCTGGATCTTATAGAGGTCTGCACGCGTATCGGATGCGCGTATCCGTGCAGATGTGAGCTGCAACCCGGTGTGTAGGTCTACGCGTGTCTATGGGGTGCGCGCATCAGCGCAGGCGTTGGGTGCAGCCCCGCTGCCTCCTTCCGCGCTCAGCTCCGTGCGGCAGCCCCGCGCACCCCGCGCACCCCGCGCAGCCCCGCGCAGCCCCGCGCACCCCGCGCAGCCCCGTGCGCCCCGCGCGGCCCGCGCGCCCCGCGCAGCCCCGCGCAGCCCCGCGCAGCCCCGTGCGCCCCGCGCAGCCCCTACCTGCGCTGCCGCCGCCGCCGTTCAGCACCCGGACAGCGCCCGCTTATACCGCCCTCGCCGCCGACGTCACCGCGCTCCCCGCCCGCCGCCCGCCCCGCGCGGATGTGTTTATATATATATTTATGTACACGCACACACATATACACACGCACGCACCGCGGGGTAAATATAAAATAAAAGAGGGAGGCGGAAAGGGCTCCCATAGACCCCTGGAAAGGCCAGCCCGGCCCTGCAGGTGGGGGAGCAAGCAAACCCCGACCCTGCCTCTGTGGGGCACCCTCTGCGGTGGCCTGGAACAACCCTCTGGCTGCAGAAAGCCGCGGGGGGGCTGAAGGGGCCTGTGTGCATACGTGTGTGTGTGTGTGTGTGTGTGTGTGTACATTCATGCATGCACGCGTGCAAGTGCACATGCATGCACACAGGCGGATATACACACGTGTGTGCACATGCTGTGTGGAGGAGAAGCAGTCAGACAGGGCAGGCAGGCCGTTCACTAAGGCGTGATGGTGCATGCACTCTTCAGGGCCTCCCCACAGCTGCATTATGAGCCCATTTATTTTAAAGCACTTAGCCCAGTTCTGGCTTTTCCAGCATCTCCTCCTCACCTGGCCCAGATTGCTCTGCGCTAAGGGCAATGCTGCCTGCTCCCGGCCATGGCTGCGCTGCAGAGCAGGGCAAGGAGAGGCGCCACCCACACACCACGGAGCAGGCGGCCTTTGCCCTTGCAACGCCATCCTCAGCCCTTGCTGAGGAAAGGCCAACGCCTGCGTGCACAGAGGACACTAAATATCACCTTGCTGAAAACCAGAAAGCAGGAAACCTAGCACATCACTGCAGCTGCTGGGCTGCGTTTCAGCTCATTCCTTTGGCTTCCTTTCTATTCCAGAAGGGTTAGGCTGGCTTTTAAATACAGGCTCCTTTTCCCCCACATAAATCTTTCCTGACAATTTTGACCTTTTACAGCACGAAATGCAAAAAGCTAGGATGAATGAACCTTCCAAACCAATAAATGTTACAAAATTAAATTGTCATAAGAACAGCAAGGTAGGAATAATTACAGCTGCGAACACAGAGAGAAGAACTAACTACCTTTGCTGCATTTGTCGTAGCTGAGACGCCATCTGGAAAGCTCCCATTTCAGTCAAATAAAGTTACCTGTAAAAACAGGACCTGTTTCTGCCTGCACAGAAACTCTTGAGCAACATTTCTATTCAGGGCCCAGTCAGATACAATCTCAAATTTTTCCTTGAGACAATGAAGAAAAGAGGTAAACAGAGTAAAAGCCAACATCCTTGAAGATGGAAACAAGAGAGGAAGGAGCTACATTCCTGTGTAACACAGGGGCAAGTGCAGCCCTGGTCTTCACTGAGCAGCCGTGACCCGTCCACGCGACACTATGTGTCCAATGACATTCAGCAGGCTCCAATGCGCCCCAAACACGTGGCTACAGACCTAGGTAGAGCTTTGAGACGAAGCTCAAAAGCTCTGTTGAGAATTTTTGGCAATTTTCTTGTAGCTTTGCATGTGCTTCCAGTTCTGCCTCCAGATGCCCATCTAGCTAATTCTTTCACACCAAAACTTCCTGCTGACCTCTTCCATTTATCGCTGCTCTCCAGCCTACGCACTTATTTAGACGACACAGATTAATTGGCAAATGAGCACGACTCCTTCCTCTGTGCCTTAACCACTCTCCCGAGATCAACAGCATGGGAAGTCAGGCAGACTTGGCTTAGTTCTCTGTCTTCGCTATTTTGGTTTCAGGGGATCAAATTTATATGAGGATATCCAGAACTTACTTACACATCAGCCTCAATCCACATTAAAATCTTAAGTGTTGCATTGATTTGCATGAGCAATTTAGCCACCTATTTCCATAAAGGGGCCCTTAATGACCGCATTTTCCTTTTTTCTTGCATTTCCTGCTCTTCAAAATGATTCATGAAACAGAAAATGCGGTCTATGTCGTCATGAAAAGTGCTATGTCATTTTATACAAAAGCAAGATGCTAAGTGCATCAAAACATTTCTGAAATTTAGGTAATTGCATTATAGTCGCTTGAGCTTGCATGTTTAGCAACAGACTCTTGCAATCGTTCTTAAACACATTTTGACCATATTGCACCCTTTGGATGATGCTGGAAACAGAATAGTAACAAATCCAATGTTTCCTTTGAATGGCTTGCCCTAGCGTGTGCTCCGCCTGGCACGGCTGTGCACCACGAGGAGCTAAAAGCTAATCAGGCCTCAACCCAGCACGTTAAATTAAGAATTTCAGGGAGATTTCATTTCACTGTATGTAAGAAACAAGGTGCGTGGGGTGGGGGGAACTTCACTGCTCCCACACTGCGTCCCTGGCCCCTCTGGGGACACCCGTCTCTGACCATGATGGAGAGTGAAGCTGTGATCATCATGGCTATTACCATAGCGTAAACACAAGCAGCAGCAGACAGTATATTTATTTTGCTGCTGGGAGTCTGTTTTCTGAAGCTGAAATAGCATGCAGTTCAAAAAAAAAAAAAAAAGTTAACAACTTCAGCTCTAGCTTTCTCCTCTCCTAATTGGTGTCACAAAGATATCAGTGCTGCTTAAAAATAAAGCAGGGTTGTGTCAATATTGATAGTTTTTCCACCTTCCTCTGTTTCCAGTGGCAACCAAAAATAATTTACAATTCATTACGGACATGGTGTTTCTTCCAGAATAAGTGCCATTGTTACATTAGAATTAATTCCTATCTGACTTGGGTATCTGCATTTATTGTACATATAATGAAAGGGGGAGGTTTTCCTTCATCAGAAAAAAGTTCACCTGTCATCATAGATACAGTTTCTTTTAAATGATTTCAGTTTTAAAATACTTGACCTCCACTTGGGTCCAACATAAGGCTCATTTTCTGCCGCTCATTTTGCATGCTTGGTAGATCAAACATATTTGTATGCAAATATTTTCAGCCTCCCTGGACTTCGTACATGCTAAACAGCTCTAATTTCATTATTAGAATTGTAGGGGGAGGGGGAAAAATAACACTGTAAGGAAAAACAAGGGCCTTGCAGACTGTAAGCACAATTCTCCAGGAGTGTAGAGGTCAGAGCCCAACAGGGGCAGGAGCCTGTGGCAGCTGCACATGCCTGGGCCTCACTCCCTGCCCCAATCAGAGGAAGCAGGTTCAAAGCCAGCCTGACCTACACACGTCCCTGAAGGGTTACTGCTTGCTCCAGAGGGCCATTTTGAGAACAGATTTTGCTAGGAACAAAAAAAAAAAAAAAAAAAAAATCCTGACTATCATCCAACATTGTCATGTTCATGCTGCCTGCATTAGAAAAAAAAAATGAAGAAAGAAGTGAAGCCTCAGGGGAAGGTGTGATTGCTGTCTCAGATCTGTGAGCATACGACCACCACTGCACCCAAGTCAAGCTTTGAGTGTCATCATTTCAGTGAAACCTTTTGGGGCCTGTGGATGCCGGGAGGGGGGAGTCTCCTCTGCCCATCTGAGACACCTAGAAGTCGGGCGGTTGATAGGAGCAAGGTTTCTCAGCATCCCAACGGCAATGGGCTAGTGGCAGCTCCCCTGAAGGCTGTGCCAGGGACTGGGAGGCCCTGAACCTGGTGGATCCACCTGCTCCTACCCAAGCTCACAGAGCAGCATTGGGCCAATACACTTGCTCTGAAGGCACAACTCAATATGCTTTGAAACCTCTTTCCAAGGCAGTCATTCAGGGCACAGGCTCAGGGCTTCACCACAGCCCCATTTCTAGTACATTAGCAACCAGGATCTCATTCAGGGGTGAGGATCTTCCCCTGCGTTCAGATGACCTAGAGGATCCCACAGCCTGGAAGGCGTCTTTGGCTTCCTGCCAGATGTGGTCCAAGGTCTTCAAAAAGAGCCTCTCCTTCAAAGGAAGGAGATATTAGGCTCACCAACTGCTTACAAGGGGATAGGTGAAAATAAGACATTGCTGGAAGGAAAACAGAGAAGCAGCAGATGAATCAACAGAGAAAGAAACCCATAATTATTCTTTCTCCAGTGCAGCCTCCAGCTTGATTAACAAGAATAGCAAACCACCAACAGATTAAGGAATACACATCTTCTCTTATAACCACTCGAGTATTTTTATCTGCAGGCCTCCCCCTCATACATACACACATATTTCCTCCCATGGAGTGTCAATGATCTTCGTAAGCCTGTGACATCTGCTTACCAACATTTGGTGTAAAAATATCAATATCTGCTTTACATAGCTGTTATGAGCATTACATCTACCAGTCAGTAAAGATCAAGAGTCTCCTGGGAGCTTGCTGGATCAAACTGTCATGATTTCAGCACTGCTTTGCGTCAGACAGAAGAATTTAAAGTCAAAACACGGCTAGTTTAAGGAGGAAGACAATGAGAACGTCTGAGTCATACCCTGCTGAGGGTGAAGAGAGCAGATTAATAGACAGCAAACATGAATGAAACCGAACAACTCATTTCAGTCATGCGGCTGCTTCTAAAACTCAAAATAGGATTTATTTTTAGTCTTTGAGCATGAAAAGAGGATTTTTTTGCACCTTGCCAAGGAAAGGGGAGAAAAGAGTTTTATTCACTGTGGGCCAGGCTCCCCTTCCTTTGACATTCGGAGAAGTGACATTGGAGAGGCTTGCTGTACCCAGAGAAGTTTTGCTGTTTAGTGACTGTTCCTCATGGCACTGAGTGACACGTGTGCTGTGTGTGCGCACAGCCCGTTCTCCAGCCGCAAATGCAACACGTGCGCTCCGGTCCCAGCCCCCTTCCCTGTGCCAAAGCACTGCCCAAAGCGTGTGACTGCTGGAGGGCAAATAAAAGAAAACCAGCCGTGCACCACTGCCAAGTCCCCGGGGGGGAACACCATGCAAGCAGGACTCTGCAGCGGGACAGGCTTCCTAGGGTTATCCAAAATCGTTAGCTTAGTCTAAGCCTCTGAACTCTATGCTGCAGCAGTGGTGACAACCGGCAGCAACAGCAACTAAAATCATTTGCCTCTGCTTTTTGGGTAGGAGCAACCTGGCCGCATAAATCTGGTGTTTCTAGCAAGATTTAGATGCAACGCATGAGCATCCTTCCCTCTGTCGCCGCTTTAGGGCATACCAATGGAGGCCATCTCTGATGCCTCCCGCTCTAGAGGCTGCCTCCACCCTGGTCCTGGTGGGACCGAGGCATCTGCAAAGAATCCTTGCATGTCCTCACCCCTCCAAAGGGCTGTTGAACCCTTGATCTGCTGGGAGATGTCTGGGCTTAAAACTTGTCCCCAGATGGAAGAGTGAATTCAAAGATGGAGGTGCACTTGATTTCTGTATCGGCAACGGGATGCAGGAGAGGCAGGAGGGAGAGATTGGTCTTCTCAGTGTACAATGATTTTTAATATATAGCTTTGGAGATGTTTTTCACAGTACATATGACTTTTAGTAATGCCTTCAGTGATGTTTTCACAAGGGTTTTATGAGGAGTGAGCAAAGCTAGAGATATACGTAAACATTTATGTGGCTTCCCAATTTAAGTAGTTAGCTAGAAGGGATTTTGCAGCAGGGCATAAGGATTTTGTACAAAATTCACTCCTTTTTGTTACATCACTTCAGCAATTCTGCCCTGTGGAAACTTCATGATTTTTGGGCTAAACCACTTTTATCCCTTAATCATATTAAAGCCTCCCTAATATTCACACAAATCACTCTCAAATCTGAAAACGTTCAGTCATTTTTGGATCTGCCTCTTTCTGGTAGAAATCCTTCCCTTTTTTATCTGCTGACCCGTCTGACAGTATGAGACAGGACCTGCGGTAGCAAAGTCATCACTTACTAATGCTCTTTTCTTACCTCTTACTCTCATTTCTCCAGAATCTAGAGATTCTCGGAGCATGAAACAGCACACTTGCATTATTTAACAGGCAGCAAGTGTTATTCCACCCCCAGATCATTTGAACAGGTCCTGTGGCAATACTGCAAGAGAGAGCCTATCCACTAAAGCTGTAAGTTCTTATGACAAAAATAGAGCATGGCCTATCACATTTCTGCTCGTACGCTGTCTTTGCTAATATCATTAGTTTCAACAGTGCCATTATAGCATTTTTCATGATCATAAGCTTGTCCTTCTTTGCTTAGTAAGTGTGTGCCTACATCAGTTCCAACCTTATATCTATAAATTTTTATATAGATCTGGGTCAACCCCAAATTTAGCATTTGGTCACAAATGTGACAAAACCAAATAAAAGAGAATCACTTCAAAACACAGTACGGAGCAAAAAAGATATACTTTTTTTTTCCCCAAGGAAAACTTTTGGTAAGGAGAAGGTAAGTGTTGTGATTTGGCAACATGAACTTTGCTACCTTGGTGATAATGGACTGAAGGCAACTCTTGAATATCACTGCAAAAGGCAGACGATTTATGGAGTTAATTGTTTACTACCATCAAATTTCAAAGCAGCTTTCAAGCATAGGAAAATTTTGGTTTATACCTTGGAGGACCAGGGGGTTTGGTTCCCCATTCATTAGACAGTTTGAGTAAGAAGTCCAACGTTTCCTGCTTCTCTTAGAGGAACACAGAATCTATTACTTCCTTCGAACTTAAAAACCACAAAGAGAAACTTGTAAGAGTGTAAAACAGCCTGCACCCCTCAGCTATGCACCATAGCTGTTTATCATTATACTGTTTTACTGCCATGTGCAGAAAATGGTAACTACTTAAAAAAAACATAAAACAAAATAAAAATCAGAGAAACAGCGTACCCATCCATGGCAGTTAAGCAGAAATATTTTTCTGTGACTCCTCCCCACCGCATCTGAAGATTTCTACCTATAATCTGTTTTTTCCTGTCACTTAATCCTGAAGATTATTTTGGCTAGGAAAATTGTGCTAGGTGGGTTGCTCCCTTTTCTGTATCATCTCCCCGAACACGCAGCAGCAGACCAAGTGACAACTAATTACACACCTGCAAACGGGGAGGAACGCTGGTCTAGGACCTCCAAGCTGCTTTAGGTAGCACTCTTCTCTCCCTCTTGCATTCCTCTCAGCTATCAGAGGCTTGACTGGCAAGTAAAACCTATGTAATTAGGAGGGAAAGCTGTGATTTTTCCCTAAGAAAACACTTCCGATGAAAACAGTGGAGCGCCCTTCCTGTCTTGGACATTTCTTCCCACCGCATCGACTGCTCGGCCAGAAAAGTCCCAGTGACTCCTTCTTGGGCATCTCAGTCTGTTGGGGACATAGAGACCTCCCAGGAAGGCCTTGGGTCTGACACATTTCCATGCAAGACCTTAAGAAGAGAAGGCAACAGGGCAAAGGCACCACCACCCTCCCTTGGCTTTGGCATCTGTATATTTTGACGTATGTTACCAGTCGGGTGGGAAAAGGGTACCGCGATGAATAATTCCAGGAAGGGGCAAACCCCTAGTGCAAAAGTGGCCCATTCATTAGCTTGTCTGAATAAGAGTCCAAACAGCTTATGACTAATAGCATTTTGCTGAGCATGCCCAGCTTAAGCCCAAGATGTGTGGTGTAAGATAATTTATTTTTGTCTCAGAATTAAAGGATTACATAAAAAATGGATACATACAGAAGGGTAGATGGAGAGCATAGATTTTCTCCTACTAAAAGAACCCATCATACAGTCTTTTTAATGAAATATTAAACATATGCTATTTTTCCAATTGAATGAAATGTACTCAAAACAAACCATTTGCATCCAGGGATCCCTGCAGGCAACAGAAGACATGTCATGAAAATAGCTGCTTCAGTGCTGGTCTAATAATTCAGATTCAATAGGATTCGAATCTGAAAGTAGACTGACATGTTATCGTATCTCCAAATCTGCAACATCTTTATTCCAGTAATTTTATCCCAGATACATTTAAAAAAGAAACATAGCTCCATAGACACCGTTTACCCCTGTTCTGGCAGACAGAATCCACTGACAGGGTTTCAGCTGGAGGAAACGCTCTTCTCTAGCGGAATGGGGCTGGTGTTTGGGCTTCCACTCGCACAAGGTTGGGCTGAGACCAACGTGAGCCGACGCTCCGGAGGGGACAGCTATTCTCTCATCTCTGCCCCTTCTACTCGGTGTGATGTTGAATCCCACAGAAGTGGCCCGGTTTATTCAATAGGTTGTAATTCAAGGCAAGGTGATTTATTAGAGCTATTGAGAGCAGGTGGCAGAGCATCACCATGAATTACTGGCAGCCTTACCTGGATCGTGGCTTGCGCGGGACTCTGCACAGACACACAGCCAGTCGGAATGCGTTTGGCTGCCTGGGGTTTTCCGCTTGTGAATCTCAAAGCTGAAGCAAAAGGCCAGCTACTACATCTGGCATCCAAGATGTTGTCTGAAAAACTAAATGGATTACTTGTCCATGCAGGGAGGCTTTCGCCATCTGCTGTAGATGCAATACTGATGAGGGTCTCAATTTTACCTAACTGCTTCAGGATATCATTATATGAAGGAAAATAAAAATGCACAGGGATGGAATCACTTTCTTTTAACCAGGGAGTTGTGGTCATGTACGTGTGTTGTATGTGGTATTTGCTCTGCCTGTCCCTGATGTCTGATACTGCCAGTGCTCCCTCAGCCTGGCCGCTGAAGCTGTCCAGCTCCGTGCTCCCACGAGCCTCTGTGTGTGCTGCTCACACAAATGTCCTCTCCTCATTCTCCCGCCTCTCTCCTGCCAGGATGGGGTGGCTCTGGCAGGTACCGGACAGAAGAAATGGGAAGGAGGGACTCTAGCACCTGAGGAGACAAGGTAGAACCCGGGAAGAGAGAGGGATGGTCCTGTTCTCCATGATGCAGCTGCAAACACGAGTCGCATGGGCCTCCAGAAGCCACATCTGAGCCTCCGGATGGGAAAGAGACGATGGTTCAGGACCGAGACAGCAATATCGAGTCTTTCTTTCAGCTCCTGTACCAGAGAGGTGGCATCAAAGGGGAAGTGGGCTGATGAGTTGGGATATTCAGTGGACAAAATAGAGCTTATAGCGTAACAGAAATATTAGGAAAAATAAGTTGAAATGAGAAGCATAACAGAGCAAATCCCAGCAAAATTAAACCATCGGGAAGCAGAAATGCAGTATCTGCTCCTAGGAGAAAATCTGCAAATAGCTACCATTACATTACCCAGTTCTTACCTACCCTGCACATAGCTGAATTGCAGCTATGTACTTGCTTTAAAGAGTAGCTAAAAAAGAAAATTAAAAGAAATTAAAAGTACTTCAGCTGCTTTAAGACCAAATACATTTGGAATACTCATGAAATTAAAAATTGTGTAAGAAGTGCTCTGAGGTGCAGTCACTGTTTCCTGAATGTGGGCCCTTAACCATGTTTTTTAATCACTACTGACGATTCTCCATTGTAAGTTGTTGCTGCTCCTTTTCCCAGCTGCTCTGGCAGCCAGAGCTGAGACACCTCTCGCTGGCCATCAGAGCACAGAGACAGGGTTAACTGGGAGACCAAGAGGAAATGCAGAGGCTTTGCTGGTAGCAGACAAAACAAAACAAAACAACCTTTCTTTTACAATCATTACAGCCAGGACCAATCACTCCTCTTACCAAGAATGACATTTCCAGAGGAAAGATCCCAAAAAACACACAACAATTTTCAGGTAAACAAATTGTAAAACCAGCCTGTGGATTTGATTGCCACATAGACCACCAAAGGCAACAGCTACGAGGGTGCCTGCAATCCAGTGACAAATGTGCTACCGTCCCACAGCTGTACTGCTTCATAGATGGAGATTACCCTGTCAGGGAGCAACTGTTGACTTCATGCTTTGCATCGCGCTGACGCAAGCCTTCTGTTCATAAAGCAAAACAGATTTTAACAGTGTTGACCCAGTCTTGCAGGCACATCAACCCCATTAGCCTAAAAAAGATGGATGGTAAAATAACACAGTGTATGCACAGACCTACCCACTCTGCCCAAAGAAAGACATTCCAAAGGGTCTGTTTCATCAGGCTTTTGAGATAGAAAAGGAAAGCAGTTCAGTTCCATAATTTTCTAAATCCCCAAATCCTTGGATGTTAAAAGACAAGATGATGATGTGTCTCTAAAAGGTCTCAAAGAATTTCAAATATTATGAAAGGTTCCTCCCCAAAACTTCTATCCAAATGCCTATAAATGTGGAGCTGCTTTGCAAAAGCCATTCCTAAACACTCCTTTCCTCCCTACTTAGAGATTACCGATGGCCCTTGAAAAATCTCACATAGCTGTGACGAAAACAAATCCAACTCTAAAGTAATTTTTTAGAAAGAAACATCTTCCTTTACTTGGTAATAGTAACTATATTGACTCTACTGTAGAGATGGAGCTGGTAGACACAAAAGCAACCAGGGACAAGCACAATACCTGTGTGCATTGGTTGTAAATTAACACATCTCAAACCAGCTTTGCTGACATTTGCTAACATCTGTTTTCTCTGCAGTCCTACTCCTCCTTTATCATCACAGTTTTGTTGTCTTTGGGTTCTGGTCCCAATCCTTCCATGACCTTTTTGGAGACTTTCACAGGAGCAGTCCAGGGCAGAATTCAAGTCTAGATGGCCTAGGTGCCAACTAACATTAATTGTGGCAGCATCCTCTGAAAATTATGAGAACAAGAGCTCATTTTGGATAAATACCTTCATGTAAAAGACACATTTCAAGTACAGGAACATGGCGTTGACTGCTGTTTTTCAGTGCAATCCTAAAATATTTTAAAGAGCTTTCCCCATGATTCAAGAAATGGAAAAAAAAAAAAGAAAGAAAGAAAGAAAAGAGAAAGGGTTTCTGTCAGCATCAAAGATGTTTCTGTTGATGCAATCAGTTAATAGCCACTGCCTCATAAAACAGTTTACACAGTCTATTGCTCTTGCAAAACCTAGATTAAAGGTACACAAGACAAGTGGAGGAAGACAGCTAAAATGCAAGTCTGCAGAATGAAACAGAAGTTTCCACAAACTGCTCACTTTTGTGATGATCTACCGGCAGCAAAGCATTAGTCAGACAAGTGGAGAGTTCTCATCGAATATGGGTATATTAGCATGCTGTGCCTGACTACATTTCAGTTTGCAGCTAAGCAAGGCATTCTCGACAGCAAGTCAGACTGATGCATTCTCCAAAGAATTATGCCGTACAGAAAAATAATCATGAAATATTAATCATTTCTCATTTAGAGCTACAACTGTCACAAATCATGTAGCCCGCCCATGTACAACCTCTTGCTGCAAAGATACATCAAGAGCACAGCAAATTTTGCTTACTTCCACGCTGCAGATAAAACACTGAATTTTAGACAATTCAGTCAAATAATGCCAGATGCTTTTTTCTCAATCAAGACTTCAACCTTAGTTCAGTCCGATACAGGAATTATAGCTCAGGCTGTCCTTGAATTTGATCAGCAAAACCAAAATTGAGTAATTCGTTAACCACCAAACACTCAACATCTACGTTCAAGCCTGGCTCAATGCACCAATGAACGCGGTACTGACCATCAATGAAACGCTGCCAAAGTATTCACAAAGTTTGGTCTGAAGACACTCCAACACTCCACTTTTGTGCTGGCAATATGTGCTCCTGGTGATGAGCACATTACAGGACAGGGACACATGGCAGAGGTATGTTTATGAGGGACTACGCTGGGAGGAGGCAGACAGCCCTCTGAAAGATCATCTTGAAAGCCCTGTGAGAGTTTGGAAGCTATTCATTCAGAGATCTGACTCGATGCCTTGTGACTTACAAGGCCTGTGGTTCAGCTGCAATAGCAAATAATGAGAAATAATTCCTCTGAATAGCTGATAGGCAATCCAGAGCATGGAAAGTATTTGCATAAAACAGTCATTGTAATTTCACACCCGCAGATCTCTGGCAGTCAAAATCTCAAGACAGATCATTCAGGGACTGAGGGAAAGAAACTAAATCAGTTGTTTGCTGCAAGTAACTCATCTACTTGTATCTAATGTGGCGCT
The DNA here is from genome assembly GCF_059628265.1 of Tinamus guttatus. NCBI lineage: Eukaryota > Metazoa > Chordata > Aves > Tinamiformes > Tinamidae > Tinamus > Tinamus guttatus. The sequence goes on from NW_028288845.1 coordinate 1,021,000, forward strand.
GTCTTGTTATCAGATGTTGTCACTGGCCCAGGATCCCAGGACACAACCCTCTGTGTGACAACCTGATATACATACGTCACTATTCCACTCTGCCAGGAAAATCAAAATGCTGACATGACATGGGAGGAAAAAAATACTCCAAAAAAATGGAAGCAACGTTTATCAGACTGAGTCTCATCCACATCACAAGTGCAATGAATGTTAGTGACTGAGATACTTCTGGATTCAATGACTATTGCTGCCTATTTTCAAATTCACCTTCAGTCATACACTCCATGGGCCTTCTCTAGTCTTTCTTCAATGGCAATCTTTCTTTTCTATCTTTATCAGCAGATAGAGTCACCTTTCCCACTTCTTAGCATTTATTAAATTTGTACTTTCCTGGAATTATGGGATACAACAGTATTTTCTCCTTCTTGATACTCTGGGAACTACTTTTGAGACAGAATCAAAGCATTACCTGTCACAAGCAACCTCTTGGAAACAGAGGGTCACACCTTTTTAATGAAGCTGGTTTCAGTAACATAAGTTAGATTATCCTCAGCTTGAACAATGTTTGTAAACCGTTGTCTTCAGCCATCGCACTGCAATACCATCCATGTTTGTTTGTTTGGAAAACACTGACATACTTACAAGAACAAATAGCAGTTGTTCTCTAATGTGTTAAGGCAACACACACGGAGTTGTCCTCCGTCTTTACTCATCCACCTCCTGGCCAAGAGAATTGGATGGGTTGCAGGCGTTCACGAAATTAAACAGCTTATTGTAACCTTTCAGCCTGTATGTACCACTGGGGAGCACAAGGTGCAACAAGCAGCCTTGAAAGCCCAACACCATTCTTGCACCGCTACCTCCATGCCAGCTGAAAGAAACGTTGCAAAAAGTTGCCTGTGCTGGGTCTGTGCCAGCACTTGCCAGACTACAAGAGGAAGAACACAGCAGAAATGAAGTTCTCCTTTATGACAGAAAATACAGCAATACCTACCAACCAAACACAACATGTCGGCAACCCAATAAATTGCTGCATCTAAAGTATTTTGCTTGGGCACAAGACCAGTTTCTAGGAGCAAAGAACCCTGCTTTCAGCACAAAAAATAGATGTTTAAATATAGAGACCTAAAAAGATAGTCTAAGAGCTAGCCACTGAAAAGAAAAAAAGAGAAATATGGCAGAATAATCTCCTGTACCTTAAGAAGGATAAGTTTTCTATGGTTTCACACACAAGTTACCTGGGAAAATTGCTGTGCTCTATAGCATTATGTCATTAAGATTCACTGTGGCTCTCAAGCATGATGAATTTGAAATACGGGAGCTTACATCCTAATTAAGGAGCTTCTGATAATCTCGCATCACAGGTTTTGCATTTTAAAGCTATGCCATTAGAATAAAATGACGCAAGCAAAAAGGCCAGGTTCAGCCTTTCAGAGGAGTGAATCTTTTCATGCTGATGCCATACAGTTAAAGGCATCAACACTGTAGCAAATATTAAGAAATCTGTCACTATCTGTCATCTGATTGGAAAGAGCAAATTCCCCAGCGCTCACTGTTGACGGCACTGAAAGAAGGAGCTTCACCTGGAATCACACATTAATTCAGCTCAGGGAACGCTGCCCTGTGCAGCCCTTCGACGTCAGATTTGGCCAGCAGGCCACTTTTAACACTAATTAAAGGATTTTTAAATGGCACTCCTTACCGCCATGTCACATTTTCTATTTGCAACTGTGTTCAAGCATGGCTAGGGAAGCTAAATGTTAGACAAGAACAAGTTAAAAACAAATAAATGAAAAAATTCTGGATCAGTTTCCTTTAATTTCCCCTTGACATCAGCTCTGATAGCTAGAATTTTATAGCCTATTTTTTATTCACAATTTGGATATCTGAAGCATCCCTAGATCTAATGAATAGCTTCATTTCCAGATTTTTGTCCCTAAATTATACATGGGAATTACAGAATTTTATAAGAACACAGAAATTTAGACTCCAGCCATGGGGTTTTGTACATGGGCACTCAGTTTACGTTTTCCCAGATGTTTCTGTTCTTTGTCCAGAAACAAAACTGCATGCACAAACACAGTGTCATTTGCTCAACCCACTACACAACCCGCTACAACTTGCATCATTTTCTCATGCAAGTGGCATGATGCTGGGCTACTAATACGTGGCGTCCTCAACATGTGGCACACCACTAAAGCAAGACAAATGGCTTTTTCTTCTTGACAGGCTCCAAGAGAATTTGTATTTCAGATGAGTTGAGTTCATCCATTCTAGCAAAACGCCACAGCGTTCCACTTAACAGGCTCCATTTCCTTACCAACAGGGGCCAAAGGAAAACAGTCCAGACATCAGTGCCACAACTTTCTTTTAGCTGCTGGTAAGTTTAGGAAGCACGTTCAAAACAGCAGTAAATTATCTGTCTAACAATTCAGAACCTCTGCATCAGCCTGTGCCTGGGTTACAATGCTAATCTCCCATGAGATCTTTCAGTGGCATGGAGATCCATTAAGAAAAGCAACAGCACAAAACAGCACGTGACCTGCTGGCAGCTTGTCGCACTCATTGCTCTCCACTGTTTCCAGAGCTGAAAGCCTTAAATGAATCACAAGAAAACAGCTGTGAAACAAGATTTGCAGCAATTTCTGCATTTGCTTGATATGAGCATGCACAATAAGACTAACAAGGACAGATCAAGAACCATAGAGATTGCATCCAGATACACACTAGGCAAGGCTGTGTTCGCGCCAATGCAGAAATTGGATTGATTCTGAGGACTTACGAGTCCTTCTTAGGGTCACAAACTTAATGCAGCAGCAAACAAGAGAAGACCATAATCTTAACAGTACCCAACAAAACCTATTTCTAGCTAAGATGTTTTTCTCTGTTAATAGCAGCAAACTCACAAAGATTCTTTGGGCTAGGATGCACAAAAATTAACACACATGCACAGGTCTCTTCTGCAGTCAACACACCCAATATACTATAAAGCCGCTAGAATTGGAGGCCAATGGTTACAGAAAGCAATTATTACTACTGCTGGAAAACCGCTAGGAAGAGAGGTGAAGCTCAGGAGTATCTCTTGCTTCAGGGGAATTCTCAATTTTATTACTAGCTAATTTCATGAATTGCAATTTCAAATTCCTTATCTATGTCTTAACCTCTCTTCCTGTGTTGTTTTTTTCCACAGCTACAATTAAAAATCATGCTGCTCTTCCACACTGCTGCTGAGCAGCGGTAGAACTGTAGAGTAGTAGAGCACTACTAGTGAACGAAGGAAATCCATGTTGCATTTTGTACAATGCTGCACAAAACACAACTAATAGCAGCTACTACTCGTTACACGCAGCACTCACCATAGGCTATCAGTCCAAGCTGGTCTTTCTAGACTGCTTTTTAAAGAAGCCAATACCAGGGCAGTCCAGCCCACCCAAAGATATCTTTTAAAAAAGTATAAGGAATCACACATGAGAAACGTTCCTCTCACTGCAGATGTCTAGACGGCACGTCCATCTTTGAGACAGCTCAAACTGAGTGGGATGAATACCACCCAAAGTGGCCACATTTGAAAAATATGTTTTAGCAGTTGAGTTAAAACGCTAGTACCATCAGGCAGGAAACATCTGCACTGTTATCTGCAGAAAAGTGAGGCAGCAGGTGACCTCCAACAGCCACTTGTTCCTGCTTGGCCACTCTTGCCAAATTCCAGGCACCTTTCAAAGGAGAAATGTGAAACTTTGCAGCTCATCAACTCCAGAGACGAGACCATTTTTAATTAAAAGGATAGTTTTCAGACTAAAGTGGCCTTTAGAATTTCCCTATTGTACTGTAAAGAAAGGAGATGCGAGGAACTTCCTTAGCTACTGTTGCTACCAAACACTGCTTTAAGGCATATTGTGCAAGAACAATTTTCACACACAGCATCTGTCTTTAAATCAAGCACAAGTTTTAGGAACACTTGAGTTCATACAAAGATATAGTGGCAATAACATATAACACTATGATGTCCAAATTATGTTAATCACTTTTTACTGCAGCTTTTCTGTAATTATAAAATTCTTCCTGTACAATAATTGCATGTGATACTACAGAGGCATTAATTTCCATTAATTGATCTGCTCCAGTAGCTAATGACAAGACTAAGACCATCCTTCACTTAACATTCATGATGAAAAATCAATACATCGAGTAGCCGAATTTATTAAAACCGCTCCTTCGTATTCAATTATTATCCACAAAGTCGCCTCCGGAGCTTCCGTACAAATCCTGTGCAACCCTGGGAAAGGGTTAAGCAGCTCCCGGTAGTTGCTACGCAACAGGGCTCTGCTCTTCGGGCACGTTCTGCCGATGAGAGCACCTCGCAATGCTGCGACCTCTGCATCTCACCCAGAGACTTCGCTGAAAACTTGGCTGAAACAACAATAAACACCCAGACCGCTCAGAGCTGCACTTAGCTCCTAAAAGGCATTATTTTTCAAATTGCTTTTACACATATAATTGCCGGTTCCAAAGCATGCATTGTACCATCATCTTTTAAAATGATTTAAGTGGTGATAAAGAAGACTAAGTAAAATATTGGCTAGACAACTAAAGCCAAGTCAGAAAATTCCAATATTCAGTGATGGTCATTGTCCTACTATTAAGTCACTTTGGTTAGGTGCCCCAAATAAAAGCAATAAATCAGTCTCACTGTGCTATTTCTGTTTACCAAACCATATGTGTTTCATAAACATGTGAAACAGGAAAGTAGAATCCACTCCATAACAAGCAAATATAAACATCAGGGATTTGAATATCCATGGGCTTTGAGGAAATTAATTTCCAACCAGTAACTTTGTAAGTTAAGATTCAGTGACTTGACTCTGCAGAGACGTTGGAACCATTTAAATTTATACACGAACACCAAGTAGTTTCTGAAAGAGCACATGTAAATCAAGCATACATGCAAACCTCTGCTCAGTTTCAGTTATTTTTTCTCAGACAATCTCTATAAAATAATGAAAACAAAATCTTTGTGTTGCCAGCCTTATTCTAGCAAAAAATTCTACTAATCAGATTTTATGGAGCCAGGTTTTGCTTTGTTTTCCCCTAATTTCTTAACTGTCTCACATAATGGGACCATTTATGGTATTAAATACTCTGGCCTGTGCATCACAAGAGGAATATATCAACTCTCTAGGGCAAGAGATCTCCATCCAAGTTCCTGTGGACTATTTCTATCAGCCACAGCTGTGCAGCAGCTTAAACACAAGCACCAAAAGTAAAGCACTATGAAGCCAGCACTGCTATACCAGGGCCTTGTCTCTCAGAGTAGCACAGCCCATGCAAAGGTAACCTTTCTGCTTTATGCCAAGACACCAGACACCGCAATGCAGGACTAGATCATAAATTGTTCAAGATCTAGTCCAAGACGAGTAGGTCAAATTGACCCCAATTGATTCAGAACTGTCTGAATTTTCTGTGGAAAACTGTGTGATTAGCAAGCTCTAGAATCAGTCTTTGTTTACATGTCCTCTAAGTTTCCCATCTTTCCTCATATATAATATATTTGTGTATATATATCTGTTCACCTGCATGGGTGAATTCACCACACCAACTTGGATCACTGGTATTTGGTCATTTTTTGTCTGACAGAAGCTGCTAGCAGAAGAGCTAACAGTTGACCTGATGAAAACAGCCAAGTATCCCATGTTGATCCCTGGATCAACAACTGCTTGACTATCGCAACTTTTAGCGAAAGTTAGCAGAAAGAACATCTACATAAAGTAGGCCATGATGTAGTAAGTTTGTCTTCCTCTCAAGGCATTTATGTAATGATCTGCATTAGTGTTTCCAGTTGGGCTCTACAGAGCTGTCAGGCTTCAGATCCAAGGCAGGTGAACTTGATTTATGGAAAGGATGGGGAAGACCTCAGGGATCAAGTCAACATGAGCACTACAAAACCAGACAGAGAAGACAAACTTACGGGGAGCTGGTAATACTTGGAGAGCAATGAAATAATACTTCTCAGCAATGAAAAAGCAGGTTAAAAAAAAAAAAGGTAAGGTCAGAAAGAAACAAGGGTAGAGAATAGCTGATGTGCTTTCAAACAAGAAGGATGAAAGAGCACTAGGTGGTTTTCTTCACAGATGGAGATATGCATGGACACAAAGACCGGCAAACTACAAAACTACAGCTAGGCACAGCCTACAAATCTAGGTCAAGATCTTTACTTGATTATACACTTGAACTTAATACCTTATTTACAAGGCTGTTAGTATTAAAAATCCAGATTTGTATTCTGGAGTACTCTGGAAAAAAAAGCACAATTATGAAACTGAATTTCCCATCTAGCTCATATTTAAGCATCTCTGTAGTCCCCAAGGTTTTGGTTCAGTCCTTTTCTAGCTATGACCTAAAGGTCAAAGAAAATATGCACATTTTAAAGCCAGGATTTCAAACAGTTACTAAGTCTCTTACCTACTTCAATACAGTCAGTGTTGGGAGACGAGGAGGAGGACCACAAACACCCATCTCTTCAAACACCTTCTCCCACACCTCAGGTTAGGTAAGACACACAGTACCCAGGAGTCCACTCAGACTTTGTCACATAGTTTTTAGGAACAAACATGGACAATGACTCAGTGACTGACTACAGGAAATGAGTCACGAAGCAGCATCTCTCATCACTGAGTTTGAGTGTCCTACTCTGAGCCAGTTCCTCTGAAAGCTGAGGTGATCGGATTACATTTCTACTGTATTTTCTGAAAAGAGTTAATGAAATAAAGCTGGAGCTGAGCTCCAAATTCCAACCCTCAGAAGGCAGGGCCCATTGCGATGTCCCAGGCTTAGTGTTTCTCTCCTTTACGCATAGGGGTAAATTCTCAGAATCAGTGATATTTCCAACTGTGCCACCTGCTTTCTTAAAACTACAGAATATGGAGCAGGAATGGGTCTCTGGAGGATGAATGGCCCTCTTCCTTTCTGTATACCTTAAATAATAATTATAACCTAAAATATTTCTTTAGGATCAGGAAAAGCATGCAGACATGCTGCAGAACAGGAAATCTCAGATAAACATATACCTCAAGAAGGAGAAGGTTATTTACTTATTTCCCCCTCCTCCCTCCAATAATGTTTTAGCAGATTGAGACAAGAATTTGGGATACAATCATTTCCTATTGAAGCCATTAAGTACATCATAAGCCAAGGCTGTATATTCTGAAAAAGATCAAGCAAAACTGACAACAGCATGAAATTACTCAGGAATAGTAAGTTAACCTTTCTGTGTTCAATTAATCTGCCTGCATTCCTTCTAGCCTCATTACATGTGCTTCACAGTCAATATCTTATTTTAGCATCCAAATGGGTTCTGTTTTAGCTCATATTTCCACAAAGTCCAACCCAGCCTGTCTCTATTGGGGGAGACATCTCAGAATATACCAAGCTCTTCTTGTGCAATTGCTTCCAGTCATCTTCCACTGAAAACCTTCTTCAGGAGGGAATGGGATAAAATGTCATCTCCTAGATTAGCTTACTTTAAAAGATGACTATTAAGAATAGAAAATACGTGTAGTTTTAAATACTGGATGAGTACTGTACAAGCAAGTGTTACTATGAGAAAAATTAGTCATTTTCCATTATCTCTAAATTTTTCTATCCCTGCAACTTGCTACTGTACTCATAAATCCACATATAGCTGCATTTGACCTTTATGTATAGCTAGATTCTATACAGCCAGGGAAATGCTGCTGCATGGCAGCTGTGCTCACCTTGCCCTCCCATAGGCTTGAATGTCAAAGACAGACACATTTTTGTCTCTTTTAGTAAAGAAAGTTCCAAATTTGCAAAATTCACAACAGAACCATGAGTACACTCAGGCTTCTTGCCTTTCTTAGGCATGGAGAGATTGTGCTTGTAAGGCACAAAGAGCAGGCGGAGAGGGCAGAGTGGCTCAGAAACGCCGGTTTCAGCCTTGCTGAACTGCGTTCTCTTCCTTGAGAACTCACTCACCAGCAAGAGGCTCCTGATGGAGGCTTTGGAGCAGGACCCCGAGCCACTCGGCTGTCACCTGGCAAAGTCTCTCCTCCTGCCACTGGCCCCAACACCAGCTGCTTCCTCTGACCCCCTCCTCGGGCAGCATCATCTGCCAGCCCCAACTCGTGCCCTGCCACACAGGGTATTTTCATCTTTATGAGGACAGAGATATGACTCGAGCTGTTACGGATTCCCAGGATGCATCCTAGAGAAGCAAATATTAGTTAATAACTGCACCAAAATCAGAACTAACCTTTCAGTATTCAGCATTCAGTACTCTACCTGCAGCAATAGCTCACAGCTGATGCATTAGAATTGTCTGCTTTATTGGCTTACAGGGGACACAGCTCTTTGTAAATCATGGGGTATACTGTAAGGACAGAAGCCGCAAGATAAACTTATGCCTAACTTTAAAAGAAAACAAATCTCAGGCATGAGAGAAGATTTTTTAAAAAACTTTTACACTTATCTAGTTTAACTTTAGAAGCTACTTTTCTTCCTATAAAAGAAACAAAGAACAGAATGTTACAATCTAATCTTCAAGTACTTTGTCAATAATTAGTAATGATGAATCCAGCCTAAGGGGACACAGCATTACAAGAAATCCCCAGGGGTTTGCTGTGTGAGTAAGAAATTGGCTGCTGCCTTACAGACCCAGCAGATCTGAGGGCTCTAGACCAGCTTTCCAGAGCAAAAAGCAGGAGGGCAAAAGCAAGGAATCTGATGATCTGCCCAGAAACCAGCTGGGCTTTCTCACACTACATAAAACTTGGAGAAGCCGTTCGGCTGCCCCTGCATTCCCCCGCCTCTCCTCAGTGCTTGCCCCAGGCTCCCGGTGCTCAGGACTACGGCAGAATTAGGCTTTGGCATCCCAGAAGATTTCTGGCTGCTCAGTTTCATAACAGGCCCTCACATGGCCAGTCTCTCCAGGCAGCTTTTAATAACCTCTCCAGACTTTATTGCTGTCTTGCATTCATATCTTTTCAGAGGTTCTTTTTATTTTTTAATATGCTATTTGACTATACAATGTCTTTGATTTCTCAGAGAGCAACGACTCTTCAGCAGGACCCTTTCTAATAAGGAACTCAAAAACAAAAAAGCATCTTTTGTATAATCAACTGTCTTCTGACATTTGACATGATGCCTCGGAACCATAGTGTTCTTTTTAGATTTCAACTGTGTTTTCTTCCTTTTGATTTTGTTTTTATTCTCATACTTCATGGGTTCCTCTTTGATTTCTTCTACTTTCAATATTCCTCAAGGTTTCAATAGCAATTATACTCTGAAAGATGACTTTCATTATTATTGCATTCCATATAAAATATGCTCCATCTGCAAGCAATAAGATTTGATTTGCTGATACCCCTTCCCCTGCTAGCAGACATAACTCACCCTAACCTGTGATTTTCAAGCTGGGTTCTATCCCTCACGTCCCACTCCAACTGGCTCATGACTATAAAGAAATCAGTCTCACAGTACCTGGAGTTATTAATAAGCTAGATAAACTCGCAATGCCATTAATTTATTAGAATCACAGCCTTCAATATTTAAGTTCTTCCAGGCTTTAAAATTAATAGGATCTTGAAAATATGAATCTTAAAAGCTCAGAAGGCAGAAATGAAATAGAAAGAACTCCAGGAGGGATGTGCCACAGGGACAAAATTAAAAACGAACTATCTCCAAGAAGCTTTTGTTTGATGCTATGGTTTGAGGGGAAAAGATGCCAGGTTCATGAGCTCCAGTTTCTTGGGACAGGGCATACAGAACCTCTCTTATTGTTGACATCTGTAAATCAAGCTTTGCCTTTGCCAAAACTCAATGCAAACCCCACTTCCTCCCAATGATACCTTCTTTGGTTTTGCACAGACCTCACTAGCAGGCACACAGAGACATACAACAGCACACGAATGATCCACAATGCTACATACAGCCTGCTCCCTTCCTATGCTTTCACCAGTGCTTTCTGCTTTACTGCCTTAAACACAAAGTTCTCCCTCAGGTGTTTTCTGATAGGTACCAGGTCATCCTTGTAAAGAGGGCACAGCACCACAGAACATGCCAGGAACAGTCTCTGCAGGCCCTTTGTGCAGCTAGGGCTAAATCTAACCTTTCTGACAATGCCAAGTGGCATGTTTTTGGTTCTAAAACAGCGCTGACTACTTCAGTGCTAGGATTGTTTTAGGAACAAAACTGCCCATCTAATCGTATTTCTGGGTAAAGGGTGTCAGCTTTTGTCTACTACCCTAGAACAACATAATTAAGGAAGTGCTGAACAGCAAATAATTCACCATGAACTTATCTAGTTTGGAACTTAGTTGAAATAATAGCCTCACTATTCCAAATCAGAATCCAATGAACTGTCTGAACATTGCACATGGGAAGCTGAACCTTCAAGCTTGATACAAGTGGAATGATGGCAATGTAGCTTGCCAAGATATTGATTCAGCATCGACAAAAATGCTGGAATGTCACCTTCTGAATCATCCCCAGAAGAAAGGTGTTTACATGAAAGAGAAGCTTCAGTGAACATACCTGGACAACTCTGCTTCCTTTGAGAATACAAAGTGGATGCCTTTAGGCTATGAGACATACCAGATCTTCAGCCTTTCAGTAAAATCCAAGTTTGGCCTTTTCAAGGGCATTAGTTTCTCAAAGAGTTGGGCAACCTATTCTAGAAAAATGGATATGATTGAGGAGTTTGTAGACAGTGAGATGTAGATGGCAATGACAGTTATATTACATAAACTTTGCACGGAATTGTTACTCATGCATAAGTTCGACTGGCACTGATGACAATCCAAAAGCTATTTACAGGGATATCAGTAGGCTGGTTAGATCATTGTTCTCCTATCTCCCAATACCTTGGTTCTAGCAGATTCAGGTAAATCAACTGAACTTCCATAATGAAAACAGAAATTTAATTATTCACAAGCATTCCCTTGAGCTTTCTCTGGGCTTTTTGTGAATGATTAACAGGGCAGCTGCTCCAGACAGCACTCAAAATCCCTGCTTGCTGGCCTGTTAAAAGCAGTGACTCATCAGCTCATGACGTCAAACCCTCCACTCCTTCGAAATGGCAGGAAGGAGGTTTCATTAAAAAGATAAAAAAAGGTATCAACATAACAGCCTGAACTTCCTCCCAAACACACACTGTGTGGTCAGAGGTCATCTCTGCTGCCTTTATAAAAAGAGCCTCTTCTTGAAGAGTTATACTGTACATACATACAGGCAACTTGAAATGGCAGACTTCTCTTTTCTATTAAATACAGCTCATTCATAAAACATACTTCCTCATGCAAATTGGTTTATTAGGTCAAACAAACAAAGAAAAAGAAACTCCACAGCCATAGCCCTTCCAGTAAAACCTGATTATGCATTTTGCAAGAATGTTTGGGAGAAAAGTATTGTGAGATGCCCCCATGTTCATGTAGAGCTCAGAGTACCTTGGTAAGATGTTTACATAATGGAAGATACCTGTTAAGCAGTCCTTGAATTTGCCTGAATAGCACTCTCCAATAATAACTGATAAAGCTGATAAAACAAGTAGAGTGGCACAAAAATAAAAATAAGTAAACATCTTGCATTAATGCCTTGGTAAGGTTGCACAGAAATGTGTGGACATGCAAAAAATACATACCTGAATACAGTCACTAGTCTTTATCTTTGTTAAGAAACCTGTGCCCAATGCCTTGAAAGTGGATGAAAAATGAGTAAACCAGAAAACATCCCTTTCTCTGTAGTTAAAATTCAGATTCTTATTCCAGACAACAAGCATTTCTGTCAGAAGAACAATGGTATTTTATTCAGAAATTCTGAAAAGCAGTGGAAAAGGGAACAAGTCTGGTAATTTGAGATTTAACTCTTACATGGGGATTAATTACTAACATCTGTGACACTTTACTTTCTCTGCAAGCTTCAGCCTGCAAAGCCAAGCCTCAGCTTCATTGGAGCTCCTTAGGCAGCGCATCCCAGGCAGAAACCATTCTATTTCTCCAGCTGAAATGAGAATGGAAGTGGCAGGGAGACAAGGATATATTTAGCTCTGTTCCTGGCTGCCTGGAGGCAGCATCGCTTATGGCTAACGATTCATGAGTTCCCCCAACATGATGTTAGGAGCAGAAACACTGGTGCTAGCTCCATCGCGCCGCAAAAGGTAGTCAATTAGGAAGCAAGGCAGAGGTTTGAACAGAGCACAGGGCAACGTGAGCTCAGTTCACACAGGGAAGGTACATTTTGTGCCAGAGCAGGAAAAGCAGCCTGAGTATCTTGCACTCCTGTCTGCACCGCTTTCCAGGTTACTTGTTCAGCTCACGAGCTGAGCATAAAGTCCAAGAATGATGGCAGTGACTGACCGAACATATGTAAACTGAGAAATGCAAAATAATCAGAACTCCTGTGCACAGGCCAGGAATTGCTGTTGAAAAGAGTTCTGGATAAACTCCTATATAACTAAAAAAAAAAAAAAAAAGTCACTTTGCTGAAATGCTTCTATCTGAGCTTTGCTCTTAGTACCATCCTGACTTGATCTGATTGCTTGTTTTCTGTCTATCTGCAGTTCTTCAAAAACTGTTTTCTTAGATATATATAAGAGAGATTGAAAGTTCACAGCAGAAATGGCCTCTGAGTATACGAGTTAAATCTAGACAACACAGCACTCTAAAATTGGAGTGATTTATATAGTTTACCTTTTTAGAATTGACTGGCAGTGAAGTGCTAATAAACTTGAATTTTGTACATGCCTCATAATCTTGTATTTAGGCTCTAAACAACATTTCAGTTGAAGAAACCATCTAATTACCATCCTATCTACTGGGAGTAACACACTGTACAAAATGTTGCTTTATTGCAAAATTCATCCAAGCTTGACCGATTGCTCTAAATACTTAAGCACCAGAAATGAAGATTACAGTACCAAAAATGTGGAAACCCCTCCAACAAAGCTGCTTTCTGAGAGAATCTACATTCTTAACAGAAACCAGCACAGACAGGAAAGGTCCAAAAGGAACAGGCAGAAGGACCAAAGGGCTGGGCAGAACGTGGTTTGTGGGTTCCTGCTCGCTGCCTCCCCAGAGCAATCAGGGAAGGGCTGTGAAAATGGTGGTGAGCGGGAGGGGAGCGGCCTACGCAGAAACCAAGAGGCGTCACGGGTTGAAGGCTGCGGCTAACGCTCCCAAAGTGCTCGTTTCCAAAGGGAGCGGAGGCTGCCTTGGAAGGAGCTCCTTTCTTACTCTTCACCCTTGCAGGAATTCTCTCCTGCCTCTGGGATGGATCCCTGTCCCCTTGCCCTGCTCCGGCGGTGACGCTGAGCGTGGCAGAGGCTCCTCATCCGCTCCCTCAGCTGGCACTGACAAGTTAGCTGGTGTTTCTGGCACTCACCCACTGCTGTGACATCTCCTGCACCGCCTTCCCCAGGCAGTGCAAAGGCCAAGAAAACCCTATGCCAGAGCCACTGAGGGACCCTCCTTCAAGCCAGGATCACCTTGGAACAGCGAGGGAGGATTAAGCTCTTCCCTCCCCTTTACAAACACCGCCCTGTTAGTGCCTGCAGCCACCAACAGTCATTAGTGAAGACAGTGAAAAGCAAAAGCACGACACTCTTGTCATCTCCTCTTTCCTTCAGACAAACACAAGCCTTGCATTTTGTTAAGGACCACCACTAGCTGACAGGTGCTGACTTCTCGTGACCAGCTTCCAAAAGGACACTGAGCCATGGTCTCCACGATGCAGTGGGACTTGGACAGCTGCTGACAACTCATTCACTCAAGAGTTGGTCTAGAAGGCAGCAGAAACCCACAGCAGGCTGCAGTGAATTTGGAGCTATACATGTAATTATGGAATTCTAAATTCCGTATATATTTTTTTAGGAGCAGACCTCTCTCTCAAACACACAACATTCCCCTTTGCAGGAAGAAGGGCTTCAGCATTTGGAAGACCTTAGCAAGTTTCTGTTCTCCATGAGAGAATCCAATGTGCAATGATACATCTTGTTTTTGAGCAGAAAGACAGAGTTCTAAGCAACCATTTTAAGAGATGTCAGAAGAAAGGAGCAATCCTTAAGGTAACTTTTATGTCTTTTTGTTGGTGGCAGCGGTGGTGGGTTTTTTTTGCCTGTAAGTTTCCTTTCAACATTAGACCAAGGCAGTCTTACTGCACTAGTACACAGGTATAACCAGGTTGTTCCATAGGGGAACCTATGTACCTAGGCTCTCCTTTAACAAGCAAAACTACGACCAAAACCAAAAATCCTCAGGTGGTCTAAACTGCTAACTCTTCACCAACATAACTCAAACACTCCAGACCAACAGAAGTTTCTCTCCAATGCGTCCCTCCCATCAAAACTGGGCAAATACTGAAGTGTACTGGAGGAAAGGAAAGCAAGAAAGATGCTGTTTATTTCTGGTTGGCTAAGGGTTCTTTGTGTTAAAATATTCTTTGTATTAAACCATCTGTTCCCAAAAGCTGCAAAATTAATGAATAGAAAAGGCAAGGTTAAGTGGACTAGCCAGTGAATTTGAAATTACTATAATTTATTTCAATGTATATTGGTGATCTTCTTTAGGGTTTGCTGAAAAATAATTTCCAGCATAGCTTCTTCCTTTCCCTTAGCCTGGGTCTCATTAGTCATGTTCTGAGGCAACAGGTTTCCATGACAGCAAACATTGAGTCTCTCACAGCACAGTGCTTGGTATCTGCTCTCAACGCTCTAAGCTTTCACCACTGCACTGCGGCCTCCACTGCTATGCTCATGACGAAAAATCCTTGACCAAACCTAAGAGTCACTTAAATCATGAACTACATTTTTCTTGCACCGCGACCTTTCTAAAGAACACGCACTCTGCACAATTCAGTAAAGGTTGCCAAATTCTCCAGAAGGATGTTTGCACCTGCTCTGAGCTCACAAGTTCTTGGCAGCAATTTAAAACAAAAATATCACTACGTAAAATGATAATGCTGAATAAGTTGACTCCACGTCCACGAAGTTATCTGACGTTAATGAAAATCCTGTCATAGGAATTAACTGCAGAGTTCAGAACTTTGGTTACAGACCTTATTTTATGGAGAATGAGGGAATCATGCCCCTCACACTGAAGCTAAGAAAAAAAATATCTTCAGACACATATTTAGTGGAGCAGAATGTCATTACCAAGCACAGAGAGGAGCTTGCTTTCTTTAGTGACCATTTTGTATCTTGTTATTTTGAGAGGTGACTGCTGATCTAATGTCTCTACCTCACTGACAGTTTTGTTTGAAAGTTTCACTCACACTGTTAAACTCTTCTAATCTTTCTTTATGTTTCAATCCCTGCTGACACCTAATGTACCATTACATTACTACTCCTATGCAGCACAGCACTAAGCAGAGGGTAAAAATCATGTGTTCTCTATTGGAAGGACTGTAAAATAAAAGGAGGAAAAAAAAAAACCCAGTAAATCGGTAACAAAGCTTTCATAGCTTAGCATTACTTTGTCTGAAAAAGAAAACCAGAGAGAACCGAACCTAAACTTTACAGAATTTTCCACCTGTGTTTCTGAAAGCTTGTGGGTTTTTTTGTTTTTTGAGGAAGAGGAGCTGAGAGAGGGAGGTGAAGATTCATTTTGAAAGGCTTGGGTTGAGCAAAAGTTGATATGAGAAAACCTAAATGCCATTTCCCCTCCAGTTCTTTGTAAGAGCCAACACATTTCAATCAGCTACAACAAACAAATGCAGAATGAAAAATCAAAACGATAATAATTCATGAATCCCATGAGTTCCTGCCACACTTCTGCTTCTCTCCCATGATGATTTGTCATACTTATTAATATTCATTTGGACATTACTACACCTATTTTTATCCAAGTGTAATCTCTCACTCTCTCTCTAATTGCCCTGCTATGTTTGCAGATGTCACAATTCATGAGTCACCATTAGCTGCAGGATGGAGAAGCAGCCCTGTCACGACTGGGAGGTCGGAGTAAGATCACAGCTAGAATCCTGCAGGCAGAGAACACTACAAAGGCAAAAAGCTTTTTGTTAGATGCAACTGGCAGAAGCAAGGAAGGGAATCGAGATTAACAACACAACCGTGGTTAATGGTTATTTTGGTAAGTGCAGTTTTTGTTAAGGCACTTGGAGTTTGTCAGCAGGTGAGGGTTCTTCCTAAAATGATTAGGAAGGCAGGCTTATGATACCCTTATAAGAAATTATTGCCCTGTTTTGATACATTCAAAAACTCAAGGAATGTGACAGTCAGAAAACACAGTCAGAGAGTCACAGTATGGCTCAAAAAAAAAAAAAAGAAAGAGTAAAAGCAAGTGAAATTACCGACAATTTCGCTGAATAAAAGTGACTTATCAAAGCAAAGAGCTAGACCTGTAAAGAGCCTCTTTACACATTCTGAATTAGCTTCTTAATCAATTAAATATTCTGCTTTAAGTAACATCATTTCAAACCGGGAGAAAATAATACACAATTCATAAAATTTCATTAATATACTATTAAATTGGATATTGTCAGATCTATTAAAAGCCCTTCAGCAATTCCACTATTTTTTTTTCAGTGCTAAAAGTATCACTTTGACATCAATACTCAGAAAACAGATGGATAAAGTAATTATAAAATGAACAGCATGATGCTATGAACCAGCTTCTCACAGTTTTACTAACAGGATAGATAAACACGAGTATAAAATAAGTGGGCTGATTATTAGCAAAATTATGTCAGGGTGTTCAGGGAAAAAAAAAACCTCTCACTTCCCTGGGAAGAGGAAGCAGAAATGACAAATTTATAATAATCAGTCAGGACATTTAAAGACTACAAAAATCCTTGAAGGAAAAAACTGACTGTGCATCCCAGAACAGAGTAAATGCTGAAGGGAAATGCAAATCAACGCTCAGATCATCCTGGCATATTTCCATACTTACCTAAATTCTGTATAGGATAACTTCATGATTTGACAAACAGAGAAATATTAATGGGATAAGATAGATAAAAGGGCAATTCTCTCAGTTTTGTAGTTTAATAAAGAATAGAATAATTTCCTCAAGGAACCCAGTTAAGACTGTCTATAGAGAGACCAAACTACTCAAAATCCCTCACCCCTACCAAAAAAACCATGAACTGAGGGAGAGATGAGCAAGGCAACAGAGCTGCTCCTCCACGCAAAACTACAGTGTTTCATAACACACAAGATCTACAATCCAACTGGTTCTTTTCCTTTTTTTCCATTTTACCCTTTTTCCAATTGTTTGCAAAGTTATAGGAAGTCGATTAAACTGTTCAGCCTTCATAAAACTAGGCCATGTTCACCTTCACAGGGAAAGACACAGAAATAGGCCATCTGCATGAAGAAATAAAAGGACTACTAAAATCTGACCGGTCTGCTTAGACTCAGAGAAGTCTTCTAGACTCATGGAGGTGCATGTTTCTTCTTATGCTGGATGGGTTACTATGTCCAGAAAAAGCTTCTGAAATCAGGGTCCACAACAACTTGATTTTTAGAAAAAAAATATTATTAGACTAGAATAATCATTACATTCAAAATAATGGACATTTGTACAAAAGTAGAGTCATACAGTCAGCAGCAGACCAAAACTAGTATAAATACCTCTTCCAATTATTGCCAGAATATCATCCTAATTTGACAAAACCTGTAGCTAAAAGACTTCGTATAAAAGAGGTGTTCAGTCCAGCAAGGAAGAGAGAGTGCAATTACAGTTCTGAGAAACAAGTACAGGCATGTATTTCTTACACCTGATATTACATTAGCTGACCTTCATCTTGACCGTTATACAAACACATCCCTTTAGTTATTGGCTTTATGGTATTTCTCTGAGACACTTCCTCATCTGGCACTTTGGGTAGCAATTTCAGTATGTGCATTTTATAGGTGCACACAGCAGTTCTCTCTCCAGGTAATTTTAACATTAAAATGCAGGCTTGTTCATGTACTCTTCCACTGTCTGCAGAAAAAAACAAAGGAAGGAAGGATTTAGGCATTGTGGGGTTGTAAAGTAACACTATATAAAGCTTTAGAAACAGATCTCCTTGTCCTCTTTGAAGTTATAGTTTTGCATGGAATTAGAACAAATTAAAATTTAGCAATAAAGCTATTTCAGAAATATTATTGGCCTTTTAGAATCTGTCCTTCAAATCACAACATATTAGAGTTATTGCTAAACTCATCATATCTAGTTGGCCTTGGTAGGCAAATGGCCTACTCACATGAGCAAATTCCAGACCCCTTTGAAAAAAGCTCTACTCACATAGCATTTCCCTAGCTAGTTCAACCAACATATTATTTACTTTAATATTAGATCGTCCTAAATTATGAAGTAAATCCATTACATTCATCTTCTCTTGTCATTATGGACTCAACAATGTAAGTTACTGAAGAAAATTCCTGCAGGGTTTTGATTAATGGTTATACACAGGTGCCTTGTAGAAAAACTACACAGGTGTTTATGAAAAAAAAAAAAAAGGTTTCCAGCATACTCCTATTCTGATTTTAAATGTTAAATAGGTCATTCGTTTCCAAGCTATTTGTGAAACAAAAGAGCTTTTTTAATATTTACACATACATATGCATAGAATAAAATATAACCTTAGATTTTTTATATATATATACACATACACAATATATAAGCATCTTAGATATAGCTTAACCTGCTGCTTAATACTGTAATAAACGAACTATATCGGTTGACCCCAAAAAGCTGTGGAAGATGCAAGAAACTTCAAGCAGATTTCCTAAGATGCAATAGCGCCGAATTCAAATGGTCTGTAACTGCTAACTTAACTGCTGCACCTTGTGACACTGAACTTAACATAATCAAATACCAGGAGTATTTAGTTGTATTTTAAGCTCCTGTCAAACAAAGGAGCTGCAGAAAGATGAGGTGTTTGCCTTCTGTGTCTTACCTCTTGCAACATGTCAGAATCTTCTATAGCTTTCACTGCAGACTTCTTTGAAGTTTCTTGTACTTCTCCACCCATTATAAATTCATCAAGAATAAAATAAGCTTTTTCAAAATTAAAGATTATATCCAGCTCACACACCTGGCAGGACACAAAACCCCACCCCATATTTAAATCAGTTTTACAGCATTATAAATATTACTGGGCCAAATGCTGTTAAATTATCAAGCATATTCAACACGTGCATTCTTTTGGCAGGTAGCAGAGTGAAGGAGGACACTGCTGATTACACAGTATCACAGCTTCTGCACACATAAATCATTACTCTCTGCACAAACTTAGACTAGACGCAAAGATATTCTATTTATTATATTTTGTTTAACACACTGTATTTGCAACAAGTTTCATAAGCACAAAGCTGAATTCCAAAACATCCTAATCTACTAAGTTTATAGTAGGTCTATACAGCACATGTATGGATTACATTCATTCATATAGAGCTTCACAGTGCAAGACAAATTCCCTGCCCTAGTGACCTTGCAGTGACCACCTGCTTCTTTGCTTTGCAACTGTGCAAACATGAGTCATGGCACAGTGATTTAGATAAGGCAGGAACACAGGGACAATTTCAATTGCATGAAATATGCATGGAAGAAATGGGTTTCTCATAGTCTTTAAAGACTTCTTTGAACCTTCCTTCAGTTTTTTTTTTCTTTCTAAAAATACAAAAACAATCCCCCTTGATTTATACAATGTCCTCTTTTACATTCCCTTTATTCTTGCAAAATATTACAGGGGGAAAAAAAAAAAAAAAAAAAAAAAAAAAAAAAAAAAGGAAAAGGAAAAGCAGCATACCTGAAGATGTCAGGAAGAAAAATTAGAGCACTGTCACCCAGAGTTTTAAAATAATTTTCCTTTTCCCTCAAATTCTAGTGCCAGAAGAAGGTGCAAAACATGAGGGTTGATTTTGTTTTGGGAGAAAGGATAGTAAGTATCTTTTCGTGCAGTTTCAGCATCATATTTTTACACACTCTGTTAATGAGTCCCACTCCGGATTGACAGGCAGAGTCTATCAGGGCAAGCAGTGCACATGGAAACGCTAGGCAGAGCAGCTACAGATAATTGCATTCCTGGCTGCCAGAAAACAAACAGTTCACGGGAGAAAATGAAACCTACATTTCCAAAGTATCTGTCCAGTAGTTCTACATATCGATGAACGACCTCTAGTGTCAGGAGCTCATTATCCTGCTCTTCTATTGCACAACAGAAGTACAGACTAGCATACCTAGGAAAATAAAGGCAAAAAGAGGAGAGCAAACAACAGGATTCTCAATGCTTTGCTCTTTGCAAAGCAACAAATATGATGATATCTATCTGGTCTCTAAAATAGATATATTTACTTTCTTCCTCACAGTGCCTCACGAAGCACATAAAAACAAAAAGTTAAACAAATTATTAGTAAAAAACCCTCACCCTTGGCAAAGTGGAAAACCCACGGAATATTAGACACCCCAATCACTGGTTCTTAGCAAAGCAAACAAGGAGCATGTCAGAGATCTACCTCATCTGCGGCAGGAGCTTTGCAGGCTACAATGGATTAACTGTGGAATGGGATATTAGCTCTTTATTTATATTATACATATGTTTTATATATATATAGATATAAAAATATGCATGTAAGTGTGCAAAAACAAAGGTGGAAAGGGCTAGAGCGATAGATGCAGTGGTTAGAGCTCCAAGCTGTCACAGCAGCTGATCAGATATACATTTTACATCCATCATTTCACTGCAAGGTACTAATTTTTTTCTAAATGGGACATGCTGCTTCGTTTGTCTAGTGTGCTATTATAAAGTCTGATTTTGTTTACTGTAGCTTTACAAGGATTAAAAGGCAGTTATTGTTACACATCGTGTAACTGGGGACCAACAATTCATTTAGAAGAGTAAACAGGAATTAAAAATTTCCAGAGCAACAAATATTTCAAAGACAAAAGCTGACAAAATGTCGAAAGCCTCTCAGAACATTTTTTTACAAACTTTTAAGAGTCTTATAAAGCCTAGTGCACTTCTAGTCAAATATCCTGAAGATCTAGAAGGAGGAATAAAGCCTCGAGCCTTCCAACAGAATTTCGACTATTAATACTTACTGTATTACCCCATTTTTCTCTTTTGACAAATTGAGTAAGTATTTTTCACCTAACAATTTACTTTGCTGATTTATCCAGGGACACTGGTGCAGAGGTTTGACTCAAGATGGAAGATGTTTACTATCATGTTCTGGTACTTGGCACTTTTTAAAAACAAATGTGAGCATTTACTTTTCCTCTTCTAGAGTGTGTGGCATTTATAAGAATAGTAGTTGTATGTTCTCATAAAATTACTCACACCTTTTGTAAACAAGCTTGAGGTCTTTCCAGTCAACAAAACTGCTTGTTTTCTGATTGCGAGCCAAAATGATCTGAACAATTTCTCGAGTGATCTTTTTCTTCTCCTTCTCAGGTAGCGTCGTATACCACTTCTGAAGCCTTAATTTCCCCTGTCGACTGAACAGCAGTATAAAGTGTATCTGAAATAAGCAGAGCAACATGGTTAGTGCCAGTACCCCAGCCAGCCTCCTGGACACGTAACAGCAGGAAGAACATGTCCATGGGATCTCAGTGAAGCCACCCCCGACCTCGACGGGCGTTTTGGACACGGCGCCGGTGAGGTTTGAGGGGCTGAGCGTGGCAGCAGGGATCACAGTGTTCAAGCGTGGAAGCTGACTTGACCATTTCAAGTGACAAATAAAATGCCATGATCCCAGAAGAAAACAACCAAGTGCTTTGGAGCTTGACAAGTTTTGCAAAACAAATCACCAGATTATGAAACACAGTTTATTATGGGCCTAGGACATTAGAATAAAATAGCACTGCATGTGTTTTGGTTCTACTAGATTTTCAGTTTTAAAGCTAATCAGAATTTTGCATGATTTGCAAAGCTTTTTTTCAAGCTTAGCATTAGCAGTATTATTGAAATACAGAACAACTAGCTTTAGAATCGGCCTAAAAGCCAATGAGATTTTAGGAGAAAATCATCAGTTAACACTTACACAAATACGTTTCTCAGCAGATTTAAGTAACTGACCATACTATGTCTACAAGCTGCCTAGCAAGTCATCTGCTCTCTGCACAGAAATTGCTTTGACGATGCAGGAAATCCACTTGAGGATGACCGGTCGTCCCAGCGGGGTGTGCTCTGCTGAACAAGCACATCGTGTTTCACCCGGCTTATCCCCATGTCCGCGCTTCCCCATCGCTTCATCTTCCCGCTAAGGATTAAAGCTAAGGTCCATAATTACTATGAAGATCACATGCAGATTTCTGTGAAGAAAAGAAGTCATTCTGTGCTTCGGTAAAGTCAAAGCACGGAAGTGCATCATAGAAGCTCCTACTTAAAAGTAAAAGGAGAGAGGGAAAAAAAGAATTTCAAACAAAATATTCAGAATTCAGAACTATTCTCTAGCAAATAAGCCACATAGTTGTTGAGTGATCTGGAGATAAGAACTCTGAAAATCTTGGAAAATACTTCAAATGTGGGATCATTTTAGGGACAGGTGGATTGTTTAAATCCTGTCTGTCTGTGGCAGGGTTACTACAAATATGACTCTTGCTATCATTAGACTAATGTGCTTGATAAAATTACGAGGATTTTATAGCTGCCTTGTGCTGAGTACTATAATATACCCCAGATAGGTTTGCTAAATAAAAATAATTATGTTCCTGGCGGTACACATGCCCTGATGACAGTGAAGATCAAAGCATCAGGTTCTTGCCTTCTTCTGTTCCCATTACCAACTGTTTTCTGACCTGATAATATTCCAGCCACCTCTTCTCCTTCCCAGTACATGAAGGGACTTATTGTCCGTACCCTTGTCCACTGACAGGAGCTGGATGAACGAAAGGCTCTTTTCCTTGCTGCACAGCACATTCCCTTCAAAGCCCTTGCAAAAATGAGAGTCGTTTGAAAAGCAGAGAGAATCAGCTCTGACGATGCAGGTCAGCAGGTGCTCATTTTACACTAATAGGGCAGAGGACACAGCTATTTGACAAACATACATCTAAAATAAGTTGGGATATGTAGGGCAGGAGGCTCTGATTCCAGTGAAAATGCAGGGAGTTTGTGAATCCTGGCAAAAGCTGTGGGCATGCTCAGCGGAATAAGATTCCTGTTTCTTGAGAGAGTTTCTTGCATCCTCAGAAAAGCAGCAATTTGCTTGCAGGGCTCCAAGAGAGGAAGATAATGTCAGTGTATTCTGGTTTAGGTTCAACTGTTGGACCCACAGGACTTTCAAAATCTGAATGCCTGAGAGATACATACTTCTCCAGGTCTGCAACCATATACCTCCAAAGGGTAAACATGAATATATTTTCCATTTGCTGCAGATTAACTTCAATATGTTAGGCTTCACCCATAGGAAACTGAGCTACTCTCCGTTTAAAACTGCTTTGAAAACGCCCCTGAGTTTCTTCTAAAAATGCCATTGACTTTTCACCATAATTTGTATATCTCCACAGATAAAAGGCAACATCTTCCTAAGGCAATCAGAAAATACCCATTAATGCCCTTTGATGCACTGAGATTCATATACCAGCTTCAGGTACCCTGTCTTTGGGGCCTTGTATACCATGCTGCATTTCCCATGCAATATATACCTGCATACCCCATAATTAGTTCTACAATTATTGAAATATTTACAGCTAGAAAATACGCAAAGGTGACTGTAGTTCATCCCCATGCTAATTTTAAATGCAACAGAAGAGAAAATACTATCCTTCGGCCTAAGTATGTATGACTGGTTGAGACCTCCTGCAACAAAGCAGCATATTAGAAAGCTGTAGTTACCTAAAAGAAAAACATTGTTTTTTTTTTTTCCTATTCTTATGATTCATTCTCCCTTTTCTAATGTCTAAACTCCACTCAACCTGGAGAATGCTCTGAAAGGCAAGTAATTTTACATTCTTGGGTGATTAAAAGGCTTCATTCTTATAAGTTTTAACATCAGGTTTCTGTAGACACTTCTTCATTCTGGTCAACACTGCACCGCCCAGCCACATTAACAGGATATAATCCATCTCTCATTTGTGTAGCTCCATTCATTACAGCTCACTGAAAGATTTGGATGCATCAAAAACCCCGGAAAGTACAGCATAAATGCAAATGTAATAGCTCCTCTGTTCCTGGTCCTTGATTCTGGCAAAATAAATGTTTTCCCATTGTACTAATGACAAGATAGATGTTGATTAAGGGATTTTTGGTTGATGTTCAGCAGCCAATCTACAAAGAAGGGCAAGCTATCCTGCAATATTTTATTTTTAACTCCAAAGAAAAGCATACGCAAATGATTTGCTTCAAAGAAGCTAACTTTCAAGCAGCACATTTGGTTTTCTTCCATTGGATTTTCAGGGTGTGCTGGAGATGACTAATAATCACACCCTAAATCAATGAAATTCCTTGTATTTGGCTGACTCACCTCAAACTTGGATCATCTGCACCTTTTACAGAGGTTTAATCAAAACGGTACTGTAATTTTTAATAAGGCTGTCTCAAGCATTTAGTAACCATTCCATACTGCAGTACAGAACCACTCCTAAGTTAGACCATCAAATAGGAAGGCAAAGCAGGTTTTCCTCTCTCCCTTTTTTTTGACCTCACTGTCTAATGCTATAAACATGTCAAAGATGCCACATTTATTCCTGCAAGGAAAACTCAAAGGGTCAGTGCACCAAGCATCTAACCCACCCCACTGCAAGAAGAAGGTGTGCTAGAAACACTTCTCCTCCCACGCAGGAGAGGACACCGGCTGATGGAGGGCTCAAAGGAGCAGATTTCACTTTTTAACTCAGTTTTTGCAAGTATTTGGTCAGCTAGGCAGCTCTGCCACCCAAACAGCACTGCTCTTTAACCCTGTCTTCAGCTGCAACCTTTCCAAACTCAGTTTAAAAAGCCTTGACCTCTCCTGATCAAAGCCATCTCTAAAAACAGAAATTGAACTCACAGGTAACGAATAATCCCAGAGGAGGGACTGCTCTCCCAGAAGAGGGAGCTGGGTAGGGTTAGAAAGTCTGGGTTCTGTTATGTGTGCGCTGCAGGTAACAGCACGACAACGGGCAGGGTTCAAACACAGTAACTTGTGGTCCACAGAAAAGGAAAGGGCAGGAAAAGCCCCTCATGGGCGAGCGCTGCCGGTGCCCGCGGGGAGCCGCCGGCCGGAGGCTCTTCCAGTGCAACCTCCCGCTCCGTTTCCCTCCAACCTGCCGTGCTTCTTGTCTTCTAGTTGGCTGCATAATCTGCCCACCTTTTACTATTTGTTATTTTTCCTTACTACATGAAATAATATCTTTTCCCAGACAGACAGCTGTCCAGAAAGCGTTTTCCAGCATAGTTTCTGAAAATGAACAAAAAATGCTTGCACTGAGGTGTTTCTTTAAAAAACAGTGGGCATCCATATTGTCTCAGTCATTAAATGACTTTCTTTTCCAATCCAAAACACTTAATATTGATATTTTGTTTAGTTTAGTTTTCTTTTTTTTTTTCAGGGAGTAAATATTGCAAATATTTCCAAGAAAAAACAAGAGGCACCATGGACCAATGCATGGTTTGGAAAGCCAGGCTTCCAGAGTGGAATGAAAATACGTACTGAATGCGTAACTATCCGCCCAACACACTAACAATCGAAGCAATCCAAGGATAGACAGAACACTCGAATACTTCTAATGAGTAATTTTTCACTCATGTAAGTGAAATTAATTTATATGCGATAAGGAAGAGCAAACCAGGCGGGGAATCCAGACACATCCCGGCCTCTGCAGCGTGGGAGCAGCCCGTAAGAGCTCAATGGCCACGGGAACGTTGGGAACGTCCCATCGCCGGCTGCAGCAGCCGGGCCTGTGAGCGGAGGGACCCAAGCTCGCTGGCGACATGGAGAGCAGGATCGTGTGAAGACATCCAGGGCAATTACGAGCTGTGTAATCACGGCCCTCCTGCCTCCTGCGGGGGCTCTTGCAGCTGGTTTTATTTGTTTGCGTGCTGTTACGGCAAAAAAAAAATTGCTAGGTTGCTCTGAGGCAGACGGGGGATCGTGGAGCAAATCCCCAGGAGCTGTCCCCACAGGAATGACGCGGTAGAAAGGGGACGCGCCGAGGTCTGCGGGGCTTTGTAAACACATTTTCACAGCAGAGGATTAAACGAAGTTGAAGAGCTTGTGAGTCACGCTAGCCCTCGTGTGCGTTATCATCACGAGGAGCCATTCTCCCAGGCTGTTCTGCCAGCAGCTGTGAAGAAGCAGAGCAAAGCCCTGGCAGCGAGAGTTGCAGCCTCTTCTGCTCTCATTTTGGGTCCGTTACCGGCAAAGCCCCGTAACGCAGCCCTGCAGAGCAAAGCGTAGAGCCTGGTGCTGGGTAGGGGCGCAGCGGAGGGGTCCGAGAGCACCCACGCTCCCCAGGCAGCCGGCAGGACGCTCCCCCGAAGGCAGCGGCGCGCGGGGCACGGGGACGGCCCTGCTCCCGCGGCAGCCTCGCGCGGGGCACGGGGACGGCCCTGCTCCCGCGGCAGCCACATGTGGGGCACGGGGACGGCCCTGCTCTTGGGGCAGCCACACGTGGGGCACGGGGACGGCCCTGCTCCCGCGGCAGCCACGCGCGGGGCACGGGGACGGCCCTGCTCTTGGGGCAGCCACATGCGGGGCACGGGGACGGCCCTGCTCCCGCGGCAGCCTCGCGCGGGTTCCCTCAGCTCTCGTCTCAGCAGAGAGGCGGGGGGACAGCCTGAGCTCCAGGAGGACCAGGGATATGCACATGCTTGGATCATATTTGTGAATGACTTCGAAAGAGAAGGACATCCTCTTTTTTTCCATTTGTTGGAAGCATTTCTTTCCATTTTTTGGAAACATTGAAGCATTTCATTTCACTTTCCAACAGAGAAAAATCTCAGTTTCCCCTTTGAAGGGACACTTCTTTTTTTGTTAAAGAAAAAATAAACATAGATTTAATAACCTAAATGTGAGAGAAACAACTATTGTTTGGCGGGGGGGAACAGGTGGAATACACAGTGTCACAAATGCTTTACCCTGACCTCAAACCTGACCTCAAACTTTGCCTCCAGAAATAAAGCTGTTTGAGTGCAAGTTTTGGGGCCAAAAATCAACCCTGCTATTCTAATCCTTCTGCTCTATGGCAGGTCTTGCCATCAGACTTGGTGGAAATTACATGTTTGAGGTCCTGCTCTCCACCCCCAGCTATTTGCTGCTCTACACAGGGTCGCGTCTCTGCACACATCTCTGAAGAGACAAGTCCACAAAAGCCTTATTTCATAGCCTAAGTAAGCGCAGATACAGACTCATAATGAATTAACATTCAAAGCTAAGTGGCTGCTTTTCAGCACTTACGCCCTCCAGATAGTGCTCGGTATCTGATAAGATATATAGTTATACAGGCTTGTTACGCAGAACAAGCCTAATTCTGGGAAGAGGATGAAGTCCATTAGACTCCACAGCCTGATGGTTATAAATTTTCAGTTTCATTTTCTAGCAGGGTGTTTAGCCACTCTCATGGTTTTGCTAGAGCTTGGGCTAGACACCCACACCCAGACCTTCACCTTGCAGCGCTGAGCGTACAAAGGTAGAACATGGAAAACCTCTGCATTTCATCCAACAGAAAGGCAATTCCACGTCTCGCTCCTTGGTGCTTGGCATCTGCGGCTCACCTCGGGGGACCAAGCAGAGGGGGATGATCAAAGGGTGGTGATCACACAGGAATTGCTACACTGGTTAATGAGTTCCTGAGAGGTGCAAGCAGCTGACAGAAACCACCTTCAAGTTCCTGGGGCAACCAAAATGGCAATAACAGACGTTTACTGGCTTGCCAAGGGCTTTTAAGGTCCTCCCTCCTCTCCTTAGGTCTGAGCAGAGGATAGTGGATGAGCACTTTACGTGCATTTAGCAAACAGAAGAAAGAAATACCAGTGGACCCAGCACCGGGGGTTAAACCTGTGGTACAGAGAAACATAAACTGAGGGCACAATAGGCCAGAAAGACATGTCTGCCCAGAGAGACCTGTCACGCCTGTCTTCAAACACACTAATGTAAATTCTGGTATTTTCAGCATTCCCCACAGGCTCTACATGCTGTATTTCTACCCACAAATAAGCACCCCTTGTGCCTGGTGGGGTGTCTTAGGCCTCCCTCCACTTTTGCAGCCCGGGCCTGGCCGCTAGGCAATGCACCCAAAGCAGCCAAGGACAGGCCACCTGCAGGAGCAGGACAGCACGAAAATTAAGGGTGATTAGTAGCTGTGCATATGTGGTACGGGGAGAATTATTTTCACAAGAGAAGCATGGTTTTAATGTAGACATTAGTGGAAAGACTACAACTGGCTCACATAATGCGTGATGAGGACAACACATGAATCTTGTAAATACTGCAGAGGGGAGCACCTCTATCTGCCCTCTCTGACGGGGCAGTCTTCTCAGCGCCCTCATCATTTTGGCACTTTGCTGCTTTTCTGCATCTTACTCTACTTACTTCAAAACCCTGATCTTTATAAGCCACCCCGTAGACCTTCTGAAGGCATCCATTAAAAGCAAAAGCAGCCGAGGGACAAATACTTTACATGATCCACGAGTTTGGCAGCATTTTCTTGCCTCCTCATCATCCAGCTGTGTTCTCATGCAGCCAGATATCCCAGAGGCAAAAGCCTCCCCTCACCCCTCCAATCTTCCCCCTGCAATTGCCTGTCCCCAAAGTAACCCCACAGCCTGGTGGTTCCTGAGATGTGCCTAGGATTTCCTCGCATGTAAGTATAAAAACGGACATATGCACAAGATCAGCTGATGATCGCTTGCAACTTTTCTCCTTTGCTCTCTCAAAACGAGACAGCCCAGTGCAAAGTGGGATCCCTGCAGTGCCAACGAGCCCAGAGTGGTCTCTGCTGGAACAGCGGGACTCAAGTACTTGAGAGATACCAAAGCTGGAAGAGGACCGTGTCACCAACCAGCTAGTACAAACTTCTAAGCAGAAACCTGAAATCTATTTTTCCCACCAAATCCCACAAAATGGTATTCAGCTCAACTGAATGAAATAGTATGGCATCATTTAATACTGGATTACAGATTATCCTGCACAGCATTCTTATGTGAACAGTTCCCAGAGGGAAGTCAATAAAACAGTCAATAAACCTTAATGCCTAGACCATTCACTGTGTAGTCCTGAGTCTCCAGAAATCACAGGGTTAAGGATTCAGAGCCAGAAACTGAATCCAGACAAACCACCAGTGGGACCTTCCTCGATGATCACCTAACTCCTGGGTCAGCATAGGAACCTTTGGCAAAGGGTTCTACCTAGACTAAGAGAAAAAAAAAAATCCTTTCATTTTCTTTAAATTAAATGTCTAAAAACTTCATAGAATGCGGTCTGAATTTTCTTGCTGAGAATCATTCTTTATACCCCAGCAATCTTATACCTTTCTATCCTTTCCCCTACAGTAATCTCTTTCCAAACTGAAAGGTCCCTCTGTTCAGGATCTTCTCAAACGGACGCCGTTACCATGACCTATCCCCACACACAGAGTGCACAACCAGATCAACAAGCCACCGAACCCTAGAGGAAGTGATTTTGTGTAGAACACTGCCTCAAACAAAAGGATTCATTTATTTGCCATGTTCTCTGCCCCCCCTCACCCACTCCAACCTGCTGCCCTTCCTGTCTTGCAGACTTAGATTCCTGGAGGCAAAGTTTGCATCTTTGCTCGCCAGTAGAGACACAGCTGTGCCACAGCACGATCGAGAGCACACGCTCTTCTTTGAATCATCAGTAGTAAATTCTGGGCAACAATGAAAATTTCTTTTATAGATTTATGTTTATTTTAACATTGGAGCATGGAGTCTGTCAGTGAAATCAATATTCAGAATAGGTGAAAACACATTTCCAAGCACTGGACAGACAACAGAAACTGCAGTCACTTCAACAAATATGTCTGCTCAAGCTCCAAGATCAGTGACTTGTATCAAACTCCTTGTTAAGTGGAAAGGTCACTTACCATTTTTTTTCTGTTCAGGCCAAATAAATTTTTTCACTTATCCTATTCCTCAGTGGGATTCTTCTGGTCTTTCTGTGGGTTTCAGATCGTGTCCACAAGTACTGATTTTTCACACTGTACTGATGAAAATCGCAGGTGGGAGGGAAACAAGCCATTTACAAGGCAGGCACTAATTCTGCTCTTGAAGGTATGCAAGCAGAACCCTGTGCTATTATCAGACAAACACTGATAACACCGTGGTGGCAGCAGGATCAAGGTGCTGCAATACGTACGGGCACGGAAGGCTACCGCAGCGCATGTCCGTGCGGAAACAAATCATATTCTCCTCTCTCCCTGCCCCTTGCCTTTCCCTGTCTATTCGGGGGCAATCCTTAAGGGCATGTTTCTCTATGCTGCCAGCAGCAGCCACAGCACTTACCTTTGTCAGGGAGCGGGATCTAGTCTTTTTCTTGAAAACCCTTTTTTTCCCCTCACGTGACATGAAGCAGTAGCTAGGCAGAAAATCAGTCTTTCTCAGCAGAATGTGAAAAAGCTTTGCTAAACAGACTCCTTCCTGAAACTCCCCCACCAGAGTTTTCCCATTGGAACAATTTTCTTGCCAAGATACGGTACCGTTTTCAGCTTCCACTGTGATGAAGGTGGGGAGCACAGCCACGCACTCCAAACAGGAGGAAGCGACCCATTGAGAGTGAGCTGAAACGACTTACTGAAAGGTGTTAGGTTTTGAGTCCAAGTTAGGTGTTAGGTTTTGAGTCCTAGGTGTTAGGTTCTAAGACCCTTATGTCTTGATTTGTAACACGCCCCACATGGAGACCAGATGACAGATGAATTTCAAGTGAAAGAGTACCCTGATAAAAGCACCCTTCCATCACTGGGGTTTCTACAACAGTAGAATCTGTTAAGGCAGATCACTAGTTAACACGACCATGTCAGCAAGTGTTTGTGCTGTGACCACAAAGGAAAAAAAAAAAAAAAAAAAAAAAAAAAAGAATGCACACTCACCTTTCAAAATCATAATAATCAATAGAGCAGACAGTCTCCAAATTACCAATAAACAGCACTATTGTGAGCAAAGCTCCTTTGGGACTACTGAGAGTGCTCTGAAAACTGGCGTTTGTGAAGTGCAAGCAGCAGTTTGAAACCTGCTTCCCTGAAATCAGCTCCCATACGCACTGAAAATAGGAGCGCCACTTATTTACATAAGCTTTTCCGAAGGGAAATGAATGAGCAGGGCTGTCTCTGGGTGTAACCAGAAAGGTTAAATATGCGGACTTGAGGTGTGGAGACTGCTCTGCCATCTGCAAATTCATTACTGTGCATATTCTACATACAAATGCAATGACAGGTACTTCTTTCTAAATGCACTCATTTACACTTAAATGTACAAGGAAGTGCATTCTGGCTGAACCAGCGAAAAACGCAACAGTTCCACCTTTGATGATAGAGCCAAGCATCAAAACCTGCCCCAAATCTGCATGACCATGCAGCGACATGGGTCGCTGCCCACCATTCCCACAAAACACGGCCCATGTCAGCACGCACAGCGGGTACGCGCTCCCATCGCTTCCTTTCTGAACTCGACTGAACACTCCTGCCAAACCTGTTGAAGATGGAGGTCTTAAACACTAGAGCTCCTGAAACTGCCAAGGGGAGAGGCAGCTGGGACAGAGGCATCAGCCGAATGCAGGCTGATGCACAAGCTCCCGGTTTAGGAAATACCAGGGAATGAACCTGGAAAAGCTCTCTTCCAAATGCTCCTACCATGAGAAACCCCACAGCCTGGAACTGCACCATTTAGACACCAGAGCCAGCCAAAACACACGGATCTGCGCAAAACTGAACCCGATACTTCTGCAGGCACTGGCACGAACCAGAACCTCAGCTCCTCAAGTTACAGGAAGACTTTACAAAATCTCCATATACCACAGTTTTGTTTTCCTGGTTGCTTACAGAGAGCCGTCAGTGTGACCTGACACCCCCTGCAAAGGCTCAAAAGGTAGGAAACAAGAAGAAAACACTGATTCCCTTAAAACTAGTGCAAAGCTTCTTAAAAATCATGCAGAAAGGGTATTTTGGCTTCTCGAAACGCCTGGGGCAGCGCTAACCAGAGAGACAGACCGCCCTTTCCAAAGCTCTTTTCCACCTGCAGGAGGCCTGTCCCGCGCCCGCCGTGAGCGCGGCGCGATCCGGGGCGCCGCAGGTGCCGGCCGCGGTGCGGGCGGTGCAGCGGGAGGCCCGGCACTTACCATGGCGTCCGGTGGCGGCGCGGGCCGGGGCTGGAGCTGGGGCCGGTGCTGGCGGCCGCCGCCGCCTCCCTCCTTCCCTCCTCCCGCCCTGCCCTGCCCTGCCCGCCTCCGGGCGCAGGTGAGGCCCGGCGGCCGCGCATCCCGCCCTCCCGCCATGGCCCCGCGGAAAGGCCCCGCGCTGCGCGGCCCCGTCACCACCTGCGTGCACGAGGGCCACCCAAAGGGAGCCGCTGTGCACCCGGCGGGAGCAAGTTTTAATCACAACCTGTGGGGCCGGGTGTTTGCGCCGCGACCCGCCGCAGGGGGATAAAGCAGGGCTGGTTGCAGTACCTCCCATGGCTGGGCTCTGCCAGCCTGGGCCTTCCAGGAGGCGCGTTGGAAAGTGCTTGTGCTGGCAGCTCTGCCAGCCGATGGGCAAGGTCTCGTAGCATCCAGCAGGGCTTTGCCGATAAGCAACTGCTGCCCAAAGCACCCGCAACAGCCGCGCGAGCAAGCGCCCCAAACGCGGCCCGTGGCACCCTGAGCCGCTACCCACAAATAGCGCCGAGGAAGCGAATAACGAGGAGTCCCCAGCGCACAACCCGCCTCGGCGGCGCCTGGACCCGGCCGCGGCGCCCAGCTCTGCAGGGAGCGCCGCTCACTGCAGCTCTCGCACGCGGTTCCGGGCACAGCTCAGCCATTGGGGCCAAAGAGGAACCCCTCTGAGGGCAGGGGACACCGCGGTGCCAGCGCCGGCCGCGCTGCCGCCCCTCCTCAGCCCCTCCGCAGCGAGGGAAGGCCCTCTGGGAAAGGCTGCTGCGAGCGGGGCTCAGAGCCACCCGCAGCCGGCAACGCTGCTTTGCAAGAGCGCAGGGAGAAGGGAAGCTCATATCCCACTCCAGAAAAAAATCAGATTTCTTTCCTGCTTTTCTCCCTGAAAAAAAATAAAGAATACATGTTTTTAAGGAAAAGAGGGAAGAACTAGCTTTATAACTAACAGCAGTATTGTGTTCAAAAAATCAATTAAAAAAATATTTTACAGTACAACTGGTAAACAGATTATATCCTCTGAGAGAGGCAGATTTCTGGGCGTACGTCTGTAACTCAGCTATGCCTATGTCACCCAGCTATACCCGCTTAATCATAAAGAATATAGTTGCTGTGAATGCATTTGCTTGCTAGCCTCTACTGACCGACTTGGACATCCTGGTCCTGTGAAGCAGCCGCAGCAGCTGTGGGCTGCATGAAAATGCAGCTTTTACACACGGCTGTGGTGCAGTGCACAGTATGCCCCAAGAACGGGGGGCACTGGCCCCACTGGCTATGCCGGGGTTCCCTCACCCTCAGTGAGCTCGCTAATACATGCTCATTGCAGTCAGCATCTGGTGAAGTTCGGTTCTCTCAAAGGTGGGTAAGTACAAGCAGGCCACAGAAACTGCTGTGCTAACCCTGCTGAAAGGCTGAGCTCCAGCTCCCCCAGGGCAGGAACATCTGGTCTCCTCGTGTCCCACGCGGTCCCCGGCCCTCCCTCCTGCAGCCTGAGCAGGACAGCAGGGCTGGCTCTGCAGCCCAAGCCCAGGTGTTCCCCAGTGCTGGTGAGCAATGAGTGTCCCTGAGATGACGGCAGCGTTTGGCCTCCGGTGCGCTACGTACGCACCCTAGGATCCTGCAGGCATGCGCACCCCCAGCGCAGCTGGACTGGAGGTGCCGCTATCAATCTTCTCCCCTCAAAAATCCATTAGAAATTAAGAGATAAGCATCTTCCCCCACTCACATCAAAAAAAAAATGGAATAGTTTCATGAAAATAAGTCTTTTCCTGCATCCCACTTAGCCGTGTGCTCCTGTTTACTCCAATGACAGACAATATAATTTTTTGCTTAACAACATTATTGTAATAATTGTACTTTTCTATGAAAAAATCTAAGTTAATTTGATCCATGAACTCAAAGAGAAATAGCTATCTGCTCTTGCATTTTTTTTCAAGTCCATCAGAAAGAAAAGAGCAGCAGCAAACGCATCATACAGACAGTGCACATTGACGACAGTGGCAAACATTAACAATTATGGCCAATCTCGGAAGTTGGCAGAGTTAAGAAATTTGCTGCCCTACAGAGGAAAGACTGCGAATATAACACCATGCTCAAGTTAGATGTTTTTCAGCACAGAAAGACCGACTGTACTTAATGAGTGACTAACTAGAAGCCATATATAGTTGGAATTCTCCTTCTCCCACCACCACTAGGCACATGGGTGCCTGCGTAATTTTGCGATAATTTTCATGATAGCTCAAGCTTTCCTCGCAGAAACTACCGATGGTTATCAGAACTGCACAGCCAGGGGAATGGGGAATGCAGGCAAACTGATGTGAGACCACAGGAAAATTCCACACCATGGCCTCCTTCGGGTCATGCTAATTAATCTGACCACCAAAGCTTGCAAAGTAACACAAAGTTATTTTGCTAACTGAAAATGAGCTACATAAAGACTGAGGCCCTTCTCTTCCAGATTCTATCTTTGCCTGGTGGAAAATGCTCATATCCCTTCCTTAAGGGTCCTTCAAAAAGGCTTCTAAGGCACACAGCCCTTTTTCTTTTCTTTTTTTTTTTTTTTTTCCTACAGGATATTGCATCCTCTTAGGCTGCATTCTGCTCTTCCAGCAGCCACCACATTCAGAAATAAGAAACATTCCAGCTGAGAGTTACAGCGACTTCAGCGAGTTCCACATGCAGAGATGCTTTTCCCTATGCCATATAAGTAGAACTACACATTCACTAATGATCTACAGTTAATTGCAAAATTATATTCCATGTACATTTTCAAGGAAACATACGACCTTACAGGCCACTTTAAAAGACAGAAACCATGCCTAAGGACTAACAGGAAGAAAACAAAACAGAGCATTCTTGCTTCCTTCTGAAAAGCTGCAACGTTTCCTTCTGAAACAAAACACCCTTATGTTAAAGAAAGTCCCCTTGCTCACACCCAGTACCACAACAAATGAAGCAGAGCGCTCACCACTTACACCGATTCTAGCCAGCCCTCTCCACGGTCTCATTTTTCACCACCTAAACTGAGCTTTTGTTATTCATACAGAGCTGCAGACGCTTCAGATGAGCACACCTTGTGAACCAAGGAGTCCAGGTTCATGAACATCCGATGATTTTACAGACCTGCTGCACAGGTTTTTTTCCACTCAATACTAGGTCTATAGGGGAAAGAAAAAACGTAAAAGTCCAATCTATATTCAACTGCAGGAGGTAGTTTTAATTGCACTTTGGATCAATAAAGGCTTAACACTTGCTCTTGTTTACTAGGCAGGGGGTTGTACTTCCAGACAATTTCTCCCTGCATTTCATTTCCTCACAAGATCAGAATCCTCCAGAACTCAGGTGCAAGACAGAACATTCATATCCCTGAGGAACATAGGGAATTATATTCATGTGTCACAGATTTTTGCACTTAGCAGCAGCAACAGCATATCCAGTCAGTAGCACTAACATTACAGCAGTTCAAGGCACTAGAGAAATATAAAAACTGCATTCTCAAACCATTACAACCTGCAGCACATTGACAGGGTATACAAGCTTTTAAAAGGTGGCAAGTAGCATCTTATTCTATTTCATAGTTGTAGAAAACTAAGATCAGGGCAGAAGACAGGTAGGCATTAATAAAACCCCACAGAGAGATCTACTTGTATCACGAAAAAACGCATTATTGTAGCCATCTCGT
This sequence comes from Tinamus guttatus, assembly GCF_059628265.1. Classification (NCBI taxonomy): domain Eukaryota; kingdom Metazoa; phylum Chordata; class Aves; order Tinamiformes; family Tinamidae; genus Tinamus; species Tinamus guttatus. The sequence goes on from NW_028288845.1 coordinate 1,056,924, forward strand.
GTTCACCTGCATGAACAGATGCCGGACGCAGGCTCCTTCCTCGCAGCCTCTCAGGCGGAGGGCCCTGGTCCCGGCACTGCTCCCTTCACCTCCTTCCCACCGCCCTCGGGCTCCTTCACTCTTTTCTTTCGCCCTGACTATTAAAGCTCCCCTGTTCAGACCGCGCTTTGATCAGGAGAACAGGCAGCTGATAAAGTCACATGTTAAAGCAAGAAATCTACCATTTTAAAGTAGGACTAAAACATCCCTGGCTTCCTATAAACATACTAACATGTCCTGCATTTCTCCTCCCTAAAAGAGCTGGATTGGACATAATAAACAACCTATTTCCCTCTTTTAGATTATGCCCAAGAAATCAAGGTTTAAATGGAGTGCTTCACCGATATAACTTAGACATTCACAGCATTTTCTTACCCCAACAGAAAACAGCAAGACTAAAAAGACTGGTGGGACCCCTTAGTAGGGGCATGGCACTAATTCAGCTTTATGCTATATTCCTTCCCAAGCTGCAAGGGCTGAAGCCAGCAGGACAGCAAGCACGGCTGCATTGCTAAGGGTGCTTAATGGGATAATCTTGTCGCGAGGGTGAGGGAGCGGAGTGTCTCCCAGAGACACCTCCACCCCCGAGCGCTGCTCCGGCCCGCTCGGCCCAGCCGCGCCAGGCCGCTCACCTGCACGTCGGGACGCCCAGGCAGGGCCGGGGTCGCTTCAAGAGCTCCTGCTGCCCGGCCCCACGAGCCAAAATCCAACACAGGCAGGCGGCTGCAGAGGAAACTTGCAGAAGGAGCCACAAGCTGAGAGAGAAAGAAGAAAGGCATTGAGGACAGACGTGACACAGGACGGTGCCTAGGACAGGGAAGCAGCCATAGCGCAGCAGCAGCAAGGAATGTCCGCAAGCAGCGCCCGCTCGGATCAGCACGGAGGGCAGCCTCAGAGCTTTGAGACACACATGCATTTAACATGAGCAGGTTTCAGTTTAAAGCTAAAAACCTAGGGGAAAACGGCTATGGAATTTTTTTTTTATTTGAAAGATAAAGTACAAGCAAGTTTAACTATTCTGTGTCTTTCCCTATAAAGAAGGGAAAGGCAAGACTGAAGATCACACTAATATTTTAGAGAAAGAACAGAAAGACTAAGTATTAAAACATAGAAGGAAAATCCTACAGTCAACCTGCATTTCTTCATGACCTTATCTTGATTTGGGGTTAGATAAATACTAAGGATACATCCATGCAACTGCCATTCCCTTTATATTCATGAGAGAAGCAGATAAAGCTTCCAAAGGTTAAATTTTAACTTTGTGAAAGATGCTTAGTTAATGATTTAAAAAAAAAAAAAAAAAAAAAAAAAAAAGGCCATGCTAAGCAAGCAGAAATTCATTTTTCCCCCCCTCTCTGTAGATTTTGATCATGGCATTTCACTGTTAGCCAAGAGATTTTACAACTCATACATCTCATTTACAACTGAGACCTCCAAGTCTACTCATAAAAATGCCTTGGAGAGCTTTCAATTTACAGTATATATTTGCAAGTTTGATCAACACTATAAAATGAACACTTTATTGAATCCGATTTATTCCTAATTGCCAAAACCTGCTTTCTCGGAAACTCAGATGAAGTTTTGCTGCAAAGGAAAGACCCTGACATTAGTCAGCTCTGCATTGTTAGAAAAGCAGCCCATGCATCTTTGCATTATCGCATTTGTAGCTCTCAAACACTTTCCAACTGCACATGTGTAGATTAGATTTAAAATGCTCCATAACATGGTCTACACAGACCTCTGCACAAGCCTTTCTGGCTCCACATCAGTGAGAGCATGATTTCACAGTCATTTTTTTTTGTTGAGAGAATATGGCAGTTGCTTTAGGGAAGGTGAGATGTTTAAATGGATGAAAACTGGATAGGTCTTGATAAAAATCCACTACAGTATTATACTGCCTTTAAATGTGAGTGGTGTGAGCAGTTGTTCGGGATGTGGATACTTCCCTGCTCATCCTCATCCTTTCCAATACGGGCAAGCTACGAGACAAGCATGAGCAGCTCCTGGGACTGCAGGTTGTGTCCTCTGTGTACAGCGTATACGAGACTCTGCCACCTCATTCAGCGCCAGCTAGGTGTTTCTCCAACACCTCACACCAGTCCAGGTGATCTTAGGGACGCAAATCTATCTTCTGATACTGCAAGAGCCTGTGCAGTGCTCAGAAGAGCATCCAGATAAGCAGAGAAAGGGTCTGATGAGCTGGAAGCCAGACAGCAAGGACAGGCAGCCCAGCTGCACACCCCAGTGCAGGTATGTTCAGCTCAGTACATAAGATTAGGACCCACGGCAGTTGTTTGTCTCAAGCCACCAGTTCACCAAGGCCTTTAACCCGAGCGCTGTGGCTCATTCAGCTCCAGGCAGCCTGACGAGCCCTCCCTGCAACCTGGAATCTGGGCAGGGACTAAATAAGGAGGCGCAGCACAGGATGGGGGTTGCTCAGTAACGAAGAAAAGATGGGTCATCCAAATAGGCTAAGTGAATATCAAGAAATATTTTATTATACATGTAATCAAAATTAAAAAAAATAAACAAAAAACAAAAAACCTCAGACAAGAGGGAGCAAGGGACAGATTTATCTAGCATCTCTTAACTACCCAGGGTACAGAAATACAACTAAGTAAAGAATTAGCACACATCAGTACCCTGTGCTCCCCTACCCTGCCCCAGTGAAAGAGGTCACACAAGCGAGATCAGTAATGCTTCAAATCAAGCTTCCTCAGTAATTGCACACTTGACCTGACACAGTTGAAGCACGTTCAGTTTCAAGACAGAGTATGCATCTTAAACAGCTGTTTTAAACAACACAGCATCTCTTTAGTGGTTTGTAAGCATTACTCATTCAACACCAAGAGTATACTTAAGTGACTAATGACTTTTGGCAGTTGTAATTATCTTGTTATATCCAAACTGACACTATCTTTAAGTACATCAAGTATAGAAAATATATTCATTAGGTTTACCAATATGTAGTAGAGAATATATTATCTAGTGGCAAACCTTAATGTAAGATAAGTGGCTGTCAAGAGCAGAGCAAGTATTCACAGGGAAGGGGCCATGGCGCTTCACGCTGAGCAGGGAGCATGTCGACTAGTCAGAACTAAAAGCGCTGAAGTTCAGGAGCGTTAGCTGCTCAAGAGCAACACCTCAGTATCCCTGGGGTAAGAGGAGCTTCGAATCACCTGGTTCGAGACACGTGCTGTTAGCACCACGTCTGCATCAATCTCCCAGCTGAACACACGACCCTAGATCCTCGCCACCACACAGCGCCTTGAACGGATCTAGCCACATAGCCATGTTCTGCAAGGATGAGAAAGTCTCCCTTCTCTTCCAAAGGAGCTTTGAAAGCAAATCTAGAGCATTATCAGCACTTGCTTACCCCTTCAAACAAATTTCCTTCCCAATTTACAGGGGTGAAGGCTTTCACAGCAGTAATCTAACTTCTTATTTTACTTTTTTTCCCCAAACACAGGCTGATTTTTCTCTTAATACCTTAGAAATAAGCATTCACAAAAAAAGCCTGAGCTATAGAGCACGTAGCAAGATGAATCAAATCTATGTGACAAATGCTAAATCCCAAGTTGAGGGCAACACAAATTTTGTTATTCCCACAAAAGAGGGATTTATTTTTTTTCCACTGGTCCAATAAGCTTAGCAAATTAGCAGACTCTCAGCAATACTTCAGGAAAAGACCCACATAAATTTAGACAAAGCCAGACCTAAGATAAGAGTAACTCATGTATTCTGCATTCTAATGCCCTTGTTGGACACTACCAGCCTTTTGGCTCAAGGCTCAGGTGGACCATGATGTATTAACTATACTCTGATCTTCATATATTAGCTACAGCATGGTGCAGAGAATATTACAATCAAGTTAGAGAACTAGGAGTTGAGATCCTAACAATCATAGCACCACTTCTTTGCTGCTGTAATAGAGGCAGTGAAATCCCTTAGTCCTCTGCCAAGAAGAGCCCTGGGCCAAGTGACCTGCTCGATTTTTCTGTCCTCACAGTAAGCACCTGCTTTCAGAAAAGGTCTAGAAACTCTCCCAAATTAAGCTCTGTGCCATACTGTCTTGGCTTTCAGAGAGTTTCAAAGCAAGTTCTCCTTAGCATTCAAATGTTAGATTCTTACAGCTGACAGGCCAATATATTGGCAATATCTCAGTAGCTAATCCCTGTAAGAGCCAGCTGCACAATCATAGAGGCCTCCTGGCTCTTCTTCATGCTTCTCAGCTTTGAGATGGGAATGGATCAGTACAGACATCCCAGCATTAACAGACCCAGGTGTGGGGCAGGGTGGGGGAAGCAGCTCTTCTGTACCTCAGCAATTATTGCTTTGGAAAGCCTCAGTATTTGTCAGTTTTAAGCAACACCAAGGCAGTATTTAGAATTATGCTGCACTTTAGCAGAGACAGCTTCCTTACCATTAAAGAATCATCAGCCTTTCCACAGGAAAAAGTCTCTAAACTTTATCTGGCCATTTTTTCTTAGCCATTGCACTTAACAAGGCAGATTTGTTCAGCTTCCCATTCTAACAGCATTATAGAGCTGTCAAAGCATATGGTTCATACCTCTAACCTGTTTCTAAACTAGCGTAGCTGAGCTATACATTTTAATAAGACCTACAAAAGTTTGTTACCTATGCTAACTATTTAAGAGCTTAGAATTGTCTGAAGATTTGCCAGCTACCTAAACAGGTGTCCCACAAAAGTGATTTCACTAATAACTGAACTTGAAGACAAACACTACAAGAAAGCCAATAAAGGAAATCTTGCACAATCAAAGGTTCTCTTACTATCTCATCAGAAAGAAGCTACCTGCCATTTTAGAAGTATTTCCTCCTTCCATAGGAATAACCAGTATACCTTTTGGAGACAGTTTAGACAGTGACTGCTCAAAAGTATTTCTACAGAATTGCTTTTTGGAAGAGAGAATAAGTTACTTTACTATTTGCACGAATTGAATTGACTAAACGTGTTTTACGCTGATAACACTTTAGCTACAAGGTATTTATACAAGATGCATCAGCAGAGAGAGCATGTTGTTAACACTACACGTAAACCAGTAACAACGGGTCCTTTTTGAGGGTGTTGTGTTGCAGGGAAGCCATTTTTCATTAGTCCAAGAGGCTGTGGAGCTGCATTTCCACACCAAGGAGAGTCCTGGTGAGCCCAACAGAAAAGGTGTCCTCTACAAAGATGACTGTCCATCCTGGAAGAGTGGCAGGAGAAGAACCAAGCAACCAGTGTCTGCAGTAGTATCTTAAGAAGGATTTCATTCATTTGATGCATATTGCTGTACATAAGGTGCAAAAACCTCTCTGTTGGGAGATCAGCGTGAAGAGAAGCCAGTTGCAAGGCTGCAACCAACTACTGGTGTCATGTCCCAAATCTGGAAGAAAATATTGTGGAGAATTATACAGAAATACCACTTAACTTTCAGAATATTGTTATATCAGAAGTAAGAAATGATCTCCCTGGACACAAGGTCCACAAGGACACAATCCAATGTAAATTAACTGCACAGAAAAAGACGTAAAGAACAGCACTAGTCTTGCAAACCAGCAGGCAAACTTGAGGCTCAGGAGTGTCCTGGGGCTGCGCCCTGCAGGTCTGTTTGAGGAAAAAATACATCATTCTAATCTCCATTTCACTCCCATAACAAGAGCTTTTAGTGGCAAGGCTGCAGGCAGCCAGGCAGCTCAGATTAAAAGAAGCCTGCACATCCCATCACCCATGGTTATTTAAGGCCACTAGCAGATACCGCTCCTGCTGATGGCCACTTTGTCTGTTCAGAGGACATCAAAAGTAGCCAGCTTTGACAGCTGCACTAAGCCATGTAGTAGAGTTACAGGTCATGACCGTGTTCAGCTGCAAGAACAACAGCATGCAAAAAAACATTCTCACTGCTCACAACAGTTAGCTTGGTAGCCACAGCTGTCAGAAAGGAAAAGGTATTACAAACATATCTATTAGCTTCCTACTAAATATCTCCAGAAAACATAGGAAAGAGGTGCATGAATACCTTCACAACCCGGTCGCTCCCACAGGTCACCATCAGCCCTCTGGAGATGTCCATGGACATGTGTGAAATGTTGTGTTTTCCTTCATGAAAGGTTGCCAAGGAAGTACGGCTGTAAGCAAACAGTTCACATGAAAGCCAGCTCGCAGGTGCAGCTGCATGACATCATTTTAACAATACAAAATGATGTTAAAGTTGTTTGAGTACTAATAAACTCAAGAACAGTTCCAAGAACAGCACTGACATCTAAAAGTGTACAGAAATAACGTAGCAAGTCATGCTAAGTCATCACTTGTGCAGTTATATAGGCAAGGCATTGCCTGACTTCCCCGACTTGGCTCTTAATAGATCTAGAGCAGAAGCGGAACACTGCTTGAATAAAAAACTGTACTCTCAGTTAAAAAGTCAAGCTGGGCTACATTTTTCCTTTCCTGAAAGGGATAAACAAGGGCACAGCACCTTCACTACTCCCCTTTTTTCATTTTTTTAAGTAAAAAATGGTCATTTGATGACTTCAGTTCCTTAGTGCTCAAAGAGGATCTTCCATAGGTAGAGTAGTTAATGAGACAGTAAGCAGCGTTTAACTACTTGCTTGCAAATAGGATTGCCTGTGAAGAGCACACCTAAAGCAGCAGTTTTCAGTATGCATACATAAACTAATGCATACAAAGCCTGGCAGCTGTGACGCTTTGCCAGCTACCCACCTTGCAATTTTAAGGGTGATCAATAGCCTGTATGTAAAAATAAATAACAAATAACCAAAAATAAAATAAAACCCTGATTTTAATTTCTTTCAAGCTCCAGAACTGGGGTTATGGGGAAGACGACAAGCAGACTGGATTCCAAACAGTAACAGCACATCTGATCTAAACGTTCTTGCACAATCAGTTTAGCGATCTCTGCACTACAGTCTACTGGGCACCCAGGGCAAATATGGCTTGTTAATACAGTCAGCTTGGCCTGTTTGTGTTGGCTCTACATCTGTGCACAATGCTCCACAAAATTCTTCTGTACGCCATCGCCATTGCTTTATAACACAGAGACCCTTCTTAATACTCACTCCTCATCCTTGATGGACTCAAAGCAGGAGTCGCAGACACGGACCTGGAACTCGAAGCCCATGATAGGGTAGCTTGACCGCTTGGTACTGCACTTGCCACACACTGCTTGTCCACATTTTCTGCAGTGATGCTTCACAGAGAGCAAGGGGAAGGAAAATCATCACCCTGTGTCATTCATCTTACTGCATGTTCAGTAAACAGCAGCAGCCTGCTTAGAAGTATTCAAGGATTCCTTCCTTGCCCACCCTCCCCTCCTTGCATGAGTTTCTCTGGGGAGCAGGAAAAAGAACTGTTGGGCAAGCAGCTAAGGAAATCAGAAAAGTCAGAAATGGATGACAAGCATTTGTGCCTGCCCAGTCCCTCCAAGCGGGGAGCTGTTTGGAAAGCTTCCATAACTGCAGCACAGTAAGCACAGGGCCATCAATGCTTCAGTGAACTGGGTTCTCTCTGCAGCAATTAGGCTGGCAGTTTGGTTGTTTAATTATGGGACATTGTCTGCCACTTAATACAACACAAAAATTAGCTGTCCACAGCTTCAGTGCACAGAAATATTCAGAGAAATCTCTGTGCTCTGAGCACAGCCTGCTTCACCACATGAAGCAAGTTCCACAGCATTTGGATGTTCTTAGCAATGCCTAGAAGCTGTGACCTCTCAAAAAGCCTTACTTCGAAACAGCAGAAATATTAACACTTTGAAGGATGAGCAGCTTGCTTTACATTTTCTTTTTGCCTATGTCCTGAAGAACTGCTAATTCAGACAATCTCACCTGTCTCAATCCTAAAGTCTTCGTGTCCCACATTTGCTTTATATTCCAGAAGAAAGGTTGTTCACACTTCTGACAGGAGTCACTTTCTAGCCACTGGGGTGCCTAGGAAAGAACAGCAGGTAATCAGACTTGGTTTTCCTTGTAAACTGACCAAGGAAATTTAAGTTGCCACAGTGAAGCTTCCCCCAGAGAGATGCTCTGCCTCAGCTCCAGGCTGCAGCAGAAGCCAGACTGCCCAGTACATGGGAAGTTTGGTACAAAGAAATCAGAAAGGGAATGAGGCAGCACCCGCCACCTCATAACTACAGACATTTGTTACCAAGACCTACACACCTCCCACACCTTTTTTCTAAAACCCCAGAGCAATATGTGATGCTACTGCCTTAATAAAAAAGCTAATTCAAATGCCTGAGTTATTAAACTTGCCAGAGGTGTTTGAAGACTGCCACTCTGATTACCTAAATGATTTCTAAGGGCTAGTAATCCAAGTTAAAGAAGTTATGAGGCAGTCAGCCTCTAAGCTCTTGTTTTCATTAAAAGATCATTTCCAGAAGTAAATCTCTGTTTCCCCAACATTGCAGAGGCAGTTTGAAATAAAAAAACACTCATTTGTATTTTCCATGCAACCTACGTCTTCATTTAGTATCTGCTCTCCCACCCACTTATATCCTCCTGTTGGTAAAGGGTGCATGCTAAATGAAAATAAGTTAGAGATTTTACAAATTTCAACATCCAAAGACACTAACGGAGCACCCTTTAGGGGATAGAACAAGGGACAATAAACCTTTAGTACACAGATTTGTGTTAAAATTTTATACATGACTTCAAGCATCTGATGGAGGAGTCTCTCTGAAATTTGACAGGAAAAAATACTGAAACATCAAGGGATTCCCCCTACCCATGCACTTATCTTTGTCAATAACAACAAAACAACGGTATGGTCAGTCGTATCACCAGCTGACACCGAACTCATTAATAGCCAGATGTCCCATTTTCACTCTTTGAACCCTGACTGCATCTTCTTTCCCTCATGCTAGTGGGAAAAAACATTGTAACAGGCAGTAACCAGGGCAGTTCAGGGAGCAGGGAGGAAGGAGCAGGTCAGCAGCCTCTCCAGCTGATGTTCTGTTTTGCCTAGTTACTTAGAACAGCATTTTGCCCTTAATAGCATTTTTAAAAAGTCACCAACACCACTTTGTGGCTATGCTGACTCCCTCTAATGGGGAAGAGGGGGATATTTTCTCATTCTCTACCTTCCTTTTAATGCCTGAAAATTAGATGGAAAACCTACCAACAGATGGTTAGAACAGCCCAATATCAGTTCAACTTTCTGTGGAGTTAACACTTCTTATTCACATGGGACTTGACAGACTAGACTTTTTTGAACAGGTCTATGGATACTCCCATAATCTTAGTAGCTAAAACTTCAGAGATGTTCAGCACTCCAGACACATCTAGTCAAGCCTAGTCCACAGGCCAAGAAATTATGTTTTTTCAATAGGTGCTGAGACTTCAGGCTTTAATTCTATTAAAACTGCTTATTATTTTAGAAGATCCCTTAATTACTGTGTGCAGATCCAAAAGATAAAAATGGTCAAATCTGGTTATCCCAGTTGTATTATGAACCACTTGCTTGCAACAAAGACTCACAGGGCTAAGAATATCATAGAATATTGAGTTCTTTGTGTCAAAAACATGGAGCTTCACATAATATTCAGTGCATTTGTTGAAGGTGGTAGACCAATGCAAGACATAAAACAGTCCTTAACCACAACTATTATATTTAAGGAAAAAGTGAGGAAGAGAGCTGCAAAACAGACAAAGCATGACACAAAGCTGTGTCAGCTCAAAGAAGGAAAAAAACCTTTGGCCAAAGACACGATCTTACCTCTTCTCTGCTGATATCCATGTTCCAAACAGCAATTCCCCCATCAGCTGAACAAGATACCAGCTGCCGTGTCAGCTGGATATAGCAGATAGCCTGCACCTTGTCGCTGCAAACAGAGCAGATAAATTTTGTTTAATGCTTAAGGGTAAAGTCTAGGTTTCCAATAAATCCTGTTTCCTCCTTGTGAATCTACCGTGGAATGTAAACCTGACTCACAAATAGCTCAGTTACTAAATGTTACCACATCTAAGTGGAGCAATGAAGACCAGGGAACAAATGCTGGCATCGCTCTAGCACAAGGATCTTGACTAGAGCACTATTCTTATGGACTTGAGCAGGACGCCAGAGATGCAGCTCAAGTTAACATTTGCTGGCAGTAAACTACTGACAGTAATTTGAGCATCAACTGTCTCAGAGCATGGCTGTGAATACATGTGTTAAAAGGAGAACCAGTTATCAAAACAGAGACAACTGGATGTGTAAAGATTCAGCTAGGAAGCAGATGGAGATTCCACTTTTGCTAACAAATTACAATAACCACGTCTGTTGCTGACAAGTAAAGCAGGTATTCACCATTAAGAAAGATTATGTTAAAAGAGCCATGGCAAACAAAGTCTATCCTTAGAAGCTGTAGAAAGGATCTCAACACTATTAAACCGTTTTGCAATCTCCAAGTTCAATTAGAAAAGCCATTCCACTTCTGAGATAACTTACTTTCTCATTCAGTATGAAGTCTGAGGCTAAGTGTGATGTTTGAAGAGAAACTAAGTGTCTAAGTCTTCACCAGGCCACAAGATGCAGCAGTAACAGCGGTATAAAGTCCTCCAGTCACTGACTTCAGTTACGTTATTGTAACCAGTACTAACATTGATTCTTTAGCCAAAAAACTAAATTCTCAAGATTTAACAAGAGTTCTAGTGCTAAGGTTATCAGTCTTGATCAAAGGTGGATGGAGGCATCTAGGGAATTAGACAAGAGGAGAATGCACTATACAAATACATCTTTAAATACATGAGATCTGTACTAACACTTCATTTCCAAGTAGAATATAATTTGAGTTGTGAACTGCTTGTCAGATTGAATTAAGGCCCTAGATTTAAAGATGACAACTAGGTATTGCTGTGTGTCTGTACAAATGAAAGTGTTGACTAAACGCAGAGAGGTAGTTACACAGGCCTCTAGAGAACAGTGCAGATATGACATCCTTTTCTGAAGTCTAGATACCAGCCCAGGTAATAGAGCCAATTAGGTTATCATCTCACACACAGAAGGAGACAGAAGAAAGGGAAATATTGAAGCTTGTATTTAAATACAATCACAAACACACTTATACATTAAGTTTTTAGCTCCACCCTCAAAAGTGTCAGTGAAGGATTTACGGTACAAAGGGCTTAACTTCTAAATCATTAAATCCAAGCAGATGACTCAGGATTTTTACCCACCTCTTTCTGAACACTGTTTTTTCTCATAGTCTTATACTCACATTTTGTAAGTATGCAGCATGACTTTTCTAAAAGCAAGGCTTCTCTAATATTAACTCTTTCCCCCTTAAGAAGGGGGAGTCTTCAGAGCTCTGCAAGAAGTACTATCCTAGCCCTTAAACTATTCAAAGATTCAAATATCCTGTCATGCTCCTTATCCTTCCTTGGACTTCATCTGTTCATTAGAAAGCACGTAGGAAAAACAAGATATTATACATACTGATGGCCCTGGAGCAGCAATGTTCGCCCCTTCCTTCCACCAATATCCCACATGATAATGCTGTGGTCAGAGGCACCCGAGAAGAGCAGTCGCTGAACAGGATCCCACCACAGGGAAGTAATACTTCCTAGGAAAAAAAACATTGTGCAGTTAGATTTAAGAGAGTCTCTCTACGAGAGTTTTAAAGCTCCCTTCCTTTCATTGTTCGGTTGTCAAGTGCCTTGATAATCTGAAAGTGAGATAAACTCTAATTACAGCCCAAATCAGTCTTTTCCAGGTCTTCGGAGCAAGAAGTTTGTCTTGCCTGCTTTAGAGTTATGCTGTTTCAGACAAACCCATTTGGGAATAGGTGTTTCCACTGAGAGAACAATGACCCCTCCTTCCCTTCCAGGCTATAAGAAGCAGTATTAATATTATCTCTTAACATTATAGACATCAGCCTGCTAAACACTGAGAATGCTGGAAGCAGCTGCTTGAAGGACAAGCTCCGAAATCATTTAAACTACAAAAGTCACAGTAAAGAAAAAGACAGAGTGGAAATACAACATTTCAAGTCTGGAACACGGCCACACTTGAAGAACTAGCTACTACTTAAATACTGCATTGCCAAGCCTTGAGGATATTATGCAAATATTGTGAAGGGGAAAAAGGGACCTGTTTTTCCTTGGAAAGAATGACACAATTACTATTATGCCAAATGAAGAAAAGAAATGGTTTTGCCCCCCTACATCAACCAGCTCTCATAAAAGCTCCCATGAGGAACATGTTGCCCGCTACACAAATAGCTCTGTTGAAGTCAGGGCATGGGAGCCCACCTGTTATTATTCCATAAACAGAGTATCTACCAGACAGTGCCACATCCAGACACACTAATTTCAGACTAACATTCGTCTCTGTCAAGACTGCTGTGAACTCCCATACAGGTGAAGGCATCTATAGAGTCAAGAGTTATTGTGCACTCAGCTGACACAACCTTAACTTCTGCTTGAAGAAAGGAAAAGGCATTTACCATCTGAAGATCTCAACTTGCCTTTCCCATTTAGAGGCAGCTTTGTCATTTTACAGCCAGCTGTAAAGCAGGAGTCTGCCCCTCTAGGTCTGCTCTGTAATTTCTGGGCATTACAAAGAAACCTTTTCCAGAGGGCCAGACTTATGACCCACTAATTCAGCCTAGCGGAACAGCAGACTGGTCAGCTGATTTGAAGGTAACCACATGGGAAAAGGCATTACATCTGACATTTCTTTCAGTATATTTAAAAGTTACACATTCTTTTGTAAACCACATTCTTGCCTTACTCAATGCATGCAGCTGCTCTGTATCAGGTTACAGACTATCTGGTTCTACATCTGATTCAAGGGCTTCAGCATAACACACAGAACGAGATGCATTTGGCTTTGGCTTGACAGCTTTCATTCCAAAAGGCTCTTTACTTCTTGCATATAGACCAGTTTCAGCTAAAACAAAGAAAACTGAGTTTCCTAATAACTGACCAAAGTAGAAGACTTCTCTTTACTGGGAGGAATTGAGTGTTTTTTTAAATCTAGGCTGGGGCTTGCTCCAGCTGCTTTAGCTAATATTCTTGTGGTACAAGGCCACACAGAAAAAAAGAAGTAACATTCTCGTCCTTTTTCCATGCTAAGGAGTCTAAACTCTTTAAAAGGTGGCCATCTAGTGGATAATTCACATTTGATCAAACAAACATTTTCACTCTTGTATCTTATCTACAAAAATGGGGCTTGTAAGTGTGCAGAGGACTAAAGGAAGGGAACTTTGGGCAAGAGCACTTCTCCTCTCTAAGGGATGGTCAATACATACAAGTGTAAACAGCTTCTGCCAGCTACAGCCCTGCACCAGTTGTTCATCCACTACCTACCCATAGCGGGGGTTATTTAATTGGAACATACCACCCCAATTCACAGAACGCTACCAGAATGGAGGTTCTGTGGAATTAAGAAGTTACTTTACCTTCATGCCCTTTGAGTGTTGTGATAACTGAGCACGTGTTCTGCTCAAGCTTGAGAAGTGTGATCTGTCCAGAATAGTCACCAACAAATGCATGCTGGGTTTCATAATCATATCTGAATAGAAGTCAAGGAAAAGACTCATTTTCTCTTATGAGTGTTTCAAAGCCTGAAACAGGTAACACGGCTGCTACCTACACAACAAAAATCAGAAACAAAATTGAGTTTGCCAGATAATTATTTACATTACTACTTCTGAAGTGTTTGGACACTACAGTAGTCAAATCCTTTTCATTCCTCTTACTTTTCCCTGTATGTGCAAACAGGACAATATGGAAAACAAGTGAGAAACTGGAAGATAGAGTCTCTTATGGCATCTCCTGTGGCTTTCCAGTACTTTAGCTTTAGGCAAGCAAGTACGTTTAGATGTAGCACACATTTACAGAACACGATCCTGTACAAGATATGACAAACTGCCTCAGGCTACTTGTTACACTACAGAGCTATCATTAGGAGCACTGGACTGGACACGAGCTGCCATTTGGTCTCACCTAGTACCTGCTCCTAAAATGCTAGGAGACTGAGCTTAGAGAAATACACCAGCTGATGCCCCGGGACAGGACAGAACCACCCAGATTCAGAGATGTGGTTCCTCCACAGCTGGCTCACCTGACAGCAAAGCCATACTCCCACTGTTCTAGCTACTGAACAGGCAGGACCATCTCACTCTTGTTGCTCTTCCCCATGCTTTCGAGCTTGCTGGTCCTTACTATCCAGGATTGACAATATTTCAGAAGGAGTTCTGCCATGTAACACGGACACTAAAAAAAAAAAAAAAAAAAACACTACTTCCTAACATGGGATCTACTAGCACAGTGGGATGGTTGGAAAAGAGCATTATAGAAAAGTTCTGAGATAGTCTGTTCTTGCTGCTACTTGAGCATCTTGAAAAAAATAAAGGAAAGCAAGAAGGATGAAACAAGGTCATTTTAAGCTTTTAGAAGGCTTCTAGTATTCAGAATATAAGAGCTACAGAGGAAAAACACACACACCTGGCAGCACATAATCTAGGAGTTAACTCACCAGTCTTCACATACAGTTACAAGTACTAGAGATTTTTACAACATGCTACAGACCAACATCTCAAAATCAGGAACTAATACATACTAAGACTTCTGTAACTCTCAAACTCACAACATCCTTTCACTGCCTCACAAGAGTGAATAGAAGCAAAAATATTAAATATCTGATGAGACTAAGGGTTTGTGGATTTGTAGGATAGTTAATCTGCCCCAACCTTCCATGTTAAGAAAACAAAACACCACCACCACACACACAGACATGAACTCAGGGGATTGAAGCACTGGGCAGCAATCATTCCCAAAGGATACTGTAGACATGAAGCCCAAGAAGTGAAGTAATGTCTTCCCAGCATACTCCCACTTCTTGTGCACATCCAGCTGACACACTTGTCATGACCCGTACTGATGACCCACTCTGATGTCAGGCAGAAAATAATAGCAGACACTCGATTCTGATGAGCTGTGGGAAGAAGAGATTCTTGATAGTTTTTCCTAAAACCAAATCATCCTTATAAACAATAATTCAGACGGAGTGAAAGTGATACCAAAAAAAAAATGCACCACAGTTTTCACCATCATGATACACTTGCTCCAAGGCTGCATTAAAAGGCTAGCATTGTTCTGTTTAAATGAACAGAATAGTTTTAATAGTTTAAAAATTCAATCATGTTAGACAGCCAATATAAACCCCTTTTTTCTCCCCTACAGACAGAAGCAGAGTTCACCCCTGGTACTTGAAATGCTCTGGTTAGCAAGTAAGCCCTCAGCTTCCTCTGTTAGGCCAGGACTTCTGGAAAGCAGTGTAATACACATAAAATCTTAATTGCTTTCTCTAAGTGACTTTTTTTCCCCCTCATGTGGGTTATGGTTAGATCCATTCCTTTAAGTACTGAAAATGATCTGTCCTGGGCCTTCAGTTTGCTCCCTGTGATAGTAAACAAGTGTCACCAAGACCTCATCTTAGTTGAGAATGCTGCCACTAAGCAAGAAGTTACAGGAATGTCAGAAAAAACCTCCCTGCCCAGCAACACACATTCCCCTAACATGCAAGCACTTCACCTCGGGCTGCCAAGTCATCCACCTTAGCACAGAGAGGATCTTGTTGTTTAGGAACACAATATTTTCTTTATAAGCAAGAACATTTATTTCTGTCTGTATCAGGCAGTTGCAAGATAACTACCCTAGATAACAAGTGGCAAAAACAACATCTCCATAAATATTATTCCCAAATACCTGAAAAACACTCTTTGTCATCCCTTTCACTCTCCTAGACTATAAAGGAGGCAATGATTCTTACATATAGCTAGAAATAGCCTTTTCTCAGTGTTTATAGAAAATAAAGATAGAATTTGCAAATACCAAAACACACCTTTAGAAAGCTCTAACATTCATGTAGACCAGCTGCTCCACCTGAAGAGCAAGATTTGAACTTTTACTAGTTCTGGCTCATTTCACTTGCAGACTTAAGTGATAATGATTGCAATTCTGAGACTTAACTGACTGATGATTATTCAATAATATAACATTTCTCTTACTGCAGTCATTCTCAACTAACTTACAGCTGGAAGAACAGTTAGATTTACAGCATATTTGGCCTTGACTCATGTGATGGTTCTGAATTTTCTGAGCATTTTAGAAGTCTCCCCTTGACACAGCTGTTAGTGTAGACGCTAGTTAACAGTTTACCTGGATAGGTCTTCACAAAGTTTATCTTATTGAAGTCCTCCGAAACATGAAACTCCTAAAACCAAAGAAGTGGGACAGTTACAAGAGATACACAAAAAGATAGGCAAGAGATTGACTAAAAAAACTAACAAACAAAAAGTGATTTCACAATCCAGAACTTGCATAGCCTGCCAATGTATCTTACTAAAACCTAGAAACTTCTTGCACTGAAGCACAGGAAACTGAGAAGTCAATCACAAGCTAATGTTCAGATTTATACCAAACTGCTGTTTTTGAGAAGCAACATGTTCACAGAACCCTGTTCACTGAAAGGAAAATATAGAAAGCAGACGTCATTTGTTCTTATAAGAACAAGCAAAAACTATCCTGCAGTATTTTGCATTTAAGAATCTGAGACTTCATAAACTTCAAAACAACTTTATATGGGTGTTCTTTACTGATTCTTTAGATCTGCAGAATTTTTAAAGGTCCTGTATTATAATTTTTAGTAGTAAAGTACCGCTACTACTGACATTCCTTTTGTACTCTTGCTCTTTCTAGGACAGTTATTATGTTGGTCTTATCTTCACAGAAAAAGGAAACCACTAAAACATCTGGGAGTCCCCTCCTTTCCCAAGGAAAGCAGGGAAGGGACACAGGCCTACTTTCTATTCTGCCACATGCATCCTCCCTCCAGGAGAGGGAGAGAAATTAGAGCAAGAGGCTAATGGGACAGAAGGAAGACTTCCCAGAAAAGAAAGTCCACGTATTTCCTCTACCCACTCAAGGCAAAGTGGGGGGGTGTTTGGAAGCCAATCCTGATTCTTGTTACTTCAGAGCTAGAGGGCTGAAATTTCCACAGCCTACAGCAAGGAAATCCCGAGACATCCGCAGTGCTCAATGCAGGCAGATCTGTATCTCTGGCCAGATGCAGGCTAGCTCCAGTTCATAAACCCTGTCCTTACACTATCATGACACTCTAGCCACCCTAATGTCCTCCTCAAAATAACTCCCTGAGGAAGAGTAGCTCGGACCCACTGCAACCCTGCTGTCTCAATGCTTTCTTGAGGCCAGCTGACTCTGATCTAGCCAGAACCACTCTGTGTTTTTGCCCTATGCCCTAAGCGTACGGCCAAAGAATTCAGCCATTTACTAGCAGCTCCTTTCCAAAGGGAAGGGAAAGAAACAAGCTATCAGCTCGCCAGCAACATTCGATGCTCATGGACATCTAAACGATTCTAATCTGCATGCTTAAGAAAAGTTACAGCAACTTACCATGATAGCTCCGTTATCCTGGCCTACAAATATTCGTCTGCTGTCGTGATGGTAAGCCATAGCTGAACATGGAGCTGTCAAAAAAGCAAACACATTAAAGTTATTGAAATACAAGCACTAGCAAACATGACAGTTATCACCACCAGTTTATTTTAGTCAGAAGCAAAGCAGTTTAAGGTTAAGAAGTTTGAGGAAAGTTAATCTGCATGAAGAGTGCCCCTTGTTAAGTCAATTTATTTTCCATCTGGTAGGCTAATCAAAGATACAGTACCAGAGTAAAGCAGATGCATCCCCAGGAACCTTAGACAGATTTGATCTCCTGCCATAGGGGAGGGCTGGATGCTTAGCTAGCAACAACAGCATGTACTTAGATTTAAGAACTTGAGCACCATACAGGATCAGTTCTCTGCATCTATATCTTTAAGGAGACTCATGTGATTACATACGATTATTTCACAACAGAAAGTATCCAAATACCTACTTACATTTTTGAAATGGAGAGCTAAAATAGGCATAGATGCAATGAGAGGGGAAGTACAAGGAAGTGTCCTAATGAGGATTTCACAACCCAATCTTTCAGTAAAGAACGTCCTCACTAAACCTGCAAATTGCAAGAGCCTTAGGGATATGGTGTTCTGATCTAACACCATCTTCTCCAGTGCCCTCAGAAACATGTGGCCTTAAAAGCGTTTCCAGAGATTTAAAATAAGATAGGACAATCTGGATTACTACAATGGCCATACTGCATAAGGACAAATAAGTGTCTTGCAACTAGTAAAGGCAATCTTATTTTATAAAAGGTTGTTAAAACACAATCTGAATAGCCTATTTAAAGGCTTGATAAATGTTGCAACTGTTGTTATTTAGATGAACTAGTGGAAAGTGGGGAGGAAGGGAAGGAGGAAAAACAATTATGGCTCACATTTCCAATTTAGATCTAGACTCTTCTGTCTGCAGCTGAAGAAACAAAACATCTCAGAACATCTGATCCAACTCTTTGGTGTTCATTTAACCTCTCCGTACAAGTTTCTTCAGAAATTGTTACTCTGAATACTTTATCCCTTGTTAGGCTGATGTTTCATCATTACATTCCATCTGCTTATTTATGGTATGTTCCTAGGCAACAACTGTATACTAAAAAAGATTACAGCAAAAATACTAGGCTAAATGATGTTTTAAAGAAAAAAAAAATCTCTCAACACTGGAGCTTCTAATCAGAAGTAGTTTCTTAATAATTTAACACCTCAAAACACAGGTACATATACTTTGTGGTACACGGGACATTCTCATGTCAGAACTTCTAGTTAATGGTTTAAAACATTCACGTATTCAGCAGATGAGTTATTACACCAATATTAGACAGCTACAGCAGCTGATCCATACAGAGATTTCATTTCTGAAAAATTTAATTTCTGATAGAATGCCACCTTAGATCTTATCAACTCTCAGATAAAGTTTCCAAATTCAAAATCATCAGTGCTTGAGGAAAGAGGGAGGCATTCTCCTACACCGAACACGCTATCACGTTACAAAGTGTCTGCGCGATGCTTAGCCATCACTTACCACCACCAGCACTTTACTTACATGACATAGTGTGATAGATGCTGGGCCAGTATTGCCCACTGTCTCTCTTCAGCCATACTCGGATTGTTCTGTGTTGTGGAAAGATTAAGGAAGACAGTTATAAACATGTGTATCAGTAACCAGCCAAGGCTCCAATCTTCCTAGCTTTTTGCCTACTTTAACAGGGAGAAATAATACTAATAATAGTCAATCTTGGATGCCAATGAGCTTCCTTCAAAGCTATTCATGCACTGAGTTTCAGTTCACCTCAGAAACTGCTACACGTTGCATCTCTTGAATTTTATCCTTAAACTCAGTCTGACTAAAGTCACATTCAAGTCACATGAACTTCACTTTGGCATAGCAAACTGTAGCTTGTTTTATATGGTACATATATATATATACACAGACATATTTATATATATATATATAAAAACACATACGATATTTTTAAAAGACATCTCAAACCATTCTCGTATGGAAGCTTTGAAACTCTGAATGTTTGCAGCTTTTCTTATCAACTCATATTTCAGCAAACCAGAGAGCAAATACTAACAGTAGCACAGTAATCCTCTTGACCAACACCTCCATCTCAAGAGGTGGGCACAAGGATCCACAGGGAGCATCAAATAGTTTGATATTAATTCCTTTAAGCCATCCCTCCAATAGCTCATGTAGACATCCAAAGGACAAGCACTGTTAGCAGCACTGTTATTTAGGCCTGCACAAAGTGCAAAATACAAACAGGACTGATTATCTGATCAAATGGGAATTGAAAGAACTCACCAAGACAACACACACAGCTTGCTAAACCTCTTTATAACACTGCTTTTAGTTTATAATATTCCAGAATTTGGCTCTGCAGAAGGAAGAAAACTCTCTCAGAAATATTTAGTATTTTATCACTCTCATGACTGTTCAGACTTCGGGAGAAGGGACAGGACAGAATCAGTACGGAAATAGGTTATCATCTATTAAAATCATTCCTGCAATAAACACATTTGAAAAGAACCTACATCAAAAAGCTAAGAGCACTCAAGTGAACAGGATTAAGGCTATTTTAAGTCTATTTTAAGCAACTCCTCTGAGCCATTGTTTGTGTTCCTTGCTCCAGTCAGAAGTTCCGAAGTCCAACTTCCTCATTCCCAAGTGGACGCCTAACTGCTCTGTAAATACTTTATCAAGAAACACTTAAAGAGTTTTCACTGAGATGAGTTGTTCTATTTTTGACTTAAAAATAATAGTCTACAATTTAGAAGTTTTTAGGATATATCTTGTGCCGGGACTAGAACTTTTCAGGACGGGTTAAAAAGATACAAAGCCAGAATGCTACCTTCGTAAGTCATTTAAGGATCTTTCTTTAGAAGACCACTCAAATGCAACAAATCAGACAGTGCCTGCCCTTAACATACTACTTTTTCCAGCAATATCAGCGGAGCGAAGCACCCACTGCCTCGAAACAACCAGATTTTCAGCTTTTGAAGTGAGTCACATCAGTCTAGCAGCAAGTGCACGTTACCCTGGCCCACGAGTTAACTTCTCCGTATTAAGAACATCTCTTTCAGGAGAGTCAGTTCTCTCTCCTTATCATAATCCACCCCCCGCCTCGTGGTCAGAACGCTGAATACTTCAGAGAGCAACTGTCATTTCTTAGTAACATGAGACAAGGAAATAAGTTTCCAAGTCAACCTCATAAATAGTGACTGCAGATTTTATAGCTTTTTTTTTTTTTCCTGCAAGCGGCTTCATCACACTCACAAATTTTAATGTTTCAAAGGGCAGCTTCCAGCCAGACTAATTCGACTCGCTGACTTCAAACCAAAATGTAATTATTTTCACTCTAAACACACTAAAAACAGTTACCATAGCAATTTGAAAACATTGCACTCAATATCCTGGTGGATTTTACTAATCTAGGAATTGATACCAAGGAACAGAGTAGCATAACACTGTTCTTCTAAGCAAATAATTTCCTGAGGGTACAGTTCATACTGGGATCGTCAAATCCACAGTCTTTCAATGAAGTTGAAGGCCTAAGCAAAGAGCTGCAAGAGTCAAGGAAATTAGCTCCCGAAAGCCTCTTATTTTGGTTTAAGATTTAGATTTAACTCGTCTCACTCTTGCAGAGACAGGCTGCCAGACAGCTTTGTATCTAATTATATAAAGCTGTGACTCTGCAAAACTTGGTAAGATTGCTTAGCAGCCACCAGCTAACAGCACATGCCAGGACTGCACTTCTGCCTGAAGCCCTATCCCATGCATCTCTTCCGCTGCATTTCCTTCGGTTAGGACAAGTTTATTACATACCAATTCTAACCTGAAGGACTAGAGGACCCCTTCAAATAATGACATGTCTGTAATCTCCTTTTACCAGCAAACGGTTATTATGAGAACTAACAGCCTAACACTGGAGCCTTTTGTGCTCCCCAAATCCTAGTCTAGCTTCTTTATGTCATGGACAGGCCTGCACTCAGTACCCGAGACAGCCGCCTCCCTCTCGCCCGTACTTAGGCCATTCTGTTAAGGACCTAGAAAGACACAGGCTTCTTTGGCAGTCTCAGTAAGGGTCTAAAATGCCCAAACCTATTAATAACCACTCAGACAAAATTTTTAAACAATGTGCAGATTAAGGTGGCAGAAGGAAGTAAACAAGAAAAAACAAACCTCTAGCTTCCCCAACATTGCCTAGAAAGCATGCACGTTCATAGAACAGTTATTTAAAGTTCTTTTTTGAAGCAATATTAGAGTATTTAGGAATTCATAAAGCCACAGTCCATATTGTTTAAAGGATTTTCATTGTTTCTTAACTGGCATTTCACTTACAGAGCAAGCACAAAACAGTTTGCTTGAGGAAAAAAACAAAACCAAACCAGGGTGAACAGGGGCAGTCGCCTTTCTGTGTCCCACCAGTATTGGTAGTTCACCACATTTGTCTCTGAAAGCCAAATACCCCGATCAGGGAGAAAGCAGGGACAAAGCCAAACACAGACGAACAGCAGCTCCTGTTTTGAGAAGTGCATCTTCCTAGTACCTTCAAACCACTAACAACCGCTTTCCTATCTGGAATCTGTGATTAGCAATTGTTTTCCTAACAGGAAATGAAGATTCTATTTTCCTGGCAGTCAAAATAAATCAGGAGTATTTAGGTTGATTTTGTCTGTGTTCCCAAAACACCATTAGGAGCCTGGTTTAACCACAGTGCAAGCAAAATCAAGGACACAGCTTGTAATTGACTCTCTCTGCTGAATTTCTGCTCACTATAGCATTCATTTTGAAAGATATTTAACCTCCATAACTAAAAACCAAACAAATAAAGCTCTAATATTGCAGCTTAAGAGCAGTTCCAATGTGACAGCAGCTCCCAGAAGTCACACAGCATTAGATTTCAAGTATTCGAGGGACTCCAGAGATCACCATGGTAAATATTATCCTACATGCTCATGCTCAGGATCTTTTACACTAGGTTATTATCCCTCAGCATCCCCAAGTACAGCTAGAAAACACTCACCTTGCCTTAGTTACTTGTCTGCAGAGAACAAGGATATTAACACTAAGCCCAGAGATCTGTCTGTAGCATAAATCTGGGCAGCCCACATCGAACTATCTCAGATTTGAGAAAATACCAGTCATTCACAAGCAGCAGTATCTAACTCACAGCTGATATATGAGCTGGCTACCTAGGTTAAGAGGAACATACTGCAAGCAATTGCAAATATTTTCTTGGAGACAGGGTCGCACAAGACCCTAGCTAGGCAAATTCTAAAAAAATAGATTGGAGAAATGAACTACATATTCTTGCAAGCTACTTATTCTTGCCTCCTTTTTTCATTTCAGATCTTCAAAAAGCTGAGATTTGATTGGTATTTGGAGACGTAAATAGGCATATTTTCTACTATCAAAAGAATAGATAAATCACCATTCTAGGAAACAATTTACAGTAGAAAGAACTACAATGACTTTAACAAGAGGGTAATCCACAACATTCCCAGAAGTGGTTTCTGCACTGATAATGTTTTCCCCACTGCTTAACTTGTAAGCACATTCCTCTGACTGGTTATTATGAAATACTTGCTAGCATTACTTGTGTTAAGTTTTATTCAAAAATACTTAAGCCCTGCTCTGTTGCTACACTGCTCAAAGACACACTCTGAAGCAGCTCTTTCACTTCCTGAGCTCCACACTTTGCCTGCTGCTGCCAGCAGCACGACCAGTTACGCAGCATTAAAATCTGCACCCCATTTTAGGGGCAAAACAGTTTGATAACCTGCTAAATGTGAGTGAGGGACACGAGTGAACGGGCTTTGATGTACTGCAGGAGGCACCTCAAATTAGAAGCAATACAATGAAACAGTTTCTGATCATTAAAGATCCACATTCCTCCCGTATTAAGACAGGCAACCAGATCTCAGCCTCAAGATTCAGCCTCAAGTTTTCCTTTGAGACTTAAATGCGACAAAGGTGGAGAACTGCCTCTGCTCTCCCTGAACAATTCTGTATCTGACACCAGCCCTTACCCAGATAAAGACGCAGCTGCATCCTCAGCTCCTGTCTAAGCAATGTAAACGGGCAGGCTGCCTGCCTTTAGTGTTTGGCTAACAGAGCCTTTAAGTTTCAACACCAGCATCATCTGCTACAGGGCTTTGCAAAGAAAACAACATTTGTTTCTACCATGAAATTCTGCTCAGATTTCAGCGAGACACTAGCTCTTAAGAACTCCTGTTTCTTCAGTCATGTGCTGCTGCCTGTGAATATTGGGGGGAGGGGGGGGGAAGGGGGAAGGCATTCAATTAGCCACTCAAGATAAATGTAATAACAATAATCTGTATTTTCACAGACAAGCTATGAGCAGAGACTACTTAAGCCTCTCTCCTGCCAAATTCAACTACTTCTACTGCCTGTTTTATCAGAAATTCAACTAGCTAGCACTTGAAAACAAGTAATCCTTTGCATGCCAAGAAAACACAAATGCATTCATATCTCTCCACAGGAAGCGGATTTGGACTAACACTTTGATTTCTCAATGGTGCTGATAAGCAGCTTCACTAAGGAAGACTGTGGCTTCATATTTTAATATAAAGTTTATGTTGCTAAGTCACTAAGAAGCATAACAAATATAACTTTGTGCTACTTGAGCATGAGGACATGTTCTACGCATTTTTTTTTAAAACTTTAATACCAGCTACTGAAAGACCAACAAACTCTGGTAAACTTCATCCAGAGCTGGGCAAGTTTCCACCTTTTGCATAAAAAATAAAATAAATCTCAAAAGCCCATACTAGCAGTAAGCTTAAAGAGTTTGGCATGTGTTGTTATGAGTTGGTGTTTGCTCTTTTTGATTCTCTATTAAATGCCATAAAACCTTGCTCACCAGTTCAGCTACCACCAAGGCTCTGCTGAATCCCAACACTCCCTGTACTTTGTTTCTCATTAAGTGAACTCCTTCTAAACAAACATTCTTGCAAGAATAAGTGCAAGTTCTACTGAAAGACGCCAACAGCAAAGCTGCCTCCACCAAATCACCTCAGGTTTCTAAATCACGCGTGGTCTCTAAACAGCAGCTCTCAAGAGGGATCTCCCGGCCCTCCGCGGGATGAAGGCCCTGGTTTCACACAGCTCGCCTTGCCCCGCAGGCCGCCCAGCCCTCACTGGTGGCCTCCTCCTCGCTGCCAGTCTCACCCCGATCAGCAGCCCGATGCCGGCAGCCCCTGCCCGCCCCGCCGTGCTGGGGCCAGGCCCGGGCTCCGGGCGCTCTCCCTTGCAGGGGAAGGGCCCTCAGCAACCCAGCACCCTCTGTGCTGCGAGCAGCAACCCAAGCCCCTCCGCTCTGCGCCCCACAGGGGCCTGTTCCCACAGGGCTGGCGGCCCCATTCTCCAAAGACTTGAGGCTCATTCCCACAGGATTTGGGGGGGGGGCATCCTTGAAGGTTGGGGATCTGCACTCACAGGGTGCAGAGCCGTATCTCATAAATGGGGGCCCCTTCCTACATGGCTCAGCGAGGCTCCATCCCTGTGTGGTTTGGGGTGTGTGAGGGCCATCCCACCTCTTGAGGGTCCTTCCCACGTGGTTAGGGGTACCCCATCCCTACAGGACTTGGGGGGCCCCCTCCTCGCAGGTTGTGGGCCCCTTCCCGCAGGGTCTTTCTATGTCGAGGGGGGGACACACACGCCCGCAGGCCCGGCCGGCTCCGCGCCGCGCTACCTGTCCTCGCTGGCGGTGATGACGCCGTCCTCCTTGGGGATGAGCAGCGCGGCGCTCACCACGTCCTGGTGCCCCTCCACCTTGCTGAGCAGCACGGGCCGGCTGCTCTGCGGCCGCGAGTGGATCTCGGCCGCCATCTTGCCGTGCCGCCCGCCCGCGCCCGTCACCTGACGCGCCCCGCCGCGCCGTAGCGCTGCGTGTAGCGGCGCCGCCCCGTAGTGCCTGGAGTAAAGCGCCCCGCCCACGCGGCTCCGCGCGGGGCGGGGCCGCCGTATTTTCTGAAGTAGAGCGGCCGTATTTCGTAGAAGAGGAGGAAAAGCCGATATACTTCGGGTGGAGACTCGCTCCCTCCCTGCCGCCTGTCCCCCTGGCCTCGGGGCGCAGCAGGGACGGTGCTGCTGGTAAACGCACCTACTTTGTGTGTTTACCACAAACACACCTAGCCGTTACGCTGCAGTCCTCGTGAGCCCCGCTCATTGCCCATGTCCCAGTGGGACCGATGCCATCGCAGGGCAGCAAACAAGCGGATGTTCCTGCTAGAATAATTAGCGGGGGGGATGCGGCTGGAGGAAGGATGTGCAATCACTGCAAAGGCAAAAGCGAGGGGGTTTACATCTTTCAAGCTACGACCAGCGTCAGGCCTTTACCCTTCCGTCCTTAGGGTTGCCGCGGCTGTTGCTCACGCGCACGCGGCATGGCGACACTCCCCGCAAACCCATCCCATCTCCACCGGAATTCCAGCGCGGGCGGCGCCCGTGCTGGGGGAAAACCCCGCGGGTGCGGGGCTGGCGCCCTCGCGCGCCGCCAGGGGGCGCTGGCGGCCGCGGCGCCCGTGACGTCACGCGGGGGCGCCCTGGCGCCGCGAGCCGAGGCAGCGGCTGAGGGAGCGGGCGGCGCTGCCCGGTTCCCCCCTCTCTCCCCTTGGAAGTACCGGGCCCTCGGGGCCAGCGGCAGCGCAGGCTCCTTCTGCCCAGGCGGGTTCCAACTGCCACGGATTTTCTTGGGGGGGAGCATAGATAACACGTGGTTTAAGCAGCCTTTGAATCTACGAAAAAGCCAACAGATTAGCAAACAACTAATTCCGTGTAATTATTTTAAAAATAGCCACTTTCTTCACTGTTGTAAGAAAAATCTAGCAACTTCAAACAATCCCCTTACTTCTTTCTTGGTTTCTGGGACAAAATAACTGTAGCCGGGAGCATTTTGTGTCATCCTTCCCTGCCCAGTGCTTCCTTCTGATCCTGTTTAGTTACTGACAGTCCCCGAGTTTCGTGTCTCCAGGGAGCTCACACGGGACACGTTAGCCCTGCTGGTAGTGGTGGAGAAACCGAGGCAGGTCTAAGGAAAGCGGATGGGTACAGGGGGCCGCTGCCAGAACAGAGCTGGGCTCCAGGCTGCAGTTCTGCCCTCCTTCCATGAGGCTTCGCTCCTGCCTGACGCTGCAAACACATCGCTGAGTTGATTGTGTTCCAGACCAAGCCTTACACTCCTGTCCCAGGGCTCCCTTGGGGTACACGAGCCTGCACTTCACTCGGAGCTTGTTCTCAGGTCGGGAGCTGGGCTATGTCAGCCAGACAAGCACAGTACCTAAACTCCAACTGTGAAGCAGTTTGCAGTGATAGATAAAACAGCGCTCACCCTGGACTTGATATTCCTCTCTTAACAGCCAGCCTCAGCGACTGCGTGCAGATCCTCCCCGGCCTTCGAAGCCAGCCAACGCTGTTGCAGAAAGGGTTAACAGGAATACAGTGAGCTCAGGCTCCCCCCAGCACAGCAAGCTGGACTCTAGCTACTCCATCAAGTGGGGCTGGAAATTTGATAGGAATCAACTCCCAGGATTGAAGCTTTGCGCTCTCTGGAGGAGTGCGGATCTGGGGGAGGGCTCATGCTGTGAAAGCCACCAGCTTCCCAGCAGCTAATCTAACCTCCCCCTTCCCTTCCCAACCTCTTATCCTCATTCCCCTCACCAAGATCTCCTTTACCCAGCTGACAGGCAAATGCCACCAGCATCCTAATTCAAAGTCACTTTTGTTAGACCTTTCTTTCTCCAGCACTGAGAAGATACTGTCTGAGAGTGTCAGGAATGGGAGAGCTGAAAAACATTCCCCCGAGCTGTGACATATTTCACCCACGCGCTGCTGCGTCCTGGTGCACACAAGCGGCGGGTACGTGTGACATTCCCCATCAGTGTGTCTGGGGCTCAGCTCTGACAGGTAGCCCTGGCCACCCTCCGGGGAACACGGCTGCCTGCTTTGCATTGCCCAGCTTGGCTGCGGAAGAGAAATAAACCAACCCACCACACAGCAACTTCTGTATTTCAGGCAGTCACCTCAGTTTGTTGAGCTGTTTCTGCACTAACAGAAGGGCTGGACAGTTGTTTACAGAGAACCGGCATTAAGGTACACTGAAAACTCAAAGCCATTGCACTTCTTTTTTTGCCCCCAGTCCTATTTGGAACCTGCTTGTGGCACAGAACACACTGCTTCTGTATGCACACACTATGGGAGCTCAGTTCCAGTGCCAACACCTTCACTTCAATAGTGCTAGTGAAAATTTACTAGAAGCAACTAGTAAGTTTTTACATACAGATGCTATCAAACTAGCAATACTGCTATTCTGAAATGCCTTAAGAGTCTTCTGTGCCTCAGTCTCAGGCAGGAAGGATCCTGCACCCCAGCAGTGTCTTCTTGCTCTGGGGGAGCTCTATGTCTGACACACTGGGCAAGTGCTTTCTGCAGGCCAGCTCAAGCCTTAGCTATAAGTTTCTGTGAAGCAGCACTTGTCAGGTACTTTAGCAGGAAAAGCTGCACCCAAGCTAGATTCAAGACAAGCCAATGCAAGCATTGCTAGAAGTTATGCAATGCTCCAGTCTTGATATTACTTTCACTTTTTCTCTGTCTTGGTATTACACTTCACAAGATGTAAGGAGCTGAAGCCAAACCTGGAGAACTTCCCTGTGACTGATCTTACTAAAGTCTCTGATGCTGAACACACTGACAGCCTAGTTTTGCTGCCTGCATCATTATCTCCTTGACAGGACATAAGAATGAGATCCAGGGAGTTTTTCCTTGGAGTTAGCTTTGCAGGAGCCCTAGCTCTGGGCATGCATTACCACCACAAGAGACTGCCAGGAACATTTTTCTCTGTGAGGATTTAGGGATAGGCAGCCAGTACATCCCATAAGATGACAGCTAGCCAGATCTTTGTTCTTCCTCATTGCAGTAACAGAGTCAACAACCACAAGAAATCTTACAAGCAGCGAGAAAGCTTCTTCCTTAAAAACAAAACAGGGAAAGCAAAGCCATCCATGCAAAACAAGAAATCAAGAAGGCAGCAGCTTCAATCAGACACTTCTGCTCCAGAGCTGTCTTGAAAAGGATCCCTCACACTCATTCTTAGAGTTGTTGCCTGTGATACATGTTACCTGCAGCTACCTATTCCAAGATATCAACTTTTTACTGGGTTACCACTAGAGACCCATCACACATTAGACCGCCTCTGCCAGAAACTTTTTACTTCAAGTCTTGTGTTCTTACCTGATGCCCAATTCTCATTCATCCTCCAACTCATGGACAGCTGCAACAGTCACCTACTTAACGTAGTGCTCAGCTTGAAACATTGTAGGAATTTCTCCCCACAGAACACCCATCAGCTGGCCACCTCTTTCCATGAACCTGGCCTTAAGAAAGGGAGATAATATCTGCTTTTTCATCCAAATCCCTCAAGAACAGCAAAACATGCTTTCAAAGCACCAGCTGTGATGAACCTAACTGATTTAGTGCTTCTCCTTTGAAGAGTCTGCATTCACTTAAGTCCTGCACAAAGCTGAAGACACACAAATGACCATGTAAGATGTCTGTCTTGGCACTCTTTTAGTAAGAGCTTGCACAGAGCAGATATCTGAAGATCCAGCTCTTTGCATTTAGTCTGGGGATCATGCATCCAGAGCAGGAATAATTTAGGTAGAAAGGGCAATTGCCAACAGGCCAGAGACAGCCATTCTTTTAATATATAAGAATATTCTAGAGTCCTTCACAGGGATCTGTCCCAAGTATCTTTCAGCACATCACTATTGTTCACAACACCAATAGTTCATAATGCAGTTTTATTTATTTATTCCTTTGTACAAAAACAAATATAAAATTTAAATCCAATAGAAAGTGGATACTAGCAATGACAAGTTTACATTACAATAAGACAGGACAATGCGATGCGTATCTAACACCACATTTGTTAAAACTCTGTGATGCATGCACTATATAAAATAAAAGTCACTAGAACTTTTAATCTAACTCTACCAAGAATATCCAAGTACCAAGATACTCAAGAACCAAAAGTTATCTTGATAGGCAGTATCTACAAAATTAATCTTTTCACACGCAAGAAGAAACCAGCATTAATAGGAACATTTTTCATTCTTTGTTAAAATCCTCTCACAAAAGGCATACATAAAATTCTTAGTAGATACAGGAAAAGCTCAAAGTTTGCTAGCATAGGTAACCATTCAGTAGTTTAAAGACTTCTAGACATTTCAAAAAGATATTGTAATTTTCAATCTGTATTTCTGCCACAAAGCCAGAACTACATCAACTCCATTTTCAAAACCTAGCCAGTGGTTAAAAACTAGTTCTTGAGCAAAGTCAGCGAGTAGTGTACAAAATATTTAACAGAGCAGGGATGTGTCACATGAGTGTTGACTTCTTGAAGAAAGTCTATTCCACATTCAAGGTTTGAGTATTTGTCCCATGAACAAGATTACACCTGCAGGATAAAATGAAGACAGGGATTACCACACGGAGCCTGTAAACACCAGGGCCAGGTTTGGAGCACACAGGAGTTGAGGAGCGGAGCCGCGCGGCCGTGGACGCAGCCAGCTCCTCGTGTCCGCAGCCAAGGCCGAGCGCTCGGGATGCTCTGCGGAGCCTCAGCGCAGGGACTGCTGCCAGGAGCCTGCTCTGCTCCCAGGCCTGGCAGCTGCAGCTTATTCCCCAGTGACTAGCATATCTATTATCCAGATGTCAGTGCAAGAAGCAGACGAGCTATTCAGTGTAACTGGGTCAGCTCTGCTCTAGGAGACTCAGCCCACACTGCAAAGGAACCGGAACCGTGTTTGAGCACACGTGTTCATGGTGGGCTGCAGCAACACGCCAAACTCCAACCCCAAGGGTCCTAAGCGTCTTTCAGGAAGGAGCTTCTATTCACTAGCACACCATCAGCAGCATGAGGATATTTCCCATTTCCTCTTTGCTCAGGGGCCCTGTGCTTTTCTTTACCTATGAACTTGACATGATAGTTTACGTGGTCTCTCGTTTGGTAACCCATACTTTTGTTTTTCTTTTTCAAGTTGCATCCAAAAGAAATTAATCCTGTTCTAGGGCATGAAAATTTGCTTTTTTCCCCTCTAAAAAAAGTCTTAGTTATTCAGTAGTTTCATCTGAGAATTCCCAATTCATTCGCATAGCTCATACCCCATTTCTATACAAAAAATTACACAGAAATATTGCTTACCTGATAGATTGTGCCGGATCAAAAATATGAATGACCTGTCTACTATGAACCAAGGAGGAGATGACCTGGCTATTAAAATTGCAGCTTGCAAGAAAAAAAAAATGAGATTTGAAGTTAGATAAAGGAGGTACCGTAACACAGTACATAATGCATCTAAGTGAAATTTCCTGGGAAATAGTAGAGGTTTGTACAG
The DNA here is from genome assembly GCF_059628265.1 of Tinamus guttatus. NCBI lineage: Eukaryota > Metazoa > Chordata > Aves > Tinamiformes > Tinamidae > Tinamus > Tinamus guttatus. The sequence continues at coordinate 1,087,847 of NW_028288845.1, forward strand.
ATAAATGCTTAAGATATACCAGTTTAGACATACTTAAAGCAACACAGGTTACACTTTATTCCCATAGGGGCCATAAAGCAAGAACAACAAAAGGAAGCAAATCGTAAGTTGTCCTGCTAAAAAGGGATATGTCGACTTATTCCCTTTTCTCCTCCACCCAGTAGTCTAGGAATTTTTATTAGTAGCCGCTGTGCTAGCTGCTAAAAGACACTCTTCTCTAAAGAGAATTTGTCTATACTTCCTGGAGGGTACAAATATAGATCAATATTATTGTGATTTCTCAAGAATATACAAATCTACCATTAAAACCCAGCTGATTCAAGTCGAAATAAAATCCTGCAATGGTCCGCAAGTAGACTATTTTTGCTTAGTGATATATCCTCCTAATACAGTTATTCTGAGATCAGCAACTGGCAGTATAGTTGCTTACTTGTAGCTGCAGAAGCTTTGGTTCCATCTTCACTAACTTCAATTTTTGTCTTTTGCAGAACATGAGATACATGAAGACTTTCTGTTCCTGGAAAGAAATAACCCACAACAGCCCTTTCAGCAGGGAAATGCATACTTAAAGCACTTTGTAGCTAGCAGAACTACAGAGCTGAATATGAGTGCTACAATTCTGCCAAAATCCTGAAGTTTGTGAAGCACTGAAAGAAGCTGAAGAGTACTGTTGGTGGTGCTCTTGGAAAAAAGTCCTTAAATTTATTATCACAAAAAAGGGGAAGTAGCTATTTTCCTTAATTTCCTCAATTACTAGTTTTTCCTTACTTAAGGGTTTAAATTTCAAGCATCCAGCTATATTTAGTTTTAATTACAGAAGTTTAAAAATATATTTTGTTACAATCCCATTTATCTCATTGATGGAAGAAAGGGCACAGGACCATACTTAACACATCCTGCTTCCAATTAGCACGCAAGAATTTATTCTCACAACTGCAGTGGTAAAACAACCCTAAAAACTTACTTGTTATTTTTGCAAAGTTTGCCTTTGACTGGTCAAACATATCTGTAATACCAAGTGTTTTCAGAGGCTCCTTTAAGTCTGTTTCTGCTACTGCTGTAAATCTAGTGGGCAAAGAAGAAAAAAAATCAGCACTATGTATAAAGTGTCCTTTAAGCACTCTTTCTCCTGTATACAAGGAGAGAATTCATTCCCCTACTACCAGAAGCATGTCGTGAAGGGGAAATGGATATTACCAGTACTTACTTGGGTAAAATAACTTGCACTCTTTTTGCTACCATGGTTGTCATCCAGCTCCCTACTGTCTTTGTGCTGATGTGGGGGATGATGGCAGAGAGCGGAGTGGTGCTTTCCGTGGGCACAGCGATCAACATGCTTATCATCTCACCGTGGTATGGCAATTCAATTATATTATACCACAGGTCGTTTGGGGTACTTGTAGTGCCTAAAAAAATGAAAAAAGGTAACAAGCCATCATTACTACAGCCTCCAATCTCCACTGTATCTTTGGATGCCTGCTGCCTCAAAGTCTGTTAGGAAAGCTTGGCCCACATCTTGAAACTGTAAAAAGAAGTCTTAGGAGACTATTGCTTTCCAGACAGGCAACCCTTCTAAAGCAGCAGGTGGATCTGTACAGGTATTAGTTTGACCAAAAAAGCAGCAACAGTAAGTGAGAAACATCAAACTCTAATTTGAAATGCATATTATTTCCCAGATGAGCCTCATCAGGCCACAATAGTAAGCCAGCTACAGTAGAAATCACCAGGTCTGTGAATCAGCTGGGATCCCTACTCTACATCTCAGCTGTAACAGAGCCAATTGGAGACAGTCCTGCTGTTTTCCTTTTTATTTCTCAGCGTTCAAAGTGAAGACACCTTATACGCAAGTGCTTTTTTCCCTCAGAGTCATTGGAAGAGCTTCTGTTTCAAGAGTCCATCACATTTACTTCAAGACTCCCTTGCATCTTGCAGTTCCTAAATTCATTTTTTCCCTTACATTTCACCAAGACAGCTCTCAGAATTTATAAGATAGACAGCAAGCAGCAGCAGCGCATAGATCCCGCCCTGAAAAAGTTTAAGAACCAATATTGGGTAAAGAAACATCGGGTTGTTAATTAAAGTTTAATCAGAAGCAATATTAGGCTCAGAAATAATCACAGGTAGCAACCAAGTTTGTGCAGGTACATACAGCAATGCTGAAACACTCTGAATTCCTTTTATTTGTCTAGACTCTTACAAATACAAATCTAAACTTGACATAATTGTCAGCCTTGGGGTTTTTTGTGTTGCTGATTTGGCTGTGGGAGAATTTGGGCAGAAGGAAGGTGAGATCTGAAAGCTTTTCAACTTGTGCCTTGTCACATAACTTGGTAACCAGATTTGTGTTATTTCAGCTAGACAAATCAGAAGTTTGCAAACAGAGCACTGTGCACTGCAAACTTCTGGTGATGTACTATTCTTTGCATGCAGTAGTGAGCACCAAGTTACAGCTGTTGCACCTGAGCAGGCTACAGTTTTACTTAGCTTCCTTACCACTTCAAGCCAGAAGTGGTTCATCTATCTTCTCTTCTAGGTAAGGAAACCTAGGCAGTTATCCCTCTTTTCTACAAAGGGACAGAGCTATAGCACATTGCTCAATGAGGATCACAGCAGGAAGAAGTTTTATTATTTCAGCTGCAATGGAGAGAAGCCCGGATACTTTTGCAGAGCCTTATCACATTAGGGATGATACCAACCCCTCCATGAGTTGGCAGAAACAGCAAAAACAATCTTCAAGCAAACCATGTTCCCTTTGGTAACGGTGGGATTTCTGGCATGCAACTAAGAAGCAACTGCTTTTTATAGGACCTTCAAGTGATAACCTGTTGGTCAAGCAGCTGTTTCCAGAAAAGTCTTTGGATAGCAATAACATCTTGTTATGCTTTCCCTTTCACCTTCTCCCTCTTAGTCTTTACTTGTCAGCCCAAGCTGAAGATTGATGCTTGATGAAAATTTAATCTTGTTGCCAGGGCCATGCAACTTGCCTTCATTGAGTTCAGATTGATAGACAGCTGTTAAAGTTGCACTTATGAGAGAATGTCAAGTTTTCCAGTTTATTTCCTTTTAAGAGTGGTTCTCAAACTTTGGCCTGCAGATAAAAATAGTAGTTGCATACACTAACTATAGAAATGTGACAAATGATCAGGGATGATACCAACCCCCCCATGAGTTAGCAGGAACAGTGAAAGCAATCTTCGAGCAAACCATATTCCCTTTGGTAACGGTGGGATTTCTGGCATGCATCTAAGCAGCAACTGCTTTTTATAGGACCTTCAAGTGATAAGCTATGAGATATTTCTTTTCTCATTCAATTCTGACACACACGATTGTTATTAGTATTGACAAAACACAAGTGGGCTCATCATCACAATCAGCTGATGGAATTTTAAAGATACTTGAAAGATTTTAAACTTAAGGATTCCTTTTTAAACACTACAAAAAGGATAACAAGTGGCCTTCTGTTAAGATATACTACCTAAAACAAATCCTAGCTCAGCATGAATTCCCTTACTCCTTCCTAGCCTCAAATTAAACATAGGTTTGTTTTTTTCCCCCCCCCCCACATCAGAATGCAGATACATACATATAAAAACTCAAGACCAACCATAAGCATTAAGGTAAGTCTTGCTAAAGATTGTCTTAAGTTATGAACTTCACTGAAAGTCCAGAGATGAATAAAAAAATGAAGTAGAGGTTACATTTCTAAGCCTATTTCTTAGGCTAAATTTAGTACATGCGAAAGTGAGTTACAAACAGCACAGCTTCCAGTCTTGGAAGGACACAACAGAAGGCATTCATAGGTCAAAGCTTTAATTTTACTTTGACCAATAACATCCACATTTCTCTACAGTACTGAGGCCTTGAAGCAGTGTCAATCACATCAAGTTGCTTCACAATTCTCAAACAGCAGTGAGGCTGAACCTGCAGGCTTCTCACTTGCAACTTAATTTGAATTTGAAGAGCAGCCTGACACCTGGAGATACAGTCAGAATCCTTACCCTGTGTTACTCAGGATTTCCTTCTACTACAGTGATTATTCCATTTCCTTATTATGCACTCTTATAAATTTATTCCTTTTTCATTTAATTATCCAATATCTTTATTAACCTGTCTGATCCTTCTTTTATATACAGTTCATCACCAGATTAACTCACAGTTTAGTTTCTGCTGGCAGTTTTCCTTTGTTTTTAAAAATGTTGATTTTTTTCCCTACTATAAGGCTTAAGTGACAGGCAAAGTTCTCAGTGTTGATACTCTGCTCTTTTCTTAGGACTCTAGGATAAAGCAAGTCCTTTGACAAAGAGTTTGAACTTAGGTAACTATTGAATAATTGCACAGCAACCTCATCCATACCTTATAAGTTTGATACACACTTATGTAAAGCTAGAAAGCTTTTTAACATCAGCCATAAAACAAACATCATTAAACAGCACATACATACTGGACACCTTTGCTTCTGTTTGAAGGAGAAAGCAGACATTTTGCAAATATTTTGGGGTATTTTCATGTGGAGAAAAGTTATTGTGCTTACCACAGCGGAAGATAGATAACTGGGACAGCATAGGAACTTGGTAGGTCTTCCCATCAGCTCCATAAAAAGGACGTTTCTTTGTATTTTCAGGTCGAAATCGTGATTTCCATAAGCCCTTGAAATACACAGCATTTACCAGAACCAATCTGGTCAAGCTACCATCAATATCATCTGGAGCTACAACTTGATCAATCATACCTAAAAAACAGTAAGGACAGACTGAGTATGTGCTGTCATAACACCAGCCAACCGATCCCAAAAGCTACTAAAACACATGTTACTTCAATCTTTGATCTCCGAATGTACCAGCTACTTGTGGGAAAATGCATTTGAGGGCAGCAGTTTCAGATGAAGTTTTACCATTCATATATTGCTTATAACATTGCTATGCAAAGGTTGTGACACCACAGAGGAAGTCTGACACCCTCATTTTCCATGTACCACATTCAGTGCTATTAGGAGCACACTCCTCACATTCAGGCAGCACTGGTTTAAACTCCAAGAGATACCAAACATGGAGTTTATCTAAGCTATGAATGAATATGTCATAAGAAAATCTCTGGCTTTAGCAGATATAAGCCCAACAGCTAGATGTCAAACGGCTTGAACCATGAAAAATTGTTAAGGGAGTGTTGATTGAAAATCTTCCACTATATGTGACCCTGAAGAATATTACCACATCTTGCAAGAATTTGGGGTAATAAGAAGATGTAGAGCAGTTCAGCCTTTATTATTAGAAATCAGATTTATTGTGTCAGAGGTTTTCACACATATTGTGTTTCAGAAGGCATAGCTCCAGGATAGTGCTGTTTGGATATCTTGTAGGTTGGCAGAAAGCAAAGATCACTAGAAGCTTCTCTGCTCCCATGAAGAAAGCCACCACCCGAGCCACCACAGATAGCCCTCAGGGCAGCCAGGCAGCATTATTTGCCATGGCATTGGCACTGCAGGGTTCCTGGCCCACTGGCTCTAAATCACCACACCTGCACCCAGTTTAAGAACACTTCTCAGCTGCAGGGCAGAGTTTCTTCCTCCCCTTCTATCTCTGAGATGTCTCAGAGATGTCACTTAGCAGCCATGCCCAGAAAACATGTGCCAATACTCACCCCTCGTTTCATTTTTCACCCACTGGTTAATGGAATCACATGCTGCATTTGGGTCCTCGAAGTCCACGCTCTTGACACTGCACTGAAACACCTCTTTGTTCCTTGTAACAAAAGGCACTTCCATTTTAAAGCCATTCTTTGCAAATACTGCATTAGCAATTGTAACAATGTCTTTATTCTTTTTTGAGACTATGAGCCTGTTTATCTTCTTTAACGCTTTACCAACTCCTAGTTGGAAAGAACAGCAAGTTTAATTTAGAATAAGATGACAAATGAACAGATTTTATTCAGCTATTAATGACATGAAAGGTCAAACATTTAAAGTGCTAGGGTAGAACACAAGTGTCAAAGCAGGGGAGAGCTTACACAACACCCATTTCTGGTCTCTCACCTGAGAAATATCACCGCTCCCAGCTGAAGTGCTACCTTCACCACGACATCTGCTCCCTGCCTAGCTGTCTACACAGACTGCTATAGATAATACCAGAGAAAAGACCAAGTCCTGATGTGCTATTACTAAGCACCTTCTTCCAAAGTGTATTTCATGCTGTTTAAGTCCAGGTAACTTGTCAGTTACACTACTATGACAAGTCAAGGCAGGCCTCAACCTTCTCATCCAAGATCAACAGGCCTGAAGAATTACATAAGTGGTCTTGAGCCCCACTGTAAAGCAAAGGTTGTTTTCTTACCATCCTTTCCATGTACCAGAGAATAAAGAAACAACTTGAAGTCAAGTCTTAAGGCCAGTCATTAAGGAAATTAAATTTGCTACAAAGCAGGAGTCAGGCCCTGACACACGATGTTGTCTTAAAAGAGCAATGGGATCCAGTGTTTACAGTCAATGTCTTCAAGATTGGAGAGCAGCCTGCATCACTACTTACTAATCCTTTAGCTGCATATGAAGAAAGGCATATGATAGCACAGAAGAATGGATATGTTCATCATACCCAGTTCTCCCAGGTGTTACAGCTTATGAATAAGGGTTTGTCTACCCAGGGAAGCTATTGCCATTCAAGCAATTCAATGCTTAACCATTATGCAGGACAAAATCCATGGGTGACCCATTTCTATAGCAGTTGTCAGTGGGTTTCCTGGTTCCCAAAAGCATTTTAGGCAGAGAAAAGCCCAGAATACTTCCCCATGTAGACAAACAAGAGTTTATGAAGAGAATATAGAAGTTGAGAGAGTTATCGTCTTAGCTGCATATAAGGGAAAGCCTCAGATGGCTTTGCTGTTTATAAGATAATGAATGCTTTAGTAGAACTGTTTGCATGAAGTTCTACGTGTTCACTCTCCATTATTATGGGCAAATTCTTTCGGTGAACATACCATAACAGAGGTTCTCAAACAGTATTCTGTGGACCACTGGTGGTCCACGGAGCACTTTCTGGTGGTCCGGGGAGAGCTGGCTGGTCTCATGATGCTGGCTCTCCTCCTTGCTTCCAGCTGCTAAATTGCATTAAAAGACAGCTAAAGATAGATTAAATACTTTCCAACTATTACCTTCTCAAATAAACAGTTGCTGTAGTTGCCAAAGGACTGTAAGGCAATTAAGAAGAGCAAGAAGTTGTGCAAACAGAGGTGGCATCCCATGACAATCTCAATAGAAGATAATGGCTACTAAAGAGTTTGAGAACCTCTGTCTCATGACTAAGATCAGAGAGTGATCCGTTCAAATAAAACCAGCTGATGCAATGAATTGTGGCAAGTACTAAATTTTGAGTACTCAGATGTTATGGAGCTGGTTATCCCATGAAGAGATTTTAATTCTTAACATTTCGATTTTAATTAAGCTGACAAATTTAGCTGTGCTTTAAATCCAGAATCAAAACAGCAAAGCAAATGAAGACAGAACAACATATTACATGATGACACTGCTCAAGAACTAAAAGTGCACTTACCTCTGGGAGGGTTTCTTATTCCAAGAAGGAATGTTGAATGCTGGCATTAAGATGTTAAGTCTGCTGGCAAACACTTGCAAAAATACTTTGCATGCAAAGTAAAGTAGCAAGAACCTTCAGCCTATACCCACTAGAGGGGCAGAAATTGGCAGAGGAATATAAACCCAGATGCATGCACTATCACAAACAGAGACAAGCAGAAATGTCTGTTTCAAGAAGAGGGCACTACAAGAACTAGAGATTGACAAGTCCTGACGGCAGAGACAAGAGAAGAACACTGAAGAGCAAAGTGCAAGCATCAATTATGTGGTTAGTTTGCATTGTTTTTGAGTGACAAAGAGAAATATTCTACTGCCCTGTTATCAGAGGAATCACGGAGGCCGTTTAGTGAAGTCTGAAATGGGATACTACAGCCTTCCTACGTAGTGCCAGGTACTGGACCTCCATCCACCCTGCTCTGGGAAGTCGATTTGTAAGGATGAGAGGGCAGTTCCAGTTAGGATCCCTAAGCCATTAAGGTAAGCTGTTTATAGGCTAAATCAAGTTTACTTAGATGTTCACACTCAAACCATCAGTTAGCTTTCAGAACTATGATCATTTATCACTTTGGGGAGCAAAGCTAACTGCTTTATGATGCCATCTATCACACCTTGAAGACCATCTTAAAACTCTGACAAAAAAGCCACACACCCAAAAAATCCTAGGAATCACTGACCATTTACGCTGTATCTCATCATAGTTGTCAGCTGCTTCTTTGTCTTGCCATCAGCACCCAGCTGCAACACACCCAATACTGATGCAATCCCATGTGGAGAAACCACAACATTGTCCTGAGGTTTAGTTTTCACTATCTGATTGAAGACCTGGATCCCAACATCAGAGCTCAGTTCTTCCAGAGGATAAAAACTGAATTGGCAGCATACAGATGTTAAAGTCCCAAGAATAAAGAGAAGTGGGAAGTGCCAGTTCATGATTCCTGTTTGAAAGTTACCTGCAGAACAAGAGCAAAAAGGTTAAGCCAGCTTGCATAAGTATGGCATTTTTTCTTTTCAACTTATTTAGCTAAAGAATAGACATATCTTAGGACACATTCCAGCCACCATTCACTTAGTTCTAACAATAGGATTCATACTTGGATTTTACCATGACTAGTATTTCAAGCTGAGGTTTTGCTAGAAACAATGACAAAATAGCTAAATAGACTTTTAAAACCAAAATCAGTTATATTTGTTTCAGAAAAATGCAACCTCAGATTTCTCTTTACGCTGCCCTTTATGATAACTTAGTACTAACATACATGCCGTGGTACAGTCTCTCAGAACAAGTGATGTGCTGGTACATATCAGACATTTTCTGCAACAAACAGGACCATGTATACATACACAAACAGACCTTCTGCTGTGGGAAGCTACACTTACACAGAATAGAAAATTAGTTGCATAACTGGCATTTTCACAATAGGAATGTAGCAGGAAGATTTTTAGAGATTAACTTTGGATTTTAGGCTGTACTCTTTCATACAAGAAAATTCAGGAGCAATGACTTCTCTTCAGACCTGCAAGCCAACATGTTCCCCACTGCGGTAGTCCAAAAAAGCACCTAAGTGCTACTCTCCCAAATACAGTGATGAGCCAACTGGTTACCCAGTACAGAGGCTAAACAGGTTGCATCAAGTACACAACTAATTAAAATGCCATTTGTATACTACATGTGGAAACTATGAATAGGTCCCTCCTCCTCCTGAACCTTCTGATCATGTAATTGCAGACTTGCGCTCTGGCTCACAAACTACACTAGAGCTCAGGCCGGCAGAGACACATTATTCAACCAGAGAATATTTCAATTTACACTTTATTTCAACAGCCTGCCTCCCACTTGTAAGTAAGGGTATAATGCACCTAGAAGCTCTGCCATTGCACAGCCTACCTACGCTGCAAGTCAAGCCATGTTGGAGTGCTCTATTATCAGAAAACCAGCTGGTGTTTTCATAAATTCATTTAATCATCTTTTAATAGCATACACTTTAACTGCGCTAAAAAGACTTGAAAGTTAACAAATTCAGTAATTCCATTTTTCTCCAAGGCTATAACACTTCAGGGGACACCATTTGCTGTTGCAGCACAGAAGAAACCAAGTGCTGAACAAAGGAATCAAGAAGCTGCAAGATGTCATTCTCCCTCCAACCCAACTGCATTAGTGATTGTGTGACCAGAGGAACTTGTGGGGCAGATTCAGGTTATGTAAGAAAAGACAAAAAAACTCCCTCAAAAGCTAAAAAGGCCCCCTTATAAAGAGGATGCTCCTCGTAATTAATCTTCCCACTTTTTCCTCTCTTCCCCCCAGTGCTCGATTCCTTTGAAAGCAGCCCCATCTCTGCCACCAGCCCCAAGCTTACTCCCAAAATGGAGCTGAACCTGACTAGCTGCAACTGATAGAAGTGAAGGAGAAAAAATACAAGTTTAGCCTGACCACATTAAAGTAGGTTACATGAGTCACACTTCCTAGAAAGTCTCATGATTTGTCCTTGATCTCACACTACTGGCTAGAGCAGGAAGCAGCCATGGAAAGGTCCAACAGCTTGACTGGAAAAGTGAACTCTCATTCCCTGTGGTTTTTCAGGAGCAAATACTCTCGGAGTTTCAACAGTAATATATATTAGACACCTGAAAACTCAAGCTTGCTCTCAAGAGGGAAGACCCTCCTTCTCCCAAACAGCAGCAGTAGTAATTCCTAGTAGAAAGCGAACACGCCTTGCTGCTCAATCATAAGCAGGTTTTCATTTTAAGTAGGCAGGTGTGTGTGTGTGTGTGTGTGCGCGCACGCATTTTTAAGGGACTATTATTGTGTTGACCATCTCTGTTGACTATCTCTTCTTCCTACTGAGAGGAAACAAAATCAGTACTTAACGCCAGCGGTTATAAAACTTCAACCATTACCTAGTATGTTAGCAAAACACTTAAGATTCTTAGGTAGGCTTACATATAATCAAGAAAACAGCTCTTGGCGGTGCCACACAGGCTACCACACATGGCAACTGAGACCAGCAACAGCCCCAGACCACGCCACTGCACCAACCACACCATTTAAGCTCCTATTTGTTCATCCTGCTTTTAACAGCAGTTCTGCCTGACCCAGCCTGCAAACCAGACGGGATTCAGACATTTTCAGTGCACCTACACTTGGCGTGCTACATCAAAGTCAAACATTTCTCTGTCCTTATACTACCACATTGTGTTTACACTATCCTGCAAGGCAAGTTCTCTACTTCAGTGGCAACAGGCTCCTCCCGGACCCTGAAGAGATCCCAGCTATGAACGGCCTTGCGTTTTCCCAGCGAGATGGCTGAAACCTTGTCAGGATGCAGTCCCTGACTCTGCTCCCACAGCCAACCCTACAAAATTTTTATTTTATTGATTTTATGTCAGTGAAGAAGCCTATAACCTCCTGATCCCAGTTTCCCCAGGAAGCTGCATGCTCACCTACCCTCTCACTCCTGCCATGCCATTAGAAAGGGTTGTTCTCCCTTTCAGGGCACAATCTCTAGCAGATATCTACAAATAAGTGGGAAAAAATGCAGCGTTCTGAACATGGGAAGAGTAAATCCTTCTTAATGTTAGTTAAAGCATTCACGTCTTGGCCCTGCTATGCCCATTGTGCAGCATAATCAGATAGCTGAGAAGCTAATTTTAACTTTGAGCAGAAGTGGCATTCATGTGTTATGTTTCTGGCATGGATCTCAGTATAGTCAACCTTTATACATTTCAGTAAAAAGAAGTGCATTTGCATATCCTGAAAGAAACAAACAGTTTATGTACAGTGCAAAAAGGGAAAAAATATAAAAGCATGTAGGATGTGTAGAACAGAAAACACAGTTAACCTGCTATAGAGAATATCAACAAGCTTTCAACAAGCTTTCATAACTCTGAAGCTAAAAACCTCAGTGATAGTTAACTTTTAATCTAGTGCTCTAAAAAGACAAAAACACAAGCTAGGTCTATGACCCTTGTATTTTTACAATGTTAATGAGTAGGTGCAAGGTGGATAGATAAATCAATCTTCATGGGTGGGGCTTTTTGCAAGACAGTGGACTGAGAAAATGCTCTCTACAAGGTCTCCTACCCACATTTGAGTTTGAGAACTTACAGGAAGGGCAATGCCACACAACTCAGTTACACACACACACACACACACACTTTTCTTGGGGTCATTATTAGCAAAAGGATAAATCACTCCTCATGCCAATCCAACACTCAACCCTGATGCTAAGTTTCTAAAGAAGATAAGTGAACATTATGTGTCAAGCTGCACAAGTGATGCACCATGTGCACAGGAGGCACATCAAGAAGCCCATTACTCCATGTGGCTTGCTGAACACCACCATACCCAGCCCTACACACCATCCTAAATCAGTAATTGCAGCCTATATCAAACTCCAAGGCCTAGCTTAAGATGCTATGCATTTTTAGGCAATTAGCCCAGTTGGATACACAACTTTCTTAGGAAAAAAAAGAAAGGAACATTGCAGTGCATCATATCTGAACCACTCTATACGTTTTGGATTATTTCTTCAACCTACTAGTCTCTAGATGCTCTAGTTGTCTGCTGGCATTGCAGACAACTAACCCCCGCGTATACTGGGCAGAGCACTCAACTCTAAGCTCTGCAACTTACGTCTCACGCATCACACATTTTCTTATTTTTATTTGGGCTGAAGCTATTATGCAAGTCTTTTAAGTCAATGGAAAGGCTATAAGGTCTTCAGAATGCAGTTACTAACTTTGGTACAGAAGCAAAGACACATTAATATTGTTTGATCTGGGTATAGAAAGACATTTGGTAGAGCTGGTAGACGTTTTGTCTTCAGCCCAGGGAATGAAAAGCTATTTGAAAAATGGAGATTCGCCCACAGGAAAGAATTAGCTTATGAACGACTGTCTTCAGAAAGCCACTTTGCTCTTTTGCAAGGATCAAGGAAAATTCATGTGGTTCAAGGTCAGAGGCAAAAGACTGAAGTGGAAAAAGACACAACCACATTTCAAACACAGATCGTGAGCTGCAGGAAGGGCCTATTTTGAATAGTCAATTTAAACTAAAGAACTTTTAAGTAGATGGAGAAGAAACAATGCACTGTATATACATTTCTAGATCTTCACATCTATTGCGGTAAGTACAAAAGTATTCTAGATTCCAAATGTTGCTGTTGAGGTGATGATTCAAAATAAATAAGCTGTAAGCCACAAGGTTCATTTCATTTTGCAACTGAAAAGATTCTGCCAACTCTTTGAAGGCAGATCAAGTAGGCTTAGACACTGGGCTTCATTTCTCTGAATAGCTGTAACCAAAATAGCAAATAGCAAAGTATCAAGTAAAATCAAAAAGCAGTCTTGCAACATTGCAGTTCTTAGCTGTATTGAGCCCCAAAAAGCTTGGGGCTCATGAGAGCGGCTGAAAAGCACTGGGCAGCCTGGGCATCCAGAGAAACTCAGCCCAGGTCAAGCTACCAGAGACTTCTCAGACTGGGATACTCTTGTTTTCTCCTCCATGCCATCTGTGCTCGCAATTTTGAAGTTTTATTTCAACTGGCATGTGAGCTCAAAGGAAGTTGCTTCACTTCAGGCATTTAACTAACTCTTTCCAGCATGACTGAATAAATACTCAACTGAAGTTGTTAACAGTTGTTCAAGGGGCTGGCTGAGCACACAGCAATTGCTGCTTCACAGCACTGAATGAGACCACGCTGGTTGCAAGACCCACATGCTGGGTCTTGTTCTTCAGATGATGCAGACACTTGACAGCATATTAAGAAACTCAGGCCCGTTGGTAAACTTTTCCTCCCCTCCTCACAGGTGTTCACAATTCTTCTGAGACTCTAGAACTCCATGCTCTGCTACTTCCAAAGATGCTTTCAAAATTGGAACACCAAGACCTATGTTCTGAGAGCAAGCGTGTTCAGAAACTGCTTCCTCCATCGAGCACCAGACAAGACAAAGCAGAACTGCTGGCAATTCAGCCTTCCTCCAGGTTCTCATCCTCAGTGCTGGCTTTTTTTTTTTTTTTTTTTTTTGTCTAACAACAACTTTTGGTGTCACCTACTTTGAAGCAGAAAAGGAAGCAGATCTACCTCATGCACTAATGACAATACACATGCTATATGAACATGCCAAGTCACAAAAACATAATACAAGAGATTTTTATTATGCCTAGAAGGTTTAGTACAGCTGTACTTACATCTTAGTGTTACAAAGACGGGATGATTGTTGGCTTTCGGACATTTTTGAGCAATTCAGTGCTCATATTGCTAATTGAAGAGCAAAAACTGCCAATGACACAAGATAAATGTGTCTTATAGAGAGAAGCTGCAAGACTTTTCAAGTATTTGGTATATTAAAGGTACTGGCTCAGCTTCAAGCATTGCAGTCAACTTTGCACGTAAGTGCAGAGAGCAGTCTAGGTTCTGAGGCTCTTCTCTAGCCACCTTAATGCTTTCTCTGCTATTTCTAATTCTCTCAGTTCATTATTCCACTTGTGTTTGTTTCAAAATGGACTGTCTCCATCTGGAAAGCCTCCCTTTCAGCTTTGTCCAACCAACTTCCCCTGCCAAGGAGGAATTTCCCAGTAGAGCTCTAGCTTGTAAAACTGGCCAGCCCCAGATAGTAACCATCTCTTTGTCCAAGCAGAATTCCCATGTGAACAGAAAGTTAAATAGCTCTTTATGAAGAGCCCTGACCACCACTTCTTGAGATCATCAGTCTACCATGAAGGACAGACTGACACGCTGCACTTCAGGCTTTCTGTAGCCTCAGAGTGCACCCCGTTTATAAGCCAGACTGCTTTTCCCCACAAGCATTTTCTTTTACAATGTTTACATTGTAGTGGTTAACTGCACTACACGAAATGGGGTCATCATAATCTTAATAGAGACAATTTTCAATATCACCAATTGAGACGGAGCTATATTACAGCTACGTAAGCACTATTAAGAATTTAAAGTATGTACTAGATATACATAAATGAGGAACATAAGAAAAAACAAATGATACAAATTCCTAATTAAAAACAGCCCACTTCAGTTCTGCTTCATGAAGTAAATATACACTCTGCTGATACTAAGCAGGGGGATTATGGAGATTTTTCTAGGAAATTATAGTTCTACCAGCATTTTCAAATTATATCTGTATCCTCTTAGTAGTTGTTGCATCTCTCAAATAAGAAAGTTTCTGTGCATTAATATGCTTGTTTAAAATAGTTTCCACAATTCTTTAAGATCTGTTCTCAATTCCTACAGTACCAGGTAAATTAAGGAGAACTATGACTTTAATTTACTGATGTCCCTTTATTAATGTGGCTTTGCTTTTCCCAAGTTCTTTATGCAACATGGTTATTTTACCATAATGAAGAACCAGCATGAAACACCCAGCCCATCATGATTAATGCCGCAGAACCAGTTTTCCAAAAAAGACGCAGCACAGCAGTGTTTCCCAACACGGGAGCAAGGCTCTACTCTAGTAGTCTGGACCTACCCCAGGAGAATAAAAGACAGGCAAATGCTTTAATCTTTGAACTAACATCTATCAGCAGGTTCATAACCCAGCCTCCTGGAGGAGATTCAGTGGAATAAAAGCCCCGATGGAACGAGCGTTCCCACATTGACTATACATTAATAACACTCTCTATGCAAGTACATGTTCATTAAGAACCAAAGGCAAGTCTACAGTACTGCAAGCTCCCACTAGCAAGGTACAGGATATTTAACTCTTGGCTAATGGGCTACACAAACACATACTTGGAAAGTCACTCCACTGGAGCTACCAAGGGCTGCCTACTTACCAATCCCCCCACCACCTTCACCTTATTCCCTCTTGGCTATGCTATTTACCCTCCTTTCTTTCCAAAAGGAAATGGGAAGAACACAATAGCTTTTGTCCATTTTCCTTGCTACAAAACTGCTGAGATAGGACCTTGACTTCTCAAGCCCAATAGAAACTTGAAATTTGCTAGTTTTGTCCTCAGGTAAATTTTAATCCAGTGGCCAAGCATATGTGCCCCATTTCCTGCACATACCAGGCAGAGAGAGCAGGAATAGCCCTGTGCAAAAGGGCTCCATGAAGTAGCTGCTTGGGCCTGTGTGAAGATCTATGTTTGCAAGTGACTGAATATTGAGCACATTTCTAGTACACATCCTTCTCTCCCTTCCCGTATCAGGAGCTTTAAACTACTGATACTTAGAGAATAGAGAACCAGCAGGCAACGAAAATTCTTCATTAAAAAGTGAGAGTTAATGGCACAGAATCAAATCCCCAAACTGAAGGTGAGTGGGTCAGTGAAACTTTGCCAAGGCACTCAAGCTGTTACATAGCAGAAAACAGGCATCAGATTCCACAGCTTTAAGTATTAGTTTATCCTTTAAAACAACTTTTTCTTTGATATTAAACAGCCCCCTACTAAGCCCGCCTCCTATCATTCCCCATCCTAGGGTTAAGCCTGCGTTTGCAGCATAAACTGAAGTCTGAGCTTTCTATGTAACAATAATTTTCCTATATTTCTGAGAAATTAAGAGATGTACAAACACCCCAGTGAGCACATCAGTGTTTCCCACTCTTTCCTACAAATGTAAGGCCTTGGCTACAACAATGTTGGTAGTTTTATACAGTTACGCCGCTGTGCTGTACTGCATTCTGTTATACTTTTATTTCATCATAAAATAAATCGGAATAACTCTAGTACTTCTGTTAATCAAAAAAAAAAAAAACTTTTGTTCTTACACAAACTCATTGATATCCAAGGCCTGAAGCTTAAAGTTTTAACTAAGGAATCCCACCATGAGTCTTCTTTCCGATAGGATTGAGAGAGTTTAGGAATTCTATTCTGCCCATTACTTTGCAGTTGGAGATCTGCCAATGTGATAGGCAACTTCCCTTGGTATTTTTAAAAGTCACACTGTACTTTCACCTGTAGATAGATCTTCATGGTAGATGTTTAGAACCTCCTATTCCCATCTAAAATACTAAATCAAGAATGTAAGTTTTCAGTGCAACTTATTTTAAGTATTTTCATCCTCAATTTCAAGATTAAAAAAAAATAACCAATTTCCTGAATAGAGGATGGCTTCACTGACACAGATCTGGGTGCACAGAAACTTCAGACACACGACTAGATGCAGCAAACATTTCTCAAGCATATCAGAAGTTGAAAGGTATCAGAGGCTAAGCCTACCCACACAGAGGGTATGTGTATCTTTTTTCTTTACAGCATACAGACATTTCAATACATTCATCCTTATCCCCTCCCCAACTTTGGGAGCTGGACCAGTGGACCACCCAAGCACCAGAAAGCACACGTGCCGACCAGCAAGGATGCAGGGACAAGGCACTGCTCCAGGCCCTAGCCTACATTCAAATAGCCATCTGCAAGAATATTCTCATTAACCAGTTTAAGAACATTAACAGCTATTAAGCAAAACCATTTCAGATGACATACTCCTCATTAATCTGAGCTCAGTTCTGCAACCAGCTAATCCCACCAGCTTTATCACAGGTTTCTGGGAAGGCAAGAGCTGAATTTCCATGGTGGGGAAGCAGAAGAAAACATGAGCAATGCAAAAGAGCCCTGGGAGGGACAGATCATGATCCGGTGTATAAAACCATCTGATTCAGTTCAAACAGAGACCACACGCTGGGAGAAGCCTCCACGCAGCTCATCGCTATTTTGTGATGCAGATGAGGAACCTCAGAGGAAGTCGCAAGCAGCCTCCTAAGCTGAGCTGCCAAAGCAGCTGGGGACCCCAAGCCTGCTTCTCTGCTGAGAAAGGAGCACGAGCCACCACTTCTTCTGCAGGGCTGGGACACACTGCGAGATGAACACACACAGCTAAAGGGTAAATCCACCAGCTTCTACATGAGACTTCTCAAAGGCCTTTCTTCATTCCTACACAAAAGAGAATGCAAATGGAAAGACTAGAGGTACATCCAGGTCTCCTCTTGCTTTTGTGTCTGTCATTTGTCACTGCCAGTGCAGCAATTTGCCCCTCTCCTACTGGAAAGCAAACAAACCAAGCACTACACAAGAACCACCACAATCTACCTCCTTCCCCCCCCCACCACCACCCAACCTTGGGCCAACAGGACCTTGCAGTTCAGACCAGGCAACACAGTTGTCCCACTGTCACAGTAGCAGAGGATCATCAGTAAATGCTGCCACATGCTCTTCTGCAGGGATAGAGGTGTAAGTTACTCAAAAAGAAAAGCATTTAAGAAAGCAACCCTTGGCCAAAGCTACCTAGCTGAAGAACGGTTATCAGGTGCAAATCAACTGAAGTAAGAGAAGCACTGAAGATGTGCCAAGAATTTCTCAATATTGCTCCACAGGCACCACTGTAACCTACAGCTTACAAACCATCTGCTGGACGCAGACATTTCTCACTGACCAACGCAACAGCGTTTACCTGCACTGAGCCCACTACATACACACAGCCTCAAGCAGGGGTCTTCTGCTGCAGGCCACTCATCCTGGAAGATATTTGCTCTCGTGGTCACCAGAAATCAAGAAATAAAACCTCAAGCTGCGGCTCCTGCAGTCCAGAAAGAAGAGAACAGGCAGCTACCTGCAGCATCACATTGCTAACAGTGACCAGCAAGACAGATTTCTACTTAGGCAGATTGAATCAGAAGATTAATGTACGCTAAATATACTACCAAATCATTTAAAGTAGACACAAGGATATATGTTACCTCAAGACTTCAGCTGCAAATATAAGGCGAGCGTCTTTCTGGTAGACATTAAAGGCAGACATTGAATCATGGACAATTAAGACGGAGTAATTGCTAGAAATTGCGCATTGCTAAGATGCTGCCTCCATAAGCAGAGCTAAAGGCTAAATAGAGCATTTCAGATCCATCATACGCAACTTCAACTAAAGCTCAAACTAGTGTTGCCACTAAAATTGTCCCATCCTCCTCCTCCTGTCCATGCCTCCTGCTTTGCCAAGAACTCCTCCTTGCACTGGCAGAAATACTTGTGTAGCTGAGCAGGGAGGTGGATCAGGCCTGAAAAAGCAGCTTCTCAGCACCACACCACCTCAGCATCTGCACAGCCAGCTGTGGAGTGCTGTCACCTTCAGCACCTTGTCTCTTCCTATCCCATCATTTTAACCTGCAGCAAGGGGGACCTGAACATGTACATGGTTAAACATATTGAGCTTCCTCAGTCTTCCACCTGTGAAAGTATGACGTGTTAGAAAACGTTCTTTAGAGGGGAAAAAAAAAAAATGTTATTAGTAACATTAATCTTGAAGTTCTTATGTAGAAGGTTGGCTCTTCCACACTAACTTCAAAGCAAAAAAGAAGAAATTCTGTGCATAACTCAAGCCCTGCTTAGTCAAAACTGGTCTGTAGTCAGCATAGGCACAAGGAATTACACGCTGCTTAGAGGCTGATACTTGGACAGTGACTGTGCTGGCACAAGGTAAGCAATGTTTCACAGGTGATTGGAAGGATGCCCAGAGGCACGCAAAGATGACAGCCTCCCGTAACGCTTTATGGATTAGTGATGATTAATCCATCTTTTCTCTGCCCTGCTCTAAAACCTTTGACCCTAGAGAAAAAGTCAAATCCAGTTAAGCAGAGCAACTGCCTGGAAGTGTTCTGGTGACCAGGCTGGATTTCCCCCTTGCTAAGGGCATGGCTCTCATGCATGCGTGTGGTTAGGCAATCCAGGCTGTCTAGACAGTCCCAACTTAAGATTCCAAGGAAAAAATCTTTCATCAAGTCGCAGCTCTCCCAGCAACACTGCCATTGCTTACCGAGAGGCACAAACTGGTGGCCCAAGCCAGGTAGATGCAAACCCTGCCACAGCTCCATCTAAACGCCTCTTGCTGTAGGAGGATGCAGTTCACGTGCACCTCTACTCTGATTCCTAGCAAAAGTGCGAGCTGGTTATTTTTATAGGCACACACATACACACTTTAATCTGGTCTAAAAACTGCCCAGCACAGCTAGTGCCTTCGCTGTTTGGTACTTTTCTGCCTAGCAGCGTGTTTGTTAGGAAGCTTTAGGAGTGGAAATCACTTAGCTGTGCAGAGAGACCTGTACTCAGGTCTCTCCATGCCGCTAAGATGTGCTGTTCTCCTGTTGTCAATGACAACACCAAGCAGGAGCACAACATTTCTGCGTACACCTTTACATGAGAGGCACTGCAGACTGCTGCTGTTCTCTTTTTGCTCTGACATGAGTCTATTTCATCTCCCACATGAGGCACATCGATCTAGGTGCAGGCAGTTCTCTATAGCGATGGTCGTAGCACCACCATCCTAGATAAGCAGGTTTTCCACAGCTTAAGAGCGCTCTCAAAGTTTTCTGACAGATCATTTGATACACAGCTCATCCACAATTTTAATTGCAAGCTAGCATCCATTACACAAAGTTTGTTTCGGTGCTGCACTGCTGCCCTTCTTGCAGGTTCACCCAGTGCCACAAGACGCTGAAATCCCTCGCTAGCACACCCTGCACGCACCCGAGCCCACGCTCGTGGCCACCGTGCCTCGCCACCCGCGCTGCCGCTCACCCCGCACACGCGGAGGGCCCCGGGGCGCAGAGCTGCCCTCTCGCCTTGCTGCCGCGTTCCTGCACACGCTGCGTCCCGGGGCAGGACACGCGTGGGGCCAGCGGCCGCCACGGAAAGCGGCTCGCGCGAGCCGGGGAAGGCGAGGGCAGCCGCTGCCGCTCAGAGAAAGCCGAGCGGGAGGGGAAGTCATTTCCCAAGGCACTTTGGAGAATGAGTGAATCAGGTTTCCGCTTCAGGAAGTTGCTCAAGAAGGCAACCAACCCCGCAGAAGCCAAGCCCCGCGCGCGTGGGGCAGCGCCGCGGGAAGCGGCGGCCGCTAGCCCGACTTGTAGGAGAAACCCGACATCGCGCCCCGCTGCCCCCTCGCCAGCCCCGCGGCGCCTCCAGAGGCGTGACCGAGCCCCGGCACTGCACGGCGCCGAGCCCGCGCGAGCCGCGAGGAGAAGCGGGAGCCGCTCGCTCCGCCGAGGCGCCCAGCGCGCCCGCGGCGGCTCCCGCATCCCCCGGCGGGCGCCGCCAGCACCGAGCCGCCCTCCCGCCCCCGCTCCCGCGCACGGAGCGGCCTCTGCCCTCGCGCGGCGCCCCCGAGCCGCCCCGGCCCCGCAGCGGAGCGGGGCGCCGCGCTCACCTCCCCTCAGCAGCGGCGACCACAGCTCCGCGCGCGGCCCTGGGCTCGGCAGCTCCGCTCGGCCGCGCCGCCGCGCGCCGCGTTTATAGGGCCCGCGGCCCGCCCCGCCCCGCCGAGCCCGCCCCGCCGCCGGGAGAGCCGCCCGCGGCCCCGGCCCGGCCCGCGGCCCCCGAACCGCCCACGCGCAGCGCGGCCTCGGCGCGGGGCAGCGCGGCCTTTCCCTCGGCGCTCTGGGGTCTTGTCGATGAAAACAAGAAAAAAAAAAAAAAAAAGCTGCAGCGTGGCGGGGGTGGCAGCGCTCCGAGGGCTGCCCTGTCCCGGGGAGCATCCTGGTGTCCGTGTCCATCGTGGTGAGGCTCTGCTTCAACATCAAACACTCACCTGGCTCCATCCTGCTCGTCGCAATCAAAAATACCCTCTCTTCCCACCATGATGCTTCTTGCCCTTGCTGCTGCAAAGAGGGTCCCATTCCTTTTCCATTTTGTTTATTTTTAAGCCTTTTGTGCAATGATCTCGGCACTTCCTTGGCAGGGACCCGTTTTGGGTGTCAAGTTTTCTGTCACGAACACGCGGATATCTGGGCAGACCTGTTGGATGTCTTACCCAATGGTCTGGCCTCATGAAAACTGCATGCAAAAACGTTACAGAGTGGTTTTAGGAACCTTTCGGTGCAACAGGGCTGCCAGCAAGCAGGCCGAAGGGCCAGGGCACGGCCAGCAGGTCTGCACAGGTTGGGAGGGCAGAAGCCCAGCCAAAGAGCAAAGATTTAGGCCAGCACAGGACCCCGGCGCCTCGCGAGCCCAGGCTTTGCAGAGGCACTCGGCATAGGCCGTCTTCGGGCGGAAAAAGCACTGATAAGGGCAGCTCCCTTCCAAACACGCTGCTCGGAGAAGGTGCTCGGGTTTGTGAGCACCCGCTCGGGGCAGCACGGGACCAAGCGGCAGCGAGGTCACAGCGGGCAGCCACTTGTCCACCCGGCCAGAAATCACTGTTTCCTCCAATTAATGAATCACCTGAAGTGAACGAATTGGTACCCATTAAGTAGTTTACTACTAACGCTTTTTGGAAAGACTGAGGCATCATAGCTATTGTTTTGCATCAGCCAAGCAAATTTGTTTGTGGAAATGCGAGCAGCAGGGCAGGGTAGCTGCACAGAGGAGTTCTGGCGGATGCTCTATCCCGCTGTGGCCGGGAGGAGAGCAGTGCTGCTCCCTCCCCTTCTCCCGGCCGCCCTCCGCTTCCCGGCAGGCTCTGAGCCTCACCTGGGCCGCCAAGCGCTGCTGCTCGCCCTTTTGTGATCCATCTCAAGCTGGCAGGGGAAAAAGAAAGAAACCTAAATTTATTCTCCAACGTAGCCTTCTGAGGGGCCTAACGAGGTCTGCAGCAGCCAGGCGCAAGGCTGGCGCAGCTCACCTTGGAAACTTAGCCATAGGAGGAGGCATCGCGGGGTTTGGCTCGGGGCTGTTGCCAAGCACATGCATGGGATGCACTTGGTTGCTGTTAGAATTCGCTTTGCACATAAGTAGCTGTGCGCAGGGCCGCACATTAATTAAGGATGCATACATAAAAGCGATCCCCGACAAGCTGCGTGCGCTGCGAGGCTTTATTTGGAAGCACATGGGCTCTTCAGATGGGATCTCACCTTAGAAAGGGCAGGTTGCAAACCAGACGCCAAGCTGCTAATGAGGATACAGGAAATCTCATCAGCTTTTTCCACTGGCAGTAAAATCTCTCTTCTCACAGAGAGGAAGGCTGGTGTTTTCCTGCATGGTTTACACTTAAAAGAGGAAGATGACAGGCAGAAAGTCATGGTAAAATAGAAAAACTCCCTCAAACATGAACAAGCCTAAGCTTGACAAAATAGGCTGCAGTTTTAACGAGCAGCTTAGGAGAAGACAAAAGCAGAGGCCCTTAGTGAAAACTACTGTCTTTTGGGGCTAAAATTTTTACAGCATCATTTTTCAAGTAGTTCAGGGTGGGAATCCTATATTTAAAAGTGAAAGAAACTTCACAGTTGCCATATCTGTTTTATAAAGCCAAGAGTAAAAAATATGTTAAAAGTGATAAGCCTATAGTATTTATTGTTTCATGTATAGTTTTGACAGGTTGCCAAAAGAATGGTGCTACTATACAGAGAGTGAAAGAAATGCCATTTTCTTTGCTTTAGATTGTTATAAGCAAGCGTGCTTCACAAGCCCCCAGATGGTTTTTATAACCCCTTTAGGGGCTGCAACGCATAGACTGAGAAATACTGATTTATATAGCAAACTCCACTCTCATTGCTGGCAAAAGTTATTGTTTTGTATACATACATATACACAGTGGCTGAATATAAATGAAAACCCAAGAAATAATGAGATTCGAGGCAAAATATGCCTCCAGCTGTATATTAAGTTGGATGAAATTTCCCTAAATTTACAGTGCTGCAAGCAAAAGGAATATTTGGCCCTAAATCCCTTAGATGAGCTCTGGATTGAGGATTTGAAAAGCTTGTGCTTGGCTTCACCTGAAAACACTGTAGTTTGCTGGCTGCTTTTACTCAGTGACAGGAAAAAGAAAATATTTCCCAATAGCAATGCTCCTATTTATTTATTGGCTTTCAATTGATTTACCTAAAGCGATTTAACGAAAAGAGTCGGTGACCTGGGTCGTATCAGGCTTGCAATGGAAACCCCAAAGCAGGTCATCTTAGCTCCTCGGTGGGAGTGACTGTGAGATGTTTTGAGCATGTTCAGTAGATGGCTGGAGTAAACAGTGCATCCAGTTTTTACTTTATTTTTGGAAGGTCAGTTGGCTCTTCTCTGTTTCATTTATTCGGGAGATATAAGGCAATTCTTACTGAACAAGGGCTTGCTAAAGTGTGTCAGGGGCTACTACAAGTCCATATCCCTCGGGTGACTAAAGCCAGGCTTTTTCCCTTGCCTGCAAGTCCTTTGGTTACAGTGTCACCAGTGTCCACTCACCAGGCAAGCGTCCTCCGAGCTGCTACCAGGACTCTCCTGGGTACAAAACACAGCGGAATCTGTCCCAAAACTCCCCTGAAGGAGGGTGTACTGCTCCTTTTGCCCTGTAACTCAGCAGTCAGATTTTTGCTCAGAACATAGAGGATGTAATTTTAATTTCCTAAATCCAGGAGAACTGATGGTGTTCCTGGGAGAGTTCTCTAGCCGCCGTGTCTGAGACTTTTCCTGGAGTAAGGGAGCGCTCTTAAATCTTTGTGTCAATGCAACTGATCAGACAGAAAAGAAGAATGTGACGCTGCAGCTTCCTATTTAAGTCATTTGGGAGGGTGGAGACAGCAGCTCCACTCCCTGCTTAGAAGAGCAGACTGCTTTTGTGCTTTACATTAATCAACCGCTGCATGAGATGCAAGAGCAATCCTGAGGCTGGACAGAGGACGGCTTTGTCCTCTGCATCCCCGCTGCTCTTTTACAGTGCAGCACCTTGGTGACTTCTTGGGACTCGTCTGTGCCCCTTAACTCTGCACTGACTAAAGCAGAAGCACCACACTCAACTTCCTTAGTATTTTAAATACGTAGATTGTGAACCTGTCAGTGCACAGACCTGCTGTGCCCAGCGTGCACGTAACTCCCAGCTCCCTCAGCCCCGACTCCTTCCAGCCCTGGAGAGGAGCAGCATTAAGAAAAGGGCAGCGAGCTGCTGCTTCCACATTACCTTCGATCTGCACAGCTGGAGGGGCAAAGCTTCTCGCCGAGCTGCCAGTTGTTCTTTGCACAGTGTGTCTGCGTGCTGTGACACAAGTGGCCAGAGCTGGCAAAGTCGCACTGCTGGCCCAACCATTCCAGCTCGCTTGGGCCATGTAAAGGGAGCAGGTGGCGAGCAGCTTCAGAGCCGAAAACGGGCACCAAATAGGGCTTGGCACGGGGAGGAGCGCACGGGGAGCCAGCGGGCGCTGTGAGAGGCCTGGTGGCACCAGCCCCAAGTGCAAACAGAGCAGCGGTCGCCCCAAGGTTGGCCATGGCCCTGGTGAGGCACGACCGTCCAGGAGCCAGGGGCCGCCTTGTCCCCGCACCGGGAGAGGCTGCGCTCGATGACGAGGGTGTCACAGGGGCACGACACGAGCCGAGGCTGCTCCTTCTGTGGAAAGGTGGCTGCCGCTCAAAGCTGGCAACGTTTGCTGTTGTAAATACCCTCTTCCAAAACCCAGGCTCCCTCGGCATCCGGCAAGGATGAAAGATCTCGTTTGAAAGACTTTGGAGCTCTGTGAAAACGCAGCGCCCGCGTCAGGCCTGACCCCTTCCGCGCGCGTGGGCGCAGCGCTGCCCCTCCTCTGAGGCGCGTGTCACAGAGACGAACCGCAGCTCGCGGGCCCGTCAGGTACCACCGCACACAAACAGATCAGTAGAGTGGGGAAGTGGCCTCTTCTCGCTATATATAGTGCCCCTGTCTCCTCAGCCCGTGTCACTTAGTTGTTTACAACTGAAAAGCCAAGTGAAATAAGATGGGTGAAAAAAGAACACCTGAACTCAGAAAAGGTGGTGAAAAGGCAGACAAAAAGGACCCCAGGTCCAAATAACCCAGGGATCTGCTTTCTACTTGAGCTTATAAGCAGAAGAGCACATTAAGGAAGACATTTCACCAACCACCCTGCGATTGGCACCAGTGCCAACGTGGGGCTGCAGCCTTTGGGGCTGGCTGGCAGGAGCCCAAACAAGCCCATCCTCTTCATGTGGCTCCTTCTCTTTTGCACCTGTCAGTGTGATCTGATGTGAAGACTTGCAGGGTTATAACTAAAAGAATTCTCACATTCATATTTCAAAGAGTGCTGGGAGGCCACACATACTTCTTTTACATTTACATATTTAAATCTATTCAAATTTGTTCCTGTTATGAATCATCATCTAATCATGATTCATCACCAGGGCTTATTAGCTTAAACGCTACACAGTAAATACTTGTAATGAGAAATACAAAATATACATGCCTTGAATATTCCATCAGTAAATGGATGACTTGCAGCAATAAATAGGTTTTCTGGCAGCTGCCTTCCAAGGAAAAGCAGTTCTGTTCCCATTTTACTGAAGGGCAGAAGTAGTAAGGTGGTCAATCCAGGGTTATTCTGGAAGCCAGTAGACCTGACCCCAGATCTTTAGTATTTCAACATAATTGCTAACCCACAAGGCCAGTTTCTTCCAAAACCAGATGTAAAAACAGCAAGTAAAGGAATAAGAACAAAGAAAGGATTTTTTGTTTTGCTTGATTGCCAATGAAGAGTAAAGAACAGAGGCATTAACAAAGCGTTTGCACATGTGATTCAAATTAGGGCGGCCAAAATGGCTGAGGACAATTATGCTTTTATTCTTTTCAGTGATATTTTCAAATTTGGGAAAGTTTTTCTTGTTATTGTTGTTGTGCCATTTAATGTAAATAAACCAAGTTTGGTGCCACCACCAAAATGACTCACTGCCCTAAAGAAGTTTGGAATTGTCAAAGAGAGGAAAAACATTGCTAAATAATATTACTAAACATTAAATCCGAGCCACATCAGTACAGATTATTCTGTGCTGGGAAGTGATTTCTCTACAGTTCAGAGGAAGTGCTCTCTAACAAATGGAAAATGAATTCTGTATGCAAAACCTATTAAATTCACTGCAGTTTTTGCTTGAGTACCAAATGAATAAAAACAAACAAAAGCTTTTGAATATGAACCAGAAAGAGGCAAAAAAAAAAAAAAAAAAAAAAGGAAAACAGTAGTTGGGCTTTAGCTGTAATCTACTGAGAGATCTGTGGTCTCTACAAATTTTTAGTTCTGGTCTTCAGCTGATACAGAATACCTCACTTATTCAAGATAACTTGATAACAACTTCAAGCATAGTGGTTATGAACTGTAGGTTTCTTACTGACCCATTGTACTGGAAACCCACCTTTGTCTAGACTCTGTCTAATCCAGTTTTCTGTATTTTAGTTTTTCATTTCTTTTAGCTGGGAAAAGAAAAAAAAAGAGAAGCTGCAGTAAATACAAGGGGGAAAAAAGGTGAAAGTATTTAAAATTTCAAGTTTCTATTCAGCGTTCTAGCATTTCTTCTAACTGAAACTTCACAACTTCTAATTTTAAAAATAATCATTTGTAAAACAAGCATTTGCAAAAGGTACTTGGCTGCCAGCTGTAATGAATACTCTCAGATTAGCCATTTTCCGAGGCTACGTGGATGTTTCCATACTTTTAGCTCTTAATACAATACTTTGCATTGTTTTCTCCTTGAATGGGGAATTCACAGCCTGAGTTAGCTTCACGTCAAGGTACGTTGCAGTCAGTTAAACAGAGTTTCGATATTTCATACATGAATTCTGGGGTATATTTGCTTAATCTATTTGCAGGCATAAATCAAAGAGTGACCTTTCTCATGACAAATAATGGGAAGTTGTAGAGGTGCGGCATTTGGACTATTTCCTGTATTTCACTGATAAGGAAACAATAAACAGCTAATATTCTTCCCAGAGATTTACCAATTAAGATTCCATATTTTTGTAGCTTTTGTTTTCCCATGCAAATGATTTTTGGGACTAAAAAGAATTTACATCCTCTCAGGATAAGATCCAAAGAGAAATTTATATTCTGCCCAAGAATTTCTAATCAATTGAAACGACTGTTCTCTTTCAGCGGCCTGCACAGATGGCCAAAGTTCAGGGTTTGATTTCAACCCACTCAAATGAATCAGCCTACTGCTAATAATTGCCACGAGTGCCTGACCTACTCAGCCAGCCTGAAATATCTTTAAAGTGCTATGTTAAGAGTCCAGAAGATAAATGCAATGGGCTTTGATTTCCCAAAGGTGCGGGCCACTGCCTGAAGTAACTGGCAGCTACAGGTGGTAGTCGCTGGCCACAGAGGCCCCCAGTTGGAGGTTCTGGCTGAGGCCTTGCTCTGTGCAGCCGTAGTTGCAAGCCTGGGCGCTGGAGCTGCTCCTCTGCCATCAGGCTATACATTACCCTACAGAATGGCTCTGCCTCCAAGTCCACAGGGACCAGTGGCCTTGTGCTGCTACTAGTGAATAAAAGTAGAAGTTTGTGGATTAATCAGATGGCCTGCTCTTGGGTGAGCTGCTGAAGGTGCAGGAGGAGGAGGCATCACCTTCTCATGCAAGCAGAGCTATTTCATGTGTCTGATTTCCCCCCAAGGAGCCTTCACAACCCAAGTCCTGGCCCAGCATAACTAGGAGAGCTGAGTGAGGGGTTCACGGTGTCTGAGGCAGGATCCTCTGCTCCAGGAGCAAGCCATTGGCCTCCTCCCTGCAGGCACCTGCAATCCAGTGCCCTGCTGTCAATTTACGGATCCTAACAGCTGTCCAGGGGAGCACTTGCCCTTTGTCGACTATATAGAGTCAGACCAGAGCAGCTCCTGGGCCTCTCTCTGGTGCCTGAAGACCATGAGTGCCCCTTCCCGCAGGGAGGACCTTACTGCGGCCACCCGTGTTGCTGTGGTTGCGTAGATGGTGACACCAGGCCCGCAGCCGTCGTAATGGTGCTTTGGGACACATTTCCATCTCCAGGATGTGTCCACTGTCTGCATTTTGCAGCCACATGAAAGCCACTGGGCTCACGGCCTAGCCTACGAAAACCTCAGGACTGCACTAAAGTCTCTGTCTTAGACCTTTCCCTTGGGTCAGCACCTATTTACAGACCTTTTTTAATGTGTTTCACAAACACATAGCCCAGCTGACTGGAAAACAAAGCTACCCCTTAACCAACACCGGACATGAGGAACCAGAGCTTGTATCGCGTCACCTCATCTAGAAGGACAAAAACCAACACGCAGGGCAGGCAGCTCTGCCCCGCACCGTGTGTTTCAGTTTGTCACAAGCACCCTTCGTAAGGGGGTGGCCATCATGAACCAATTTCCAAGGCTGATCTGTGCCCCAGGGCTACATA
Organism: Tinamus guttatus; assembly: GCF_059628265.1. Classification (NCBI taxonomy): domain Eukaryota; kingdom Metazoa; phylum Chordata; class Aves; order Tinamiformes; family Tinamidae; genus Tinamus; species Tinamus guttatus. The sequence goes on from NW_028288845.1 coordinate 1,116,461, forward strand.
GGCTTCCCCTTGCCACGAGAGAGTCCTCTTTCTCTCTCTTTTTTTTTTTTTTTTTTTTTTTTGAGGGCTAAAAATATATATAAATTTAATTTACAGCTTTTAGTTCATTCTACTTGAAGCTTTCCTCAGTCTACTTTTGTCAGCTGGGCCTTGTTGCTTTGCTCTCCAGCTCCGCAGGCTGGACCCAACGGGAAAGGCTCTAAGTCAGGAAGCCAGTGCAGTGGCAACAGTGTGCCCTGGCTCAGGCTTCCTCAGCCCGATGGGGCTTGACAACACTTCACAAGTGCTGGGTGCTGCAGGCCTGCGCTTTCCTTCGGCTCGACAGCACTTAGGAAAGCTGTCAGTGCTCGAGCAGAGGGAGCCACCGCAGACGTGCTGGCTTGTTTCTGCTTATCTGCTGAGTTTGCTGCTCTCAGAGATTTAAATCCATGGGTTAGGGTTTCTGCTACACTTTGCTGGAATGTAGGCAACAGGCCTTTCCTGGACAGTTGGCACCAATATCTACGTTTCTGTACGAGAATGCAAATGTATCTCCCTCTAGTCCCAGTGCCCGGAAGCAGTCAGTTATCTGCAATGCTGGTGGCATACTGTGCAGTTCAGAAGTCACAGAGCACAATTAGAACATCCACACAGCTTTAAAATGACTGCAATTAAGTTGCCCCATTGAGGATTTGCCTCCTCACCCTGAACAGGTGAGCAGTGTGTGCAGCAATCCGAGGCACATGCGTTAGCACTAGTCTGCACTCCCGCCCCGCAACACCAGAGAAAGGTATTTTGGGCAATTTGCCTGTTTTCAAGTGGGTCTGGGATAGTAAATCAGGTAACAGTAACCTGCATAAAGCAACTTCAGCTTTTCTTAGGAACTCCCCAACTCGTCTGCATGGTAGTGATATTGCCCATCACCTTTATGTCTACACACCGTGACCAGCATTTGTCAGATCGAACAATCACTCGCCTTGAATAAGTGACATATATCAAAGCATTATTTTTAATAACCTGCAAGAGAAAGGCCAGAAATTAGGCTTCATATAACTTTGAGACAGCTCACAGCCTCAGCACCTCATATGCATCCATTTCTTCTGAGAGCACTTTAAATTCCCTTTGGTTCCAGAAAACCTGCTTTTTCCCTGTGTCCCTGCTGGCCAGCATGCTCCTCCGTGGTGCTTTGGGCTCTGCTTTTCCAGGGTGGTTATTTCTCCCACAGTTTCCACAGTTTATCTCAATGAATCTTCATATAACTAATATCTTTAGCTTTTTTTTTATATTATGTGTTGAGCAACCTAATATTGCATCATTTGTAGTGGCTGCTGACCATCACCAGGAGCCTAGGGCTGCTGGGTATACTTTCTTTCAAAGTCAAAACAGAGACATCTCTATCCAACTTGAGTATTTCAGTCAACTACTGGAAGTCTGACCCCAGCCTTTTAGCACATGTAAAGTTAGTGTCAGGCAGTCGTAAACCAACACAGATTTTCACGTTTCAGAAACAGTGTGTTCAAACCAGGAGAGCAATGCAGGAGGGATGGAATTTAAGTTTTGCAGCATTTAGAATCCAGTTTGCATAGGGATAAATGGCTACCCAATGATCAAAGGCAGGGAATAAGAGTTTATCATCCATTTGCTGCATTCTAAACGAACAGAACACGTGAGAACAAACCATTGCACGATGTCTTTTAATCATTAGAATTGACTCATTTTGAAATGCTACTATTAACCAGATCTAAGGTGGATTACCTCTCTAGTAATAATCATCATACTCTCAGGACTAGCTTTTCTGGTTATGTGCATATGTGCCTGCACAAATTGAGCACGCTGTGTCTCTTGGCACTAACACAGCAACTGTGTTCACAAAACTGGCATCTGTGCACACACATGGCCAGCTAGACAACAGACTGGACTTGGACTGAGCACCCAATTTGCACACACAGATCCCTCTGAACAGTTGCCTCCTACTTACATTAAGTAACTTCTTGTCAAAACAGTGCTCATAATAGAGCAACACCAGCTAAAAGTCATTTCCAGATAACTTAGAATTGAGCTCACACGTAGCTTCGTGTAGCACCGGCAGTTCTTTGGGGTTTTGTATTCCCCTTTCTCAAGCACACTGCATTCAGTAATTAGCATCTTATATGAGGTTAAAGCAATTCTTCATTTATACCACCATCTTCCCAAGTAACTTTTGTATATTATTAGCAACACCTCTTCTTCAAGTAAGTAGCTTCTGTTGAAGGACCGGCTACCTCCCACTTGCCTCTGCAGCCAGCAGTGTCCAAGTGGGGAAACCCAAGCAGTGATGCTCTTCCTGCAGTCCCAACAGAGCACACAGCAATGGGCCACTCAGCACTCCTGTGACAGACTTCTGTCCAATTTTGTGTCTCTTGATTTCTGGAGCTAAGGAGCAGGGTAACTTCCCAATGAGAAATGGAATAATGTAAAATGCCTTGTCATGTTTTGGCTTGTTGTATTTTTCTTTTTGGAATTCATTTAATATAAGCTCTCTCATCATTGGCAATTATAGGAAGCTTTGCTGCGCCTGACTGGAAATATGTAAGCAGTCTTTCCAATATTGGACACCATAAGATATACTGTGACAGCAACATCTCTATTCACACTTCTCCAATACGCCCTTGATAAATCAACTCCTATACTTTCAACTCCTTTTCTGGATTGGCATTCAAACCCTCACTCGGTATTTCTGGAGTGTTAACAGCTCGTTCCCTATTCTTGGGGAATACTTAGTGAAGGTTCTTGAGAATAATCTCAAACACCTAGTGATCTGATCCCAGGGTGGTGCAAGTTTTCCACAGAGGCACTTGTGTAAACCACTACAAGTACTGCTGTGGCCATCACCCTTGCAACACTGAGATCTCCGTACGCTAAATGCTGTGGGAGATTAGAGATACTCTTACAAAAGACAAGGCAGAGAGGAGATGGAAGAGAAGTTTCAACAGAAAAAGAGCAGATGAAGAACTGAGGCACCCTTGGCTTTCAACCAACTATGCGGCGCAGTTGGAGCTAACATGTTCCACATAGACACATGACAGAATAAGGAGGTGGTACATTAAAGTCCTTAAATCTGTCAAAGAAGAAAAGAGTTTTTCTTCTGGATTATTACACAGACCTGTTTCATAATTCAGCAAAAAACATTCCAGTGGCCAAAGATTTAGTTAGTTCTTAGGACACTTGGGATCAGTGCCTGACCTGCCGACCAGCTCTCAGTGCAACGTTTAGAAAATCACCTTGTTTGCTTTGCTTTACCCCCAGCCTGCAAAACGGGAACAGTGCCTTTTCTTTACTGCAGCGTCAAACAACACGGGCTTAGAGTGTGGAGGTGCTCACACACCACATAGCCTATTACTGCTTATTAGCTGAATATTCCCCAGCTTCCTGAGCATTTTTTGATGTGTGCATGTAGCAGAAGGGAGCCAACAAAATGAAGCAATTAGTTCTGTGGCATTTTCAGCCACCTAATGAGTTTCTCTCCTGCTTGTCACACGAGTATTTCAGAAGGGGAGCTTGCGCTACCAGCACCCAGTATTTCACGCTTTTCCAGGCTGCAATTCAACAGCTGTCTCAATATTGCGGTTGGAGCCAACATAGTCCCATATAGATTTTCCTCAATATGTTCCCATTTTTAAAACCTTTGCCATAATGTTTTGCTATTCATGGCTTGATCATGGCTAGTTTTTCATCATAAATCTGGCATTTGAGTCTTTCTCCTGCGAATCTGAACTGGGGCTCTTTTAATGTCAACAAGATTCATTTCTATGAAAGCTCAGGTTTCTATCCCAGCACTTTCCCACTGCTCTTGCAAGCTGCACATCATGTGCTTGTTAGGCAGTTCACCACAAATATCGTACAGTGCACTTTTTGTTTTGCTTTCTAGGGGCAAGAAGGTATTATATTTATCACTAGTGTTCCATAAGGTTAGGCCACAGAAGCTGTCCTTAAAATGACATCTCTATGTACGATCATTGTCAGCATTAGTCTCCCCAAAATATCTCAGTGTATTTGGGATAAGCCTCTTTTTTCATTCCTGATGAACTAGTAAAAGGCCTACCAATGGAGATCTACACTGTTAAACTCTGATCTTTCTCTCCTATCCTTTGGCATGATTAAATCCATTATTCATTTCCCACTCATGTTCTGTCCTAACTGCATTACAAGCCCTAATGCCAAAGTACGTAAGAGAGTCTTGCTTCCTGCAATTAGCAGTTCCGACCATTGCCTGCAATAATTTTAAAATTAGACTGACAGCGTCTCTGTCACTTACAGAGAGATCAATATATTTTGAAGATTTGCCTCCCTGCTACTTTGCACATCCCACAAGCAGCAGCTCCTTTCCTTGCAGGAAGGAATCTCTTTGACACTTTTATCACAGTCCAAAAATGGAGCACTCCTACAGATGGTTTCATCTAAATAGCTTTCAGTTCTACACTTCTGACAGTTCTTTTTCACTAATTGGATCACAGACTATTTCCTGAAAATGTAGTATTTAGGAAGAAGGAAAATCTACCTTTGTATTTGATATTAAAGTGCTCCTACTATCGTAGTATTACCACTATTAGTGCATGTATTTCTGGAGCTAGATTTTATATAGGAAAAAAGATGCATTTTTTTATTACTAGGAGAAGAGAATTATTTTCTTTTTTATCCACCAAAGAAGAACATAGAGAACACTCCAGACCTCAGGAAACCTATATTCTTCTAGGCCAGGTATATTGCTGTATTCATTTGACTTGTGAAAGCAGCTTATACAATTTCTCAAAATTTGCACGACCTCAGAACTATTTTCAGATCAATCACATCCAGCTCACTGAGTATCTCCTTACTTCGACCAGTCTAGGCAACCTTCCTCCCTAATTCACCATATATTATAAAATCACTGAGCAGCCCCTTCGCCTTCTCTCCCAGGTGTACTCATAAGTGCTGAGACTGCTCTGCTTGCTTTGAAATTCTTTGTCCTATGAGAAATTATCTCGCTCAGCTCTCATCTGAGTATTTTTCTGGTTCTTAGGTGCCACTCAGCTAAAAATCCTGCCTCTGTTTGCCACTGGCGTTCGGTTTTGGCTTGCATGGCCTTCTTGTTCCGCCCTCATGGCCTTGCAGCACTTGGGTGAAATCCTGGACGGGCCCTCAGGCCGTGGCGGGACTCGCTCGCCTTTGGCCAGCGCCCGGGCTCCTCTCTGCCTCGCTCCAGCTTGCAGCAGAGCAGCTCCAGAGCGAGTGCACGAGGAGGCTGGGGCAGAGCCGCAGCAGTGGTGGCGCAGGAGGGAGTCGGGGCCACAGCTGCCATGGCCCAGGCAAACACTCCTGCCTCCAAACCAGGGCTCCAAGCTGGCACTCCAGCCTCTAAACTGCTGGGGTGGCAGCAATTGCAGCAGTTCCCTTGCGTGCTGATTGCTTTTCTCCCTTCTGAGTGGCTAAGTGGAAAGTGATTTATTTCTAGTTTGGCTTTTGTAAAGAAAATTTTAAAAGTGTATTTTGATCAAGCCAAGAAAGCAATTCAATGTTCAGTCCTACCTTGCAAGAAGCGACAAGCTCATCAGTGGTGTCAGAGTGGTACATTCTGGGTTAGCTAAAGACAAGGATAAATTTTGTCTCTCTTGTCATGTCGAATGAAGCACAACTCTGCTGAACAGCCCGAATCAGTGCAGTACCTCTAGGTATCTAAGCTGAGCGATACCTCCATGGCACAGCTCACGCTGCAGCGCTGCCACAAGCCTTGCAGGCTCACCTGGGTGAGCCAGTGGAGCTGAGGTCCCGCGTAGGCACCGTGCAGAGCCCCGGTCTCGCCGTGCTGCCTGTGGGAACCAGGGCGCACACCCTGAGGGACCCCAGCGTCACCTGCAAGGCTGGGAAGAGCCTGGCAATATGCACATTACTGCCAAGAAATGGGCCTGGGTGAGAACTTTGGTGAAGGACAGGTCATTCACATCTCTTCATATACGTGGAGACAGCATTGGTTGCTCTCAGTCAACAGGACATGTTCTCACCTAACCATTTTTCCTGCACACTTCTATTAAGCTGCTGTTTTCCTGTTCCAGTTATGCCTGCTGTAATAGTAATACTGGTATAACCTCTCCTACCTTCTGCTAATGGAAGTCACCACATGAACTTCATCAAAGGCCAGCTCCTTTGTTTTGATTTCCCAGTAGGGAAATTGATCCATGAGGAGGTGAGAGGATTGGAGAAGACCAGTGACAACTCTTGGACAAGAATCCAGGCCCATGAGACTTTGATCATTGCTTAGTCCACTTGGAAGCTCTGTCCTTCCTCCCCCATGCACCTTCATGCAAACAGTGCTCCTATTGTCCCCATAGCAAACTAACCCTACTCCTTTGGGAGGAGCACGTCCCTTCCGGAGGAAAGACCTTTAGCAGCTGTTGTCCAACCATGGCAATGCCGGGGCCACAGCTACGCCTGGGCCGGAGCAGTCACCGGGAATATTAGCATCGGAGAAACGCCGACTCACCCGCGCAGCAGGAGGCTCTTGGCTCCGGGGTGGCAGAGGGCCGGGAGGTCCATCCAGCAGCCAGGCACCGCCGATGGAGAAACGAGGCACCGCTGATGGAGAAACGAGGCACCGCTGATGGAGAAACGCTGCCGTCCCACGTCTGCCCAGGGCTCCGCCAGCCACCGCAACCCACTCCCGCAGTCCTGTTGCTTCTAAGGAAATCCTTTATTTGTTTGTTTAGCTCAGTCTATGATTAATTTCAATGATTTAGGATAACTACACTTTTATTATGGGTTATAATTGAGTCTGGAAAAAAAAAAAAAACACCTTCTCATATACCAGGACCCTGATTATTCTGGGAAACTTTGAAGCTCCCTTCTCTAGTGGTATTCTTTGATGTTGCTATTAAATAAATAATGATTTTACATCTAAGGTTTATCTTACAGTGCAAAATACACCATTATCCTCAATGTGAAAAAAAAGTCTTTTCATTGTTAGCCACCATAAACACTCAAGCTGACCTAGCCAGGGATGGGGCAGCGTAGTTTTTTTTAGCATTAACCGCTTGTGAAGTAGAAAATAGCACTGCAGACCAATGTACGACACCGGCGGAGGTGGAGGGAGGGAGAGGATAGATCAAAATAGAAAACTAGCAAAAAGGAAATAGCAGAAGCTCAAAAGGCAGAAGCACCTCAGATCAGAAACAAAACACATTTTTTTTTTAATAACATTTTCAATCATGGCCTCGGGCACTTTTTATGACAGTGGGAAATAGAACGACATTTCTAGAAATGTGCTGAATTAAAAATAGTAATGAAAAAAAAATCAGAGCTTAAAGTGGAAGGAATTTCAGCAAAGGTACACACAGAATGTTGTTGTATAAGTAGAGGAGCTAAAAAAATATTTTTATGTACTTTATGTGACTATAGCCTCCCATTATCTGGGCAACTCAAAGAACCATAAGCAGGCAAATTAACAAAAACTCCACGTAGGCTCTAACCTATGTGTCTTACCAGCTCAGAGTTACCCTCGTGTCATCAAGCAAGCTCAAAAACGATGGCAGCTTCTAAAACCACACAAGACTTCAGAAGGGGGCCACGGAGCAACGCTCTGGGGACGGCATTTTCTGGTACCTTATAGTAATAGGCCACCCAAATAACCCAGGAGTTTCCAGCTCGCCCCTTCCCTGAACCTGAGCAGTTTTCCTAGGGAAGATGTGGGCCCTGTCGGGAAACGTCACCTCTACCAGATTTATGCAGAGGTTCCTGCAGGGCTTACGGGAACTTGTACAAAGTAACCCACAAATCCCACAGGGACCGCAGCCCACTCACTTAAGCGCTTCTCGGACCAAAGCCAGCTCATGGCCTCGCTTCTCCTTTTTCCATAATTTTGTGCGTTTCCCTTGCACAGAGCACAGGACTGTTGCTCCAGGTACAGAGGGCTCCCCAGCGTACCCCTCACTCGGTGCAAACCCCATCACAGGCCAATGGGCCGCGGGTCCATGGCCCTTCCCGCGCGGCCGTCGTGGGTCTCTCCTTCCCGTTCCCGGCGGCGCATTCCCTGTGCTCTCCCGGCTCCGGCCTGGCACAAAGCCATTTCCACAAGAAAAACGAGAAGATTTTTTGTGTTTTGAACCGCTATAAAACCACACCCTTAGAAACATAAGTGACCTCAAGTTGTAAGACAACTTTACAAAGCAAGTTACTGTAAATTTAGACTCCTCTTATATTTATCATTCTACAAGAGGTCAGATATATTTCAGAACCATGGACACTAAAATATGAGTAACTGAAGACCTTTGTCTTCTAAAAGCCTTTCTCTTCTGACTTGCAAGAAATGCCTGTTTCTAGCAACTTCTTTTTTAAAACATTTCCAGAAAACAATGAGCTTGCAAGATTACATATAAATATATATATGTATATGGTAATTCTGGTTGAAGAAGCAAATCTTGAATAATTCCTCAAATTCTTTTAGCATAATCCAATAAACACATTACCAAATTACACTGTATATATTGCTGGGATAAGTTATCTTCATGTGTATTAGAGGCACAGCATGAAGAAAAACAATAAAAAATACTAACCTTCTTCGTATAACTTAGGAGTTATAAAATATCTAATTGAATAAATTACATTTGACATGAATAAATGGCAACATTTCCATGTTGTGTTGTCTTTTTTGGCTTCCTTACAAAGAAAAGCTTAAAGAGTCTTTTTATTTAAGGCTGAGTTCTTATATTTTTATAAACTCAGCAATCAATACTAAAGTATGAGCATAAGCACTTTTTAATTTATGAACTGTATACTTTGAGCAAGTTTAACAGTTTAATCCTATGCACGTTGTTATAAGACTGTTTATTTTTGTTTTACTGCATGGGACTGCCTAATGGAAAAATGTTGCATTAAAGCATAAAAGCAGATGAAGCAGCCATTTATGTAGAAAGACAAAAAAAGAAAAAAAAGAAAAAAGAAAAAAAAAAAAAGAAAAAAAAAAGACACAGCCAAATGAATATCACGTGGATTTCTTGTAAGCAGTGAAACACCATTAATTGAGTCAAGGCATAATACCAAACAGGGAACCCGCACTGATTTTACTCTGAGGCAGAAGAGCAGCAGATGATGTGAAGATCTTCTCTCTCTCTACTTAGCGCTTGGACAAAAAGGCTTTTTTTTTGATCTCTTGAAACAGTTTTTTTTTTTTTCCCCTAAATTGCAGAGCTCAGCATTTGGCTCTGTGCAGTTTTGCACCCAGTTGCCCGCTCTGAGGAGGAGCCTTCTGAAGCACCGCGGCAGGGCTGATGTTCTGAGTGACTGTGGAGCTGCCGGCTCACGGGCAGCTGCGAGGAACCCACGGAGGTTACAGATATTGTTTTAAGCTGACCTAGAAAGGACTTAAAGGCAACACTTAAGTATAAAAATATCACTGCTATTCATCTTGGGGAATAAGGAGTGAACTTTTATGAGACTAACTACAGCGTGAATCACTCTGTCCATTGTTCACAGCTGAAAGTTGTGTGACCTACTGCTAGTGATGAGGAAGAACAGCTTTTCCCACCATGCCCATATTCACATCTGAAGAGCATTTTCCCAATCTACATTTAAAATGTAAAAAGCAGGCAGTTACACCTTATAATATGGATATTAGTGGCAGATGGACTTCTGGTTGCTATGAAGATGACAATGTTCCAGGGAATTTTGCTTAATATTAAATGAAAAGTGTCTTGATTTCCATTTCTGTAGAAAGACTCAAGAACATATCTTGAGAATTGATAATACTGTGAATGCAAAGCTAAACAAACACAAACAACAAGGAGTACAGGTCACCTGTGGAGTCCGATACCTGTTAAAACACCACAGCATCACAAAAGAGGAAAGGCAGAAAATTTAAAAGAAAATAGAGAATATGTTCATAATTCTAGCTCTAAGCTGATATCACACACACAGAAGTGATATTATTTCACCCAGCTGCTTCAAGACACGAGGAAGTGCTCCTAACCAAATGTGGGATCAAATGGCTCACATGACTGCTACCTTGCTCAAAGAAAAAACACTTCTCAACCTACATATGCAGTCAGTAATTAATGGGAAGAAAATCACATGATGTGAAGAATAATTTCTGCAGCGCTCTTCAGTAACCTGCTGTTTTCTCTCAATGCTTTCTTTCTTACATCTGCTTATGAGGGAAAAATAAATGTCTTTTTTTTTCCTTCTCATCCCACAAGGAGTATAGACTGTGTTTTTCTTTTGTCATTTTATATTAGCAGTAGCCTGATATCTGCTAAGGATTCAGTTTAAATAGATTTGATCTACTCAAACCAAAGTATCATTCAAATGAAGACATTCATTAAAGACCAGGCAAATGTCTGGGTTAGCCTCATCATATAAGCAGGTTTCTCATTTAACGTAAATGTTTGCATGCACGTGTGTATGTACACATGAAAATAAAAGCCTTAGCTGCAGACAGCACTAGGAAACCCCATCCTGTGGCTGTTTCAGAATCTGAACCAAGGATTTTTGCCTTTGTCTCTCAATGAAATCACTCAGTGTTCATGCTGGCAGAGCTCATGGTATATCCAAAATTTCTCAAGGAAAGACAGCATTGGGACAGACAGAGGACAGAGCATGGCCAAAATATTGAATAACAGCCCTCAAGGAAAGGAAAACAGAACTCTGGCCAACTTCAAAATACAAGAGACAAGCAAGACAAGCAAGAATCCTCATCTCCTCCCTCCTTCACAGTCTCAGTACTCTCAAGCCTTCTTATATAGTCTTGCCCTGTTACAGCCAGCAACTTTTCCATTCACTCATTTCAAAGCAGTTTGGTGTCTATCTATATATCTTTAAAGATCTGGATCCAAGCTTTTTCAAAACGATCTTCGCAGTTTTACCTTTTGCCTTATTATGATTGAGTTAGCCCGTTACAAATTACACAAAAGTAAACCACATTATAAACACAAAAATAAAGAGCTGACTGCAAAGGAAGGATGACGTGACACAGTCAACCACTTTAAATAATTTTTTCCATAATGAGAAACGGATAAAATCTTCCAGAACCCCTGAACTGTAGGAGTTAATAGAGCAGTGCTATTTTGCATCTCTGCAGAAGTTCTCATGATGTCTCAAAACAGTTTTGAAACAGAGTACTCGATGGCTTGAAGTTACATGGTAGTTGTGATGTTCTGGGAACTTGGAAGGGCCCATCTGAAAAGTCTTGCATTACCGCCTGTTCATACTGAAATACAACCCCAGGAGCCCGGAGTTGCCAAGAAATCTCTTCTGTAGCTACACCACACATGCATGAGCATGACTGACCTTAGAGCAGAGCCATCCTTTCAGAAAATTCCCGTAGGCAGTGGGATTCTTTCACTGGCCACATCCTTTGAGCTTGTAGCCATGTGACACCACAGACAGTTATAAAGGGCCAAAGCCTTGTGTGATCTCAGGACCCTTTTCACAGGGAAAAAAGAAAAGGAAGAGAAAATAATGATAATAATAATAATAAAATCAGCGTGGCTTTGTTTTTTGGCATAGTAAAGGCCTGTGCTGCCTCAGGACCAAAACGCAGATGCTGCTGTGGCAAGCAGGGAGGAAGAGAAAAAAAGCATTAGAGAGAATGGCAGAGAGAATCAGAATGATTGCTGCCTAGCTGAGAGGGTGAGGGACATATTAACCTGTGCATCCAGCATATATTTTACAGTGAGAAGAAGAAAAAAATATATATATTGTCAGAAGAGCACTCCTACTTTTGCTCAACGCATCCACTCTGCAGCGAGGAAGAGCAGTGTTGCCCTTCCAAGGAGCCTGCCCGCGGGGAGCGGCGCAAGGGAAGACACGAGCCCCACACTCTCGCCATAAGGGTTCTCCTTCATTAGCGAAGACCGAAGGAGGCTGCAATACAGCTCTTCAATTTGCAAGGCCTTTCGCCTGTTTTTCTAGCCCCTGCAGAAGGATGAGAGGCGCAGGTTCCCAGCAGCTCCCACGTGCATATCCATGCCCTATGTAATCTTCACCCGCCCTGGCCAGTTTGCCCTCTGCTTCAGCCAGCCAAGGCTGGCAGTAGCCACGCGCTGCGGCTGCCTCCCTGCGTGAGCACCGCGCCAGCGGCCGAGGCCCCGCGAGCTCGCGCCCTGCGGCGCAGACCCACTCGTGTCACGAACACTGAGGCCCCGCACACCGGCCCCGCGAGCTCGCGCCCTGCGGCGCAGGCCCACTCGTGTCACGAACACTGAGGCCCCGCGCACCGGCCCCGCGAGCTCGCGCCCTGCGGCGCAGCCCACTCGTGTCACGAACACTGAGGCCCCGCGCACTGGCCTCACGAGCTCGCGCCCTGCGGCGCAGGCCCACTCGTGTCACGAACGCTGAGGCCCCGCACACCGGCCTCGCGAGCTCGCGCCCTGCGGCGCAGGCCCACTCGTGTCACGAACGCTGAGGCCCCGCACACCGGCCCCGCGGCGCAGACCCACTCGTGTCACGAACACTGAGGCCCCGCACACCGGCCTCGCGAGCTCGCGCCCTGCGGCGCAGCCCACTCGTGTCATGAACACTCAATTAACCGGTTAGAAGTTAAACAAACAAGCGGCGCGGGAGATTATAACTGCTTAATGGAAGGGCAGGAAACATGAGAAGCTGGTTTGCTAGAAAGAAAAGCTCTTGTGCTGGGATCTCCAGTAATTAGCAACAACAAGACCTACAGAAATTTATGATGGAAAAAAAAATACCAAACCCTTCCTGTTTAAATGTTCTCTTTTCACATGTTTAGCTTGGACGACTAGCTTTAAAACACAAACACAGCCTTGGTCTCAAATACAGAATAGACTCGTGCTCTGCAAAAGAAATATATCTTAGATTCCAAATCAAATGAGCATGGACTCATGCTCGTCTTCTTTTCCCCCTTTCTTTTTTTGGAAAAAAGTGTGTGTTTTGTTAATGGCTATCAGCCTGACAGCTGAGGACGTTCACACAGTTGCCTGAAAGGCAAGCTGGTTATTGCTAGCAAACGTTGCTGCGTCCTGCCTGGAACACAACAGCAGAGCTAGGCTGCTAGACAATAAAACAGATTTCCTTCCTGCGCAGTTTGATCTGGCAATTAGTTAGCAATCCCAGTGCAGCCGTGGCTTGTGTGACCTGGTTACCAGCCCGTAGAGGAGCTGCTGCAGACTGTGGAGAACCTACCTGACTCCATTACCCTGCTGCTGAAGCAGTTTTCACCTGGCTTTCAGAACAGCACAGATCCTCCCGGGTTCAGGTAATGGGGTCCCCAGACAGAGCTGAAACCCTGACCCAGATTGCAATGGCTCTCCAAGCTGTGTTTATGGTAGCTGTGTTTACTCTTTTAAATTGCAGATAAACTGCAAATTAAAGAGAATCATGGGCTTTTTTTTTTTTTTTTTTAAAGGAAAAAAATAAAATAAGTTGAAGTGCATTCAGCTCTGCTTTACTGTCCTGTTTTTGTTTTTCTCTGGCTTTGGTGGATATTTCAGAAGAAAATTTATATCAAAATTAAAGCTTACTCTTACTCAACAAACCTCAGCATATGCTTGAAAAAAAAAAAAAAACCCACCAACAATGCAAAAACAGCATTAACAGATCAGTAGTAATTTCATTAGGAAGGAGCACAGCAGGTCTGGTCCTGAATGGACACACAGAGCCGGCCAGCATCAGGTTATTATTCTGCATTAGATTGTGCACAGGTCCCAGGTGCAATTAAAGCTCTAGGATGCAAGTCACTGCACGTGGTTAAAGGTAGTGCTTAAACTCTGGGTAACGTGAAGGATATTACTCCATTTTCTTTATAGCAAATTGCAAAAATACGGGATGAATCTGAATACCAATACCAAGTAACGTGGGAGAACCAGAGTTAGCTCTCAGTCTGCTAATTAGGTCTAACCAAGTGCTATATTACACGGTTGCTGCAATCCACGTTAGAGCCAAATATCAAAACGATACTGTCTGCATAGGAGGCAGCCTGGATATCCCAGGAGTAGTAATGCAGAAGTCCTCAGTGACAGATGCTTTTCCAGCTGAAATCAGTGGCAACAGGATTAAGCCACTGCAGAGCACTTCTGAAAAACCCTCAAATACAAAAGACCCTTCCTTCAGCTTCCAAAGACAATCATGGATTTGAGGAAAAAATATAAATAAATAAAATAAAATAATAAAATATCTGAGTTTGACCAGCTTCCATTACAGCACATGATCCATGTTTCTGTGCAAATGCTTGCCACAGAGGCTGCTGAGGTTAAAGTGCACGTTAACCTCCCACGTTAACCACCTCTAGCCCCAGCAGAGCAGGGGTGCCCGGGTTTCTTTGCCAGTGCTCTGCAGTTGGGAAGCAGCGAGCCCTCGGCGCAGGACGCGCACACAAGAGGTGGCACTCGGCTGCTCGGGCCTGTTCTTGCCTTGGCGTCAGGCACAACTGGAGAGTCCCAGGCAAGGCCCTACGGTGCAGCGAGCTTGCAGCTAGCCGGCCAGCTCTTCAAAGCCTTCTCCACTTAAAAAAATGCAAATAAATGGGTGACAATTGAAGTGTTGCATATTTTGCCTAAAAATAGCTCTCCCACAATCTCACCCTACTTATTTCACCAGCACTGCTGGCTGCCATTAATTTCCATTTAGAGGAAAAGAGGAGGAATCACAGTGCTTTACTCCTTTACATAAATATTTGGTATTTTAGTCCAGAGTGTTTTGGACATCCTCTGCAGTGCTGCACAGAGGCCCCAGAGAAGGCTAAAGGTACATGCAATGGCAAAAATACATTTTTTTCAGAACCATTTTTAGAAATACCTGTCAGCATTTGGATATGTGCAGAGCTGTGAGAGCGCAGCTGCCCCTGCAGAGCTGTCACCGCGCTGAGACTTCCCAGCGGCAGGCGGGCGATTGCGGAGATTAGAAGCAGAGGTCCCTTCCCAGCAGGCCTAGACGGAGAACCCCGCTCTCCTCCATCCATCAGTTTGCACCCTGATTAATCCCTTGGAAAAGAGCAGGGCTGGGGTGAAGACGAGTGTCAGGACTGGGGCTATTTCTGCCTGGGCATGTGGCTGGAGCGCCTCCGGGGCACATGGCTCATCCCTGAGCGCGTGGGAAGCTGGAGTGCATCTGAACACCCTTCCTGTAGCCAAGGGCTTCCTCAGCTTTTGTGTTAACTATTGATGAGAAGAGCCAAGCAACACCTTCTACCTTGCTTGTTCTCTGGGTGCACCAAGAAGGGAGCCGAATCCTGCCCATCCTGCCTGCCAAAAGGAGCCTCATCTGGGCCCAAGGAGCTGTCCCAGGATGAGGCCCTGGACGCTGGGGCAAGAAAAGCAGCAACATTCAGACCATGGTGCGCAGCGCCACATCCCACAGGGAGATCCCCATCTCCTCTCTGCCCCAGCTGCAGCTTCCCAGCACCCCCAGGCCTTGCGTTGGGCAGCCAGGTGGCCGTGTAGCAAGACTGACCCTGTTCCAGCCCAGCAGAAAGCTGGTTCCTGAGGAAACACTGTGGGACATGGAACAAGAGGACAGGCAGCCGCCCCGCTCAGCAACCGCCTGTGGCTGCAGTGGGCTCTGCAAGCACCCAAGGAGCTTCCAGCACGACAAGCCTAAGCGTGGGGCGAAGCCAGCCCTCGACAACACAGCCCAGGTCTGCCAAGGAGCCTGGACCGAGCGGGCACCAGTGAGTGGCCCTCAGTGCCAACTCCATCCACGGCGTCTGCTCCCCTGAGACTGACTCCAGCCCCCAGGGCCAACACCGGAACTGCACCGTGTTCACGTGCGGGCCATAGCTCGGGGTTTTGTTGCTTCTTTAGGCCTTGAGAGAGACGAGCAAGGAGATTGCAAGGCAAGGGGTGGCGGGCAAGACGAGACGGGTGCGCTCTGTGGCAAGGGGAAGGTTGGAGGAGATTCCTGCCCTCTTAGGGCAGACAGACTTCTCCGGGGATGTGGGCCCGTAAACATTGCTTGTTTACGGATTTGCTATGTTTTATAGTGTGGCCCTGTCAAGAAAACTGAGCTGCATAAATCCAGATGAGTACAGCTGAAAAATACTTGGAGGCCAAAATCTGTATATTTTGGAATGGGCAGCTGCTGCAGGACGCTATTCCCTTAAAAAGGAAGGAGGGGGAGAAGACACAGGGAAGCAGGAAAGAGAAGGCCGTTCCCTGCGGATGCATTCCCATCGGAAACGCACGCGCTGCACTTCATTTATTTGTTTTGGAGCAGCTCTGGAGAGCCACGAACCAGCAAAGGGCCAGAGCTGGCCAAAACTGCTGACGGGGGCTCAGCTTCGTTTAATTAAAATGATGGTATCCGCGTCACCCCAGCCGAGCGCCGCTCGAGCAGCCCTTCCCAGCGCCTCGCACGCCTCCTGCGCTTTCGCACAGACAAACGACTCCGTGGCAGAGCCCCACGGCTGGAGAAAACTCCCAAGCTTTTGCCGTTATCTCTCAGGCTCTCTGGAGCTTCGTTTTTGGCAGGCGCTAACAACCCCGTTCCTTCCTGCAGCAGCTGCCAGCGGGCCTGTTCTCACTGACTGCGTTTCCCTCCGTGGCTTCCCCACTCCGGCAGCGGAATCTCACGGGGGTTGGAGATCTGTGATGGGCCACGCTGGGGAGAGGGCTGAGGCCTCCTCTGCCTGGCAGCCTGCACGGGATGCAGCTCCCGAGGGACACAGCTCCCTCCGGAGGTTTCCTGAGCCCTCTTCCCCTTGCAGGTCTCCTCCACATATGGGAAAAAGCCCAAGTACAGTCACTCCGCGGCCTGGGGGCAACACCAGCACAGAGCTGGGCTTTCTCCTCGTGAGTCACCAGAGGAAGGAACACAAACCAACAGCAAGCTACCAGCCAGCAGCCTCTGCAGACGCCCGGGAGGTGACGTGGGATCTTTTATGTGCCTCAGATTCACACAAATCTGTGTGGTGATGCCAATACTGCAGGCCCAGTGCCACTAAATCATCCTTTATGAGCACATAAATACATGTTTCATTCTTTGTCACATTTACTATAGGCAATGATTTCATATATCAACTCCCTTTTAATCACAACTGCCACCTTCCTCTAGCCACTCAAATTTATAGCAACATTAATAGTTCAAAAATAACAGTGTTTACTGAGTACTAGATTTCAATAAATTAGGAACAAGCAATGGTGCCTACCAGACTCCAGAAACCAGCAGAGCTTGAATGCATGTAATCTTTTTCACCCCGATCAACACATCCTTGTCTATCAGCAGAAAGTTTCCATCGCAGCTGTATGAAAATCAATGTGGATTACGTCATATTGATTCAAAGTAAAAGAGCCAAAGCCAAAGAGAAGGCAGGAAAGCATTTTCTATGTTCTTAAAGAAAATATCACTGCTTCAATTAGGTGCTACAGATGCTTGGAGTAAATATATTTTCCACTGGTTTTCCTAGAACCATACCCACTTAAATCTCCAATATTCTTCTGCATGCTCATTTTTCATCCCAGTGTAATACCACGCCTCTGGGTGTCAGTGGTTAAGGAGATACTGCCAAGCAATGCAAGCCAAAAAAAGCTGGGATAAGAAGGAAAAATATGGCCTTTATATAGTAAATAAATTTTGCAGCCTTAGTGTTATGGTTGCAGTCAGCATAACTCAGAGAGGAAAAAATTAACCCAGTGCTAGTTCTGCCCATCATTTCCTGGCCCACCTTAATGTCCAGCTCTCTAGACTTCAATCTGTGCTTAATCCAGTGGGAGCAATATGAAAAAATGTGTGTTCAAGTCCCTAAAAAAAAATCTCATCTCTGCAGGGAGTCACTGATATTCAGAGTTAAAACAAAACTAGATAAGACATTTCAATATTTCAGTCATTAATTTCATTTTCTTTTCAATAAAATCTTGAGCCCTAGGGATTCTAAGTGTGCTGTAGATGTGACAATCATATAACAATAAGATGGAAATGATAACTCCAGTATCTGCAAGTAGTGCATGCAAACTGTACATAAACACATGCAATATGCATATGTATATCTTCAAAATAATAAGAGTTAGCAACCTCACTGCCAGAAGAAGCTAGCAGCATGCAGATGAGCAGTCCCAAAGATAAACACCTTCTCAGCTAGAAAACTCCTTGCCAGGAGCACTGATGTACAGGAATGACCCAAAGGCAGGGATGCTAGGGAAGCAGTGGGGGATGCACCTTCCTCCCCATCTGCAGATTTTCTCCTCCCCACGGATACTTCACCTTTCCATGGGACAGGTGACAAAAGAAATGAGTTGATGTCATTTGTACAAAGGACAAAACTCCTTACAACACATGCCTCAATATGACTTAGGAAGCCAAGCCTCCTGCGGTCCTAAACGTGCTGTGCTATTTTCCGCTGACAGCAACAGAAATTTTTCACTCAAAGACACTATTGCATATATCCCAATCTTTGGAAAGTGAGGGAAGGAGAGATAGAGGGGAGAAAAAAAATCAGTAGCTTTATAGGTGTTATAAATGTAGCTTACTTTAGAGCTAAAAAAAATTCCTAACATATGGTCTGCAACATCTGGGAGAATGTTAATGCCCAGACATAAAATTTGTTTTCTTTATTTCTCTTTGTTGGGATCCTATTTGGTTTTAGTGAGTTGTAATAAGATCTATTTTCTAGGCTTGTCTCTTAAATTTAAATCTCAAAGCAACATTTGTAAATATTACAACCTCTCAGTTATTAGGGTATTGCAGGGCTGAATTCAAATCAGTCAGAATATGCATAAATATACCACGTAGAAGTGAATTTGCAACACTTCCCCAAACAAACCTCCAAGAAATTGTTTTTTTTTTTAAAAAAAAAAAAAAAAGGCTAGCTGAGAAAGAAGGAAGAAAGACTATATTAGCATACCCCATGAAAACAAATGGCTTGACCTTGTGGCAATAAACAGGAACAGCTCCATTAATCACATTAAAAAGAAAAAAGGCTCAGATTATGAGAGTTCACTGCTCTGGGGGCAGGAACCATCCCTTTTTGTTCCTCTGACAGCAGCAGGCACCCGGGGATCGGGAGGCGCGACAAGCGCTCCCGAGGACCATCGTAACTCCACGTTAGGGCAGTGTCAGAGACACAAGATCCGCCGGCAGCCCCAGCGGGGCGGCGCGCAGGGAATCTGCTGGATCTGCGCCCGCTTGGCCCATCCCGGCCGGCTTTGGGAGCTGCGACTTCTGGAGCGGCGTCGGGGCGGAGGGCAGCGCTCAGCCTGGCGCTGGGACGCCCTCCGCACGCCGCGGGTCGGCAGCCTGCGCCCTCCCGAGGCACCTTGCCCTTCCCTGCAACCGGCTCGGTTTGCAGAGCCAGGGAAGCCCTTCCCTCCCTTGCTGGGCTCCTTATCCACCCCACAGCAATGCCGGGCAGGTTTTGCTTCTCACCACTCAGGCAGGGCAACCACAGAGCCTCTCCGCTCGATACACCAGCTCAGGTCTGCTCACAGCCTCTTCTCCGCCCAGCCAGCACCTCTCACAGCGCCTTGCCAGTCTCCAAGGAGCACGAGCAACTCACCAACATAATCACCAACATAAAGGGCGACCCACCAAACCTCACAGCTGAACACACAAAAAACCCAGCAAACAGGTTCCCCTCACGTGCATAGGGATAAGGGGCCTGGGCACACACACGCCTTTCAATGACTGGATCTCTCCAGCCTCAGATGAGTTAGAAAAGGTTAATTTATTATGTATGACTCCCTTGTTCTAGTACTAATTCAACAGTTCATTAAATGGTAGAGAAATATTTAAACTGGGACAAGATAAATGAAAGAAAGAAACTCAAAATCAAATAGAATGCCTTATCTTGTCCATAATTATAACAAGTTACTTAGGGTACGGACTGTGTCAATAAGAGTCATTAATACATTACCCGTGTCTCTGTGAATGAGGAGTGCTAGGATTACTCGAAGCCAGTCATTCCAGCAGTATGGCATCTAGAGGCAGGTGGAGGGAAAGAGAGGGGAGGGTTTACAAGGGACAAGGGACAGTTAGAGAATTGTCTCCACCTGCCTTAATAACTCACTGCAATTCAGCAGTGGGACTGTCCTTGGAGGAGATGCAGGACAGTCCTTGGAGGACTTCCAGCTGTCTAAGGCTCTGAAGTATACCCCAAAATTGCTGCTTAAAGGGGTCAAACATGATTTGACATGAATAAAGAACAAGTTTTCAACAGAACACCAGACATGTTGTGGCCCATAACCTTCACATGGATTATTTTGTGGTGCCTTGGTTTGCAGAGGGTTTGCAGAGAGCAGCAGACAGAGAGGGCATTTATATTAGACAGTGAAATTTTGCATCAGAGGCATCTTTCAATAATCTCTTGTACAATGAAATTACAAATTTCTCAAGCAAAAACAAAGTGCTGAAGGGGACATTTTTTAAAGTGCTCTATGAAGTAATTCTGGAAAAAACACGAAAGACTCATTCTTGGTCCCACCCTTAGTTCATCAAGGAAAAGTACATTTCTGCATCTGTGTTATTGGCAGTAACCAAACATTTCAGATGTTCTGGTCACTTCATAGGACAGTGGTTCTCTCTGCACCATTCAGGCTGTTGTCAGCTCAGAGGCTTCGCAGTTGTCCCCAACACCCGCTCCTAAGAGCCCCAACAGCCACATGCAGCAGTGCAGTCTGCAGGCAGCCGGAGTTGCACACGCTGGTGTTCCCCTTCCAGAGGCTGATGCAGGCTGCAGGAAGCCAAACTAGAATTTTTACTTTCCTTCCATCCCCAGAATGGGACTTTTTTTTCTCTGATGAGGTCTAGGATTGTCCAAAGACTTTCCATAACCTTTGGCCGACTAAATAGCTGCCTATGAACAGAGAAGAGAGTCCAAATTTGCCTTTGCAAGAGTTAACATGGTCTACAAGAAATGCATAGAACAATTAGATAAAATGAGTTGTTTTAATAGCAAAAACATGTTTTCTTTGGCCTATGTGAAACCTAGAGCTTTCCAGGTGGCTCAAGCTTAAACTAGTCATGCAGATCTAGAAAGACACTAGTTACTCACTAGGCGCAGAGGGAAGCCTGAGGAAATGATTCCTCCATCCTCCTATTCAGTGAGTGGGTAGAGCAAACCCTCACTCTTGCAGCCCCGGAGGATTCTTCATCTGCTCTAAAAAAGAAAAAAAAAAAAAAGTAAATGCAGCACTTACATTAATATTTTTCTATTTCCAGGCTAAATCCTGGGCTAGATTCAGTGCCTGCAGACAAGTAGCAAGTTGGCTATCAGAAACACGGGAATTCCCAGGTTGCCTTTGCCAGGACAGATGTCCAGGGGACTAATGTACACACGGTCTGGTCTGGCCAGGCTGTCATGTCTCCCCACAGCTGCGAGACGGTCCCTTTGCACAAGGAGAGCCCAGCAGTGCCAGCACCAGCGTCCCCAGGGCGCTGGCCATGTGCCACACCAGGTGTCCAGGGCCAGGCCAAGCCGTCTCCCAGGCTTTACCTGCACCCCCTCGTTACAGAAAGGAGGAATTTACCTCCTGCTTAAATTTATGGCAAACACATCCCATTAGGGCACATGAACTGCTCCGAGGGCCTGTCCTGGGAGCCAGCAGCCCTAAGTGCCTCCTGAAGCCCGTGAAGATGCAGCTGGTTCCCAGCACAGGCCTCGGTGGAGTCGCTTTGTATTGACATTTTTTCAGAACAGTTTGTACTAGTGCAGAATACTTTAACTCTCTTCATTAAAAAAAAATAAATAAACAAACAAGCACACCCAAATGGTTAAAAATGATTCATGGAAGGTTCCCCCCCCCTCCTTTTAAATGCTGCTTTGAACAATATTTCCTCCACATTTAGCTAAGGTGGAAACAAGCAATATCGATTTGAGGAATAGCCCTTAAAACAAGCGAGGACATGCTGTGAGCAACAGGCTCTGCAGAAGAACAAGCTGAAGGAAGATCACATAAAACAGGCAAAACAGATGCACGTTCCTCATCTACCACATTGTTTTATAAGATGCACTCAGTGCAGTGAAGCGGAGGGCTGGCTGCAAGTAGTCTTCCTAAGGAAGTAGGGCTTCAGCTCTTAATCCTCTGTACAGAAACTTGTGCCATCTGCCTCGCAAACGAGTATTTGACCTCAGCACCTCACTTCTATTCACACCTAAAGCAGGGCTCAAGTGGGACAGTGCCTTGAGGCTTGGCTTACCCAGTGTATCCATGCCATTTTATCTGCTGCAACCCAGGTGTATGATTCCTAATAGGTGAAAACAGTCCAACTTCATCCCCTTACACATCTCCTCAGAGCTGCGGGGGACATCTCCACGGTCCTTTTGGATCCCTCAAGGCTGCAAAATTAACTGCAGCTCCGAGCCAGCGTGCTCAGCTGCTGCACCTTTCCGTGCACTTGTGAGTCTTCATTAAGGAAACAGCCTGTTCTTTAAGGTAGAGCTGCTAATAGTCCAAAAACAATCTGTCTTGGTCCTTTCTATCTTATTCCTTCCAAAATATTTCAAGTCAACCTGCAATATGTCTGCGGGCCACTTTGCATCTTGGCTACAAGCTGGAGTTACCAGACTCTACAGCGAGCCTACAGTTCAGGAGTCACTGCTTTAATCCCCTGGAAGCGCCTTTTGGCTTTGCCCCGACCTGCAACATGAGCTCAGATGACTGCAGCCTTCCCTGGAACACAAGAGCTCGGGACACCTGGGGCTCAGATGTTTCTCTTAGGGGTCAATGCCATTAACCTGCTCAGAGGAACTGATGTAAAACATCAAGTCCAGGAACCCCCGTCCCACGAGTGGCTTTAACCACCTCAGCTTAGCCAGAAGGCTGGCAAAGAGCCACCCTTGTAAAAGCAAACGTCAGCCTCACGTCAGCCTCGTGTTAGGAAACGTCTGACTCTGATTCCTGTGACAGAAAACCAGATTCCTCTTCTCCCCCAAATCCAAGAGAGATGGGGATGACATGGGATGGGGAAGACTCTTCAAAATAAACACTGTTTTTTAAACATCACATTTTTTCTGCCAGAAAATACTGATGGCAACCTTCCAATCTACAGAAGTTAAGCAACTTTCTATACTGCCTCTGCCACCAACAGGCACAGACTTTTCATCCAAGAGGTATCTTCTCAGCCCAGCTTGCTAGGCCATCTTGCTTTGTTATCATTAGAGATAAGAAAGGAACATGGCTGGTGCACACAAGGAAGGTCTCATCTTTCTGAATTGGGTGTCAGCTTGGACACTCAAATCAAAGGGAAGGAAAGACTATGCTTATTCAGATAGCACAGGTGGCCATTTTAATCACCATGCCTATAAGAAAGATCCATTTAAAGACTGTTTTAAAACAGCAGCGTTAGGAAACTTGTGAGCTGGCAAAAGCGTCCACAATGTTTGAGCCTATGATGAAGACTTCCAGAGACGCGCAATGGATGCTAGGGAAAAAGTCACAGGTATTTTGGCCCAGAAAGATTCTCCCTAGTAACTTCTCTGGGAAGCCAGGGGTTATAAACATCCATCGGATGATGCCCTGGCCTGCCATGCTCATGGGCAGGCAAACCTGGAAGCACCAAGAACACAAGGAAACGTGACTGCAGATGAAGAAGAAATGGATAACGAGCTGTCCCTTTGGAAGGGGCCGCAGCAACGCCACAGAACCTGGCAGCACGAGTGAGATCCTGCTCCAGGGTGGCACACGGAGCCTCTTCAGCCCAAGCGCTCCGGGACCCTCACCCAAAGCTCACCCTGCCTTCAAGCTGCACGCTCAGGGCACTGCCTTGGCAAGACAATAGCCGTTTTTAACATAAAGCCTCCCATAACGTGTTACAGATTTCCATCCTCTGCCAAGCGACAGCTTCCTCTGAAAAGGAAAAAAAAAAAATTATATTGAGCTAGCTGATGATGATGACAGACTTCAGTGAGATTAAGCAATTTCTCAGCATTTTTGTGGGCTTAACTAAACCCAGAGATTACAAGGAGAAAGGAAAGAACCACCCCCAGATTTTCCACTTTCAAAGAAAAAAAAAAAAAAAGAAAAAAAGAAAAAGCAGAGCAACATCCTGACCAAAATATAAGAGGTAAACAGATGAGCTAAACATGAAATACCTTAGGACTGACCTCCCAGCAACAGCTCTCTCATTCCCATCCAGATCAAATGCCAATACAGTTTTCTTCTCACCCAGGAGCTCCAGCTGCCTGTGAAGGTTTCTGCTTGCAGAGCTGGCAAGAAGAAAACATGTCTAGGGAGGGCAGCAAGACACAGCTAAGACAGCACTTTTAATAACCCTGTAAAAGACAGACCCCCAAACCTACGGGCTCGGGAAAGGGGCTTCTCCACTGATTCCCATGGGCCTGGTTCAGGCCCACAGGTCATACCCTGCCACCCTTTGGATCGATGCCAGTGAAAAGAGCTGCTAATTCAATGGATCTTTGGTGCTCCAGCTGGCAAGCTGCCATTCCATGTGGAGAGCACAGCCACCCCTCAGCCTTGCTTCCCTTCAGGAAGCAGAGCAGGTACTTGCTGGTCAGTCACACAAAAATACAGAATGGGGGGAAACATTATAGATTAGCTGTTTTGTCCAAAACAATTCAGAGAGGTTGCAGGCCAAGCGTCACCCCTAGTGACAAAGGCAAACACATACACAGAAGGTCAGAAGGACTGATAACACTGGCTTTGGGACAGGGCTCAGGGAGTAAAGCATCTCACCTGCTGCTTCACCAGCTTTATACAACCCTCCAAAAGATGAAGAATTGGTCAGTTTGAATGCACAGCTTGCCTGGACATGAAAAGAATTAACCTGAATCATATTGGATGTTTTTATTAAAATAGTTGGGAAAAATAAGCACATAAAACCAAAAAAACCTGCTGTAGTCTGACACAGAAAACCACACTGTAAAAGTAGAGATGAAGTCTGCCAGGATAGATGAAGCTGTATTTATAGAGTACCTAAAAGTGATGTGGGTACTGTGCAAAAGAAATTAAACAATGCACTTGCTCGCCAGAGGAAAGACCAAAGATCCAGTAAAGTTCACCCCCTCCACGCACCCCCCAGGGTCCTGGACATTCGTGACACTCAATGCTTCTTCCTCAAACAAGATTTGGAACCTAGCGCAAGCAAGGACAAGATGCCACCTCTTGTACACGAGTGACCTGGCACACAGTTCTGGCATTATCCGCTGTCATAACTCACTGCTCTGCTCCCATCCAAGGGGAAATTTGCCAGGTTTACTCCAAAACAGCCTCCATCAGGCCTCAGCTTCTGCCTGTGCTTTTGATGATGAAAAGGTCAGTCTACATTATTACACAGTGGTTCTCACCTCTTTGACATAGCAATATATGTTATAATGCCCCTAAATATAGCATGAAAACAGGAACAGATACTGAAACGTCTACACAATATTTAATGAAAGTCTTAAAACTGAGAGAAGTGTTCCTAAGGAGCACTGAAAATGCTGCCTGCAAGAGTAATTCCCTGCCCACACTGAGCACAGCATCTCACCTGCATTGCAGCTACAACAGCTTCCTCCCCAGCAGCGGGATCGAGATGCACGTGTGGCCATAACCGACCAGCAGCACGAGCCAGCTGCAGGACACCCTTCCCTCGCTCTCAAAGCCAGCAGGTTTTCCATAAAAGCCATACAGTGAAGGTAAATACAACCCCTTCGTTCACATACAAGCAAGAATTTTAGACGTTTTTACTTTTTTTCCTTCTTCTTTTAAGACATTAGGAGCTAAGGTTAGCTCCATGCCACTGAGGCTCCATGCCTCAGTGACAGCCACGCTGGGCAGCCCAGCAGAGAGGAGGAGGAGGAGGATGGAGAACTCACTGCAGGGCAGCAGGAAAAGGGAGGATGAAGTGAAGTCAGGCAAATAAACTCCACATTTTAGAGTGCGGTTCTGCTTTACAAAAGGGCTTGGAAATAGCAGCACAGGCTTTTCATATTTGTGATACGAGGTTGAATTTTCTCTCTGTGCAAGTATAAAGAAACTCTAACTGCAATGAAGAATTAAACAGAGCCTTTCCTAGCTTGCAGATCACTACCACTTGTGACGATAACACAGCAGGAGCTTAAATAACTAAAAACTTCCTTCCCAGCTCCAATAAGCTGTAATCACCAGTCCCCAGTACTGCTGCTTAGCAGTGTACGTACCTAGGATACAGAACCATACCCCAGGCTTCAACCGTGCTTGTCAAATGGGTTTCAGTGTCACATGCTGAAGTACCTCCTGCCTGGGTACCAGGGAGTATAGGGTCAGCAAAATAAGCATCCAAAAAGCTATTTAAAGGAAGGTGCTTTTTACAAATCTGTTTTCTTGTCGTTGCTGTTTTGATTCCCCCCCCACACACTATAACACTTTGGCTACCTTTTTAAAAAGGGCTTTCAACTGCTTGTAGCTATTCAGCAAATTGAAAACTGTGATCTAAGGCATAACAAATATTCACCTTCACACACAACCCACATGTGCCTGTATATTTAGAAGAGGAGATATTTTTGGCAGATAAGAATGACACTCGGGAAAAAAAGAGACCAACATTCAGATTAGGTAGGAGGGGAAGAAGGGGAGGAAAATTGTTGATTAGCTGCAGTTAGAAGGTGGTTGGCCCAGAAACTGTATGACTGGAAACAGGGAAAAAAAAAATGTTTTAAGTATTTGTCATCACAATTCGCCCAACGTATTTATGTGAAACTGTTTGGTTTTGCCTAGTCATGGTGTCGTGGTATTTAACATGTTTACCAGAGACTGAAGAACTTCCTTTGCAAAAGTGAGATTTGCTAAAATTTCAGGCTAGCCATACTCCTATGTTTTTCAGAGGTTGGCTTTTCAGGGTGTTTTCTATTTTCTTAAAAAAGAAAAAAAAAATCTCATTGCTAAAACTGTATTTCCCCAGAGACCTTGTTTCCTCTTCCCTCCCTCCCCCTCTATTAATAAAGGGAAAAAGGGCAAGAGTTTGCAAGTCTTGAGCTTGGCTTTTTAGTGACCAAAATTGGAAGGATTTCAAAGGCTTCCCACTTTAAAACCATGGTGATGACTTTTACAAAGACCATATCAACAGAAGCTGCAGGTCTCCAGCACCAGCAGGATGCCAGCACCCGGCACCCCTGAGCAGGACTTCATCAATTCTAGCAACGCTAATCCTTTCCTCAAGGAGATCGTTAGCCAGCACCACAAACAAGTCCATTCGAAATCATCCAGTTTTAAGAGGCTGGAGGAAAAGAAAAGGACAAGCCCTGAAAGACAACCCACAGAGGCTTGGGGAGCAGGCATGAGCGAGGAGGCTCTGTCACAGAGCACAGCATAGGAAGCTCCGCTAGCTAAAACTTTAATTTCTAATTTATTAGGAACTCTTCCAAATGGCAGCTGAATTTACGTGCACCACAGCTCCTAATACATTCCTGCAAGTGTAATTTGCTCATTTTTCAGTTGACCTCTGCCCAGCCAAGTGTGGTATTAAAGAAATCTTTCAAAAGGCACAAAATGCTCTGCATGTGAAATACTTATTTACCCCCCAAAAGCAAGTATTAGCTAAGGAAGCAGTGATGTCTCTCTATTTTAATCTCAACCCTGATAAAGCCAGAGCTGAGCCAGGCTGGGTTGCCTGCATGGTGCAAAACCCCTTTACCTGGGAAGCAACTGCATGATGCAGGATTCCTCCAGGGACAGCTCCTTCCTGCCTCCCAAACGGGAGCTGCCCTCCCAAGCAGCCTGGCTATTTCTCTTTTGAGACCTTGTTTTCAGGTGCTCACAATTCTACACAGCCTAAATCAATCAAGTCAAGATTTTCTAGGCCAGGTGTTTGCCTGTGGCTGCATTTACAAAAAAAAAAAAAAAAAAAAAACACTCTTAGTGGAAACTTTTGTCAGGAGTGAAAGGGAAAAGGAAAATTCTTGTTTTGATCCTCTTAAAACCTTACAACTGTTCATGTAGATATAGACCAGTAGTTTGATATATTGGAAGGAGGTGGCCGCAGTGGCCTTCACTGTTTCTGTGAATATCTAGAATTAATCAGACCGAGTTACGTGTCTGGGATAAAGAATGAAAACCCCCGTTGAAGCCACCAAAGGAGCTTGGGGAGGAGCCCGGCAGGACGGGCTGCAGCAGGAGGTGACACGCGGCCCTCGGACGCAGGTCCAAGGTCTGCGCTCCGGCACCACGTCGCCATCGTCCACGGGGCAGACCGGGCAAGGAGCCCGCCGCGCTCCCGCTGCCCTCCGAACCGCGAGGAGGGAGTGCGCGAGAGGCAGCCAGGAGGGGACAGAAATAAACGGACAGAGAAGGCAGCCGGAGGATGGTCCACAGGGATGAGGAGGGAAAATAGCCCTGGGTGGGAGTGGGGTCAGAAGGAGCTGAAATCCCTGAGATGTCTCCAAGGACTGAGCTCTGCTTTCTGAAACAGGATGTCTCACAAATCACCGTTGCACCTCAGGGAGAAACATGTACCCCTCTCCCCCTCCGACTGCTACCTCAGAGCGAACGCCAGGATCCTCGGCTGCTGCAGTGAGGCACACGGGGCCTGGAAGCTGCAGCTCTGCTCATCTTTACCTCCAAAACCAGCTGGAGGGACCCAGCGGCGTTAAGTCTCCAGCAGAGAGACTTGCGGTGGCCGCGCTGCCCTGCGGCCCTTTGCGGCCACTCGGCATCGTGAGGACCGCGAGCCCCGTGTCAGCCTCGGTGCGGCGGCAGCGCCAGCGCCTTCTGCTTCCCGGCTGCGAGACGGCCCCAAGCGGGGCCTGCTGAGCTCCTTCCTCCTCCAGGAGGGCTGCTCTCTGCCTGCACCCAAGCCCTGGCTGTTCATGCTCCTACCAATAAAATAAAATTTTAAAAAATAAGCTCATATACTGCAATCAAGGATACCAAGCAACAGCCCTTGTATGGCTCTAAATAAAACAGAAGTTATGTTTCTTGTGTTTTTTTTTTTTTTTTCTTTTCATTTGGGTATTTATGTGGGAAAGCAGTAATACAGACCTAGGAATAATGTAACCACCCAGGAACATGATTTTTAGTTCTCCCATCAGGCTTAATAAAACCACATTTGTATCAAAGATAATTTGCTTTCCCACAAAGCCCACAGCAGAACCGTGACTCTCCAAGGACACTTGCTGGGAAAGTCCCCGGTGTTGGCGAGTGCTCAGCACCAGCCCACATGCAAGACACTGACAGCGCCTGGACTCAGGATGCGCTGAGCAGAGGCACCACGGGGAGTTTCAGACACAGAAAACACTCTTGCAGGATGGCAGCTGACTAGAGCTCAGCTCGTTCGCAGCACGGCTACGTCCTCTCGATTGCCCGGGATTTCTGAAGACACCACCGCAGCTCCTGGGCATGGCACCGTTACCCTTTTCCCTCCCAAACATTCCCTCTGCAGAGCAATGTGAGCAGGGACACAGCTACTGTGTCCGGCTCCAACACCAGGAGGGTCAATGTCCTCTTGGCCTGTCCCTGCAGCCCCAGCCCTGCTATAGCCACGCTCACTGAAACACCCCTTGACAGACGGTGTCCCCGTGCAAGCTCCACACCAGCTAAAGCACAAGGGCACAGGTCTTCAGCTGGGCACCTCTGTCCAGCTACCTCAGGGCACGCAAGGCATCTTGTGTGCTAGTAAGAACAGGGAAATGCCAGTGCAGGATTTATCTCCAGGGTCTTTTCAGGCTGGGAAGATGCTCTGGAGATGGCATCCAAACCCAGCTGGGAGAAAAACAACTTTACGTTAAAAACCACAGAGACCAAAGCCGCGTGTGGTGCCTCTGCCCTTACAGGATGGGCACCAAGGCGCCCTGCGCTGTGGCACAGCTTTGGCAAAGTGGATGCCCAAAGGGGCAAGAGGATCACATGGCTCCCAAAAAGGGTCACCCGCTAAGCCAGAGCGGTCCTGGGAAAAGGGCAGGCGCCCAAGGCATGGCCCGTGCTCCAGGGCTGCTCCTGCCTCCCGCAGCTCCTGGCCAGGGGCCTCCTGAGGACACCCAGGCTCCAGCATCCCTGCGCAGAGGCACGTGGGGGCATTCATATGTGCTGCCCTGAAACTCCCAAATTCCGTGAGATTCAGCAGCAGGGAGGCTCCAGTTGCCAAGGACACGAACATGTCACAGCTGTTTTCTGCTCAAGAAAAATGCTCTCCTTTTATTAGGGAAAACGGACAAGTGAACCCTGAAATTACAGAGTGAACTTCAGCCAGAAGAGGCTGTCCTGGCGTTAGCAGACTGCCCGATGCTCACCCTGCCTTGGCGTACACAGGAGGGCACCATTTGTTTCTGTGCCCTAGGGGCTTGCCCAGGACCTGGCATGCTCTGGGCACACAGGAAGAGGAGGTGGCTCCACCAAGACAGCCATGTATCAATTTTCAATAAATTCTAGCCCAAGTGCTTCTTAAAATGACACAAGTTTTACAATAACATTGTGACCCTACTTATTCCAGAAGAGTTATTCCCGGATTACTCTCAGAGAGATGGGATAAAAATTATCCTTCAGTGACTTCTGAAAGATCATTTGAGTGAGCTCACATAGCCCCACTTGTAATCAAATAATTATTTATATGTAAATTCTACTTCATGCTTTTAGGAAATCATTGGTATAATATACACTGCTATTAAAATATCATCAACATAAAGGATTGTTATTACAAATGCTATTTAACAGAGTTGAATACAACAGAATTCAGAATTCAGGCAGATATTTCATGGATATCTTTTCAGAAAAACTAATCTGCTATGAGATTAGAATCTCACACAGTATTTACAGATCCTAGAAAGTGAAAGCAAGTGGGAAAAATATACAATGAAAAATATTTAATCCTGATTTTTTTTTCACTTTTGGAAGGTAAACCGAGACCGCAAATATTCTGCTAATAGTTTCCTTGAGTAATGTGTTTATAAGCTTTGAAACCATCACTTATGCGAAGTTTTAGGAATCTAAATGATTTGCTCCTTCCTGGCAAAGATGTAAAAGCTGGAATATTGACAAAAACATCAAGAGATTTGGAATACATTAGCATAAAGTTCACTTCAAATGCAAGCAGAAAACAGGAAATACCCACTCACAAGTTTCAGTGCTCTCAATAAAAGCCGCACTCTGTGTCAGCCCGAGACGTTCACGCCACGGTCACAACAGGATGCGCTATCAGCTGCCGGGGTGACGGGGCCGTCCATCAGCTGGTCCAGAGCAGTGTACGCGATGGTCTTGCTCGTTATTCCCACTAAATTATGCATGTAAGATGAGGGGGATGAGGAGCGTAATCAGAAAACATTGCATTTATCATGTGCCATATGACTGGGAAATCTTCATCAGCCACCCCAGGCAGCCAGTGCTCACACTTACAGCACCCGGCACAGCAAGGAAGACGCTGCAGGTTGCTACTGGTCAGTAGTTGGAAAGGATCAGAGCGATAGACCAGCGTGTCCTCCAGCACTAGCTAGAGAATTGGAAAGACTTCAGCTGTTACTACACATTATCCCAATGACCAAGAATTACCTGGTTCAGACTGGTTAGGAACCTGGCAAATGCTTACAGTCCTGGTAAGGCACAACTCTTCCTTTCCAAGAGCAGCACTGCCACCAGCTCCATATTGCACCCACGAGAGGAAAGTCCTGTAGTTTAACTATCTTCGTGTCAATATATGTGCAATGAAGACTCACAGTAGTGCCAGGCTGTTCTCTCCTCTGCGTGGCCTAAATAAAGAGTGATGAAAGTGTCAGATTGGATGTTGCAGAATGTTTTTCCCCTGCAAATGAGCGGGGAAACGAGCAGAAAATGCAAATTAAAGCCCTTTCTGGCAACCCTTCCATTTGGCTGAGAGGGTGTTAGAAAGGTTTGTCAGCCTGGGAACAGCACCTCGGTCAGAGCAGGCAGGATACCATCCCCAGGGGATCAGTGCTTCAAGCTCCAAGATACCTCTGCTCCAAACAAGCATCCTGGGCTTCCTCTGAAATACAAAAATGCATCAGCATTCGATCCCCAAAACAGTCTGTCAAACAGAATCTCCCTTTCCATTTTCTGGATTCAAACTCTGAGGGACACAGGAATTTTCATGCTAAACCGAAAACTCAGTTTCCCTGTAGATAAGCCCAAAATAGATTTCACGGCAATGGCTATTTTAATTTATATGCAGCCCATGCCAGAACGGGATTTCTTTTTTTTGGAGTTTGCTCATCTGATGGATGGATACTTAGTGTTAAAAGAAATCAGCCTCAGAGGAAACATTCCTGAATATTTGCAGTGTGGCAGCTCTAAGAAGACACTGCAGAGACACGCACAGTTGCGCAGCAGTGATGTTTACACCCTCACACCTTGGGCAGCAGGTAAGTTTCCAGGACAGAGATAACAACGTTGTCCTCTTTGCCGATGCATTTTTAGTGTAGTCACAGCAACTAAGCAGCTAATGTAACGCATGGCCGTGCAGGAGACCTGCTGTGTTATCAGCTACCCAAGTCCTGTGCACTTGTGGCCACCCGGCAGAGCTGCTAGGGAGAGGCAAAGGCAGCGCTAGAGAGATGGAGAGGGATTTTTGTTTCCCTGCTTGCCAGCACAGAGCGATGCGAGTGCACGCGCAGACTGCTTAAGCTGTATTGATTCTTGCGTAAAGCACCAAACCCAATGGATGACAGAGGAGCCTACCAGTATCTAGGAGAAAGCCATTCTGTTACTTGCCAGCACCTTCAACCCCTGTCTCCGCTCCTTCCTGCCAGGAAGCCCATATTCAAACGCTTCAAACCTCTCTCCCCACTGCTTTCTTCCCGCTCAGCGCCCCACCGCGCCGCTCCTGTCAGCGGCCGTTCGTGGAGCAATCAGTAAAGCTGTCACGGACACCCCGGTCCCTGCCACCGCGCCGCTCCTGAGCTCCCGCGGGTGGGAGAGATGATTGCTCAGGAAATGGCAGGCGACAGAAACACTGCAGACAAGTCCTAAATGAGCTACGAGCCACAGAACAGACCTGCTGAAGGCCTATCCT
Organism: Tinamus guttatus; assembly: GCF_059628265.1. NCBI lineage: Eukaryota > Metazoa > Chordata > Aves > Tinamiformes > Tinamidae > Tinamus > Tinamus guttatus. The sequence continues at coordinate 1,149,260 of NW_028288845.1, forward strand.
GCAAGTGTCCTGATGATAGGGAACAGAAAAAAAGGCAGACAAGCTGTTCCGAAGGAGACAACTCGTTTTGCTAGGGCAACGGGGAAAAAAAAATATCAGGCTGAGCATAATATTCATGCACGTGCACATGTGGCATCCTGCAGCCTCCACATCCTCCCTTTCAGCCACCAGTACCGGAGCTGTGGGTGGACAACAAGGGTAGAGACAGTCATGACCTCTCCACCAGGCAAGGAAGGACAGGGAGCCTCAAAAGCTGCCAGGTGAAACATAAGATAAAACAGAGAGGCAAATGGCACCAGGGGAAGAGAGGAGCACCGCTTCCATGGGACCTTGAGCACCTGAGCTCCCTTGGAAGGGCAGGAGACTCCCAGGCACAGTGAGGGTGGAGGACGCGTGCCCAGTCATCACAAGACTGTTGGGAAGTGAGGAGCTAAGCAAAGGAGCCAGGAAGCCAGCTCAAGCAATAGTGAGACTGTGGTCTTAGAGGTTAAATTAAAAGCAGGGAAGGAAAGAGTATATCTCTACACTTTGGGCTGCTCATCCTGCCTGCTTCGAGTCACTGCAAGGCTGCATCCTTGCTGGAGATGACAAGATAGAGCATGCACTACACCTAGAGAGGGCTTGCCTGGGCAGAAGGCAGACGATGTAAAAGAAGTTGCAGCCAGGTGTGCCATCCTTGCATAACTGCACAAAAAAAGATAGAGAAGTTAAAGATTATTGCACAGTGCCTTCCTATTCCTACGTGCCAAAGGGCAGCAGGGGACTCAAAAGCAGCCAGAGTCCCAATGCAGCTGATTTTTTGCTACTCAATGCTGAAAGCAACAGTAAGGCAGGAACTGTGCTAAGAAACGTTCCTGGGAGGGTTAGAGAAATGAAATGCCCAGCAGGGGCAAGGCCGTGGGCTCGCACAGCGTCACCATCCCCGCACGGAACAGGAAAGACGAGCGCACCATCACCGGGAGCTTCCCAGACCTGGATGCCGGAGGCGGCTGCGGGGCAGGCACCGGCTAGCTGGGCTTCTCCAGCGGTGACACTTTTTCCAGTATTTTGTTTCATTTTTGGACGGGGAAATCTCTGAGGCAATCGCTGCATTCTGCCGGAGATCCCCAGAGTAGCGACGGGGGAGCGGATACGGCCACGGAGCAGCCTGCGGAGGCTGCCCCGCGCGTCCTCGCGGGAGGACGGCGTCAGGAGGGCCCATTAACAGCCGAGCACCGCGCTCGGCCTCGGCGAGGGTGCGAAAGCGCCGTGCCCCAAACCACCTGCACCCACCTACATGTTGCATCCTCCCTCCCCACGGTCAGCGCTGCCCATGGACAGTCACAGGCTGCTAAATAGGAATAACCAAAAGGAAAAACACCAAAACAGGGTTGCTGCAGAGACGTGAGCTGACTGCTCAGCCTCCTGTTCCCGACACCACCACCCTCCTAAGTGCATTTCCAAGGTCACAGCACAGGCTCACTAAGACAGTGAGGAATTTCCCATCAGTTTCTGCGAGTTCAGCTTGCCTCTCCAGAGAGCCAGAAGACAAAATCTCAGAGCTTTTTATCAGCACTAGAAAGATACAACTGGATGAGGGCAGAATAACAAAAATCCTAAAACAGGATTTGTGAGGGAAAAAAAAAAAATCTTGCTTCTTAGTTACCAATGGCATTTAAAGCTTTAGGGACCAGCCAACACATTTTTATTTTATTTTTTTAAATAAAAAGGAAAGCACTGAACTGCTCTTTCCTACAGGGAGTTCTCAGTGCTGTGCTTAGATGGCGTTATAACAATAAACAGGCATCTTTGCCTTAAGGGACCACAGATACTGCCAAAGCAAGCAACATTTTAAACCTACAATAACCTTTAACTAATTGCAGCGGCCAAGGCAGACAGCAGAGAAAGGCACAAGGCTGATGTTTTGACAGGCTGGGAGTGCGCTTAAAGGAAGAGTGACACAGCATGGGCTTTCACTGGGAGCCGTCGATGCCAGCTGGCTTAAGGAAAATCTTTACATCACTGTGAAGCCCAGAAACTGCATTTGAAAAGCTAACAGGCTCCTTCATGTACATGCAGTTGAGCAGCTCAGGAAGCCAAAGTACCAAGGGGAAGATGCTGCCTTGCCTCTCCTCGGAGCAGCAGAGCATGAGCTGTGGAAACCGCAGCCTTCTCCCATCTTGGGCCCTGCACCAGGCACCCAAGGGCCTCCTGAGAACCCCCAACTTCATCAGACTTTGCAAACTGTCTATGCGTCTAACTGCTCTGCAGCACAAGCAGTGTTCACACGGGAACCTGCTGAAAACTAAGGGTGGGCTGATGTGAGCACTGCAGACTGGCTGAGAAGTATTAATAGCTACACCAAGAAGCAACAGGAGGGAAGTTTACCAAGCAATTCTCACACCTTTCAGACAACAGAAGCTACAGGAAAGGTCAACACATTTGTGAAGCTGATGAGTGTTGCAATTATGGAGCTGTGAGGCTAATGGGGTCTACTACAACCATCGATATCTTGGAGTGAGTCAGAAGATGCGCTCCAGCTCTGATGTTTGGTCTTGAAGGCCCCTGCGTCGCCTTCCTGCCACTCCACGGAGCTGTGGTCGGGAGCGGAGATGGGCACCGCACTGGGGCCAGCTGAGGGACACGCGGCCTGGTCCTGCTCCAAGCCTCTGGTCTCTGAACCAGGGCTCTTCAGTCTGGCCCACTTCCTAGCGAGGCTCAATCAGTTTATTTTAAACAGAGTCGATTTACAGAGTTACTGTTTATGAGCCAAGAGGGTTTAATTTGAAATCTTACATTGTTTAGAAAAAAAAATTAAATGGAGCGCACCCTCCCCTCAGCTCGGTCCGCAAAGCTTCCCCTGGAGACGCGGGGCTGGAGCAATCTGGAACCGGTAACGGCACCATCTGCCTCTGTGCAAGCGGTGATCAATCACCCCCCCAGCCCTCATCTCAACGCCGCTCCGTCAGCCGGTTCCAAACGGGGAGCGAAGGACGGGCTGTCCTCTCGTGGCATGGTGCTCGAGCCCGAGTTTCCACGCATTACCCAGCTATAAAACAGCAATGTTTCCTGCTTTTTACAGCTGTGCCAAAAGCAAAGTCCTTATCTTAGGGAAGAAACACTGACAGACCTGGAGATCGAGGGCTGACACTGGCTCTCACATCAGCCTGCAGCGGGGATGGGGGAGCAGCCAGACTACAGGAGGAAAAAGCGCTCTCAAAACCTGCTTCCCTTCTGCTCTCACACACAAGCTGTGCCCGAAAGTAGACAGGAGCAAAATTAATGTCTCAGCCTACCACGGTCTATGTAAGGGTGTGCAAGCTCCTCTCCACAGGGCACAAGCAGTTTCAAAAGTCCAAATGCAAATTTACAAAAGCCTCAGAGACTAAAGAGAGATCAGTAGTTCCGCTCCCTCTGCTAGGGATGGCCCAGAGGCCAGGCCAGACTTCCCAGAGAGCTTTATCCAGCCCCTGCGAGTGCTGGCCAAACGCTACAGCCCTTTTACTGTCGGCCTTGTCTGCAGGCCTCCGTATCAGGCACACGGGTGTTTTGCTCGGCTCCAAACCCCTGCCCGGGAGCAGCACCCGCAGCTGGCCTTGCCCTGCTGGTCCCGGCCAACAGGTACGTGGCTGGGGAAGCGGCATGGAGGAAGGTCGCCCACGCACCACAGCACGGCCACGTGGAGCCTGCTTCCTCAGCTCGCCGCAGTCCGTCACAGCGGCGCATGTCCGAGGCACCTCCTGGCCTCTCGGGCCCACAGTTCGGGGCCTCGGAGGAGAGGCCTCAGGGCCTCTCGTGGCACAGTTCAGTCCAGAACACCTGGGAAAGACCACCAGCAAAACAACAGGCCTTTCAAAGCCGGCCGGCATCGCAGCCAACACCATGCTCCTCCCAGAGTCTGGGTTTAGAATGCCCTGGTGCAAATCATCAGGGCAGGTACTGCTACATCAAATACTGAGGGAAAAGAAAGAGGCACACAACTTCTATCATTTCTGTTCTTCGAAGATGAGCAAAGAGTCTACCAGGGGAATGCAGGTTTTTTTTTTTTTTTTTCTTTCATAACTGCCTGGAATGAGACATGTTGTCATGACTATCTTGGAAAATGTCCTGTTTAAAAAGTAGTCATTTGTCCAGGTTGGCAACAAATTGTTTATTTTCTTAGACAAGAACACTGGGTAGTCTATAAGTCCATGACTCATTCTCCACCACGAAGATCTCCACCCCAAGTTTCTCTAACAGACAACCGTTTCTTCACCTGCTCAGCCTCTTCTTAGCCTTCCCTGTGACATCGGGGCCAGCTTCACTGTGCTCATCTTCATCTCTATAGGGAAGCACGTGGGACAATCAGGGGCTTGGTCAGTCCCTTCACAGTTCAAGCTTCTGGACTTTCCAACTTCTAAAGCAAACTTGAAGCTACAAGGATTCCAATTCTGGAAAATACATGCTGGTTCAATAAAGCACATGCTTTATGACCCCCCAGCTGTCAGAGTTTAATGGTAAAGGAAGTAATTTAAGGGACTGTTTGGTATTTATTTGTCATATCTTAGCGGTCAAGTTATTTTCAGAAAGCTTTCCTAAATGGAAAGGAGAATGCAGGATAATTCAGACAAGCTTGCAGATACTAGAGAGAAGCTGTAAGCATTGTTATGATAAGGAGCAGAAAATGCAAGTGCGGTGGGCAGGAAACTGGGTAGGATAACATGTAAATACTTGAAGATTTTGCAGAAGAGTATGTAATTTTGGCAAGTCATCACTGGAGAAATTCATGCAGTGATATTTTGCACTAAACTACCCTGGGTTTTCACTGTGCATGTTTAGGAGACAGCTACATATTGGACAATTGTCAAAGGGGCATGAAACTATACTATCACTTACAGGAGGCCACAGTATGCACCGTTGGATATGTGAAAACAGAATAAATTGGGCAGATGGCCTACATTTATGGATTAAATGGAAAATTGAATCCACTGGGCTCTGTGCCCCAAAGCCATTGTACTCTGCTGCTACTTGCTGACCAGGAGGTAACTGAGTCACAAAATTCAGGGCCAATATCAGATATAGACCTCTTTGGTCTGGGTCCAAGTGAGGATTTCTCAGTCTGCTATTAGACCTTAACAGAAATGAATCCAAGTTTCAGTAAAGATAGCCTTTCAGAGCCATTTCCACCAGATTAAACACCCACAGCTAAAGAATTGCTGGAGTGAAAGAGGATTTTCAGAAACAAAAATAAAAGAACAAACAACTTATCTGTATTCCAAACCAACTGTCATCGAGGTCAAGATCACCTCTGAACCTGCTCCACAGTATTCCTTCATGCTGGCGCCACAGCTTTCCGCTAGAAACAAGGAGGATGGACCACAAGAGATGTAGTAATACATCTCTGAATTTCACTAGCAGTCCCACGGAGCTCAGCTTGAAGACAGCTTTTTCATAAAATTGGATTCCTTAAGGCAATGAAGTCATGTAAGGACAAGGGAGTAAAACTGGAAGAAGCAATCCCCTGTACCAAGTGTTGATTCTTCCACTAGCATACCAGTTTTCTTAACAGCTGCTACCGCAACAGGCGCAAAACGAAAAACAGTTTGCTTTGAAACATCCAGACTTCTATCCTTTTACATCATACCGCCTTCCCACATGTCTCCGATGCCATTGAAACTCTCAGATCATCCAGCTGAAGGGAGGTGTAAGGACTGATAATTAAAAGTCACTGCAAATCATCACTAAATCAAAAGCTTAGTTATAACATGTGCTTTGGGAAGAGCCAAAGTGAATATTCAAGTCAGCACATAAAATCATTGGCTAATGTCTGAAATAAACTGCTTTTGTGATGCACATTAGGACTGCTTTTGAGATGATAGGGAGAAAATTGTCTTCAAGATGAAATAAGTGTCATGAGCTGTTTCTTGCTTTTTTTTTTCTTTCCAATTCCATCTTTCTCCCTCCCTACATTTCCTTTCCATTTGAACATCTGATTTTTACAAGTGAGCAAATCTGATGCATTGTCAAAGCCCAGAAGCGAAGAGTACTCAAAACACAGTGAGAGTTGCTGAAGGAGAGCTGTTATGAAATATTGGTACGAACAGTTGCAGGGGTTTAAAAACCTCTAAAGCCCTGATCCAAAGCCTGGTAAGTCCCAATGAGGCCCTCCATTGCTCCAGTGAGTTTTGCTTTGGACAAAGGCTGCAGGAAAAGCCTGAACTTGTGAAACTGAGGTTAATAGGATTTGTCTAAACATCTGGTCATTGTCAGCGTCAAGAGAAGTGCTCCGAGATGGGCGTTATGGTATTGGCCCCAAACCGTTGTTATTTCTTATGAAACGGAGCATTTTAAAGTTTGTTGTTTACAAGGCTGTTTATTGGCTTCATTTATTGTTTCCGTGAGTTTCCCTTTCCAACACCCAGCTAGCAAAGAGCCACTAATAACATGCAGCAGATACGTTCTCCGACATTTACTGCCTACATTACACTGACAGCAGCAGTTGCCAGAGTTATATGAAACTCTGCAGTCTGTGCTGTTGAAACAGCTCAATAATATGCTGGGAAACAGTCATGTCATACCTCCTTACTGCCCTTCAATTCATCCTGTCAATTCATACTATTTGAAACATGCTCAAATAAACTCTGCTGCAATTGAGTATTTTTTTTTAATCCTGATTACAATTATAATGCTAACAGGGCTTGTATTTGCAAAGAAAATTTAGGCCAGCAATTGTGAATTTGAGTTTGCTTGGCAGCAGCGATTCCCCAGCAACTTCTGAAACCCTGCCATTCTCATTAAAGATGCCTTCTTTCAGGCAGCCAAGTTTGAGAAATGTTGGCCAAAAATGTGTGAATTAGTCAGTGACTCTGTGAGTAATCGGAAGGGAGGTATAATGACCCAGACTGCAGCCTCGCCACACAGGCTGCGAAACTCAGTAGAAAATGTTAACAGCATTATTCATCTTGAAACGTTGCTGATCTCTCAGGAAATGCTCACAGTGTAAGGTTTGGGGGGCAAGGTCTGTCTTTCTGCTCCTTCTGCCCAGGCTAAGCACCCTCACGGGATAAATGGTGTCTGGAAAACTGATGCCACATGTCCCCAGCGTCACCACATATCCCAACACACACTGAAAGAGGAGATCTCCAGGACTCAGTGAGCGTCAAGAGAGGATAATCTAATGAAATGCATGAGGCCACATCCCCTGAAACCAGCCAGCCCATAACACTGTCAGTGACATGGCCATACCCACATCGCATCCTCCTGACAAGCCCCCAGCGGGCTCTGCCCATGCAGCCCTGGTCTGGAGCACAGTGCCCCACATCACACTGCCCTAGGCTGCCTGTTCTTCCCTAGAGGCCCTCAAGGCTAATAAATCAAAATAAGCTCTTAGAATATTCACAGTCAAAAAGGATTAAAATTCCCCCACTTTTTCTCTCCTCCCCCTCTTCCCCCTCTTTTTTTTTTTTTTTTGTCAAGGGTAGGTACAGTTTGCTGGTGCAGTTACAAGTTTGCAGCCTCTTTTGCCAAACAGAGAATATTTCTGCAGTCAAGAAAAACCACATGGCAAATTCTATCAAGAGGATTCTGGTGTTTGTGGGTTCCCAAGATCCTTTGCTCATACAGAAAATAAGGAGATTAACTTTCAAGTCTTATAAAGTCGGGAGTCACATCAGTTTTTAGGTGGTTTTATGCCTCTAGATACCCTCTAGATACCTTCAGATTGCTCAGTTCAAAAAAGCACAAGACAAAGAATAGCATCATTTCCACAGCGTAGTCTGCAGTTCACCATTGTCTGTAGGTTAGATGCAATGAGCAAGTACAATAAAAATAAATTGCAGAAAAACCAGCCTTTTACTTAATGACATTCTGAGAATGACATTCAATAGTGGTGCTAAAGTAGCCAGTTTACATCTGTTCAGAACTAGACAATAAAATACTGATACGCATCCCTAGCATAGCAATAGCATCAGTAAGCCAGAACTCTACTAAAAGAAGCACTTCACAGATTCATAGTAGAAGGAGTAGTTCTTGCTACAGAGAATTCAAGATAAAAAAACCACACCAGGGCCTGGGTGATCTGGGCATTAAATTCTCCTATAGCAAATTCCAATTAAATTTGGCATCTCTGCAGTTGACTTTACAAGTCAGGAATCACTTTCCCCAGAGTCATTAAAAAATTGCCTTCACCCAGCTAGATCCCTGTAACTGTTGGCAGATATTTACTCTTCTGAATTTGCCCAGGCAAATGTTGCCATTGCAACATTTTATCTCAAACCACATACTCGGGAAATCCTATACAGAAATATCTGTGATCACAGGACTCTGCTCTATCCATCAGTTCACTTTCTCTGCAAAACCCTTGTGCCTGAGAGCAGCAACAGAAGCTGCCTCTACATACTATTCCCAAATTAGGGATGCGAGTGGATGGAAATTGTTTCTCTTCTAGGTCAAACCAAGAGCTTAAGGGTAACTTGCTGTGCGCTGGGGAAAGCAACCATCACATCCTGCAAATGCAGGCTGAGAGATATGGTTTTGTTTACCTTGTACAAACATTTCACTTTCTAAAGGTCCCAAATGAGGGTTTGAAAGGTGCAACCATACCCCGCTTAACTTTTCCATCTCCACTGTTTGCTGTCATGGATGGCATCGCTACAGCTCTGCTGCTCAGGAGCGATCCCTGTGGAGCACAGTGCTGCAGGCAGCTCTCCCAAGGAGCTTCCCAACCCTGAGAGGAAGGACTGCTGCTGACAGGCAGAGCTTTGCAAACATGATGGACTAAATGCAATTGTTGCTGAGGCTGTGCCACTGAGATCTTATCACACTGAGAAACACACATGGAAGAGATGTAGGCAAGTACAGTCACAGAAACTAGAACAAAATGTTTTACTAAAACTACACTGATTAGAAAGAGTCCTCCAATGCCTTGTCTCTTTAACAAGTTTTAGCTGGCAGTGCTGTCCTCTGTTATTCTGGCTAGCAGTCAGGCAGACCCTCCCCTGTAGAGCTTATTTTCCAAATACTTTAGACAGAAGGTGTCTTTTAAGGTCATCACTGGAAACTCCTAATCTGAATGATTATTTATACGACCAGCAATCTCCTGAAAACAGTACTGGATCTCTACCTTTCTCTTCCACATGCTCTGGATCCACGTTTCTTTTGGGTTTATGAAGGCACAGACTATGCTACTTTGCAACTGAATGAGGTGTTCCCATATTTTTATCTGGGATTCTATCATAAAATTTTATTCCTGGCTTCCATTACTCAGTCAGGAGCATTTCTTATAGCACTGGGCCACCTTCCAGGCATAACATCTACCAAAGGCATCAAGTATGTCCTAGTTTTTCTCAAAATGCAGCCCAGAGCAAAATGACTGTAATACAGCAAGTGCAGGAATCTGTAACCGCCAAGAGAAAAACTCTCATTGCAAAGAGCTTTTGCAAGCAACAAGTAGAACCACTCAGCATAAGACTGCTCAGAACGAGCAGTGAGCAGTACAGCACAACTCAACCACGGCAACGTGTGGTTGGGGCAGCCTCGGTTTTCACAATACTCACTGTTGCTAGATCAATATCTTTTTTTTTTTTTTCCCCATTCCAGCCTGCATTCTGCGGAGAGCACCCACTGACAGACATGGGACTTGCTTGGCCCCAGGGTGCTTGAAGGAAGAGTCTAGGCAGTTGTACAAGTTGAAAAGCAGCACCTAAAAACCAACAACACATTATCTAGTGGGTGATCTACCCTGCAGGAGACAAGCATGGTGAGGATGTTTTAGGGTATACCTCCCCATTCCCTACATCACCGGTCTGTGTGTAGCTGCAACAAGCATCTCTTGTCTAGGAGAGGGGACAAAACAGAACGTGGTTGGGATTAAGTTTTCCAGCACAATCGATACTCCTATCAACATAGAACCACCTACTCCAGAGAGCTTTCCATCAGCCTGCACGGATCACCACCTACAAGGGAAGGAAAAAAGACAGAAATAGTTACACTAATGCCTATGAACACATAATAATCATGGAGATAATAATGTTCATGGGTCATTTCTGACCCATCTCTCACATCCCTCTTAGATGCACTACTGTTTGGGAATGCTTAGGTTCACCAAGAGATGCTTTAACTGTGGTCTAAAAGGCTTCCAGCTCCTATCCTGTGGAAGAAAGATGCACTAAGCAGCTCATCATTCCTCCAGGCAAGGAGAAATGGACTTCTGCATTTTAATCTGAAAGTCTCCTCTCCTCCTACTGATTCCAAAATTTCCTCCTCTGTTACTGATTAACCTCCAGTCACCACCCACTCACGCTCAGCCCCCAACACTACTAATTAAAGGCAACATCATAGTCCCTCAGAAAGAGAGAAATTTAAAGTCTCAAACAAGAAGAGATGCTGATGGTGTATGAAAATAATGAAAGAATATTGAGTACCCTAGAACAAGCCAGTTTGCATTTGTGTCAAACAGCTGCATTCATCCTCTTCCTTCTTGTTCCTGACCTTCCTTCAGAATAATAACAGGCAATGTTTTGTTTTCCCAAAGAGGTAGACATAGGGTACTGACCTTCGGATGCCTAATCGGGTGTAAAATCATGTCTCACTCTCAAATTCAGGCTAAACCATCTCGTAACTGCCAAACAACAGCCAGTCAATTGCCTGTTTTTCAAAGAACTCATTGATCAAGGCCACACCCAATAAACACATAAACCATTAGCGCAGCGTTAATGGCTGTGTGAAAGGAGGATTAGGGAATAAGGACGTTATTACAGTTAATGTACAGTCTTAAGAGAGGAGAGGTCTGTTTTTAGTTAAAGAGATTCTCCCTGTGATGCTGTACAGGCTCAATGAAATCTTTTATTTTCATTTCCTTTTGAGTAAAATAGGAAAAATACCATTTTCCTATTTGGTGGAGAGGTTTAGTTGATATCAACTCAAATGAATTGACTTTCATCCAACTTCCAAAATCCAAGCCTACTACACACCATTAGGCTAAGATTAAGCATGAGAAATTATAGTCTGCAGAGTGATTTCCTTGGAAAGTTGGAAGCACCCGAGAACTAGACTTGAAATGAAAGCACCTTCTCAACCATAACCACACAGTTGCAACTGTGACAACCTCATCAATTCTGCATGCGCTGCGCCGCGGGGGTTACTGCGCTCCCCGCGCAGGCTGGGCAGCACGGCCAGTTCAGATGCTCCTTCTCTGAACCACACGCCTGTGCATGCAGGGTGTGTTTTCAAGGTATTAAATTACTTTTACACAACTGAGCGCTTGTGTCCCACACAGGTAGCCAAGTTTTAATCCGCTGTCCCTTTGGAATAAGCAGGTGTGTCTCGTTCTTTCACAGCAAAATGAGATTTTCAGTTGCAGTTCTTCTCTGGCAGTGCTAGACTAAAGGCACTGCGATCCTATGGAGTAAGGTGTGCTGTCTGCACTGTGTTTTTAAGCCTGTCTTGGTTTTGGGAAGCAGTTTTGACTCAGCACGTACAACTCAAATGGGGCTACGAGGACAACCCTCCGGTCTGGTCAAGCACAAACTGATAGAGGCCAGTGCCAGTCACCTCTGATGGGGCTGTCAGCAGCAGGGCCAGACTGAGATCTTGCAGCTCCTTCTGCTTGAGTGAAAGGGACCCAGCTGTTGTCACCAAAACTGTGGTGGGACTGTAGGCTCAGTATGTGCTCAAAGAGCAAGATACAGGGCACCGCATCTAGTGCTCCGTTTATTAAGTTATTGTGTTTCCTCCTACAAGCTTCACAAAGGGAAGCAGCATGGAGCCACTCTACGTCCTGAGCATGAGTCTGTACTTGGCTCTGACACGTTACAGCTGGGCCTGCTACCCACCACTGTGAGAAATGGCTTTCCATTATAAAAATTCACTTCAGGCTTGGCACGCAAAGCCTCAGAGGAATTTTTAAAGGAGGCTTGTTTCTCCCACACATCCCCTGCATTAGCAGATTTATTATTATCATTATTATTCCTATTTAAGATTATAGACAAGTGGCTTTTAGAACATACAATGTGAGACTGCTTTAACTTTTTAAAATTGGCCAGGATGCTGTAGATGTGAAAAGTGCCTGCTGTACACTCAGAACATCTCCTTTCCCATTATCATCAGCAACACCATGCAATCCTACATAAAGTGAAAGCATATGCCAGAATATTAATGATAATAGATGGCTAGGCTGAAGTTGCCAACATGCATTTTTGTGTGTAGGTCAAGGAAGATAAAACATGAAGGAAAAACATACAGAGAAAAATGCTTTCAAAATAATCGCTCTCCGAGCAGGAACTGCACATTAAATCGTAACTATGATGGATTTACTCACAGTCAAATTCTGCTCAAAATAGCAAGAGAGACATAAACGAGTATTCTGGAGGACCATCAGCTTCCATGTACCCTGGCTGTCACGTGTAGCTGCTGCTGACGCCTGCCCCCAGCCTCCATCTTCTCCTGCCCTTGGAGATCCAAGACCTCTGTGGTTGATGTAGAAGGAAGAGAAAGGATACAGAATCTGCACCCAGCCCTGGCTTTGCCTTTGCAAGCATTTTCTGTGTCAATACGGCCCCCTTCGCAAACAACTCAAAAACCTGCTTTGATAACAGTCTGATACTCGTGAGCGCTGCTACCTTTGAAGCCGCAGCAGACTATGGAAAATGGAACAATCGGTCAAATATCAAAGTTACACCAGAACCAAGGAAAGCTTCAGTTTAACCTGGGGAAAAAAAAAAAGACCACTTTTTCTGGTTTTGCTAAGTTCTAGGCCATCCAACTGCAGGGAACTTCAGAGGGTCCTTCTGCCCCAAGCTGCAGCAGGTTGGCCCCCAGACAGCTCCGCAGCCTCCATGCTCAATAACTTCCTCACTTCCATAGCCTGGGAATGAGTTGCTGAATACGTTACCTGGCTAACCACAGGCGGTGCGAGTCAGTGGAAGGGAGTGGAAATGACCAACACACTTTCACCTACTCTGGACACTTTATCAGCAATCCAAGCACCAAAATGAAAATGCAGCTAAATAACCAGTGCAAATGTTGTCAACCAGAGAAATGTGCTCTTGTGGCCAAGAAGGCCAATGTCATCCTGGGGTGCATTAAGAAGAGCGTCTCCAGCAGGTCGAGGGAGGTGATCCTGCCCCTCTACTCGGCCCTCGTGAGGCCACATCTGGAGTATTGTGTCCAGTTCTGGGCTCCACAGTACAAGAGGGATGTGGAGCTGCTGGAGAGAGTCCAGCGCAGGGCCACAAGGATGATCAGGGGCCTGGAACATCTGCCCTATGAGGAGAGGCTGAGGGAGTTGGGCCTGTTCAGCCTGGAGAAGAGAAGGCTGAGAGGGGATCTAATCAGTGTGTATAAGTACCTCAAGGGAGGCAGTGAGGAGGATGGTGCTGGTCTCTTTTCAGTGGTGGCCACTGACAGAACTAGAGGTAATGGCCACAAACTGAACCACCAAAAGTTCCACATGAACTTAAGGAAATTTTTTTTAACGGTGAGGGTGACAGAGCACCCAGGCTGCTGGAACAGGCTGCCCGGAGAGGTTGTGGAGTCTCCTTCTCTGGAGATCTTCAAAACCCGCTTGGACGAAGTCCTGTGCCACGTGCTCTAGGTGACCTGCGTGTGCAGGGGGGTTGGACTAGATGACCTCTGGAGGTCCCTTCCAACCTTAAGCATTCTATGATTCTATGAAATATTTTACAGGTCACCAGGCCTTCCTTTCTTCCGTTCCTCCCACTCTGCTTTTTATGTTCTTCCTTTTAGCTAAGCACACACGGGACGTTCCCGGGACGCCGCTCGCGAGCTGTGGTAGCCCTGCTCGCACAGGCGGCCTGCCGGGGCCCAGAGGCCGTGCCGTGACACTCGCCGTCTGGAAGCCGTCAGTGCGGCGTCCGCGCGGGCTGACGTCACCTCATGACTAAGCAGCTCCCCCCTCAGAAACCCCGCTCCGAGCAGCTAATTGTTCACAGCTACCACACACGCCTGCCTCTCGGCAAGGGTTCACCCGCGTGGGGTTGGCTTGTGCTGCGCTCCCTCGGCCGGACGCGGCGGAGATGGGATGTGCTGGCGGCACACGCGGGCAGAGAGAAGGAACAAGCGCCACCGCGACGATGCGCGCACCTTGTGCTTGGAGATGGTTTCTGGTTCTTCCTGTCTTTGCGGCGTCCTTGCTCTCAGGAGCTATCCCCTTGCATCCACTCGTCAGAGCCCCAAACTGTCCAGCCTCATCTGCCCGTGCACCTCTAGTCCATTACACGTTAATTGCTGCAAACTAAAATCAGGAACACCAGAATTGTGATTCCGAGTGCCATGGTCTCAATTTTAATGCAGGTACCTATCTTAAGGCACCTCAAATCCATAACATGAGTCATGGACTAGCAGAAGAGCCAGGCACAGAGCAGGCCCATCCGCTCTTGCCCAGTGCTTCCCCCTCCCAAGACACATCATAAGAGGCACAAAAGAAGGAGTGAGGCCATTGAGGAGCGCCGCATCGAGCGCACGTCGCTGCTGTTAGCTACCTGTAGAGCAAATGTGATCGCTCTGAGCTAGAGGCACCCCGAGACATTTAGGGGTTTTGCGAAACGCCGGGATTGCGCATCACAGGCCAGCGCTGCGCGAGACAGGACTTGTCCGCAGCTCAGCTATATGTCAAGCAGAGCGGGGAGAGAAAGTCCTCGGTGTTGATTAACGCAGGAAAAGCCAACGCACTGACATGGGGAGAAATGAAACGCTGGGGAGACGTCTGGGCTGTCATCGCTGGGAGCCTGCGAGCACAACGGCGGTCATTATCAGAGCGGAACAATAAAGCTCTTAAACAAGGGTCCTCCAAAAAAATTGCTCAATCAGAAATGCTACAAGGAGTAAAAGCTTTGCCTTTCCCTAATGTAAAATCCCAGGCTTTGCATAGCACAGCTCTTGCTTATTTAGTTATGCTGTGTGCTATACAACCAGGTAATACCAAAATTCAAGTAGGCAGTTGAAGAGCTTGAACTAAAGACAGCCAAAACAGTACCTACCTCTTGAAACCTAGCGTCATTCTGATTTGCAGCAGAATGAACATTTGCAAAATTTCTCGTGACATGGGATGATTTTCCCATCTACAGAGTATCTGGTTAATGTCAGCACAAGGCATTTCTAAAATCAGATACTCCCTCCACGAAACCAAGTAGCTCTGAATTAAATCAAGATGAAAAACTGCAGTAAAATTTACAGTGAGCCTCTGATCGTATCCCACTGTGCCTTGGCAGAGCCCACGGTCTCCGAGCCCGGTGGCAAACCCGCCAGGTCCCCACAGCCCTGGGAGCTGGGGCTTGGGGTCTCCCACAGTCTGCACTGGTGAGCACAACCTGAACACCTCAGACACCTGATCTACCAAGATAATTTTCACAGTGCCAGAAGAGACCTGATATTGATCTCCCAAGTGCTTTATTCACGCCTAGCAAGCGCATCTACCTTGTTAAACGCAGGTCTGTCCGTCAAGAAGACGCACAACCCATATTGCCCAGCGCGGGTGGGAGTCCCTGAGACACCCGGTGTCAGTGCAGTGCAAGGCTGTGCTGCACAGTTTCATAACCCTCACTGACCTCATCCCCTGAGCACAGCAAACGCTGCTGGTTCTTGCTCC
Organism: Tinamus guttatus; assembly: GCF_059628265.1. Classification (NCBI taxonomy): domain Eukaryota; kingdom Metazoa; phylum Chordata; class Aves; order Tinamiformes; family Tinamidae; genus Tinamus; species Tinamus guttatus. The sequence goes on from NW_028288845.1 coordinate 1,164,822, forward strand.
CGGTGTTCTTCCCAGTGCATGCAGTCACTCACCCAAGATGCTTCCACCTAACGTGACCAACAAGTGAGGGAGGGAGAAGAACACAACCAGAATCTGCCTGTTTAGATCCCCTGCCAAGCCGAAAACACAATTTCCAGCTGCTAGGAGAGCCAAATCATGTTCTGTTTGTACTAACTTCACTGTTACAATTGCTTTTCCTGCGTTGTCCTGGGAGCTTCCTTGGATATAATCTTTTGTTTATTTTAATTCAGAATCCCTGGGCAATTTCAAGACAATTTGAATGCAGCAAAATCAGAAATACAAAAACCCCTTCTTTCCCAGCAGCATACCAATGAATTCCAGATTCAAAGAGAAACGTGGGAATAAGGTAGCTTAGGTATCATTACAGCTACCAGCAGCGCACAGCCAACATACTGCAGTCCTGCTTGCACACCCAGGAGACACTGAGCAAGAGACACAGCGCAGGGACAGGGCTCCTGCTCTCCAGGGAGGGGACAGCAGCGCAGCTGCTTTTGTAGCCCCACCACAGCGCACAGCTGGGGATGCAACTGGCCCAACAAGGTAGAGCTGGGGTGTTTGAGCACCCACACTAGCCACCTGGAGAGGAAGCTTAAGGAGACACCCAGGTGTTGCTGCCAGCACCCAACATGGGCAGCCGCAGCTACTGTGTCCTGGTTACGATGGCCCTGCCACATGCTCCCCAGGATCACATTCCTGAGCATGGCCAAGGAACCCTGACCCGTGTGGCTCACTGAGGAGCGGCCCAGGAGAGCGAGCAGGCTGGAAAACCGGGAGCAATGGGAGGCTGCAGCATGGAGATTCCCGCTGCAGAGGCCTGAAGCTGTCAGGCTCCTAACCTCCAAGAGAGGAAAGAGAGAGGCTGCAGCATGAGCACCCCAGCCGGAAAGCAGAACGCGGCAGGGAGCAGACCTGGGGCAAGGCAAAGCACGAAGTGCTTCTTTTTTTGCCTGAATTGACATGCCGAATCCCAGCTGTACAAACAGGAGCTTGTTCCTGTCCCCAGTCAGTTGTCAGGGCACTTCAAATCCAATGCACAACTTTGGAAGCTGGGTGAATCAATTTTTTATCAAGTGTGGTAGCTGAAATGCCGCCCCCTCTGCCTCCCCCAGCCTCCTCTGTGCAGGGCTGCGTCTAGTGGGGAGCTGCAGCTCAGGATGAGCCCAATTAGGGAAGGGAGATTGTCATAATCTCAGCTGCACGGGAGAGATGACAAAACCAAGGGTGTCACAGAGTGTCTGCTGGAATAAATTTACAAACCTAATCACCTCCAGGCACAGCCGGGCTGCCAGCCTGGAGGAGGGCGGTGCACGGAGGGAAAGCCTTCAGCTCGCTGGAGGAGTATCAATTCACACTAAGAGGAATCAGACCTGTCCTTGCCTGTAGCCAACCGCAAAGCGGGCATCCCGAAAGGGAATATTAATGCAAGTGCTCCGCAGGAGAAGGAAACCCACTCAAAACCTCTTTCAAATGATGTGAATTAGATGCTGGAAAAGCAGTGTAACCACTCAGTATCTAGAGGAACAAAACAGAATCAGGAGGAGTCTGGCAGAAGAAAAGGCAGAGAAGCTCAATGGAGCTGTCACTGTCTCCTGGTTACTGACCATGACCAGGAGACCCATACACTGACCCCTGCCTGAGATGCTTCTGTCCCTGGGCCTCACAGAGTATCACATGACGGTGTTTTTAATTCAGGGTTGACCAGGTACTTCTCCACATTTAATGAAATCCACTATGTGGGAACAAGGAAGAAACTACTTATGGCTGTGGCTATACATAAACAGTGCTAGGCTTCGAGGAAGGGTGACACCTCTAGCACCCATCTTCAATGCGGTACTAACGCTTTGGACAGCTTGAGCTATAGCATGGAAAATAAGCAGCTCTTCCTAAAGGCAAAAGTCATCCAAAAGGTCTCAAAACTTTGAGCCTGATGACTTGAGCCCCAAGTGCCAGGGCTTATTCCTAGTGTCCAGACACATGGGTTGCCGTGCGCGTGGACTGTGGTGGAGTGGCTGGACCAAGCTGTGCTGCCCCACGCAGCTGCCTGTCATGTTTTCATTGAGTCACACATTTGGCTGAAGGGGCTTTAGGACAACAGACCAAACAGGCAACAGTGACCTGAGATAGGGTTAAACAAGGGAGAAAATCCCCTGGAAATTCAGCGTGCAGCTGAATGAAACCGTGTCCGGCTCCTGCCCGCCTTCCTGCTGGAGCACGGTCCCCGCAGGCTTGCTGCCCCCTCGTGTCAGCGCCTTGCGCGGCCGTGGCCCCACGCGGTGCCGGGCCTGGACCGCGCTGCTGAGTGCCCAGGGAGGGACGTGGCCCCAGCGGAGATGTCCCGCTCCCACCCTGGTCGGGCTGCCTGCGCCCACAGCCCTGCCATGTTGCCAGGACAAGGGAAGAGACGCCAAGCTCGTGCGGAGCCAGCGGCCTGCTGCGCTCGTGTGGACGCGGCGCGGCCTGGGCACGCTAGGAAAGCGCCAGGGAGGAGAGAGGATTAGGCAGCCCCAGAGTGGGAAAAGGGAGAGGTGTTACTGCCCTTTGGAGGGAAGGTGTTGCTAGGGAGATCCCTCAGAACCAGCTAGAGCAACATGGATCAGGAGGAGCTGGGTTGGGAGGGGAGATGAAGTGCTCACCTGCGGCACCTGCTTTCCTGCCGCAGAGCGGCGTGCGATCAGCTGCCACGTTTCCAGCCCAGCTTCCTTGCTGCCAACATTTCAGTTACGGAGCTTAGGTTTTCTGTGCTGTAAAAACAGCAGGTGAAATGGCACAGCTGTGGCATCTGAGGTACCATCAAAGGATAAAACGTACCAGTGAAGACAGCATTTTTTCCCAGCATTTACATGGCCAATCTCCCTAATTACCTAGACAGTTCGCTGGTGTGGGAGACAAATGAATTAGAAACAAATGGGTTTTCTTTTGTTATTAACGTCTCCGCTCTCGCAGAGCCCCGTGCTGTAGCAAGAGGCGAATCCACACAGAGCGTGGCCAGTGCTCCATGGGTCTGTGGAGCTGGGGCAGGCCGGATGGCAGGGGGGCACCCAGGCCAGCTCGCACGGCGCAAACCTGGTCCCCATGGCTCAGGAAGGGCCTGAGGAAAGATGCCACACGCGGGCGGCAGGCGGAGCTGGTGCCTTGCTGGAGGGAACAGCTGGAGCGCGGGTCCCGTCCCTCAGGGCCCCAGCACTGCCATTCCGCGTCGTGCACCCATCGCGCACGCGTCCCCTCCATTCCTCCCACAGCGGCTGCTTGGGCTGCAATGTCCCACCATGACCCACTGCGCAGGGCACGGATGGGGTCGTACACAGCTGGAGAGCACGGCTGGCAGCACAGCTCACGGCATCGCGGGAAGTGCAGGGGACAGTTTGCTGCACAGGTGGACTGGAGGAGAACAGATAATACCAAATATAAATGGAATGCTACATAAATTCTACAGAAATATAGACAAATATATATATAAATATATATATATACATATAAAGCTTAGAGTTTATATATAGTGCATGTTACACGATATATAAAAATGTGTATTATATGACACAAAATATAAAACACACTATATATTAAAAACAACTATTAATACATATTTATCATAGAATGGTTGAGATTGGAAGGGACCTCTAGATATCACCTACTCCAACTCCCTGCTCAAGCAAGGACATCTAGAGAATGTAACACAGGATCACATCCGGGCAGGTCTGAAGATCTATAAAGGAGAGCCCAAAACCTCTTGATGCAGCCTCTTCCAGTGCTGTCACACTAACAGTAAAGAAGTTATTTCTAATATGCAGAAGAAACTTCCCAGGTTTCAGTTTGTACCAAGTATCCTTTGGCACGGCCATTCTAACCCCACTCCCCATGGAGCTCTAGGCTAGCTCTCTCTCTTAGCCCTAAGCCTAGCCCTAAAGCCTGAGGTCACCAGGCCTAGTATCGCCTCAGCAGCCAAGATGGTGCTATCACGAGCCTGGCTATAGTGCTACATTTCCTTTGGCACGCCCTTTCCAGCCCCACTCCCCACAACTGAACACTCTACATCCTGATATTTTCCCCTTGGAGGCAGCACTGCTCTCTGCTGTTGTCCTTGGTTCTGCAGTGGTTTTTTTTGTTGTTGTTGTTCTTTTAAACAGAAATAAATATTCGCCATATTTGCAATGTTCTTTTCTGCTTAGAGCTCCTGAATTTAGCCTTGCACTGTTCCCCCCTAGAGACCAAAACGCTCCGCTCAGGTCCTCCACACACGCTGACGTGCCCAGAGGAGGCTGGGAGGCCAGTGCGCTCCCACCTGCGGCGAGGCCGGACGCGGCTGCCGGGACGGCTGTTGCTCGCAGCACCGCGTCCCCTGGGACCTGCTGGCCCGCACGATCCACAGCCAGGCTGCACTCTTAGCCCCACCGTTTTGCCAGTCATTCCCCCTCGCACAGGCACTGCTCATGTCCTGGGCACGTCTGCACCAGGCTGCTCTACCTCGCACCTCGGACACGTCACCTCCTTGGACAAAAAGCCCAAAGCAATTCTGACACCGGTGAAGGTTTTCTTGGCTACCTCAGGGAACTGCAGACGGGAACACGAGGCCGTGCCAACGCTGGGGAAGCGCAGACCCATTCCTGGGAAGCGCCACGGCTCCTGCCACATGCCAAAATGCAGCAGGCTCCACAGCTTGTGCAAGAGGGGCTTCAATTATTCAGTGTAATACCATTAAATATGGATATAAGACCGTGTTGTCTCCTACTAGTCTTTTTAAAAACCTGAAAGAAAATTGCACAGCAATTAAAGAAACGTAAAGGTTGCAGAGATATGGATGGTCTAGAAAAAGTATCAATCATAGTTACTGAATCCATCCTGGGGAGTGGAGAAGCGGGGCCCTTTTGCCCCTACAGATGCATGCACAGCACTGTGTTTTTACAAGGTATATCACGTCCTTTAAATAAATGATTATATATTCACTGCTACAAACACAGTTTTGATGCAGTTTTGCTTTGACTTAATATCCTAGAAGACCAAAGAATTCATGTAGGCAGCTAAACCTCACATCGTCACTTATTTTCCCCATCTCTAAATTATTCAGTGCTTTCTCCCTGCTGGATACTGATCTGGTACCTAAGAGTCTTAAGTGGCCTCTTTTCCTTCGATAAAAGGGAACATGCTGAACGGACTCAAATTTGAGCAATCGGCACCTGCTCCCACACGCGCCCCAGCGCCTGCCGCAGCCGGCCCCGGTCTGCACAGTCTCCTCTCTACTGCTTTCCAGTGCTCTGGAAAGCCCTGGATAAGTTTCCAGCATGCCAGGTAAGATTAACCACAGTCAAAGAGGTAACGTATCACTCTGCACTTTATTCAAAAGCTCAAAACTTTACAGAACACAGGAAAATGCGATGAAGAGTTTCAGTTTGCACTTTTCCAGGGAATTAAGTTGGGTTGTGCTCAGCTGGTGCATTCAAGTGCTGGTCCCCACTGGAATTATGCAGAAGGGAGCTGCAGGAGAGCTCTACGCCGCACATCTCTGCTCCTCATCATCTCTGCCCGTCTTGGATGGGCAGAGGCCACCCCAAAGCAAACCTGTTACGAGCTAACAGGAAGCAACGAGGAGGCACTTTCCAAAGAAATTCACATCTTCGGGTGAAGCATAATTCACGTATATCTAAGGAGAAACTACCTTTTTATTTCTGGTTTTGGGGGAAGGTAGATACAATGATCAGACTTTGCTTTTCATTTCAAAATTCCATCCCTCATCCATGTCCTTTCTGGCCCTTTCCCTTAAAGATATAGTTAATCCTACCCGAGAAAAACAAAACTGTTGATCCAGCAAAACTCCAGTTCCTTTTCCTGTCCTGTCCTGTCCATTTCACCCTTCAGTATTCTGGCACTTCTCTCCCACACTTGAAGTTCTCTTGTCTTCTGTTCTATAAAATCCAATTAGGATTTCCATCATCCTGCTGATAATTGCACCCTGGTCTAACAAGGACTCGCCTGTTCATGGTTTTATTTGTTAGGTACCGTAAGGCCTGTCAATGGAAAGGTCTTACTGAAGCACAAACATAGCTCCAGTGTTTCTAGTTGCTGTGTACAATGCTTATTTGGAAAAGGCCAATGGAGAAATATTTTCTTCAGAAATAATTGTTTCAATTCATGCATAAAAATGACAACTTTGATGGCTTTTAAATACCAATAATAGGGGACGAAGAAGGAATGGGGATGGATGCAGGCGTCGCGGCCGTGCCACGACCGCGGGGCTGCTCTCCCGCAGCAGAGGACAGGCCCCTGCGGCGGCTGCTGCTGCCTGGTGGCTGCGGAGCCAGGAACTCTAACATTATCTCAGCACATTACAGGTCATTTCTTAACATTTTATAGCAGCAGTGGGATTTGTATGGCTTATTCCTATTCATTGCACAATAATCCTCCAATCTACACTGCATTGAAAAAAAAATCTTTTTGTAAATAGTGCTATTTTTCTTTGCTTTGACTTCAGCCTCGTTAGTATTCCTCCACGGAAAGTAAATGTATCTCAAACTCAGTAAACCCTCTCCTGACATTTTTTCACAGTTACAAAGGCAAGTTAAGCATCAGTGGTCACAGCACAAAGTGGCACAATATGTCAGTTGCCTTCTCTGTGTTTGCAGATTAAAGCACTTAGCTCTCACTTGGAAGCAATCAGTCCATCTGGCACATTTGTTTCCAGTCATATAAAGAATTCTTCCTCCTCCTCCTCCTCCTCATTTCGGTTTCCAGGGTTGGCTCTCGATATTTGCAAGCAAAGGCCCGAAGCTCTCTGGGCAGCCCCCCTGTCCCTCTGGGCTGCGGAAGGGGACAGATGGGCTCTGTCCCGGCAGGACGAGGCGACGCCGGGGCCAGCGGCCGGGGCCCGGCCGGGAGCTCGCGGCTGGAGGAGGCTGCTCCGCAGATCCCCGTGGAAGCGGCTGAGCGGGGAGCGGACACGCGCGGCGTTCACCACCGTGAACCCGGTGTCCACGTCGGTCTCGGCTTCCCGGAGGGACGCGGTCGGCGGGAGCGGCGCTGCCGGAGCCCCGCGCCAGGGGCACGCGGGCCATGGAGGCACCGGCCTGGCGGGCCCGGCCGCAGCAGCTGCGCGCGGCGCCGCTCCCCGCGCGCCCGGCACGGCCCCGAGCGCCCGGCTCCTCCGCTCCACGGGCCAGGGCACCGGGACGGGGTGACGCAGGAGGCTCTCGGGGCCGGAATTACTCTGCTGGTTGGAAAAGCCACCATTCTTCTCGCTGTACTTGGAGTTGCCTTGAACCTATGGAAGAAAGTTTGAAAAGATTCCATTAAAAGAGTGATTTGGCTTTAGTCAAGGGGCAATGTTCTCACCTAGCTTTAATGTGCCGAGATCACTAGCAGTGTAACACAGAAAGTCCTAGTAGAAGATAACATAAACGAGGAGAGCAACAAGGAAAAAAGATCCTTGTAGGCCAGGCAAAATGACAATTCACTGTGGATGGAAGTCCACAGACAGACCCTTGGGTTTAGCTAGGTCAGCAAGCTTACAGAAACTGGTAATACAGTTAAATATTCCACAGAAAATACACCACAGGATGGGCAAATTATTTAAATATCCAAGTTACAACAAAAAAAAGGTGTATGAGAAAAATGCTAACTGGGATTCCAAGTTTCAAAATACTATTCAGAAATCATTGAAATAGGTCTAACTGAATAGCTCTGACTAGTTATTATTTAATTTTAAGATGATATTTCAAATAAAGTTCAATCAAATGTAGACAATACTGCACCAACACTATACCTACAAAATGACCAGCTTTGGATGTAAAAATATGCTTTTGAAACCCTTTCTGACAAGTTGTTACCTTGGAACAAAGAATAGGCTGTCACGACTGCTTGATGCAAGCAGGGAAGGCAAGACATTAAACTAGCCTGCCCCAAAAAAGGATCAATATTTTCAATTTTGGGCAAGCAGCCATGGTGTTAAATTAACATTAAATATTGCTAGTATTTGTGCTTATATTCATCAATGGCATTGCAGCACAAGCAGATATTGATTGCTTCAGTCATAAATTTAAAAGAAAATACAAACACGCAAAAATCTTAATTTCCGTTCTGAACCACTCCTGGTCCCTCCTGGAAAAAAATCCCCTCTCAACAGTGCGACGCACACATACCTGAAGCAGAATTCTGTTTCCTTCATAATCCTGTGTCTGCCACCTGGTGCTACTGATGGGAATACAAGGATGAGGCAGGAGAGGCACGAGCTGCCCAATTTCCTGCACCTTGAACTGCAGGACGGACGATTCCTTGGGCTGCACGGCCACGCCGGCGGGCAGCTGCTTCAGGCAGAGCTGCACCGCGACGCCGGCCGCCGCGTGCAGCACGAACACGCACAAGTTGCTCTTCTGCAGGGCTGCCTCTTGCCGCAGGATCATCTCGTAGAGTCGCACCGCGTCGTCGTAGTTATCAAAGCTGCAGTAGAGGGTCACGCGCACGATCTCGGAGCCGCAGTGCACCTGGCGGATGCCCCACACGGGCATGTGCTCGTCCAGGCCGTAGAAGTCCTGGCGAGCGGCGCCGCAGGGGCGGCTCTGCCCAGGGGCGACTTGCGTGCACTGGTAGTGCCACGGCGGGTGCTGGAAGATGTCGTGGACCTGGAAAATCCGCTCTGCTCCCAAGTCCTCGTGTAGGAAAAGGAGGACGGACATTCCAGGGAAGCCACAGCATCTCTTACGATAACTCTCATAATGTTTCAATGGAGTAGCACGCTCAGACACAAGGAAGAGGCGAATGTCCGGGCAGATCCACTCCAGCAGCCGATCCAGCGTTTGCTGCAGAAGTGATGAACGCCCCGAGTTGGCAAGAAGATGAACGGTCATCAGCAAAGAGTCTGCTCTGTCATCCATTGCAAAGGCGCCTGGCAAAGAGCACAAGCACGAATGAATAAAGACAAACCGGTGCTTTCCATCTCCTTTAGCTATGACTGAGCTACGCAGCTCAGTAACCCAAGCAATGTACTAAATTTAAGACTCACAAAGAATGTCATCTTTTACAAGCTTTTCCATAATCCCATGCAGTAAGCATGCATACATATTTCATATAAATGAGACTGGTAAAGAGGGAAAGGCCTGTGGCTTGACCAAGGTCACACACATCATGGTGGAGCTCAGATGAAGACTCAAGCTCCAGTCGCTAAAGACATGTACCTGATATATCCAAAACCACCTTCGTGATCCAGATTTTTACCCTTCCCAGAGTAGAACAGCAGAGAGAAAGAACACTGAAATACAAAATAATTCTCCTCTAAATTTTGTCAATATACTTGCCAGTCAGCAGGGAGAAGGGAAGCTCCAAGGGCCGGCAGAACCCCAGCCACGGGCATCTCAGGAGGCCGGCGCTGCCTTCTGCAAGGACAGCGAGGCTCTTGCAGCTGAAAATCCCAGCATATTTCCCTCCAGTGAGCAGGTCGGGCTTCTGCTCGCGCCGAAAGCCGGGGATCTCTGAGTCACACCCTTCCGGCACACGCAGATAAACTGCGCTTTAAAAGCACGGAAGGAAAAGAGGCCAACAAAGGGGGGGGCGAAAAAAAAAAAAAAAACCCAATGTGAACGCCAGTGATAACAGCAGGGCAGATCTGAATCAATCTCAGCAAAGAAAGGAGCTTTGGGAAAACTCCTTCACTCCTAGTTATGCCACTCCATGCTAAAGGCAAACACTGCTCAGATGAAAACATGTCCCCGTTTATTATATATTGCACCTAAAACCCGCTGGCATCTTTGCCCCTTTCAGTGCCCTGTTTCCCTTTATACCTCGCTGCCTTTTTGTTTTGTTTGAAAAGTTACATACCCATGTGACTGGCACCCATAAGCAAGTCGACAGGGTGTTTTGTCCTTTGCTCCTTGGACTTATATAGTGGCATTTTTTACCTTATTGGATAGGCTAAAACATGAATAGTGAAAACCCAATTTCTTTCCATCCCCCTTCTAGACTTTTTGTTGTTGTTGTCAGGTCAGCCTCCACTTGCTAAACAGAATTACTTTCACTGCAGCCAATATTTAAATGAAAAGTGGGGCTTCCAAGGATGTATCCAGCTCCATCAATAGAGAGCAATGCACATTTTCTCCTGACATGCCTATCTCCTCCTCAGGCAGCTAAGCACACAAAGCGATTCAAAACTCTGAACTTGAACCACAATTTTTAATATCACCCCTGCTTTATTTTCGGCTGAACAAAACCTTCCAAGGTCTGAAGGTGCAAGAAGTTCTGCCTTTGGTGTCTTTTTTAAAAGATCATTCTTCCTGATAGGAGTGCACAGTCATGTTTAAGAAACACAGAGACCAATGTACAACCAACATGAAAGGTCAGACTAGCAAACAAGGGAAAATAACAGCTGCACTGACAGCGCCAAAGCTACTGCAGCACTTCAGATCAAGCAATAGGAAATGCTGGGACAGATAAAAAGAAATTCCAACCTTTGGACAATTGCAGGAAAACAACGAAGAGAACGGTGCAAGTATTCAAAGTGTCCAAACACTATAAATGAGTCCCAAACAGCACAATTTTACTAAAAGCTAGAAAGGGAAGTGATTCACCAGCCCTCCTTACTGCAAGGATGGGTACAAAGGGGCGCGGAGCCATCCGCCTTCCTGCAGACAAAGAAAACAGTGGGAATTTTGCCTGAACAGGAACACACCAAGGCCAAGAAGCTCACCAGGATTCGCCCCTCGCAGGTAAGAGGAGCTGGGCTTCGGTGCAGGCGCTGCCTGTTCTGCCAAGGCCATTGCAACAGGGCAGCAGCAGCAGGCGGGAGCAGGAGAACGGCAAGGCGGATAGATAGGAAGCGACGAGCGTGGTGGGGAGAGCAGCCTGGCTCCACACACCTCATGGGTGGCACACACGCCATGAGCCCCATCTGGGGCTTATCAGAGAGCTCGGAAAATGCCAGATCTGGGCCCAGAAGCTGCCAAAAGCGAAGGTATCATCGGGAGATAACACGAGGCCTCCCAAACCCAGAGAAGGGTATCGCTGTGCCCTTACTTTGCCTCCAGGGCATCTTCCTTAAGCCTTGGGCCAAAGCCAGGATGCCCTTCCTGCCTGCTCAGCCTCGCACATGCAGCCCTCCGCACCCCTCGCGTTCCTTACACGCGCACGGTGAGAAGCCCTAGGGCTAAAAGGGATGGCTGCCATCAAAATAATGTGCTTTATTTATTTATTTATTTATGATTTGGTTAGAAACTAAAGTGTTAGCTTCTTCCTGATCCCTGAATGTAATTAGTTCCTGCCTTTCTCTCTCCTCCCCTTCCCCCCCAGTTTTCCGGCCTGGCTGCCAAAGGGAAAAGCACATTATTCATAGTGACCTACTGAACATGCCGAGAAAGATTTCTTTAAGAGATTAGAAAAATAGCAGCTCAATCTCATGTGAAAAGCCCTCGGAGGGGTTCACAGCCCTTCACTCTGACACCAACAAGACCGATGATGCTCAGCCCACCACAGGATTTAATCACAAGCTTGCAGCAACTTCAGGAACCCTTGCAACGATTCAGGGTTTATATCCTAGCAGGTAAGGAACTTCAGGGAGGGCAAGAACTACGTAAGCATCTCTGGGCTAGACCTCATAACATCCACGCAGTGTTGTGGGATTGCTAGCTCTTAAAAGAAAATTAACAATTTATTTTACACTCATTTCAAGCTCTTCTTGTAATGAGGATATTAAACTCACTTGCTAGATGACACTTAGGTACAGCATATGCAACACAGATAAAAATCAGAATTAAGGTTTTACTTGAAAACAGGAAGTTTTTTAAAGAGTCGACCCAAACCTCACGACTACTTCACCAGCCTTTTTGAGGAAAATAAAGCCCCAGTGATCAAAGGAGGAAAAAAACCAGCCTGACCTACTGCATTTGTTAAAGCAGATTTATCTTCCAAAAGGTACTCGCTTCTTCTCTCCAAGGAGCTAACAACGCAGCAAGGTCTGTCCGCACAGCGCAGGGGTGCACAAGACACGGGCAGCTCCCCGCACGCGAGGAACCCCCCAAGGAACAGGGCGCGGAGGGGACGAGGAGGAGGAGGAGGAAGAGGAGGAAGCTGCCCGCCTTACCGCGTGGGTCCGCAGGCTGCCGCCCCCGCGCCACAGCCTGCCGAGTCCTCAGTAACTATGGCAAAGCTGGCGCCGGCTCCTCCCACGGCCGGGACAGCGGGACGCGAGACGCCTGCCTTGGGAAACCCTATTCGGGGCGACGCGCGGGCAAGGTAGGGTTTCAGCACGCACCGGAGATAAAATGCAAACGAAAATGACGGCGTTTCTTCCTGGCGCCCACAGCAGCATCCGCCCGGCAGCACCGTGCGAGCACCGAACAGGGGACGACTGGGGTCAGAGCAGATTTTACCTGGCGGCTGAATGATTGTGCTTAAGAAACCATAATAAATAACATTGGATACGAATGTTCTAAACAGGGCTACAATGACAACTGCCCACCCCAAGCAAGTTCCTACTCTGCCCGAAGGGAAGTGCAGTCAGGAAAGGGAGGGCTGCTGCATCCGTAGCAGCGCGGTGAGGCTAACGGAGGGCGCGAGAGCAGCACACGGGTTGGCTGCAGCACCGCTCTCCCCAGTGGAAAATATGGAAAGCCTTCCAAATAAATGCGTGTAACCAAAGATGCACAGGTCTGTGCGGGAACTGCCACACGGTTCAGGCCTCGTTGCCAGCAGCCAGGTTTCCACACGGGCGGCTGATGGCCTCGTGCCATGGCTTTTGGCACTCGCCTCTCAGCAACGCGCACTCACACAGTCGGCCTCCCAGAGCTGTGAAGTGTGTTTTGCCCATTATAGCTTCCCATTAGTAACAAAAATCTCATAAAAAGCAGCAAGGGCTTCCCTGACTACTGACCTTCACTGCAGCCATGAGAGCAGAATTTATTAGAAAGATTTGGATGTATGTAACCTGATGAACACAGCTTTTACACACAACTCCAAATCAGTCTGGACTGTGCATCACGAGAAAATTATGTGCTACTTGCAGTTCAATAGACATGATCTTAACTTCTTTCTTCTTCAATTTTCATTTTCGTTAAAATACTTTTCACTTTCCTTAAAATACTAGAACAAAAAATTGGTACCCAGGGGCCAGCAGGGATTCCTCTCCTCTGGTACTGCAGAAACCTCACCGGGCCAAGGCCTCCACTCCTCCACGTCCTCCACGAACCTCTCGTGGTGAAGAGCAAGCTGTGTTTTTGATAAACTGGCTGTGCTGGCCGGGTTATCAGCTTCTCTTGCAAGTGGCTTGCACTGGCAGGTACTAGAGCTGTGTGTGTGCTGGAAATGCAGGCAAAACACAGACTGCTCCGAGCATGCAACCACACAACTACGTGTGCTATTTGTCATGGCAGAACACGAGGCTTTTCCAGCAGTTAAACCTGTAGTACAGCTGGCTATACCCAATGGCCCTTTCTCCTTGAAGCTTTAATAGCTTGTTGATCCCTAAAATCTTGGCTTAGTTTCAACAGTTGCAAAAAATACAGAAATTCACCTAGACGCAAATGCAATGCTAAGCTCCTCCAAGCAAGAGCCAGTCCTTTGCCTCTCCATAAACAGGATAAATACGGGCTGATCACAGCTGAGCTCTCTGGGCACTAGCATAATGAAAGTAATAAATAACTAAGATTAAAAAGAAGAGGATAAAACTCATCAATTCAGACAACACTAATGGGGCACCTAGAGGGAAAGTATAATTGCTTCTGGTTAATAGGATCAAACCTACACTGTACTTTCAGAGCATAATTCCTATTGCAACTGCTACCAACAGGAAACACACACACAAAAAAAACCCACACCCTTAAAGAAATTTCTTAAAGAAAGGTACTTCTGTTCTCGGCACCTTGGTGCTTAGCACCTTTGTAGTGCTGCCCTGGCCTTTCCGGCATCACTTGAAGAACTTCATAACGGTGCTTCCCACCCGTGCCCCCTCCAAATCCTCCCTGAAAATGTTTGGAGCCACAGGGTGCAAAAACCACATACTGGAGATATTACTGGATGCTTAAAAGAGCTTTAGCCGAGGTGAAGGAAAAATAAAAACAAATAAAAACAAATAGAAATGAATGGGTGCAGGTGGACCTGGCACAGCAGGAGTTAATGCTGCTTTGGTCACAGGGTGGGAGGTTTCCAGTATCTGGGGGAGCTCCTGCCCTCACTGCAGGGATCAGACCGGATGGGATCGCTGCTGCATCCCGCTGGCAGCGCCCGGCCCGTCCTGCAGCGGCTCCACGCGGCTGCGATGGGCACGCGCTGCGGACCCGCTCGCAGGCGGAGCCACCAGCCGCCAAGGCCTCGCTGGTGCTCGGCCCCGTCAGCGTCACAACCCTGCATGCACAAGGCACGCCCGTCTGGTTAGTTCTGCCAGACTCCTTGGCTAAAAGCAGCAGCTCCAAAACTCATTTCTGCTGGGGAGTCACCCAGGCAGCACGGCCCACCTCGCTACCCACCGCCTGCGATTTGCCAAAGCTGCGGCAGCGCCGAGCACCAGCTCCCGCTCGTGCCCGTCACGGAGCCTCCAGCGGTTCCGTGTGCGCGCGTGTCCCGCGCCCGCCGCAGACGGGCCGCGCTTGCTGCTCCTCACCTGCGAGGGCAGCCCGGGACCTTCATCTCCGTGCAGGGGCACCCAGCTGTGCTGCTCACACCCGCCTTCCAGGAGAACCCGGCACCTGCATTCCAGCTGCAGCTCCCGACCGCTCCGCACCAGCACCGCGCCAGCCTTTGGAGACACAGCATACAAATTAAATGGACTACAGCAACGTATGGTTTGGAGAGGGTGAATAGTGAGGCTGTGAGACTGGAGGGATCCTCAGCACTTGTGCTCTTTGAACACAACGACGTCCCATACCAGCTCTCCAGAGCCCGATTCTGGACTGCCAAATTCCCATCCGCCATCTGACTGTCATGGCACAGAACAGCTCAGGAATGTTAGTTCAAGCTGTAAACCTTCTGGTCAGCACCAGACACATGACTAGGGATCATAAACTGCCCCAGCTTTTGCAGGTTTTTTTTTTTTTTTTTTTACAAAATGGGAGCCTTTCTTGGTACAAGGTTATCCCCAAAAGACTTATCATGACAGGCTCCATCTCATGTATATGTCGCTTAGCACATACTGAATAAAAACATTTCAGCCAACGGAAATACACTAACCTATTTCCAAAACAGTGTTTTTATGCCAGTTGTCAACCTCTCCCTGGCCAAAGGTAAGGGGCACAGACAGCAAGCTGCACTGCAAGCTCCAGTGTTGTCAGAGCAGTTTGTCCCTACGAAAAGCAGAGGGGAGAAACATTTCAGTCCTGAGTTTCTTAGCATTTGTCTGCAAGAAAAGTACATGCCTATGTATCTTCTGACAGCTATTGAAACTCCAAAGCTATTTTTTATTTTAAATCTTTTAAAGAATTGTTCGTTGTTATGGCATAGAACTATATATTCATGCAGAGAAAACAAAGTGTTAATTACACAAATACATGCAACTGTGTAACCCTGGTGATGAAACTTTAACAAAACTATTTTAAAAGTTCTAAGTGCACATTTTGAAGGGAAGAACAGAACTGAAATTAGATAAGGAACAACATACCTACAGACTGTAGCAGAAATCTCACTCATCTAGAGAACTTGAGGACACAAGCATCAAACTCACCTTAAACAGTCATAGTGATGTCTAGTTCTCCTTGGTCGGAGCTTTCATGTTCATTTGAAATACTTGGCATCATGATCTGCTAGTTCGGTGGTAAATGTCATACTCAGCAAAAGTCCCTGCCAGAATAATGAGTGTCTTCAAAATTCTCTTGAGGTGGAATCACACACCGATACTTGTTACTGCAAACAGCCATCAGCACCCACCACCCCTTTATGGAAGCCGTGCCCACGCGGCTCGCAGAGCCCCGCTGGCCACGCGACCCCGTTCACGCGCCGCCACGCGGCCCAACGCCGCGCGCTCGCGGCACCCACGCTGCGTCTCACAGGGCTGCTCGCGCGCCGCGGGCACGGACACCCCGGGCGGCCCTCCTGCCGCAGGAGGGGACTCCGCATCTCTGCGGGCTTCACACGCAGAAGGACGGCAGGACGTTCCCCCCGAAAAGCACCCCGCAAAGCACTCGCATGCGCCCAACATCACGTTAACGCTCTTCAAAAAAAGAGACAGGCAAGAAACAAAGCATTCAAACTGATACCTGGAAGAGTGACTTGCATTTCACTGAAGACTCTTCTGCTAGTTGAAAATACAACCTAAAACCAGACCCTGCTACAACCCTGTATTTAGTATTTGCACTATGTACTGGAAAACAGTGAACAGCATTATCGACCAATACTTTGCATATAATGCACACACGCAGACATGCAGGCATTTTAGTAACTACCAGCAAATATATTTTTAGCAGAGCTGATAGCTTAACTTCAGTTAACTCCTGACCAACACTGTTTGGACACGAGGTCCCCCTCCACTCTGATTACTTTAAAATTAAATATTTGTGTGATTGGGGAGGATAGAGGAAGGGATTCCTTTTATTTTATTTCATGTAGTAAACTGAAGAAAAAGCCTTTAAAATTGGGGATATGTGACAACATTCAGAATACTTGAGCTAAAATATTATTGTCATTCAAGTCATTCCTTTTTGCAGAAATACGCTACTACTGAAAAATAATATCCATCTTTGCATCCTAACAGGCAGGAGAGAATGGGAAAATGGGACATGCTATCAGAAATACTCTTACTAAAATCAATTGCCGTGGTGAACACATATTCACTTAATGCAGTTAATTAAGAAATGCTCTGGCTCTTAATGCTCTACAAGCAATTTTTGTTTCAACTTTACCTCTAGATTTTGGAAAGCCCACCCCAAGAGCATTTTTCCAGTATCTATGGATGAAAGAAATGTGAGGCAAGAAAAAAAGAAACAAACAAAAAAAAACCCCAAAACAATATTCCATTGAATTAAAACAGTAAAACAGGAAACTGTGTACTATGCTTCTTGCAGTGTCAAAAACACAGCTGAATAAAAACTCTGCAATACAATGCACACTTCAAACAAATTCTAGCCATCGAATAATGATGCCATTGGACTGCAATTTTTCATCAATTTTTTACCATACCGACAAGAGGGAAAAAATTCTGCTGTAAAGAACTGAAAATTTCATTACAGCAACAACTTTATGGCATATTTAGATTGTATTTAAAAAAAAAATAGTGCACCCTGGCTTCACTTTAATCTCCTGAAGCACATGCCTATGAAGGGGGAAACCCGCTGGTCATAGACCCATTAGGATGTTTACTGACAAAATGTAATCCCAGGACGCTGCCCCAGGGGATGGTATTTAGTTCCAAAGATTGTCATCCCTGTACTCTAACCACACTTGAATTAGTTGTTTGTGTACACTAAATCCATTTATTTTAAATTTATTTTGTCTACATTTAGTGAAATAAAAACATCGCCCTGTACAATCCACTATCAGCAGTGAGTACAACAGCAAAAATTATTATACAGTTTATACACACTAAAATCTTTCCTTTTTCCTATAAAGAAACCAGAACAAACCTAATCAATATAGAGTTTAATTTAGAAGAACTCAAATTACAGAAGGGAAAGCCAAAATTATTATGGTCTTTTCTGAGCCCCAAAAAGTTCCTGATTCATATTGTTGGAACAACAGTGAGAGCAGCTGGAAGAGTGAAACATGCTAAAGTATTTTTGGGTCTTCGTAAGATTACCAAATATTTAAATTAAACATGTCTAGTTAAAGAAACATCGGAAGCAGAGCAATATAAACTGGGAATTTTGTCTTACCAGTTGTGGTTTCTTTTAAACCCAACTTATACAATGCGCGAAGTGCTAAGCAACACTACAGAAACACATTTACATCAACACTGAAGATCTGGGGAAATGAAATTCCAACAATTTTATTTTTCAATGAGGTGTATTTTCTAAATTTGTTTTTATTTTTCTGTTTTCATACAGTATTGAAAACAAACGCGGCACATTCACATTTTCCCGAAGAATTGTAAGGATGATCTCTACAGGGATAACGTTGAAAAGCCTGAAGCTGAATCAATTGATGTTGAAAACTCTCAAAAGGAGTAAAAGGCTTGATCTGAATGGTCTAGAACATGTATTGTAATTTAATAGAAGAGATGGTCGTCTTTAATATTAATGATTTAAAAGAACTTCCCAGTTCATGCGAAGAGTATAGTCCAAGAATAAATCAAATTTTCTGAATGCATTTTATGCTACGTAAGTGTATACTTTGCGATCCTCAGGTGTTCGTGCCAAGTATTCTCTCTCGATAAGTCCTTCAATACGTTTTTTAATAACAACTGGACTTGGTAAGAATCGGGCCTTCAGCTGCTGAGTTACCTAAAACACAAGATCAAAAACTGCAGGTCAAATAAGATCACAAGGTATCACAGCTGACCAAACTAATCAGGGAAAATGTATGGGCCCAGCTACCATCATGAAGCATAAAAGCAGCCTGCAAAATTCTGCCAGTTTCTTACATCAGCTGCTTGCTCTATTTTGGGTCTGATTCAAAGTACAAGCCCCTGGAGATTTGTAGCCACAATCTCATAATCCTCTCAAATTCATAACCCCCAGGAAGTTCAAGCCTGGAAAATGGTGGAAAATGCCTGAAAAATCTCGAGCTGAGAGCAGGAGCTTCTCCCTTGCTCCCTTTCCTGCCATTTCCAGCTCCTTCTCCCTCACTCCTGCTCTCTCTCATAACTCAAATTTTCAAACTGGGATCAAACAGTCAACAAGA
This sequence comes from Tinamus guttatus, assembly GCF_059628265.1. Lineage (NCBI taxonomy): Eukaryota > Metazoa > Chordata > Aves > Tinamiformes > Tinamidae > Tinamus > Tinamus guttatus. The sequence continues at coordinate 1,183,575 of NW_028288845.1, forward strand.
AGTTCAGGGCAGAAAACAATCAATATTACGGGTAGTGTTTTTCATTGTGGGATGCCAATTGAAGAAATTTGATGACATCAGAAAAAGCACTAAAGGGAATAAGGGAAAGCACATACACACCTGAGCATGTCCTAAGCTGATTTATCCTAACAGATTAAGATATTTTTATCTAAATATCTGCATGAGAAAAAGCATGCATCAAATAAAGCATCTCCCAAAAGCCTTTCAGAATGATGTAAATTAAAATAAGAACAAAAAGCATCCCCCAAACCCATATCAAACGCACATGCAGACATACCTCTGCTACTAGCACATTGTGCTGCATCTTCTTTCTAGATTTCATTATCCGAACTATAGCAGCTTCTATCTCATGTTTTCTGTCATCATCTACTTTCTGCCTTGTTTCTTTCCTTTCTGGATCAGATTCTCCTTGTTTGGCAGCAACTTGAAAGAAAAGAGAGAGTAAAACACCTAGCAAAATTAAAACTATTTTCTGTGTCTCTCCGTTAGATTCATTACTTAATTTCGTAAGTCAAATTGTATGTTCTTCTGGGTTTTGATGCTTGATTTTTTTTAAAATGAAAAGCAGCCACAAGAACATATTAACACTTTCGGCAATATTTTGATAGCAACTGACAAAGTAACAATCTGTTATTTAAACATTGCTGTGTTAAAACCTGAACAGTACTCAAATCTGGTTATAGCCCCAACCTCCCTCTCTTGCCTCTAAATATTTTTACTCTTTAATACAGTGAATAATTTGCTAACATATTTTTATGAATTATCCATAGCATTTTGCTGGAGAAAAATAAGGGAAAATAGTACACCTCTAAATATTGTTAATACTACAATGAAATTCAGTATTGTGATTCTTTTTCGGTATCTAATACAATTGTAACTGGATAAAAGAGCAGGATTCAATTCTGATCTGATTCAAAATTTACTTCACAAACAAGTTAGTTTAGAAGTTCGTTAGTCCACTTTTTCTATCCTCTCGCATTCAAGTCTATTCTCCTTTGTACTCTGCTCTTATTTCTGCCTCACTTCTGCTCCCACATCTAGCCTTTCTTACCAGCAGCACTGTAACCAGTCCCTTCTCTCACACTGCTACCACTTGCCCCTAGCCCTTCCTCCCTCAGAAGCCCCAAGTATTTATGGATTTTAAACAGAAAAGTCTTCTGTGGCAGAAAGAAAGGCAAAAACACAAGTATCAAGCTGTTGCATAGAAGTCTAACAAATTATATTACACAGAATATGTGAATTACTGCTACTGCATTTAAAATGTATCTCAATTTTGCCAGTAATGCTTTGTGTTTTGTGTACTGAGATTTGTGAAAGAGAAGGTATTTTTAAATGCATTAAAAACTAATCATCCAGGACACTGTCTGTGAAACACAGCAATGCTGCAAGTCAGAAATTAATCACCCAGAGGCCTTTCTGGACAAAGGCCATCAACACTGCTTATGTATTTCAACAGTCAGCACTTCTACAAGCTACTTAGGCACTATCACACTTATTAGCTTTTCGCACTTGTAAAGCTTCACTGCAATCATTACCTAAAGATATTATAGCTACCTGGCACTGGAAAGGAGCACCATTATGTCATGTGATAAAAACATCACCTGATACTTTTGCATAAGTACAACACCTTACAAATTTACGAGGCTTTTTTTTTTCCCTGAATCAGACAGTAGTTTTGACTTTAATTTTTACTATTTACTTTTTTATTATTTAATTTTTTACTATATATTTTTAACTTCATATGTTTTAGCATTTCTTTTTAAGAGACAACTAGAAATTTTGAAAAAACTTAACTGACTTGGCTTGTACATTTGCCTCAGTACTTTAAATTTTCATACTGATACAACAGACACCAAAAAATAATATTACTCTTTCTTTTACTTGTACAAGCATCAATCCTGCAGAAAGTAATTTAACATTGCAAGGTACTTCAGGGGCTCCAAGACAGTAGAATATCAAAATCCACTTACCCGTCTGAATCTTGACTCTGTGTAGTTTAGATGTGAACTGGTCATTCACTGTAAATATATGACCATTTTCTATTTCTTTTGATTTCGGCTCTTTCGTGAGAACACGCTGTGTTGGTTTGCCACACGCAAGGGACTGTAGGGCTCTAACCAGTTCTCTTTCAGGGATATCAGTTTCTTGCTGAATTTCCTGGAGAAATATTTCTTCATCAGTTTATGGCTATTGCAAAAATACCTACCATCCTTTACAAACAATAGCACTGTTTAAAAAGAGAGTCTTCAAGCTAGCAAAATAGATTTTTGTACAACTTTTTTGTGATTTAAAAAGTCAGAATTCATTTTATACATGATGTTCATGTGCATTCCTGATGAAGACCTATTTGAGTGTTTTTGTATTCAGCAGCACTAATGAATACAAGATCTTTACAAATGAAAGCAACCAAGGTTTAATTTCACCAAAACATACAAACAGTCTTGATCAAGTTACACCTCCTCTTCAAATACCCTGAAACAATCTATTTACAGTCTTACCCTACTTTGCCTCTTGGCTTGGACATCTACAAGTGAACATAAAATATTACACTGTGACAATTACAGTGTGCTTTTTCCCCTTCGATAGTTTGAGTAAACTGCAACATCTCTCACATTCCCATTCATATTCCTGAGGCACCTCTAGTAGCTGGGGATTGAATTGCTTGAAGAGAAAAATTTCCCAGATATCAGCCCAACTGTGAGAACTGCCAGGCTGCTGGCTTTCCTATCTTATGCTTCAAGTAGCGTCAAGCCCTCCCACTGCATTTTAGAACTTGCTTAAATGTAAAACCTTGAGGCTACACACCAATTCTAGCTAAAAGCTAGCATATTACCTGTAAGAAGCAGATTTTTAATGCCTAAGCATTAATCCATTCAAAATTATCTTGTTTTCTACAAATAAATTCATTCTCACATTTTCTGTAAGTAAACATATCCACCCAGCTGCTGGTGAAAGCATAATGAATAGCTAAAAGGGAATTTGAGGTCTCTGCTGCTAAAGATCCTTATCCCAACCCCAGGGTATTTCACACTGCAGCTTTCCACTTCAGTCACTAGTATACATCCTCCGCTCCCAAAGCCTCCGTCAGCAGCTCTTATCACCTGGCGCCTTCAGTCTTCCAGAAAGGCTACTTCGTTCTTCCCATCAGGAATCTATTTGGACACTGTCCTTCTGGCTCACTAGCTTAGAAAAGTAAAGAAGGCCCTTTGGTTCTTTGGTTGCTCACACTAGCCTGCTAAGCGAAGCACTTTGGTCTGCCAGAAGCCAGGATACAAACCTTTTTTCACCCCTGAGCCAGTTTCTCAAATATGAAATGAGCAAATTGACCCATTTACTACCTTCTAACTTCAGCTTTTATATAGACCCATGGCCTACTAATAACTACACTTACAACCCTCTTCTACTTTCCAAAAAGCTCCTATTCCCAAAGAATTGCCTTCTCTAGGATTGCCCATCAGATGCATCGTCTGCTTCCTGTGTTTACTGGCCTGATTCCTGTTCCAATAGGATTGGAGGCACCCGCTTTTCAAGGGCTATTTAAATAGGTAAGAAAGCCTAGAAAATGCAAATATTTTTTTTCCAAGAATGAAATTACCAGTTATTTAAAAATCATGGGAGGAAAAACACAATTCTTACCTCAAACGTATATTTTTCTCTGTTGTTAAAGAGCATTAATATTGTCATCTGGAAAGTGGAGACTTGCAATATGTGCTTCCGTGTATTTGAGCCAGTTACTTGGGCACCTCCTACACCAACCTCTGAGCCATCTTCCTATTTTAAAAATAATAAAACTGCTGTTAGATTATTCTCCATACCCAAATTAATACTTTGCCTCAGTAAAAGGAAAGTTATATAATGAAATATTATCTGAGACCACAAAAGTGACAAAACAGCAGATGCCTGCTGGCATAGGTAGCATCTCTGGCAGGTTACTAGAATGACTTTAGTTGGAGACAACTCTGAAGGTCACACAGTGCTCAGTGCCAGGCCAACCAGTGCTCAGTGCCAGGCCACCCAGAACAGGTGGGTAAGGGCCACATCTGGCTGAGTTTGGAGTATCTGCAAGGATGGAGACTTCACCACCTCTTCTCAACACTGTTCCAGTATTTGATCAAGCTCAAGTTTCTTTATGCTTTATCTTCTTTGAAATTATCAAAGTAGACGTCCTACAGTAATACAATTATGACATGTTCACAAATTCACCTTATTAATACTTGTGCTACAAGAATTATGTTCTAATTTTGCATTTGGATTTGCCTTGCCTTCTTTGTTTCAGAGCCTCATGCTGTTACTATCTCTAGCTTATTGGTCTAAATCACCAGCAGCAGCTCATTTTCTTGTATATATAAATATAACAATATTTCAATAAACTATTCTCATGTTTGGAAAAAGGTTGTATACATTGCTTGCACTCGTCATAAGAAAGCAGAATAAATGTAGACTAAGAACATTTTTTCCTACTAACTAAACCAAAATAACTCTGAAGAGAAATATACTTAATTTCACTTTTGACAGATTTGGAAGTTACTTAAGAGATAAAAATTACTCCTTTCCTGTGATGTAATAGACCAGGTAGATGTTGAGTGATATATTCAAATCAGATTTAGAGAAAATGCTTACGGAAAACTAAACTGCTACAATGGCATAATCAGTTTAATAAAGGTGATGGTTTCTTTTTCCTGTATAATTAGGTAACAAACTTAAACTTACATTTTCCAAAATTCTGAAGTTAGTACCAATCGGCAGTCACTGACATTTTAAGAACTGTTTAAGGCACAGTATTTTCATAATACTGACACTTTACCTTTTTAACAGGCCCATAGAAAGTGGCATTGAGATCTGCAGAACCCATATGATGCTGGAGTGTCAGCTGCCGCCCACTGTGTTTGGCTAGGTAAAATCTGCAATATAATCAAAACAGTTCAATGCATTTTTTACATTTAGTATCTACCAAGAAAGTGCTATAGATAGCTACATGGAATTTTGTAGCTAAAGGATACTGCAAGAAACTTCTAACTGCTGCTTTTAAATCTTGCAAGAACTCTAATTAAAAACTCCAAGCTTCAAAATGTGAATATTGCATTCTCTCATTTTTACTGGAATTAATATAAACCAGTATTCTAGCATGTCTTTAACTGTCGGCAAAACATATCTGTGTCTTAAAATATGAAAGTTTTCTCTAAAACCCTTTAGCAAAAGGCCTTCTTTAATACATACCTTCTAAATATTTCAAAAGCATGTCTAGGAGCTGGAGGGATGTTGCACTTTGGTGTGGCTGACTGAGTAGGCCAGTAACCTGTTGTGAGAACCCGCACTGTGAGATCAACACCACCTAACGAGACCTACAGAGAATTGGGGAAAAAAAAAACAACATCCGCAAATTTAAAACAGGTTCATGTTTCACTGTCCTCCTGCATTAATTGAGGGTAGAGTTTCCACAAAATAAGGAAATAATAAATAAATACTGTTTTTCCAAACTTGGACAAATAATGAAGTCATCAATATCAGACAGATGACAAAAAAAATAGCAAAAATTGATATAGCAAAAATCCCCCACACCATTCTACAACAGCATTTAAGAGTGTACAGAGTTTAACAAAAAGTTCTAGCCAAGAGTGAAATATTGTGATGAAAACCAAAATCCATTACAGCTTTTTTTACTCCTTGACTCCATGCAATAGAGCTGGGTTGCTAAACGTGCAAGTTCCAAAGTAACTGTTTAAATTTTGTCTGCTGCAGCAGGCAAGAAGCCCCAGAAACGCAATGTTAAACGACAGGGGCTATTCCTGCCATTTTCTGGACTTTCTCTCCCATGCCCAAGTGCTCCGCATGGGTTGGGGAACATCCCACAGGTGATGTCTGGGTCTGGACAGCAGTGCTATTAGCAGGTGATGAACACCTAGCTGCCACAAAAGCCTTGAGCCTCACTAGGTATTCTAATTGAACTTGGTAATAGTTGACTTGTCACTGAGTATTTTCAGCTCTAGAAGGTCTAACACATTCAAAGAATACACATTATGAACAACAACAACAAAAAAAAAAGCAGCAAACACACACAAATACTTAGTATATCCAATTTCTTATGAACTCCAACTCTCTATGCCAGAGGGCCCCTCTCACCACAAGCAACGAGCTCCAGAGCTACCTGAGCAGCCTGGGTCAGTGGCTGTAACATGCAACGTGAACACAGCGGCACGACGCAGAGCAGGGGCTGACAAGCTACGTGCAAGAGGGCACCTCTGCAACGCGCTCATAGCATGTGTGTTTCTCCCTTGGAAGGAGGAAGGTGCAGGCGGGCAGTTGTGATGGGGACAACCTGCTCCCCGCGCGCCGCGGTGGCCGCAGGACGGGGCCGGGTGGCCGGCGCCCGCCCTCTGCCGGCCGTGCCAGGGCAGCAGCCCCGGCCGGGCTCCTTCCATTCCCTGTTTCCAATCGCAGGGCCATGAACGGCACCTGCCAGGGAGCAGCGTCGCCGCCGGAGCCGCGGGAGCGGAGCCTGCCGGAGCCGCGCCGCGCACTCACCCCCGTGGCCTGCAGGTGCTGCCTGAACTCGTCCATCGTCGTGTTGGAGATGCTCATGTCCCTGAACATGCCTTCCAGCTTGGACGTGAACTGGCACCCGCACTCGGTCTGAAACACAAGAGCGTTGCGCCCGCGTTACGAAAGCAAACCGGCATGGCGAGCAACAGCAGAGTCAGGCCAGCAAGCCTTCAGACAGAAGTTGCTGTCCTCTTACTGGTAAATTCTTAACAGATTTTGGAAAGTAAGTTCTGTTTTCTAGTATGCGCTTTCCTTTATTTCCACAACCTTTCATAGAAAAGCTATTCCTATTTTCTGTTACTGCTGAGACATTAAAATCAAATCTGTATCTGACACCAGTCAATACGTACGTTATCTATGTATCACTTAAAAAAATAAATAAATAAATAAAAATAAACCATACGTATGAAAAATGAAGTTAAAATATGCAAATAGTCTTACCTTTAATTTAGATATCATATTTTTCTCAGAGTCATCTGAAACACTCTTGTTTGTAAGAAGCCTTCTTGCCAAGTGCTGCTTATAATAGCGTTCAAAGACATCCTTCTCTTGCATAAACCTGAATAAAACCATTGCCTTATCCAATATAGTTTCTACTTCTTGCTCTGTTAACTGTAAAAGAAAAAAATTGCTGTTTTTAATCTTCCAGTCCAAGTGTTCTATGCACCTTAGCTACTTCAAGTAATCAAGGCAAACATATGGTTGAACAGTATCCTATGGAGATCCTGACAAAACTGGCCTGACGTGAATAAGAGAGCCTAAGTGCACAAACTCAACAGAGGGGAGAAAACAACAGAGCTAAAATTGAGGAATTAAATAAACAAGAAAGGGTAGTGGGAAATGATGTTCAGATGGATAGAATGCATGGATAAAAAGGACAACAGAAGTACCTGGATAAACATGCTCTTTAATATATCAAAAAGAAGAAGAAAAAAGGCACAGTTTAAAAAAAATTATTAGGTGTATGAAAAGTTAGTGACAACTACATTTCAAGAATCGTTTTGCAAAGCCTATCCAACACTACAACAAATAAATATATTACCAACAGGTTACATCTAACATTTAATGCAAATATTCAGGAGAATAATTCTTATTTATAAATAACTAGACTTTATAATTTGATTTCCTAAGCATAAGATGTACTCAGTATTATCCTGCTTCATTCAGGCCCATTGAAGTCTCAGCCAAATACTGTTCAAGGTTCTATGCGCTGAAAATTTTATAAAAGCTATGAGGAAAGTCTGAAAGAAACAAGATTATTTAAGCTAGAGGAGAGGGACATGACTAACACTAGTTTAATATATTAATGTATAAATAAAATAAAAAGGAACAAAATATTTTCCCCATTCAAATTTAATTTACAGAAGAAATTACTGGATATTGAGAATAGCTACCAAACTATACAGATTCTAAAGCAGTAGAATACATTTCCAAGAAAGGTGGCTGCACAACCTTCTTGAATCTCTTTTTTCCCCAAAAGGGTAGGTATCTGCTAAAGGTAATCCAGCTGCATACTGCTTCAGCAACGGGGGACAGGCTTCACAACATACTGAGTTCCTTTCATGCCTCGTATTTCTGTGAGTAACTACTGAAATGTTATGTGCCCAGCTATGTTATACAACTGTTTTTTTTTTTCTTTTTTTTTTCTCCCTTTTTTAAGGCAATGCTGCTTTTACTGTAATATAAATCATTTTTGGAAAAGCAGTTTGGCTTAAACTGACACAAGTTTGCCTAAAAAATAAATAAATAAAAAGGATAATCTCTTAATTTAACTTGTACTTACTCCCTTGACTCCTTTTTTCAGCTTATCATCAATAAATAACGAGAGGTACTCTGGAGACCTAGAGTTGAGGTTGAGGAAATACTCGAAGTCACCCGCAATAGTTTGTTTGAAGAGTCGGTCATTATTGAAAGATTCTTGAAGAAAGCGATCGAACCTACTCTTCAAATCCAGTAAACCCTTTAAAGAAAAAGTACAAACATTGTCACTGATTTAAAAGAATTAACTGCAAAACAGTAACAAAAGACAAAGTCATTGAAGAGAAGATCACATCTACAGCCAGAGTTTCTGCAATGATCTCTGCATTCCACGTTGTTAACAAGCATCAGAAATTTCATTTCCATTTTTAAAGGTCTATATTTGCCATAAACATTCCTTATGGAAGCAATTTTCACATAAACTAGCTAAAATATTGGTCTCAAACTCTAATGCAATTGAGTGTAATAGGCTACTCAATAAAGATTAAGAATTTAATCACCTTTGTTAAGCAGGTTGCTTTAATGTATTTTAAGTTCCTAAGTTCAAGGAGTTGTTTGTTGTGCTTTCTATGCCTTTCCTTTTTTAAAGTAAGCTAATATCCTGATTTTCAGGATAGGTTTTCCTATCCTTACCTATCTTTTTAGATGAGGCTAGGCACCCACTATCTGTATCCCTGCAATTACTAAGAAAGCTTGAAGGGAAAAAACACATCACAAAAACAGGAAAAATCTTATTAGCTTTTCCTCCCTGTAGTTTCTATTCAGGGACACGTTTTGCATTACACAGTCACATATGTTTCTTGCTAATCTTAAAGAGTTGCTGTGAACATACAAGAGCTAGACACACACACAGTAGTTCTCCAGTTGTCGCAGTGCAAAGTCCACAGGCTCGGACTGAACCACATCCTTTGAACCAAACCTCAGATTAGAAACTATCATATTCATTTTTAGACTTTGTACCATCTTTACCCAAGGGACAAAACAACTGGGTATAGAGAGGGAAAAATATCTTAATATCATCTGAGCACCTTCCAAGTATGAGATACATGTATGGTTTAGATATAACTAAGGCAGTATTTTAGAGGAACCAGATTTCACTTGAGAGGTAAACTTTAGTTTATCACAGGTAGCTACTGCCCACACAAACCGTTTAGCTTCAGTGGTCTTGAAGTCCTAGGTTTCTGAAGGAAATATTTAAGCATGGTTACTTAAAGAAGCCATTCAAGAGTATACTCAAGGAAGTAATAACGTTTCTGAAGAACACACCATCTCACTTAAAGGAATGGTCTTTAGAGAGGCTAAATAATGCGTATTAGAAATTTTAAACTCAAATTAAATCCCACTATCTCTGTTCACCAAGGTTAGCTAATGTCTCCTCTCCAGGAGTACACGATCTGAACAACCTGGTGTCAAAGAGGATAAACTGTTAGTACCTTAAATTACAACAGCATCTCAGCATCCTTTCAAATAATTCCAACAAGTTTTAAATCTAACCCCCTGGCAATGCTTTTGCAATCATCTCACCAATGATGCTGAGAGTTTGGTTATGTCGTGTTGCGGAAGCAGTGCTGGACTACGGTGATGCTTTTTCTTCCTGGTATAATGTAGCTTCCTTGTATGCCTTCTCACTTAAGCCCTTTAAAGATTCAGGAGAACATGGCTGAGAGGCAACGAGAAGAGTGAGCTGTTTCTCAGTTCGTGGGTTATTTTTCTCTTCTTCCATCATGTCAACGGCGGGGGAGAGTAAACCTGCGTGGGGGTTTAGTGGTAACCAAACAGCAATCCCTTCTCTAGGGCATCCTCCTGAGCTGGCTGGGTGCACACTGATTAGCTGAGGATGATCTCCGTGATCAAGCATATGCAATACAGTTTTAGGTCCTCTTCAGCTTCATTGCTCTAATCTTTTTGTCTTTGGGGCAGGAAACATCAATAGTATCTTTATAATTAAGCTTTTAATTCTTACTCAGTTGAGCTCATCAAGATATCCCTTTAGGTTCATCAGGATTTAAAAGGAATGAAAATTACTTCAAAGTAATTCAGACAATTAATTTTCCACAGCATCTTTTTTTTTGTTCTTTAAATCACACCGCAAAAAGCATAAGCAGCCCTTACTCATTCAACTTTCCCCCAAAATCAATAAATCAGTGGGCATTCATTCTTCTCTTTAACAATCCTTGGCGAGGTGATTCTTGTCAAAGCTCAGTAAGAAGCTTGCTTCAGCATTGCCAGACAACTAATACTCCAATCAAAAGTGTTTCTATACTCAAATGGCTTCTTGAAATAGTAACCAGCTCTAGCAAAACTACTGATTTCAAATCGAACAGTGATAACAGGAACGATACATTAAGTACTTCTCAGAAAGACCTAACATAAACACCGCATATATGCATTAAAATTGGTTATTTAATGAATAAATATTTTTACATTAAGTAAAAATATAGTTAGCAAAAAAAAAATCCAAACATTTTCCAGCTATAAATATATACACACACACACACTCTTAATGTTCAATAAGCTCTAAAGATTTTCAGTGCAAGTTTAAAACCATCTTCTCAAAGAAATGGGAGGAGTGGAAATATGACAGACTTGAAACACAGTTTGTGATCTTCATAAATTAATGCTACGCACCACCACTTAGAGAGAGAGATGAAAAGCAAGACAGAACACTTACATCTTTTAAAATGCAAAGCGTTCTGTTTCTCAGGAAGAGTGAGAATGGAAAGAGAAATCTGTTATGATTTACAACATATTTACCTATCACTCACAGTTAATCCTGCTATGAAATACTGGCACACAATTTTTGTCTCAACAATCAATAGCTAATATAACATAAAACAAAACAGATGCTGTAAAGGTGCTTGCCAACAGACACACAACTCAAGCAGGAGGCAAATATCACTTAGAATAAACCAAAAATTTCCCAAGCATTTATATAATCAGCCTGAATGTTTTGTTTAATAAAAGTAGCTACCAAAGGCACCAAAAAAAGCAGGCACTTTCCAAGCAACTTCTGTATATAAATAATTCTAACTTCTCTGAAAACTCCAGGAATGTAGAATTTACCAAGACTATAAATTCTAAGTCTAGCTTACTAATGATATATATATTTTTTAATATATAAATTTAAAGGTTTACCTTCAATTAGTCATGTAGTTAACCACTGTTCCGGAAAATATGAGAAAGATAGGAGAAAATTAAAACATTTAACTACCTGAATGTAGTCAACTGGATTCTTTCCTTCTCCCTCTTCAGATACTAGTGCTTTGCCCTGCTCCCTTAGGTATGAGCTCATGCACTCGCACATCGTCTTCAGACCATTTGGCACACGGCTGAACAGCTTGTACATGCAAGCAAGGTCTGCAAACACACACAAAAAAAGAAAAAGAGTGAAATATGCAGGACACCTCTGTGTGCTGTACTTCAACTGTGCTGTTACAGCAAGAGACAAGAGAAGATAAGTTCAAACACTCAAGACCCCCAAAGCACTCCCAAACAGCTTTGGCACCAGAATCTTCCAATGATGTTTCCTTTCCTTGACCCCTGAAAACACAGGAACTGCAGCAACCAGAGGAAATTAAAAACAAAGGTTGTATTCAGTTCTTCTATGTGGGGCTGTCCTCCTCATCAAAGGTCAGCAAAAGCTGCCCTGAAGGATGCATCTGGCCTGAAGGATGGTGCATTTAAGTGTTCAGCAAGACTGTGTTTTCAGTGGTATTTCATGGCATCATTTTCAAAGTCACAATCCACAAAATCAGATACTTTTTGTTGAAAGTTATGAAAAAAAGGCCAAGTTAAAACCAAAAGCACGAAAATGCTAATAAAATATTTGCTTGTTTTAAAAGCAAAACCCAGTACAATCTGAGTTTAATTCATACATGTTTTGAAGAAACAGTATTTCACACTACTTTGTGCCATCCATCTAAAATCTTGAGGAGTGGTTTAGCTTAAATATGACTTTCCAAAACAGCACCTGATCCCTGTTCATTTCTCTTCTATAAAATCCCATCTTTACAATCGTTCTCCATCTAAACCAAACCAATGCCAACAAAACTTAGATTAATTCTTGTATCTTCTACAAGTACTCTGCCATACCTTCATCATTTCACCCTGAAGCCTGTTTTACCTTTTATTATTATTAAAGAATTAAAGTATTAGTGTATTAAAGTATTAGTGTAAAAAAGTGTGTTAAAGTTTAAAAAAACATATATCAAAGTAACATCACTTTCCCTTTCAATACAGAAACTCCCTCTATTCTCACAGCTAAGACACTGGCTGCTTTGTTATTCTGACTAGCACCTATGAATTGTGAAGCTGCCTTAAGGAAAAAAAAAAAAACATCAAATTGAACAGCAAATGTGTTCCCATTCTCACTGCTCTAGTATGAGCAGTGTTCTAAATACAGATACTACGACCACGCTCTTCATTATCTATATCTTTTGTCATCTTCTGTCTCACTAATCTCCACCTACTAAGAAAACCAAACTCAGGCAAACCCCTCTTTTTCAACCACTCAGAATATCTGTCTTTAGAAACTGGTTTTTGCTGCTACAAAGCCTCCCCCTACAAGAGGTGGCCCTGCAATACTACTGTTGAGTCACTGACTGCAGCAGTTTCCAGCTAGCAGCTCGTGGGCCGAGGAGCTTCCTGATGCCTCTGGAAGGCCCAGGATGGAAAAAATGAAAGCAAGACAAGGGCTCATGGAAACAGCAAAGGGAGTGTAACAGACAAGTACCTTTCTTAAAGATACTTGGTTGCCAAAGGAAGGTACCTGTGCCTGGTACTAACCACAAACACGCTACACAGACTGGTTTTATGTTAAGATCTCTCTAACGGTCCCTCAGGTGACATTCTCAGATGATTGCAAAAAATTACAGAGAAACCTAAGTGTTAGGTTCAGTTAATTTCATATTCAAAAGCAACAAACTGTATCGTAAGCATTTTTGTCTCCCATAGAATCCACTCTTACCTTCTGTCTTCCCATTTTTCAGCATATGAACTAGGCCAGAGTTCTCCATTTCCACTATAGTTTTCATATGTTTGGAAATAAGCTCCCTCTCAACAACTTTCACAATTGGTTCTTCTGTTGATTTATCCAGACAGTGCATCACCCGTTCTATTTCTTCATTAATTCTAGCTTCTACTTTCTTTATATATACAGAAGCACTGTTTTCAGCTAAAAATTTCTGACTTTCCATCTGTGATTAACACAAAATTAATACAAATTAATATTTTAGATTAAAGGGAAAAGGAAATGCATTCATAAGCAAGTCCAAAACAAATTCAGTATGTCCAACAATTCATAACACTGTATTTCAAAGGCCTGCATATAAGCTTGACACAAAATACAGTTCTATTACACTTAATGCAATGACTAAGTTGTGTGTAAGAGGATACATGTAGCAGGAACATTGGATCTTTTCATACCAAAACAATTCTAAACACCCTATTTTCCAGTTACCAACAGGAGCTAGAGCCACATGATCCAAAGAAAACAGAAGGACTGGGAGAAGGAAGAGGAAAAAAACCCTTCTGAATACCAGTTTATAGTGTATTTATGAGTTGTGAAGATCAACGTTTCTTATTATTCTAGCTAGTGACAATGCTGAATATATTATTTCCTACCACACTTTTTAATTTTGCATTAATTTTTATTTTTGCATTGCACTGAATAAAAAGCAGAATGCAATAACTTTTGAAAGTTGGGCAACATACGCTTCTGATTTACAAGCAAATTTACAGATTAGAGAAACAGTTCATCCTGTATTTGAGTTGTGAAATTGATAACCTATGCAATTTAAATCCTTTTTAACATGCTCTTTGAACTTCTATCAATTCCTGTATACAAGCAGAACAGCAGAATTAACTGAAAATCTATTCATCTGACATTTTCCCTGAAACTATTACCAAAAAGATCAGGAAACCTTTTGAAATTATTACTCAATGTTTCTTCAGCATTTGGATAGCCACTTGCATAGACTTTAATTCCTTGACTTTGTTCATTTTATAAAGCATTTAACACAGGCTATATAACCTACAAATGTAGAAACTACAAAGTGAACACAGCTTCCCCACAGGCAGTTTCCCAAGCAGCCTCCCTGTTCCATGCCCAACCTGCAGCCATTTGAGTCTTTCATGGCAGTGGCATCAAAAAACCCTTTTAGGACTGGAGTTTGTGCTTGCAGTGCAGGGATACACCAAACGGCAGGAAATTGGCACGAGACTGGCACAATGACAACTTTATATCTAATCATCATTTACATCACAAATCTTTTAGTTAAATATTCTGTTAGTTCATTTAAGCACACACACGACAAATAAGTAACGGTTGCTTAAAACACCACCAATTCTCACATTTTGTAAGCAACTATAAAATTACGATATCATGCTGCTGTACCTGAAAAAATTCTGCAGACATCTCCAAAAATGGAGCTTCGAAGTCTTCTTCATAGACTGACCTTCCTTCAAGACCTAGAATCATTAACATCTGGCAAGCATTTCTTATTGCGCCTCTGCCAAAAAGTAAGTTTTTAACAACTTGAGAAATCTACATGCTTGTAAGAGAGACTACAAAATAGAATAACAAAGCTCAGAACAGAATACCAACTTATTATACAGTATTGTAATAAAAACTTAAATCTGTGATCTATTACAGTTTTTTCAGGGGATTACAATTTTTTTTAATTTCTATTCTAAACCAAGGCACTTACAACGTATGACCTACATCACTATTTAAAAATATTTAATAAACAAGTCCTACTAACTCTGAAATCGATTAACATGAGTATATTTTGCCTAACATGAGCATATTTCGCGTAACATGAGTATATTTTGCCATACAAGAAAATAACTAAAAACAGGGGTGAAAAAAAAAGGTTTTACAAAGCAAACTGAGAACTGCAAGTGTAGGGGAGAACTCCACAATTCAAAAAGAAAAAAAATGCATGGGTGAAGTTGCAGTGCAGAGTACTTTTCTTTTAAACAAATGAGAGTGTATTTGCAAGTAAGGCATATGGTTAAGCACACAAATACCTCAATAAAATGAAATAAATAAATAAAAAATAATTGCAACCAGAAAAAAATTCCACTTTCTGGCAGCAGAGGACAACATGCAGCTGTTGCCAGGAAGTATTTTTTCTTCATAAGCTGCATGTTGGGCAATCTCAGTCACAGAACTGGAGCCAAAGTAGCATGAAGTTTACACATCTCCACACCCAGCAGCTGCTCTGAAACTGGAGAAGCACAAAAAAACCCCTGCAAATTTCAAGTTACTTCAGCTGCAGCATCTGAAGTGCATGGCCACTACTACTGATCTACAAATACAGCAAGAGAATACAAGGACTTCAAGGCTCACAGATGCAAATGAACTACTAATAAGTAAAGAATTAAACCACTAGGAATAAGCAGAAAAATTCTTCAAAATCCAATAAACAGATTACAAGAAAATTAAACAACCCCACAGCAGACAGGAATAAAGGCAATAGGGGCACTTATCCACATCTCCGCTTTGTAACAAAATGCTTTGATGCAAGGCAACAGTTATTTAACAAAAGCTAATAACAAAAAGATAAGTATTAAAAAAGGAGCTTCTCTACATATTATTATATTAAATAAATATACATGAAAATCTTCCCAGAGCATCATGCACTAGTTTACTTGTGAACATACATAGATTGAAGTGATGATTTGTTCATGTTCTTGATTCACTCTTAAAAACTGATAGAAACATATCCACAGCCACTTACAAGCATCTTACCTGTCTACAACTTCTCCTTTCCTTTCTCTTGCAATCATATCCAACAGCGTTTGTCGCAGGTGATCCCTGATACAACCATAGCGCACCACTTGATCTCGAAAAATAATCAAACCCAAATTGTAGACATTCTCCACATTATTTTGTTGCACATATACACGGTCCTGGAATAAAGACATACACACAGAGAGCAATAAGTTTTTAAATTCACTGCACCTGTGCAATTCAAAACTGCAAGACATCAGTCATATTTATAAGATACAGAAATAACTAAACTCAGCTTCTCGTCCTTCATGAACAGAGATTATTGATGTTCTCATAGTCGGTCCCGACTTTCCTAAAATTCATTGTACGTAAGAAATTCAGCTGAACCAGATAAAATTCATTTTCATTCAAATTGAAAAAGCTTCATGAAACTAATACAGTTTCATTAAATTCCTCCTTTCCCCTCCCAAAAATACCCAAACGAACAAACAATCTGCATTTACACGGTAAGCCTATACTGATTAGTAAGTGTTAGCTCCAGATTTGTGTATGACTAGAAGGATGCCAGAATAAACCCACACCTTTCACTCCTTTTAGTCAGGAGCAGGAGGAACCCCCAGGTACAGAGAAAGCTCACTGCATAATCCCAAAGAGGTATTTCTTACCCACCCAATCCCCCTCCTTTGGCCCCGCTTTGTTCCTTAATGGGGAGCTTCTTTCCTACCACTGTTCACAGAAACACTTCTTCCTCTAAGTTAACTTCTTAGTGCACGGAAGGTTGAACAAATCTACTCTTTGTAAAGTCCAGACAACCTAATTAGATCCCATCCGTGTTCCTAATACAGGTAGTAATTAGGAAAAAAAAAGTCTGTTTTCATTTTGATTATTAATTCCTTTTCTATTCATTTCTCCAGCTCATCAATTGCCTAAAAAAGCAAGACTATCAAAAAAGTTAGTATCAGATACCAAATGTGTCTTATTGCATAATATCTAGCGGTGCTAAACAGCATTAGGAACAGAAGAACTGGGACTTGTTAAAGTATTTCTAAGATGAGCTTTGATAATTTTTTTTCTTTCATTTTCAGGGCATAGCCCATTTCTCAAACAAAACAGTTCAGGTAATTATTAAAAATACTGCTTTACTAATAACAACATCCCAAGGCATGTACAAGTTAAAAATGTTCTGCTCCTAATCAGATTTGATTGCAATGAAGTTTTCTGTGAACTTACATAGTTACAAAAACAAAACAAAAAAAACCCCATGAAATTTTGTATGGGACAAAGGTAAATGTTTGAACTAAAGTATAAATTTCCCCACTCATTCCATCAATATCATTTTATGTGCTGCATCACACCCATAAATTACATTTAAAGAATATTTAGGCCTGTGAAGCGCAGGGCAGCAGCAGGTATCAAGGCAGATAAAGCCCATGGCGATGAGTCACACACACAGTTTCTGTTGTGGCAGTGCTAACCACAGCCATTAGGCCAGGAAACAGGAGCTGCACCAACCAGAAACTCTCCTCAGTGCAGCAGCAGTGCCTCTTTAACAGGGCAGACCACTCTACAGCACCCAAATTAGGGTAGCACTATTAAGGTTTCTGATATTACTAATTTGCTTACCCTGGTATTGACTGGAAGCTCTCCCAAACAAACACCCTGGCAAGAGGAATCCCTCTCTGGGAACAGGTTTGGCAGCCGAGGCCAGGAAACAGCAATCCCTTCCCATGGGGAAGCAGCAGGTGGTAAAGAGCTACTCACAGGAGACGCAGGTGGAGCTTCAGACACCAATTACTCAACAACTACAGCGCAGCTTATGCTGCAGAATCATCCTGACCTCAGGTAAAGCAAGCTGCCTGCTGCACATCATCCAGGCTACATTCTGCCCCTTCTCTTCACGGGGGCCTACTGCAGTGACATGCAGCCTTTGGAAACTCCTAAATGTGTCGAGCGTTTTGACCCCAGCTCTGAGGAGTAAAACAACGTCTCCCTACACCTATGTACGTGCACACGAACAACCAAGTCCTCTGCCAGGAGCTCCAAACTCACAGGCTGACCGTGCAGCACTAGCCTAAACCGAGACATCAGCTCTGTGCACTGCCCCAAGCAGAAGGGGATGCTCTGCCTCCCTCAAAATGCAAACCTGCACTCTCAAGAGTCCCCGTGAATCTCTGGCAGGGTTTTCTGGCACTGAGCACACACCTATAATGCAGTCGGGGGTGTGATCACTGCACCAGCACAACTGCAATTGCTTTAAATGTAGCTAATGTAAGTAATACATACAATGAACTTGGGATGCCAAAATTCAGTATAACATCCCTTCCATAAGCCATTCTAAGTATACACACACACACACACACACAGAAACTGCATGGGACACCAAAAACCTGCACCCACTCTGCTCTCACTGCATCCAGTTCCTGAATAAAAAGCTATCATAGGTATATGTATGACACTGCAAACACAGCTGAGCCCGGATTTCGGATACAACCAAATGTAGTAGATGACTTCACTGCTTAATATAGGGCTGCAGACCATTCCATGAATTTACAGAGAGTCATTACATGTATTCTGATACTGATGATTGTGGCCTAAATGTGTGAACTAAAAGGAGCAGAGTTAGTTCATACAGATGACAAAACACAGTGGGTAGGGCCACACATATCTGGAACAGTTGTGGAAACTGAAATATCTCAAGCTGACTAGAACTGGAGTTACTGGGCAATTAGAGGTCACAAAATTTTACACTAGAACTACATTATAAAGCAGACCAGAAATTAAGCAGGAACTAGGCAGATCATAGTGCGGCTGCTGGTCAAAATCAGGCGAGAACACGAACCGGCATGAGACCAGGTAGAGCTCAGTTTAGACTAGGACATACATTGCTTAGCCGAAGCAAGAACTTAAGACGGTCATGTTAGAATTCAAGAAGACACAATCATGAAATTTACCTCCCGGTACCAAAGGAACCATAGTTTGATGTCAGTGAAATTAATGGGTAAGGAGCTCCTGCCTAATAGATGAGACAGGACAAGGACAGGGCTACTTGATCCTCCACACACTGCAGCAGAAAGGGGCTATGAACCGACTTTCTCTGCAGGAAAGGGATCGGAGGGATGAACCACTTACTGACTTTGTGAGGCAGCAGACAACACTGCACTGTTCAGTCTGACCACTTCTGCATCTTGGAGCATCCAACCTCCTGCACCCAAATGTTGAACGGTCTTTGCTTAAAAATGTAACAGTTACTCGCCTAGAAAGCTCTGATTTCCATCTTTTGATGTCTCAGAAAGTTCACCACTGGCTGAGTTCAGTTATTCTAATGATTAACCATTCTTGCAGATATTATTCCCATCTAAATTTCTCATTTAATTTGTCCTGATATAAACAACTGATTTGTGTTTGATCTCCACAAACAAATTAGAGAACCTCTCGTCAAGGGAAGGAACTCAGATCCTTAAGTATAACTGAAGACATTTTATCAAAAGATCAGCACACACAAATAAGCACTCCCTGTGTATGTATTGGGTAATGTATTCTCACTTCCTTTCTAGGTCAAGTGTACCTTTTTAAGGCCATTAGGCATTACCTGTTGTCCCCAAGGATCTTATTCTGACATTTTAATTATTCCTTGAGAGATAAACTAGCATTTAAATAACTTCAGATGTTCAGCCAATAAAAATGTTAAAATTAAAAGCAAGAGCTTTTGACTGCTGTTTGTTTTTAACTAGAGTTCTTCTCCTAAGTCCAATTCTAATTAATCAAATTAACTAGTTAACCGATAAGCAAGACTAGATAGGATTCAGCTCTGGAAATTACCATGTTAGCCAGTTACATGATTTTTTTTCTTTATTGTTTCTACATCTGTTTGCAGTCAAAATATTTTTTTACCTATAATTAAGACTTTGTTTGAATAGTACACAAGAATGCACTCTCCTGCACCCTCCCAGCATGCATATGGTTCTGGATTTTAAACATTAACCTACTAATCTAAAGCATAATATAATTTAGGCATAATACTCTGAGGCCTCTCCTCAAAAAAAGAAAAAAAAAAAAAAGAAAAAAATATTTTATAATTATAACAATCCCACCCAAGATGATATGCTCATGTATGTATAGTGAGTAATCCTGTCCCTAGGATTATTTTCAAGAATTCCAAAATTCAATCACTGTTAATTCAAACGCATCTTCTGAGCTAAAGGCAAAGACAGAAGCAATAAAGATGCAAGCTGAAATAAGAATGGCATTTCTTACATACCTGTAATAACTGCAGAGACAGAATGCATGTAACCGCATAACAAGGGATAACAGCAACTTCAGTGGAAGGTTGCAAACACAGTAAGATGGTTTAAGACACTATCTCAGTGTCACAAGTCATAGCTCAAGGCAAGTTAAAGAAATTATTCAGGTGGATCACCCAGTCATAGAAAAATAAACTGCATAAACTGAAGTAATTATTTGTTTATTCCTCTTTGGCTGTTGAAAGCAGCCCATAAGTGACAGCAGAAAAGTGTTTTTTCAGAAATAACTTGGTGTCAGCACATCATTCATATATGTTTTTTAGTAGTCTCTGTCTGAGGTAACTGTTTCTCACAGGATGTTAAGTACATCTTGCTTTTCATTCCCCCACCTCATTTGTTCACATATGAAAACTGCATCACCTTAAGTATGCGAAAAAGCAGAATCCTCAAATACCTACCATATACATCAGAATGTCTCTAATCATCACCATTGCTGTCTGATGATCATTCCAGGCTTGGTTTAGTGTTTGTAGAAAGTTGTTGTTCAAGGAGTTTAGCACATCTTCTCGCACCTATCACAAGAATAAACAATGCCATGAAGCCAAATCACTTTCTTCTACATCATTTAAATATTCATAAGCTTTGCTTAAAAAAGACACACAAATAAAAACAAAACTCAAACACTGCTCCTCTGTTACCCTGAATATCACAAGTTCACAATTTCCAGGTGTTTCACATTTTACTTCAGCAGAAAAAAAAGCACAGCTTTACACCAGTAAAAACAAAACAAAAACAAAACACCGCACAGAAAATAACCAAACAGATTAAATTTCAAAGTAATACCTGAAGTCTCAAATGTTACAAATAATTTTACATAACTTCTTGAAGTTTTAATTTCCTACGCTGTAATGTTTCAATTAAATTTTAACTTTACTAACACAAACCTTTTCAGAGTATTGGGTAGTGCTAGTGAATACTACACACTGCAACATATACAGGGAAACACGTGCAGGTACAAAATTGGTCATGATGACATATAGTAAAACATACCAAGACAATATAAAATTGCAACAAACAACAGTTCTGAAAAATAGCCTTTGCTTTTTTTCCCCCCACTATTCTATTACAATACAATTCTTCGCGCGAGATAAAATGCTAGAATTTCTTCTAGTAATAATGAAAATAAAAATTTTCAATGCACGTCTGAAGAAATGTTTCCTGCCCCTCTTTCAAACGCAAGCAGGTCAATGGCCTGCAAAGGGGGGATGATATTAGCAGCAGCATCCCCAGCTCTAGCTGGGGCTGGGAGGTGCCGATGGCCACGGCTGTTGGTAACACCCAAGGCCGGCAGGTCTGGGCAGGCAGCGCTCGGAGCTGCTGCAGCTCTGCGACACTCTGCTTGCACAGCGGGGCTTGGAGCTACGCACCAAGTGATCTGACCGTGCACCTGAAACCTCACCTAAGTAGGTAAATGGTTCAATAGGCAAACATTTTATACAATTTCTGTTACAGACTGGAGGCTGCTACCTTATAGACAAGTAGGTTGAAGACCAGTAGTTGTGAAGTTGGGCTTTTTTCTAAACTAACAAAATTAGAACCACATTTTTATTTGTTACTAAAGTTTCCCTTGCATTTCGATACAAGCAACTTGCTAGGAAGCTAAACCAAATGCTCCTCTCAGGCGTTTCCTGTACACTGGAAGGACACCGCTGCAAAACCCCGGCATCCTCACTTTGGGAAGAACCTGCTGGAGCATCTGTGTGGTCCTCAGTGCCCCGTCTGCAGGGCCGGGGCTGGCACTGTGCTGGGGCTGCCCACACAGCTCCCCCGCCGCCTGGGCTACAGCAGCGCTGAAGAGGACCAGGCACAAGCAGCAGCTTGAGGCAGGAGCAGGAGGGATCTCCTGCACCCCGAGGCGCCAGCGCCACGGCCGAGCTCCGGCCGCGCGCAGGAACCGGCCCGCGGCGGCCAAGGCGTGCGCAGAGGCTGCGGGGCAACGCGCTCGAGCCAAGGCGGTACGGGAGGGTCCAGGAACGCTCCGCCGGGCTCCCGGCCCACCAACGCACGTGCAGAATGACCCACAGTATTTAACTGCAAGCTTTTCACAATGCACAGAGTCCACAGTTAAATGTCCTACACTCCAACTGCATTTCTTAACACAGAAATCCCTTTCTTCATGATGCTGACTACATTAATACAACCAGCCAATTGTTTCTAAGATTTTATTTCAGTTAGAATCAGGAGCAATTTATTCTTATGATCACGCAAACCTTGTGACCACTTAACTTGCCCACATCAGTGACCCAAAGTATTTTGGCAAGCTAGTCATCCAGCCTCATTAATTTGTGATGCCTAATGCTCAGGTCACAGTGGCTACATCACCACCCCATTCAGCTGCTGACACAGACATCCTGGCTCTTACTGTCCCATACACATGCTGGCTTACCCACTCTGGTCCCATAATTTAGTACAAAAATTCAAAATATGAATTCACAAGATGACTTTAAAAAATGCTTCTAGCATAACTCCAGCTACCTGTCAATACTATGAAGAACTGAGTAGGATTTTTACAGAAGACACAGCTCAAACTTCTTCTGTTGTCAACTATTTTCAACACATCACCAAAGCAGACAACTCCTTCTGCAAAAACTTCACCTGACAGAGACAGGCTTCAATATACAATGAATGAGATACCAACCATACATAATCCCAACACACAGGCTCTACTCCACTGCCAGACAACCTCCCACCAGAACCATCTTTCTGCACAAAAATCATTCTGTTTCCCTCGAGAAATACAGCACTTGTATTTCCTGTGGAGGTGTATTTTATTCCCAACACTAGATGCCAGCACCCTGGCTGTACTTAAGCTGGTCACCTTCACAAGTTCTTTTTTGCCTTCCTTTGAAGGTCCGAAAAAAAAAAAAAAAAAAGGCAGCTGAGGAAAATGCAACTTCCCCATTTTGTAAGAACCAGGTCAGGAGCACTTCCCTGCAGATGCCCTCTCTTTCTGCTCTTTTTTTTTCCTGTCCTTCTAATAAGGCCAAGCTACTAATTTTGACTATGCCAGTGCAATAAATGGGATCAGTGTCACACTGTCCACATTCCCCAAATTCCTGGGGGCAACCAAGACGATAGTTTGGTACAGTCAGAGTGACATGTGATTATTACACCTCTAACTCATATCCTCGTGCTAATACAATTTTCCCTGTCTTGAAATTTTTGTCTGTCTGAACATCATCTGTATCGTAGCATAAACAGGAATGTGTATGGGATGGAAGGAGGCAAGGTGTCTGGGTACTAAGAACTGAAGCAGGCAAACAAAACACACGTAACAAGCAGCAGCAACCCACACCAATGTTGACTGCAAACTGCTGACGGACACCGCTCCGTTACACGTACTCCATTAACTTACACGGGCAAAGCAAGAAGCACCACATGGCACCACGCAAACCATCCGGCTTCAAGGCACCTCCCTGCTAACACTGACTGACCCTAGCTATAGTCATGGGTTGCTTAGAGTTTTCTGACATCTTGAGAACTGCTACCCCCAGAGCTGCACAACCTCCTCTTGCTTTTGGAAAACACATGAGGTGGTTGCACTGCACACTCAGCCCTGCTCCTCCACTGCAGCCTTTCTGACAGCGACCAGCATTTACCCTTCGTTCCCCAAGCCTGTACCACGGGGCCAACCATCAGCATCACTGCACCAAGAATTATTTCACTTACTAAAATCTGCTAGAAGATTGAAAATAGAGTCGCCATGCAAAGTTAAGTACCCTTTGAGAAACACAATGCTTAACTTCCAGACGCAGAACACGAGGATGCTCCATATTCACCCAATGTACAAATACATTGTAATGCACGAAACACTGTAGCCATGAAATGGCATGACTAAAGCCTCTTTGGTGGAAAAAATGACTTGCAGTGGTGTGGGGGAAAGAATATTTGCTCTCTTCTGTCAAGAAGGAAGGCTTTCAGAAATGGTTTCTGCTCTTCCAAACCCTTAAGAAAAAATCAGTCTGGAAAATGTTAATCAGCAGAAAGTTACTTTATATTAGCTGAGCTTGAAGAGATCCCTACACCCCTATCTTTGAAGGCATGCAGGGGGTTTGCAGGCATACCCAGCTCCACTAGGACTGTCCATATGCAGTCTACAAAAACTACGAGGTTCATAATTTACACACAGCCTTCTTATATTTGCAGGAATAAAATTTTGTATAAGACTTTTGTCTCCCCTATTTTACACTGAATATGACCTGAATACGAAGGAAACATAGCAAGCATCTCTCCCATCTTTGAGAATAGTACATCCATATATTTTTCAATTCCTTTAAATAATTCTCTGTCAAGTATACCCAGTGCAGATTTATGGCACAGCATTTTCCTTCTTACAGCATCTGCACAGACACAGCAGCAGGAATCATTCAGTCACATAATTCCCAACACTCTTAGCAACTGACCAGCCCAAGCCTTTGGAGGGGAGAGGCAAGGGACAAGGCACCTTCTGAATAATGGTCTACACTTATTACAATTTTTTTCTAGGAAGAAAATTCAATCACCTTCTAGGAAAACAAAAAACAAATAAATAACAAAAACAAAAAGCCTTTAAAATGGTCTAAAAGATAATACATGAAAAGCTTAAAGTTTAGTAAATCTGTTGCTTTTACAAACCTACTAACACTTCACTAGAAATATCTGTTTACCCCCACAGCTGCTGTCCTTTCCACGAAAGGAGAAAAAATAAAATAACATCAAGATCCACACACCCAAAACCACAGAAATATTGTGGATTCTGATTCGTGCTGACTTTCTGGCAGCTTCCCACACCCTTTCACTCTCCACATAACGTAAAACCTTCTCAAGATATTTGCAAGTCCTTGAGGAGAGAGGAAGATGAAGCTGCGGGGCTCCAGGTCACGCAGTGCCCGCCGGGCTCGCAGCACGGCCCCGTGGTCACCGAGCGCCTGTCCCCTGAGCGGCAACACACACACCTGCTCCTGCCTCCCTGCCTCACGGATCCTGTGGAACCCTCTCTGTGCAAAAGAATTCAAGTCACGACACTTTATACTTGAATTAAGGCAAAAGACTTTAGCACTTTGTACTCAATGCCATTTTTAAATTTGATTTTACATGTACTATGCTTTAATAACAATCCCAACAGACCAAAACAAGTGTAACACGTCCTTATCCTGTGCTAAATGCAAGACAACTCAGGACAGCCCGTTCTACCAGTGCTGCAGAGGAAGCTCCCTGGTTTACTGCTTCCCCACCAAGCAGCTGCGTGCGAGCTTATATCCTGTGCACTTACACCAACCACGTATGCACCTATCACTTTATTTACAAATAAACAGACTATAAAGGCAACATGTCGTATTAAGTTTTCTTGTTTAGATGTTAAATAATTTTCTACTTTAAAGTGTTTAGTTTCTTTCTGATAAAGATGCTGGGCGAGCAAGACTTTCAACTAGCAATTAAACAGGTATAAAACAAAAATACAGCTCTTGACTCTGCCACACCAAAAAAAAAAACCCTCTTACATTCCAAACTCAACAAATATTTGTGAAAACATCTGAATAAATAGCCTGCCTCTACCTATTCTCTACATCTATTCTTGATTAGCGAGCTGGACTGCAACACTGCAGGAATCTAACTTGGTTCCAGAAGGGTAACCAGCAGATGCTGATGGCAAAAGGCAGTTCTGTTTCAAGGATACCAGATATCCAAAATTTGGGTTTGGCTTCTCTGAAACGCTGCCCTGGTGTCCTTTACTAACGACTCATCATTTCTGACACTTTCATTTTGACAAAAGCTAAGGGATTTCAGTGAACAACATTGTAGTTGGCAAAATTCTCCCTTTTCAAACTCATGCATCCACCCTTTGTTCTTGGAATATAACTTTGCAAAGACCAGTAAATAGAATATATGTAGTAAATAACAAGGGGAACTACCCTTGGAAATAGCAACTGAAAATGAAGATTAATTTTCTGTTATAGAAAACATGATGTTAAACAGGTAACATGGTTTTATCTATCTTACAATTAGTACTTACGAAATGCCACCTCATGATTGTGTCTGAACTGATATTATTCTTAATAAACAATAAACTTTTTTTCCCCACATTTCTGGCTATATCTACTCCAACACAACATTCTTAAGGAAACTCCAAAAAGAAACAGTAGCTTTGAATCTAAGAATATTCCAGAGAAACCATTTTGTTTTGGTTTTCCTAGTTTTCAGGACTTGAAGTCACTTTTTTTTTCTCCTTCTCCTGGAAGGACTTATCTTACAGGTATGCATAACCAGACATCTGAGTAACTTAGCCATTTATAGTATTTAACTACAGAAACTCAATATTAGGCCTTTTCATTTAAAAAACTTCAACCCTATGCACTTTCTCTGAGCTTTTAGTCATCCGTTTTTATCCTTTCTAGACATACGTTTTGATAATTAAAGTTAAAGATCAGAGAATCAGAGAACAGTTTTTAAAAGCATCAGGTAAACAACATTCAGTGTCACAAAGATTTTCTCTACATCAATACCTGTGAAAGCCTCTTGGCCACTGCAGTGATAGGACAAACTCAGAGGATCTTCAGCTCTTTGTCCATTTGACACAGCCAGTGCCCCACAAAAATGGATTTTGTATATGGATAATTTAAATAAGCAGAATAGCAACAGAAAAGTTTGCTCAAATCTCAAAGTTTTAATCAAATCTGAAAGTCTAGAGTCCTGATTATTATCAAACATTGCTGTAAACACAAGCATATGAAAGGCACAGAAAGACTCAATCATTTGCCACATATGGCAATATTATATGAATAGTACAGATTATGAATGCACATATTATCAAGACAAGTACTTGAGAGACACAGATGCGCTACAATTATATGAGAGAGCCATAAATTATTTAGCTACTTCATATATGATATTTCCACTCATGCAAACAATAAAAAGTTCCATATTCAAAGCATTTTTTGGACTACACTTGCCTGGACCACCCCTCTTAAAATCAGGAATTTTAGAAAGAAATCTCTTAAATTGTGCCAAAGCAGTAATACCCTTTTCTCTGCATAGTAACAGTAGTAACTCCATTTAGTAGGAGCAAAAGTTATTTCTACATAAACCTCCCATCCATCCTCTGTAATTCTGCCAAGGTAATCATTCAAGACACATGATTGTGTATGACTTTCCTAATCAAAACTTGTAATAACAGCACAAAAATCTGACATTCAGTTTGGACCCACAGCCAGCATAGACACTCATCTCTCCTTGAAGACAGCTGGAATGGGGGTTTTGCTGCAAGGACTAAATGCAGGCATCTTCCCCGAATCTACAACCATGTTATCTCTAAATATTATGTGGACTCAGAAATAATGAGGTTTAACTTTGTTTAAATAATATACTTATTCATCAACAATAAACTTTCCTCCTAAAGACAAAAGAGGTGCAGGTCCATCATTTATCATGAGACAGGAAGAGCCCTTTTCTCAAATGTTTCTTCAGAAATCTTTCTGCATGTAATTTGGACTGAATTACACAGTTTTGAAAAGGCTGAAATGACAGAATGCAGACTACTCAGGACTTTTGTTGCTGCTGAGCTGATGCTTTTGCACACTGCCTAGCACCTCTTTAAATAGTGTAATCCCAGCACAACTCTTTCAGTAAATTGTGAATTAGTTCATTAGCCCATAACAAACAAGTTTTTACGGTGGTTCCACAGACGAAAAAAAATGACCGACTGGAATGCAAATCAAAACTTTACCCGAGAAAGTCACAATATGCCACTAGAAGGCCACAAATCTTTTTGAAAAATCCCAGATCTCAGCAGCAATGTTTCAGTTAAAGATATTTCCCATTTTACTTTCAGATACTTTTTATGGTCCACTTTCCATTAGTGATTTACAGCGAACAGTATCTGGAATTCCAAATTATTTAAGCTTGAATCTAGCTCTAAACTGAGCATTTTTGAGGGCAGCAATATGACTTCAACACAAGGAAATATAACAAATCTAGATTTTTGTCAAATAGATAACCATACAGAATTCTTCTGTACCAGTAAAAGACTTCAGTTTTAATTCCTCAGTTTTAATTCCTAAAATTACCTACCTTGTTTATGAGATGCTCGGTGACCACTTCTCTTAGTCCAGTATAGAGTTTTTCTCCATGTTTATGCAACACCATAGTATACGCGTTCCTATATAGCTCCTCAAAACTGAGACCACTATTGTTCTTGCGCTGGATCTCTTGGATTGCATTTTTCAGGAGATCCCAAATGCTGTTTACATATTTCTCGTCCATGGTCATCTGTAACATTAAACAAACAACAAAAAAAACATTAAGTGTTTAGAATCAAGACAGACCAGAGCAGCAGCTGCTCCCTGCTGCCAGCAGTAAGGGCTTCTACCACCTTTGGTTACTTTCAACATCTTCAGGTTTCTCAAACTTTAGCAAAAGACAAACTGTGCTGACATAACTCCTTCTTGAAACTCTTGCTGGTTATGAAAAGCATCATTTGAAATATGTGAGTCCACAGAACGTGACAGCAAAGCATGGGCAGCATGGAGAGGGGCGATCATGGGTGTTGTTATACTCTTCCCTACTGCTTTTGCAAAAGCTTATGGTCAGTTAATTTTCCTCCCATGCTAACAGGCTACTTAGTACCTTATAAACCATACTGCAACCTTGACCTTCTTAATCAGGTTTCAAATTAACTCGTGCAGTAAAAGACAATAATGTCTGTCACAGAGTCAGCAACCTTACTAGTTATCAGCTTGAGCTAACTAGGCGTTTATTTACAGCACAGTGTTAATGGCCAAGGTATTATGTGCCTACTACAGAGATATTTCAGTGTATTTAAATACTTAAAGGTGATATCAGGAAAAAAAAATCTCTAAAATTGCCAGCTGTATGGAGCATATTTCTATTGCACAAAGATTGAATTATTTCCTAAAAGACAGACAGCAAATCAAGCAGAATATGCATCTGTTACTCACACAATATATAAATTACTAAATACCAAATCAAGAGAAGTTTAGTGACAGATGCTCCTTAAAAATTCTCAACATAGCAGAAAACCAATTTTGTCGTCAACTATGCATGAAATTGCAAAAAATCTATTTATAAATGTGTTTTATCAATCTAAATTATTTGTCAAAAAAGGTGCTTCAAAATATGATGCTCTCTGTATGAGGTTGAACCTGCAGCAATTGCACAGGCTCAGTAAGGGCAGCAGCAGAAGTGCGCTGCTGCCACGACACAAAGTTTATCATACACTCAAGCAATAGGCAACTTAGAAAAACACATTTTAACTAATCCAATTTAAAAGGCAACATTTAAAGTTAAGTTCATACAAAAATAAATTCATCTAACATTTTACATCTAAAGAAAATAAAGCTACTATTCCCAGCATCACTGTAAAGAAAGAAAATATCCTTGAGTCAGCTCATACTTTCAAAGCAGCCTTAAATATGAAAGCAGAAAGTGAGAACAGAGTAAAGAATAGCATTACACGAGAGAGGACAAAAGTGAGCAAACTATCCTACCTCTCTGCTCCCTCTTCTTCCACCTGAAAAACACTAAGGGAAGGGTGGAAGGAAAGACAAGGAAGACTAGATTTGCCTGCATTTGTAATCAAAGGCAAAAATAAATACAACTTTTTTTAATTAAAAAGTCACTTTATAGATTTAATTTCAGAATATCAAGTTTTCTAGGCACTATAAACAAAAGTAAAGCTCATATTAAGGTGCATTCGCTCCCTGAAGGGAGAACATGGTGAAGAAAATCAAAACAAGCCATATATTCCTCCATTCTTTTAGTCTTTGGGAGTTTCAGTTAAGATTAAAGGTTTTCATGATTACAACATGAAAACAACAACAATAACAAAAACCCCCTACAATTTACTACTTTTTCCACTCTCCGGATACCAGAGCTATTAACCTGCTAATCTGCATGTTTCTGAAACCTAAGAGTTTTGTCAATGTGCGTCTAAGCATAAGCAGCCCGCAAACACTTTTGGAAATTCTTGGCCTCCATTCTCCCAAAAATCAATACTCCAAAATAGCAGAAGAAATATGGTTGAATTGCCAAGCTTTTTTCCTGCTTGCTATCTACAATACTGAATGATTTTTCTTTTTAATTTGCATTTGATACATTGGTGTCTCTTCAGGGAAATTATTTTCTCAAGCCTTCCTGAACAAGCAATTTTACAAGTACTGATAATGAAGGTAACCATTTAATATTGCAGAGAACAATTAAAGTAAAAGCTTCTCAGGTTTTATTAAAAGAAAGGTTTTATTTTCAAAGCGAGAACAGGCTGAGGGCAACATTTACCTATAGTATTTCTCCCCTTGCTAATCACACAAATCTCTCAACCAACATGACAACCTTTTTATCTGAATTGCAATTTAATTGCCTCACCACATTAAAAACCAAAAGGAAAAAAAAAAAGTTCAGAATAAATTAGGCAAATCACAGATTACTAGTTTGAAGAGACATTGCAGCACTGCTTCTTCTTTTGTGGTTAGTCAGTAAACATTTTTATCTGTTGCATGGGTAGTACACCTAATAATTCAGATCTGTTCTCAAAATAGTTAAAAACAAACTGCTCGTTATTTCTACTTTTAATCCAAATGCTATTAAAAAATGATTGGGAAGACTATTTCTGCAAACTCACTAAATACAAACAGAG
Source organism: Tinamus guttatus (assembly GCF_059628265.1). Lineage (NCBI taxonomy): Eukaryota > Metazoa > Chordata > Aves > Tinamiformes > Tinamidae > Tinamus > Tinamus guttatus. Next base: position 1,214,557 of record NW_028288845.1, read on the forward strand.
AACTTTCTGCCACTTACTCGCTTTAGGCTTTAGATTACTAATAGCCATGTGGTTTTCTGAGAAGCAGATTTGCTAACGTGCTAGGGCATGGAGTTCGAAGAGCTGCATTCTAAAAAGCATCAAACTTAGCTAGCTTGTTTTCTCATCAGTGACTTCTAGCCAAAGATCCCTAACATTTTAAATAACTGCACTGTATCAAACAGCAAATAAATCTTCAGAAAAAAATATGTTATCATTTTCTCTGAAAATTTCAAAAAGTTGTCTGTTTTGGAACAGATAAGCTGCTCCTGTGTCATCATCATCTCAATAATCCTAGAATATTTAGAAAGCAAGTTCATCTCTGTTCTCATTCTTAAATCAGGCTTTCACTGTCATTTCCCCAAAATGAAAAGATAAAACTAGTTTGTGATGCTACTTCAGAACTCTGTAGAACAGCTTCTCCAGCATCACTGTTAAAAGACTTTCATCCTGATCTGCAGTCTGACCCAACAATGAAGATTTAGAATTTACGCTACTCTAAGTTCCTACACATAAATCATCTAAGTGATCCACTTCCATAAATGTGATTACAAGATCAGAGCCTACATGAGACTCCATTCCCATTCTTACTGTAAACTCTTATGGTTATATTTTAAAATCAAATTGCGTGGTTGTCGTGCTTGTGAACCCATTAACCCAGATTCAGAAAGACACAATAAAGCAAATATCTCAATACAGGAAATATGTTCATTTACTTCACTTTATCTAAAGATTATCTTTCTTTGGAAATGCAAAAAGTGTCAAGTCTGGTACTAGCAGGAGGTACAGCTGTTCAGCTTGGTAAGAAACCACTCGTTGGAAAAGTTCCAAACTTCAGTGGCCTCATGCTAATGATGCAAAGATGTAATTCAAACAAAAATATCTGAACACAAAACACACCCAAAGTATATCTAGAGGTAATTAGGCTATAAGTCACTGCACACAAAGTACTAGAGTTTCATTTGAAACACCTGCAAAGAATTGAAAGGATCCTCTTCCACAGCATTGCCTCAGCACAGGTTCAGCTACACCTCAGCCCTTTGTTCAAAAGTGTCTGTCATTCCTATTGAAAACTGAGCCAGAACCAACTATCACTGTCACTCTATTGCAATTATCTGAAGAGTGAGACCAATATATAAAGCTGAGAGTCCTGAATACACTTCTTAGTGACTCCTTCCTAGGAGTCAACATTATTAATATTACCTTTTTGGAATAACTTCATTAGAAATCCTTAAATCGAAAGGTGCAGACAGCTAGATGCCCAAGTCCAGGTACTAACACACATCTAGTCACACACAGAACTATTAGCTCCCTTCTCGTGGCACAGGCCAAAGCTGCACAGCAGGGAAGCAGGAAGATCAGGGCTCCCTGAGCAAGACCGAGCTATTAAACTGCCAGTACTGCTCTTCCAGCTGAAAAGCACTGGTGAAGATGGCTATGAACTTGTGGCCGTTGCTGTAGCAAGGTGTTTGTTTCCCCTGACTTTCACATCTGCAGTCAAAAACAACACTGAAACCCCCAGATTTAGACAGAACATGAAGTAAATCTACCACTAGAAATCCAGGTAACTTCGTACAGGCATGAACACTTTGGAGGTTAATTTCCATTCTTTTCAGTTTTTCCAACAATGTTCCCCTTGAACACAAGCTCATTTCATATTCTTCTCAATTTGTCATTTGCTCATTTGTTCTGTAAAATTTGTTCTTTTTCTTAGAATACAAGCTTCAAGTGCTGCAAGTTGGAGGCAGAGGCGGCTAAGGAGGAAACCATTCAGAACCTACTGAATTCCTGACTGTTTATTCTTACTAAGGCTACTTAGTAAGCAGCTATTTAGCCTTCTTAAGGAAGGGATGGGCAAGAGAGAAGGGAGGAAGAGGTAATAAGTGACCTACAGAATCTCCGTAAGAGTATCCACAGAGAGGATACAGGAGGCATATGGACAGGTACTCACAAAAGCATGGTCAGAGCCTTCCTGCAACAAAAGTTTCTAGACAAATTCTGTAAAGTTCTCTTAAACATCTCAGGCCAAGCAGGCACTGTTAATTCTCAAAAGTTGTAAATACTGCAACTCAGCATGTTTCTTACAGACTAGCTGCATAGTATTTTTGACCATTCTACACACCACCAAGTAAAACGGATTGATTTTGGAATGATTCCTGCAACCAACACGTGGCTCATTTTTTTCCACGGCATCCTTCAGGTCTAATACTCCAGAGCACTGGAGTGACAAGTGCCTGTAATTACAGACTGTAAGTGTTTATGCTCCCTCTACCTTGAAGGAAGTGAGTGGATACCAACAATTAAAGTTAGTTAGCAGCCCTCTGAGTAAACATTTGCTGCTAGTAATTGCAGCCTATTTTGCCTCCTGTCCCCATGGGTGAGGGGACAAACAGCTGACTGCTGCTACCTAGACCTGTGCTGTCACAGGGGTACAGACCCACAGCCCAGGAAACACAAAACCAGCAGTCTCCATTTCCATCCAAGAAAGGCATTTCATCAGGATGGTATTAAATAATCTGTTACACATTAGTTAGCACCCTTTGCCTTGATCCTTCATCCTAGATGAAGGTAAATCCCGGATGAGGTAATCCAGAAAAAAAAGCAGGAGTGACACCTTTCGCATGTCAGAATCTTAGCACCACATAAATTTTTACAAACTCTTCCAATGTTGTTGTTAACAGACAAGAATTTACAATGATAGAGAAAAACCTCCTAGTGTTTGCTCCAGGAAAATCCCTTAAAAAGTGGTGTATTAGGATATGGAAGAAGAAATTCTTCAACTATAAGCAGACACAATAATTTCCTACTAATGACAAGGAAAGTTCAATATTCACACTCCTCTGAGGTTTGAAATCTTCATCAGTATGTAGATATCAACACATCAACAAGAGGATGCAGAGGCTACACTTCATTGCCCAGGAAACATTTTTAGCAAAGTCATCAACAATTCCACTCGCACTTAAAACACATTCACAGATAAAAGCTAATCACTGATAACCAGATACATCAGACACAACACTTCTCCACAGAATTATCTGAATAGATTTTGACTGTTACACACTGAAAAACATGAATGGAAGCTAGGAGTTTAAAAAAAGAAAAAGGCAAACCTTGAACTTCCTACTGTTCTTTTGCATTTAGCCTACCCCATTTCAGTCAATTGCTGCAGGAGTTATAAGGAAACCACAGTACTGCATCACCCAAACTCGTTTTAATAACCAGATTTTTTGCTTGTGACCCAGAACAGCAACTGCAGATGATGATACAGTACTTACCACATCTTCTAGAAGTGCCAGCAAATGACACTATTACAGTCCCTCAGAGGCTGTGGGGAAAAATCTGTATCTATAGATAATTGATGACATCTGGCAGCGATCACTTAAAATACTTAATATCAGCATCACTTTTATCATTTGTGGTTTATTCTTCACCCAGTTCTTAATGTCCAAGACTTACTCTTGTTTTGGTGGGCTACCCTTACTCTTGGCTTCTCCAGTTTCCAGCTGCAAGTATTGATGGCCAGCAATGTCTAGGCTCAAAAAAAAAAAAAATAGCAGAGTAACCAGAACTAATAGTCTCCTCATATCCCCATAAAGATTGGAGAAAAATCAACCAAAAAGAGACAAAAAGGCTCTGGCCTCTGCAAAACGGGCAAGATTCCATCAAAGTAGCAAAAATGAAGGAATCACAGTATCCACCTCTCTTTCCCATCTCAATCAGATTTTGCATAGCGAAAGCAGAACTATAAGTAAGCAGAAATCACGATTAAGACAAAAAAAGTCTTTTTGTCAATTAAAGTAGAAGCCCAAAAGCGTAGGATTTGGGCAAACCCTTTTCCCCTTCATTTTTAAATGCCTTCAGCAGCAAAGAAAAGCTATCCTGACAGCATGCAGATGATGAGGTAAATAGATTAAAACCTGATTTCTTAACAGATGAAGTCACACCTCCTTCCTAGTGATTTATAGGTTTGGTCTGCATCCAAGGCGCTGTCTCAGAGCACTATTGGTCTCATTACAGAACATAACCTAACTAAGGTTCTTTTAGAAACGTTCAGTTTCAAACACATTCAATTCAAACAAATATTTCCACAATGCCTGTTACTATTACAATGCCTGAAAGGGCAGAATGATTACAAGACACCTATAACGAAACCTCTTATTTCCTAAAAGCACTTCAACCTAACAATAGTAAGGAAGAGGAGGTTTCTCACTACTTTGGGAACTCTGCTAGAGCTGAGGTTTAAGTTTACATTGCAAATTAATCTATTCTTTCATATTTAACTTCATGAGATAACAGAAGAATTGTCAGATATGTTTTTGGCTTACTCCAGCAGTCCTCCTATTTCTGATTTTGCATAGATCACTTAAGGTGTAAATCACACCTGTGAGGGAAAAAGAAAAAAAAGAAGAAAAAAAAAAAAAGACGAAAAGGAAAGGAGTACAGCCTACCAGCACAGAGGAATTATAGCACTCAAAAAGTCCATTCTGAATGAAACAGAGGAATAAATGTAAACATTTGACATCAAAAAATGTCCTACTTGTTCTTTCCTGTCCAAAAGGATATCAGTATTTTGAAGAACAAAGAGAAGGTCAGAGTTCTCTTGATTGACTTGAAAAGTAGCAGTCTTAAACCTAGTTTCCTCAAATTCAAGCTATGGGAGAAAAAGAAAGGCCTGCGTAACAGCAGAAGCAGAACATCCCTCACCTCTCCAGGTTAACCCTGGAGATCTCAAACACAAGGGGAGAGACAAGCAGCTTTGCACGTCAAGAGTTCAGATGTGCTCCCCTTGGTGCCAAACGAAGTTTGTCAATATGACATGACAGACAGGGAAAGAGCGGCACAAAACGTTATCAGTTGCGAGGCAGCCCCTGCAGCATTTACAAATAAGGCCAGACTAACAACTTCATTCACATCGTAGCACTGCACTCTGCAAAAGACTTGGTAGAACAGCTAAGGGTACACTTTTCAGGGTCTTATGGCTTTGTAAATAAGAGCAAACTACCACAAAGTTAGTTCTGCTTCCCATTTCCCCAAAGCAGCCCCACACGCAGGCTCTTACGCTGCAGCGGAGGGAAGGTGGCTCAGTCCCTCCCACTGACATTGCCTTTTGCTCTTAAGTCTTTGAGGAAGAGGAAGTAAAGTTGTTTGTCTAAAACCTACCCAAGTTGATGAACAAAAATAATAAATTGCTGGAGTTCCTAAATTTCAATGAAATTCAGCTCCCTAATTCTCCTCATCTTCTTTTATAATCCCAGCTACAATGTTCCAGATAAAATAGGCTGCCTTGTAATCGCCATAACAGATTAAGGGTCACTATCCAAAGAAACATCTCTGTTACACTCCTGCCTTCTTCTCATAACTGTATACAAGCACAGAAAAAAAAAAAAAGTTACCCAAAAGTCAAAACATATTAAAATTTGGGTTACAACATGACCATACTTCTGTTAGTTGAATACCAACATTCCAACACTAAAAAGTTGAAATAAATAATTTCCATTAAATAAGTAGCAAATGTGGGTATTTTTCAGTAAATCTTTTATATTAGTTACTTGTATTATACCAAAACTGTAATAGTTCTTAAGTATAGTGAAGATAGCTTTTTCAATCCCAGTTAAGAACTGTAAGGGGAAAGAATTCTACCCATCTGTTCTACACATCCGTAACCTCTGTGGAAGACACCAGGTCTCAGAGCAATCAGATTTTCAACTGAAAAAAAAAAACATTAGTTCATTAACAAGTGGTTTGTCATTTAAGAATTGTTCAAAATCAACTTTTAATTGTTCAAAGAGGAAATTTATGACATGCACACCAGATATTAACATAAATGCACATCATATTCAGATATCAGCCACATTTCCCTGTGACACTTCAAAACCAGTGACACAATAAGTTATTCTGGGGGCTAAAAGGGACAAGGAGGACCTGAAGAGGTTTGCTGGGCTTATTACTATGGGAACAGAGTTATCAACAGCATAACAATTCAAGAACATTTATGATAGATAAAAAGATAAAATTTTACGGTAGATAAAGAGACTAAAAAAAGTTTTTTTTTTTTTTTTCAATTTCCCAGTGTAGGGGTAGGGAGAAGATGACACACTTAGCCAATCACTTAGAGATTTAAGGACAATTGGTGTTGTTGCAATCTGGCAATAACCTTTCTTTTTTGCATATATAATGTATATACCACCTGCAGACACACATAGCAGCGGTGCACGGAAAAGCAAATCTAACACTGAAACAAGTATAACAGAAAAAAAAAAAAGCCAATGTTACAGACAGAAATTATATCCACATATACGATACTATTAAAAATTTGGTCCAGATTATACCACATGTTAAAAACAAACGGAATAACAAGAAAGAAAGAAAGAATTTCAGTTATTATCATCATTCATGAGTTCCTTTTTTATATTAAACAAAAATTGGCATTTCCACAGAATGTGTCTTATCCATAACCATAAAAATTAAAGCAAGTTTTCCATGAATGTTACTGCACTATTTAACCTAAAAGCAAGACAGTTCCACCCTTCAAACACTAGTTTTACGAATAACTAAAGAACCTAGTTAACTTCACAGCAAGCACTGTCCAAATGCGAATATTTAAAGTATTCTCTTTCTTACTATATTCAAACATCAAATGCAGATTTTTTTTTGTCCCTTCCCTAAACTGTATGAAATGTTCTACACAGGAGTTCCTCTTTTAAATCATCTAACTGTATTTACTGCTCTTGGTACATCAGTATTTTCACCTTTACCAATAGTAATAATTTAAATGGTTTTAATTATACAAAAAAAAAAAAAAACAGGCTTTGTTTTGCTAATTTTCTTCTATAATGCCTAAACCTAATCCCTGTTTCCTCAAAACTGACTTGAAACAAGAGAGAGGAACTCAGTCCTTCAACACTGGTTTTCTACATATAGCTACAAGAAGCCAAATTTAATATTCAGTGATCACATGCATAACCTGAGGGTTGAGAACTTATGCTGAACTGTAACAGAATCGTTAAGTTTTGTGAATAGACTTAATCTAACTGTCTCAAGAGTATCCGTCACAATTTATCATAAAATACTTTTATCACATACAGAGACATGCCAGACACTGCGGAATTTTCGTGGTCATGAAAATTTAGAAGTTTGTGCATAGAGACTACCGGCCCTCCAGATCAAAGGCACAGGCTTCAGAACACCTATTTGAAGTTCTGAGAAGCACCACGTTAGGCAAGATACACCTGCCCAGATCAGATTAAAAGAAAGCAACGTTGGAAAATTTTTAAGACCGTCCCCATGAAAGGCTTCTAAGTTATATAATATTTTTTAATATCAAAATTGTTAGTAAGTTTTAAAGCACCTTTCATATCTCCTTTATCCACCACTATGTAGCAGGGAAAAATGTTAATTCCTGTTTAATAATGCATTGCTACATAACGCAACAACGGAGTGGGAAAAATCCTATCTATTCACTTGAGCCTCAGTTAGAACCATGTAATTTAAAATCTTAATAAACAAAACAGTGCAGATTTCACCAAATACAGACAAAAGCCACAAAAGGCAATATAAACTCCCATGCTGTTCAAGGAGGTTTATTCAAAAACCAGATCAGTTCTAAGGACAACTGATGTAATGACAGTTGCTAACTGTCCAATTATGATCAAACTAACAGGAAAAACAAAAACTCACAACTGAAGCCCACACATGTACAGAACTGCGAAATTCTAACAGACATTCTTATACAGAAAGGAAGATTATGTGGTTCTGGCCTACTTATCACAACCAGCAAAGCTATAATTAAAAGGCAATATTTACAGTTTTTCCTTAAAACTACTCAAAATCTCCCCTGAAATAAGTGCCTCACAACGATACCTTTTCCCTTTGAGTAAGAGAAATGGTGCTCAGGTTTTCTGGTCTTTTTCATTACACTGTTTCCAACTTATCAACATTTTAATTATGAAGAGCTGTTAGTACTGCAGATGCTGTCAGTTATAGCTAAGATGCTCTTTAAAAACATACTTGTGAATATTACAAAAAAATAAGATTCACAATGACACCTATGTAAAAAAACTAAGTCAACCAGGTGGCCGGCAGTGAATTGCAGCACTCGGGGTGTTTACATTATTTTACTTAGAGCTGAAGAAGGCTGCAGTAAAATATTCTCCAATTCTACTATCTTCTTGTCCCTCATGACCCTCTACACACCTAACATATATTCACCAAATACAGCATGTATCTGTAAAGGCCATAAGAGCTTTAAATGTCTTATAAAGACCGTAAGACCAGCAATGCACATATTCTTAATGCAATCTAAATGTTTAAAAAATTAATTGCAGTTCATCATATTTTTCTAGGGACTATATGCTATAAAGGTGTTCAAGGAAGATACAAAATCTAAGTCAACTACTTCAGCTGATAGACCCACACAATATAAATAGTAGCACACACTTCAGGCATCTCATGTCAGCTTGTATCATAAATTCTCTAAGCCTCAAAATGAACCCACAAAAAATCAGTATTACTCAAGAGGAAAATATATATATATATATATATACACATACACACACACCCTTATATATGGGCCTTATGGGCCTTCTGCCCATACAAAGCCTGAACCAAATGACTGTTAGACTTAAAGAAAAAGGAGTAGTCAAAGAAAATATCAACTATAGTATTTTCTCATATGAGAGTTAAATCCATTTACTCCTTCCTCAAATAAAGTTCTGAGGACTTAGAGCATCGATTGTTAAATGGGTTTAAAAGGAACAAAAGACTGACCGCCTTTGTCACAAGACTGGGTGAAGCGAGAATTTTCTTGGTCACAAGTATTTCAAATAAAATTCATCAGTGAAGTTATATGTACTGAAAAAATTCATTCTATCGCAAATGCATGTGTAGGATCTATCTAAATACCTTTCAGAATTCCTATTCCAACTATATAAAAGTGATCCACCAGAATAGATAGTTCTGAGAGCTGGTAAAATACCATTTCACAGTAGTCCTATTCAAAAAAGGAAATAGAGCTCCGTAGGAAATGAAAATGATTAAAAGCAGTGCAAAGAAAAAAATACACAATTATAACACGTTCAAATTCAATGACCTATTTCAGATCATGCTGGTTTTCAGAAAGACATATCCAACCAATTCTGTGTGATGACTATGAAAATGCTGCATTAACAGAGATGAATTCTTGTAAAAACTTTCACTCCACATATTTTCAAAATTTATACAAGTAGCTTTGAACTCAATTTCGACATGCTTGTGGAATTCTCATATATTGTTTATTTCTATGAGAAATTTGTCCCTATACACAATTATTTTTAAGCCTTATACAACTTCTCATTCAAAAAACATCTGAGGCTACTATTTTTGCTAGCTAAAATAAACACAATGAAAAAGTGTTGAAATAGCACTTGCTTGCTGGTGTAGACATCTCTCCAAAAGCTTTTAAGCACAAAACTAGAATGCTTTGACACCACTTTTCATCAGTGAACTAAACCATGTTAAAATCAGAGGTGTGGTGAGAGTTTTTAAAGCATTCTTTTGACCAGCAGGAATTGCTCACTGGGAACTAAACGGCAAAACCAATTTGAGACTTTTCCCGAGTACTTTAAGTTAAATTGGGTGTGAGAAGACAACAACGCTAAACATGCCACTAATCCATTTTTTGCAGGAGTATATGTACCTGCATTTTTGCACAGTACCCATACCATATTGCAGCAGAGATGCTACTGCACTCCTTCAAATAATGAACAATCCTGACAAGCCATATCCAACATTCATCACTGATAATTACTCTACATGACGCAAATCACATCAAGTGTGCAACTGCACTGTATTGCTATTTTTTCCAGTACTTATTAATTTAAGACAAGAAAGTTTAAAGTCTACTTAAGACAAGAGAACCTGTACTCATTTGAAAGCCCTCCTATGGCAAGCTACAGTGAATGAGGTATGGGCAGACTATGCACAAATATAGACTAATATTACGAAGGTGCCAAGAGTATTGCAAGCAGTTACTGAAAAGTACCATAATATAAGTCTTTTACAGTGTCAGATAAGATTATTAAAACTGCATTATCTTAATGTGACCGGTTTACTTTACTAGATCCGCGCTAAACTTCTTCACAAACTCAGTAAGTTTTATTTTCATCATTATTTCTAGATTTATGAACACCCAAGGTCTCAGAAGAATGCACTTTCATCTGGACTATTCCTGGAACAAAGAATTAATTCAAGCTGAACAATAGAATACAAAGCAGTTCTTTCTAACAAGCTAGTATTTTAAATTGGGATTTTTTTTTCTATTACAAACAGAAAAAAAACAGTTAAGGTTATAGAAAATGGTTCTCCTTAATTACTCTACAATCCACTTTGACATAGAATCCCTAGAACTCAAAGCCATTGCTTTTTGAGTAAAGAAAAAAGCAGTTCATCAGAACACATGCCAGGAACTAATAAATGCTAAAGGACACATTAAATGAGGGATATTCTGCCACCAGTAACAAAAAATTATACAATAAAGTATCTCAAAGAAGACTAATTCTAAAGCATGAACATCTCTCCGTGCCATGAAAGTTTTGGTCAATTTCTACTACTTGAAATCTACATGATTTCTAATGGTACAGAAAAAGGAAACATTGAAGCAATAACATTTTTCAAAACACTATTTCTTTCTTCCTTTTATAAGTCTGACAGTATGAATATAACAGTTTATAAGCACTATATAATACTGTTATAAATATAACAGTAATCAGAAAAATATCAGAAAGATTATAAAAACAAATGATATGAGATCTATGAAGACCTAAGAACTCATGCAGAGGTAAATAACATAAAATTGCTATATATGTACAGCCTTATCTGTCCAATTTGGCTATCTCTAATTTAATATACTAATCAAAAAATGTCTTCTTGCATAGGAGCAACCAAACAGAACAGGTAGAGATATGATCAATAAGACAAACTGAAGTAGCATATGAAGAGCCTCTGGTGGTACTCTCAACTCAAAACTGAAGAGCAGAACCAAATTTGAGACAAAAGAGTAACTGAAGTATCAGTAACTAGAGTATGAATTGTTTGCATTCTACATATAGGTTCTATCCTGCAAACAAATGTATCCTCATTGAAATGAATAGTCCCACTGCAGGCACTAGCCCTATTCACAGGGTCAAAGCTTTACGAACACTCAGATTAATAAAATAAACGGTGATAGAATTTTACATGAACTAAAACTATATCCTTCTGCAATTATAAAAGATAAAACCCGCAAAGGCTCTCACCCCAGAGTGCTTTTCTATAAAGGCTCTACCAACAGGATTGTCAACAAAACGTCTTATGAAAGAAAATCCACTGAAGGGCACATCCAAAAAAATGCTCTCAACAAACACCAGTAAACACTTAAGTTGTGCAGGCCTTGATGCCTATAGGCACTAACTGCATTATATGGGGGAGAAGTTTTTTTTTTTTTTAAAGACTTTTAATATATATAGTCTTTAAACAACTGAAAAGGAAAAGAAACACTGTTAACAAAAATAGTTTGAGAAGAGGAAAATTGATAACAATGCTTGAGTTTCCCTAAAGAAAAGGCCTCTGTAGGAGCATTCTTCACCCATCAACCTAATTTCATATGCTCATTTTCAAGAACAGTCAAAAAATAAAATGTAATCTGAAGTTTATCCCATTGTTGAGGCCACCTTTGTTGGTTTGCCCCACATCTACATATACACAGAGTTCCAATGCATGGATCTGATTATCAAATTTAAAAAATGCTATTTTTGGTGTAGTTTGCTATAAAACATGGGTATAACTTTCCTCACAGTTTATTTTTACACAGGTTTTCCAACTATTTATTTGTAAAGCCCTGGCCACGTTGCAGCAAGCCCTTTCCTACATACCCATAATCCAAAATAACCTAACAGTAATGACATTCTTGAAAAAGACTGCTTAAAAATATATATATAATTTGAAGATCAAAAACCTCTCATCAGCTAAAACGCATACATTTGCTAGCCCACTTTTTTCTTCTGAGTTTTACCACTAAATGTGGCAGCAAATGATTACTTCTGAGCATGGAGGAAGGAGTAAGAGCAAAGCAGCACAACTTGGATGGCTACGACTAAATCGCCTGCTGAGGTGAAGGATTCTTTAATTTCATTAGCAAGAGTTTCGATGAAGCAAACATATCAATACGTTCCTTGCCAGGGAAATGAGATAAACTGGTACGTCCAGTTTCTTTACAAAGGCAAGGCAAGTTAGCTCGGTACCACTGCCTACGAGGATCAGACATAACATCAAAAAGTTACGCTGAACCTTAGAAGCCAGTGACTCAACCAAGGATCTTCTCTTGAGCGCTTGCACCACGAACACGCACACACTTCCTGAGCGAAGCCTCGCTGCGTCGCTCCTTGCTGCGGCACCATTAGCGCTGCTGGAGCTGCTGTTCTGCGGGGAGCTTTGATTGAACCAACTGTCAAGACGTGGCGAGCTCTACGGCGCTATAAATTAATAGCCCGGCTCGCAGGGCGGCGCGGCCCGTGGCGAGGCCGGCGTGCGGCGCGTTACCTGTGCCCGCGTTCACAGCGCGCGCACACCTGGCCTGTCGCCTCCTAAGCCCTGCCATCGCGCGAGCTATGCCTGTATTTATATACATATGGCGTGTGCGTGCCCTGCGGGGCGGAGGGGGAAGCAAAGCGCCCGTGCGGGGACACAAACAGGCCCCTCGCGGGGACTCGCCTCCCGGGCCCGTCTCGGCGGCCTCCCCGGCGCAGACAAAGCGGCGCTGCTGCCGCCGCCGGCCCCGGCCCCCTGCCCTTCCCGGCTGCCGAGCGCCGCCCGCCCGCGCAGGCCCCGCCGCGGCCCGCTCGGGGCCCGCCGAGAGCCCGTGCGGCGCCGGGTGCGCGCCCCGCGGCCGGTACTCACGGGGAAGGCGCGGATCCGCATCTTGGTGTCCTTCCGGCTGCCCGTCCCCTTGCTCAGGTTCGACATCTTGGGGCCCGGCCGCGAGGCGGCGGCGGGACAGGCCGCTGCCGGCCTTCGCTGCGGGCCGGGCCGGGCCGCGGGGCGCCGCGCCGGGCGGCGGGGCCGCGCCGGGGCGAGGCGGCGGCGCTGGCGGGGCGGAGGCGGCGCAGGCCCCGCTCTCCGGCGGCGGCGGCGGCGCTTCCTTCAGCCTCCGGCTCCGCCGCGATGGCGGACAAACATCGCTCAGTGCGCAGGGCCCGGCCCCCTCCCCTTCCCTCCTCCGCGTCCCTTAGCTGCGCCGCGCTCCGCTTCCCGGCGCGGCGCCGCCGCCACCCAGCGAGGCGCGAGCAGACGGGCACGGGGACAGGGACGGGGACAGGGACGGACACGGGGACAGGGACGGACACGGGGACAGGGACGGGCCCGGCCGCGGCGGCGGGGCGGGGGCGGGGGCGGCGGGAGCCGCGGCGGCGGGCGGGGCGGGCGCCGCCGGGGGAGGGGGGAAGGGGGGCGCCCTGCTCTCGCGAGACTTCGCGGCGGGAGGGCGGGGCGAGGCCGCGCCGAGCTGTCACTGCGGGGGGGCGCGCGGGAGCGAGCGGCGGCCGCTGATTGGCCGCGGCGGGGCGGGGGGGGCGCGGGGGCGGTTGCGGCGCGGCCGCTTCAGCGCTGGCTGCCCGTTTTGGGGCGGTTTGGGGGCTTTTGTGTGCCGGCTCGCTCTGTTTTGTTTTGTTTTCTTCGCCCTTCGCATACCGCCCTCTCCCGTTAATATCCCGCCTCTTGGCGTCAGCGGATGCGAGGCGCTCTCATTCTGGGGGCAAAACACGGGTTTTTGGCGGTCCTCCGTGAGGCGCCGGAGCGGAGGGCGGGAGTTTCCCGCCCCGGGGCCGCGCGGTGCCCGCGCTGCCCCCGTGACTCAGGGCGGCCGGGGCGGCTCCCGCGGAGGCTCCCGCGGTGACGCAAGGCGTTTGTTTTCCCCCCTTTATTTATGTTTTGCCTTTTTTTTTTTTTTTTTTTTTTTCGTCACGATACGTGCCTGAGAAGTGAGTTTGCCACCTGAGGCAACGCTCGCATGAGCGCCCAGCTAAATATAGGTCGCTCGAGACAGGCCCGTTGCGGCAGAGGGGAAGAGTGTTTCGACAGTGTCGGGTTTTGTGGGGCTGCAGCTTGGTGCCTCTGGAGGTGGCTTGGTCAACCCAGAGGGGACCTAGGCCCCGGTCACCAGGGCACCCACTGAGGAGTTAGTGGACAAAGTTGATTCTCACCTGCCCTGCTGAAGCTGCCCCAGAGTCACCAGGAAGAGGTTTTCTTGTGGGTGACTCTGAGCCTTGGGTATCTTGGGTGTCCATTTTCCATCCTGCCCCATGGCTTCTGCACTGATGTTGTCCTGCCGGTGCCTCAGAGGTGCAACCCCCCGTGCCCATCTGCCTGCTGCAGGGCAGGAGTAGCCTCCTTTTGTCACGGGTTGCCACAACCACTTCCCCTCGAGACTGCATGTTGCAGCACAGGGTTTTACTCTTAATCTCCTAATCAGAATTAAGTATACGCCTAGCGATAATGTTATATAACAGCAGCACAATAAACAAGGATTGCAAGCTGACTTTGCAACACCGACCCTGCTCAAAATACAAGTACAGTGAACATAGGTGAATCAGAAAGGATGCGGCGAGAACAAAAGGATTGCAATTTATCAGTATGAAGAACATGGCTTCCATATTGTGTCAAAATAATCTGCATGTTATTCCTCCTCCTATTTCCTTTGACAAACATGGGCAATATTTACATTCCAAATATTTTTTCTATAATAGTGAAGATCAAGTCCTTTGGAAAATCTTAATTTTGACTTGTAAAGACATCCCAGAACCAAAACAAAAAGTAAAATTTGTCCTAACACAGAGTTTCCATTTTGAGCATGCTGCAAGTGTGCATTGCAGCAAACTCAATATTGCTTTAAAAATGCAAAATGCTCTCAGAAACAGTTTGGTTTAGGAAACTGGCATTTCTTCATTCAGAAAAGAACTGGGAAAATGCTGAAGTGAACTGTTAACTGTAGTCCATACTGCTGGTTGCTTTAAAGTTTTCTGATTGCTGCTTTTGCGCTTCCGCTCGTACTGGCCTTTCGCTCACGGCAGCCCTGGGCCGTCCTTCTCGCCTCCTGCTCCTGCTAAGACACATATTTATCTAAGGGCCTGGAAAGTGCTGAGTCACCTTCGCCGCTGTCAGCCCAGCACCGTATGCTGAATTAAAAATAAAATTACTCTCACACCAAGTTCCCTCAATACTTGTGCCAGCTAGCTTAATTTTACCCTCTGAGCCTCTAGATCTAACACTCAAGGGTAAGCATATTGCTGGGTTTTGTGCTTAATTATTATAAGCTGCAATTGCTGCCTGGGACATCTCCTGATGCAGATTTGTGACCCGGTGGGGATATCTGCGGTGTGGAGATGCACTGTGAGCTCCTCTCGCATTCTTGGGGCCTGCCCTGTGATGCTCCTGCGTGGAGGCAACTACCACCTTTTTAGCACAATCTTTCCATACGTAGCCTACAAAATGAAGTTTTGGTCAAAATTAGGGTTGTGCTCACGCAAAGGACTATTTTAGGGTTATGTTAATGCTAATTATACACTGGTCAAAACCAGAAGGATGAGTGGAGGAGCCGGATGAGCACAGGGAGAGCCGGCCGCCCTGTTGCGCAGCGGGGCCGTGGCAGTAATTTCGCGTGTGGATCTCGCTGCCTTCAGCCAGCCCCGCGGTGGGGTAACGGTTCCGGCGAGCAGCTTTTGGCCCTGATTGCACGCGTGGGATCCTGCGTGTTGCAAGAGCCTTAGTCACGTTTGCCACCGATCACAACAACATGCAGATCTGAGGAACAAAGTGCCCCGTAGCCTTATAGCCCACAGAGAAAAGCTCAACATACACAGCGTATCCAAAGCGGCCATTCACCTTCTTTTTCTTTTCTTTCTCCCAAGCGACTGTTTTCCTTGGTAAGGCTCAATCATGCTCCACTGAAGCCCAGAACCAATAATATCTTGCAGATAAGCATCACTTCCAAGGAATCACACATACGTGTATTTTCAGGTCTTCCTCGCACACTCCCCCTCGCCCACCACCTTCAGTGATATATGACTATGGAAAAATACAAGGAAAAAACAAAACAAAAAAGGTTTCCATCACAGCAGGAAACAGAATGACCCAATCCTGATCCCAGGAGTACCTAAACGCTTGGGTGTAAATACCTAGATAAACATTTCAGTGCTTGACCTTGCTCCATAGGTCCAAATATAGAGAAAGAAACAGGCTGGGGTTTGCAGGGGTGGGAAGAGCAGCGAGTTCTCTCCCTTTGATGTGCAGCGTATAGGGGCAGGCATTCTTTTTTAGCTATATGCCTGTCTCACTCTGCATGTGATGGTTGCTTTCAAATTTGCATGATTTCTATGCAACACAGTGACCATGTTTTTAAGACAGTCCCTGCACTTCCCCATGCTACTCTTCTGAGACATACAATAAACCAATCACTCTTTCTATCACAACTTAAAAACCTAGGGGGATTTTTTTTTTGTAACACAGCTAGGCACCAGCAGAGTAAACATTTGTTCAATAAATAGATGTTGATTTTCAATACGTTGCATTAAAGATTCTGACAAAAGCAGTTCAGTCAAAAGTAGAATTTTATTCCAAATCACTGAGAGAACAACAAAGCGCAGCACAAGCAGGTAAACAGACATTTAGTGCCTTAGCCCCTCCCGTGTAAATCAAAATGATAATCTCATTGTTTTATGTCATGTGTAAGGTGCATAAATTATATGGTACAGGATGGATGGAGTGCTGTAAAACCATGAGGAATACTCGAGTGTGTGATTTATTAGGCCACTACGATGTTGTTAGTACACTTCTCCTCAAAGGAGCAGGGCAGCGGGGAGGTGTGCTCTTCCGCAGAGTCACAGAATTTCCACCCACTTGGAGACTTTTTCTTTCCCACATGTTGTGAATAAAGGACTTATTTTTTAACTTCCCTTCCTCACTGCTTCAGAGGACTTGGGAAGGGGCATGTTTATACCCCATAAAGCCACCAGCATATCAGGTAGCTCTGCAGTTTTTTCATTTAGCTTATTTTCTTTTCCTCCATTAACAGAATAATGCAAATATTATTTGTTGTGAAAAAGCGATGATGATTTTAGCTGTTTTTCTTTCTGTTTGTGTTTCATTTTGCCCTGTGGGGGTGGCTGGGAGGCCCGGGGGTGCTGGCGCTGGCAGTGGTACCACCCTCGTGGTGCCTGGGTCAGGGCCGGGCAGGGTTTTTCCTTGCTGAGTGCTGAGCCTGTGGAGCATGGGAGAAGAACACGCAGGATGAAGTTACTGCCTTGTTCCCTCAGCAAAACTCTTTGCTTATAACATTTGCTTGGGCTGTCTCTTAATTTAAATTCTCGTGCATTTAAATGTCACCACAATTAGAGCAAATGCTAAAATACGACAAGCTAAGCTGTTTAGCAGTTTGAAAATTAAAACAGACAAAAGTACTTTCCAGCGCCCTTGCAAGCAGGAAGAGGTCAGGTTCAGATCCTGTCGACTCTTTTTTTATCTACCAATGACTTAAATTAGCAGCCCAAGCCTGGGCTGCCCCCAGGACCCGTGGCAAATTGTGGGACCCCAGCCATGCTGGCCCTTGGCTTCGCCTCTGCCGTGGAACCAGCTCTGCCCCCAGCTCGAGCTGCCTCCGCGCTGGCTGTGCACGCTCAGCGCACCTAGGACGGCAGCAGAGATCGTGAGGTTGCTCTAATGAGCACATCATGTAGTGGCAGATTTTAAAAACAGGTCTAACCAGCCAATGCACATAATAACAGAAATTAATGCTATCCAACCAGCACTGACTTCCCTCTCCGTACCTGACCCACTTCGGCCTTGCTGGGATAATACATGAAATCCTTAACAGATTAAGTCTAGTCTCCCTCCAAGTGCAAACTCGTGTCTGCAACACTTGGTGTGGCTGTCATCTTGCACAATATTGCTCGCAAAACACAAAGCAATTCGGTGCCTGTTATTCACCAGCACTGCAGCTTCCCTTGTAGCAGCAATTGCAGGAAGCTCTCTACGGTCACTTGCTTTTTTGCTCTACCTTCCTCTCTGTCAACGAAAGACCTCAGTGGTTTAACATAACTGTATAAATGCCCGTGTCCTCACTGCCTCCATAACAGAGGAGCCGATTGCACTGAGAAGCCACAGACTCTTAGGTGACAGCCCCGTTTTCTAGCTGTGAGACCACTGCCACAGTGTCAAGCAGAGAGATTCACAGATCGCATTACCACGATCGCATTACAAAATAAAATAAAAAAGAGCCATGTTACATCAGCTGCAAACAGCAGTGAAAGCTGCAGTGGTGCGATACGATGAATGGTTCAGGTTCAGAAATTTTTCCTACCGCATAATGAAAATCTGCTCTTAGAAGCAAACAACTATGTGCACAGCGTGTCACATAACAGCACATAACAGAGGCAGTTGCTTCCAAACACTTGCAGCAAATTTTCACAGAAAAAAGTTTCTGTTACAACCTGAGGAAGAAAATACTGTGCACAAACCCAAGTGAAAGCCAAAAGTTTGCAGCAGTACTACATAAATCACTTTCACGTTTTAAAGACTCAAAAAATTCAATCATTTTTTAAAACCATGCTATACAAACACGTCAACAGGTCAGAGCGGGCTTAATCTTGGCATATGAAGTACCTATGTGGGAAAACAGTGTTAAGTTTAAAAAAAAAAATAGTCACTTAAGTCAGAAAAGACACATTGCCTATTAGATAGTGTTCACCTGCCGTTCTGCAGTGCTGCCCATCACGCACGCGGGGGATGTGTGTGCTTGGGGACGGCCAGCGCATTTTTGGCCTTACGAGAGCTCATTTCTCAGTGCCAGCGCAGTTTCTTTGGAGCTGAGGAGATTTGCTTTGAAAAGCGGGGGCATAGCGCGCTTCACAGTTTTCACAGTTACACTCATCGAACTGACTTCACTTGTGGCTGTTTCTGGCCTTCCTGCCCCAGCTATTTTGACATTTCACATTAACAAAGTGACAGAGATTAGTCAGCGCACGCGCTCCGGTGCCCGTGTGGCTGCGGCCTTGTCACAGTCAGGCCAAGGGTGACTAGGGAAGTTCCCTCACGGGAATTTTCTCCTCAGAAAATGTATGTCTTGTTTACAAAGTTCCTTCTACATGTGAGAAGCCTCTGGTCAGAGGTTGTTTGCATACTTTCCAGAACCTTTTTGTGCTCTAGAAGGAAAAATAAGTACAACAAAAGTCATGAGTAGCGAAGCAGCTAATCTTTAGGCCGGGGTCAGGTATTTTCTGGAGAAACTGCGGTGCCAGTTTACAAGGTGACTGACATCCAGCTGTTTGACATCCCTCCCCAGCGGCTGTACAGTCAGCCTTGTTACATAACAGCCAAACTCGTATTAAAAAATTCCTCCTTCTTTAGAGTGCAAAGTCAGCTGGGCACTCGGAGAGCTCTGCTTACTGCCCCTGCTGCCTTTGCACCGCAGCAGATGAGGGCCCAGATGATCCATCTGGACACGGATAGATCTGTTAAAGGATCCCTTTCTTCACTGGACTCAGCCTTAAAGTTGACAGCTCTTTAAAGGCTGAAATTGCAAAAGTCTCTCAAGACATTAAAAGGCAAAAGGCAGGGAAAAAAGAAAAAGAAAAGAAAAAGAAAATAAGGAAGGTCATTAAAGGATGAAGAGTTACATATACCAGAACAAAAATCTGTATCCACACTAGACCATTTTGCCATCATGGGAGGATCACTTGTAGGGCTACATCTTTCTACTATTGATGCAGTGTATATTAACTAACGTTCAGTGTTAGTAGTATAGTTTATACATGCCAACTCTGCCAATGAACAAAGGTATTTGAACAAACAACAACAGCTTTTCCAGGTGATACAATCACATTTCTTAGTGTTTCTTTCTGACCCAAATTCTTTAAATTAAAATTTATAGAGGGGATTAAAAACTATAGTGGCCACATCTCAAGGCTTATTTGGCTCTAGTTACCTGTCTAGGGGATGTTTTATTCATGTGATTGTTAAAATCACTACTTCAATGTGAAAGGCTTTTAGAGGCTAGTTTGCAGATTCCACCTATGTAGCACAAGCCAAAAGCATTCTCAAAAGAATTACATTGCCTTTAGCACTCTCTCTCAAAAAAAAAAATATTGTGCATACCCAAGCTATTCCTTATTTTGAAGGAACGATACACTTAATTGTTGTATTAAAAAAAAGTGAATCTGTGCTATATTTCTATATCAGTAGAGAAAGAGGATACTAGTAGTAATTTATAACAGACAAAAATAATTATTTCTGGAATGTGATTTTCTTCTTTGCAGTTCAATACAAACATGCTACGTTTAGCTGGGAGCTGAGAAATAAACAATCCTCAAATTATTTACTTATAATCACCTTCTCCTGCTTCTCTGGTTCATCTTGTGCAGATGTTACAGCAGTTACAGATAGGCACATCATATCAGCAGGAACTTTTTTGGACCCACAAGGCAAATTCAGTTATACTGGCTGTTCCATTGCTTTCTGCTGGTTTTAGGAGCTTGGCGTAAAAAACAAAAAAGCAGTGAAAGACTACAACATAACCATAATATTCTGGCATTTTCAAAACACCAACCATTTCATTTTTTGCATTCAGCACCCCAGCTCTGAGCCCCCTTTGCCCGAGCAGGTCTCAGTTCCCAGCGCTGCTCTGAAGAGAGCGAAATTCTGCCAGAATTGCCAGATTTTGCAGATGGTCTCCAGCCTGCACCATCCAGACCGCGCTCGCAGACACACAGCTTTGTTCCTTCTTGTCTTTTGGGATACAATTTCTTGCCCAAAGTTCCCCAAGAAAAAAGTCAGTGTCCTTTCATGAACTTGCCTTCAAGCCAACTGCCGTTAAGAAGACTCTTAATTAAAACTTCCCAGGGTTTGAATTCACCTTAGCTAAAGGCATCCAAGAAGTCTCCTCAAAATTTCCAATTTTATTATAAATCAAATGGGCATCTTAGCAGCACAGGAATTTAATAAATTCACATTAATGAAAAGCATACAGCTTGAATGTTAAGTGAAAACTGTCGTAAGTACCGGGCTGCTTATGAAAAGAAAAGCAAATAAATTCTTAGATGGTCCCAAGGTCTTTTAAAATAACAGGGGCAATTCTTGCTCTGTTCAAGCCATTTTGTTGTAGAAATGCTATCGAAGTTCAGCTACTCCTGGCCATCAGACAAGCACCCAGCAAACCTCGCTTGCCTTGCAGATTTCTTCAAGGCAGGAATGCCAGCGATGACTTCTGCCAAACGAGGCCGTGTCAGCCGAATGGAAAGGTGTAAATCCTTCCCTCTTGTGTATTCACTGCCTGTAGCACGGCTCAGGACCTGGCAGTTTCAAACTGCCTGTTATTAACAGCCAGAAAAGTATGGGGCAGAATGCCAATTTCTAAATTAAACAAACAAAAATCCTTTTCTAGTTGGCTTTAAGGAAAGATGTATATTTCCTTCACACCTAGTGCTCAGCATATAGTCAAGTTTAAGTGAGTGCCTGGAAAGGTACCAAAGATTTATATACACTTATTTTACTAAAAGAAACTACATTTTTAAACACTTCACAAAGACCCATGAAGATGCCCCCCTCTCCATCTCTGGCCCAGATGGAGTATTAGGAGCTGGGAAGATTTTTCAGAGTGGAAAGTCCTAAACATCATTTCACAACCCTGCCATTAATCAGGCTAATGCTGGCCCAGATGTCTTCAGAGAAATATGGCTAAAGCATTTCAAGCTCAGTTAAAAGGCTGATAATTTTATTGTAGATTTTCACTCAGGGACAGTGGCTTGGATATTTTTTTTTCCTTTTTTCTTTTTTTTTTTTAGTCTTTGGATTTGTAAAATCTGACAACAGAAAAAGCCCTTATTCAAATATTTTTAATACTCTTAATAATATATTGCAAGCAGTTCTACACTGTGAACAGATACATAAAATAAATAAACCAACCCACTTCTGAATAGGAGAGAAATTATTAGAAGTGAGACATTTGCTGAAGTTTTGTGTCACCTATAGCTGAGACATTGCGTAGAGGAAACATGCTGTTATTTAACATGTACACAAGGGCCCCCGTAAAATACAGTACTGGACTACATGAAGAATGGCATATGGTAGCTATGCACAGAAGATGTAGCTAGATGTCTATGAGAAGAAATGCTACAATATTTCAAAGTCACTTTTTAGCATTGCTAGGAAAGCATCCAGAAAGAGAGATGAACATCAACGTCAAGCTCTGCCCACCTGCCAAACTCCTAGAAAACTCACTAGGCAGCCAATATATTTTAAAGAGGCTAAACAGCTGCACACCCATAGAGTAAAATGGATGCTATGCTTTCCAGATGGAAAATGAACCACGTTCTATGGCTATAGATCTGCTATTAAGCATTATAGGATAGTTCATAAACTTATACTAGAAAATGGTTTGTTTACAGATTTGGCAGGACATGGTGGCTCTCTGAATCTTCCTACCTGTGCATCTTTGCTTCAGCGCCACACGCGCTGCTGCACTGCTTCTGCCCTGTGCCCCCTGCCCGTGACCTGCTCGGATCCTGCCATCAATTTGCTCTTGCAGTTGCTTGATTCCTATTACCAAGGCAGTGTAGGGAAGGTGGCGGAGAGGAAACTCACCTCCCTTCTTCTGGTATAAGAGGTATCTTCCCCTCTCATTCCACTTTTCCTTTCTTTCCTAGATACTAATCACACACACACACACACACACACACAAAAAAAAAAAAAAAAAGGCAAGACAAACCTAGCAAAACCTGCCCAAAGCAAGCCTAGAAATCCACACCATACTAATCAGCCCTTTACATAACTACCAGACTCTACACATGTTAGCATTAGCTTATGAAATGATTTTTAGGATATTCGAAACTTTTCTCACAGACTTCTTTTATTTGCCCCTCCTGTGTGCAGCCGTCCCAAAGATGGAAGGCTTTGAGACTGTCAAAGTGCTCAATATGACCCTAAACAACGCAGCATGTCTCACTCCTAAGGTCATCATTTGTGCCAGATGTTCTTCTAAAGCATAAATATACATACATACATATTTAGGGATATCAGGAAGGTTTTACTTTGCTTGACAACAATATATAGCTTAATTTCTACCTCATCATTCATAATTAAATACATATTACAAATACACATCTTATGGAAGTCTTTTAAGTTTGAAACTAAAACATGCAATTGAATCTTAATATGCCTTTCAGGCCTTAGATAGAAAATGCCCTGGAGGCCAGGTGCTGCAGGTGCAGAGCCATCAGACCAGCATATTGCTTCATTATAGTCATTGCTGACGGGCGCTTCATCCATGGTCCTGTCCCTGCAGGCACAAGAAAAAAAGGATGTTTAGTTTAAATTGATAGGAATTTGATCATTAGGGCAAGATTTTACTCATGGTCATTTCTCCTTGGCACTATGTTATGGGTGAAATGCAGAGGATTTTGCTCTGTTTTAATGAAGCAAGGGCAGAAATTGTTATTCAGGGATTTCTCAGGCCTACAAGAATGCCTTGGCTTGAGGGATTGTGCATTCAAAAACACAGATTACCCAATAAAATCATTACTTTTATGGTGCTCATCAGTACCAGTTCTATGAATCAAGAACTCTCTTGGGTAATCCTGCACCTTAATTACATTTTGGTGACATGTACAGGTTTGAAGGATTCTTCACTATTACTTTGACAGCAAAGTTTGCTGGTGCTGGATAGCTGCCCCAACAGCTCTACATCATTTTCCCCTTGTTAAAGCATTGTGCAAGGAAATATGTGCAATGAAGAAGGTGGAGCGAACCACCATCTGCACGTGAAACTGCTTCTCCAGATAGTTATCTATTAAAAAAGCCCTTGTCAAAACAGTGCAATACTAGGACACCCTGCACATTTGCAGGAGCCATCTTGCTATGCTGGGACAGGAGATGTTTTGGCACCAGAATATTCCATTGCATTCCATTCCATTCCACCACTTATCCCAGAGTGCAGGAACTGAGCTATAGAACTGAGGAGACTAAGGGTATGAGCCTATATAAGCCTATACACATATTAAAAACAAATGGCCTCAGAAAGTAGCCTAATATTTATTATTTGGTTAACAATTCTCTTAAGTTTTGGAAGTGGGCATTGCTGGCTTTGTTTAATGAAGAGGCTGCACTTTACGGTGAGGTTAGCGAAGCTGCGCAGCCCTTACCCCAAAGAAGCGGCGCTGCCTGTTGGGTACAGCGCGTTGCCACATGGCCACGACGAGGAAAGAGCCTGCTGGCCTGCGGGCAGCAAGAGGAGCTCTGTAAGCAACGGAAGCCAAGGCGGCTTCAGGATCTGTCACCCGAACAGGTGACCCTGGAGAAGGGCAACCGCGCGGGAGCTGTCGCTGTAGGTTGGGGCTGGCAATACCCGTGCTACCTGCTGCCTCCTTGTTTCCAGCTGCAGCGACGATTACAACAGCTAGCCCGTACATGTTACTGGACAGCGGGAGTGCTATTGTTTTTAGGGTATTACACCATCACCGAGCTGTTGGTACAGAAGAGCTGCACAAGTTGGAGCTAGCCTCCTTTCAATTAGCTGCCTAATGGTTCTGCTTCTCACTTATAAACTCCCATCTCCAGTTTTAAAGCTTTTTTTTTTTTTTTTTCCCCAGCTGAAAAACAAAGAATAATCTGATGACTAAGAAGTCTGGAGTTATATGCTGGATCATTTTCGCTATATCCCATTACATTTACATTTTCCAAAAGGAAAATGTAATGCGGGTGAATGATGCTATTCACAAATATCTCCTTTGAAGACAGTGCTGTGCAGAAGTGTAATTTGCATTGCAGTGCCTTTCCTCTTTTACACATTCACCTCGCTGCTCTTCTCTACATGTCACCTGGCTGCACTTGTCATAGCTGTTCATCAACTGGATACAGCTCTGTTTTAGGGAAACTACACAGGTTTTTGGGCAATCCAGGAGAGCAGACACCCTCCGGTCCAGAACAGCCTGTTGGCTGGCGAGGCAGGTGCTGCTCGGATCACCGCCGACACCTCCGTTTCGAAAGGGAGGGATGAGGAAGGAGATTGCAGGTGCAGAAGGAGACGCAGAGCCTCGCAGCCCTGCTGCCAGGCTGGGCCGTGCCCGCCTTGCTGATCCTCCACCTCACCCTGGCAGAGCCGGGCAGGGCGCTTTAGCTCTGCTTGAACCTCTGTCCTTGCAGAGCCCCAGCAACAACCAGGCCTGTGCTAATGACAGCACCCCGGCACCCAGCTCCCCAAACTTCCCTCACCCTTGGGTTTTTTTTTTGTTTCTTTTTTTTTTTTTTTTTCCTCCCATACAGGAGGAATTGGAGCCTCCATCCCATCGTGCTTCTAAAATCCCACTGGCATGCACCAGACGAGGAGTCAAGCATTTTGTTTTTTTTTTTCCCACTTATCCCACAGCATTTCCTTTTGCTTTACTAGTATCTGATTTTCCTCCACAGAACCTTCCTCTAACTCTTCACCCATTCTTGCCTCAACATTCAAAAAACTGTTAGGTTTTCTGCTTCAAGGCTTTACAAATCTACAGTTCCCTTAAAGCTCCTCAGCCTTTACTCTCTGCAGCTTCTCTCCTTTTACCATCGCAGCTTTCCACCCTGATTTTCCAGGAGAGCTTACTGCTCCCTATTTACTTTAAACTCTCCTTTATTTAAGCAATGCAAATCCTTCTTTTACCTGCCCTTTTCCCCGAAGTCCATCACTGCCACAGCTTAGGACCAGTCCTTCCTGGGGCTCATGGGAGCTGTAGTCCTCTGAAGACTGAGACTACTGCGCTTGTGGCCCTCCTGAAGCTGTAAAACAGCCCGTTGACATCTACAGAAAAAGATTTTCAAATTCACCTTTTCACAGAAATGCTCCAAGTATTTTTTAGTCAAATATATTGTACAAGATATAACTTACAGGTTCAGTTAAAACGTGGAAAGTCAGAGCAAGCATACAGCAATGGTGGTACAAGAAGACCTAGGTACGCTATATAACTAATAGTACTGCAAAAGATTACCAAAGGAGACAAGGCAGCAAAGAAGCTGCACGTTGAGCTGGGGGTGCCCAGGGAGGGTGGTGTCCGCTGGTTTGAAACTTGGGTGAGTTCAACACAGCACGTGGGAGAACTTGGCCAAGAGGAGAGGAAAAACATCAACTTCTTATTATATGAATGAGATTCATTAAAGATTTACAGTTTGGCTATTACAAATCTTATTGAGATCCAAGGCAAAGGAAACCTTGTCCATCTTGTAAGAACTCCCGCAAGATGGGATTGCAGAACGTTTCCAATGTTTCTCACATATTAAGGTCAAATAAAGCTAGTTTTAAGCATTGACTAGTTACCGTTGATTTAACACTATTGGAGATGTGCTGCAAAATCACCCTGGCTTCTTGAACTGTGACCTTGAGATTTCTTGAATTACATACAGCTGTGTACGGGTGACATCAAGGCGCTCTCTCAAAGCCCAGGGACGGGAAGCAATTGGGATAGAAGAGAGTATACTGCAAGCTCCTCAAGCACAAGCTTGTTTACCAACACAGCCTGTGTGGGCTAGTATTAAATATTCCAGTGTTTAACACAAATTTCTTAAAGGTTGGAGTTACTGTTCCGGAAGAACAACTCAGAAAGAAATTAAACATCTTCATATGCCATTATGTTCAAACCACATGGCCTTAAGAACAACACAAGTGTAATGCCACAGCACCAAAGATAGTTTGATGAGGCTTAGGGCTTTTTAGACATTCTTTACCTCATTCTCCCAGTCTCCTGGATAACTGTGCTGTCTGTGATTACACCAGAAATTAATCTGGCCCAGGCAGCCAAGACAAATGAGTCTTTGTGCCTTGTTGCAGTAATGCTGAAGCTGGAATAAATTTTATTAACCAGCAATCAGAGGTCAAAACACAACAATGAGTATTTTCTAGATAGAAAATACAGATTTTAGGTATTACATGTTTGATTGCAAGTGCTGATATGAGACATAAGCTCTAAAGAAAATCTCCGGAGGAGCAAGCACGAGGGCTTCGCACCAGACGTTTCCTGCAGCAAACGCGCGCGCAGGCTTTGCGTCTCCTTCGCCGTGCGCGCATTGCGGCCGATGCAGTTCTCGTCTCCCCAGCTCGGAAGGGAATAGTGCCGAGGAAGGGGGATGCCGAGGGAGCCCGGAGCAAGTCACGCACAGGAAGAGATTAGCTACGCGGGCAGCGTTCGTGGAGAGATGAGGAAAGGGAACGATGCCAAAGGCTATCTGGCTCCATGAGCAAATCATTCATTTCTTAAATTCTCTCCCCTTCAGTGTGGTAAAGGGCACTTGTGAATAGATTTTTTTGGACCTGAGCCGATAACTCTTCCTGCCCATTTTGCAAGGCTGATTTAAATACTACTGATGCAGTCTTCCCTCTCCTCCACAGTTTTACAGTTAACCAGGAAAAGTTCAGATTTTGAGATCCTTCTTGAGTATAAGGCCTGTACCGCTACTATTTTGTTGGGGTTCAGTAAGTCTATATTCATGACAGCTAAGTTTTGCCCAGGGTCTTTAATAAGAATTCAAATGTAACTGTTGGGATTTTTAAATATGTATTTCGAAAATTTTAGCCATCCAAACTATGTAGGGCAGTGCATCCTCTATGTTTATTTTTATTCCTAATCTAGATAGACTCTCCATCAGCTGTCTTCATGGTTTGGTAGCACGAAGGCCTGGAAGCCTACCAAGACACATATATAAAACTGCCTTTTTGGTTTCCTTCAGTAGAGGGCCAGATTTTCCTTTCTTTTCGAGTCACTGAAAAGTCACAGTGCATACTAATTCCAGACAAATGTGAACACATGCTATCTGAACAAGGGATGTGAGGCTACATTTAAAGCAAGTGGGCTGAAAAGGACTGTACTAGGGGTTTTCAGAAGGAGAGACTGCTGGCAACCACTTGGAGAAAGTATTCTGTTACTGCGACGGTATTTTGGGCTCCAGACTGAAATGTTCAGAATGTGATCCGCTCAGACAGCTAAGTGTTATGGGGAGCAGTGCCTCCACCATGGCAACTAACACATGGCTTTTCATTGCTGCTAATAATCACACAACAGAAATAAAAAGATGTAGAAAGAAGCATGTTCTTACAAGCACAGACTGCAAATCCACAGCTGCATACTCCAAGGCTGGAACCAGGAGTTAAGGGACTGCTGTATTGCCTATTTCCTCTTCTCCTCTAATTGAAAACATGTGAATAAATTCTTGCTGATAGCTCATCTATTTTGCTGAACCCCCTAGAGTTCAAGGATACTGTTTGCTACCAGCAAGGTATAAGCACAACAAAAGGCCAGGGAAATCGGTTCGATAAAACTGTTTTTGACAGGCATGGCTGAATATCTTTCTAGCAAGGCCACAACACTCCCTTTCCAAATTAATGGATCCTTCAACACAAAGGCAGAAAAATTATGAGATACATACGTAGATAGACACAAGTTCCTGGGAAGGCTGTAGACACTTCCAGAATTAGCAGTACAATACTTGGATACAAGTCTGCTCTTAGGGGCATCACTTAGCAGTTCCTCAAGGACAGATACACAGGGTACTGACGCAGTCCTCGGCCCAGTGTCAGACCCGGCACTGAACTGGGTTTTGTAGGAAGGAAAAGCTGTTTGTAGGCAAAGACCACTGGATTTCCCAAGCATACTTCAGCTGACGGTATCTGCTACTTTCACAGCAAGGCTCAGTCCGGTTCTGTCCCAGCTTATCCCTCCCCATTCACTCTGCCCTTCTGCAATGCAAAAAAGAACCTCTGAACCCAAAGAAATCCTGCTCTGACCTGTCCTTCACACTGGAGCTAGACCAGCTCCTTCACCAAAGCTAGACCAGCTCTCAAGCCCCTCGGAAGGTGGTGGCTGTGGTGGGGTCGCGTGTGCACTGCAGAGACAAGTGGCAGCACAGGACAGACCCAAAGCACCGGCTCTGGGGCCGGCAGGCGGCCCGAGGAAAGGTCTTGGTTATACACCCCATGCGCTGAGATGCAGAAACACGTTCTGTGGAATGGGAGCACTGAGCACATTGTGCCAAGGCGAAGGAGCATCACACCAGAAACATTATTTAATCATATTCTTAATTTTCCGTCGTGCTTTCTCTTTTCTTTCTTAGAAGGCTCCCTTTATCCAGCTAAGATGATGAACGTGACTGAGGATACATTGTGGGCAACATTGCGGTTTGCGAAGGGCAAGCAGTCCAGTAACCTGCCTGCAAACAATTCCGATTTGAAAATTCTTCCTCTAACTTAATAATGACGAATAGTCCTGAAAAATAGTAGAATCAATTCAATGAATAAACAAAGGCCTTGACCAATAATCATAAATTCAACTCCAGTCTAAATGTCCTTGAGGATCAGGGTTTTCAGTCTATGGCCACTAATTTGAATTTTGGATATCTGAATTACATAACCAAACAATTATGACACTTGCTTAAATTTTTCACTAAAACCCCTTAGATTGTGTCATGCAATCGGTAAAGGAAAATAAAAGATAATAAAGCACTTTCTTTGCAAATCTCTCCAATGATGCATGATTTTGAGTATATATATATACATATATATATATATAGTATATATAGTGATGAGCAAAAATATACTACTCTTATATGTGTTACTTACTCCATTTTCTCTAACTTTAGCTTCCTAATTCATCATTTCTAATATCAGATTATTTGCATTCACATCAGCAGTAGGCTTACGTGGGTAAAATTTGCACAAAAATCAGAGTGATATCACATAGCAAGTTGCATTTGTATTGATGGCAATGACAGTCATGAACTCAAAAATCCCATTATTTTTAGTTATTTTGTAGGTGTTATTAAATAGTCAGTCTGTCTATGTGATTTATATGCCCATTTTTAAGGTAACTAAAATAGGAGCTGCCTTCAGATTGCCGGGGCACATCAGTGAGGCTGCAAGGAGCCAGGGCTGCAGGCAGGTGCAACAAGGGCTGCGGTGATCGCAGTCGGACAGCGAGTGAATAGCAACTTCATCTGCTGCGCTGGCTGTCACGGTAGCTGTTAAAGAATTATGCTTAAATAAATATTTGATTTGGAGTGGAGGAGCCTGCAAACAAACTATGTCTCCTTGCAGCACCAGCAATATTCACTGAGCTAGAACCCTCGGATTCCGTGGGTTCGGTACCTGCTCCCCAAAGGCGGAAGGAGCTGCGCTCTGTGAGCAGCGATGTCCACGTCGCCCTGGCTGACAACTTGTCTTCATCAGGGGAGAGAACTGCTTTCACTGCTTAAACTCAAGCGTTGATTGCATCTAACCCAATTACCATGTTGCTGCTAGCATTGCCCCTGCTCTCCTCTCTTCTCTTCTCTGATGGCTGCAGACACAGACTGATCCCCCACCAGTGGGGAGTGAGCCCCTCAGGTCTCCTGCTCTCACCAGGCCTAGCACAGCCTGGCACTTTTCAGCAGCATCCACCAGCCTAATTAAACACGGATCTTACCTGCAGCTCTCATGTGCTTAGGCAGCCACAGCTGCTGACCCCATGGTTACTATTCCTGCTCTACGGAGAGCCATTTTGAGAAAGTCCTGGAAAAAGAGGCCCTCCCTTCTCACCGTTCCCCCAGCTGCTGTCCTCAGCCACGTCCCTAGCGAGGCCGGTGGCTGGGACGGGACAAGCCGGGCTGCACCACGTCCAGCCCGGGCACCCCGTGTAGTGTCCAGCTCACACGCACCATGCAGCGCCCAGCCTGGATGCACCGCATCACGGCCAGCCCGCGTGCGCCGCGTGGTGCGCCGCTCGGTCACCCCATTAAACGCTCAGCTGGGCTGTACCGTGTGGCATCTGGCGGCTGGAAAACGTGACTGGGAAGCTAACGTGATCTCCAGACGCTCTCGTTGGCACCGCTTCTCGCATCCGCTCCGCCAGCCGCTGCAGAAGAGACGTATATTCTCCGCTAGGAACAGCGGCCCGCGGCAGGGGACGGCGGGCAGCGGAGGGGCCGCGGCGCCGGGTCCCGCTCGGCGCGGGGAGCGCGGCTTGGCGGCGGGCGCGGAGCTGCGCGGAGCGGCGGGATGGTGAGTGCGGCGCCGCGGGGCTCGGGGCGCTGCGGAGTCCCGGCCACGGCTGCCACCGCGGGCGCCTTCCCTTTCCTGGTCTAAAATCGGTCGCAGGAGCTCAAGCACAAGAAGAGGGTGCCTTTGGATGGCGTTTGCAAACCCACTGCATTGTTTCTGTGTTTGTCTATTTGTTTTTCAGTATGGATTTATAAATACATGCCTGAAGTCCCTGGTGGTTGAAAAGTATGGTGAAGAAACATGGGAAAAATTAAGGTAATGTGTTCCTCATGGATGTAGCCTGTTGAAAGAAAAGATGCAGGAACATAGCAGCAGAGGATCGTCATTTCTCTCTGCTGCATGGATGCAGATGTATAGTACAAGCAATTACTAAAAGCTGGGGGGGCACAAGCAAAACTTTCTTACCCTTTAACAGTTAATCTTATGATATTAGTTTGTCACGATTGCTCTATTTGTTATACTACATAATTAAGGATGACATTTTGTCTTACGGACAATTGTACAATAGACTCACTGGCTCATAGTGACAATATTGGGAAGTAATTACGCTGAATAGATGTCACCCTCAATTTGAAGTCAGTTCTTCGCAGTACCTTTAGAAAAGCAGCTAAGCATATCTTCTTCTCAGTTTTCATCTTTCCTTTACGAGGTCTGTGGAATTTTCCAGGAGATAGAGATACCTGAATGAAGTACACAAAGAGACCAAGGCACCTACATGTAACAGACACAGAGATCAGAGTAAAATTTCAGCAGATTTCTGTTCAGGACTATAGGAATCCTATAAAGAGTCACATTGTGCCATAAGACAGTAGACCAGAAGACTGATTAGTGCTCTAATCCCTCTATCATCACACATTATGATAAAATTTACCATACTGCCATAATATATTAAAGTAATGTTAAAGTAACACTCTTAAACCATTAATGAAAGCAGTGAGGTCCCACATCATGCTTGAAGTAGTAGGGTCACCTCGGAGTGTTGTATTTACGGCATCCCTGAGACAAGAATACTGTCTTATCTCCTGCAGGCTCCAGGCTGGAGTTGAGGACAGTTTTCTGACTTTTGAAGTTTACAAAGATGAGGTTACAATGCAACTCATTGATAAAGCCTGCAAAATACTAGGTAAGTGTCCCTGCACCACCAAAAGGCACCATCCTCATCCAAGCCTGAGCGTGCAGCCTGGATTTTAGCCTCTTGTGCTCCTTGTAGCATCCTCTTGGTGTTCCCAGTTTCCTGCATTCACTATTAATCCACCTGCCAGCACTGCAAGAACTCCCAAGCCTTTCACGTTAATTAAGATATCTTTATTTTGGCAGGCGTTCCTGCTGACACGGTACTGAGGCAGTTTGGAGAGTATTTCTTTGAATTTTGCAAGCGTTCTGGCTATGACCACATGCTGAGAACGCTGGGCGGAAATCTCCACGAGTTCATAGAGAACCTGGATGCGCTGCACAGCTACCTCTCCCTTTCTTACCAGGCAAGTTCAGGTTGTAATCACTGAGCAGCTATGGATGGACTCTGCTGGGTTTTTAACACAAGCAACAGCCTCTCATGGGCATGAATGATGATTGAAAAAAAAAAACAAAAAACCTATAACAAGCTCTCTGTTCTGAAACTACTTACTACTGTATATTAGGACAATTATTAAAATAATTTTTGTGAGTAATCCTCAGCACTGGAGTACTAGATATTATTCAGTACTTTGGCTTTAATGTCTAGGAAATTTTCCTTCACAGGTGAGCATATTTTATGTCAGCTTACTCATATGCTGCATGCTTATTTTGTTAGAGTAGGGGATGCTTTTGTACAAATGGAATTTACCAGTATTCCTTATCAGGAAAAGATATTTAAGGTTTGTTTTTGTTTGTCCTTTCCTCAGGAGATGAATGCACCATCTTTTAGAGTTGAAAAGAATGGAGATGGATCAATGCATTTACATTACTATTCAGACAGAAGAGGCCTGTGCCACATTGTTCCAGGTAATCTGCCGGAATGCAGAATACAGACCAGCTGGTAGCACAGTGCAAATAGACAAACTAAGCATCTATTTGCAGGTGCAGTTAGTTCAGGTTTCCAAATATTTGTGGATGAGGACTGGGCATGGTAGTGAAGCCGGGCAGAGTTTAGCTGTCAGTCATCTGACCATCAGAGCTCGGTGGTCTCCTGGCTGCCCAACCACTTGTAGCTCTCGCTGACTTCATTAAGGCTTTCAGCCAGACAGCCCAGGTGGTAACGCTCTGTTCCTCCTGTAGGATTCCTAACACAGACTTTTAAAATGAAAGGAAAATTAAAGTTCATGGTGTACTTTGTGCCCAACAGTTGATTAGTTCTCAGGAACTCGTACTCCCTAAAGTACAATGAAGTAGAAATTGTGTTGAAGACATACACTCAGATACACTATGGACATTTCCTCAAGTGCACTCAGTCTTGCAAAACTGCTCTTGGACTCTGCACAACACTGAATTTTACTCTGAGAGATAATTGTGCTGTGCAAGGGTTAAACAGGTACAAGTTATGTATTTATTTCACAGATGCTTCTGAATTAAAAGGGTATCAAAACTCATCTACTCATTCTTCTATCAACTCATTTCATATTCCTATCAAAACATGGAACTAATTGATTTTCAGATAGAGTTTCACGGCACTGCTGTTGTCCAGTAGTACACTTAATACCTATGCAGAAATGAAAGGACTGGTCATGCATCTTCATTAAATCTTTTCTTGCAAGAGGAAATTTTCCACAAATATCTAAATAGAAAATTGTTATAGTGCAACTCTGTAATCTGAAAAAAAAAACTCCTTTTAGCCTCCCTGCACTTTTAAATTAATGGAAATTCCTACTAGTTAGATATTACTATAAGGACACATTTCTGATATCCTGCTGAGCTTTTCCCAGTGAAAATAAGCATTTTGCATCAGACAAAAGAAAATAAATGTCTCCTACTCACATATTCTTTTCATGGCAGTGCAGTAGGAATGACATAGGTAGCAGTAAGTTGCCTTTTTCTTCCTGAGTTGCTGGGAATACTGAGTTCTGAAACAGTGAAACTCCATCGAGGACTCTCTGTAGGAATTGTCTGAACTGGTGTCAGAAAAATCTATGAAAAGGGAATAGCTTTGTTCTTGGCAATATTTTGTCTTTTGTTTGTCCTCCAGGAATCATTGGTGCAGCAGCCCTGGATTTTTTTAACATTGATATTTCAATGGAAATAGTCAATCAGGCAGAAGAAGAAGAACGAACTGGGAAAAAAGAACACATTGTTTTCCTTGTCACTCAAAACCCTGTATTTTCATACAAAGAAAGAAAGAAACTTTCTTCCTCACCTCAGTATCTTGCTGGCTCTGAAAAAAAAATTGAAAGCCACCTGAGTAAAGAGGTATTTTAATATTAATTATCATTATACCATTAAAAGATCTCTAAAATAAAATACGCTTGAATTTCCCCTTGCATTTATTCCACAGGTCCTTGAAAAAGCTGATACAGTTAGAGGTAGAGGAAGCCCCATCTGTCCTGTCAAGAAAAGTCACTGGAAAAAAATCAGAGGAATGATTGCACTAGGAAGAGGTGAGTGGTCTGCTCAAGTTTCTTTTGGTTACCCATGGTAATCATAAAACCTGATGGTAATAGCGTGCTCATTAATTACAGATACTTAGATGGAGCATGGCCTGTCACTTTTATCTCTTAAATACATTTATTTCTCTCTGAAAAGTGGTTTTGTGTAAATGAAGTACATTTTCTACTTCTGTGTCGTGTCAGATGGTCTTAGCTGATGAATTAAGAGTGTTTTTTTAACCTCGTAGCTGCTAATCTTTTGGAAAGTTGTCAACTGTTGTAAAATTTTGAAAGCCAAATTACCTCTTCTGATACCTAAAATCTGCTGCCAACATGGTAATCTCGGCTCCTCCCCCACGGGAGGACACAGCAAGAACAGCTACCAGTGCTTTTCCTGCTGGGATCTTTGGATGCCTCTGGAGGAATGGAAGCCCAGCTCAGCACCACACTACTGTCTGGATTCTACAAGGGGTGAAAAGCTGAGCACAATACCACCCAGTGTAAGCTGTAATGCGATATAAGAGCAGAGTCACTGAGAAAGAAACATACTCTAAAATAATAAGGTTTTAACAGCACTACGCAGACTAAGAAAGTGCTAGGAGTTAATAAGAGCCTGAATTTCACAGATAAGTGCATCAGCAGTAAGTTGCTCACTGAAGCAGTAGGACTCCAGCTCCAGGAGCTGGGGCCTAAATTCTCATTCTTTATTGCCGTTCTCTTCTCATACAAGCCTTCTGGGCAAACTGAGCAGCTGTCACCAAACGCCACTTACCTGAGTGACTGTAAATAACCACCTTCTAGTGGCAGATTTGTGGGAAGAATCCCTTGAAAAATCAGCCACATGATTACTGGGAGTTACAGAGGAGGATTGAGATGTTTAGGTTAGATGAGTGCTTCAGATTGTTTTGCCTATTTTATTCTGAACGTTCATCACAAAAATATATATCCACTGGAAGTCATAAGCTTCTCTATAGACATTATGACTGCTTTTTAAAAACCTCAAGGTAAGTAAAATAAAAGCAAAATGATACTTCAGTTTTTGTGCTCCTCATGTATTCTCATTGTTTCCACATAGTGTCACACATTCAATGCTTTTTGTTGTTGTTGCTTTTGGTTTTTTTGTTTGTTTGTGGTGAAATCTTAAATTCTCAACCAAATCAAACTGGCTGTGTATTAAACTCCAGAGCACAGAAGTGCGTGTATCTCTGAATCCCTGTTTTACTTGCACTGTCTTCCCACATTGAAATCTAGAGTTCCAGTAGACTTGAGTGCTACAGTGATGCTGATTAGTTATATGAGGTGCAACAAGATTAAAAACTACATATTTATCTTGCCACAGGTAAACTTTTGAGAGGATTTGATCCTGTCTATCCCAAGAGTCTCTGGATTGACCCCAAAACATTTTGCAATGGACTTCCTTTTCATATGGTTTTTGACAAAGAGGTAGGGAAGGCATGTGGTAAGAGCGTTTAGTTTGCTCAAGACATATAGTTATTTTCCTATGCCGACTGTCTGACACTTCTGTGTTTTATGTGCTACTGTCTCCTTTGTCTACTTTCTTTCTAGGTAATCTGCAGTAATAGCATAAATAGTAAGCTACCAATTTTTTCATACAGTCCTGTACTGTCTGACACTGTTGCCAAATGCAGAAGAGGGCAGATAGCACAACAACCATGACACACAATACAGAGGCTCTGTACTTTTCTCCAGAGTCGCTGTGACATTGATACTCCGTAGGGAGGAGTGAGATGGTGGAAAAGAATGAAAGCTTGATGAGCCTGAACCCTTTTTTGCTAGACCACTGGCAAGCCTGCTGAAAATTAGCCCCTGCATCATCACCCTACAGGACATTGCCACAAAACAATGTACTTGCTTATTCTTTCTGTGGTACTGTAGTAGGTTCAGCTGCGTTATATTAGATGTACACATAGACCTAGACATAACCAAGAATAAGAAGCAGTGTGGGTTTTTTGTTTGGTTGGTTTTTTTTAAACAATTGATAGTGAAGAACATTTGGATCATAAGATCTTGTGATGAAGGACCCTCATTCAGAGCTTTGAGGTAATATAAGATGTAAACATTGCTCAGAAATAAGTCAGGTAGTATGGCAAGGCTGGTGGCTGTTTCAAACTCTGGTACTTGTATAAACAGTGATCAGCTATAGCTTGGACTGAACGCAAACAGGCTATGAATTATAACACCTTGTCCACATCTTCTCTTTAAGCTCAGGGTGAAGCAAGCTGGGGTGAGCATTCAGAAGATTGTTCCTGGCCTTCAGACCATGGGCATCTGCCTGGATCACTATTTCAATATCACTCATCCAGAAGTACCCTTCACCATCTCCAGCATTCAGAAATTTATCAATAGCCAATTTGTTTTCCAGACTAGGAGGGAGATGATGCCAGAGTCATGGAAACAGCGGCCAATGCTAGAGCTGAGAGGTACTTCACTGTTTTCAGTAACATAAGTGTTCGGATTAAATCAAGAATAATGCTGGATTTGAAATAATGCATTTCTATTGACTCCTAGCTTCACATAAGTCCTATAAATGGCCTTATCTTTGTGCAGTGAGGAGAACAGTAGATGGTTCTGTTTATAGAAGCGCTACCTTAAGGTGTTCATAGACAAATTCTGATGTTACTCACTAGATATTGAAGGTTTTCAATCAGAAATGACAGTGTTCTTGTTTAAAAGACACATATATATAGCATTTTTCTAATGCTGCAGTACCCACAGGTTGCTGAGTAATGGGAGCAAGACCAAAGATTAGATTAGATTTGAGCCACCTTAGCTACTCACTGAATAATCAAACAGCTGGCCTGAACTCCTCTTCTTTCCAGGACCATATTTCATAGGATTCTCCCTGATAAATCCTTAAAAAGGCCAAAGTTAAGGGTTGTGAGCCTTTTTACCTCATTCCCTTCTCAGGATCCTGATCTCTGTCTTCTCATGGTTCCTGCAGCCAAGGCCAAACCCCTAACCTTCACATTCCCCAGCCAACACTTCCTTGTTGGCACGTACCTGGTCCAGCAGAGCACTCTCATGTCCACTCCTCGGTCATCTGTGTTGAGAAATCAACTTCATTCATTTATCGGTGCCCTCCAGAAATCCCCCAGCTTGTTCGTACTGTGTGGTCCTTTCATCAGTCATCTGCTTGGTTCAGGTCCCCCACGAACATGAAGGTTCTTCCAGTTTGCAGAAGGTGGCCACATCTACTTTTTCTCCCCGATCAGGTGGTCTGCATTAGGTACTCACCACAGCATTGCCCACATTGGCCTGTACCCCAGTGCTAACTCATAAACTCTCAACTGCCTCCTCATGTCTCCCTAGGCAGAGCTCCATGCATCCCCGCTGCTGTCCCACACACAAGGCATCTCCTCCTCGCCTTCCCAGCCTCTACTCCAGCCACGTGAGTTACCTACCACATTTCTCTGATCCAAAAGAGATCGCAGCCTTGCACACAGACCTCTGCTGCCTCCTGCTTGTTCCCCATGCTGCATGCAGTCATATACAGGCACTTCAGAGGCCCTCTGTCCTGCTGGTTTCCTAGAAAAACCTCTGAGAGCATCCCCATCATGCTGCCCTGTGCATTAGCATTCGCAATAGGACAGAAGAAAAGAAATAATGTAAGTCACTAGGCTGAGGCAATCTCTAAGATATAACTGCTTTGCCAGTAGTTTTGGGTGGGAGCCCCACAGCCAGTTCTCAGGTGGATCTCCCAAATCCAGCCAAGGCCTGGGTGACTTGTGGACTATGACTTCATTGTGACCTGTGGAAGGTGAAGGAAGCCCAGGACACCCCAGAGATAGCTTTTGCTCTTGGAACCACCAGGATAAGCATGGAAGTGCACAGGGCTATATAAAAGTAACTAAGTTGTATTTCCCTAAGTCAGCATAGGCACCTGAAACAGTCACTTCTTTGCATTGCTAACAGTTATCTTTGATAAAGTTATATCTTTATGCTTGAAACAACATTTTCAAACCAGCCAGCTGACCCAGGTAACACCAGCTCACAGACTTTGGATAACACCTTTTGGCACGTAAAGAAAATAAATAAAGCACTGGATGAGCAACCTAGCAATACACCCCAAAATGGCTATGTGACTTCTGCCAGCAAGCACCTCCAGTTCTGCTGAGCGAAGGGGCGAGAAGAGGGAGGGAAGGGTTAAACACAAGTTCCTGATAAAATTCCTACAGCTGGAGAAGCATTGTCTTTTCTTGTGAGTCCATGCATTTTGATTTAAAAAATGTGAATACATTATTCAAATCGTAATTTATACCTTTGAGGGGAGTGACTTG
Source organism: Tinamus guttatus (assembly GCF_059628265.1). NCBI lineage: Eukaryota > Metazoa > Chordata > Aves > Tinamiformes > Tinamidae > Tinamus > Tinamus guttatus. The sequence continues at coordinate 1,253,475 of NW_028288845.1, forward strand.
TTAGTGGATGGTTTTCAAATGTGGATAAGAAAATATATTAGTTAACTAGGCTTTTATTTTTATATAATCACATTTTCAAATTCTGATTTCTGGCTTCTTTTCCCTCTCTAGTGCTATAGAGGAGTTCACCCATTAAAACTTCATAGCTATAAGCAGTTTTTATTTATTTCTATTGAGAGGAATGAGTATGAAGTAACGCTCAGCTTTGTGTAACTAACTGTAAGGATATTTGCCTTAAAAGGACTTTTCTGCTTCAGTTTTACTTTTCTGAACTATATTATTATGACCTACTTTTCTCCTTCACTTGGTGATTGTCAAATATCATATTCCCTACATTCAAAAAAAAAAAATAAAGCGTTTAGGGGACTTTGAATAAAAGTAGTGTTAATAAAATTAGGAACTTCAAACAGAGACAACATTCTACTTGCTCTTATTCACTCAGGTTTAATTCCCATGGCATCTGTTATGTCATAAGCCTGTTAATTTTAAAACTATTCATCCAATTTCCCCAGGAGTGAAAAAAGGGAGAAGGCAGACAAGGAGATCCCTAGATTGCTGTTTAGAAAACTTATGAAGCAACTTATGAAGAAAAGTCAAATCCCAAAAGAACATCCCCTTTCACCCAACCAAACAAGCAAATAAAACCCAACCTCGTGCCAAAAACTCCTTATGCCTTTCAGGCATTTTTATGCCTGCTGATTTGTAGGATTGTAATGACTGGAAGCTCCCAATTCCACAAAAGGGAAGTCTTGCCATTGGCCTCACTGGGCCACATTTCAACCACTGTGAATTTCAGCTCTAAATATTTCACTTCTTCATTCTGAAATCTTTTTATTTGCCCAGTACACCTCATCCAAACAAGACCACCTCTAAGTGCAGATCAATTTTTCTGATGAACCCAACCTCGGGAAACCCACTGTACTAAGAATTGATCTGTTAGTTCAGCAGCAACATTGAGCAGTGTCCAGGCTGCTGAATGTGCTCATCAATAACTGTTTTAAACAGGCCAGATGATCTGGATGGAGCCCATGCAGTGCATGCTCTACCTCTGCTCCCCTTTGCTTCGCACTTTGCACGAGCTGGAAGAGCGACAGATGCACATTGCAGACATTGCCCCGCATGATGTGACCAGGGACTTGATTCTCCTCAATCAGCAGCGGCTGGCGGAGATGGAGCTCTCTAACCAGCTGGAGAGAAAGAAGGAAGAGCTGCGGATACTCTCGAAGCATCTGGAAGAAGAAAAGAAAAAGACTGAAGCTCTGCTCTATGCCATGCTTCCTCAGCACGTGGCCAACCAGCTCAAGGAGGGAAAGCGAGTTGAGGCAGGTGAATGGACAGGATTCGCTCATGATGTACAATTCATGCACCAGGCGTGATGGTGTCAGGGAGATGGGGGCAGAGGCACAGCTTGGCCATCGTCACCTGCCCTAGAGTAGATTGGTGACAGCCACAGGTGGCAGGGGGCAGGACGACAGTCCCTTAATGTTGGCGATGACAAAACTTGGGCTGTTCTGTCAAAGATTTGGAAACTGTTGGGCACTTTTGATTCCTAGGAGCTTAAAAGGGGCAGCAGCTGTTCATTCGGGGAGCAAAACTCAGTGTTTCAACAGCAAACCAAGCTCTTGTTTTTGACCTAGGTTTACATAGAAACAAGAGCTCAAAAATAAAAGAATAAAAAAAAAAAACAACACTTTCCTAGAAAATCCTTAGTTCCTCTGTGTTATCTAAAAACCTAATATCATTGTGATTCCAGAAAACATCTACCTTAAGAACAACACCTAAGAATATGCTTTAGCTCCCTTCAGTAAGTCCATTTCAAGTAAACAGCTAAGAATGTCCTGAATGTGGACATACGCATGCATCAGCTATCTAAATCATACAAGATGTGTTATATACCATGCTTGATGCTGCCTTGTATCAGCATCTCTCCATTCATATCTGTATGCAAGTGTTCCAACTGAACAGTCATGCGTCCTAAAAGGAAAACTTCACAAACAAGTCTCAGACACATGTTGTGATTGCTCAGCCACTACAGTTACTTACTACTGACCTTTCTGCTTACAGGAGAGTTCAAAGAGTGCACCATACTGTTCAGTGATGTTGTGACCTTTACCAGCATCTGTGCCCAATGTGAGCCTATCCAGATAGTCCTCATGTTGAATTCGATGTACCTGCTATTTGACAGACTGACCACAGTGCATGATGTGTACAAGGTATGTAGTGATTGATAAAGGCTGTAGAAACAGTCTGGAAACAGAGGGGGTTGTTTTGTTTTACTGCACTGACTTCCCATTCCCCTTTCCAAAACTTTTAGAGAAACTTAAGTTTTCTAGTGATCATAGAGAAACTACGTATTTGGTTTTATTTATTTATTTATTTAGGGTTTAATTAAAGGGATAACATGCAGTTTTGCTATGGAAGCTAACAAACATGCAGAGCTGTGATTAAACGTGTTTAAAAGATTTGAACAATAACATAACTTCTAGCATAGCCTAGGGTCTCTTTTCACAACGCCTATATCAGGATGGCTGTTCTTTGATGCATCTCTTTTCTCTCAAAGCCCTTGTAACACAAGATATGCTAGAAGGATCAGATCCCCATCTGATATGAAAAAAAGTGCCATTAACATCTCCAGATGTTACCCAGATTTGAGCAGCTGAAGAGCAGGTCCTAATTTTGTATCTGCCCCCAATATATTAAATACTTAGGTAGGCAGAAATAGTAAAGGGTGAAATCCAAATCTCAGTCATTCCATTGCTCAGGCAAGACTTGCGGTTCATGCTGCAGCAATTTGCACTGGGAAATCAGAGGAGTTTCTGCCTTGGCAAGGAAACTGTTCAATAATTGAAGCATCCAGGAATTGGCACAGAGATGTGGGGAGAAATTAGCATCTCATTCTATCTAAATCGTAGATCATGAGTAAATTATCTGTCACTACAATAATCTCCTTTTGGTGCCTGTATGTAACTCCCATTTATATGGAAAGAGGTTATTAGGGTGGAGGGCAGGAGGACACGATTACTTTTCCAGGGATTCTAGAAGGAAATGAAATATTGAAACTGATCAAATAAACTTGGTCCAACCTTATAAATGTCTGAAGTTATGAATAAATCTTGATAAATTGAATCTCCTACTGCAGCCGAAAAATAATTAGAATATCCATTCGCATTAGTAGCTCCATTTTTTAACAGTTATTTTAAAGTTGTTACAGAAGATTACTGGCATTACTGTGCCTTAGGCTATTTCAGTAGAAGATGTTTACAGGAACACATTTTGTGAGACTAATATGCTGAACTGTTAAGTCTTTATATTAATGAACAATCTAAATACTTATAGTTGCTTCCACTTTCTTATTGGTGTTTTTCTTTTTCTTTCTTTTTTTTTTTTAAAAAAAAAAGAAATCCAGTAAATCCAATTTAAACTAATCTCTTATTTACTGATGGTGAATGTAACAATGATGTCTCTCAAGAGCAGTTTAGAAATTTTTTGTGTGTGAATGCACGGTGCACTGCATTGGTGCACTGAATCTTAACCATTTGAGGATTCCTGTTGCAGGCAGGCCTGCTCTGTTCCCTGTATAATTCCCTAGGCACTGGGTCAACTCCCCAAGCACTTCTCAGGTGCTGTGCCATTTCCTGCAAGGAGCCTGACTCTCGAGGGAGCACCAGCCCTTCAGAATTCCACTCAAACTCCCTGTGGCATGTTGTGGGAACACAGCTGGTTTTAGGGAAGGATAGTCACAAATAGTTCAAGCTTTGCATTTGCAGACATTCTAACCTTAGAGATTCTTAACTTTTATGTGAACCACAATAATCACCAGTGAATAGATGCTCTTGATTTAATTAATGAAAAGAAAAGCTTTTAATGACACTCAGCACTTGTGAATTGGAGAGAACTCATTAACAGTGTTGAGCTCCCTGATTACCTCTTGGCTCAGGGGTCTGTGCTTGGGAATGGTCCTTTGCACATAGGTCTGCCTCACTTAAGTGGCAGGCAAGAAGTCTGACACTTGCACAGCAGCATCCCTGACTCCTTAGGGCCTCTCACACCGATAGCTCAAGTAGGTCAAGTAAGCAGGGAGAGAATTTATTGACGTTTTTCGTGTGGATTTAAAGAACAGCTCCCAGCTCAAGAAAAATCACAGATGTCAGAGCTTCTCGCTGGTTGTGAACATCTTTTAGAAGGAAGAGGGAATAGCTTCAGGTAAAAAGAGCCACAGGCAGCGAAGTACTAACCTGAACAGGGTATACATGCCATAGTCACATTCAATTCCCTTGCAATTAAAGGTAGAGACGATTGGAGATGCCTATATGGTAGTCGGTGGAGTCCCTGTGCCTGTATCCTCTCATGCTGAGCGGGTTGCTAACTTTGCCTTGGGGATGATAATAGCTGCAAAAGGAGTAAAGAACCCGGTTTCCAGGACTCCTATCCAAGTAAGTTGCTAACACAAAGTTTAGTGTGTCATAGTTGCTTTGTGTGTCAGGCTTCTGGTTAATGTTTTGCTGTAAGATTTTAAAGAGCTTCTTTTGACCCATCTATGACCTTGAACAAGGCCCACATGGGTGCGTTTTTCACAGAGAGCCTCCCTCTGTGCATATTTGGTATTTTATGGATCCCCAGTGCTGTGTTAGGATGAACTTCTAGGTGACTGAAGAGCATTAAGATATGCTTTTATATAATGATGTTAATATATAATATTAACATATAATGATGTTAAATATTGTATAATGATGTTAAATAACAGGATTTTTGGGGGGTATGTGTTTTATGTCTCTGTGAAGATTAGAGTTGGGATTCATACAGGTCCTGTCTTGGCTGGAGTTGTTGGAGAAAAGATGCCTCGTTATTGCTTATTTGGAGACACAGTGAATATAGCCTCCCGGATGGAGAGTCATGGTGTCCCCAGTAAAATTCATCTAAGCTCCAGCGCCTATCAGTGAGTGGCTGTGCTGAAATGTTTTTCTGTTAAAAGCTGTGCTAAAAAACAATGTCTTGGACAGCTGCAGCTTTCAGATATAGATGATGCTGGTTTTTGTCACTGATTTGTGCAGCATCCTTATAAAGAAAATCAGGGCTGGCAAAGAGTTTTATTTGTTCTGGTGATTTCGATATCAGCCATTTTGGGGCAGGGAAAGAAAGCAGTGATGAGTAATAGCTAAAATGGATTTACCAAGGGTAAATCATGCTTGACCAACCTGATTGCCTGCTAGGATGAAATGATTAGATGTAATTGTCTAACTGATATTGGCTGCCTCAATTGTTTATTTCTAATTACCAACTAATAAGGAGCTTTTCCCCTACTGAAGTATTTGATTGTGCTGTATCCACTGCTTTTGGATCAGGTTGTATGTGTAAAAATTTATAAAAACAAAGCAGACTTGAATAAACAGTTGGAACAGATTCAGTTTTTCATGGTCAATTCTGTTGTTCCTATCTGTTCTGATTTTATTGCTTATATTATAATAGCTCTTCTAAAAACTAGTATCATTTCTGCTTCTGATAATATAGGTGCCTAAAATACAAGAATTTTGAGATGACTGAAAGAGGAGAAATAGAAGTGAAAGGCAAGGGGAAAATGCACACCTACTTCCTGGTTAGGAATAAAGCTGCAACTGAGAATGAGATTATGGGGAGGCCACCGAAAGAGTCAGATTATGGTCATGACTCCGCTCAGTCCTTTGAAGAGGGCAGGGCTGAAACAGTACCAAGTTCTCATCAGCCAGGTAGAGTCAACCTCAGATATTTTCTCGTCCTTGAGCAATGAATGTTAATACAATTCAGATGCCCTTTTCTGACATTCTTTCAGTTACACGAGCTCAGCCAGAGAAGGACCAGCCACCAGCTGTTGCAATGAAGTATACTGATGGTCCCACAGATGCACAAGACAGCCTCAGAGGAAGAGATCAAGCAAAAACTGCAGATACAACAGGTAGTTTCTTAGTTACCACCTAGAACAGCTAACTCCCTCCCTTCCTACCAGGCTATAGTAGTTAATCTACTGTACAGTGAGTGGACAAACTGAAACCGCTATGGTCATTAAAAACACACTGACAGAGTGTTTCCTTTCAGGCAAAACTGACGATTCCAAAAGCTGCGGGAGTCTCCATGGTAACCAGCATTCAGAGGATGATCCTTGTCCTCTAGACCAAGGACAAGTCAAACCAGCTGCTGAAGAGCCACACATTAGAGATGTCCGCTCTAATTTTTGCAATTTACTCTAAGTTTCTGACTTACATTAAACAGAGCCATTTTTGTCATGATTTACTACATTTTGCTGTAGTGGGACTGATTTTGTATATCAAGCAGCACATATTATTGAAAAAAAAAAAAAACAGAAAGAAAGAAAGCAAGCATTCCATCGCAGTTTTCAAGAAAAAGAAAAAAATGGAGAATAGTTCATTTTTAATCATGCTGCCTGTGCCATGTAATACTCCTTGTAGAGAATGAAAACACTACAGGATCATTGGAGATATATTTTTCAGCTTCTGGCTTATCTTTGAAATCCCCTGTGTAAAAATCACTTCTTGCTGTCTCAAGCAGCAATCAAGAAAGAGGTGACTCATACAACTAGAAATATTCCTACCCAAATGAGCATTTGCAATAAAAGAAACATTCCCTGAAGCAACCATCTATCTCGTCTTAAGCATGACCAACACCTTCTGTGAATAAAATCAGTGGAATTTGATCTACATTACAACTATGCTAACAACTGAATCTCTTAACAAGTCTTTTGCTGGGTAAAGTCATTGCATAGTAGAACTGCAGAATAGATATAGATCTAATAAAACCTGTTTTTTCCATCTTGAATAGGCAATATACGTACACTTCATAGCACATACCGATTAGAGAACACTGTGCACTTGTTGAGCCACCTGTCCATGCTGTATTTGGAAGATATTAGAAGGAAATGCATATACCAGAAGTATTTAACATCAAATTTATCACAGTCCTGAAGGCCAATTCAAGCCACCTATGAACCAACGAGGTTTCTGTCTATTTCTCATATTCCTTCCCCAGCTAAACAAAGTAGGATTTCAGAACTACAGAAGAAGCATATGTCAGTTTTGAAACTAAGTCTGTTAATGTCATTTAAAAATAACATTATTAAAGATAAGCATCACTCACCTGGTGTCAGATGCTCTTTAGATGAATGAATGACTGCCATTCTGATATATTCTTAATCAGCAATGGCAGATCAAAATTCGAAGTTCAGCTGCAGGGATACAGGAGGAAGAATACAAGGGATATAAATATTGTGGACAATGTGGCACATGATAAATTGTCCTCTCAATCCTATGAATCCAGCTGGAAGTCAATGGACTGCGCTGTGCGCTGGGGGAGTTTGACATTAGGTGCACTCTAGACTGATTTATTATCTTTGGGTATGGATGGATTGTCTAGAGATGTGAACAGGAGACTCAGTTGAAATTGGAAGAACTCGCTGGAGATGATATTGTCAGTGCTCTGTTACAGTCTGGAGTATCACGTTTCCACGTCAGTATCTGCAGCAAGAGTGAAGCTCTTCTTTAAGCAGCAGGTAGAGAAGTAAAACTGGTGAAAGGAATCTCCTCCTCTCTGTAGTATGATGGAATGATGAAATTTCACCTGGTTGAAAGATATTTTTAGAGCTCTGAGATTAGAGCTGTAAACCCAGCTTGGTCTGGGTGCTCTGTGGCTCTGTCCCTTTGGTCTGTGAGTAGCGCAGGCCAAAGGAGAAGGATATGCACAGCACTGATTTCCACCCTACAAGTGTTTCAGAGGGTTTGCTAGAGTGGTCCCTACCTGTTAGGCTTTGGAGCACATTATGAGCGCATCTTCTGCCTGTAGGTAATTAACTGAACATATATGTACCATCTAGTTTTTGACAATTAAGCTTTCATTAAAACATTTAAAAAATATTACCTGTAATGCTTTCTAAAATGAGCTGCTCAGTAAAATTTCCAAGCCACAACCTCATTTACTGGAGTAGCCATCCACTGCAAACAAATGAAATTCATCTCTCTGCTGGGCAAGTATCTATAGACTTATATTTTAAATTATTTGTTACCACTAGTTCTAACATTACAAAGCAACTCTATGCAGACCCAAGCTGAAAATAAGATGTACAAATAAATAGCAGTGAAATTAATATTTCACTTCATTAGTGGGACTATATTAAAAACATACTTAAATGTACAAAACATCTTGAATTTCAAAATCAAAACCAGAGCACATAATTTTATAAGAATGCACAAGATCACTGAAAATCAGCAAGGAAGTTTCTTAATACAGGTCTGTGTTTTCACTTTGAAAGGCTTGGGAGAAGTATATTGTTTAAGAGCAGGCAATGGGATGAAATCTTTCCTCAGAATTATCAATACAAACCTCTACTGTTCATGCATTGTCTGTGCCATATTCAGTCTTCAATACTGCCTGCATATAAAGAAATAGCCATTTTGTTTAATGCAGTACATCAAGTTAAATATGTGGGACACTGTCTTTCCTTGTATTTTACAAACTGTCTATAGATCCTTCTCACATTCATTTTGTACCTGGTTGTTTGCTGAATTTCTACTAAAGATTCTTGTTCTGAGCCTTGCTCCAAAGGTATTCATGCAAAATTCTCATGTTCAAAGTTTACTTATTTTGACTTGGTGTACAGCCCCTAGTCCTGGTGAACGTACCAAGTCAGATAAAGGTTTGTAGTCCCACTGTCATACCACTCAGCATTCTTCTCCCCAGTACTCCCTCAGAAATTCACTTTTCCGAGTGAGCATGATCATCTTTAAAAGCATTTGCAACAGCATTCACAGACCATGAACACGAAATGGACATTAACAGGCATTGTCAATTCTCAAGGTTTTTTAGAGCAATATAAAATGAATCTGTAATGCCCTGTGAACTTAGCTGTATTGGTATTGTGAAATTTTGGAGCTTTACATAAAGAACCTGTGAGATTTTTTTCTGTAACGGCAACAACAGCTTCATTATCATTTGCAACAAGTGCCTGAGAAGAGGATCAGCAAGCGCAAGAGGTGACATGTTTTCGCCTCTTTGTGACATAAAGGCAGCAAAAAACCAGCTTTATCATCCTATTTAAAGCACTCTCGAGGGGAGGGATCCTGGAGATGTTGTGCACAGAAGCTGCCTCTGCTATCGTGTGGTTTCCTCGCGGCGTACAGGCTCCCAACAGGTTTTGTCGTGGCTTCCATTTCCTTGCTGAACAACAGGCCAGTGACCCGAAACACTGTCTAGGTGACTCTGCAAAGGCATCCTGCCAAAGTGTTTTGCAGAAAAGGAACCTGACACACAGCTGTCATTTAAGGCAAATTTATCTCAAGAATCAATGGGCCTTTAAAAATTCACCAGCTCACATATCCTTTTCAATGATGGTCGTTAACTGTTCTGTGTTCTGATTTTGAGGGCATTTGAGAGAACCTGGATTTTCAGCATATGATGACATATCCATTGGTAACAGGAAACTAACAGCCTTCATTTTACCCCTGGTGAAAAATGAGAAAGGATTATGAGAATTACAAACATAGAGAACGTGCTAAAAACAACAACAACAAAAACGCCAGCAAGCACCATGTAAATGTTTGCAGGGCTCACATGCCACCAGGGCAGAACCGCCTGCACGACCAAGAGAGCAGTCCCACAGCCTCACCCCCAGGGCCAAGCCCAGGTCTCTCTCTCTGTTGGAAACATCTGCCTTTTCCACTGAGTCTTCTGGTCCTCTGTCAGCACCTAAGGTTTGGACATAAGGTTAAGCGTGCATGTAAACCTGGGATCTATGCAGCACTGGGGTGCTCCTAACCTGGGGGGTCGTCTTCCAGTAGGTTCCTACTTATATGTGTAGGTGGCTACAGACCGTGGTCCTACAAAGGTGTTTGAGAAGTGTGCGTGGCAAATTCAGCCCAGAGTGGAAGCAGAGGTAGAAACATCATCTTTTGTATGTTTTGAATCTGGTCGCTTGGCAAATAAATGGATTGTGGCTTGCAGGGCTTTTCGTTCATTTGGTTTTGTTCTGATCCTTGCTGTCACTATGAGCTCTCCTTACAGTGGGGAGGGCCCCATGGTGCCCTCCAACCTTCTCCTCTGTCTATTAAGCCTATCCCACTGGAAGATCAAGATACCAGATCTGTGCAGCCCGTGTGTCCTATCTCACTCATTTTAAAATGAGACACGAGTCATGCACAAGCAAGCTTGATAAAGGGGGCAGAGGATGACTTGGGGACAATTGTACCAAACAGGCTTTGCATACTTTGTAAAATCCCTGAAAGCAGTATTTGGCCTCTCTTATCCTCCCTAGTATGTTGAAAAAAAATACCTCCTTTTCATTTTCCTCAAGAGCAAGAATAATATGACATAAGCAGTGCTAACGTATAGTAATAAAAGTGTTGCTGACATACAGATTAGTAATGATCTGGTAGCACTGCTATTTTGTTACTTGGAAGAAACTGTGGTCTAAATAAATCTGAGATTATACACTTCTAAAGAGTAAAAATATCCAGTACCTCATATATGATGTTTTAAAACAAACATAAGAAAACTACAATGAAGAGAGTCTAGAATAACCTGTCACCAAATAGCATGCTGGGAAGCAAAAACAACATTGCTATAAGAAAGCTTAAATAGCTTTCTGAACTCCTTGACATGAATTATCCTACCAGTTAAATGCTTACTAAGACTTCTGCAGTAGATTTTTGTGCATATAATGGAAATGTCCTGTTATGATGAAAAAATATGTTAAACTTTTTTTTTCCTCCAATAAGAGAACACAGCATTGAGCTTCAAACTGCACGTGAGTCAGTCTACCGATGGTGCCAGGTTAAAAAGCTCTTTCTGTGTTAATTTCTTGCTTCTCTTAAAGCAGCCAGCAATCACTAGACGTGTATTGCTGTGTTCCGCACTGACAAGGCAGCTCCAAAGACAGCAATAAAATAACCAGTAACATTCCTTGGCCTGCTTTTCCTCGATAGGTCCCCAAACATCAGTTACAGGAGATCTGCGCTGCTGTTTCCATTACTCTGGAGACTCCCTTCCCCATACGCTGTTTGCCTTGGTTGGGGTGGTCCTGCATGGTGACAGCTCCAGGGCTCCGTGCACGGAGGCACCCGGTGTCAGATAGTTCTTGGAGCTAGAGCTCAGGAGCACATGTTGAGATCCATGCAGTTTCAGGGCCATGGTGCTGCTGAAAGTGATAGTAGCTCCCTGCTGGGGACTAAATTTAGGTGTCTAAATAGTGTGAAACATCTGACCCTCATGTGTCCTCTGTACACACGACCTCATTTTTCCCTCCAGCCTTTCAGCGAGGAGCACTGCTTCTAAGTGCTTTTGCACAGAGGGCATTTTGCTTAACGTGGGATCCATCCTGAGAATGTATTTCTTAGGGTTGAAAGCATTAACTTGTAAGGCTTTGGTTAAAAGGGAAAAATGACACGATAGGTCTAAACCCATGAAGTGAATCACACTTTCAAAAGCATAGGTCAGAGTGCCTTAACATCTTCATTGAAACTTAAAACATCCCTTTCACGCTGAGCTTTTTAGTGCAGCACATCAGCCTACAAAATACTGGCCTGGAATAGGGAGATGATTTCTGCCTTCCTCCCTTTTATTTCCTTTTATACCAAATTCAAACTACTGATGGTGGCCAAAGCTAGCACACCTCGCAAGGAGCGAGCCACTCCAACCTCCAGAGAGCTCCCCTCTGTTAGCAGCGCATACGCATCTGAACAACCTGAGGCTTTACTAGCAGTGAGCTAAAACCCCAAAGCACATTTTATATGTTTTACCGAGCAAAACAAACACACCAGCCCAGGTCTTCTATGCCACAAGGTCAACCCAGCCTACCTGCACTTGTAAACATGCTCTCGAAACAGCTTCACCTTGCTGGTGTTGCTGGCATTACTCTTGGAGAAACCATTGGTTGGGCCTTTTTCAGCCCCGTTTCCCTCCACATTGGTCAGTGGGGCAGCAGTGGGACTGGCTGCTGGCCGAGCGCTCCCCTGCGTGTCCAGGAACCCCTTGCTCAGAGGCCGCAGGTCACCTGCGCGGGGCCGTGCCGGGCTGGACGTGGGCCACACCGGCGGAGCAGCAGGGTAGCGCCGCACGGTCATGGCGTTATCTGGGTGGCAAAACAAATCTGGTGAATGCATCAGGCACACTAGGGTTCGGTAGTTGGAAATAATAATGAAATTCTTGCTCATGTTGCTGAACTCATCACACAGCAGCCCATGGGTCCTGTCACTCTGAGGGAGAAGTCTGGGAGCTCCCACTGCTCGAGTCACCTCCTGCCTCCACACAGAGGCCTCTGGGCAGCCCTGAGTCCTGCCTGGCACCTGGCTGTGCCCGTGGAACTTGGTCCCACAGGCAGGGACTCCTGCAGGCCCCTGCAGGCCTGCAGGATGTCCATCTCCTCTGAGCCCTTCTGCCACCTCTGCATCCTTAGGGACATCAGGAGCTATTTACACTTGGAATTTAGATAGTCCTTGATGCATTTTTAATTACTTGGGGATTTTTGATTTAAAATTTACTGAATATGAGAAAGGTGGAAGAGGCTAAATATCCCCTTTTAATCCCATCCCTCCCCCTATCTTTTTTTCTGTAGAACACAGCTGGAAGGGAAAAGCCACAGACCTAGAAATCAGTTTCCACGTCTTTCACACTCACTGAAAGACTAGTCAACTTCTCCCAAGATAATAATGAAGTTTGCAGCCTCTGAAAGTCCCAGTGTAAAAGGCACTGAGTTCAGTGGGTTCAGCAGCGGCCTTCATTCAGTTCCAGCACTCATCCAGGTTCATTTAAAGCCATTAATATCCTTAACTTGGCCATTTTCATAGACCTGCCTAGGCTATTCATAGAATTTTTTTGACAAAGATAAACAGAAATCACACATCTGGTGTGACATATATGCAACCTATCACTATTTGTTACTACTTATAGAGGGTTTTTTCCCTCATCTATTACTGCTGTAGGAGAGATAAAAACATGATTACAACTGTTGCTTTTTTTAATGTCTGGAAAAATGAGGAATCAGACATTGGTAAATAATGATAATAATGACAACAACAAGATAACTCCTGTCCATGAAAATTCAAAATAAAAGTCAACTTCCACTTGAAGGAAGATGAGTTGAACTTAGCTTGAACCCTGGAGTAGCAAAACACTTCAGTAAGCTCATCTGGGAGTATATGGGTACCTCCCATAGGAGGTCCTAGGGTTAAGCACATAGTTAACATTTTGTTGGATGTGGGTGTTGAAGAAAGGCAAAGTACTTCAGTCAAGTTAACCAGACACGCAACTTTGGGGTCATTCCCTGCAATATGTAACAACAGAACTGGGAAATCCTGATCAAAAAGTAAATTATTATTGTTAGTAACCCTGGCTTCTCCATACCTTTCTGCTCCTTTGGTGCCAGTACGGAACCAGTCAAGATGTTTCTGCAGACGTGCCCTGGTGAACCAACACACTCTTCCCCATCATCAGAGAGGTTCCTGGATTCTCCATTGCCGCCTTCTCCTCTTGCTTCTTGCTCCTTCTGCAGTGCCCTCCGCCCGCAGAATTGGAGCTCTCCCTTCAGGGCCCTGTTTTCTGTCTCCAGTTTATTGATTTCCAGCCGCATCTTGTGGATGACCTGGAGGAGGTGGGTGTTTCCCTCCATCATCCCACTCCGAGCAGGCACCCAGCTCCTGCACCAAATGCACTTGCCCTAAACTGACGGTCCTGAGGTGATGGGGGGCTGGCCCTGAACTTAAGAACATAGAGACAATAGGAGTCCCCCCCTGAGCTCAAAGCTGGGCCATCTTTCACCACCAAGAGAGCTGGATTAAGCTGTCAAGCTATTAAAGAGAAGGCCCATGATTTATTCATTCAGGGTTTCATTTTTCAGATCAGAGCTTTTCTTTTACGCGTTTACACAAATCACTGTCAACTCAATATTGTCACATCATCAAAAAATACTTCCCTGCCCCTTCACTTACCTCAAGGCTTTAGTTTTCTGCAAAAGGATCAAGGAGGAGGAATCCACCTGGAGTCCATTTCCTTCAGCTCAAGGGCTCCACATGTCTTGGTGGCACAAAGGGAGAGGACTGCCTTGCCTTTACAGCAATTAATCTCTCTGTTACCATTGGATGAATTATTTATTTCTGCTCTTCACATTCAAAAAAGAATCAGCTATTTCTCAAAGGAAAAATTAAATTTCCAAATTAAAGCTGAAATATTACGATATCCCTGCTATTAACTAGATGGACCAACAGTTGTGGTGGAACAGCAGGTAACCTCAAGCTCTCCCTGAAAGGACGTGGCCGATACGGCTCCCTCGCCCAGGCTGCCCTTTGTTCCGTGCTTTGGGAAGTCTGCTTGAATGAAGCTTGTGCAACAATGTCCTGGGAACGTAAGGAAAGGCATATCAGACATGAATCTTGCATTAGAAAGGGAAACACAATCCTCTGTGCTGCTCTCATTACCTAGCGTCTAAAGCTATCTTCCCATTGGAAACAGAATGCAAAAGCCTCATAAAACATGTTGTAGAGCATCCATTTCCCCCCTAACTTACTTCAAAATTTAAATTTAAGAATGCCAGAAAGCCAAAATGAAAATAATTTAAAACAACTTTTACTTTGAGAAAGTTTAAGATGTTTCTACTAGCTTAAAAGTGACTCAGGAATATTTGAGAAAATAAAATTGCTTATCCGCTTCTCCACTCTACTGTCAAAGGCCTGTGAAAGAGAAATGGAAGTTGGTGCGAGGCACTGAAGACAAGAGATGACTCATTATTACTTTTTTCCATCAGGTGTCAGAGAAAGGCCAGCTCGAGGATGTGGTGGGGTCTGTGGGAAGGCAGAGTCATTCAGCAGCTGTCTGGAGCTTGGGTAGGAACTGCCAGAGTTGAGATGCATCCAGAGAGCCTGGGTTTGAAGCAGCAGCACGTTCTTATGCAGGTTTTGCTCTCTTCTGAGGAACAGCCTCCTTGGAAGTCCTCAGAAACTGCTTTGTATAGAGCAGTTCCAGTATTTTACCGTGCAATCACTTACCTCTCTGACCTTCAGCAACATCTAACACATTACTAAGGTAGGTAGAACTTGTTATAAGATCTGCCTGAGTACGCAACTATTCTGTTTCTTTTAGCAAAATGAAGATGCCTGGGAACCAGCAGCCTTGGGAGTAATGCTCAGCCCTGTTACTGGAAAGTCCTGCCGTGCTGCCTGTCCTCGCTGCCAGCTCTGGGTCTGGCTGCGGTAGGGGTTTGAAGCATCCCCATTAATCTTAGCAAATCTCCTGGCAGAGTACATCTGTCCTCACCCCAGCGAATCCAGATTGCATCAACAGGAGCATTGGCTTCCTCCATTCCAGTGAGGTCCACATTGCTGAAGACATACGTGTTGCTAGCATGGGAATGAGAAGAGAAGGCAAAGCTGGCTGAGAAATAGCCCTGGATCTAGGTATAAATAACAGTGCAGGTTATAATCACTGTGCTCTGGATAAAGAGCAATCAGCAAATACCAGAACTGTAATAAAAAAGTCTACCCAGCTTTGGAGTTATCCAAGGACTCAAAACAAGGCTCATAGCAGCAACCTTCCAATGTTGAGTTTCAAATTTATGTTTCTATTTTTCCAGCAAGTGGATCAGATGCTGGATAAGTGACAGAACTTGCATGTAATTGTAATATCATTGCTGATCTTGCAATTGGCAGGTTCAAATGGGCAGGGGAAGCTTGCCAGCTCAGCAATTAGCTTACACAGGCTGCAACTGAAGACATCTGCTCTTTTGATCTCACATTCTCCAGCCCGCTGGAAGCAGACCAGGAGCGGGTACAAACCTTTTGTTGTACCAGAAGACTAATGGGAAAGTGGACTTTTCTAAGAATCACATACCTGATGTTCCTGGTGTCTTTTCCTCCTGTAAATTGGTGGAGTGGAAGGGTAGGAGCCAGGAGTTTTGTACCACGAAAAAACCAACAAGGAGCCGTTTGCTGGCTTACCAGCATCTTCTCCTGCAACTAAACATGACATCCAACATGCAAGCCGCAGTGGCTCTGTGGGGACCTCTTGGAAATGTGCTCCTTCCCGCAGGATCTGCCAGCCTAGCGCAGGGATGTGCTAGTCTGGGGGTATTTGCCACTGGCTCCCAAAGCTGCCTTGCAGCGGAGATGCACCCTCAGGCTGCAGCTTTCCACTGCCTGGACGTTCACGGTATCCTGCGCGCCTGCTATGGAAGCTTGTGCTTATGTTTTTTGTTTTCTTTTTGTTTGTTTTTCTCGCCTGTAGAAGACTTGAACTTGAAGTCATTTGATACAAACAGCAGAACATTTTTACATTAAAGCGACTTTTGCAAGTCAGAGTTCATAAGACATGGAATTAGGTAACATTTTATTCACCTTGAGTCATAGCCAAACCAATTCACTAGGAAAAATATCTGAACACAAATGTGGCAGTTTTGGCAGCTGACACCACTGAGCAGCCTCACAACAATACCCCAATTTAACTGCCAGCGTGTTCGCTGTGTGTCGGCAGGTTGCATGGACTGCATACCAAGCAGCATTGCAACAGAAAACATGTGAACAAAATGCAAAAGTCTTGCAGAATGGCTCCATTAAAAACAGGAAGAAAAGAAAAACAAACCCCTCAGGAGGATCCTGGAGCTTTATCCTGTGCCTACTTGAAATTCTAGAGCTTCCTGCATGTGCGTGGCCCAGTGACATAAGATATTTGTGTGCGCACGCAACTGCGGCGTGGGATCACTGGAGAAGGGACAAATATACCATGAGTAAAGAGCACATGTGGTGAAAGCTGCCGTCAGCCGAGAACGGCATCCGCAAAGCCCTGCCCGTGGGATGCTGCTTGCCAAGTCCCCTCTCTTGCTTTCCCGGGGGCTATAAGGATAAAAAGCAGAAGGGTCTCGTTACTACTCTGTTAAAACCAAATATTTATGCGAATCTCAACAGTTTGTCCTCCTTGAAATACATTAATGGCAAGTGTTTGAATGCTTTCTATGACTAACTGCAGACACGCATTTGTCATCTCCCCTGGGGAAACTCCAATGCCTGTGCAAAAACACCAAGTCTCTCAATCTAAATACTATTGGCAGGAAACAAATACCAGGCTCCAGCCTCTCAAACACATGTCCAAAGGCAAGACTGTCACATTGGCACCCAGCATGCTGGCGAAGCTGGGTTGTGTTGAAGAATCTCTCCCAAGATAAGGATGCCTTTAGTCAAAAAGTATAAAGCACACAGAAAAGAGAGCCATGACTAGCATTATGGATTTATTCATCCTATAAAAAATGACCAAGCAAAAGCATAGCTAGGACCAGCTGTAATTATTCCTATTGCTGCTATCTTTTACTGTCATGTCCTGAGTTCTTGCTTCAGTTCTTCTGTTGACTTATGTTTCATATTTTGTTACAACGTGAGGGAGCCTAATTGTTGTCTGAATATGTCTCCATAGCTTAAAGAGGTGGAAAAGAATATTTAACTGGATTTAAAAACACAGAGAGGAAAAGGATTTTTGCTAAATTGGTCCTTTCTCTTGTTAATATGCACTTCTGATTATCTTGCCTCTGTACATCTGAAGGGATTGAATAGATTTGATCCCTTATTGGGATCAAATTAAAATCTTGATGATTAAAATCTTTATGGCCATCCTATTTCAATGAAGAGGCAGAAGTATGTTTCTCCTTATGTTCCATTTTAGTTTCCTCACTTTCACTCTTCTCAAAATCCTGGCCTTCAGACATTTAAAATGCTAAATTTTTATATATATAAATATATATATATATATAATAAATATGTAAATATATATATATATTTACACACATACACATCTAAGTATATGGATCCTCCTTACTTGGCAAGTCCTACTGCCTGTGGCTCAGCAGAAGACTCGAGATCATTGCTGTACTCACATGCATTTTCCTTGAGCTGCTTTGCTTCGACTGGAAGGCGGTGGGATGTGCCATGCTGCTTACCTGGCTCCTGCTCGCTGTTCCCCACTGGCACCAGTGTCCTGCAGGCATTAATCTGCCATTCCTGATTGCATATGGATTGGAAGAAATTGCATCTGCAGTGCTCAGCCACGCAAGGAAACACTTCTCTCCTCTAATGGAAGGATTTGACAGGCAAGATTTTACAGCACAAATTGAAAATGTTCTGATAATTGGAGAAAACAGAGGCCTCTAGTATATATATATTTTTTATCCCACTTGTGCTAGAATATAGTTTTATGACATGCCTTTGGCACATGCTAACTGGAGAAGGTGCTGGTGTCATCCCCACCCTCCCGGATCAGGTGTCACCATGGGGCAGGTCTCCTTCAGTCCAGTCTCACTAACAGAGCAGACACCATTTTCTCTTCCCTATTATCCCATAAGCAAAATGACTGTTCTTCCCTCTTTGGGATGCCAATCTGGAGGCCTAGTTCCTCAGAGTCCACCTGAACTTGTGGAGGAAACCCCTTTATTTATACAGTAAAACGGCTAAGATCATCTCTGAAGAAAGGGCCCTTTGCCCCTTCCCTTGGCCTTGCACCCATTCCCAAACCTACGAGGAAGGTCTGCTCTTAGCTCCCTGCCACATCTCCTACTTTAGGGCTGCTGGATCCAAGCGGGGAGGATCCAGTGATCGGAGGGAAAGGGGATCCCTGCAGCAGGCAGAGGGGCACGGAACGGGCTGCGAGGACGGATACAAGGAAGCCGAGTAGCCTCACACCCAGCCAGGTGTGAGGGAACATGAAACGCCCACGCGCTGGGTACAGCGTCGCGTCGTGCTCCTGACTAACCGAGCGCACCCGGAACGCGCTGTGGGGAGCGGCGGCTGCTCAGGCCTGCTGCCCTCCATGGCGCGCAACGGAGACGGAGCAGGAGCACGAAGGAAACAGCTGATGGCTGAAACGTGCTCGCTGCTCAGGAGCTTAGCAGGTAACGGCCACACCAAGGGGTGTTCGATTAGCAAGGCGCCATCTAACCTGCTAATGCCCGTGCAGCACCGTCCCTGCATGAGCCATGTTGCTGCTGAGGTGCCTGCACGTGAGCCTTGACCTAAGCACACGGAAAATACCCCAAATCCTGTCAAAAGCAGCCCTCCCATATCACACCAGCCTGTCTAGATGGGGGCAAGGAGACAAGTGGCTGTGCAGCATGCTGGAAGTTTATCTTGGCATACACAGACACATACACACACATCTGTATAAGTGTGTGTATATATATATATATATATATATATGTACACACACACGGATATATATGCAATCTCACAGTCCACAAGCTAAAATCGCTCTCCCTTCACAATAAGGCAGCATCTCAGGCAGCTCAGGTTATCTGCACAGCGTGTAAGACCAAAGAAATCTGAACAATTTATACCTTAAAATTCAAGTCTTTGGCCAGATTTGGCCGAGAAAGATTAGTGGCTGCTAATCTCAATTTGCTTCAGCTTCAAGCACTGAGGGCTCCTGAAAGGGGCCTGGTTTCCAGCAGGGGATGCTCAATGCTTTCTAAAACCCAGGCTTAACCTGAGCCCGGTAACTAGAAGCACCTCGATACGTGAGTAACATCTGAAAACCTGAGGGGCTGCAGTTCTGGCTTAGGCAGGATCCGAGCGGTGCCTAATGAACAGCTCAGGCTTTCTGGAGAGCAGTTTGGTGCCTGCATGTGGCGCTTTCAAGATTATGGGTCTCTCTCTCCCTTTAAATAGGTCCTCAAATTAGCCTAGAATAATCAGAACTCATCTCTTTTTATGCCAGCTCCCTGCAAGCAGAACATATGCTATGCAGTATAAAACTGCATTCCTTATGCAAGAAAAATGATGCACACAGTAGGGGATTTTCATAAAATAAGAATAGGGAACTGGGCCTTGAGGTACCTGCACAGAATTTTGATAGCTTTAGAATTAAAACAAGTAATCGCTCACAGGAGATAGGCTCACAATTACTGAGCAGCTCAAAGCATAAAATCCATCCTAAAATTTGGAATAATCATCACTTTAAAATCATTTTTCCCTCACATTTTCAAACAAGACTTACCATCTAAAATGCATGTAAATAGATATAACCAAGTATAAAACATCTAGCCATATACCATGTGCATAAATATATCTAGAAGTGTTTATGTGACATCAGAACGTGAGGAAACACCATGTGACATTCACAGGTTATGAGCACACACTGACAGACTACGCATACCAAGTACTGCCATTAACTGCCCCATTGGGTTCCAGTGAAGAGGAATAATTGCTAATGCTATGAGCAGAGGGCATGGAGATCACTGCATTTGTTTACAAAAGAAGCTGCCACAGTGCTGAGGGTCAGGTCACTACCCCAGACTTCTCTTTAGTTTGGTAAGCAATACACAGTAGTGGGTCCTGTGTATTCACAGCTTTTCTCCATCTAAAAACAAGTGTTACAGGCAACCACATGTCTATCCCAGACTAAGTAAAATGACCTGAAAGAAGCTGGTAACCCTCACTCTCCCTTCCCTAGGCCCAAGGGATACCCGCAGTGTTGCACAGGACACAGGGGACGACACAGAGCTGGATCCAAGTCCTCCCAGATGCTGCTTTTGGACCCGTTTCCCACAATGGCAACTGTCCTGCATGCAAGAGTCTGGCCACCGCTTCCCAAATGGATCTGGAGATAGCAAAGATCGACTGTGGATGCTGCATGTGACAGACTAGGTTCTTGGCCAAACCGCAGGGCCTGTTTGATTACAGCCAAAGCGAGTAGGCAAGGGGCACAGCTCATTGCCTTGAGCACATACGACTGTGACAAGCGTGTAAGAGCTGATTGCATCCACACAACAGCAGGGCTAATCCCCTGCCAAGCCCAGGGTCTTCGGACAGAGAAATGATGGGTGTCAATATCCTGGATTTTCTTGGCTCCTCGTTTTCAGGCAAAAGCAGAAAACCACAACCCATTAGTGCACAGGGCTGCAAGTATCCTGCTGCTCGCGCATTCGCTTCCCACCGTGCTGTGGGCAAGGGTTGTTAGGGTGATGCTATCTCCTGTTTTTAAGACTTCATAGTTCTTGTGTAGAAGGGACACATGATAAGAAGGTTCCCAAATGAGCTTTTTACCTTTCTCACTGAAAAATCACTTTTTTTTTTTTTGGCCTGTTAATCTAACCCATGTGACAACCTTTGCCTAATGCTGATAGCTTTGCTGTCATTTTAATATTTTTCCATCTCCGAATGTTCCAACATGCTCCTGGAAGGTAGCAAAGTTACTTGATATTTTCCATGGCTAGCCTTCCACCCAGGAAATATGCTTGGACTTCTCCTGAAAGGAATAATAATGTTCTCATTTCCTCTTCAGACCTGTAGGCTGGCTGGAATTGTTTCCCGAGCAAAATCTCTTGGGCTAAAAATATTTGGCTGGCTCTCTCAGAGGGAGAGCTACAAGTCGCGTGAGTCGGGGCCTGCTAATTGTGCCGGATCCTCTGCCGGTCCGTGTGAGCCCAGGAAGGCCACCGGGGAGCACGGCTCCATCTCCACCGCTGATTCCTCCTCTGCAGCAAGAGGAACAGGGATGGGCTCTGTGGGAAGAGGCTCTCCCTGCCTTGACTCCCCTCGCTTTTTTGTTCATGTCCTGCTCGTATCCCACAGAGTCACTCACTCCCAGTTACCTCCCTCATTCATAAATCCTTTCGAGGCTCTACAGTTTTGGAAGTCGCACTCTCTACCAGTGACAACCATTTTAAACACATCTTTACTTCCCTGTGATTTGGTTCCATGCAAATGGAGATCTCTAGAGGACCTGTCAAGCTCTTCCCTTTGAATTCATTGGAGAGCCTCCAAATGCAGCCAGCAATCCTAGGAGCTTGTAGCTACCTGTGCAGCACCAAGAAATCTGTCTACCCTTTGGAGCAAACGCCACGAACACCAGCCTCCTTCAATAGCAGGATCCAAATTACAGTTTACTCTGACAATGTATTTTCTAGATGAAGTGGGCATCTCCAGTATCTCCTGTGTGTTCATGTAGGCTACAGCAGCTTTCAAACTTGACCTTTGAGACAAACCTCAGCGCAGCACCACCTCTGACAGCAAAAAACTTGATCACTGCTGGATACTCTCAACTCAGTTGTTATTTATCAGTGCTGAGTTGCCTTAATTCTGGAGCATAAAGACTTGCAAGCAGATTTTCATTCAGCTGCTCCACAGCATGCACGCACTGGTGCGGGCATTGTGTCCTTTCCTGGCAGGATGCACGTCCTTGGGGGTAGTACAAAAGCAAATAGCCCAAACAAGATAATGAAATGAGAATAATAATTAAAACCATTAGGTTTCTGATCGCACAGTTGTCTAGGTGTTCGGTTGTCAGCAGGGTACGTTCGCTGTCAGCGCTGACCTTCCTTTCTCTCTCTTCGCCCTGGCCGTTTCCTCTGCAAAGCCACTTGGCAGCCCTGGCATGTTTACCTGGACGGATGCTCCTGCAGGCTCTTCCCACTCATCTCTGCCTCTGTTACCAGGCCCAGGAGCCTAGAGCTTCAATAGCTCTCAAGGCTTCATGCCTTCCCTGTGTTCACTGGCTTCTCTGTGATTATAAGCATTGTGTTTTGTTGCCAGCATTTCCATTTTCTGGGTCAAAATAGGTTGGAGGAAATAACATATAAAGACAGAACATACAAATAAACAGACTGCAAGGTACTACAGTTGCTTGAGTGTGGTTATGACAGCTGCCTGAGAGGTATCTGGGCCCGTAGCCCTTTTGTGGTTTCACCACAGTGCCCTGAATGCCACCAGGATGTTAAACAACTACCCAGAAATTGACAGCAGAACATGCCTGTGTGTACAAAGCCCACCTGAGGGGCCAGGCCATCTCCTCTCTCTCAGGCCCAACACACATCTCTGTCAGGTACTTTGGTAACCGGCTACTGTAGAAAAGGTTGGTGGAGAAGATGTCCCACTTTCTCAGGTCTGGAGCCACCAGAAAGCAAAGGTCAAGACGGGAGAAGCAGGGAAAATGTGGATGGGCCCAGGTGCATCTGGATGAGTTTTTTTCCATGGTGAATAGCTCAAGCTAAACCAGAGAGGATACAGGGGTGGTAAAGTTAAAGCTCCCTCTTGTTACCATAATAATAGTTCTACATGGGTGTGCCCGGTCTTTGTCTTTGGGATTCATTGTAGTTATCACAGTGTGATTCTCTTAAATGAGAAACACATTCTAGTTAATGCTTCATTTTGCCTAATGCTTTTGTCAAAATTGCATGCCTCTGTTCTCACTCAACATTATGGACAATCTTAACTTTTAACTCTGTTGGTTCAAACTCCACTTTATGGCTTTAATTTGCTTGTTGTGAGTGGGAAAGGTGAATATTTATCTGATAATATAAATATTATCACAGAAGTCCTTTGCATGCATATTGAACTTATTAAAAATCAGGAGCTGGAGTCAAATCCATGGCAGATACTTTTAAAGCATCTTTGATGGGTCGTCTGTCTTTAGGATTCATCCTCCCATGATAGTTACAGCTGAAATATTCTTCTGTGTGAGCAGATACCAATTTTAAAAATGCTCAAAACTGAAATAAAACGTACATGAAGCCTGACAGTTTTTAGCACATGTGGGACTACATTTCTCACACTGAGCTCCAAAAATACACCTTCGAAGTTGCACATAAATCTAATTTCACTTTTTCAAAACTAGGACTTTGCATGGGTAGCACAGAGGGCAACTGCATATTTAGAACACGCAATTTAGCACAGAGCCTTTCCACATGGCAGATTAGGAAAACAGCCTTGAGCACACCAAAAAAATCAAATGGAAAACAAAGCTATGAACTGCACGCATGACAGTCACAACGGGCATAGATCATCATCCTGTTTCTCATTTGGACATTATTCGGGAGGAAAGAAAAAAAAAATCACTGTTCAGATCAACATTACATTGCCAAAGCAGCATCTCTCTCACGAACGTTAAGATATAATTGCCCTGTAAGGAATGATTCCTATTAAACATTTAATACATCTCCCTCTAATTGAAATTGAAGCTTTTGGCTGTGGTTGGGTGTCACCAAAGATGTGATTAAACATAAAATATGTATAACGCTTAACTCCTTTAGGGATGTTGAGATAGCTTCAACTAAGTAATAAACATAAATAATTTCTCGTGTGCTACAAAGTTTCTTTCAAGTTGCTCAATATTAGGCTGGTGCAGGAAGATCTCCTTCCTTGGAGAAAAGGACATCTCTCAATAACTCCCTTTACACGCCAGAGAAGGAATTGGAGAACCCTTCAACTCCACCTTCAAACAAAGTGTGGCCAATTTTGCTCCTTGAAAGACCTTTTTAAAGACTTTTGTGCAGCCCTGAAAGCTCCCACCTGCCTCACCTGCTCCTTAAGTCACCTTGGCCAGTACTTTTGGGCAGGAAAAGTGTTCCCTTTCCTTCACTAGAAACACAAAATGGGTGTTTTTCTAACCTCCTTGGAGGCATTGTCAGCGTAGCAGAAGACGCATTGCAGAGTATGGGCTACTGGGGAGATCTGACCAGGTCCAGCATGAAGGTGGGCAGAGAAGGGGCTGTGAGCCAGGCCTGGGGGGAAGAAAGTTTCTCTCTCCTTATGGGAGAGGCATAACTCCCTTTGGTGTAAAACATCTATGAGGTGAAAAGAAGGGGACAAAACTGATGAGTTTTCTATGATCATTGATCTATGGATCAAATTGAATGCATCTGTCTCTTGCATTGATCAAAGGTGTCCAAGGGGAGAGGAGTAGTGAGCCCCTGTGAAGCTAAATCATGTGGCACAGTGCCTGCGTGCTGTTGTGTTGCTTTCTCCCTGCTGTTAAAATCACTACCTGCTGCAAAGAGGGGTAGATATGTAAGGAGAAATTCCTGTTTTCTCACCAGCGTTTAATCAAGAGAGAGACAAGAGATGCACATTACACTCCTAAAGTCCAATCGGGTCTGGCTCAGAACTCACTCTGAGTAAAATACTCTCATGGTGCGACATCCCTCATGGCACTGCGAGGGGATGGAGACCAGCTTGCAGAGGATGCGAAAGGCCAGCACAGTGCAGCCCCCGCGCTCCAGAACCTCCTACCTTCTCCCAGGCTCCTGGTGCACACTTGCCAACGACAGTTGGTGTGGGCAGGATGAGAGTCCTGGTGCCTGTGTTGTCCTGTGAGCTCAACCATGACAGGCCTCTGTTTGTGGATAGACCTCTGTTCGAGCCTTTTGCATTTCTGCACCAGGTCCCATGAGTAAAGCAATAGATGGGAACTCACCTGTGAAACCAGCCAGACCTTTAGAGGAAACTTCTACTGCTCGCTGCTCAGGTGGAGCAGCCTGAGACTCTTCCCAAACCTGGGAACAGTCTTGGTCTGCAGGCAGAGTCCCCAGGCCACCGCCAGGCAGCCTGTGCTGGAGACGCTCAGAAGTTGGAGCTCACTGAGGCCACCACTGGCTGAGCTCTCAGTTCTCAGAGCAGGTTAGATCCTTGGCTTCAGGAGATGCTTATTCTAGTGATTTTGCTTCTGAGTTTAGAGCCCCTAAAAGGTGCCAGGGACCAAGAGCTTCATGATACCCACACAATAAATAGAAGTAGGACAAAAGTCCCCAAGCCCAGATGCTCCTTGTACACCTTATCCACACCTTATTCTCTGTTTTTTAAGAAACAATTTTCTAACACAAAACACAACCTAAAAGCAAGAGTCAGAGGAGCAAGGCACCTCCTCAGGTCAGATACACAAGGGAGCCCATGGTAACGGCATGTTAAAAATGTTAAAGCAAAGCCTTCTCCTGCCAGGTCCCTCTAGGGAAGGCCCTTGGTAGGAAATCTGTAGGAATTACACTATAGATATTTTCCCTCTAATTAGCATCCTGTGATATTTATTTGTGAGTCAAGCAGCAATTTAGGATGCAAAGACATCATTACAGAGCTGGTAAAAAGATTAGCTAGGGAAGATGTAAAGAGCACATCTGTCTGCAAAAGAGAGTGTCTTGAGAGTTAGACACGAGTCCTACTCAAATGAGTTAACTGCATGACATAACCAGTGTTTATTAATTTATCCTAAAAAAGGGACACAAAACCTCTAATGAACCACGAGAACTAGACTGTCTGCACTGAGAAAGACAGCAGGCGATGCACTGCATGGACAGCGCTGCGCACGCCGTGCCCGGCCCCCTGGGACGTTAATGCTCACGCTGCTGCGGCGCTCTCCGTCCTGCGGTGAAAATGAACCTACGCACTTTAGCACTCGCGAACGCATCTTCAGTGGCGCTCGCTCTGCCTTGCCCAGCAGCCTTCCCTAAACTGCTGATCAGTGCATCTGACCTGCCTTCAGATCATTAGTATAGCCTGAAAGAAAACAAATAACAAAGAAGTTGTTTGTTCTGGGGGAAAATTCCACCCATTGAAAAAAAAAAAGATAGGTCCAGACAGGTGCTTTCAGAAGTGACTGAGAAATAAACCCAGCTATAAGAATAGACTGTGAAATAGTTTATCACCTTTCACTGGATAAAACCTTTACTCAGAGAATGGCTGAATGTGCTCTAGTGGCTGCCTTAAAACGAGTTTCTGAAAACAGCAATATATACTTTTTTGGACAGGAAAAAAAGTGACACATCTCATGAAATGCTAAAAGCTTGAAAAACAGTAATGATATGAAAACAGCCCTTTCTTACAGTGCTGCATGCAACTCAACAGACATGTTTTAAATATCTTTTAGTTGCATTAGGGTTTTTATAGCCCATGGGTCCGAGTGGATGCTGGATTCAGCTCTGACGCATCTCTCTGTGGTTTTGGTAGGTAAACTTAATGGCAGTGAAGGGCCAAGCTCCATCTTTGTAATAATCTTCCAACCACCATCTCTCATGGTGGCTGCCTGACATTTCTACCCTTCTCCTCAAAGGCCGAGACAAGTCATCTGTAATACTTTGCTTTCTTTCCCTGTTGCTGGCCTGGTTCAAAGCTAAGGTTTTCTAATTGCTTTCCTGCAACTATGTTTAAAGTGCTTGAACAAAGCAGGAGATAAAAAGCAGTTTGGAATAATGACGCAGCTAAATTCAAGTCTGAGCATCTTTTACACCAGCTCTAAGGTAACTGTGAGAATGTGGGCTGGATTTTCAAGTGTGCTGAGGACGTTGCAAAGCTGGGAGCTTTAGACAAAACAAAACACACACACCACAACCCTTCACAACCTTTAGACTTACGCGCTACACCCATTTTGTGTGTGAGCTCTTGAGCAAACCACCCAGGGACCTCCTTACCTCTCTCTTTGCCGGAACACAACTTGAAAACTCCATCGGCCTAAGGCCAGTCTGCAACATTCCCTCCAGACAACCATGCCTTTGCAGTATAGATTATTTCCAAAGATGCCCAACAAATTCAGCAGCTCAATTCTCGTGAATAGTTATTAGAAACAGCCCTTAAACAAGTTACCTCAATGGGTTTTGCAACACCTATGCATAAGCATAAATCACAGCAAACGCAATATGAATAATTGGGATGAATCCAGCAAGACCAACTCATCTGGAAAACCAGGCAGTCCTTGCATGGAGGATAGAGACCGTCCCACAGCTCCTGGCTCCGTGAAGAGCATCCACCCCTGAGGCTCCCGGCACAGCCTTCCTCCGAGGAAGGCCCAGCCTGGCCCCCGGGAGCCCGGCCCCTCCGCGGCACCACCAGCTCCACGGACACACCAGGGCAGGCCGGGCACCGCCAAAGCGCCAGCACGGACACAGACCCACATGCAGGGCTCCAGAGAGAGGGTTTTGCAGACGCTCTGGTACACATACACAAATATTTTAATATAATGGTAACTGAAATGTTATCCATATTCTTAGTACTGTCATAATTAACTAAAAAGATATTTTTTAAATTTTGTAAAAATGACATATTTTACACATCTTCTATTTACAATTGCAACATACTTAAATGTTATAAAACAACCACTCTGACCTTTAAAATATATGTATACTAGGACTTAGTATTAGATATATTATAATTTAGAGCAAACATAGGGTTTGCTGAGTAGCTATCTGTTCAATGGATATTTTTTGATCAGCCTGGCTTAATAAAGACTGCTCAAAACCAAAAATCAACAACTGAGAAGAAATGTGCAAATACTGGGGCAGCAAAAAAAAAAAAAAAAAAAAAAAAAAAGCTTGCGGTTTTAAAAAATACCACTGTGAGGACTTCCAATAAATTAAAATTATAGCCCACGAATGCTTTTCTTGTCATTGTCCGTGGTCAAATCCATTTTCAGTATGAGTGACGTGGAGGGGGAGCCGGGGCGCTCCGGGCAGAGGCCGCCTCAGGCCTCGGCGTTGGAGGGGCTGGCGGCCGCCGGCGCCGCCGCGCTGCCTCTATGGATGACCCGCGAGTACGTGCGCTCCATTCCTTGCTGCTTTGCCGAGTCCTCCTTGTACGCAATCTTGTCACAAAGAGAGAGAAAGATAAAAGATGCAGTAGTGAGAGCAATCCCAATATCCAGGCTTTGCAGATGCTGCTTCCCTAATCTAACCAGCTCACAGCAGCCATGCAGGCGCAACCGAGCAGTCACCAATATTTTATAAGATTGGTATCTACTGCTTGTGGTACTGGCAGGTTCCAGCTCTATCTAGACAGCCATTCTGGGCCCACAGGAATCCCACTGAGCTTAAAACATAGTGGAACTGCAAAATATGCCCGATAGCCAAATTTGAGCCAGTTTACTGGAATATCAAGCAGGCCAAGCTGTGGACAGAGCTGCACACTCAAAGCAAAGCCTGTTTGGCCCTGCCATTTTTTCAGTGTTCCTCAAGGAAGGTTTTACTCTAAGTAAGTTCCACTTAGCCATACTTACAGCTATTTTTCCCTACTTCAGGAATGGCAGACAAACAACCTGCCACCACCAACCTTCCCTGCAGCAACAGGGAGCTCAGCAACACCAGCTCCCACTGCCCCTGTGCCGCAGGGAGGACCAGGGGCCACCAGCAACATCCCATGTCATGTGCGGGGGAACTGAGGCACAGACGTGCTGGGCTGGGTTGTCTCGGACCCCTGGGCAGCTCTCTGCATTCCCTCCCCTTGCAATGAGGTTTTGCTGCCTGACAGTCCTGCCAGCACCTGACTGAACGCCTGAAGGTCTAAGCACAGAGCTGCTCGCGCGCTACCAGAGACGTTCTGGTTATGATTCATGCATCAGCTGCCACTGCATCCCACAAAACGGGGATCTTCTGACAGGCGAGTGACTGAAGGAGCATTTCCATTTTCCCCAGCACTCATGCAGTAAACATCTCCTGGGTGGGAGGGTTAGAGATGTTGAGAGTGATTCTGGGCACATCTCCATTTCCTTAAAACAAATAGAAATCTACCCTGCCACCTTCAGCCCTCTAAGAATGAAGATGAACAAAATGCAAGGTTTTGAAGTACCAACTCCAGTGCTTTTACCAAACCACTGCATAAATAAACCAAACCCAATATTCATATTGCCTTTTTATTTATTTATTTATTGTAGGGACACCTCAATTCTCAGATCCCTTTTAGGCAGAAGAACTTGGCTCCTAATGAGCAAAAATTAGGCAAACGAAATCTTGCATGGAGAAGACTGTTTGAAATGCAGTTAGTTTTGCAATCAAGCATGTTTGGACATACGTACAATGCACATGCATGTATGAACTTACAAGAACTTTGTACGTACTGTAAAAGCACCTCAAATTTTGCCTACCTCTACTCCCTTGCCTTATTTTTTTTGACGGAGAGAGAAGTTAAACATTGTCCCTAAAAACCCATTTTCCTTTTTACCACATATACTTTACTTTCCTCATCCCACTCAGCCTGAAACGCAGTCTTAGCTCCTGGTGTCTCAGGCATGAAGCCAGTTCCAGCAAAATCAGCAAAAGCTGCATGGCAGCCTCAGAGCACAGCTGAGCACAAGGGGACTCTGCAGCCAAATTAATCCACCTATAACTCACATCCAAAGCACTTCCCAAGGGCATAAGAAGAGTAAAGCTTGGGACAGCTGCTGCAGGGCTGCACCCAACCCTTCTGGGCTGCAAAATTCTGGGCTTAAGCAAAAGCCCCAGGTTGGCCCCCAGCATGTCACTGACAGCATGGCTAAACCTGTGTTTTAGTTGCACCAATGTGCAGGGTGCTGGGCAGGATTGGCTTCAGCAATTAAACATCCACAGCACCTTCTGCTCCCTGGATGGTGACTCCCATCCTGTCACCTGCGCTGCTGCCTCCAGGGCTTCTCCCTGAGGTCGTGACCAATGTCCCAAAAGCTGGAGGAACACGTCTCAAATGGGACCACGGAGCAGAGCTCACATACACCCTGGCTTGTTGATTTGACCTCCCTGAGCAAGGGAGTCATCAGACATGGAACTAAATGAACCACGTAGGAAACTCATCGAGAAAGCACATGACATTAAATGAAAAAGTAGATGTAAGAAAAATGAACATACCACATTTGGCTATAGTATTGAGGGAAATGTTAGACAGGGAAGAAGAGAAGCTGTATAAGCAAGGACCATGACAGAGCTGTCAGAAAAGAAAAACACAACAAAACAGAGAAGAGAAAAAAACATGTGGTGATGAAAGAGTCACTACCGGCGGGTGAGCAGACACAACGCTCTTGAGCACAGGAGTGGGAAGCATGGCAAATCTCACTGTCATGGTGAGGAGCAGCAAGGGCAGGGCCACGAGCTTTCCAGCTGCAAGACAAATACTCCAGCTGCCATCGGAGTATGTCACTAGTCTGGGGCAGCCCGAGAGGGCTTCCCAGCGGGAAGGAAGGGGGAGCCTAGTTTTCATTAGGGACTTCCAGAGTATCCTGGTTTTGGTTAATATGATGATAATTTTGACTTTTGCTGGATGAACTCTGATATTACTGAGGATAACATTAATATTACATACCAATATATTAATATAGT
This sequence comes from Tinamus guttatus, assembly GCF_059628265.1. Taxonomy (NCBI): domain Eukaryota; kingdom Metazoa; phylum Chordata; class Aves; order Tinamiformes; family Tinamidae; genus Tinamus; species Tinamus guttatus. The sequence goes on from NW_028288845.1 coordinate 1,284,295, forward strand.
TATGTACAAATAATTTTGCATTATTCTGTCTTCAATTAAATGTAAAAATCTCAGAGCTCATTGATAAAAAATGAATAGAGGTATGAGTACTTAATAGCAATTGCTGAATGTATTTTATGGACAATGAAACTCATGGGCTGCTCATAACTAGTTTATGCATTTTTCATTTTTTGTGGGGAAGAGTAGTTCACATAAGTCATACTGTACTGTCTCTGCACATTGACAGGATTACAGAAAAGACTTCTACAGGAGAAGCAGGAGCAATAACTGATACTCACAATTATACCTTTACACCCTAGGAAAATTTAGTTTGATACCACAGTCATAACAACAAAACAAACAAGAGAAATTATTATTCTCCTCATACATGAAGATGAGCAACATTTTGGAATGCATATTATATAATACAGGCATGCACACTAATGCTTCTGAAATTGCTAGCACTTGAAATGGAATTTCAACATGACATGTATTTTGACACAGCATTTTAAAAAAATCATTCTTACTCTAAAAGCTGAATACAAATAGAAACTATAAAGATATCTCCTGCAGCTATAAGTTTAGCTCTAAAAGCAATTTTATATTTTAATTAAATACTTGCCTCACAGCTTTAGGATATAGCAGTCTAATCATGAAATACTGGCTTAATTGATTACCTTCTTATGCCTCTAGACTTCGGTCCTCATTTAGTCTTACACACATTCAACTTTTCAATATGCAGCAAGACAAGCAGAAATAACAAGTCTTTGTTCATCAGATTCATTATATGAAATACAGGAGGATTTAAAAAAAGCAGAAGTAAGTTTGCTCAATGACTGTTGCACAACCAGATTTTACCGCCACCATTTTGCTCTACAGCTTGATTTGTGAATAAAAGAAACACTCAGCTACCCTCATTCAAGCCCAGCCAGCAATAAAAGAGATAAACTAACCTGTTCATTCATAACTGCAGAGAGCTCATTGAGCATATCCTTATAATGAGACTTCATTTCTCCCTGATATTCAAACTGGTCCTCCTTAATAAGGCGTTCGTTGACATCGAGAGCATGCCCACATGCTTCTGCAAACTGCCTGCAAGCACAGACACACACAGATAAATGTTCTAGTAACAAAAATGAAATAGATATACAACTATTTCTCTTCCTTCCCTGGCAAATTATACCTTGTTAGAAGTGAATTTCAGAACTTATCACCAGATAAAGAGGAACAGAGATTAATGGGTCAGACCAAAACTTCAGTAATTCTTTCTCAAGAAAGATTTGTTTGTGGGTAAACACAGATGTACATCAGTCTGGTTCAATTCAGTGACTCGGTCTGCTTTAATGTCACTCTACTTGGTCATTTAGTTATCCTAGGCAGCAGTTGGCAAGCCTAGCCATATCGCTTACCTGAAGATTTCCTTCAGAAGCTTAACTTGATTATCAGGATATCTCTTAGCATTTGTTTCTTCAAGAAAAGCTCGAGCATAGGCCATTGGTCCTGCATTGACCTGAGGGAAAGATGCACAGGTTACAGTGCAGAGAAGAGCCAAGATTACGGCCTGTAACCATCTCTCACACCCTAGGGCCTGGGAGCTGGCCTAAGAGCGTGGAAAACAGCTGATCCATCCTGATGTTGCCTCAATGAAACTCCAAGAGTTTTTCAAGAAAAACAAACTGAAGATCTGTTCTTGCCTTTGAGGGTGCAAGCCAAATATTCAAAGGAAATGACCAAACTAATCCTAACAAAACCCCTTTTACTATAGCTGCATGCTTGACTGTGAGACAAGCAGTATCTTCAAGTGGCACAGGATGGACTGATTAGAAAGGTCTTAACATTTATTTGGAGAAGATCTGACAGAATTAATAACAGTTGCACATAAAATCCAAAACACTTCAACACCAATGGAAAGATTTCCACTATCGTAAGTTAGTGACAGCCCTGGGACACAAGATATGTCCTGAAGCATAAAACAAAGTGTGGCTGGAATGATGGCAATTCCAGAATAGAAATTTAGGCAGATGCACAAGAGCTAAGGCAAACTGCTATTACCTTGACACTGACGCTCCCCTGGAGCTTGAGCTGCAGCCTGATCATGTCCACCTCCTCCATCGTGCAGAGCTGGTTGAGTTCAGAGACCTTTCTGGACATCTCATCAATCGCTACTTCAATAGGGTTCAGCTCTGTGCTTGTCTGGCTTATGACTTGAATACGCTTCTTCACATAAGGGAACAAGTGACTGGCTACTCAAAAGAAAGGAAGTTTTCAGAGAAATTCACCCCAAACAAGATGGTAATAAGGGAAATAATTAAGTAAAGGTAATAAGCAAATTAATTAAATCACAGGTTTAGTTTGTATTAACTTTTGACTTTGTCAACCTTGGTATTAATAAGAATTTACAGCTCTATTGACCAAATGCTTAGCAGTGACTCAGTAGGTCCAAACCAAATTTCTGAGGCAGCGGTAGCTGAGAAACTCCTTCCTTCTGAATTCAGTGTTTGCTACTTAGCTCTGTCAGATCCACATGGCACTAAGATTTTAAAATCTATTAATTTCTTCCTCTGAACTGAAGGACTAAATCATAAGCCTGTGCTGAACTTCAAACACATCAAAATTCCCACCAAATATGCTTCAAGTTAGAGGTAGAAACTCCAGTGCTTAGCTGAATTGGTACCATTCATCTCTAAACAAATTATTAAAACAAGCAGGAACTTTCATCATTCAACCTAAATAATGTTATATTCCCTAATGAGAGGTGAGAGAGGAACTATTCATCATCAAAATCATTTCCTTCCAGGAGAGACATTTTCATATATCTCAAGGGGTCTGGCAGTACTGCACGTTACATCTGATCTAAGCCATGATGCCTAAGAGTCTTTTCCTGGTTTCTTACACACTTTGGAAGATCTCCCAAACTCTGTCTCCTTCCCTCCTCCAGTGACCATATGCTACCAGTCAGCTCAGAGCGGAACGAGTTCCAGCCTACGGGGCAGCTGCTCCCGCGGGCAGCAGGAGACCAAGGACTTCCCGTGCTGGAAGCAGGAGCTACAGCCAGGCACAGGGAAGTGCCAGCAACCCACAGACGGAGCCAGGTGGTTTCTCCGTGCAACATGGGCTGCAGGACATGGAGCGGTCCTGTTTCAGCTACCCTGTACCTCTGCCTGTACCAGCCACAAGAACTTCTGCTGCTCCTCCAGCCATACTGGCCAACCCTGTTTTCCTCTAAAACTAAGGGCATTCATTTTTACAAAGGTAATAAATTAATATTTTTTTTTCCCCAAGGAGGGGAAAAAGAATCATGTTTCCTTTACAGAAAAGCATCGAGGTGAAAAAAAGGCCAGGAGAAAAAGAATGGAGAAGAGAAAGGTCAAGTTCCCACTTAACATTGCAGATGGAGCTGGTCTGAGACCACTTGGAAGGGAAAACAACATGCCACAACCTGGAAAAGATGTCCTGCTCCTTCAATACAGATCTCCAAAATCGCCTAGCACTAAAAAAAAAAAAAAAAAAAAAAAAAAAAAAAAAAAAGCCCCAAAAGACAAACACACACGCGCCAGCTGCTGCTCTTACAAGCAAAGCTATGTCATGTAACAAGATGTCCCCAGACATGAGCGTCTTCTCTGACTTGTCAGAGCAAAGCTTTCAGGTGACTAAGTCTCCACTATAAGCAGCTTACCTCCCTTTGCCCTGTGGGGGAAGTATGTGCTCTGCAGTCAGTAGGAAACGGGATTTTCTGTCATTCAGGAGCCTTTGTTGTGAACATCGACCTCTCTGCTCACTGCTAACCCTTTTCTGTTTAAAATGACTCAGAACAGACATAGAGAGCGCGCTGTCCAATCCTGTCCTAAAGCAGTAATTTTATTCCATGAGCTGAACGCTTACCTCCCACTTAAGAACACTGTATAACGTATCCCACTTCCATTTTGAACAAATATTCATGTCTGTTAAAATGTATTCTTCTTAACATGATATGTACCCTGCCTTGCTTTCTGTTTGACCTGTTTGTGATGAAAATGGCAGCCTAGGCTGCCTCCAGCAGAACTGCCCTCAAATCACATGATTGTGAACAACAGTAATGCCAATAATAAGGAAAAATAAGAGCTTTCCACAGATGAAAATAACTTTAGCTAAAATAGTCAGCAGGACTGTAAGATGGAGCGTGCTTTGCAGAAGGACACAGGGGAAAGATCCGATCATTCTGCAGGACACACTCCATCCCACAGTGACTGCAGAAAAACCAGCCCCAAAATTTGCTCCTCACGGGTCAGCAGGAGAAGGGAGCAGCAGCAGGAAACCTACTCGTCAGGATCGTGCGCCTCTTGCACTGCTCCTCCACGCCGCCGTGCTTCTTGCCTGAGAGCGTGAAAGGCGTTTCGAACACAAACCGGTTGATGTTGTGGTGCATCTCAAAGTCAGTCTTTCGATCTTCGGCTTCTTTCTCTTCAAAGAAAGGTGTGACATACGTGACCTGGATATAGGCGTATTTTGGATCCAAGTCTTTTGGGTTGACCTGTTTAACAGGGGCAAACAGTTGAACTGTTAAGTGTGACATGCCACCAAGGCATCAAGTATAAGTCTGATGCTTTTATCAATCATGGAATTATAGATAAAGAGTGAGATTTCTAAATGCAATACTTAGACCAAATTAATACCCTTAGTATTTAACTAAGAGCTCCCTAAAAACATAGGGCTTTAAAATACAACTAACAGTGAAAGCAGATGAAAGCTAAATGAAAGAAGCCACCCTGGCCCTGCAGGTTTCTGTTATGACCAACACCTGCATTTGCAGCATTTTCCCTCTTCTCACTGGCAGGGGACAGTGGTGCCCTGCTACAGCACTGTCCCTTCAACATGCTGCCCCACTGTAACATTAAGTTTTTTTTCTGTTATAAGACAAGGCCATAGGAGTTCATACATATGCTCAGATGCACTGTCACAGTGACGCTGAATGTTTGGGTCTCGGAAGCTGTTGGATGGAGGGATGCTGAGCTGCGCAGTGCGGGACCATGCCAAGCGCGGAGCTGCCCCTGGTGCCTCTGTGCCTTCGTTCATCAGCGCTGTTCGCTGGCTTAGGGTTAAGCCCTGCTCAGCGGCAGGCGGAAAGGGGTGCAGTGACGCTGCAACACCACCCCGATGCATTCCCTGCGCTACCATTCACAAATCATGGGACAGAAACAGTCTCTGTCACAGGGCCTGCACACTCGTTTTCACACCTACAGGCAGGCCAGAGGGCGGGAGCTTCCTCTGTCAACCATTACAGCTCGACTAAGGCAGAGCACGGTGTGCTCCATGTCAAGCTTAGAGACCTTTAAATGCCCCTTGTCTTGACTCAGGTTGAGCTCAAGCTTGTGTCTGGCCCGTGCTCCGTTTGCACCTCCTTGCAGGCAGCGTTTCTTTACTGCGGCCCTCCCCTAACAGCCCTGTCCCTACAGAAGGGACTAACGGTGCCTTCATGCCTCCCCCGGCGCCGGGACTGCCCTCCCTCGTACCTTGTTGGAATCCTGGATTATCTTCACATTTTCTATTCCAAACTTGTCCGCATAAAGTTTCAGCAGTCTCTGAGAGATCTCAGACAAGCCTGTCAATTTGGGCTCTTTATAGATATACTCTTTTCCTTCCTCCTCTTCAAAAAAACCCTGTAGGGAAAGAAATGGAAGGACACAATGAACACAGCAGGCAGGGAAAAGCCTGAATGAAAGCCTTGATTCCTAATGCAAGCACATCTATACATCTGCTGGAGCCTCCAGAAGGCCATTTCCAGCACTAAGTTCAAAGCTTACCTCTCCACTTGCAGCATACAGATACCTAGATGTCTGCATTTATATTGGCTCAGTATCACCTAAGCTACCCACAAAAAAATTCATACCCATTTATTAACGTCACATATCTAGTGGTTTAGACAGTGACAGTGCTTTCTCTAGGACGCTGCAATGTGTGAATCACAAAGAAATCTGAATCCATTCCGCACTGGACATTAAAAATGCTTTATTATCTGGTTACTCTATTTCTGAAACACTCTGCAAACTCGCTGGGCATCGGACATGGGTCTAGCCCTGTGCAGGGCTGCGTGGAGCCCGTCACCTTGCAGTGCAGCCGCCCCGCGCACCGTGCGCACGCGGAGCCGCCGCGGCGACGCGCAGCCCCCGGCGCCCCAAAACCTCCTCCGGGACGAGGAGAGGTCGTCGCTTGGGGAGGGCAAACGAACGGATCAGCCTGTCTGCTTCGCTGCAGGCAAACAGGAACTCTGAGGGCATCTTCAGAGGCAGGAGGGAACTGCAGCGTTTTCACATGCAAATTAATTATTCATATTTAAAACAAAAAACCACACGGAGACCCTGCTCCTCTGCAAAAAAGCCCAATCTTGCTAAGGCCATTTATTTGTTACTGTGGATGCCACCGGCACCTGCTGAAGAGCAGCGCAGGAGCCCGCCAGGCTCCCAGAGGAGGGTGCCCTGCGGAGAGCAGCTCCAGGGCCTCCCCAGTCCTTCAGCCTCCCGGCCGCCCTGCCGTGCGGCTCTGCAAACCAGCGAGGGGATGCGCGCCGGGCAAAACCCCGTGCCAGCTGCTCGGGCAAAAAGCAGCTTTTCTGCATTCAAGTATAGTGCCACTTGGGTCAGGAAAAGAAAAAAAAAACACAGAAAAGATTTGGCTACTAAAATCACAGCCTAGGCAAATATTTGCAAAAAGTGCACAGAAGAACTGAAATAAATCAGCTGTAAATTTCCATGTGTGCATAGGAATAAAGCCTAAAGCTTTATTTCAACAACAACTAAAATATCCATGCATACTCCTTCAGTCGGGGTGAGGAAACGCGTCTTTGCTAAGCGGGGAAGGCCAAAGTGCGTCGCAGGCGCTACCAGACCCACATGGCCAGGACCAGCAACAGCGGCTCCGCCGACACCATCCTTGGGCAGTTTCACAGGGACCTTCTAACACAGCCAGATTTTGCAAGGCATTAGCAATTAAGCTCCACATGTGTGTAAAGGACTTCACAGGTCATCAGGAGACAACTCTAGAGCTCGGAAGATAACAGCCTCCCCAGTAAACATTTATTGAGCTGGGCAATCAACTTGCTGTTGATTTCCCAGGGAAAGGTTCTGCAGCATCATAACCTGGTTGCTGATCTTATTTCCAGTGAAGCAGAAGTGTTTTCAGCGAAAACTTCATTAGTGCCACACAACCTTACTCTTAACACATTACTCAGGACTGCTGCTGTCCAAAGCCATCTAATTTTGTCAGCATTCAATTAAAACAAGCAAGCAAACAACAACACAACCAACCAAACAAGAAAACATCCCCAAAAACATGTTTTCCAGATTAATCAGGCAGCAAGCTAGACTACAGCCTCCTCCCTTGGCTAGTACTACGAATGTTTGCTAGCTGGACGTGGTGTTTTCAGAGAAGAGCCAAGCCTGTGCACTGCTGCGTGGCACATGAAGGTGACACCCGTGTTAGTGCTTTTGCTTGCCCTCTCCCTCCTCGCCACCTCCCCAGAAAACCAACGGATCTCGCCTTGCCTCTAAATGCAAGAGATATCACTGAAGTACATACTCCCTGGAGCATTTCAGCTGACAAGTGACAAGCATAAGTTAATTGGGAGCTATAAACAATCCTGCCTGCCATATGCTACGTGCCTGGCAACGACCACTGAAAGCGAGATTAAGCGCTTTTTAGAAGCCAAATATCCTCCAGTTTAAGAATTACACAGCCAAGGTCACGTCACCAACGTGCACCCCGGCACGGTTTTCATACCAGGGGCTATTGCACTGCAAGAGCGGCGCAGCTGCCCGGACAAAAACGGTCACACGGATCAGCCAAACGCGACGGAAGGCAGGCGACCTCCTGGGCGAGAGGCCTCTGGCTTCCGCTGAACTCACGTTTGCCACTACAAGGGGTGGCCCAGGAAAAGCAGCCTACAAGTGCTGCGAGGGCCGGCCTTCCTCGTGCCCGCAGCTCCAGCCCATGGGGCTGGTCCGGGCGCAGCCAGGGGCATCCTGGCAGGGAAGGCAGTGCAGACCTGCAGAGGCTGAAATGGGCAAACAGGTGCACGTCCCTACTGGAACAACACCCTGCTAGGACTGAGGGCAACATGCTTCACCAGCTGCCTCCCCTTAGAGCCACAGACAAGGCAGTCCACACTGTTCTTCAGCAGTACGTAATCCTGTCACACAGCAGGGTGTAGGAGTTGGGATTTTTGCACAGTCTTGAAGAAGAACATGGAAGCAACATCGCTGAAGTAGTTACTCCAGCCATGGCTGCTGCGGATCTAGGGAGGCTGCGTTGAGAGCTCTCTGAAACATTCAAACTCACCTGCATGAAAGTAGCCATTCGGTGAGTGTCAGTAGAAATGAAAGTGGTGCTTTTTCCAGTTTGACAGGAAAAGCAAGAATTAGCCAGATGTCTTTGCACCGACCACATATCTATAGCTGACAAGGGCCGGAGTTTGACCACGGTCACTGGACGCGGCCCGTCACCGGCACGGCCGCTCGGTGGTGCAGCGGGACACCCGCGACGGCCTCCGCGGGGCTCGCTGGCCGGGGCGCACAGCGCTCTGCTAACGAGGACCCACGACACCCTCCCCAGGGACCGCGGCATCCCTCGCTCAATCCATCCTTCCAGATGGGCCCTGCAGCAGTGCAGCAACCAAACACTGCCTTGGCCTTTGCATGAATATGGACGGTTTTCACTTGCAGCTGCAGATTTTCTTTTTTCGCCAAGAACCCCTTAAATTCTCCCTGATGATTATGTAAAATGCATACGTTTGACCTATTCTTTTGTCCAGCATTTGTTTTTTCGATATTTTATGGCAGTTAAGAAATACTAGTATGTTTCTTACACAGCACAGTATAGTTATTATTTTTTATATATGAATAAAATGCTTAATGAATACATACACATGTGCTATAGTATATTATTTCTATGTGTGTGCTTACATATGTATTTACTCATAGGTATTTTTGAGAATAATTTGTCTAACAGAAAAGGAGCATCATACCCACATACTGAGTTTCCTGCTGTGGGATTCTTTGCAGTGGCCTGAGCAGAACAATTCATATTCATTTACACTGGTTTAATTGTCTAACACGAGTAAAACCTGCAGTTGTTACCTTTGGGGAAGAAGTGTGAAATATCTGCCAGAAACTCAGGAAAAAAAAAAACAGAATTGCTTACAGCACATTAAATGAATTGGCCACTGAAACTGGCTGGAGGCCTGCAAGGACTCTTGGCAATGAGAGGAAGAAAAGGCCACATTCCTTCCACTTATACAGTGAAAATGGAAGCAAGTGGCACACGGGGAAAAAGCTCTGACAGAATTACAGAGAGGAAACTTCCTGGAGGGAAAAGCGCACAGGGACAGCCAACACACAAGAATGGACAATTCTCTCTTTCCTTCCTGGTCAAGCCTGACCTATGACCATTTTATCTGATATGGTGCTTGGTATACTGGAAAAGTTTCTGCATTTGAGGACATTCCTTAATCAGTTATGTGCACCCAGCCATAATTTCCTTAGCGAGGCACAAGAAACATTGGTGGAAATTATCTGCCTTTAATTATTTGCACTGTGCCACTCAATTTGCTACTGTGCCTCTGCAAGAAGCCAAATGGAGCAATCACACTGTTTACTGCATAAAATCTCTTCTGGAAAAGGAAAGAAGCTGTGCTTGTTTGCATTTAGAGCTCAGTATCCAAGTGTATCAGTGAATAAACCAAGCAATATGCAGCTGTGAAAGTCATAGGCTTTAGAGCACCAAAGCTGTTCAAATGAAGTTGCCCTTATGGCACAGGCAGCTGAAAGTCCTTGCACTGTAATGGAGATTTCAATGCAGTTTGACAGCACTGCTGCAGCTCAGCTGTCCACTTGGAGCCAGCTCTGGGTCTGGGCTCAGGCCCTGGGTGGGATGGCACACACCTGAGCTGCTGCAGAGGCAGAGCCCTGGCACAAAGCCTGCCCACAAAGGAGATCCCAGGTCCTCCTCCGCTGCCCCCACTTTGAGGAATGTTGGACAGTAGGAAACCTCTGCCCTTCCTCCGATGCCGCTTGCTTTCTCCTTGCATTTAAGTGTGGTTCAGATGGCCGGGGTGAAGAGTCAGGACTTTTGTTGCTGTCCTCTGACCCCCAGTTTGCTCATCCCGGGAGGCAGTGCCAGGCACATGCTTCCCCGCTGTCCGGAGGGCTCCAAGATCAAGGGCAGGAGCTCTTGGACCGATGGATCAGCCTTACGCTTTGGAGGTGCTACACAGGCCAGGAAAGCAGTCCTGCATTCAGACAGCATTAGTGCTCCGCCAATTTTTCCATCAGAGCAAGAAGAGGTCCAATCCTGCTCCCAGTGAAGGTGAGAGAAAAACTTTCACTGAGTTGAGGTGACACAGCATTGGGCCCCAGAGTGCACACGCAACACGGCGACAGATACAGCTTTGTAATTCAGGTAACTGAACAAGCAAAAATTAGTTTTTAAGATGCAACAATGAATGAAACAACGTTATTTCATTGGACATGAAACGAAGAATCAAGAGCACAGGAGCGTTAATGTTAAGTAACAGTACAGGGAAGGATGAAGGATGTGTGAGGAGAATTAATCAAAGCATGCAAAAGAACTAGACTTACCACAGCCTTGAATAAGATCAAAAGGAGAAAAGAGCAAATTTCTGCATTAAAATCTAATTAGCAAACAGAATGATTCACATCAATCTGTTGTTCATAGACCTGATTATTTTTAAGGAAATTGTATGCTTGCCAAAGAGCTCTTAAAAGAACACGCTGGACTCCTACACACTGGTTTGTATTGGGAGAAAGCACAAAATAACACCAAGAGAGTGCTTTGAGGATGCTGAAGGACAGCAGAGGGATTAAAACTACTCTAGAGAATATTGCACAGGATCAGAGGCCTGAAAGCAGAAGCCAGAATCAGCAAGAAACCAAAACAAAAATCTACTGCATACATCACTGCTTTAAGGTCTACTAGAAACCAGGATCAAATCCCAAAGTTGTTACTCTGGTTTTGTTTAAGTTTTACTCTTAAGACTGCCTTGGCCTCAGTCTATTTTGCTTGAGAAAGTTGTGCGCTAAGCTGATGTACAACTCTGTGCTCCATTACACCACTGTAAATCCACAGCAGCAGTTAACACAGACACAACTAAGTGCTCTTCTGAGTAAAATCCTCCCGAGATTGACCCGAGACTCACTTTTTGACCAGCCAGTCATTGCACAACATTTCTCTGTTTTAGCTTCCTTGAAATACATTATGATTAGAAGAACATGGCTGAAATCTGAGAACCTGTTGAGACAGAAGAACATAAGCTGACTTACCTGCCCATAAAATGCGACCCGGTAGTACCGCCCAAAGAGCCTTTTCTCCGAGTTCACCACTTCAGCAACCTTCAGGTACGAGCGGTGGATGTCGTAGTACAGGTCAGACAGCCTCTGCAGGAAGAGGCAGAGGAAGGAAGAGTGTGCTTATTCCCAACAAACGACACTAAGGAGCTATGCAAGAAGGGCTTGCCTTAGCTGGATTCCCAAGCCCTTGAAAGGACAACTTGTGCCATCAGAGTTCTTTAACCTCCCCAGCCGCCACTAAAGACTTGCTGCAAGGTCTCCTGTGAGCATAAAGCTTCATAGGAGCATGGGCCCTTGCACAGCGGTCACACAGCAGACAGTACAAGCAGCAGATATCCATCCCTTTTTGCACCCATGAATACAGCAGTGATAAGGACTTCTATTAAGAGGTCCAAAAACATGAAGTGTTTACTGTTGTCTTAAGACAAATTTTAACTCTATTTTAAAGCTAAAAAAGTGACTTACCTTAAAGTCCCTCTGCTTCTCAAAAACAGCAATAATAGGCTTGTTAACCTCTGCAATAAGCTCATATCGTTCTGACTTCCACAGGTATTCAACACACAGCTCCAGCTGCTCCACAAGAATATTCTGCAATTCCACAAACACCAATTCCATAGTGACTTAGCAGTTGACAGCACTTTATTAATAAAAAGTGTAGTAAAAATACATACGCAGCATTTTATTTTAGACTTCATCTTCTATACTAAAATTTATGCAACCACACAGGGTTTAGCTAGGCATTGATGGGTGATGATGCCTTCTTAAGATAAATGACTAAACTAATAGGAACATGAAAACATCCAACCATCTGTTCAGAAGACCAGAGTTGCTTTGTGCAGTTCCAACTCTGGCTCTTTATGTTCTGGTTTTCAAAAATACTATTCCTACTATTTGGTGAAAACAGCAATAACATTTCATTCAAAAGTGTATGACTTACCACATTGGGTAAAGTGCACGCTTACAATAATTTACTGTAATGTCCACCACAGGCATCCTTTGGAAATAACACATTCCATAATTAAAGAACATGTATATAAACGTTAACGCTGCTGACCTCATTATAGGGAGTATCTTGCATCCCAGAGTCTTCCTTCATAGCACCTTCTTCTTTAATGTTGGGGGTAATGCTCAGGAAAGCCGGCCATCCCATGGAAAATAAGCCTTGAAGTACAAGTTTTAACAGTGTCAGTGAACAACCAAATAACCATATGCCTTAAAATTACCGGATATCATTAAAACAAAGTTATTTTTTTCCCCACCTCCAGCCAAAGTAATGAGAAATAATGGAACCAACTGAATTTACGGCACTATGATAAGTTTTCCTTAATCCCAGGCTGGGGCTAAAGTGTCCAGGGATGCTCACAGGGCACCAACCCAAGCACGCACAGTATTTACCAAGCCAGGGCCTTGCTGTGCATGCAGTGCAACAACTTCAGATTTACAGAGCCCGTTGCATGTTGTAGGTCAGGTTTGCAGAGCCTGACTCACAGATTTTAGCCACTTTTTGGAACACTATGGTTGAACAGCCAAGGTAAATCTGCCAGTGAAGGCAAAGAACATGGTTCATGTTCAACTTAAAGGTAGGAAACCATGTCTGGCTGAGTGCTTTTAAGGTATCATTAAAAAGATCAGCTCCACATGGAGCCAGAGGGACTCTTCCCAGTCACAAATGAGTTTTGGGCAGCTTAGACTTTATCTTCGGTTTGAAATGGCTCCCAAGTTCTTCATGCCACCCACCTAAGCTGTGCTGTTGTTTACACCAAGTGTTCTAGCATCTGTGACACACCTCAGCAATGCCACCCTTCAGAGAGGGCCCCAAAAGGCCACTTCCACCAGGGCTGTTCCCCCTGCTCAGCTCACTCACAGCCCCTTGGAGAACCCCAGCCCGCCCAAAGCCCATGGCTGCCTCAGCCCCATGTGTTTACTTGCTTCCACAAGGACTGCTCTTTATGAAAACTGCTAGCACCTGCTAAAATACCTCATTACTTTGAAATACATATTTCATAAAATAATAATTGTTGGGATGGAAGCTTTTTGGAAATATCTACCTGCATTTTATCTCTCAAACAAGCATCACAAATTAAAAAAAAAAACCTTGATCTATTTTAAGTTACACATGAGCAACCAGATGTTACCCTCTTCCTCCCACCACCTCCTCACCACTAGCAATGAATCTTCAGGGGAATCAGAGGCAGATTTGTGTGCCAAATGCCAATTGATCTGAGAGGGATTCACATTCATGGGGGAGAGCAGGCTGCTCTACCTGCTGGAAAAGCCCTTAGCCAGACACTTTCCATGCAATTCAAACCAGCCAAAGAGCACAAGGAAAGGAACATAAAACATTTCTGGTATTTTTTTTGCTTACTATTACAGCCATAAACATGCACTAGAGATCTTTTCCCTTTGGCAGATATTTTTCCAGATCAGCTGAACAACTGCAATTGGGTTCCCTAATCATGTTATTTGACCGAGAAGAGGCACGGTTAGAGCACTCACTTCCTCCACTGTGAGTTGTTAGTAACACATTACTATCAGAGACTTGACCATCTTCCAGGAACATACGTGAGGTACAAATCTTTTCCATTTTCCAGTAACCTATGATAGTGTAAGATGGTATTAGTATACTGCTACTGGTATGTGTTAATACATGCATATTTAATAACGACACACTAACAAGTGAAGCATTCTCTTTCAGTATTAGCTTATGGAACATTTATTTAACTGTCTACATCAAGCATACACTTTTACTGCTCTAGTGCTAAGGCTAGAATTTATTATGTGTTTTGAAAATTAAACATCTGTGAAGAAATCAAGCAGCTTTAAGAATAATTTACATATACCTAACGAAAGTAGGACAAATAAAAGTAATTTTCAACAATATAATTTATAGGTACACGTTTGGTTTGGAATATGTGCATCTTACCCTTTCTTTTCAGGTACTCTGCAATGAGAGCAGCTATATGAATATAGCACATCGCAGCCTGTAACGAGACATCAATACACATGTTAATGTGTTAAGCGTATTGTACAACTTAGGCATACATGTGATAAGGAGTGCACACATTCATGACTGTCAATTCATAATGCAGAAAAGGGAAGACAAAAATTAATGCAGGAATTTGAGAATATAATGGATTAAATGAACCTCCCAGAGCCACAAAGATGATTAAGGGACTGGAGCATTTATCTTATGAGGAAAGACTAAGTGAACTGGGCCTGTTTAGCCTAGAGAAGAGAAGACTGAGAGGAGATCTGATCAACATGTACAAGTACTTGAGGGAAGACTGTAGGGAGGATGGCACCAAACTCTTCTCTATGGTGGCCAGTGACAGGGCAATGGGTACAAGTTGAAACACAGGAAGTTCCACCTCCATGTGAGGAAGAACTTCTTTACTGTGAGGGTGACAGAGCCCTGGAACAGGCTGCCCAGAGAGGTTGCAGTCGAGCAGCTGGGATGCTGGCCACAACCTCCCGGTCACCAAGCCCTGCTCAACCACATCTCGGCCAGTCACAACTTAGCAGACAGGAATAATGAGCACATCACAGCTCCAGGCATTCTTGAGAGCTGTTTTTCTCTAGCTTCAGGGATATGAAAAATGCTGTATGAGTCTCAAATTACTACTATTGTCGTCTCAGCTCTTTTCATCAGAATGTCTTAGCCTACAGGAAAAGGGCTTTCCTCTTCATTTATATAAAATTACCTCTGATAAATCTCCATTTCTTGCGTGAATTTTGGCCATGCTTTCAAGCCATGTCCTACGTAATTCAGGTGTGCTGGCATAAGAATTTGCTAAGCTGTACTGCAGGTCCACAAGCATCTCAGGGTCTTTCTCATGCTCCTTCATTTGAGCCGTGGCCATCAAAACTGTCCTGATGCGCTTGGTCAAGTCCTTTACCTCTGCTGGGAAATTAACGTTCTTTGGGAAAGAGAAGCAATACATCACTAAAAGCGTCCAAAGAACCACACGCAGCGCCCCTGAACACATTTGCACTCTGCTTATGCAAGACCTCCCTCCCCTCCTCCTAATCCAGTCAGTTTAGGAGCAGAGTCACAGTTCAAAAGCATGTGAAGGTTTTACACAGCTCCTCGAGATTTGTTCACGGAAGCACCGTAGCACTTATTAAGAGATTGCAGGCAGGCAGCAATGCCCCTGCACGGAGGAGCTCTGCCAAGGGCAGCAAACTGAAGCATTTCATCCTTGCTTGCTTACTGGCTCTGGCTGCATCCTCGCACTACTACTGGGGATGAAAAGCTCTGTGTGCCACAAACAGGCTCCTGGCCTTCTCACACTGCACGAGATTAAGACACTGCCCTCATACCACCCAGATCAACTTTCCTCAATATATTTAACTCATCTCTGCAGTTCTTCTTTTGTTTGAGATGGACAATAATAGTATAGTTATTTTCATACATACATATATATATATATATATATTTTCATTTGTTCCTCTTGATTAAAACCAAAAATATCCTGAAAAACTAAAGTGAAATGAAATGCTTCCTCCTCTGTGTGAGGCAGAGATGAAAATCAGAGTGACTACGTGGCTGGGAAATAAAAGCTGGACTTTAGAAACAAATACAGTTGTACACGTCTTATGTGATCGCGCGCCAAATTACTTATACTAATTATCTACCAATTTGCTTACACTAATTTTAGGATTGGTCTCCACTGAGGTACTCCAAGTCACCATCAAAGGAAACCAATTCCAAAGTATAAAATTCAAAATGCCTATTGACAAATATTTGGCCAAAGTTTGGAAAAATGAAAAAATTGAGTCCTCTAACACCTTCAACGTGAATAGCTGATATAAAAGTAATAACTAACCTAAGAGCTAACTGCTTTTTGGAAGGGGAGGGAAGCCAAAGGGGAGGTAAGTTAAGAAACCCAACCATTGTAAATGTTTTGGTTACACATTTACTGAACAGACTGAAGGGACAGTTTGCAAACTAGGTGTTGTTTGTCAACTGCTATAGTGCTCCATTAATCAGAACGCCTGCTGTCGTCCCTGATCAGGCAAATGAGACATTTTCTAGAGAGCAAAATAAACAGTGAATAACAAATAACCTATTTTTCATATAAAATCCTCTCACACAAAATTATTAAGCTTTGGGGAGTCATTTCCGATTGCCTGAGAAAAGCACACTATGAATGCGTAAGCATAGTCTAAACGTCAGCAATGTTATTCACAGAAATACTTGCTCCTCTGAAATTGTTGACCTTTTGAAAGCGGTAGCGACTGACAAAAAATGTTTCTTACTTTCATCTGCTTGTCTCCATTAGCAAAATTATTTATAATTGCAAGTGAATGTTGAAAGCGAGACCCGCCAATCCCTGCATCTGCTATCAGCTGGCTCACTGCTTTGATGAGCTGCACATGTAGAAGGGAAAAATAAAGAGCAAGAATGAGATGCAGTTAAAGAAAAACTGAAGTTTACTTATAGTTTTTAATACATGTCTTAGTGTAAACTGATGAGTCCAGATAGCCAAGCCGCAGTTTGAACATATTTTAAATTGTATTTTACTTTGTATATTAAGATGGTATATACAAATGCAAGGATTATAAATAATCTTTCCAATGTTTGTAGATGCAACCATATTTTGCAAGGTAAGGAGGAAGGGCATTAATACTGCACTTTACCATACTATGAGATTCTGTTCAGTTGCTACTTCAGCTATGCTGTTAATGCTGTGAGCAACCTACAGGATGCAGGAATAGCCAACTATATGATTTGTTTGGCTATGTGGCCACGTTTACAGCTGCTGTGTCTCCCTAGAGCACAGCTGAGCAGCTCCAGAAAGTGGAGAATCCAGCCCAATGTCCCCAGACTCAGCAGATATGTTCAACTGCTGCACACAACTGGATCTGTTTTGCTACGGTACATGTAATAACAATAATAATAATAAAATCAATCCATATAACTAAATACTGATAAGTTTACACTTCACTTACCTGTAGATGGGATCTGACTATTGATTTCTGCTTATTGAATTCAAAGTTCTTCCTCATGAAAAAATAAAGAAGAGCAGATGCCTCTGTCTGAGTTGAACGTGACCTATGGTTACAACACTTCAGGATTTCATAGCAGAGTGAACCGCAGAGATCTGCTTGTCCTTGGAAGAATGCTGATGGGAACTATTGAAAAAAAAAAGAAAAAAAAAAAAGCATAAGTATGTTTAATACTACTCTTAGGCCTCTACATTTATTCTCAGTTCATTCCGTTTTTTCTGTCTAGCTTTCCTACAGGGCTGTGAAGGGAGAAATCAGTGGTAGAAGTACACAACAAATGTAAAGGACAATCCTGGACATTTACTACCTTCTCCATCCCCACACATCTTCTGAATGTCCCACTTTCCATCAACAATAAATCAGAAGATCTCTGTTAGTCATAAGCTCCCTTCACACAGTGAAGGAAAAGGCTGAGAACTCTCTGCAAATATCTGATTCTCCTCCAGTTGCATTTGCTTAAATCAACAGGTCAAACTAAGAGAATGAAACAGTAGTTACCTTGCCTACAAAAAGCCGTAGGGCAGCAAAGACATGCTTGAGAGCTGCTGCAGACTGGTTGATTTGCAAGAAGAGCATGTATGTGTCAAAGACTTTTTTCATCAATGCATTCTGGCAATCTGATTGCTGGAGCTGCCTCTGAAAAGTTTAGACACAAAACAGGACAGTCATGTTATCAAAGAGAATAAACAGAAAAAGGATCTCCTAGATTTTGCATCTTGTCAGAATGTTCCTAGGAAATGTTGTTTTAAAATGTCTTTCCCAAAATCTCTACAGATGAGCGAGTCCTGGCATGTTGCAGACTCTCTGTGGATTGCGGTCTTTTAAGGACACTTTTCCATCTCTCTTTGCACCTTCCCTCCAGCACCTATCTTACATGGTACCCTTTTAAGCAGATATTGAAATAACAAAACATACCTGGTGATTCAGAGTGTAAAGACATAACAGGTCGAGGATTGTGAGGGACACTTCCGTAGCAGTATTTGCCTCTGTGTCTACATACTGCACAATGTCCGTTTCATTGGAGCTGCCTGCAGCAGATACACCAAGGAAACAGACAATCTTCTAAGTACAGCTAAAGATGACATAACTATGCAACCTGGTAAGCGAGTGTCTGTGCGACAGACATAGGGGCCTAGATGAACGCTTAATTGAAAGGGTATTGTGAAAAAACAAAACAAAACAAAAAACACTCATGGAAAGGAAAAAGGGAGAGGAGTTCACTCATTTTCTTGGTTGCACCAATCATAATTTGAGTATATTCTGTCTTTGTTTCTGGTTGTCCTCAAAGGAGGAGAGCAGCCTTGGGTTGAGTATATGAGTTTTATCCCACCATCTCAGCCTCTTTTCCAATTTTCCACATTTAACAGATATTGCTACATTCCATTAGCCATAATACAAGTGCTTTGTCTTATTTAGGATGATATCTCTAGAAAATTAACCCCTCTTCCAGGCCTGGTGAGGGCCACAGTGCATATGAGTTGGACTGTACTTGTAGAAGGTGTTGTGGGAGCATTAGCCTTGGGGTATAACCCTTTATCAGAAGGCAAAGACAGAAGCACACAGAGCAACTCCAGAGAACACAAGGACTAAACTTTGGGGCATCCATTCTTAGATTCAAAAGAAGCTTCTATATTTTAGCAACTTGCAGTTGCTAACTTTGCAAATTGCTTTTATTACTAGGACTAATAATTACAACATTTCAGCAGGTTTATATCTGATTATACTGCACAGCATGCATCCACATATTAAAGACATGCCAGCAGTCAGGGACAGGAGGAAATAACTTGTCATTATTAAGTTAAATGTGTCAGACTTTAAAACTGATTTTGCTTTGAAATGAATTTATACTGACTTTTAAAGCTCCTGACAGGAACATTTTGTTTTCTGACAGGAAACAAAAGTCAGCAGCTCTACGTTTCGGAATTTCTCTTCAGGATTTCACTGATATTCATGAAAACCCATTTATCTGTACAGAACATGATCCTAAACCCACAGGTATGATCCTAAATCACAGGTATGAGAGGCAACTCATACATCTCTTGTACTTACTTGCAGTGCTGCTGTCAATCATCTGCAAGAGTTTGGGGTTAGAAAGTGCATTTTTGCCACGGATTATTGGTAATGTTTGAGATCTGTGATGTTTGTGGCCATCATGACTAGAAGCAGAATGCATCCTGCAATGGAAAGGCACCGTTAAGGACAGGAAAACAAAAAGCATCATGCCTCAAAAGACTTTCCCTTGTCACTAAAAATTTTCTGCAGTATCTCTCAGAGGCTAAATAAAACAAATGCATGCAAAACTTTTCAGAGCAACGTAGATGAAGAATGAAGCCAGTGAGGTGGACAAAACTTAAACAGATGTGCCGCGACGTATTGAGATCGCAGAAGACTGAACACTCAGCACTGAAAAAAGGCATCAGCTTGAACAGCTGACTGATGTTTGGACAACAGCCCTTGGGGGAAGTGGAAATTGAGATTATTTCTGTTAATTCAGAAAGTATGAGAAATGTAAACTGTTCATTAAAGAAGTAATAAAGCTATTAAGTGCCAGGAAGGATCTAAAATAACAGCAGGACTGCCAGTGCAAGTAAATATATGCTTTTTTGCATGTGCATCTGTGCATATATCTAGACTTGCTTTTATACTGACAGTACCGCTATAAACAATACAAAACATGTCATTTATCATTAGAAGCTTAGAACTAAAATATGAAATGTTTATCCTAAGCTTTGAAAGGAGCTGGAATCTCAAAATACTATACAATTTAGGAAGATCTAGTAGCATCTCCAAAATTCAGATAATTAATACACTTATATTTTTGAATCAATGACTCTTATAAATTTGAGTAATTTGAAACTGTTCTATGGACAGAAATGTTTCCTGCCCCCAACCAAAGCCTCTTTTATTTGTTAGCTATTTTTAGAAAAAATAATTTAGAAAATTGGCATTTCAGATTTTAAAAAAATTCCGAAGTCAAGTACAAAATTGCAGGCCAAGCTTTTGCAAATCATGCAGTAAAATGTGTCCTGTAATGCAGTAAAATGTGATCCTGCAATGTGTCAAAGGGGAAGGACATGTGTGGACATCCAGGCAAAACAGTGGATTGAGACATTTAGAAACTTAATCCTGAGATTTTTTTATTATTATTATTTTTGAAAGTCTGGTTCCATAATGCTGCACTGATATTCAGCAAATTCAAACACATAAATGTAAGGGCAAGTCAGAGATTACCACAAGCAACATTTCATCACTCAACTTGCTAAAAAAATGTTCTGTATTACAACTGGCAAAAAAAAAAAAAAAAAGTCTATTTGGACAACAAATGAGGATGATCTGTGATGATGCAAGGTGTAAAGGTCCCAGACACAGCTAGAGTCTGATCTTATTTTCTGGATTGTCACTACGTTGCTTCATTTGCAAACATGCAGCAAAATGACGATGTCCAGAAAGCAGCTCTCCCACCCAGTTGGGAGAGAAATAAATGCTGCTGCTTGAAGACTGCACAGCAGGGGCAGAAAGAACGAGGTATGGCAAGGAAAGCATCTCTTCTTGCTTTACACACCCTCCTCTATATAAATTGCTCTGTCCCAAGATCCATACTTATAATGGCGCATACATTGGCACATAAATGAAAAATGTCAAGAATCCGATACGTGAGGAATAGGGACTTTTTCCATTCACTCAATTACAATCACCAACTACACAAAGTGGAAGGGCCACTTCCTTTCCAGTTTTACTTTCCTTTGCATTGTTTTGCATTAGTGACCAAGAAAGAAACTGCACTTTTCCACTCAAAGGGTAACAAAGGCCATTAAACACCTTCCGCACCCGCAGTTCACTTCCATGGCATGGATTAGAATGATTAAATCTTACAATGACTGGACTAGCAAGAAGGGAGGAAAAAGGCCAAGAGAAAGCGATTCTCTATCTGGCAACGTGGACATACGAGTACAGAACTAGGCTACTACAGCAGTCCAGAAACACGAAGATGCATGTCAAGACCACCTGCTCTTAAATTGGATTTTGTATTGCTATACACCTCCTCCTTCCCCACCTTGGGATACTGGAGAGGAAACCAACTCCCTCGATACTGTAACTGCATCCATACAAATTTCCCCTTAAAATAGTAAGATTCCACAAAAAGATAATTGTGCAGAGTCAGGAATTCATTCAAACTCGGGAAAACTGTGGGTTATTCTTCAGACAGAGATCCTGCCTGAATAACATTCCTTCCTGAAAAAAAAATCCTGCCATACTCTACTGAGAGGAACTAACAATTCTTCTGAACATGACATTTTGAGCAGTTGCTTAGATCATAAGTGAGGTTACAAGGACTCAGTTCTTTTAAGGCTCATGCTTTTTGGGGCGCTGAGGTGTTACATATTGTGTCAGTTCCTTGACAATCACCAGTGCTGATGGGGTGAGCTGAAAGCTGCACAAAGCCCACGATTACAGGGGCACCAGGAGTGCAACACGGCATTACCATTGCGAGAGCAGCCCGGACGCCTGCCCAGAGGAGTTCGAACCTTTGAGGGTGCCGTTATTCTGAGTGGCCTGAACAAATTTAAATGCAGCAGCAATTTTCCTGTTAAGAGAAAATAACTGTTAATCTCTTACGGAACATGACATTGATTTCAGTGTGTCTCCAAAGAATAATAAAGGCTTGACTAAGCCTGTCATAGAGCGTAAATTGGTTCATGAGGTGACCTTTTATCTTCTTACAATATGACATACAGGCAAGCTCACAGTTGTAGCATAAAATTAAAAATGAAACATCATCTGAGATGTGTGCATTTCATATTACACAGCTGGAAAATGATCTCATGGTGGTGGGTAGAGACAACACTTTTTGATCATCGTGGAACACTTATCTGTGCATATTAAAATTATAATTTTTTTTTTTTTTTTTTACCTTTACATGAGTGAAAAAGCAATCAGATTCATTCATTTGGCATTTGCACATAAATATATCTGAGAATATATATGTGGGGTTATAAATGTGATAGTGGTTACCATCACAAGCAATTCACCATTTACACCATGCATGCACTCGGATGTCCAGAATATTCTGGTAACTTTGTCTATGTAAAAGAAGAAAGGTCGGCTTCAGAGTGCCTGACTGATACTTCCAGGAGAAAATGCATACACCAATAACTTCATATAAGCATAATGTCATGCACTAATATTTAAATGCTGTAACATGCAGTCTATAATTAAAATGATTACCTTACAATATTGCGCTTTCCAAGATATCTGAAATTTTGCAGACAAACCCTGAAAGATAAAACAGCATGTTTTCTGATTAACAATGACTTCTGAATTATGACTTCCTAAACGCTGACTCTTACTGCTCTTGAGAAGCAATTTTGATAATTGCAAACACAAAAGGGTGCAGCAGTTACCAGACTAGAGACACACCTGGTGCAGCTAGCACTTTCCATACCCTTGTTCTTTCTCCACTGTTGAGGATTCCTCCTTGGTGAGGAAGTGAAATTATAGATGTGGCTGCAAACTTCACCAGTGGGAGTTAAATAAGCAATCCACATTTCACTTCTGAGACAGGGAAGAATTTCAGAAAACAGCCACCTCCCTGGGTTCTGCACACATGCATGGGCTGAAATGATTAGACCAACTTGGAGAGGGAAAAGCTGTTCATGCTATGTTACACGGTCTTTTCATCCACAAGGGATCAACGATTTTGGAGAGCTAAATACTATTCTTGAGGGAAGAAAAGAATCTCAACCTCAACTGGAGACACTACTTTGAAATTCTCCTCCTCAAGGAAAGCCCAAAGCATTAAGCTCCCTCCTTCATGGAAATTATTTGCAATAGTGACTTTAGAACATTGTAATTTAACAATAAAAAATAAAATCATCTAACCACAAAGGGAACTTACTCTAAAATGCTGAAAAAGTCTGTTATTTCTGAGAATGGAGCTCTCAACCAGTAGGAAATCAGTGCATCTGGAAGGAGATTTTAAATAACATTAAGTATCTGTTACAGAGAATTAAATGGGGCCCAAAGTCTGCAGAACACACTCATAATTCTGTGTATTTTAACAAGCTTCAACAATATTTCAAAACAATCCAAATAAATTTGTGCTTGTTTGCTTACCTTCTGAAATGGTTTTCATAATGTGAAGGAAACACATTAGAAGGCTTCTAGTTTCAGCTTGATCCAACTTGTCAAAGCGAAGGGTAGAGCCAATCAAAGACAACGGTCTCGTGATCTGTCCAATTCAAAGGGTCACACTGAGTACAGTGATACATTTCCAACTCTAGCAATCACTTTCGACTTTTGCACATGTACCTTTTCACACGTGTCAGTTCTCTCACTGTTTTTTTCAGTGGTACTTGGGTTAGAGTCAAGGCTCGCTAAGGAAGCTCTGGAGTCAGCATGGTTTGCTGCAGAGATAGCTATTGATGAAAAGGCTGTAAATGAAAGTCACAGCAAACATGCTAAAACAAAACATTTATGGAGACAAAAACCAAAAGGGAAAATGGAAAAATTAAAGTGTGCTGCATGCTAGACTGACACCGATGCTTTGAACTTTCAATAGCAAAGGCATTGATGGGTATGTTTAGCACAGAAAACATGTAAAAGTTGAAGTAAAATGATCTAATTTGCTGTTATTCATGACATCAAAATGTCTGTTTGCATTCCATAAGGCCTAACACCCAAAGCCACCAAAATCAGTGGAAAGATTTCCATGGACTTCCCCGAATTTTGAAACAGGCTGTGGTTGATTTGGACAAAGCTAGCTGTGTTTCTACCTTTTCTCTTAAGCCCAGAAAAACTAAGCATACTTGCCTCCAAGAGATTTGAGGAGTTTTCAGGAGAAGCTTTGGAACTGCTTTTACACTGTGCAGAGATTGCAAGAATGAACTTGTGCATGGGAATGTATGAGAGCCTGAATATGGCATCACTCCAAGGCAGGGAAGTGAGTGAAGCAGTGGAAAAAGAGATGCTTCACAAGAGAAATAAAAACAATACAAAAAAAGAACATCCTGAGGGAAGAGAAACATTGTATGCCATGTTTCCCTGCATATGTGAAAAATGGGTGAATGATATCTTTCATGAAGACTAAGCAGAAAGCACAATGAATTGAGATACACAGAAATCCACTTGTGTGCATGATCAGTCTTTCATTTTTACCTGCTATGGAGTTCAGAACGTCTTTGGAGAAGGAAGTATCCACTGAGTTGGCATGTTTCATCACTGTCTGGCTCTGAAACCCTCCAGCTGTGCTCAAATCATCCCTAGATCCCTGAATTTTGAAGTAAACCAAAGAACTAATTCAGTGATATGATATTACTCAAGTTTTATAATTACATCACACCCAATAGATACTGAACTTGAAAACCCACTTTCAGCTCTTGAGGCATGACAGTCTTAGAAGATCAAGGCTTACTATAAACATATTGAAAAGTTATCTGTAAAGTGAAACCATTCCACAGACAGAGTTTAGAATGACAGATCAAGTCTAACTGTGTTTGCTTCCTAAACATTTGCATAGCTTAGGAAAGGAGCATTAAATGCTGTCAGCAACTATCAGATGAAACAGGCTGACTTGCTGGAGGAACTAAAGGACACAGAGTCCCTGCAGAAATCTGTTCCTAGCTTTGAGAGCCAAGCTAGGATTACAATACACCTAATTTTTTAAGGAATAAGTCCACTTGATTCCCTCCTGACCAAGCTTCTTAGACCTTGGCCTAACCTTTTCACTGTTCTGCACAATCATGTTAAATTACCTGGTTGGAAGTATTGATATTGAAAAGGAACATGTCCTTCATGTAGATCCTTGGCATGTTGTCCAAAAGCATCCCATAGAGGGGCATGTACAGGTTTGCTATTTGTGCCTGTTTTGCCTAAAAATAAAAGAAATAAACAAATCTGAAAAAACTAATTCACACATCCTGAGACTTGAGGAAATTTCATGTACGTACAGTACTACATGGAAACGGTGAAGAAAAAAAACAAGTTTCCTTACCGGCTCTGCATATCGATCATCAAATGAATGTTTTGCCATTAAATGTTTAAGCACAGCCAAAGCTAAGTGCCTAATATCCTGGTCTTCTTGCAAGGCAAAACCGACCTCCCGCAGCAGGACTCCAATTAAGAAATGTTTACGGCAAAATTCATTGGTCAAAGTGTACTCGGGAATATCTTTGAAGAGAACAGAGAAGACTGGCTATATTAATATGCAAATTGCCCATAACAATCCTTGCTCATAGTCCAAATTTTCAGTAACTTCTATTACTTTAAAGCTCAGACAAATGCTGATTTCCTGACTTGACTGCCCCATCTGAATCTCTCACACTTGTGAGAACAAATTTATCTAATATCTTGCAAAAGCTGCAAAATCTTGCAACTTTTATAATTTAAAAATGAAATACGGTTTATATGCATATTACAATATGAGAAATTTAAGTGTTCCACACACAATAAGACACTGTTCACTCCTTTAAGGAACAGGGTCCAAATTATTATTCCCAAATTCTGGCTTGAAGAGTTCTGAAACACAGAGATCCAGACAAATTCTCCTTTTACAAAAGGTGTGTCAGTTTGCCACAATTCAAGGTCAATAGTGGAAGAGCCTGCTTAAGCTCTTGATGAACAATTCTACTTACTCCTTATGCAGTCACTTTGTTCATACCTGATGTTCGATACTCCTGTCCCGCTTCTGATGGCGTCACGGGGTCTTCAATTTGTCATAAATACAAAATAGTTATAGGCAAATATACATTTCCTCATTTCCTATACCCTTCCAAATACAAATTTCCTTTTCTTCATCAAATACTGCTGGAAACAAACTTCTCCCAAGCAATGGCAGAGTGTTATGAGCTTGGTGGTGCTCTGCAGCTGACAGAAGCACAGCTCTCGCCTGTGCAGGCTGTGCCATGCAAGCTGACATTCCCCTACTGTCCCCAGCCTGCATTCCAACTGCTAGAAAACAAACCCTTAACCCATGTTCTGCACTTCTCCAAAGT
Source organism: Tinamus guttatus (assembly GCF_059628265.1). NCBI lineage: Eukaryota > Metazoa > Chordata > Aves > Tinamiformes > Tinamidae > Tinamus > Tinamus guttatus. The sequence continues at coordinate 1,310,609 of NW_028288845.1, forward strand.
CTGCTGCTCGAGGAACTCACATTTCCTACACCAGATCTCACCCAAATTTAACTCATTCATTCCAAAGGAGTTACCTCCCACATCCTCACTATACTGACATGGGTTTAAGTATCACATGTGAAAAGCCATTTGGGGCCTTCATATCTAGTGGGCAGATGATGTTTCCCCAGGTTAGTTGTTCTCTTCTCTTTGACTTGGTAGTTAATTCTACCTCACAGAAATTGTTTGAGGTACGGGACGATCATTACCTGGGATGTTTGCAGACCGTATGGGCAGGCACAGAGGGATAAAGTGCTCGTGGTGACAAACTTCTTGGAGAAAGTCAAACTTGAACTGATGCAAAATCTGAAAAATCACAGCAATGGCAGTTTACATCAGAACTGCGAAAACGGTAAGACAGGCTTGTAGGAACATCTACCTCAAAATCCACACTCACATCCCACAGCAAAACCTTTGAGCCTATTATTACCAGTACAACAGAATATCAGTCCAAGGCAAACACATGCCCTAGCAAAGATTGCAAGCTGGCTGTGGTTTTAAATGTTTGTAAATCTTGGCTAACTTGGACCATTCTGCTCCCACAGTCAGGCTAGAATATCTGGAACGCACAGGAACATACACTTTTTAAAAATCTATTGAGTACAGGATGATGGGGAATTTTCCCCAGAAATAACACTGCAGTACCTCATTAAAATACAGTTAGATATGGAATGCAGGGTCTGCTGACAAGCAAATGAAGCACCTGGAATATTCTTTCCAAGAGAAACTGTGGCATTTCCAGGGAACATAAACATTGACCTGAACAGTAATGAAGCGTTTCAAATTTGGGATATTTCTCAAAACTCCATGTGGATAATCTGACTTTCAGACTGATGTTTAAACGTTGAAACATGGCGTGTTGTGAATGAAACTTCTATGGAACAGAAATTACAATTTTTCTTTCATGATTTAAATCCAGACTGCGATACTACGCTGATAAGTCACAATCTACTTATTCAAGCAATGACAAATGCTTTTAGATTTTATGAAGGTCAGGTTGTAGCAAAGTTTTCGATATATTAAAAAATCACTTAAAGAAGCAAAGTACACAAAGAAACAAGGACACCCTGCAGCAAACTTGACTGACTTTTGTTTACGTATCTGAGCATGAAAACAATCCCAGATACGGGCCTTTCCTTGAGATCAGAGGTCTCAGATGTGCTGTTTTTAAGCACTTAAAAGGCTGTTTCATTGTCACTGTCTCAACCCCACAACGATTCTGCTTTCAAGTATCCTGGGGAATTGCTCCAAGCAGCAGCTATGTGGGAGGCAACACATATGTACTTACTGCAAAGAAGGTGCTAAACTCTGCTCTGCACACTGAGTAATCACAGATTGTTTTACTGGTCGTTAATTGACTTTTAAAATTAAATATCTGCCTTTGTGGTTGCATCCATTTAACAAAGTCTGAAATATGTGGAACCTGTTTTCAGATTGTCTAATGTTATTTGCAGAATTATAGACTTCAGGTTATGACATTAATTATGACATTCGTGCTGAAAGGCTCCTTACTAAATCCATTCCAGAAAGTACAGAAGAAGGCAGATCTGAGTGGAGCATGATGCATGGCTTCAGTAAAAAGTGATAATCTCAGGTGATAACCTCATTCATTACCTACAAACATCAGATCCGCACTGAAGAAAATAAATAACAAAAGTTTTGTAGGCCTATTTGGGAAAGATGAGTCATCAGAAACGCATACCTTGAGCATGTTCTGTTTCCTATTATCTTATACTCCTGTATAATAGTTCAGAAACTCAGCTATGCAGGAGAAAAACCTTGCCACTCATCTGATGGACAGAGCAAAGGAATCAAGCTGAATAATTTGGGAACCTCCTGCTGTTTGAAATTTATTGGCCACTACAGAAGAAACTATATTCAGCACAAAAGAAAATTAGCCTGCAGGATTTTTTTTTCCCTAGTGGTAATTATAAGATAATTTGGACCAGGTTTGCTCCTTGCATTATCAATGAGGTAAGAGAATAGCATCTCAGTTGCTTTGAATTAATGGTAAGTTCTCACTTAACCTTATGCAGCAGTCCATGAGGGCTCATATGCTCTTGCTTTAAGCCTCCAAAATAAAATGATTACCAGCTGTTGGTTAACTTACAGCTCAAACCACCTAGTGTGGTTTGATTCAACCATAATACATTTTTTTCTACCAACGCAAGTTCTGAGCATGGTGAAACTGTGGAATAGATCATGAAGAGTTTCAACCTAGAGGGGCAGGAGGAAGAAAAAGAGCAAAACAAAAACCACAATACCTTGCTATCTCCTGTTCCAAACATGTTTACATAATTGTTGACCATCTTGAATATAAATCCGCGATCCATAAATGTGAAGCAGCGCTAAGAAAGGAGGAAAGAATTATCATTTTATAGTCGAAAAACCAGTGCATGGTCTGACTTATCTGGTTGTTTGCCTTGCCTCATCTAAAATTTGCATCACTTGGGGCAAGGCAATATAGCAAGGAAAAAAAAAAAAAAGAAAAAAAAAGAAGAAGAACTAGTGAATTTGCCCTCCCCCATGCTATTTTTTAAGTAGTAATTGAGCAAACTTCTCATTTTCATTGTATCTACAGCCCAAAATAATTACCACAGGCTACGGTGCACTAGAAGGAAACTTACCTAATGAAATCATCATTTACATAGTGCAACACTCAATAACTAGAGATGCAGATGGGAGCTGACCTGAACATCTCCTTCAGTCACAGAGCAAGGATTCTTGGGGAATCCAGCCAGCCAGAATACTTGCTGTCTGCAGACCACATTACCTCTCTGGGAGCACGTACTCAAGCCTCTGCATTACGTTATGATGAGAACAGTGCTCTTGCTGACTGATGAAGCTGAATGTCTAGAAGTCGTAAAGGTTTGAGGGCTTTGGTACTACAGCTACTAACATTTTTTCCTTGTAGAGTCAGACAAGGAGACAGGAAATGTAACCTTGGATTCCCTACTTCTTTGGTTGCTCTTGAATTCTGCAAGATCAGCAACCCCCCTACATGCTTTGTTACACAGCATCCAAATGAGGCTGCTGCAAACTCCAATCTGGAGAAAGTCAGATCATTTCTAGCCTGGGTAATTCTTTCTGGCAGGTGAGATTTGAAAAAGTAAAATGGAACCACCTGCCTTACCATGTAGCAGAGCATAACCAGCTGCCCTTCTTACATGAGTAACACATAAAAAAAAAAAAAAAAAAGCATGCAAAACTGCAACATCATCACAGCTGCAACACCGCACAGTCCCTGACCAGGTTCCTGCACTTTTGCTCCTGCCTCAAAACAGCACCATCTTCCATCTCGATATCACACCATGCAAAGATACAGCTTAACGCCAATGCATCAGCAACAGCTTCCATATTAAACTGTCACCAGAGACCAATGCAGTGTTTTACAGGAGAATAAGGACACAGGAACATTTTATTGCTGATATATAGCTCAGCAATAAATGCAGTGCTTCAGCCTGATGCAGAAAGCTTTGAGCCTGCGTTTCACTGCATACAATATATAACATTCTGTACCTTATTGGCAGTTCTGTCCTTTGTTTCTTGCCCCCCAAAAATTTATTTCTAGGTAAGTGGCTGGCCACCCCACCTACTGAATGGCAGTTTTCCTTCCCATGTCCCACAGCTTATTCAATGTTGGGAAAGTCAACATGACTGAGAAATAGTAGGACAAGAGAAAAAAAATGCAACTACTGCTAGTGACTTCTCTAAAGCCTGTGTGCATTTTCTTATATTTGATAAATGAGAGGGTCTTACAGAGTTAAAAGGGTAGCTCACAGTCTTTCAGACAATATTTGCAATTTTTATACTGGTATCTTAAAGATTCCTACTCCCTTTGTTATTAGGAAATATTAATCCATCCATGAACACTCATTCATAGCTACAGTGGTTAAATAAAATATACTAGCTTAATTGCACTCACAGTTCAATTCCTTACTAAATTTTTTTAATAATAATTGAATGTAATGTAAGAATTAGTAGAATTTGCAAAACAGGCTTCTTTAAAGTGAGATATATAAAGCAGGTACATCTAAAGCTTTTGCATTCTCAAAGATCCAAGGGCATAGAAAAACTGAACTACAGGTCAATAATAAACTCGGAATTTCTTTGTTCATGCAGAATAGTTTTTATTCCCTTCAACTAGAGTGGAATATCTTCAACTTTGCATTAAGTATGGGAAAATAAGTGCATATTGCTGTAAAGGAAGAACATCTCACCTTGAGGAACCTGGCAGTGCTGTGGTTTGCATTTCTGGTTTCTTCAAGAGCATCTCTGTACTTCCAGACAACATGATCTGCCAAGACCATCACAAGTGTATCCAGCTCAGTTTGAAACGATTCTGGAAACCTCTGAGTTCGAGAAACCTAAGCAGAGAACACATCATCACTTAGGAGTGTATAATGTTGCATATTAAACCTGAAAATACATTCATGTCAAGAGTAATGACACAACAACACAGGTTATTTAATGTGACAGATAAAAATATGTCTAGATTTTCATGGTCACATTCTGAGTATAAACACCAAATGTAAGTCTTGTACATAAGAAACTGGGAAATGTAATTCTCAGATTGAAGCACAAGTATAGGAAAGGCAGCTTTGAAATCCAGAGAGAAGACAAGTCAAATTAGAAAATAGGAGAGAGAAAAAACTAACAAAAATAAACACAGAATACACACACAAAACACTGACCTCCAGCTATGCCAGGTTTGCCCAGAACAGTCTCTAGATCATTCATTTAGTACCTTACATACCCATCTGCTGCTTATCCAGCCAACATTAGAGACTTTCCATTTCTCTCTAACCCATCCATAACAAAGATGATACGAATGAACTTTAACTGAAAAACTTTGTTAAAAACCTACCTTTGTTTTATTTGTATCGACCAAGTGCTGTGCCATTGATTTTAAAATAACTGCAAAGAAGAACCAGGAATGCTGTTCAAAGGAAGAAAACAAAAAGGTTAGGAAAAACAGTTGCTTGATAGATATTTACAACCCAAATTCCACTCTGCTGAGATGGTCTGCATTTCTGCATAATGCATGAGTAGATGCTACATGGCAAATAAATTAAGAGCATAAGCGCAGTGTATTTGAATAACTTGAATTTGGATCCTGTCTTTCAGAGAGCTGAAGCCAGCTGGAGGGTTACGAGAATCAGAGGCCTTCACTGATCAGGCACTTGGCACTTGTGGTTCTTTGGGTTTTAAGGAACAAGGAGTTCAAACATGATTACAATTCTTTCACTCCTAGCAAAGCCTGTCTTCATTCTGTGTTTGTTGATAACTCTGGCAGAAATGCACCATGAGGAGAACAGAAGTGGAGAACAAATTGCTCTATTAATTCCAGAGTGATAATTTGGCCCAGAGTAAGACAGCACTTCCTCAAATACTATTTGTAACAGTGAATGGGAGGCATATAGATTGATTCCTTAAGGAGATATTGGATACAAAAATACACTCATACACTGCAAAACCACCACCACAAGTAGTTTCTAATGGTCCAGGTTTCTGGCAGGTTTGCTTTGCTACTTTTTTTCTTTCCCCTCCCATCCCACCCCACAAGTATTTCTGCCACTCTGGTGGCCTAGCATGGAAAACTGAAACTGTGTGGCTCTAAGCTGAGCCCGTCTTTGCACTGGGAACTTCTAAGCTGGGCTAGCAAGCCCCTACACCACATTCTGGAGCCTCAGTGATGGGGATCGCATGTGGATGACATATAGCTGGTCTGATGTGAGGAAATGCATGTTGGTCAACACACTAAGTGTATCACAGAGCCTCAGTCATTCTCATTTTTCTCACTGCCAATCCTAGGCAGCAGCTGCAATCAGATACAATTGTCCCCCTTACCTGTGAATATTCTCCCTACAACAACTTCTAAAATAAAAACTTAAACCAGGTATCCTAAAAGTAATTTCTTGCATCATATTACATAAGAATTAGGTTTCTCACATAAGCTGAGCACTAACAGAAAGAAGGAATGGTATTATGCAAATCAAGGTATTCTGAAAAATGTTGTGTTCAGAGGCTGTAGCAAATCTGAAAAAGTTATTGAATTGACATGGGATTCAATATGTGCAAAGCTCATACAGCAAAGGGGGGGGAGAGAAAGAGGTAGCACAAGCGAGGCTCAGGCAGAAACTAGAATTAATGGTAGAGATGTGCTAACTCAAAGCATCCGTTACCTTTAAGACCTGTTTCACTGTCACTTGGTCATTTAGCTTCAGAAGACCAGTCATATTCTTGGTCAACTCTTCATGAACAGTCCTCTCTCCAAATGATTTGGTCTTGAACACATACTGAAGGAGGGGAAAAGATAGATTAAAATGTATATAAAAACATATACACAAAGTCCCAGTAGAAGATAAAATTGTTTATATGCCACTAAGAAAAAACACCAATTCTTGCTTGCCAAAATGACTTGAATGAGAAAATAAATAAATAATCACACAAAGTTTAATCCACCCAGCAGTAATGGCTACACTGCTTCCCTAAAAAAAATGATTTTTAAGCAGAACTTCCCACTGCTCTCAAGTTGATGTGAACGCAAAGGATTTTTTGCTTAAAATTATTGCTATGAAGCATTTTTTTCAAACAGAGTGTAATATCCTGGGCATAAACAACTGCCTTTCATCAAGGGAAAAAAAAAAAGAATAAGCAAGCAGAGGAAGGAAGGAGGGTTTTTCACCCACATAGTCAGGGCCACTTTTTTGCTTGCTCCTTTCCTCCAAGCGCAATAGCTAGTCAGAGCTGGTAGCAACTCTTTATCCTGAAAATTGAAGAGCACCCACTAGAACTGGAAGGCGGGAACTATATCCTCTTCTGGAAAATCAACTCCCTACAGAAAAGAATTCCCCTACCAAATTGCTCAGAAGTCATATACCTAAGAAAAGTTCATTCAACATTTTATTAAGCTAGTAATTTGCTGCAGGAATTCATTATTACTGAATAATAAGAGAATAGTATCACTTCAAAATTTTTATTAATATCCATCCTTGTTTAAAAGCTGAAGTTGTAAGCTATTCTCCATGCAGTTTGGCTCTTCGAAATCCAATTAACTAAGCCTAAACTTCCTATTAATACTGCATATGACTGATAGTTCTGAATTTACATATTCCCCAAACAGCATCTCTAAAGCAGGCACTGATGACTTCATTTCCTCGCAGAGGGATAGCAGAGACTAACAGGCTCTGGCCTTTGGCCACTGCTGGTAATGGAATAAGGGGCTAAACAGGTTTTTGTTGCAGCCTGATAATGGCCTCTTACTGCAAATGTATTTAGCTGCAAGAGGCATCTGCTGCAGTTTAAGGTACTGAGTAGAAGAGGTACTTAATACCCATAGAATTAACTACACTTAAACATTACCTAGAGCATTATTTTGCAGCCTGACTTTAATTCAGGATGTTTGAAACTAGAATTACTACAGTGCTGAAATGCAACACCTGTAAACACGCACTTTCTCAAGGCATGAACGTAAATCCATACCGTGGAGCATTCAACCAAAAGCCACCCACGCTGGAACTAAGAGTTCTCCCATTTAGCAACCTAACTCCAATTGCATTTTCATCATCCTGCCCATGGACATGCTGAAGTTTCAGAGTCTATGAGGAATGTATTGGCTTTCACATTGTTCTTAGAAGGTATTGAATCACATATACTAGTCATAATTCACAAATTAAATGAAAGCAACTTACTTCACACCAAATCAGCATACCATTACAGGTAGAAGTCCATACTGACATTTCTCATCCCAAACTTCTTTCTGTGACTACAGAGGAGCTGGCATTTCTGTTGTGACCTACATTAGCGCTATCATCACTGAACCAGAGCAGGCCAAGAGGCCAATGACAGCAACATTGCCTTTAGCCCTCCCTTTAGCTCTCCCAACAACCTACCACTTTCTATGCTGCCATTTGAAATAAAATAGTTTTAAAAAAAGACAAGAACAGCACTAAATAAGATTCACTTTTTCAGTAGTTTGTCACCACCACAGTATCAGCAGTTAAACCATCTATTTTCAGCTACTAAGACTGTTACCCTAACATACTATGGATTAGATGCTTGCTGGTCAATAGCATTATGCTTGCTAAGTTAGTGGATATTCAGTAAATACAGATACCAAGAAGATCATCTTTAGAGAGGTCACTCATTTGCTTTTCTCAGTACAACTAACTTGCCTGAAACAAAACTCTGAACACAAAATAAACCCATATGTATTCTACTGAAGAAAAAAAAATAAAAGCCTCTTTCAAAATGAAAACTGGGCGAGAAAAGCTGAGCAAATTGGGCATAGTTACAAACATGTTGGACCCAACAGACGAGAAAGCAATTTTTGTACTGTAGCATACACGGCAGGCACAGGAACTTGAAATTACAATCATTTCTGACTTCAGAAAACAATGAAAGTTTGGTTGAAAACAGCTTCCTAAAAAAACATGCAACAATTTTGTAACCCTGAGGTAAACCCAGAAGTGCTTCTTTCATAAAAATTACCTGTACCTGTACTTATATAATATAGCTGGCCAGATATTTTAAAGCAATAAAGCCCATCACACAAAGAGGAATTCTGCAAACTATCAAGATGCGTTAAATTGGTTGCTCACAGGTATGTGTCTAGCTGAAGCTTAATATTCTTTCACATATTTATTCTCCCCCCAAACCCTGCAAAGATTAAAAAATTCTCAGCCACGAGCCAGCCTTTCTCCTCCTGTGTGGAGAAAAGAATTGAGCCAGGCTGCAGCTGAGATGGAAGAGGACACACCATGGATGTCCCTGCTGTACAGCAGGTGCCTGGAGTCCAAAGGCACCTAAGCCTCATGAGATAGCCCCAAAATCTTGGGAAAGAGCAGGGAAATCCAACCAGCCTCTTGCAAGCCTCCCGTTAGTTTCCCAGCCACTCAGCCTTCCAGTCCAAATCCAGAGGAAGTTACAACACAAGTGTAGAGAGAAAGCTACAGGCAAATACAACTAAGAGAAGCCAGACAAAACACACATAAAACAGTATAAAAGCAAGTGGCTAATCATACCGTCACATAAGAATTGATGCAGTTGTCTAGTTGTTCTTCATGGCACTTAGCAACAATATTAGTAAGAACCCTGGAAGAGGAAAAAAAGAAAAGTTTGAACTGTTTTGTTTCACATGACAAAGTCCATCTGATACATCACATCATTCCATTAGCATAACCTGATTAAAAACAGCCTGTGAGGGGTATGATCCAAACGATGAATACCACACACAGAAACCAACTCCTGGGCAACACAGTCACTCCTGGGGCACTTCACGTGCATGGGCCATGGTGCTAGGCACATCTGTGTGTTTTAAAGCTGACAAATGCACCAGTCTAATGATTATACCTGTATTGATATTTATGTCATAGCAACAGAATACATCTGTCAACTAACCTTAACTGCCAGATCTTGGCAATTTTGCAAAGCTCTGATGTCTAGAGTGTAAACTGAACAAACCCACATGCTTCAGCTCCAACTCAAGCTCCCCTTCCTCCTGCACCGCCTGTTTACGCACAGTCTCAGATCAAGCCATAGCCCAAGCGCCCGTCTCCGTGCTGCAGGACAGAGCCTGCTGGGCAAGGGCAGCTCAGTGGCTTTTAAGCATCAAAAACAGTGAGCTGGATCTCAAATTCAAGGGCACTTGTTAACAGCAAAACCAAAATAACCAAATCAAACCCCCAAACCAAAATAACTAAAGTGTAATTCTAAACTTTAGAAGTTTAGGTAACATGATTTGAGTGTTTTCTGCTAATTCTTATTATTGGATTTAAAAGGTTCGTAATTCTCAAAGTTGGTATTTTTAACATATTTCATTTCTTGTTGTTAAGAGAACCACAACTTTTGGCAAAACACAAAAGCCTTGGCAAAACTGGTTATTTCCATTCTGATCCTTCAGCTTTTGCTCAGATTTGAAATTGATGCAAGTTCTGGCAAATATAAGAAAAATGAGGGCATGACTGGGCACTAAGACAAGTAAATAAACATGAGAGAATAAAAAAAGATGATGTTTTCCCCCCAGCGTACAAACAATTCTGTGCCCTCATTCTGCTATTGTTGCTTTTAATACATTCAACACGAGCTGCTTCAAGCTATTCAGAACAAAATACAATGTGTGTGTATATAGGACACATCAATGAATGGCGCACACAGAAGATGCAATATTCCGGTTGACATCAACCGAGCTGGCACAAAAGCCACCACACAGACAAGGAAAGCACTGAAAGTCCATTTTTTTGCCAGGTGGGTGCATAGTGAAAATGCAGGATGTGAAAGAAATACCCTTCTTTTATTTATTCAGTCTAATTATCAAATTTAATTTTAAAATAGCCTTTTCTAGAGCATCTCTTTATAGTCAATTCAATGATATATAAACCCTAGGCTGGGACAGTCCTCGTTCTCTCTGCCTGGCTGTAATGCCATTAATTTGGTGGGCGTAACAGGGTCCTGAGCAAAGATGGGATTTCCTCTCCTCCTGAGGAGCACACAGTTACAAAACACGTTGGGGCACAAGCCCAGTGACAGCGGCTAAGATTCTGCTAACCCTAGGGTCCAGGTGTGGTAAAACAGGGCCTTGTCATGCAAGGTGCCAAGACCCTTTGATGAAGTGCTGAAGCTCTAGCTTCCCAAGGCTAAGGGGAGCCTTTCAGCCTACTCGCACCTTGAAATTTTCTCAACTAATTCTTTCTTGGAAATTAGTTCTGAGGAACAAACTGAGGAAAGAAAGAAGGCACTGAAAGCAGATGAGTCTCAGATGAGGGTTGCTGAGGGCTGAGAATGTTATTTTTTATTTCCAGCCACAGACCAATATTCAGCTACTGGCAGATGTACAAGCAAAACACCACTGCGGCCAATGAAGAGTGCAGTGCAACTTTCTGCCCTCCTGAAGAGGATAGTGATAATAATAATAATCTCTCCAGTATTTTTTTCTGCTGCCCTGATTAACAGCATCAATAAAGACAGTTTCATTATGTGCGGGGTGAGACTCACCAAATCGCTGCAGCTCTTTGCTAGCTTATTGGATAACATTTCCATTGCTTTTTAGTTATTGTTCAAATACTCTAATTAGAAAGTGCCCCAGGAGAGTGTGACCTGATTGTTTTACTCTGTGCTGGACCTTGCAAGATGATTAAATCTTTTTTTATGAGAAAATCCACATCTTTAAACCCAAACAAAAACTAAAATTGATATCCAACCACTTAGCTCCTGGAGCATGAGTCCTTTTCTTCATCTGTGATTACCTCAGATTACAGAGACATGTCCACCACAATCAATATCTTCCTGGCTGATACTAACCAGGTGATATCATGCTCTTCTATATCATCTGAATTTTTATCCAGAGATTTGTGTTAGGCTAGGAGGCAGGTGTTCTTTGGAAGACAAGTTTCTCTACTAAAATCTAAATGCCATGGTCAGCCTTAATAAAGGCAACTCTAAGTGGACCAATGTCTACATTTACACTGCAGATGAATTCTCTTCCTCTTATAAAAAAAATGTCCATATACCTGGTCACAGCTGTTGTAACTTCATCATCACTGTTTTGCACCAAAACCCAGAAGAGTTGATTCAGGACTACAGGAAGAAAATTCATAATTACATGGATCTTCTCAATCCTCAGCAAATTCTGTAATGGACATAAGAAAGAAAAAATGAGACATTTTCTACCCAGACCACCAGGCAATGCTAGCTGATTCTGTGTTTCATCAGCAAGTAAGATGCAGTGTAACCACTGGAGCTATAGCAGTTGGAAAAACAGGGCAACTTGGTGGAGGATCAATAATGCATGGAACTTGTTTTAAACATGACCATCCACACAACTGCATGCATTGTCCAGATTTCAGAATGCAACATTTTGTCCCATCCGGGATTAAAAAAAGACACTCATTTCCTAACATTAAAAAAAAGAAAAAAAAAATCTTCCTTTCTTTCTATGCTCAAAGGTGATGAGCTCAACTTGTTGCAGATATGTCAAAAGCACACCGACAGAAGGTAGTACTACAGTCTAACCTGACTGGACTGACATTACACTATTTTCTCTGATCAAGGAGAGTATTAAGATCTTAATTAAAAACCAATCTTTTTAATTCCTCCCTCCCAGTTTTATTTTTCACTAATTTCCAAACCACTCCAGAGTATTTCAAAACAGTTATTAGTGCTTCATAAATAAAAGCCAAAATACTTTGGCAAAAAAATCTTATTCTTTGATTATATTGCATAAATGATCCCTCATCCCATAAAATATTATCTCTATTTCTTAATAAAAATATTGAATTGTTAAAAATGCATAATAAAAATAGCAAATAAAAAAGTGAAATTTCAGTAGTTTAGATAACTAGCTTACTGTATAGAAAGCTTTCATGCTTTTATGGATTCCTAAACTTTGTCCCATAGACTCTATGTTTTTCCAAAAGACTCACAATTAGGTAGAGGCATAACATATATAACCTTGATCCTTTGATTTTGGAAAATATCCATTAACAATGTATTTAATCAGCTAGCATTAAGTGACAGTATTTAAAACCAAAGCTATTTCAGGACTACCTGCAGCTATGAATAAAATCAGTCACAGTGTCCACCCTTAGGAAATTGCCCAGAGAATTTAATGATTTGTTTGAACATTAAGGCAGAATAATTTCATCAGATCTTATAAAACTACTTGGAAAAAAAAAAAAAAAAACAAAGCACTGAACTAAGAAAACATAGCAACAAATGAAAGGGGAAGAACACCTACATGATGGTAATATCCAAACCTACAACAGTTATTAGACTTCATAGGCCGCTGCAAAGAAAAATAATACAATTCATGTGTAATTATGTGTCAGGGCTGCTACAGTGATATAGTAAGTGTCATCTTGCTCCTCTTCCTGCTTCAGTAAGCAAACACTAGCTCTCAATTCAGCTATTCAAGTATAGGTCAAGCATCTTGGCACTGTAGTTTCTTGCTGCTTTTCTAATCTGCTTGCTACTGCTATGTCGCTTTCTCATGGCGTTTGACCTCTGCTGAACACAGCTGCATTTAATGCAGTTCTTGATCATTCATTTAGTCTCTGCGGAAATGGTGTGTTTCTGATCTCAGAATTTGACGGGCAATCAAGGACCTTTGATCCTTGACATACGGAATAATCTAAACAGTCCTTTGATTGACATCCAGGTTTTTAGAGTGAAAACACAAACAGACAACTATGAAGTAAGCTGCAATATATCTGAGGCAAGAGAAGACAACAGGACAACTGCAGCTCTGCAGGTCACAGTTCCTTTTCTGCACATTCTACACCACATCATCCTTTAATGGGATTTGAGGCTTGGCATAGGGTAGATTATCAAAGTCAAAGATGAAGCCATGCTCTAAGTGACAGAAGCGACTGGAAACAGCCCCGTGACCATCTGTCACACCAAGCAATTCTGAAGGGAATTGTCACACACCCATTGCCTACTGGTAATCTGTGCCTTGTATAGAATTGTACAAAATAGATCACTTGTGAGAAAGCCCTAATTACAGTTTTACAGCACAGTTCTCTGCTGTGGGTTACTTTACCTTACAAGAATTTATAAACATTGAGGTAGGAGGCTGGGAGAAATCCTTTTCCCTTTCTTGGCACTGATGGAAAAAGTTATTCAGGTATGGATCCTAAAATGATAAATGTACGTTCACATTAATACATTTTATAGAAAGGATTAGCATTTGATTCCATAAACAGATTACAGCAACTTCGATACCAAAGTAACTGTGTGATACAGGAACTATGCGATACCAGAGGGCACAGTTGGTACCCATGGCCTTAGAAGCGAAGTGTGGAAACACAGATCAACTTGTTTAGTCCAGCCAGTCCGCCAGCACAGCTCACTTAACAACATATTTCTAGGTGCTTTGTCCAGTCCTTTTCTAGTGTTCTGAACAATAAGCTTTTTACTCACAGCCTAGGGGCCTTCAGTGCCCAAGCTTTGTTTGTGGTGCTCACAATTTCTTTTCTTGCTGTTTAAACTGCTGTTTAAATATTCCACAACTTTTCTGCTACTGTCATCTTAAATTTGTCTTTTCCCCCCCCCCCCAAAAAGGGTTCTCTCTACCCTTGTCTTCTTGCCCCCCTACAATAAAATATCCTTTAAATATCAGGCAAATAGATTCATACAAGATCCAAGAGAAAGCATTACTTAGCAATTCCTTGATACTTTTGGATGGTAAGCAGGTAATGGAGCTAGGAGGAAAGTTGGCTTACCTGAGTATTTACTGTTGATACAACAAATGTAGACACCTTGAAAAGTGGTTTCCCACTATCTACCCATTTTACATCACTGCTGATGTGCTGTTAAAAGACAAAAAGTATATGTATATTTATTTCTTGCCTAATCAAATCTGCACCACTTTTTACTGCATAGCTTTGCACAAGTGCACGCCTGAAGTGTGCTGGCAACTGCACTTTTACAAACACCCAGAGAACCAGTGCAATACAAACCAGTATTTCAGCACAAGTTCACCAACACTGCCACGCAATGGCCCAGATCTATGTCCTTGTGACATTGTAAAACACACACAAGGAAACAGAAATAACCCAAACTGGACAGTATCAGTGAGAAAAATGCAATCTCACTTCAAAGAGAGTCAACCAGAAAATCAATGCAATATGGCCTGAATTTCTGAAGAGTTACTTTTCATCGCTTCTCCAAGTTTTGGAGAAATTAGGTAAAAAAATAAAGAATACACAATTATAAAATATACTTTTCACATATATAGCCCTGAATCATCAATGTGTGGTTCACAGACTATTACATACATTAGTTCATTAGATATGCACATCTAGTCTAAAACAGACACCTTAAATTTGCCCTTCTGCTTAAGTGTGGATCACGTGAGACAAGTGCTCTCTGCAATTTGAACGATAGAGGAGCAGGAGTTAATACCTTTCCACTCGTAGGCTCTTGCAGGCTCAGGTAACTGGGAGGCAGGCTGCTTGCTACGGGCACGCTGTGCTCCTGGGAAGATAACTGGGCATCTTTCAGCAGGGGAAGCCACGCGTAGCCCACTGCGTACAACAACAAATCAGCACCACGCGGTGAAAAAGACAGGCTCCACAAACGCAAAGGAAGACAAAGCCAGGAATTCCCAAATCCTTATTTGAATGTACATCATTTACATTTAGAATTGAAAGTAATTCTGCTACAGGTACCTGGTGTTTCCAGAGCCTCTTTCTTTTTGGCATTAGCTTTTGCATTTATGTCACAGGTGACATGATAAAATGAAAACAGAATGTGGTGTTTCTTATGAAGTTGGGTGGGAAGTTCAATTTTCACCTGAAATGTAAAATGTTACACCTCACTTTAGTTTAAAAATCAATTAAACTAGCCATCAGAAATGGTCTAAATGAGTGACATCTCTTTTTACACAGATTTAGGTACAGCCTGTCTTTCTACATGTGCTGTTGCTACTCAGTAACAGCTGTTCTCTTAAGGAAATTGCTTAGGATGATCAGCTATCGCTTTTACTTAAATATGTATTTTTCCCCTTTCTGGCTTACAGATAAATATTTGTATTTATGATGAAAGAGCATAAGATGAAAGAGCATACAAGTAAAGAACGAAAGGCCCTACTTTGAAGAAAGCACCAGCAGCCATAACTAGCCATCACTATTCACACTTTCAAGACTTTCAAAACAAAATTCAGAACCAGTCTCTGCTATTGTTTCATTGTCATTTCATGGCAAAAACAACATTAACAACAAAAATCAAGTCTGACATGGAAAATCAGCTTTTATTTGGGATTCCAGATCTGTCTTAAATACCATAAATCCCATCCAGGAAAATGAGTATCATGTCATCCACTATTCCCTGAATTAAGATATTATTAATCTATTGCAACAAATATACATAGTAATCAAAACATGTTACCATAAGAACTATTGAAAAAGACCCCTTGGATATTTGAATTTTTTATCCAAGGTAGTCCTATCATTAAAGTAAGAATTGTTAGTAAGAATTTAAGAATTGTTAATAAAAGCTTCCCATGTTAAATCAGCTGGTGTGTGAAAATCCAGCACTACAAGCATAGATACGGAATGGTCATTCAGACATGAAGATCAAAAAACCTCTTCTGTGACATTATTCTTTTCAAGACCTCACTTGCTATTTTTATTAGTACTTTGCACATTTAGAATAGCATCTCTTCCATGCAGATCAGCTAGTGAGACCCGAATTCAGTTCTTCATTCAAGTTGGAAGTAATCTACTCGGGCACATTTTCAGATGTAGTAATATCTGAATCCCAACTTGAAACAAATAGGGCGTTTAAGACCTCTGAAAATGTAATGCTTTAGTTTCCACGTCTTAAGCAGGAATCTTAAACGGATACTTTGCATGTAGTTGTATTTCACCTGTTGGTCTTCCTCATGCAGCATTATGTAAAGCAAATTGCAAGAGAAAGGTCTCCAAAATCATGCCAAAAAATTAGCTAACTGCTACTGTTGCTTGTCAGCATTTTCACTGCCCAAAAGGCAGTGGTAGGAAGCCCAGAATACACCCAACAGCGCATGAACATGCCACCAAACAAGCAGTCTGTTAAAGTGAAAACGTGAGAAGTAAGTTTACCCGCCGAAAACCTGAGACTTCCTACAGCGTGTTGGTGAAGTGCTAAAACGCCTGCTGATACGAAGCCCAGAAACATCTGGCAAAGACTAACGTAGGAACTCCAGCCTTGAGCTGCATCCCCAGAGCAGCAGGCACCGCGCTCCAGCGAGTGCTCTGTCCAGGCCACCAGCAAACGCCCCAAACGCAGATCTGACACCCCAGAGGGATTTGTTCTGGCATCTGGCCTAGTATTTACTGTTCCCCTTAAGTTCAGAGATACAACTGGACTCTTGCTTTACATCAGGCATGCATTTTAGAGAGCTAAACTGTTCCTGCTTAACTCTACAGCATCTTAACTGTACTTAGTTGATTTAAGAGGAAAAGGTGAGACTATGTAAATTGACATAATGTAGTTCCATACAGATACACAAGCAATTGCAACATAAACTTTCTTTATGTGTATTTGCATATTATAGCAAACATATGGCAGTAACAGACATTGTCAGGGCTGTGGGGTGGAGGAGGGGAAAAAAAAATAAATAAATACTGACCTCATCATAGAAATCAGGATTCTGGGAGTGGTGGAGCACAGCCGTGTAGGCTGCCGTTGTAAATAATGGTCCACCCGGCTTCCCATAAATACACTGAGAAAAGGAACAAGCTTTAAATACATTGTCAAATTCTGCTGATAACACTAATTTTAACATATCTACTATATACATACACTGAATTCAATGTCATGAAAGATTGACAAATACTTCGATCAAATACTAAAAGAAGCACTTCCAAGTGAAATTTGTTTTATACACATTTATACACATTTCCATCAAACTCTATTGATTCCATGGAGATTATCCTACATTTTACTAAGCAACACAGAGTCCTCATGCCACTTTCTCTCTGTTAAGAATATCACACTCTTCTGCAAAAGCTCTTTCATTTTTCTCCAGCTCAGGCCAGCATGGTGCCTTTTCTGACCTCCCAGCGTTACCAAAGCTCCAAGTTAACAACTCTGCTGTTGGCACAGAGCAGCCCAGGGGTCCTCCATTACTGAGTGGTATCAACGTCAGTTTTCGATGTCAAAACTACAGGACAAGACCACAGTGCAACACCCCTTAGCCAACAGCAAAGTTAGGAACCGAGACTAAAGTTCTTCTAATTTTGCATCCCATGTCTTTTAATGAGGTGTTAGGCTTAGAAACCTAACTGCTATGGGAACTTCTGACTAATGTAAATTTTAGCTCAAGAAAGCTGCACTGAAAAATCCTAAGTTTTCTAACTTTCTCCTTCCTTCTGTTCCACCAGTTGGAAAGTCAACACAGCTGAGCAGCAGCCAGTGCTGGGGATTTGTGAACAAAAGGAACCATAGCACCAATCTTGAGGAATTCCTGACAAGATTTATTCTTCAATATTCCAGGTTAGCACAGCCCTGACTGCTGGCTTTTATATGTAACGTCCTTAGAAACACTGCTCTTGAAGTGGACTTTTGTCATGGCTCACCTTCAGTGGCTTCGCTCCCTCTTCATCAGAGCTTTTAAATTCAATGCACACAGTTATGTTCCGTGCCTAAAAAGCACAAATTTGTTGAAATTTCAATCAGAAATAGAGCACCCATAAAAACACAGGAAACTAAGGAGTGAAATAAGTTTTTCTTTCCCCAAAATCTAGGAGAACATGGCAGATGGTGGATCAAAGCTTAAAATACCTTCAAGTTACAGTAATTTTATCAGAAATAACATTTCAAATATGAACTCGAAAAATTCAAGCTAGGCCTCAAATAAACTGCATAGATGCAAATTACAAAATGACCAACGTTTCCTTGTGTCTTGTCCTTAGTTCATTTTCAATCACCATGAAAATGCAAATAGTATCCAAGTATAAGGAATACAAATATTCTCTAGATTCATTTAATCTGCATACACCACTTAAATACTGCCCTTTTGAAAAGGGCAAGAAAGCTATTACCATATTATGTCTCCGACTCACTGATGCAATTTAAAGGGTTTCTTAATCCCTAAATTTATTTCCTAACAACTATACCTAAACTTTATGATTGTGAAAAAAATGAAGAGATTAAAAGCCCAGTCAGTGACTCACATTGCCATTTTTCCATGTTTTCTGATGTTTAGTCACTGATAATGAGTGCTCACAGAATAAACACCTACTCAGTGTCAACCTGAATTGGTCACATACTGTACCTTATTAAAGTATTTTTGGCTATCATACTTGAGATGTTTTGGATAGATGTATATTTGGTTCTTGTATACTCTGTAAGGTCGAGAGTATTTTGTTGATTCCTGTACAAACTCCTCTACTTCCACTGTAGGCTGATGCTCCTTTATGTCATTAAATGGCTTGATTGGAATAAAAGACGAAGTTACACAGTCTTCAAAAGAAGAAAAAAGGAAATCATCACATTATGTTTGTTTCTGCAGACATACTACTAAGAATAAATAATACTGCCATGCAAAGGGTCAAATTATGCCCTCACATTCACGTAGATCTAGAACTGCAATATCATCCTCAAATGGTTTGTCTTGCTTAGACTGATGAAAAAATTCTTTGACACAGACAGACAAGTTACTGGTATCGATCACAAACCAGTACACTATCTGTGCCACTAAAACAGTGGGACATTTAATATCCTCATGGATATCTCCAGGAATGGTTGCACAAAAGTGGCTGAGGTTAGGGACACCGACTCTGGGCTGCTGAGCTCTGTCGAGGAATAGGGATTTGGAGCTCCCTGGCTGCAAGGCCACAAGCCGAGTCATCCTCCAGGACCTCATCCCGCATGACTGGGGTCTCGCTTTCAGTTTTAATACATATTTGGGTCTGTCGTAGCAAAGACATGCCAGTCATAGCAGCTGCCATCCTCTTCCCTGCCTTCAGAACTGCAACTGCTCAGTGCAAAGGACAACAGTCAGGGACCACACAGCGCAGGCAGGAGCTTCATAAAGCTCTTTTCTCTTCCCCTGTGCTAAAGCTTTTCCCCTTATGCAGCAGAAAAGGGGGAAGTTTTGTATCATGCTAAAGGCTCTCAGACAACATCTCCTGATAGATCACTGGCTCCAGCTCTTAGCACAGCTACACTAAATAAAGCCTTATTAAAACAAAGATCCACTTCTGTTGTCTAATGCAAATTGATGCTAATGGGGAGCAGTGTCAGTCCCCAGAAGCACAATCATGCTGGCAATGTCTTGACAAGATCTGTGGCCAACTTCCTTTTCATGGGCTTCTCTTGGCATTAAAGCATTTTAGCACTAGCTGAGCACGATTAACATTTCCAACGGGAAGGAGGCATTTTAAGAACAATTGTTGTTATAAGCACTTCCCTCGAAGCTCACTGAAGTCACTTTTCACAGATTTCGATGAATTTTACAGCAAGTAAGTTTTCTGTTACAGTTTTATAATGGTTTTATAGCCTTACAGCAAGACAAATTTTCCTGAAATGAAAAAACTGTTTAACCTGCTGCAATTTATACTGAATGAACTTTAATCGATTCCACAGGAACTGGGCACCTTACTACAAGGTATACTTAAAAGCAAACCTTCATACTATTACAGAGTTTTGCATAAGAGCCAGGTAACACGATGAGCCCCAATCCTGTTTGGCCGTTTCGCCTTCTATGAGCAACCAGTTTCTTTTAATATAAAAACAATATGAATTGCTTTTGAAATGCTAGTAATGCGAATCTGCTACTATGCGAAGAGGTCTCAAAACCAATGAGTCCTCATTTTTAACATGCACACATGACATTATTTCTACCCAGAATACACTTTATTTACATCCCAACAAAGTGTAACCTCACCTTGACACTGGCTAGCTGCTCTGCTTGAGTAGATAAACGAGCTACACAAACGTGCCTATGATTGTACTGACATCGAAGTATCAGTGACTTAAATTCCTTTTTTTTTTTTTTTTTTTTTTTTTTTTTTTTTAACCTGCTTGTTGAAAAGTCCCAACTTTTACCCCCTTACATGATACAGGATCTTAAGAAGTGAGGCCCTGATGGAATAAGCAAATGCCTTGAATTCCAACAGACTTCAGAGAAATTCAAATATGCCTGAGCTTTTCACAACACCAGCACACAGAAATGTGGTTCTTGAAAAGGTGGGAGGGAGGAGAGGGAAGAGAGAAAGAAATCGAAAAGGAGAGAAAAGGATCCTATCAGGAGATTCCATATTAGCAGCTGCTGCCCGGATGCCAGAGGCATTTTTGAACTAAGTCCTTTATCTTGCAGTCACTGGTAGTCACATCCCCCGTGAGCTAAATCACAGGGAACAGGAGCATCGCAGCCCCTGCCTACAGAGGTAGCCCTGCCACAAGGTATCGAGGCTCAGGCATTGAGATCTGTGGTCTAATTCCTTGCAAAGCAGAAAGGGATCTCTGGATTGTCATGTCACAACGAGACAGTATGTGTGGCCTGTATCACTTGGGTGTGTTTGCCAGGTATACAAAGAAATGAAAATGGGCTTAATACAAATGGTTTAATAAAAGAAAAAATAAAGACAAGCAACTTCCCAAACAGTTGCATACAGCTTTCTATCCACTTCTACTGTCTCAAGGCAACAATTAGAGTGGAAAAGTCTGCCACAACGTCCTAGTTAATTATAAGGTGGAATCATACTTGGATGTTCCAAAGGGACACAATCAACTGCAATCTCCAAACAGCCCGGTATGGTCTGTATTTTGCTAATCTTCTCTGCTCTGCAATGACAGAAATGAAAGCATTTTAAAAATTAGAACGAGAGAGATAAGACTGAACACATGTATTCATCTAAAATGAGAAACAGACCCTGACTTCAGAAATAACCATATACTTAACATACTTAATACACACACCCATTGGCAGCCAGATGCAGATCATATGAAATGGCAGGAAAGGAATGATTTTGGCTGCATTCCTACATGGATTGGAAGCAATGTAGAAGAGGGAGAAATGGATGAACTAACAACAAACCTCAACAGAATGGACTTAAGCACGTTTCCTTTCTACAGCCTGAAAGGAAAGCCCTTTAAAAATGATTCTGTGAGAGCTTGCAGCATCATGGTTTCTGCCA
Organism: Tinamus guttatus; assembly: GCF_059628265.1. Classification (NCBI taxonomy): domain Eukaryota; kingdom Metazoa; phylum Chordata; class Aves; order Tinamiformes; family Tinamidae; genus Tinamus; species Tinamus guttatus. The sequence continues at coordinate 1,332,274 of NW_028288845.1, forward strand.
TGGCTGTGTTGAACAGACACCAAAACACATATTGCTTGGGCCCAAGCAGCTTGAGAAGTGCCAGCGCAGGATGCTAAACCAGGAGATGCTCCAGACCAGCAAACCCAGCACGGGCAACGCCTCCTCAAGCACAGGCAGTACCAGTAAAGTTTAGACTCCCGTAACAGCAACGAGGCAAGAGATTATGGACCTTTGTAGCAGGCATTTGATCATTATCATCTTATCTGACGAAATGGAATAGAAAAAGCTCATTACCTAAATTCATTACCATTTTAGAATAGACAGGAAGAAATTCTGGGTTTAATTCTCATGCCACTTGCGTGGTATAAACAATACCTCTGCTTTAGAGCTAATCCTGATTTACACCTGTGTGAAAGACTGCCCAGCCAACTAATTATTCACTAATTTACATACTGTAAAACATTTAGAAAAAAGTTGTTTTCTTCCAATGTCCACTCTGTGGTTTGTCATGGATACTCAAACAAACGAGAGCATGGAGGGGGAAAACCATTCAAGAAAGGTTTTTTTTTTTTTTTTTTTTTTTAAATCTCTCTCCTCCTTTTTCTTCCCCTCTGTTTTTTAAAATCATGCTCTTTTGGGTTACTTGACCTGCATCTCCCCTGATGGAAGTTAATTTAATACATCCTTATCTTCAGGTAATAAAATTTACTTATGTGCCAAATGACGTTCCCGTTTTCCTGGAAAGCTCAACCTCAACCAGTCTTTGGCAGACAATAGGCTAATGCGAAAAACATTAATTTAGTATAGCTGCTTTGGCATGCTGTATTAAATGCAGAAGAAAACAAAAAGCTGTGAAAAATATTCTGTACAGTTTTATAATCACAGAACCTTCTCAAATCAAATTCAAAACTGTTTCTTACCTTCTGTATTCTGCTATTAGTTTAATCAAATCTTCCATTGAAATCTTATTACTTTCTTGCCTGAATAAAGGTGAGAATCGCGAGTCCCTGTCAACATTTCCCTGATTATCTTTAAACACTGGCCTATAAAGAAAAAACACAATTATAAACACTCGCCCATATGTATTTAAACTTTTTAAACTGTCATATGATCTTTCAGGATATATGATGCAAACTCTTACACAAAACTCAAGGGCTCCTTGCAGAGCTGTCAAGCAAGAAAGCTCCTCTCAGCTGCAGATCCCAGCAGCACAGACAGCCTCCATTCACCTGCAGGTGCAGCCACAGTCGTGCAGAGATTAAAGATGCTCTTTCGTCTTGCACTACACAAACAATTCCTGCTCATTTTGGCGACAATGTGACCACTGCAGTTTGAAGTTTCTTTTTTTTCCCGAATATTTACTTCAATAGTCTCAAGGACAGATTGTCAATGGCTAGCTCTGCATATGCCCTATTTTCCCCCCCTTTTCTGTAGCTCAGCATCCCTGAGGAGAGGTAGAAGTACCCAGTGCTGCATGAAGCAGCTCTCCAGTCGCTCCATCACCCTGGCTGCTCCCTGGCTCCCCGCAGCTCTCCACAGATAGCATAGGACAGAGGGGATATCTGTGCACAACCAGGCACAATAAACATCAGCTGCGGTGCACCCCAGAAAACATGCTCAGATATTTGTACTTCTGCTCAGTGACACCTGTGGGGTTTAAATCGGACATTTGGGTGCCCTTTGCCCAGTCCTGAGGGTCCCTCCCACAGCCTGGATGGGCTCGTGTGACTGCTATCCACATCAACGAACCTTGGATGCAACTGTTGTATGAAAAACATTGCTTAACAAAAGTAAAATGTTCTTGACACTAAGTGCTGTTCTGTGAATCATTTGGCCAATCTTTCTTCCTTAATTTACTTCTCTGTCCCACTGCCAGCAAAAAGAAGAATCCATGCCAGCACAAATTGTTGCCAGATGCAAAAGAATGGAGTAAACCTTTGGAAGAGGATCCTAAGGATAAGCATAAATGCACCATGTCTTAACTTAATTAACTGAGAGAATCACCACTGTCTCATTTCTCTGTAGAAAAACATTAGACTTGTGCCTCAAAAAGTTACAGGGAACACGGTCTACCCCATGGACTAAACATACACAATGCCAAAAATCCTGAGGTACTAGGGAGAAAGAGAGATTAATTGCTGGCAGCCAACACTCACTTCCAAATCCTATTAAAGAGCTATCAAATTAAAAAAAGCTAATAATTATTACAGTGCTGGCAATATTATGGCTCTTCTTGGGCTCCGCATGGTTTCCAGCTTCTCCAAAGTAAGCGGGAGGACTGCAGCATTAAGAGGTTTGCGTGGTACCCCCAGGGTTTGGTGAGGGATTGCCGGGTGCCACCAGGCCGCAGGGCAGTCCCGTGTGCCCACGAGCTGCCCGTGGCTGCCGGTGGTTTAGCCCTGGCGAGTGGTGCTGGCCGCTTCCCTGGGGGCTTTGCTGGCCGTGCTCGGCTACCTGGCTTTGTCACCAGCCACTCTGGTGCGGGGCCAGAAGGGCCTTCTGGTGTCTCCACACCTAGCGCTGCTCCTTCCCAGTGCTCCTCGGCCCTTCTCCTAGCGCTGCCGGTCATCATTGAGCAGCTCAGCACAGCCCAAAGGGTTAAAAGCATGAAATCAGGGATCCTCAATGCAAAACATGCAAGTATTGTGTACAACTTACACACAATACTCCATTTATGGGAAGCTCTTGCCACTATGTCAACAATTTAGATGTCCATCCAAAACCACCTTAGACTTCTTAGAAATAGGTATATTTTATGCATTCAGAGGAGAATGCATAAATACTTGCACTCCACACTTGTATCTCCATTCTCAGGGCACACAAACACTGAAGGACTGCTGGAGGAACAAGTGCTTCCAAGTCCTTCCAAGGTGTTGGACAAAGATTGGCTACCAGTCCTCCTTACTACAGGAAAGGCACTAACAGCATTTCTGAATGGTGATCACTACTCAAAGAAACAAAGGATAAACGTTTTCTGCAATTAAGAAGTCCAGTATTTATCCTTAGTGACTGCTACTTACTTACCAGGGAGATTTTGATGAGCAAAATTTCATAGAACAAAAAATCCTGATGAGATTCTAAAGAAATTATTTGAGGGGAAAACACTCCCACCTCCCAATTTCCCCAGGAGAATAAGACATTTTCTCAATATTAAAAAAACAAGTTTCCATGATTTTTTTGGGCTGACATTGTTAGCTGATATACCCTAACTACTCAAATGCTTTAAGCGCAGAAAGCCTACAGTGCTCACAATTTAATACTGAAGTGGGTGCTTATTAAAGTACCGGCTAACGATCTGTGGAACAAATGCTCAACTTAAGGGTGAGAGACACAGTGCAAGACGTGTAGCTACTGAGAATCAGTGCAGCTTCACTAACATCAATGATGTCAACCCACATCTACTGAGAACCTAAGCAGCAGCTGCACATGCAGTTGATGGGTTTAAATATGGGACTCTGAAATATGAGGTCTACGCAGGTGGAAATGGGTAGAAGGAAATGCAGCACACCAGAGCTCATCTCCGTGAGTGAAGTTTCCCCAGCACGGTATGTAGATGAGGTATGTGTGTTTGCAAACCCTGGCAGTTCTTCCAGGAATACGAGAGGGGAGGATTGATTTGACACACTAGTTCTGCCACATGCTATAACTGCACCTGCGAGAGCACACACAGCACCAAAGCAAACGACTCCAGCAGGAAAGCAGGGAGGAACCCTGGGTCATCCTTCCACACGATGCTCACAACTTGTCTAAAATAATTGAAGTTTTAATCTCATGCGCAACATACATCACTGTCAGATTTTGGCTCACTAAATATACACCTAAAAAAATCACACTGTAGCCATCTGCAACTGCTTTACGGGGGAAAATTTCCGCAGAAGAACAGGAGCACAGCTATTGCCAGAATTAAGTAACTGGAAAACACATTTCTAATCCCAAGTTTTTACTGTTTATCATGGCCAAACCAGCTCTTTCTCCTGTCGCGTGACAGACTCCTTTGGAAATACCTATTTTCTAACTGCAAGACTAGAAATAGAATTTATAGGGCCAAAGTACACTTTGCTTATACCAGAGTCCTGTGCAACACTCATACTTAAAGATGTGTAAATGAGTGCAGAATTTGACCTAATGAATTAAACATATCGCTCATGTCTTCACTGATACCCTCAAGTTCATACATACACCTTCTATTTGCAAAGTGTTCTTTGTTTTGTTTTCTTTTTACACTATGTTAGCTCATCACACAATGCATTTAATAATGAGGAGAGTTTAAATACACCCAAGCATACTTTCTGTAATTCTACAGACGGAAGAAACGCTTTAATGGTATGGGTAGTGAAGCACTCATTTAGGATGCTTTGAGGAGGAAGTCAGACTAAAGTTACCAAATACCCTTGTTTCCCCACATGGTCTTTTTCCATGTGGAAATATTGCCTCTTGGAACCAAGGGACATCCACAATCCCAGCTGTGTCCTCTGCCCACGTCAGCCACCTGTGCAACGCATGTACCATACTCCTCTCAGGGCTTGCTGTGCCTTTGCTAAGGCTGTATTCCCATTTATGTTGGGAAGAACCACAGCCAGACATATTGTTTAGACAAATATTTGGAAAGAATTTGATCCTAGGGTAGGCAAAAAACACAGTACAATTTGGAGGTCATCTCAGTCTTATTTTTTAAGATTGTGGATGACATAGCAGAGAGGGAAGCAGGGGACCCCAGTTTCCAAGAAAATATATAGTGAAATAAGTAGTTGCCACTTCTGAAACTGCAAAAGCATGGGACTGGAACACACATCCTTCATGGATACAAACTCTCAAGGAAAGAGTCTGAGGAAGGCCAGGACTCAGGCACCCCAGGACCAGCACACTGAATAAGCAACAGGCAAGTTTCTCCAAAGTCACTATCTACTGCTCTCTTCCTGCCTCGAGTTCTCAGCAAGTCTCTAACCTGTTCCAACCAAGCCGTCTGCAAGGCCCAAACGAAAGGGCCATTTGGTCACCCAGCTAAACCCTACTGTGCACAGGAGCAGCAGCAGTGCTCAACATCAGCCAGTACTGCAGCCTTTCCAACCACCTCCAGCACACAGGAGCTGCTGCCTGTATGGCTGCATATCCCATGTCACACCCGAGGTCAAACACTCACGTGCAGATTGATTCAAGCAGAGTATTATGCATTAATCAGGCTGAACCGATTGCAATTTCATTCCTTAGACCACATGAAATTTGCTCATTTATTAGGAGGGGAATCTATGCGGTTGTAATATTATGCCTGGAGATGACCAAAGATGGCAACTTATATTAAAAAAAGCAAAAAAATAGTTCTAGCCTTTTCCATATGTGAGTGACTACCCGGGACCTGGCCCTGATCTAGTGGTAAGAACACCAGGCACCTGAAGATGGCTATGACAACCACCAGGCTCCAGCACACACCACTAACGCGACAGCCACACGCACGAGTCAGGCAGCAGAGCTCACTTTGATGGCTAGCCTGTACGTCTATTACCATCATACCTTTCATTATTTATACACTAAAAGTAGCTCTGTCAAACCAAGAGACACCACCAATATCATTTTGATGAAGAGTCCTATAGCTCCACAGAGCCAATAAATATTAAGGAGCATCCTTGAGCTAGCTAGGGCAGAACAGAACACATCATCTGCCTTTCACCTGAACACACACATACTTTTTCTAGTACTAGTGGATATTGACAAAAACATATGGCAATAAAAGATAAGTGAACTCTCCGAATGGCTGTACTTTACTGTTTTTGCCACCTAAGCACCCCAGCCAGTCAAGAACCACATGCATGTGAAGTGGCAAACCAGGCCTGTCTGGTGCTCCATATCCCAGAGCACACAACCAGCCATGACCATGGGCAACACCACAGCGTGACCTTGAGTGTAACGAGCTTTCCTCCTGGTGCTTTCACTTGGCAACACACCACTTTTCCTCCTTATTACAGGGAGCTTTTCTCCATCCCTCACATGGAAGAAGAGAGGAGCTGACACAGGGGCACAGAGGATGGTCGCCTTGGGAGAGGGCAGTAGCAGGCTTTGGAAAGCAAAGAAAACCAAAAGAAACACCAAAGGAGAGGACAGAGAAAAGGAGTTTATATGAGCTGGATAGAGGCAAGCAAAACGAAGAAAGCTATAACTGGTTTTGGAAGCTGAAGTGGTCATAGGGAATCAAGTGGCACAGGATCAAGCTTGGACGAGAGACCAGAGCAGCACAGGAGAGAACACTGAGCTCATGGAAATGAAACACAAAGAAACTAACTGAGGGAAAAGATTGAACGAACAAAACTAAATTATTAATCCTAAATTTATCTGCAAGAAAGCCCAGCTGACCAAAGATGAAAATAGGTATCATCTAGCAACCACCAAAAGCACAGGAGAACCTAACACACTCCTTTCTCCTCACTACCAGCATGAGGCGCTGTCTTTGGGGGCACAGCAATCTCCAGGTGCTTGATTTGACTTTCTTTACATCTGATGGTCATCATCATAAGAACAGACTTGTGCTTCAGACTTGTGCACCTATATTTTACGTGGTCATTACAACTGTTTCAGATCATCACCACCCTCACAGGAGATTCTGCTGAGAACTACGACTTTGAAATCTCTTTGAGAACTTTTAACACCAAATCACCGTGGAGCTCAGCATAAATTTATATTCTGTCAGTTGCCCTTGCTACTCCCTGGCAATTTCACTACATACCTGAATAAAAGATTACACCACACTAATATTTAATGAGAAAGTAATCAACATTCATCTGTGTAAAAGAAATAGGCCAAGCAAACCTATAAAACTATAAATATGCTGAGGTCCTGGACCATATCAAAAGCTTTGCTTAGCTTCAAGGATAACATGTGCAAAAGACTAAGAGGAAACAATTTAATCAGTAGAATAAACTGCAAGATACAGCTACAAATTATATAAAAAAAGAATTACTACATACCTCACTGACCAAGCAAACGGCATACGGTATTTTCCCAGCTTGCTGCAGAACTGTTTGTTGGATTTTAACACTTTCTGTGCACACTACAAGGAGAGAATATGAGTTGTTTCATCATCATCACTAAAATATGGGTGATTCAGCACAGAATACATCCATGCACCCTCTGCTGAAGAGGCCATCACATCCCTCAAATAATTTAGTCTTCTACTACCTTGACAGACAGACCTGGGATGTGTGAAGGCATCAATGAGTTGTTGATGAACAAAACCCCTCCAGCATCCCTCCAGTCAAAACTACATTACTTCCTATTATAATTCCACTTTGTTGCACCCTATCCAATGTAAATAACGCTGTCTGCTCTGAGACAGGAACAGGCAGGTACCTAAGCCAGCCTTGCTCCCATACAGAGTGCACCATCTGGTATTTTCTAAAGGATTGCTGAAAGCAATTTTCACTTTGCTAAGGCTTAATTAGCATTAGGAAAACACCATTGTGACTTGTACATTACAGTCAAAGTCCTATCACATGCAAACCAAATGAAAACAACATCTACCTTATTGCAGGTAAAGACTTCATTGTACTGAAGTTAATGCAGTCCGAACATTTGTTGTCTTAGAGGTGGGCCTCAAATGAGCTTGCACCATTAAGTGAGTACAATGTGGTACAATTTGCAAGCACAGTTTTCCCTGCATTCATCTTCCAGTAAATTGGAAATAATAAAGAAAGAATTGATGCTGTTGCTACTTTACCTTAAAAGAATCAGGATTTTTAATGTAAGGTTCAGCACTACTGGCAATGTTTCCTGTAAGCACCTTTTCTATTTTTGCCACTAATACAATCTCAGAATGGGGATTACTTATGGAGAAAAGAGCCTGTTAACGAGAGAAAGAGACAGTCGAACAGTATATAGGAACACTGGAGAAGAAGTGAAACACTGACAAAATTCTTTGTGGATGCAAAAACAATTCAGAAAGAGCATGTGGCATATACCTCCATATTCAAGAGACAGGGGAAGAGGGAAAAAACCAACCAAACACTCCCTCCCAGCCCCTTATCTTTGCACAAGTGCTGAAGTAAGCTTGTGTACAGCACCTTGCAAAAATACTAGCTCAAGTCGAGAAGCAGTATGACCACGTTAGCAACAGCTAAGCTAATACACCTTTTCTCTTATAGCTGATTTAGGCCAGCATTTAACTTGGGGGAATAACATGAAGGAGAAAGTAAGGGCAGAAGGGAATGAAGGACAAGAGTTACAATAACTGCAAGAATCTGGAGATATTTTGAGATTAATGCAGCCTCTATATGAGGTTTGCAGTTATCATTTTGTTTGGCTGGTTTGGGAGTTGCCAGTGAATGAACCCAAAGAGCACAAAAAAACATGAGTAGGTTTCTCTATGAAAGAGACACCAACTGTTTTAAAGTTGTGATGTGAATGATTTTAAGATGTACCCAGGCAATTCAAAAATCAAGCATGTGTAAGCAACAGTCACTGATGCATAAAAAAGAGCATTCTCTCCTTTTCAGATATACGAACAAGATAAGAACTATATAAATAAGTCATAAAAGAGACATATGGAATACCTGTTTTGGATACTTCAGCCATTCTTCTGGAAACCCTTTGACCTGGGGTTCTTCCATTTCATTTGAGTCTGTATTTTCAACAGTGCCATTTTCTAATGAAAATGAGGAACCTGAAATCATCTGCCTAACAAGCATGTGGTTCAAATCCACGTGAAAGTCAGCAGAGATCTTCCTGCCATCCCTGACATCGTACAAGGCCACACTCACAAAGAAAGGCTCTACCTGGAAGAGAACATCAGAAACAAGCCAGGGCTATAATCAAGAGGTTAAACCCCAGCTTTTATCACTTCTGCACAGCTAGTTAAAAAAAGAGCAAAAATAGACTGTTTACAAATGGGTAGTTACCAAAAACTACCCTCTCCCTTTCCTCCTTGTACCCCTCTCCCCCTGACTTATCCACTTTCCAAAGTAAGTTTTTAACCATGTGATTTTAGGGACTTTTTACAAGTACCTCAACACTGAGCCAGAACAGAAATTACAGCTAGTTCACTCAAAGTAATATGTAGGTATATTTGTCACAGACAAGCATTAGAGTAACTGAATTTAGCCACAGAAAAATGTTGCAGGTTTTTTAGTTAGTTAGTTAGTTAATTTCACAGTCACTATAAAATCTGGACAGAACAGTGAAAGGCTTTCCTGGGATCATAAAAAATGTGGCACAAAGATGACAAAGGTAGGGAGGTAAAAAACAGTTACTGTTATGAATGAGTATGTGTGGGTGCATCAGCCTATGGGAAATGCTTGTTCCATTTTCCCAGGAAACCAAGAACAGAACAGTTCTGACATTACCCACTTACTCTATCTCACATCATCGGCAAATTGAAGCCCTATGGCTGAAAGTAAACTCCAGAGAGCCTCCACAGCTCTGATGAAACAAGTCAGTCACAAAACAACAACCACCAACTAGTAACGACAGTTTCTGAGCTATCTGAAAATCAGAATCATAAATTCATGAACACTAGAAAAGCAGATACAGCCTCTGTAGTGATTTATTGCGTGCCCTTGGTACCGTTATCATGACTTCATTAAAGAATTATTCCAGTCTGCCAAAAAAGTATTGATTACATTATGCTGAATATGCAGTCACCACAGAGGTCATCTTTAAATGAATAAAAAAAGATCAATGCCTTTTATGTAATGCATTAAAGTTGAATTGTCAGAACACTAATTTGGTGAAAATAAACTTCTCTGCTTCAGAGGAAAACTAAAAGTTGCGCACAAAAGGGAACAACTTGCTTTGCTCTCCCTCAATGCCCTTTATAAGAATAAGCAAAACTTTCTGCCTTGCCCTGCTTTTATTTGGGTTTTCCTATCGAAGTAAGCAACGAAACTTTTCTATTTTTCCTTCTCTTCTAGTAAACTAGCAAATAGACCACCAACACACACACACACCACAAACAGCTGATACTCTGTTGCCTCCCTATATAAACCTTGGCATCTTAAACTTGTTATTCTTACAACGATATCCTCGAGGATCTTATTATATTTAATTCCTCATTTAACTGTAGCTCAAAGTCTGCAATCTAAATAAGCTTCAAAATGTTTGTTGAAAGGTTCCTCAGTTTCATGACTCATTCCAAGTGCCTGGGCAGAGGATGAGGAGGGGATGCAGTAGACATGCACGATGAAGCTTTCATTTCACCTTGTTCTACCAAACAGAACTAGCACGGACTCAAGTAAGTCCTTTCCAGAAGGGAAAAGAGGAAAGAAATCCACAGGAAAACAGTAAAGCTTACGTTGGTTAGAGGATCGTTTTCATTTTCAGTAACGCAGGCCTGGAGATTCAAGCTGAGGGATTTGCAAGTTATGAGGATCCTCTTTGCAGCCTTCTCCTCAAATGGCTTCAATACCGAACATGTGCCCAGAAACTCCTTCTTCTGAGGATTCAAGGACTGAAAAGACCAAGGGCACCTATGAGCTCCATATGGAAAAGGCCAGGTAATCCAAACTTAAGTAATCCTTTAAGAGACGTTTACCATCACTGAAGCCTCTGAAAAAATCTCATAAAATCACTACTGACACCTTCATATTACCATAGTAAATGCATGTCATTACTAATTTACAGGTTAGGAAGCAAAGCAAAAACAGTGCCTGAGGGCATATACAATGTCAGAGGCAGCACGAGGAATCCAAGTTAGGTTTTGTACAACTCCAGTGCATGACCGTGAATTTTTACTTTTATTTATTTTTGCTTACTTATTGTATTTGAAATTTTAGCTATAATTTCCTAATCTAGGCCTAACAGCCTCAAATTGAGGCTAAAACACCACATGCTTGGAGTGCAGTTCTCACCTTTGCCCTCCTTCCCACATACATACACAGTATGGCAGTACATGAGCTTCGTGTTTTTTGATAGCACTGCTACAGCCCCTTTGACCACAGGTTCATATCTGAACATACTGATCCCTACTTTTCCCGTAGTCTTCTTTTTAAGTAAATAAAGTTCTCACTAAACCACCGACAAACATACATTCAGTGCAGGCAATAAGAATCTTCAACTCCTGAATTCTAATCTTACACACAATAAGCAAGCTTAAGGTAAAAAGAAGTCTGCAATTCCTAAATTTTCAACTAAGTTTTTTTCACATAGATAGGCTTTTCAAATTATTCTTCCTCCTGTTTTATATCCATGCCCATTTCTGTTCTCAAATCCACTTAAAACACTATACTAAAAATGTTTTCAAACCAGGGGCCCATACTGTTCCTGCAAGATTTTCAGTCTGCTTTAGAGTTTAGCTATAGATCAGCTATGAGTCAGGTCTATACACATTAATCTCTGCAGATCAGAGTGCGCTTTGTTTCCACTTCCAAGCTGGAAGTATCTCACTCTCACTTGTATATTCCAGAACAGCCAGCACAAGTCAAGGCTGCACTGGGCATAGCCAGCTGCTTGCCAAGCACTGAACCTCCCTGGGGTTTAGGTAGTCTACTTAACTTAGAAAACCTGGGTTGTAAAACTTGCAAGGAATTGGGAACAGGATTTTCCACTTACAGCTATATCAGGATCCAAGGAGAACAGATTTAGTCTCTCTGCATTTCGAGAGGCTTTCACCGTTTCTTCTGTTTCTGTGGTGTACTGTGGTAACAGATAAATAGGCATTTTTGACATAGGTAACACTTCATACTAAGCTTGTAAAGAAAAACAGAACATCCATTACTTTTGCAAAGTCTGGGTGCAAGGTGTTCTCTGCAGAATCAGTCTCTTCTTGAGGGCCATCATAATTCACTGAAGCTTCTGATGGATCTTGAAAAGAAAACAATTATTCAAAAGGCTTTATTATACTTATTATTACCATACAGTCTTGAATATCAACCTCATCCTATTTTTTAATCCTTTTTATTATAATCAAATTATAAAATGCAAGACATACATAGTCCTTGTCCTCCTCAGGCCCATCTCCTACTGGTATTTACTACAACTACACCTCCATTTAAGCCTTCCCAACAACAAGGGGCCCGTCTCTGTCTATTCAGTGAAATGCCTGGCACATTCATGCCAAATGTCCATACCCACAATAAAGATGCCTTTCTTTGCTCTCTCAGTCCCTCCTGAGGCAACACGGAGCATTTATTCCAACCCCCGGACTCCACACTCCCGGCATAGGGTTCACCCTTCAGCAAAGCCAAGGGTGCCAGCGGGGCTTGCCCGGTCTTGGGGAAGAGCACAGATCCAGCCTTGACTCTGGGAGCTGCAGATCTATGGATCCAGGCACCAGAGCTATAGAACAACCCCTTTATTTGGCTCTGAAACCCTTCTCAGCAAGTGTCATTCTGCTTCCACAAGGTAGTTCAACCCAACGTGAAATAAATAATTACACCAACTTCGGGCTCATCTGCCAAGAAAGTATCGTGCCTTTTGATAAGTTAACTCCATAACACATTCTTGTTGCTAGTTATCAGGGTATGCACTAGTAGAGACTTCTGTTTTCTGTTTTCCAGGTGTCTTTGACCTTTTATGCACATTTTTCTTCCTGTTTTAATATCCCTTATGGGTGGGAATTTAAGAAGAACTTCTCTGATTCTGAAGTGCAAGTCTCTTGTGCCTCCAAATCATACAAACATCTTTGGCTGTATGAAAGAGCATCCTACTCTTCCAAAAGGAAATATTAGACTTATTATAAACACCAGTCTCAAGCATCCAATTGCCTCTCAACTTCCCCAAAATTCAGGTGCAGGTGTATTCAAAGCTTTGAATCAGTTCAGAGTAGAAGCAGTTCAAAACCATATTACGATTTCAAGTACATTTGGTCCTAGGATTTTAGAATGGGCTCATCCTAGCTGCGCATGGATTTATTATGAGCAGCCATGAGTTACTGCTACACGAAGAATACAGTGCAACAGAGCATCCAATCCTAACTTCCAAAATGAAAGCACATTAATAAACAAACTCACAAAAGGAAGAAATGAAAAGTCAGTAAGCTTCCACTAAAAAACAATATGCTGCAGCTGTTCCCCTCCATCCCTTAAAAGAAAAAAAAAGAAAAAAAATAGCTCCAGATGCTTAAAGAAAACAAAATGCTGGAAAAAGAACCCATCTGACCTCTCCTGGAGAAAACTTTTTAAAGCCTCTCAAGAGAGTAATACATGAAGTACCAGCAAGATCCCCAGAGCACTGTATTTAAAGCAGCGTTGCATATGCTGAGCACAGCCACATCATTCCCACTAACTTCACTGGGAGCAGTTTAACCTCCCCCACAGCCCTTTGAAAATGATGTGCAGGGAGTTAACTGACATTGCGAAGCAATTGCCAAAATGCTGCTGCTTCCTCGGAAATCAATAGGTGCAGAATCCATTAGAGACCCGGGCAGTTAAAATGATTCACCAGTGAAATCTGAAGGTTCGGTTGTTTGCATTTGATTTGGAAAGCAACACAAGGTTATTCACTCTTACCAAGTTTCAGATCAGTGAGATCGGCACTTTTCCGCTCTTGAATGGTCCCCTCTGGATTTATTTGCAGGATTTTGTTGAGAGTGAAAATCCAGTCTTCCATATCCTGCTCATTTTCAGCTGCCAGCACAAAGTATGTGAGGTCATTCATTTTCAGCTCAAAGGCATGTTTCCTAAGCCTGTTATTCTGTTATAACAAAAGGAAAAGAAAAGTAAACATCAGAACTTATTAAAAGGAAAAAAAGTCATCCATAAGATGGGCTTTTATCTGGTTGAATTCTGTCATGAAAATCAGCAGGTTCTGTGGGAAATGACTGATCAAAATTTAATGAAGTGATATGACTTCCTAATATCATATGCTTTAGGGCTCATATTTCTCAATATTTCTCAATATTTTTTCTGTGGTAGTCTTGTGGGAGCAGATCTATCAATCCTCTGTCCTCCTTGCTTAGATTTCAAACATCATCATGCAGCGTATCCCTTTTTACTTAATCAAAATAAAGTAAATCAGTAAGGCAACGATGTCCATTGACTATGGACATCAGTGTCACTGATGTTTTTGAGTATTTTCAATACTCAAAAAATTGAAGTCGACTATAATTAAGACATTGTTGACACATCTAACCTATTTTTGAAACCATCCTCCTGAACTTTAACAGCTTGGACATCTGAAAACATTCTTGGTCACAGGGAAAAGTATAGGTCCTCTAAACTTTGTATACATTCAAATTAATGCAAAACAGTGATCAAAATTCCAGTGAAAGCTGCTTGCAGCAATGAACGACAATGGCTTGACCGAGGGTTAAATGTTGAAGGGAGATATGCTAAGAACTTAGGCTACTGCCTGTTTAAAGCTCCTGATGGTAGATTTTTTGTATAAATGGATTATGCATATCAAATCATGCATAATCTATAAAGAAAAATGCTACCTTTCAATTTCTCTTCTGAAAGAGCATTGTCTATATTATGTAGTTCTATTTACAGATATGGCCAAGATCTTCATATCAGGTAATGTAATGCTATTAAGACATTATCTAAAAGAGCAATGCATCTCACATGCTGAATCTTAAGAACATTAGGGAAGGAAAACTTCAATATCCACTTTTCCATCTGCACTTCAGACTTCTGGCAAGAGGACGAGATCTACAGCAAAGTCTTTGTTTCAAATCTAAAGCCAACTATTTTCCTCCCAATCCGTTAATAGGAAAAAAATGTGCCCTTTCTCAATTTGCCTCTTTATAACCCCTTCCATATGGTATGCGGACCTCGAGGTTGGCTTCTTGTAATCTTCAACACTTAATTTCAAATTTCAAAATTCTTCCAGAAGGAAATAATCCCAGATTCAGGGAGAAAGAAAAAAAAAAGAAAAAAAAAGAAAAACAACAAAAAAACAGCTGTGGATGAGGTATAAATGAAACATCAAGGCAAGTCTAATGCCTGCAGAATCATTTTTACAAAATAAACAAACTGTTTTGGAGGTATTTTTTATTATATGCGGAGGTGCTTTCTCTCCAGGATGCTTATAACAATTAGACATTTTATCGGACAGGAGCTCAGAAGTCATTCATCTACAGTCAAATAGTTTACAGTAATACATAACTAGTGAGAGCAGAACATTTCACATCACAGCCTTCCTTCAAGCTTTCAGTTATATCAGACTTTCTTCAGATTTTGTGCCTCCAATTTTCCCTATTTAAGTCAACATCAAGCAGTGTCTATTTTTATTTCAGCCCTATGTTTCTATGTTCATCACATTTTGCAAATAATAGAGTCTGACAGCTGATGATCCTGAGCTATTACCCCTTTAAGGGTAATTCCTTGCTAGTGAAGACATCTATATAACACAGATATATAATACATATATATCCTTTTGAATGCCAATCAAATGGGCAATCGAGGAAACTAGTATCCAATCAAAAGGGCAAACACGAGCATCTGGTGGCAGCTGAGAGGTGAAGTTCCAGCTCCAGCAGTTCCGGACAGTTTGGAGGGATGCAGGAGATTTAGAAAGCAGCTATCAGTTCAGGAGAATGATTTCAAATCTTCTTGATCTGCTTTTGTCAGAGGAGTGAGAAAACGCCCTGAATTTTTGAAATCAAAACATTTTTACTAATGTAGAATTGCATCAGAAGTATTACTGAAGAATAGACATCCTCTGTATAAATTCTGTATCTAAAACCACTCTACAGGATCATTCAGGGCTTAACGGGGTTTTGGTTAAGACACTCCCAGCAAGCAGGAACAAACAATTGTCTTCTCTTATTTTTATAAATGAGCAGGACACATCAAAACTCTCAAGACCTGGTGACGATAAAGTACAAGAGACAGCCTCAAACAGCCACTAACTGAGTAAGGGTGTCTCAACCATAACCAACCACGTGCCAGAGCGAGGTAGGAGCAGTAGTTCCTAAGCAGGAGAGCCAGGATCTCTCCAGGGGCCCCTGCCCTCCGGACAGTCGCCGCAGCCGCACGCAGACCAAAGCTCCATGTGGGAATGGCTGCGGAGCTCAGGAGCTGCTGAAGGGCACTCAGCACCACAACCTCCTCCTGGGCTTCTGCTGCTCCCCGAGCTGCCTGGTAGGGTCTTCCAAACCCACAGGTGACACAAGCAAACACCATTTGCTGACACATATTTGCCTCTACCTTTTCACATCTGTTTGAAATCAGAAACATCCTTTAAACTTCACACGGTAACTGGGCATCCCTTACAGCTGGATACATGGGTGCAACCGTGGGCATCAGGTTCTGCAAGGGCTTTCAGCAAAAAGAAACTCAGAACTTCAATACTCAATTGATTTACCACTGCTTGGTAGCTGATGTTTTATACCCTGAGTCTCTCTAGCCCACAGCAATCATGTTCTTAACCCTTAATATGCATAAGGGAAAAATCTAGTAACTAAAAAATAATAATGGTGATTAAAATAAACTTTCTACAGTATTTTTCCTCATGTTAGCCATGGTTAAATATTGTATTTATGATCTGCTATCATAACTCAGTATTTGTAACCTGGCAGACTGAGATCTCACTCAAAAAAAGCAAAAGCCACTGTGGTCTCATCTCATGTGGCAGAGAATGAGACCACTCTCCGATCCACGTACATGTTCTTATATGTGCCTTTAGTTATTCTTATTTATCTGACATCAAAACAACAGAATGAAATAAAAGGAAACTTACCTGGATAACTCCTGTACAAGAATCCAAGAAAATACATCCCTTGGGCTCCTTTGATATTTTTTCATCTTTATAAAAATTCATAATGTATGAGTTATCCGACAACTGTGTCAGCTGGAAGTAGCGCTTTTTGAATGACTGAAGCGAGGAAAGAACAAATCACAGTTGTTGTACAGCAAATTTTTTCTTAGACATTATTCACAGACAGAGTTTAAGTAATAAGCCATTGCAAACTGCAATGCAATCACTATTGTGTACTATCTCACGGACAAATATTTTACGCTTATTTAAGGTAGTATTATCAAAAGGAATTTAAGATAGAAAAGGCTAATGACAATGGCAAACAAATATGCCCTGATGGGGCGCAGTCTAAACTGAAGAACCAACATTGTGCCCTTACCCGAACAGTAATGCTATTGTTCACTGTGCTGTTAAAATTCCCTTTATAGAGCCAACCAGACTTGAAAACTCCTGCTGCCAGTCCTCCTCCACCACCACCTCCACCTTTTGAAGATGAGTGGGATGTTGTATCCTGTATGAAAGACATGATTAATATTGCATTGACTTGCTTTCTGAATTCTAAGGTGAAAGAAAACCGTAACACGTGAATATCTGCTTGATAACAAACAGTCATCCTTGCATTCCTTTTGAAATAAGACTATTAATATTCCTGCTGTGCACATGATGACATGAGACAAAGCTGATCCATTCAATTCAAAGTTACTTAAAATGTGACATATTTTATAGGTGATAACGAGCTTCCATTATCACTCTTTGTTTGATGTAAAAGCAATAAAAGACTCTTCTCCAGAGAAGAGAAAAAAAAAGGGGGGGTGGCGTAGAATATACCTCATCTTTATCCACATCTTCATGATCAATTTCAAAGGAATGTGAAGGCAGTTTCTCTGGTTTGCATTCATTCCTGCCAGGACATGAAAAACATGTTTAAAAAGTTTTTATCATTACTACTATTAATACAATCAGATATAAACTATTCATTTTATGTGCCTGCTACTTCAGAGATGCAACAATCCTGACTTCAAGACATCTTCCATACCTCCTGTTCCTAGGGAGCAGCTCTGAAATCTTTACCAAGTGCTGTGCACTGTGCAAATGACAGGACTTGCTCCTGACTGTTTCTGTTCCCACAGGCACTGCCACCCCTGTGCATCCTCCATTCCTGCTCTTGCTCAAAAAGCAGCGACACCAGAGCAGAACGTGTGAAAACTGCGTAAAAAGAGGTAGTGAGAGCTCAGATTGGGGTATTTAAGTGGTGGAAAGATCTGAAGAGAAATTTCAGAGGACCATCATGCTCAGAAATGAACTAAAAGCAGTTGCTAAACAGTCTGGTTGTGCTGCTGCACTGAGCCCTTCCTGATGGGCACAACATTAGGCAAGAGCAGCTCATGGATACAGTAGGATGTGGCATTTTAAACACTGCACCTTTCTCACAGTGCAAAACCACATGCTTAATACTATGTTCGAACTTCATGAAATTAGGTGGATTGCAAACCAGCTTTATTTGGGGCATGGTAAATGCAGAAGCCATAGCCACTTTCAGCAAGCAAAATACACTCTCGTTTTCTTCTGGGACAGCAAGTAGTGCTGCATTCAAAATACTCTGAGTGCTGTGCTCCAATAATCTAAATAAGGTGTTTAGTTATGGTCCTGTATGTGCAGGGCAGGATGAAGATCCAAGACACCATAATATCTGTAGAGCACAAACTCATGACAGCAATGTCATTATACTCAAATAACCTTTGCAGAAGAGGATGCGTGTAACTAAAACATACTTTTGTGCAGAGTAATGCAATCATATCTGTCATATGCATATTTCATAAGAGAAAAATACTTTAGGTTAAACGGGAAAAATGCTGCGTTGTAAACGATGTTCTTGAGCACTAACATATTATTTTCTAAAACAATTAGCAACACTGTTTTTAACGGCTTTCCGTACTACCACCTTCGCTGTTCATGAACACACTGAGAAATGAGAAGAGCTGCAGATCTCAGAGAAGGTTTATAGACAAAATCCACTCAGCACAGCATCTAAAGTCTACAGGCATCCACTCAGTGACTCCTCCAGCCATGCTTACAGCTTGTACTGGTTGCCACCCTTACTCCAGCCTAAGTCTGGAGCGCTCATTCCCATGTTGCTGTTGTACGCACACAGCAACCTCTTTCATTCAGTATCATGGTTGTAATGACTCAAATTCCAAGAAAGAAGGTGGCAACACTGCTCATTTAGGCACCCTGTGATTTCATTAGCTGCCCAGCAAGAGACTCAGAGAACATGTTTCCTCCCAGAAAAAGGAGTATGGGTAGAAACATGCATGAAAGCAAGAGCACCAGATTCCTCATTTCTTTCCACTCAAGTTAAGGAGAGTCTTTTCCCTTCAGCACCCTTACGTGGCCCCCAGGCACAGGCAGGATGAATGCTCCCATGGACACCTCGCTGCACCCGTGCATCACTGGTGCTGCACCAGTACCCGCTCTACACGGGGACCCGAATTCTTCTGTACCACACAGCTAATAAACCCCTAAGCGAAATATTGCCCCTCGGTTACGCAAGGAACCGAAAAGGAGAATTAATCCTAGATAAAGGTGAGTGACATTTATACATTATTAAGGAAAAAGAGAAAAACAGCTTTCCTGTATCAGCTGTGCTTTGAATATGCAAATGCACTTTCAAGATTTGAATCAGCATTGAATGAGTTTGTTGATACTAGCGAATTCTGCGGAGTCTTGAACTTTTGCTGAAGGATCTTTTCTTCCCCTTTTTAAAAATGCAAACGACTATAAATATGGTTAAAGCAGCAGAGCATACAAGACCCAGGAAAGTACAAATATGGACACAGCTCAGCAAAATGACACAAATCAAAGAAGAAAAAAGATAAAAAAGAACTTAAGCCAGGTCTTACTGTGGTAAGTGTCGAAAATCTCCTGAATACTGTTCGTATTTGTAGTTCACAACATGCCACTGGGAACTGTAATATTTACAAGCCTGAAGAGAAAAACACAACAACAGAATTACTACAACTTCGGTCTCAGAAGGGGTATAGTGCAGAGAAACATTGGAGGGGCCTTTCGGCTAGATAAGCACAAAGGCTTCTCCTTTACAGCTGGGGATGTAGTTCCTAAATGAAAGGCAACGTCATACGATCCCACATTTTGAAGTACAATCTCCCTTTTAAATCAAGCACACTGAAATCATATAGGAGGGAAGAGGGTGGTTTGAAAGTAACACAACATGCTTTACTGATCCTCCAGTTCCTACTCTATAGGATTAAACCATGCTGCTAACTAGGTGGCATCTTCTGAGGCGTTAAGGCATAACTTTCTCCATGCACATTAATTATAGATTTTCTCTTTGCATCCCATTTCATTACTTAAGAGCTGCATGGTAAATACACTTGCCCTTTCATTCCCCTCAGCTTCAGCATGAGTTCTCTACTTCTTACTCTGCCCTTAAGGTCTGACCTTTACCCTCTCGACACCAGGCAGGAATACACTAAAAAGAGTAATAAGATCATTTCTTATCCAAGTTTCATTTTTCCCTCCAAACTGAGTTTGCTCAGTCCTCTTAAATCTCCTTATAGTTCTACTGTTCCAAAAACCTTTAGTCCATTTTCTGTCTTTCTTCTGAAATTATCTTTAGGGCACATATCGCTCTTAAACAAAGAGCCCAGATCTGAACGAAAACGATACTGCAGCGATGGCTATGCTGTCAAGTGGATCAGAATAACTGTGTGATTTATTTTATGCAGAACTTTCCTCAACATAATTAAACTACATTTTAGATGCAATAAGATCACATTGTTGATTATAGATTAATTCATCACTTGTTAAGTTGTTCAGTTTAACAAATAGGGCAGATACATAACTGTGAATAAGAGCATGAAACGTGCACATTTATGGGTAAGGTGTATCCCTATGACAAGAAAGACACAGATATTGTCAGAGCTTCCAGTAATTCTAGCAAAGGAATATAAAATACAAACTAATAATTACACAATATGCTAAAGGATTTTTTTTTCTCTCCACATATCCCACTTAAACAGCTACACCAGCCCATGCAAGAGGGACAGGAGAAAAGAGGGGAAAAACCTCTTAAAACCTAAGGGCAGAAGCTGCTTCCCATGATGATATGGAGAAAGGAAGGGAAGCACTGGAGAACTAGAGTAGAGAATGCAGCAGTAGCATTAGGTAGAACGTAGAGGGGGAAGAGGAAAGACAATCTCGCAGAAACACATGGCAAGGATTTGATTCCAGCTGACAAGGAGCACAGAGTGAAGAGGAGATCAAAAAGATTAAAATACAAAAAGCTAAGCAGAAAAAGTGGCAGAAAAGGCAACAAAGTGACATGACGAGTTAGTCCTCAAGCTGGGAGGATTCACCAGGCTCCTTGTGTTCCCCAAGTCTCTGCTTGCAGAGCAGGCTTTGCCTCAGAGGGACGCAAATTAACTTAGAAAAGTCATCCGGGTCATGATCACAATTTTTTGAGACAGCTTTATTTATTTTATTTTATTTTTTTTTTTTAGCATTTTGGGAAAACAAAATGAGGAAGTTGATGAACATAAATAAGCAGTTCTCTTCCATATTAAAACAGGCTGAATAGTTCCACGCAACCAAAGGCATTCTGCAACAGTTATACTCAAAATGAATACAGAGGCTACACTGTGTTCTGATATAAACCCCGATGATCTTTCAGATATGAGATGCAGGATAAAAATGTCACCATTAGGCCATACGAAATAATACAATAACTACAGACTATTGAGAATGCACCTATTACAACTGTATTACAACTCTGACTAAAGCAACATTGTAATTTGTAAAGTCAGGTAAAGAAAAAGGGAAAAAAAAAAAAAAAAGACAAACCACTACACATGGCACCCATGTTCCTGCACCACTGCCATTGGGAAGGGGCTGCAAACAGAGCAAAACTTTGTATGGTCACTCCTCAGCAAAGGGCACGACCACTCTGGTATTTGCGTGAGAAGTTTAAGCTAGAAGTGGAGAAGTGGATACTTACCTGGACCATAAACGTGCTCCTACAAGAGCACCATATATTCTGCACTGAACTTCCAATGAAGAGCTCATTCTGTACAAGGATGAGCACAAACCCTCTGTTTAGCACTTCCTTTGCTTTCTGCTTGGCAAATGTAAAACTGAATCTTTTATAGAAAGGATCAAGTCTTCCCTGAGGCACTTGCATTACTATTCTATTTAAAAGATGCAATTAATTCTTGCAGATAATTCGTAATACAGGCCTATACGAATATTATAGGCTTTTTACTGATATGGTCAAAAAAATCATTGTGAACAACATATAGAATAGGCCTCAGTATTTTAGCTTATAAATATAAAGGTTTCTTGTGCTCCTTCAAGAAAAACGCTAATCAAAATAAAAATCAAAGAGGACAAGCAGCACATTCAAGTATCATTCTGTGAATCCACAAGAAGAAAGTCAATGTAGTGCAACAGCTAACACTGCCCTTCAACTACACTAGATGGCTGTGCCCAGAAGATGTGACTTGTCGCTCTAAGTCAGATCTTGTTATAATAATACATATATATACACACACACACACACATAAGTACAGCATTTTCTGTACAAAATATCCCAAATAAAAATCTTACACTTTGGCCAAGTGTATTGACTTTATTTTTAATTGCAATTACTGAATTTGAGTAATGAGGAAAATACTAGTGAACCTGATTTCAGTAGCACAGAAAAGCTTTCTCGAGGCAGAGTGCTAATCAAGAGGCCAGGACCAGACCTTACCCTTTTTGGCAAGAGAGACGGCACCATTCCAGAGGAGCCTTTAGCTCAGATAGAGTGTGGGGGAGGAAAAACACAGATGGAGTATGGAAACAACGGGACGTGGGAGGGCTGGCACACGCTTGCATGAACTTTCTTATTCCGCAGTTGGCCAGGCGACTGCGCAACCCATTCCCAAAGGGCCTATCAATTTCAATCCATTTCCTTTTCTTTTTTCCTTTTTCAACCCCCCCCCTCCTTCCTTGCCCAGCTGGCCTCATTTTTCCTTAGAGAGGCAGATTACCCTGCAACATTTTCCACCTGCAAGTTCTTAGCTATTGCTGTGGCCATGACAGGGTGGTGACTAGCCCAGGGAAGGGGGCACCTAGAGATTTGCCCTACAATGCAAAGCCACCTTTTTACCTTTTTGAGAAAAAAAAAAAAAAAAGGAGAGAAATGAAAAGTAAGCAAGAGAAACAACTGAAGAAAACACCTATTAATACTTGACAGCAAGGACAGTCCCTCTTTTCCTTGCATCTTGTCTTTGTGTACCATGAGGAGGGCAGTCACAGGGAGCACCTGGGTGACAGCAGATATTGCTGGGGGAAGCAGGGGATGGTAAATGGGGAAGGGGAGGCCATGCAGGCATTTGGGAGGGGAAAGCAGGACGGCATCAGCACCTTCCCCTAGAGCTCCCAAATGTACCTGCAAATCAGCTCGGTTCACGCATACAGTGAAGCACAGGAGACTGAAGCTCAATAAGCCAAGGTATTACAACATGCTCTTTAGAAACACTAGACATTTTAAAAATACTTACCCTTTCCACTATCAAAACACACCCCATGGTCCTCCTTGCTGTCCTACTACAGCACTTTAAGACATTGTAGATTTTTAAATCCACCCTGCAGCAGCAGTAGCACAGCTTTGGCTCTGCTGATCCTCAGCCGGAGGTCCTTTTAATTTGAGTTTGAATTATATTAGAACAATCAAGATTAGCCTGTGGACAAAATGCTTGAGAAATCAGCTGCTCAGGCACAGCACCACTTTCAGTAATGCTACAGCCAGTGTAAAGCGGTGGCTTTTTAATGTTATGACTAATAACACTCTTGCTTGATAACTATTTATAGGTCCCATAAAGACAAAGTGCAACATATCAAAGGGAGGAACCCTCCGGACGCACAAGGGATCCAAAACTTCATGACAACTAACCAGCACAGCTCCACATCCGGACAGCTGGCACAGAACAGTTAAAAGGGACACGCATGATCACTGTGCCTACAGCCAGAATGAGACAGACAAACTCCATTCAATGAACTTTCAACGCTGCTACACTTTCCCTTCTGATGTAGTGTTTTTCAGCCTGCAGGATCCCTATTTTCGAGGGCTTTCAAGATGAAGTTTGAGGATGCCAGTCACCCACTCGGATGCAGGGAGACCACTACTGGGGCACAGGAGGGCTCTCTGGCATCTCAACAGCTTTCCCCAGCAAGCTGGTTTCTTCATTGTCATCTCCAAGCCGCATCTCCTCAAATTAAAATGCTACAAAGTGGCTTCAAACACTGAGTTAATTAGACAGGCGTAAGCCATCCTGCCAGCTGCACAAGCACGAGGGCAGTTCCAGGTGGAGCAGCAGACAGATGTTGTTACACTCTTGTTTATCTAGCTCAGGTTGCCTTGCTCAAACATGAGCAGATTGCCAGATGCCCCATACGAGACATTATCAGATCACACATCACATCAATAACTAGTTTCTCTTTCTAGGCTTTTTCAAACACGTTGCTAAGCTGACAGCTACCTACATGTTCAAAACACGAAGGAAGCCATGGGCTCTGGAATAGCCTGTAAAGCTACAAGGGTGCTCATGCAGAGTTTACCAGGGCTCCCAGACTTCTGATGGAGATGTGACTGAGTTGAAACTGCTTCAGTCAGCTGTCTGATGACATTTATGAGCCCCAAATCAGCCCTTTTGCATTATATATATAGATATCTCAACCAACAGTGTAAGAGTGCACAATAGACTCTAGTACTTAGTTTTTAAGTGAACTCCACCAACTTTTCTAAAATACGGATGGGATCACCAGTGATGAGAACTTTCAACATACCAGGAGCTGATCTAAAGCCCATCAAGTCACAAGAAAAAAGCTTTCTCCAGCCACCACAGCCACTGGATCCAAGTCACGAAGCAGAAGAATGAATCAGGATGTACCCAAGCCAGCCAGGGAGAAGGGAGGAGACGGTTTCTCAGAGCTGTCCACCACGACACCCAACTTCCTCAGCAAGCTGCAGGCTTTCTTTTGCTTTTGCATCACCCCCAGCATATCCCCACCATTCTCTTGGCTAGCCCCTATGCAAATGTCTAGGACGAATCTATCATCTCTGCAGGGAGTATAGGGCTTAAAATGATTTAAGAAAGGATAGAGACAATCAATATTTCTTACCAATTTTTCCACATATATCTAAAATGTCATATGTGTTGGACATATATTTCAAAGGTATGTAAGTTTTATATATGCATAGTGTGTGCACACACGTGTATGTATAAACAGATACAAATGTATGCTGATTTGTTGTGAAACATTATGGGATTAATTATGTTGAGATTAATACCTTAAATTCCTCAAACTAAGTATAACTGTGTTGCAAAATACCCAGTCCTCTAACCTTCCCAAATGAAATGTGGAAAAAAATAGGATTGCCATTTTAACTGCACTTTCAGGAATACAGAGTTAGAAAAGCCTACATTAAGAATGTTTTCATGATCTAAAAGGAAAAATCTTGTTTTGTTTCTTATGGAGTGAATGTTTCTACTTGCCAAGACAGTAGGCCATGAGGGCAGTGCTGACGGGTGTCATTTCCTTACAAAGTGTGCTACATGTAGAGAAAATTCAGAACTTGGGGGAAAACTGAAAAGTTGCAGTACTGCATTTGAGGTCATTAGGAACACTTTGGAAAAATAAACTTCAAATTTTCTTATTCTTTTTTTTCTTTTCATTTTCCTAGCTTTCCAAGTGTCCAAAGCCTTCACTATTCTTGGAACCTAGTTTAGTTACTCAAACTCCTCCAGTCTAGAAAAGTAAAGGCAGAAAATTCGAAGGAAAAATCTCTTTAAGAGCATAACAGCAGTATGAATGATAGATTCACCAAGTATTATCTTTAGAGTGCAACAAATACTTGCTTAGTAGAAAGGAGAAGGTTAGAGAACTTGTTTAAAAGTAAATTCTTCTATCCCAGTTGTTATCATAATCTCTGAACATTACACTACTAGGCTTGGATGGAAATCTGCTAGAAAATCTCTCTCATGTAAGAATTATACATAGTACAATACCTTCCTTTGCCAAGGGTTTCCTAGGACTTTGGCAGAAGGAAGGTAGAGATTGTTTTTAATATTTTACGTAATAACCTGCACCCTTTAACATATTGATATGCACTAATGTTTGCTAATGCAACCTCAGCCTACAGCATTTGGACACTGCAGCTGCTGCATTGTGGTCTGCTCCACCCCAGGGGAAAAGGCACTGTCTGGAATCAGCTCTTAGGAAGTTCCCTCTCCTGCAGTCATCAGGAACCTGTGGGATTTTCCACAGTGCCAGCGGAAGTCCAGTTATCCAGCCACTCTCCACTGAAGCCCTGTGGGAGGCTCTCTGGTGGGAAACACCATCATGACTTCAGATGAAGCTCCACATTGTCTTTGTGGAGCTTCCATAAGAGTCTGATCAAAAATCAAACATTTTGTTCTGGTTTGCAGCTGGCTACAGTTGGTGAAATATGTACAGGATGGATGCCCTCACTGATCACGAGACCATTGCATATTCAAGGAACAACATGAACAAGATGTTGGCTTCTTCACAAAAAGCTCTAAAAACGGAAGTGAAGGTCAAGCACTCACATCTTGCACAGCTGTCCAGAATGATTTAACAACTACTGAACCCAGTCTGGGATAAGCAGACTGCTGGTGGGTCAAATCTACACTGACCGACTATGGGTTTGTGCATTTACTGCAGCAGACTACAATGAGAGATCCTCACAGCAGCCAGGTCTCATTTCTGCTTCATTTTAGACTAGAAACCATCCTTCTCCTGGATCTTAATTTCCTTTATATATAGTTTTTGGCTATGAGGTGAAGTGGAACATGTGTGTGACTACTTTAAAAGATGGTCTTATTCTGCCATTATTCCATGTATAGCCTAGCTCTCTAGCACTGTGTTTTTTCCCATTACTTTGCTCTCTTCCCCCCTTCTCCTGGCTAAGTAGTTTTGCAGAGAAAGCTAATAGTTGGGTTCAATATGCATTTTACCAGGTTGTCATTAGCATCCTCTTGGAGTATTCAGCTGTAATGGTTCCCAGATACTACACACTATGTTCCATTTTTAGATCCACTACTTTCCCTGTAGAGCAGTGAAGATAGTGCTGGCCTTGCAGCTTGTAGGATCTTAAAATAAAAAGCAGACCCCAAAGTGCTGAAAGGGCTGGGAGACCTCTGGGAAGAAAGATAATTCCCCCAAGCTTTTTTATCTTTTAACCCTACTGTCAGATGAAGAAAGATGGCAAGATTCAGAGCATTTGAGCTGGCAGTAAATTGTTACTGCTCTCTTAGACTTATTGCTGGAGAAAGGAATAGAGCAAGCAGTAAAATGTCTTGTTGCATACAATTCAACAGCTACGTTTCTGCCTAATCTCATTTTTTTTTCCCTAACCCCTGAGTTTGTCCACAACTGAGTTTTCCTCAACAAATTATCTTGCAGTTACAACAACTATGAAATAGGCTATAGGTATTCAAACCAGAAAGCCAGGTGTGCAATCTGTGAAAAAAGACTGAACACATGCCTTATGGGGTAAGTATTAAGTGCATATTACTAAATCCCTTGTAGAAGCTAGGAGAAAATTTGGTTCTATATATCTGTTTAACTGATTGAAATAACTGGATATATTTTACACCTATAGTAAAAGAGAAGGCTCTGAGAGCTGTCCACAGTAAGTTCTTCTGAACAGCACGGCCGTTACCTCCAGTGCAAAGTCCTTCAGAGCGATAAAGTCCCGAATGAGAAGAAGCCCCAAGGAGCAAAGCAGAACCTTTTCCTGCAGCCTGAGACCAGGCACGGATGCAGGACAGACTCTTGGTCAAGGGAGAGAAGTTGATCACTCCTAGTTGGATCCCAGCTGCCATAAAAGAATGTGGCTTGCACTTTCTAATACAGAGGTGAATAGCCTTCAGCAGAACATAAACGCCTTCTGGTCACTCGCGTTTCAGCTATTTCTCAAATAGTGATAACATACATTTCAGGATAAGATACACGGGCACAAACAACATTAAAAGATCTCTAGCAGTTCCAAGACAGTGTCAAATAGGGTTTTTTTTTTTTTTTTTTTTTTTTTGGTGTCTGTGGGAGTATCACTATTTCCAAAGCGCAAAGCAGTTAGGACACCCATGATTAGCCCTCATGTGTAGTTACCAATTCCTATGGACTAGCAGCAACAGGAAAGACAGCAGCCCAAGAGGCAATTATATTTACATTTTTTTCTAGAGACAAATATCTCAGAACAAGCACACACACACAACATGCTACTAAAAACACCTTGGTAATATTTAAAATATGTTTATTATTAATATAATAAGCCTCCCCCCAAACCTCTATTATATTTAAAAGCTAAGAGATAACACCCAGTAAGTACTTACCTCTTTAACAAATAGATTTTCTGCTTTTCGCTCTGCATCTTCAGGTACGGAAGGATACAGTGTTCTGATTTCCAGTGAAATTGTATCTGTCTGACAACAAATAAATAAAAAAGGCAAGTTAGCTAGAGTGAAAACACAATGGATTTGTCTCATGAAGAGGTTAAGTGCCAGGATTATTATGGCTTGCATTTTCAGTTTGTCATGTAGCCAATACTTAAACACATCAGCTGCAACTCAATTCCCTCCCACACAGACTTTCCAATACTATCAGCTAAAGCATTAATTACAAGAAAGAGCACACTGGTCATATAGATTTCTGGGAATAAGCTTGTGCCAAGCAGACTTGCTGCAGTCTCTGATTAAAAAGTCATTAATGGATAACATCCTAATTCTTACTAGCATCCTTTCCCAAAGGATATACTCCAGATCCCATTGCCTTGCATGCTTCCCTTCTGTCCCTCTTCCCTTTCAGCAAAGGAATGTGAGAACAGAACTGGAAGTTTTGACTGTTTTTGGAAAAAGAAACACGGAGCTTCTCCAGCAGCAGGGATCTATGTGGGACTCACGATGCTCCTACGACAGACCCTCCTTCAGCAACCTCTTTCAGGCCCTGCACAAGCTAAGGAACTTTTAGAAAAGCAGCTCCCAGGCAGGCTGGTTTGTCAGAATCCCCAAGAGGCCTCCACACAGGGCCAGATTCCCTTGGATCCCAACAGGTCACCATCCGCTGGGTCCCTCTGCACTGGTTGCAGCACAGGCAGCCACTCCACAAAACCATGCGAGGGGGGGCTCAGGGTGCTCCAGGGATACGGAGAAACTGCCTGCTGGGAGAGAGGGAATCTAAGACATGAGCCAGCAGAGCAGGTCTTCCTCTTGGTTACAAGGGAGCAACTCCACTCGAAGCAAGGGAAGGATGAATCCAGAAGGAATCTGCTCTCGGCAGCTCCTTTTCTCAGCCGTTACGGAGCAGCACGTTATTTCTGGGGGAAGGCTGAAGGCATAGGAATGGTCCAGCATGAAGAACCACTGCTCAGTGATAGTATCGAGCAGCCCATAGGAGCCACTGCCAAAAGTCCATGGAGGATCTGCTCATCTCCAAGTGCTTGTTTGTGTCTACATGGTGCTGCACAAATCCAAGCATCCAGACTCCACGTGATAGTTACCTGGCTATTACTGGCTCAGTTTTTCCTTACAGCTTAAGCACAGCACGATGGTTCTCCCTATCACTTTCCATATGAGTAATTTTGAAAGAAGAGCATGTATCACACAGGCAGATGCAAGCAACGTGGAATTCCCCTAACTTTTTCTGCTTCATCTGGATAGCTCGGGATAGTGCGGTTACAACACTTCTGGTCCCATAAATAACGATGGTGCCTCCCTTTTCCGAGAGCAGTCCCGGGAAGGCAGCCCCCCAGGCCCGGCGATGAAGAGCCGCAGCACACGCTGCCACCCCACAGCATCAGCTATTTCCAGAGCGCACGTGGGGCAGGAGGGGACGCAGGAAGAGACCCGTGACGCGCTGCAGCCCTCATGGCGAGCTGCCCCCGGCGCGGTGACGAAGCACCAAGGGCAGCGGCCGCCTCTGCCCGACCACAGCACAGCACATCCTCCACGCAGCGCGCACAAGATCTCGGTGCTGCTTCCTGCCAGCGTCTGCAGCGAGTCAGGGTGTCACCTAACACTGCGGATCGGCAACCCGTACCCCTGCACTGCCCGAGACAGCTAGGCCTTCTCCCCAACGCTGCCATCCTGCCTCCAGCCAAAACTGCAGCTCCGAGAAACATAACCGACAGCAACTCTCTCACATGCAGCCATCCCCCTCATTTTTCTTCAAAATATTATATCTGAATAAAATATTTATAAAATACAAAACAGAATAAACTGGTAAGAGCAAGCATGTCTCCTTTGCAGGCGTTGCTGAACACACTACTAAACCTCATTTATTGAAAGAATGGACTGGGGGCATGAAAAAAAAGCGTGTATTGTCATATTTGCACTTCTTTTAAAAACTACAAAGTACTTCCCTTCTGAGAACTAGTTATGCTCAGACCACTAGCTGCAAAAGGTCTTGCCACAAAAACACTTCCTGTTCAAAGTTGATTATTTCCAAAGTTAAATGCTCTTAAAGGTTCATCAAGCATAGCATTTGCTCACCAAAATATTCCTACTTTAGAAAACAACTAAAGAAAGGACTAAATGCTGAAAGGGTCATAGAAATAAAGAATTTTATTGACAATCCCTTTGTTATTGCATTTTAAATGCAGTTTATTTTTATAATTGTTCAAGCAATTACAGCAATTGTATGTTCAAATCAGAGGCCAAGGGGCTATCTTAAATTTGTGCATGCAAAGATTGGGATAAACCAGTAATACAAAAACTATCAATATACAATACTGAATTCCACAATGAGTTTTGGAAAAGTCGTCTATCAGATACAACTCTCCTATATATAACAATTCCCAGCATTCAACCAGACTGGTTTCTTTGCAGAAGCTGCTGCCTGCAGGTGTTTGATTAGTTACAAGGGGCAAATTAATTAAGCATCCTCTCTGCTACAGTCACTGAAGTGTATTTCTACAGAGAAAGCCAAATGCTAATACTGCTTCTTATTAATGATTGATTAGGAATAACGTTTCCAGACAGTGTGTGCTTCCCACCGACACAGTGAGTTTAAGATTTGGAAATGGAATCCAACCTCCATTAGCCTATTCAAACATTTTCATTCTTAATCTATTCTACTAGCTTTTGGCCTGAAAACATGTTACCAGTGGCTAGAACTTCAGGCAGATGCATGAAAAATGATAGTATTTACTTCCTGAAAAGTCTGTCTTTTTAAGGGTGCTAACCACACACAGGCAAAAACGTTCATACATGTTCAGGCTTAGATTCAATCTCTCTCAAAAGCTGCTCAGTCCCATTTTTATCTGAGTAAACAGATTTACTTAACCTAAGTGAAAACTGTAATAAATTGGTCTTTTAAATGAAAAAGGAAGGATAAGATGGCCCTTTTTCTGTATGAATACTATAGCACTGGTGCTGCCGTGCTGTGGGGGTCCCCATGCCCCATCCAGCCACCCTGGCACCGGCCTCACGGGGAGGGAGGACTCGGGGTGCGAGGCGAGCAGCAAGCGGGCACGGCGCGTGCTTAGCAGCGGCTTTAGCCCCACCGCTGCCGGGAGCGCGGCCACGCGTTGCTCCAGCGTTTGCTTTGTGGCTGCTGCAGCTCTCCAGCTCCACATGGTCGTGGACGTTCAGGGCTCGGCCAAATGGCTGCCAGCCCCCCGTTAAGGGCAGTCCCGAGGGCACCCGTGCCCCTCCGCACCATCCCTGCCCCTCTCACTGCACCGATGCCTCTGGATACGCTGCCAACAGCTGCATCCACAGAAACAACTCCTGTCCCTCCACAATTAGATGGTAGAGGTTTCACAATGCTAAAAACAGGGAGGTTGCAACTCTTCCCCATTCTGAGTTAAAAAAAAGGTCTGGAGAGAGTCACACCACCTCGGAAGGAGGGTGCCTTCAATACTGCATGATTCAGCCACTCCGAGGTTGGTCTCTTCAGCACACAGAGGGCACTCAAATGCCCTTTCAAAGTAAAATGAAGTCTGACTGAACTCCGATAGGATTTGCACTCCCCGCATATCCAGGGAAGCATCACCATGTTGCACCTGTCCTAAATCTCAGAAATGAGTTATTCTTTCTATTGCAGGTTCAAATCGGAGAGGCAGTCAGATTTACAGTTAGTTTCTGAAGGTCTGGTTTACATTTTTAAGCAGGTCTTAAACAAAAAGGAGGTAGGGAAAAAAAGGGGAACAAAATTTCATCACCCAGACTTTCACATGCTTTGACACTGTATAAAACTGAAGTACTTCCAGCTCACCTTTTAGATATGTAATATCTATCCACAATTAAATCTCCATACAAGCCAAAGTATTAACAAAGTGGTTCTAAGCCTGTTGCCACTTTAAGGGAAGGGCCCAATAAGTCTATGTTACCCTTAAAATGGAGATATTTAGAAAGAGATTGCTGGGATCAAGGAAGGAAGGATGAAAAAGGTACCTGGCATTTTGCTCGAGTAAATGAGGGTTTGACTTTACAAGTATCGTAAAATCCTGCCAGGTTGGGGTGTGCAAGTACCAAGGCGCGAGGCAGGCGGATCTGAATGGAGCTGTTAGGCTTCTCCCAAGGCCTCCTATCTGATAAAGGCATGGGAGAAAAATAAGAAATACGGATGCCAGACAGCAGCAGTTCCATTTAGTTAGGGAGAATATGGCCAAGTTTAGAGGAAAGCAGGAGGTGAATGAGGCAGAGTAGCCCAGCTGTGAGGGTAAACACAAAGCTACCACCACCTGCAGCAGGCAGGCGTGAGGGCCCAGGTGAGCGCACCAAGACAGCCGCGGCCTCCCGCTCCCCACCCAGGAGAGGAGCACGGGGCCAGCTCACACCCCTGCAACGCGGAGCCGTGCAGAGCCGTCCTCCCCACGCTGCGGCACTGCTGCCCTGGCAAGCCTCAGAGGAGAAATTTCCACTTCCCGCTGCTCAACGGAACGGCACTGCAACGGCAATTTGGTCAAGAGATCCAGGAGCAGCTGAAAAGTGAAGCAGACCTGACATGTTTTCTTAAAAGGGAAGCAGAGAGTTAGCAAGCATGGCATTGCTGGGAAAACTAGAAGTGGGACTAACAGTGCAATGTTTTTTTTAAAGGATTAAGCACAGTGGCATAAAGAGTGAAGCAGCTTTTCCCCCAGTTAAATTAGAGATTGCATCTTAGTAATGCATCCACCTTCTGTTGCATGTGGGGGAAAAAGGAACAGGGTCTCAGTTTTGCACCTGATAGATAAGATTCTTGCTGCCCCCAGACTTCTCCTAGTGCATTGGAAATGACCAATTATGCTCTTGTCAAAGTAGCTGCAATTCTCTCAGAATTACATCCAACAACAGAACGCAATTCTGAGATGAAGCAAAGGGCCAGACACCATGAGTATGGCAGCTATGCTCATTAGTCCATTCAATGAATATTGCCCATCTAAAAACAGCAAATTTTTAAAGCAGAATTTTCTCTTACATTCACTATTTCAATTAATTATTGTGGTAGACTTTTCCTCTGAAAATACAGAGCTCATGGCCCATAGGATGTGCTAACACACAGGCCCGAATCAGGGCTACGTTGAACCATGAAGCCTGGAGCAATTCTAATTATTACAGTTAAACAGTAACATCCACCATTTCCTGAGACATTATCACATTAAATAACACTCAAGAGCCAGTCTGAACACCACCTAATTCAGTCAAACCTGGATCTCTTTCTGCTCAAACGGATGACCCAGACTTTTGTGTACAGGTGATATTTGAGCAGGAAGGAGTAGGGCTATAAATAGACATTGTGCAGATGAAAACCCGTCTCCTATGAAAACTCTGCAGTCCTGTCTGGTAACATAAGCTCTTGTTACTGCAGCTGATTACAGTGGTAGGTACTACAGAAAAAAAAAGATAGGGGCCATAGTCTTGCAAAAAAACTAACTACCATCTTCTCTGCTTATCAGTCAGTGAGAGCCATCTGTATCACTCTGGTATGCTTCTTTTAAAGATAAATAAGACAAAATAATTGTAAAACATAACACAGAAAATAAAATAGAAGTAGCTCCTAAAAGCCAGGCTGAAACTGCTAAAAATGAAATTAAAATAAGGATATGAAAATATGATTTGACAGGCAGTCAAAGGCCTTGAACAGTAGGGCACGATTCTTCTTCCGCTGAGAGGGTTTGCTCCTCCAGCTGGAGCTCAGCCACTCTAAATCAAGGAGCTCAAGGGCCTAGTGACAGCACAGAGCAAGCCCGGTCAGCTTTGTAATGCTGAATTTCAATTTCATAAATTCACAAATGTGCAAAACAGATAAAGGAATTAATGCTGATGGGGAAATGTATTCTGCTGAGCCTCCCCTCAGCCCCAGGAGCACATTAACTCAGTTAATGCCACCAAGGAAATAGAGCCATTTAGTGAAACAAAGCTGCCTATTAGGCTAAGCGGGCCCGCCGGGACAGCCGCGGTGCCGGAGCGGAGCCGGTGGGAAGGGCCGGCGCGCAGCCACCGCGGCTGGGCCCCGACTGCAGAGCATGTGCATTAGAGAACGCCCGTTCCTCAAGCCCCAAGTCTTTTAGAGAGCTTGGCTGATTTGGAAGAAATGACAGCAAGATCCGAGCAGGGGTACGGCAATAACCTGCCCAGGGGCTGCCCCGCGCTCGCAGGGGCATCCCCTGCATCTCCATTGCCACTGGAAAAGACTTCGGAAGAGTCCCCAAACCACGCAAGCCCAAACACGTTCAGCTTCACCATTTTGCATGCAGCCTGGTGCCAGCAATGGCTCAGCCTGGAAATACAGCCCTGCTACTGTCCAAGCCCAACTTGGAGCACCAGGCCAGTGCCCCTGGGGGTTGCTAGATTTTAGTCACCAAATATATTAAATAGAACAGCTTCAGAGAGACTGTAAGTTGTGGACATGCAATTAAATTAGATTAAATGGCAAGGAGAGATTCCAGCACAGGCTAAACTACTATTGTGTGAGCAAACAGTCAAGCACATATTATGGAACAACACATCTTGTGAGTGCCCAATACACATTTGCAAACAACCAGGGCTTTGTGCTGCAACTAACTCTGAACAGTAAATTCAGAGATGAATGTTGGAAGAAAAAAAAAAAAAAAGAGAGAGAGAGAATGAATTTGATGAGAGGGAAGTAATGAGCTGCTCGTAAGTTAAGAAAATCTTAGAGAGTCCCAGGGATTTTCTGGTGCTTCCTTTTACACTGAAGATGAGCTAAATCATCAGACAAACCTAAGAGAAAGAACAACACACATTTGCCTTGTACTTACTGAAAAGTCATCGTCGGGGAACAGTATAAGATCCTTAAACAGACTATCTCCAATATTTTTTTCAATCTCCGTGATAACAGCTTCATAATCCAAAGGTTCCAGGAGCTTGGGTTTTTCCTGCTAGGGAGAAAAAAATGAAAGATCAGTTCTCTGTCTATTCTCAGATTCTTCTTTTATTCATAAACTAAGATCCGCTGGATTTGTCAAGTTTTACATCAAGATACGAATGGCTTTTCCCTTTCCCTCCGCTCTTCCCAGCCTGCAGCATCTGAGCCAGCTCGGCTGGCAATGAGATGGCAGCGAGGAAGCAGGGCCAGCCCTAACGGCCAGTTCAACTCCAGTAATTCCTGGGAAAATCCATCAGTTCAGAGGCCAAAACCACATTACCTGATCGGTCATTCTCAGAAACCTGCTCTCCCTTTCTCTCTAAATACACTCAGAGAGATGCAGTTTGAGCTGAACACTGCTGATGCGCTTTTCAGCTCGTATGTTGCAGAATGAATGACCTACTTTACTACTGCTTGTTTCCATTACTATGGGCTGACTCATTTCTTCACTCTTGCACAGCTCCACTTCTTGAACGGCTGGTAGCCTGCGAGTGCCAGTGCGTTGTTTTCCTTGGTAACAATCCAGTTCTCCTGGAATATCTGGCATTCAGTCCCAAGACTTCTCTTGTCAGGAACTGGATTAGTCCCATCTAACAGTACTATTGCTGCTCAAGGTGGCGGTAATATAAAAACACACCATAAGAACAGCCAAACTAAAGTAAATGCCTAAAACACAACCCAAAAATAGAAAAAGAGGAGCCTACCCTGCATGCTAGAACACATTAGACAAATGAAGAGCTCACGTATGAGTGTGACATCTGTTTAATGCCAAGACTTTTTAAAAAGTATCAGAGAAAATAAATGAGAAGGGGCAGGAGAACTGGCAGAATATAGTGGAAATCAGGTAAGGAGGGAGAAAAAGGAGAAACCTAGTGAAAAAACAAGTACAGAAATACTTCTTTGGAACACTTTTTCAGTCTGATGCAATGATGAACATCGTTTTTTAACCCCCATTCTTGCACTGTGCTATCCGGAGTAATAAAGAGCTTCCCCTCTCTCTCACCTAGACCAGTACAAACCATGGTGTATCAGAAAAAGTTTTATACATCTATAAAACAAATTTTGAAACCTGCTGTTCCAAACACATGCATCTCCCTCTTTTCACTGCACTCTCAAGTTCCTTTTCTCCCCTCAAGGTTTCTCCCAGTCCCTATCCATGGCCCTTCCCTGTTAGGTCAAGCTGAAGCCTTCCTCTGCTATCAAATGCATCCATGAAAATTTTAATTAAGTATCAGTAACACAGTCACATAAAAGAGATTAAACCCCAGGGATACACATCATCTTAAGAAGATATGCAGTTGCTGAGCAGCTTGTGAGAATCACATAATAGCAGGCTGATAATATCACCTAGTTCACTCTCTCTCAGAGCAGGCACAATTAGACTGGTCTGCTCAGGGGCTTCTCAACTCTCCAGCACCTTCAAGAGGGGAGGTCCAGTTTAAGGGTTGGAGCTGTTCCTTCAACAATCTGATTAATTAACCCACAAGTTTAACGTTAGTGCTACATCTCTGTGCAGCTTTCAGGTGACTTCCTCCATACGTTTCCTGGGTTTCAATTTATTTTTTAACCAAGCTTAAATTAGTAATTTTTTTCTAATGTGTCACTTCCTTCCTCCGTAATGGCAAAAACACTCCTTTATGAAGTCAGTAGGAAGGTCTCTGACGATACCAGGTATTGATAACTCTAGTGCCAAATCCTAGCCCTGCTATAGCTTTTGCAAGTCTGTCTATGTTTGCAGCTTGTTTCCCATTCACCTACAGTTTCCCCCAGCAGGAGCAACATCACAGCAGGCTCATCCTACCATCTCACCACTGAGCAATCTACTTCTTCCAGTCACTGCAGTACCCTTTAGCCACAAGTTTTAGGCTTTCCTTCACTATGTTTAACATTAAATCTTATTATTAAGTTTTCCTATTTAGGTGTAAGTTTCAGAAATTTAAGACTTGAAAAGAAAATGCTGGAGTTACACACTGACCACATCATCTCCACTGTACCGTTAATTTCAGGAATTACAACCAAGCCCAAGTGGTTGAATGGTCTTAGGCCAAGTTTAGCACAAAGTAAAATTGTACTAGCATCACTGTTACCTTCAGGAGGCAATCTTATAGAAACCATCTACCAAAAAAAAACAAAGTAAAAGTGAAGCAGCATTTGGTAATTCTGAGGCCCAGGGCTTTCACACAGGCATTTTTCCTGAGCAGCAGTTCCACTAAAGCACATTTTCCACAGACAGCTCATGATACTACCTATATGCAAAGCATCCCTTCCCAGAAGGAATACTACAGTACTACTGGTTCTGCAACAATTTTCAGTTTTTGTGCCAGGCATGCTCTTGGAACCATCAGTGTCCACTCTCCAAACACAGAGGTGTGTCAGTACAGCATTAATCTATGTCACATGCTCCTAGGAAACTGTGGAGACATCAGTTTAAATACATAAATAAATAAATAAAACAACACCTTTACAAGCAAGAACTATGAGCAGTGACTTCCCTGTCCAACTTGCAGAGGAATAAAAGAGCTGGGGAACCCCAAAAATCTTAAAACTTCTCTTGAAACACGGGGGATTCCCTCTCAAAAAATCTCTGGCTTTTACAGTTTCTGTCTCCAGAGGGGATTTACCAGGCCTGACAGAACAACGAGACTTTTCTGCTTCCCCCTGGAAATCCCTGCATGGGCGCAGCGAGCGCGGCTGCATCTCCTTCAGCCTCACGCCTCCCTCTTCAGCAAGAGGAGCAGCCCAGGAAAGGAGCCCCGCTCCTGAGAGAGGCCACAGTCCTCCCAACAGCCGCGAGGTCCTCTCTCAAAGACAAAAATGAAACCCAAGAAAGCCCTAAAGAGGAACACAGCGGCTGTATCAACATCACCCTTCCCACAACACTGATTCTCTGGCCCTCCATGCTGCAAAGCAAAGAGCATATTCCTGTAGAAACGTTTTCTGAGAATGTCAACTAATGTAGGTAGAGCTCACATTACCAAAGCAACCAGAAAACCTTCAGTGAAGCACTGAAGCACTTAGATATCTACATTGATTTTTTTTTTCCATTGATGCAGTGACAAATGTCATTTTTTCTTCCACAATACTTCAGGAAAAGCCTGCAAATAAGGCAGGATCATATTACAATAAACCTCACATACCAGAGATTCAAACAGTAAACTTTGCTCTTCTATATCGCTACTACAGAGATAATTAAGTCTATTCACTGCTAATATCAATCACAGTATAACAAACAGGAGGCCTCTCTTTACCCTTTATTGTATGTTAAAACATTAAAAATTCTGCATGTTCTTCCAATAGAGACAGCAACTCTATCCTTTGTAGATCTCATACTTCCATTTGGCAGCTGTATTAGTTAGTGGTTACGTCCAAAGACACAGAATGACCATTCAGTTTTCTTGTCCTGAGCAGTCACAAGCAGCAAGGGTGGGATCTGGATATTTCTCCCTAAGAGCACTAGCAAAAATGCGTAAATCAGTAGGGCTGTTTTAAAGCTTTAACAACCGTAGGGCTGCTTCTCATCAATTTAACTTGTCTGTTCTTTTTGGAAATGGACCAACTCAGTGGTCACTGTGCCAAGATTGCATTGTGCTGGCTTAGACTTTCATAATCCTTTTCATATTCCCTATCTCAAGTGAGTAGTGAATTACATTTAGTGGTACTGAACAGGCTTGTGAACTCATGGTAAAGACGTCCTCGCCAACTCCTCACCTGTTATAACAACCACAGCAGTATCACTTGGTTTATAATCCAAGAGTTTTGTTGAGCACACGGCCACTTTCTGAAAAGTCTAGGGATCTCTAATGAGCACCCAAGCCAACACCACCAAGGGACAAGCACATTTCACATTGGTCAAACAGCCCAGAACTCGCTCAGTGATATATTGTTCAACCAGCACTGAGAAGAAATCCCACTTCTTTGGATGAGATCTAAACTCTGATCTTATAGACCAGATAAAATAAGTATTATTTTCCCAGCAATAATGATCAAAAAATCCACATAAGTGATTTCTCAGAACCAGATATGGTGCATGGCTTGTCTCTGGCTACAAAAGCACACTGTGTTGATGCACTAGTAACCATCTTCTCTTCTTAATTACAGGATAAGGTTACTTGTATATTATCCTCCTGAAGTCATATATCTGTTAACTAAAGAGGCTAAAGGAAGAAATGACGCAAATGAGGCCAATAGTCTCTGGACAGTCATTACAAGCACTTCCTCATTCTAAAAATAAATTTGAACAAATGCTATTATTTTCTAATGCCCCAATGGAATGGCAGATGAGTTTCCTCCCTCCACAAAGCACTAAATTTTGAGTATTAAGAATTTATTGAAAACTTTTAAGATACATATCTTCTTCTAAAACCCTCATACAAGAAAGAAGAAAATTGACACACCTGAACAAGAAATAAACAATTTAAGCAGCTGGGCTCTAGCTGAAGTAAAATCCCTTTAGGGCATGAGAATCCACAGACTGGTCATGAAGAAGACAAAAGAATTGTGATGGTCAGATTGTTCTAGATCAGGCAAGACTCCCATTTCATATTTTATCCGAACTGTCTAAAAGATGCCTGTCTAAAAAGATGACAATTCATTCCAGTGTGCATCTGGAATATTGACCTGGACACTCTTACACGAGGCATGGCCACTTACTGAACCAACCATGCCTCCCTTGCAAGTTCTTCATTTTTATGGACCTCCCAAAGACACTACTAACAAGCCCAATCCCACTATAACTCGCAAGAGCAAATTAAATTACTTTCTGGGGTGATATTCATATAAATTGCTCTCCAGACTTCTCATTTTTACTTTCCTTGCCCCATTTAAGTACTGCATCTGGCATAGTACTTGATTTTATATTTTTATATTGTTAATATACGCAGTTAATTTTATTCCACCAGGGTGGGCCAGTTTATACTATTTCTTTGCCAAGCCTCTCGGAGTTGAGACACCACGTATTTTGGAGAAAGTGTAGCACTAGACCAAGTTTTGACTGCTTTCATAAGGCTAAAAGACCATATACATTTTATGGAGTCACCCGGACTCTTGCATTCTGTAGGGCTAATGACCATATCCAGTTACCATTATATGGTCCATCAGCTGGGTCCAGGAGGTGATTTCCACAGGAAGGGCACTTGGGGCCTCCATTCCTCCTCGTGAGCCAGGTTGAATGTTGAGGTCAAGGTTGACGGTCGTCAACCAGCAGCAGAGGCAGTGCTGTGCAGTGGGGATTGCGTTTCCCCAACCCACCCACAAGCAATGGAGTTGGGAGGAAGAGATGAGGTCCCGTCCACCCAAAGTGCTCCCTCGCCCAAGTTCCCTCTAGCAAACCCTCTCTCTGCTCCCAACACTCCACTTGCTGCAGGC
This sequence comes from Tinamus guttatus, assembly GCF_059628265.1. Classification (NCBI taxonomy): domain Eukaryota; kingdom Metazoa; phylum Chordata; class Aves; order Tinamiformes; family Tinamidae; genus Tinamus; species Tinamus guttatus. The sequence goes on from NW_028288845.1 coordinate 1,372,609, forward strand.
TTACTGAACATTTAAGTAAAGCAATTTTTGCATTTCAAGCACAGGGGAAGAAATTCAGTGTCCGCCAAAGCCACCCAGGGAAAGGGCAGGGAAGCACAGACAGAAAACAGTGAGACATTCCCTTCTTTTATTCTAAATCTCATCATTTTTTACGATGGCTTGGCCTTGCATGCAGCTATTTCCAGTTAACAAATGTCTCTGGTCATGTTACAAAAGATACATTTGGCTCAACATTTTATCTACAGTCAACATCTTTATTAAAATTAGAAAATTATAGGTACAAGGAAAATAGTGACACCCTCTCCCCCCCAACTCCTGAAATGTTCACTTGTCTGGTCCAGAGTGTTTAATTTGTAATGTCTGTCGCTAAATCTCAGGGAACTGCACTTGGAGGAAATCCAGCGAGCCTCTCAGAGCTGCACAACATAACTGATATTCTCTTCAGTGCTAGTGGTGAAGCCAACATGTCAATAAATTTCATTAGCGGAATTGCTTGTTCCCACAAGAGTCTGGTACAGAAAAAAGTTCCGAATAATTACGAAGATTCAAACCCCAAAGTTCTTAGTGATTTAGAAATCAGTTTCCTAAATATTATAGTAGTTACGAGCTTAACTAGCACAAAGCCAGTCAAACCTATGGTAAATCCTGCAGGGACCAAGGCAAGTAAGACAACATGTCCTTTTGTTGCAGTCTCTGTATTCAAAGAAAATTCTGGTTGATGCCAAGGAGGGATTTGCTTGACTAAATGAGACTTATCCTCTACAAATGCAGCTTTGAATGGGATGAATTCTAATTACTTACATTGGAAATCATCATTGTTTTGTGGATCAAAATCAAGGCTCTACTGTGCATACTTTCCAGCTTTAAAAGCTACCGTAAGACAATTCCGAGTAATAAATATTTGGAAAAGCTCTTTCATCTCAAAGAGCTACACTCAGGCCATTTTCATTTGAATGTCCACTGCCAGCTGCAGCTTCCCAAGGCTTCAGTGCTCTCCAGAGCAGCATTTCAACAAGCCAACGAACAAGCCGCTCAGGTTAACACTACTCAAACCAGTGGCCCACTCTTGGGAAATTGCGAGCAGTCTACTCTTTGTATTACTTTTTATTTCTTCATTAATTTCGACAACTTATAATTAGTCATTGTTTTCGTTGTGAATTCTGAAAGCACTTAGTCACATAGTCTACTAAGTCTTTTTCATACCTAAAACATGCGACCCACGCAGAAGTGCCAGTTCAGCAAGGCATCCCTGCTGGGGAGGAAGGAGGAGATGCCTAAGGCTGCACTTGACTTGAGATTGTTTCTCAAGTTCTCGCACCGGAGCACAGATACACACCTGATGTTGCGTGCCCGATGCAGCGCTTTCGGCATCCAGGCCATGCACCAGCGTGGCCGCCTGCAATGACTAGTGCTTCACATCAGAGCTATTAGACAGAACTACCAATGCAGCCAGTCTGCAGAATATTCAAGGTAACAAGCAAATAAATTACTTGGGCATCCTTCATCTTTGCCCCCTCCCCAGTATATGGATATCTGGAAAACCTTTTTAGGGAGGAGATTAAGATTCATGTAATGGCAAAATTACTAGAATTAGTACCACCATGCTATGGGCGACATGACCTCTAAAGGAGCTGCAAGCGTTTTAATTAAATTTCAATTTCAATTTCACATATTAGCTTTTTAAAAAGTCAAAATGACAGTTTCTAAATAATAATTACTTCTAAAGCCTAGACTAAATATTTGCCCATAGGTCACTTTAGAGGGAAAACAAGAAGAGTCTTGTAAAAATCTCAATTGCGCAGACCTCGAACCTAGCACCATTCAGCCACATTATTCCTCCCACCTGGCCTCAGCCAGAAAAAGGCAGCGAATCTGTCCCTAAAGAAATGAGCAGGAGCCAAAGCTGCCACCGCTTGTTTCCAGCCCGCCCCTGGGCTGCTGCGTCGTTGCGCTGGGGGGACACGAGGGGTAGCTCATGCTGCCAAGGGGAAGGAACCGTCCTTGCTGCGCCCCAGGAGGGGACACTCAAATTAGTCCCCATAAAACATGACACAAACCCTGCTCCCAAGCCACATAAGCTTTTCCTAGTGCGATCCCAGCTGGGCAGGTGTCCGTCCTGAGAGGGAACAACGCCGGCCCCTACGTCCCCAGCAGCACCCAGCCTTGAGCCCACGCAGGGAACACTTCTGGCCAAGTGCAACTTATTCAGTAATATATACAAATTCACCGTAGTCCATGGAAAATCTGTGTGGAGAATCTCAGCAGAAAGCTTATGAAAAATTGGTTCAAAACAAAGCTTTGGTTAACAGTTAGCTGAACCAAAAACCACCGCAAGTATTTTCAATGTCTGAAACATATATTCCCATTATTTGCATTTAAGCAGAATACACAAAGAAAATTACAAAGTAGACATGTGAATCGGCCTAAAGTTTCAGAGCCCTACATTAAAAGCATAAGTTCACACAATAATGACAGAGAAGGATACTGTGACTGGGAGCAATCTGGGTCTGAATAATTTCCTTTTAGCCAGCCAAGGAATAGGGTTTCCTTTCCCTCATCCCAGCTGCAATTCAACCTAATGCCTATTCCCACCAACCTTTCCCTAACGTAACAAATTAACAGACAAGGCAGGGAAAGCACTCAGCCTCCCTAGAAATTACGATTCCCTTAGACTGGGCAACCTGCTCCATCTGAGTCCTTAAGGGAGGTTGGCTCCTGTAGATTCAGCAAATAAGTGGTGAAGCCCCCTTTCAAATTCTTAAAAGTGCTTAGAGCACAAGCAACTAACATCATACTTGTACGAGCTCTATGAAACTTCTCACAAGTATCATCTGGTTTCTAGAGAGCACTTTGTAAAAAGTCACCTTATTTACCAGTCACCTGCTTAACTTCACTCTCTGAACCCTTCCTTTTTCCTACTTATGCTATGGTCAGTTAACTCTTCATTAGTTACAGATTTTTTTCATGCTAAATATTTGAGTAAATGATTGTGTCTCTATAGGTATTGCCATCGAGGATTTATCCACAAAAACAAGCCCCAGCCACGCAAGCTCAGCACAGAAGGGGCAGAAATCGGCAGGGGAAGGTTGCCCTGGACGCTCAGCGCAGGCCCCTCGGCCTGCAGGGGCCGGTCACGGCAGCGCGGTGCAGCACGAGGCACCAGCGGGGGATCAAGAGGCCATCACCCATTTCTGAGCAAAGATGACAGAGCGATTACAACTGCGTGCCTACACTTCAAATCTAAGATGAACTTTGATGTCTCCTAGAAATCACAACGCTTTAAGCTTCAGATTCCTTGGCGTCACTGAACTCAGTAAAACAGGGTGTTATCTGCGGATACAAAGAGGAAGGAGCACACACACACTTTTTCCTTTACAGGCAGACTCATTCATTGTTATTTCTCAGGCTTTGTTTTATACTTCATACTTCACTAAAAGGCAAAAATCAACTCTATTCACATAGAGCCACAATTTGTACAATTACGACCCAAATCTCTTCTCGATAGGATTGAAAGGGAGAGTCATGTCCTCCTCCCAACACTGCCATGCACTGCCTGGGTTAGGCACTTTCAGCAGCGCAAACAGCATTCATTCCTGGGACTCAAAACGCTACAGCTTAAAACATTAGAAATTCATTTAGATGATAAAAGGCTAAGATGAGCTACCATGCTCGTAGCTTGCATAATACAACCATAACCATGAGGAACTAGAGGAACCAGGAACCACTGTAATGAATCTGTGACCAAATGTTACAACTGCAAATATTCTCCTTATTTAAGAGAGCTAAGAAGAATAAAGTTATTCGTTGTCTTACCACTGAATCTTAGTGCAGAACAGCAGGAAAAAAAAATTACCCACAAACACAGGACTACAGAAGAAAACTGAACATCTCTTTTCATAAAGAAAGGGATACACCATCTCCAAGCCATTCTCAGAGAAGCAAGTGAGCGTTTGATAGCTGAAGTAATGTCACTCTCCAGAAAATATACCGAAAGTCGAAAGCCAGTTCTTGCTTAGGTCACGTGCTCATCAGAAAGCTCTAAGCACCTTACCAAAAATTTTTCTAGGGTTTCAATTTTAGAGTCAAGAAAGCTTAGCCACAAAGCAGCTGTATGAACCGCCTGGTGACACACAACTGGGTTTTAAGAGGGGCAATCCTGTCCCATTGCCATCAATGGCCAAGCTAAGAGAAATGGAGAATTTTACTCCTAGGTTTCTGCCAAAGGCTCTGAGCCTTCTCCATACACACTGTCTTCTTTATTGCACTGCAGAAGAGTGGTTTTCTCGTCCCAATGCCCTGAAGGCACAAACTGCATACAGCAAACTGCAAGAGCTCACTTCATGCAGAATTGCTGGCTCCCATGGAGGAGAAAGCCTGGGTCATCAGGCATGAGAAGGACCATCACACAGGGCACCTCGTGGTCCATGTCTGATCTACAGTTTGACAGTGCGGAAGAGCTTTCCCAACACAATAAGCTCCTGGAAGATCCTGAACTCTCCAAGCTTTAGCCTTGTTTGCTTTCAGTCTTCCCTGGTGTGCAACACCTCATCACACAGCCTGACAACTTTCAGTCATTGACACATACACATGAAGAAATCGATCCTGCTCTCCGATACACACAGTGGCCTGAAGAGCATCCTAAGAACTCTGTCACAGAGATGGAAAAAGGCAGGGGGGCCATACTCACGCAGCTCAGCCTGTGAATTTCTCCTCGATTCACTCGCTTAATGGTCCTTTTCTTCCTCCTCAGCTCACTGGGCTCCCTTTTGAAAACTTTCCCTCGAAAGCTCATCGTATCCGTAGGAGTTCAAGCAGCAAACAAATCACTTTAAGAACACCGTTCTAACTTCTTTGCTTCAGCAGCTTCAGCAAAACAAATGAAAGCTACAGATACTCTTCAAGGGGAAGTAGGGCTAAACCTTACATGCTGCAGCCACAGAAACTGAACAGAAAGGGAAAGAAAAGCAGCAACAACTCATTTCTGCCCATGAATTGTATTTTGCTAATAAGGTGGCAGTGTCTTATTAAACCCCGGATACACCCGCCCCCTCGACGCTGATGCAAACCAAAGTCGGAAGCGGTAGAAGAAAGCCGCCAAGCGGACATCTCCTGTCTCAAACACCAGGACCTCCCCGCTTGCTTCTCAGCACCTTTCTCAATTTGAGAGCCAAACGGCTGCATCTTATTTCACAGGCACCCCAGAGAAAGGTGCTCCCAGCTCTCCCACGCACCAGGGCTCAGCAGCAGCCTGGGAAAGCGGCGCTCGGTGGCCCCGAGGCCTCTGCCCTGGCTCCCAGGTGGCGGTTCCCCTTTCAGGGCTGTGGGGACATCGCAAGGGGAAGCGCCCGCAGAGCCCGAGCGCCGCAGACAGCCACAGGAAGGGGAGGAAGAACAGAGACGTGTATGTGCTGCTCTGCAAAATACAGCTCTGACCTATAGAAACCTGCTGTCATAATCATCCTCTAATTTAGTACTTCCTGCTGATATAATAAATCTGCTTTCTGTAAGACTTTGTACCAAACAACTTTGTCCAAATAAATTGTTCAAAGACGAGTAATGAATTTGGAACATAATTTTCACCCCCCTCCTGCTCCCCTGTTCACTACATGTCTTGCAGCTATGTCTGTAGCCTCCATTTCAGCTTTGGGATGTTCCTATATTCCCCTTTTATAGCAGTGTAACTCCAGAGCAACCTCATTATGCTCAAAAAGGACTGGGAGGACTTGGAATTTTCCTGTACTGCCAGAATTGCAAATGAGCTGAATTTGATCTATTTTCTCCACCTAACTCAAGAACATCCCAAACACAAAAGCTGAGAGATTATTTTTCTGTTGTGCATGCTGCTGGCCTCCAGAAATAACAGCAGGCAGGAGGCACCTGCAACCTGCCAACTTGGAAAAAATCACATTTGCCAGCTCTGCTATCTTCTCAAGTTAGAATAAAGCTCCCAGCCAGCTTGCACGGTAAGTTACCCAAACTTCAGCTTAATGCAGGCTGGCAGCCTCCAGCATCAGCTCCAAGTCTGCAGAGCAGCCCAGGGGATCCTTTAGGGGCACAGGGACAAGTGCCAGCCCATGGTGACACACAAGCACCCACACTCCTGCCATTTCCACATGCCTGTGTTGGAGCCACCACAGCAACGGGAGTAGCAAAATGGGCAATCAAACCTTCCTGCATTGAGGTAGGAAACTCCTGGCTAAACACCAGATGGGCACTAAGGTCCTTTTAAGCTGAACAGAGCCCCTGGGCTGGCACCAGCCCTTTCCCCTGGCCTCTGCTCCCGCCGAGGTGTCGTTTTGCTGGAGCAGCACAGCTGCCTTGCCCTGGGCACAGAGTCCTTTGCAGCACGCATTGTTTTTTTTTTTTTTTTTTTTTTTTTTTTTTTTTTTTTTAATATCTGCATGACTGAAACAATTGACTGCTTTTCCGTTTTATGATCCTCAATATTTTGCAAGTTGAAATATAAGCATCTTTTTCATAACTTTTTCAAGCTAAGTATTCTGTATGAGATCTGCAGCTTTACTCAGAGCCTTTCTTTTCTCTCTTATTTTTCCTTCTTTCCAAAAAAGAATTCCGAATTCCCTGCGCCCTTTCAGGCATTTTTCAGCATTAGTAACATTTGATCCAAAGTAACAAACCTCTGCAGAATTTCCACATGATTGTTCCATATGCAGGATTTCCATGCCAGGAAACCAGCCACACTGAGCACAGCATACATGACCTGAGCACTACAAAATAACACATCAGTTTAAGTTTGCTTCTATCTTCCACAGCTAAAAATACAATAAGGCAAAACTGGAAAGCAAGCGGTATTTAGTTGCCAGCTTCATGGTTTGGAATAAAAACAGTCCATTGGTATCTTCATAATTTAGCTTTGTCTTTGAGAAGATCACGCCTGTTAAACTGAATTTTACCAGCCTGTTGTGGTTGCCTGAGATAAGTTTTCGCTGCACTCCTACTTAGCAGTGGAAAGGATCCGTGTCTGGCACTAGAAGACAGAAAAGACAACGGACACCCTTTGCCAAGATATGCAGACATTTCAAGTGGCTACCAATATAGAACCACAACATTAACCAAGCTGGATTCATCCTTGTTTTCTCTCCAACCACCACACTATCCGTGTCGAGCCCCCAGCGCCTCTCGCATAATGCAGCAAATGCGGCTGCCAAGACAAAAGGTCCTTGCCAGAAGTTAAATTTAATGCTGGATCCATCGGTCCTGCTGACTTGACTTTGAGCGGATATCAATTCCGAGCGGCTCTGCAGAGTATCGACTCCCCTCTGTAACTCTGACAGGCAGAGCAATCCTCAGCTTTCCTCAGTCTCATGCAATATTGCCCGAGCACTGGACAAGAGGCAACATTTTAGTGAGTGAACCTAGAAAAGGCTGTTCCTTAGACTCCCCCCAAAAAGTAGCATAATGCTACACTTCCCGCAAGAGAATATGGACTGTGGGGCACAGGTTTCTCATACACTCGACAGCTCCAGTCTGTGTAAGATCTGGAAGAACTACTCCACAGTTCAACTCTGGCAACCATTTAAAAGCCCAAAGGCACATTCCAGCTCCAGGAGAAGGCTCCACAGCAAGGAAGCATTTCCCAGCGTTGCCACTGGGTCCTCCAGGAGCCCTGGCCACAGAGAGGGAGGCCACCACTGCTCCCTGGAGCACAAATGACCTTCTGGGAACGTCCAGCTTACACAAAAGGTCAACTTGCATTCAGACTTCCAGTTCATCCTTATTCCATTTGTTCCACTGAGATCTTTTCACCAATAGATTTTCATTTCTAACATTATTAAATTTCACTTATTCATATCTCTCATAGTCTGTTTTTACCAGTTCCAAGCAAAAGGCACCAAGCATTATATTTTTATGAGTATTACGGCATTAAAAGACTGAAGCAACATAATAAATAAGCTATGGTGTTAACACAGACATGTAAATAGAACTAATATGAAGTAGCTGCAAATAGAGATCCCACTTTCTTCCACCTGCTTTGAACACACGTCTTCTACCCTTGTGATGGGGAAGAGGTATCAGCCACAGGAAACCCACCCAGCCTGGGCTGGTGTGAGAACTGCTGCACCTGACTCATACGGTCAAATTAAGGATGTTGAAACAGTGACATTCATGTAATGCATACAGTGATCAATTCAGTGTTTAATTTCTCTTTGCTCAGCTGCCTGTGATGAGCATTTTCTTCTTTTCACGGAATTTTGAAGAAATGTATCTAGATAGAAGTAATAATATTTGATATCACTGATTTTTTTCAGAACTAGTTATATATATTACCTTTAGCAACCACAATTCAGTAGAGGCCATGAGTTCTTTAGTAATTCTATTCTTCTCTTCCCGGTTTCTTCTAGGGTTTCTGTCCAACTTAATTTGTTTCTCTCAAATCTATGCACTGTGACATGGTTCGACAACTTCAGTTTGAATCTATGACACACAGTGACATAAATGTACTGATGGACAAAACTAGTCCACAACTACTCTGGTTTTTTAATCAATTGGAAATTAATTTCACTAATGCTTTTTTTAGCAACCCTACAAAAATTAAATCACCAAAGCATATACCTTCAGGTAAAGAACACTCCAAAAGAGCCCAAATGCTTGAGTTGCTATATAACAATTACCGGATTAACCATTCCGCCCTCCTAAAAATTATAAACTCTACCCACTAGAAGGGATCAGAATGAAGCTTCAGTTAGCCATGCTGGCATTTTTTTTTTAAGTGTATAGCAGGAAAAACAAACAGAACTACAACACCAAAACCCACAGGCAAAGTAAAACTCATAGCAAGTTACAGGAGCATGAACACTTCTTTGTCTTCAGCCCAGTATCCGTGTCCAGGAGGAGCAATGACACTGCAAACGCAGCACGAGTCAAAGAGCAAACAGTCTTGATTTATGTCTGTGCCCATATAAATAATGCGCATCCATGGCCATTACTCACAAATTCCTCTCTGAGGTTTTTGTCACTATTACAATTAGATGTCTAAGAGGTGAACAAGAAAAGAGTCAAACGAGAAAAGCAACTCTAGAAGAATGATAATAGAGGGGCTCTGGATCAGTTGATTGGTCTATTGAAATGTTAGCAATAATTACTGCAAACAATTAACACTACATCAGCTATTAAAGCTGCTACACCAACCTAAATGACTGTCTTGCTCGTTTTCTGTTCTTTTATTCTGTTAAAAACAAGGCATCCATCTTACGAGAACATTATTTTCCTTAGGGCAAATATTTCTAAAGTGGTAGATCCAAAGGCCTTTTGTTAAACAGCTTTTAAAAAGGCAGTTTGATTAACAAATAAGGAAACTCTTTTGCTGGAACAAACTGCACAAAAGATTTCAACTGTGCTGTGTATTATATCTATCCTGCTGAAGTGCGGAGATACACCCGGATTTTGAACAGGAGAGACTTTATGAGCCTGAAAATATAAAGAAGGACTTTCCTTACCAAGGAAGTACAGTCCCCAAATGCATTAGTTAAGCTAAATAGCAAAAGAGACACTTCTCATAACAAAATTTGCCCCTTTTTAAACTTAGACCCTTGCAATGATGGTGACACTATTGCGCATGTGGCCTCTGCAGTGCAGACCAGTACCAAGAAACCCGGCTGACACCCGGCAGCTTCACCGTGAGGGGATGCCCGAGGCTCCGGCCGGCCTCCGCGCGCAGCCTGCGGCGTGGCCAGCGGGTCACAGGCGCTGGCACAAGCACAGCAACAGAGTTGTTAAAGGAAAACCAAAGTATGGCCAAAGGGTGCCAAACATCCAACTCCCTGGAGCCGACAGGGAAACGACTCTGCAGCACGTCCTGCCGTTAGCGCGGGTCCGACAGGCGACTCGGTTTGGATACCAGAATAGAAGCGAAGAACATGGTACCCTGGAGGGGGTCACAGAGGGCTCCCTGTCCTTATCCTTCCCCACATGCTCCATGTTGCCTTCCACCATCTCTATCCCATATGAACTCAGGGCACTGGGATTAAAGCCTGGAGGTCCAACTGCTGCACCTTGGCTATGGAGGGCAATAGCGAGGAGGGGAACACAGTTACACCCAACACCACATGAGCGTTACCATGAACATGGAGGTGAAAAGCAGTGTCACGCAGGCTTTGTGCTGCTTCCTCGCACACGCGCCATCCTCTCCATCACGCTTGGGCAGCGCTGCTGGAAGTAGGTTATGCAGCTGGACAAAGCGAGCCCCATCGGATAGAATTTGTCATCCCATCATCGGCTTGTCAGGGCGCTTGCTAAGAAATCAATTGTAATCAGTGAAACACGCTCCACATGATCAGATCCAAACACCACAAGTCTGCCAACAGGATTGAGAGCGCCAAACTGAGGTGCCTGTGACGGTGCACCACATACTGCTCTTACCTGCACCTTCCATGAGCCAGAAATAGTATTTTTTCTTAGCAGGTTTGTGAATGCATGTGAAAACTGTCCTTGTCAAGAGCTCCACGTTGGACAGCTAAAGCAGATCAAAAGCAGCCAGGATTTTTTGCTAGCACCTACCAGAGAATGCAGAAGTCTCTAGCTATCTTGTCCCAATCCCTTCATCATCAGTGATTCCAAAACACAATGAGACACCATCTTTTGAAATTAAATGTTCAGTACTGGCCCATGCCTTGAAATTGCCCCCTTTTGAAGGAAAAATATAAAAGCAAAATAATTCAGCAAAATAATTCAGCAAGAGAAGAAAAGCAATTTATGAAGTTATAAAAAAATACAAGCAACCTTTCTCAAAAATCAGTCTAGTACTGAATCAGCTGGATGTGAGCAACGTTGGTGTTTTGAGATATACGACTCCACTTCTGGCCTAACAACTTAAGCTGAAGCATCAGATCCAGTATATAAACAGCCTCTGCTGAGCCATAAACCAGCTGATACTTGTATTCTGCCTGCAGATCCGTAAAGCCAGCCCTGCACAGGCAGAGGGCCAAGAACTTGTCACAGTAACTAACGACAGGGATGCCCAAGGTGAGCTCTCCGAAGCAGATGGCAACATCCCTCCATAAATACCTGTGGACAGAAGTCTCGTGGACTTGCCAGGGCTCTGCTGACCGACCTTTCCAGAGAGCAGCCCCTGATGCCAGTGGCTCTGGCAGCTTCCATCCATTTCTTTCTTTCTTGTCTGACAGCACCGTGATCTTGGCTGTGCTCTGCTCCGTGCCTTGACCTTCATGCCAAGCCTCAGACACTGGTGCATCTCACCAGAACAAACTGGCAGGGAGTGTTTGGTGGTTTTGCAGGGTGTAGAAGGCAGCATCAGCCTCTCATCGAGTGGGTGGTGTCACAAGCTTAGAGCAGGTTGCACGGCCAGGACTGGCACCCCCCGTCAACAAGACCAGTTGGAAGTGGGAAGTGCCCTGGAGGGGCTGCAGGAAAACGGCTGTTGGGAGGGTGTTCGGGCACTTGGAGTCCGATCTCCCATAGGGTGCTCAAGGCCTCCCACAGCACACACTTCACCACCAAAAGCAGCAGCCCCCACCCTTCCACAGATGCAGGAACACTGCTAAATACACCTGCGTTTCCCCTTCCACCTCGCCTCAAGCATGTTTGCCCCAGTAACCCCCCGAGCAAACAGCCACAACTCCTGCAGCAGCTCAGCAGCTTTCCCAGGTGGAAGTTCACCTGCTCCAAGCAAGAACGCACCATGTCCATGCAAACCCAACGGCATCCGGCGGAGCCCCCACGGCGTAACCAGAACAGAACCAGTGCCATGGACCTCGCGCGCCTCCTTGGCGGCTGCACGGGGATGAGGAAGAGGAGGAGCTGGGTCCTGGCGTTGCCAGCTGGTCTTTGCACACACCAGAGCCCTCCTGCCCTGCGGGCTCACACGCAGCCCAGCCCAGCGCAGCAGCCCTGGGCTTTGGCTCCAGGCATCTTGGCACTGACTAGATGGACATGGGGCTACCTGTCCTCTCTTTAGCAAAGGAAATGCTGCTTCTTACACCCGGAATCAGCTCCAAGACTAAACTTTCCATTTGCAGCGTAGCCCTGCTAATGTGCACAAAAGCAAAAAATGCAATTACTTTAATTTTTTCTTTATTTGGATCCTTTGGGAAATTCAAGCAAACATTACCCTTTTGTTTTCATCTACTTGGAGTGGAGTCAGCTCTTGATAACAAAACATATATAGTGCTGAAGGACCATAAAGGGCCATTAAATAATTTAATCATCTAAATTTACCATCTCTAGACATGCTGCTGCTTTTGTTTGGCTTCTAATACATGCTTTCTCAATTGTAATTCTAATATGTGCTATTGATGTCTATGCTAAGTTGCAGAAAGGATTTTTCTTTTTCATTTATTACCAAGAAAAGCTCAGCTTAGACACAACATCTGGTTTACAAAGAGAATCCACATTTTCCAGCTGGAATGACTGAAGCAAAAGGAGGTCAGGCAACTCACTCAATGCCAAAAAGAGTATCTGCAATACCATAATATTGATATATATAATATCCTGGGAACCTCTTCATTACTTTTAACTACTAAAATGAACTCCCTCTGTATGTATGCAAGCTGACTGTACAACCTTTATTATATTTGATATCACAAACTTGTAACATAGATTATCAGAGTTATAAACTCCTTTAAACTCTCCTCTAGTGCCCATGAATATCTTAAGCCATCACAAAAGTGACTGCATACAGTAATTCATCACTTGGATCCTATAATGGAAAACTACATAATGGGATTCGGGGTGACAGAGAAAGCCTAGAAAATTCAAAAACAGATGGGAAAGAGTATCTTCCTAGCTTATCAAAGGAATGAAATATAAAATCCTGCTAATCAGATTTACATTAATCTAGTTTGGTATGTGGAAAGAGAAAGACAATCTGCATCCTTTTGACCTTCCTTTTCTCTTACCTGATCTCTTGGAATGCAGAAAGGAAAAATAGAGCAGACAAATGGACAGTGCCAAGACCTGCTATGGTGTTTCTCACTCTGACATAACTTCCTGTTCATCAGAAGAGCTGTTTCACGTTTCCACACTCTGCTTCCAATTTCCTTTCGCTCATAAAATAAACTAGAAAAGCAAGGACCAACTCATTCTGTTGCTGATTAAAAGCCCAAACACTCCGAGTCTATAGCTCATTACAGCATTATTCTTAATACATTTGTAATAACCTAGATTAGCAAATGCCTCTTAGGATTTAGCTAGGAACTGAAAATTCACCTGAGGGGAAAAAAGTAAAAACTGCTAATCCCAATTGCTACTCATAACAACTGCGCAATCTTCAATATTACCAAAATAAGAAGATAAAATTTGAGGAAAAAGAGAACAGGTAGTGGTTAGGATTCCAAAATGGGTCCAACATTTCATGGGAGCCTTGTAAAGCAGGAGTTTGTGTGAAATGGTCAACAAACCTAAATATAGCTCCATTCTTGGCAAAAGGAAATTTTGCATAACCTTGTTCTGCACTGACTGCCCCATAGCGAGGAATATCCGACCAACTGCCGAGAGTCCTTCTACGCCAACAAGCTACGATGCATCGGCCAACTCCCAGGCCCCTACACGTGGACAGTAAATTACAACAAATGCAAAATAAATCATGCTGGCGGAGGCGATTAATTTCACCTACTTGCATATCTAAGAAGAAAGGACAGCAGGCACAATACTATTATCTCAGCAGGAAAGTATTCCTGAGCATTCACCAAGATACTACAGGCTAAATCCCAGTTTATACAGGAACAGTCATACCAAGTAAGGGGAAGTTTATTTGATCCAGACTTTTGCACCTGTAAGGTCTGTGTCCTGTGCACTTGTATTTCCTGAAGAACGGTATTTCTCCTAATCAGTTCCAAACACACTTACTGAAGTTCTTGGCCAAAGATGGTATCTTTGTATTTAATAGCTCTCAGAGATTTTTCTTGCATGAATTCTCTCAGGTATTCTCTGCAGATATTTCAGATGGAGGGGAAGAAAATAAAAAATGGCAAGGAAATTCAGTTTAATTATTCATTTTGAGGAAAAATTCCTTTTTCAAACCTGTCATCCACCAGTTTCATCTGAGGGTCTCCATTCCTTTTGTCAGAAGAGAATGAAAGCAAAGCTGTGCCTGTGACTACTCTGGGTATCTCCTCATAATATATATTTTTTTCAGGCCCTATCTTGGTCTACATAGCCACAGAGCAATTCTCACACTTTAATCACCCTCCTCACCTTTCTCTGTAATTTTGCCAGTTCCATTTTGTCTGTTTCGAATCACACATGGTATTAAAACCCTCTCAGGAAGACTGCTACCCAAGGAAAGGTCAGAGCAATGTTTTTCTGAATGGGCTGAAACAGGAGCAGAACTTGTCCATTCTAAACAGGGTATAGCCACCCTGCAAGGCAGAGCACTGAAACAGCACTTCCTCTTCCTCACTTCCTTGAGCAGGATTTTTGAGAGGGATGGTGGTGAGAATTCCTTCTCCTGTGTTTCACCCTGCTCCCACACCCTGGGGAGCAGGGAGCCCCTGGACATTTAGTTATAAGCTTCACTAAAGGGGACCTGGTCATTAATAACCTGAGCCCACTCCAAGTTCGCTGGATTTTTATCTTGGAAATTTTAGAGTCCCAGAAATTCACATTCTTTTGCTATAGAAATAGCTGGAACATCATGAGCCTTAATTCTGCCCACCATCACTTGAGCCGGATACAAGAGAATTGTTCAGAAGATCAGAAGCTAAGAGGTTAAGTTCTGATTTTCTACAAATGCACCCTACAGCCAGGCATAAACCAGTGCCAGAAAAAGATGTGGATGGGAAGTAAAGCAGGGTTTGCTGCAGTTCTCTACTCAGTTCCTTGTTCTGTTTGAAAGACTGCAGACATGGTCTGACTCTAGGAACAAATCTTTTGTGAAAATATTTCCAAGAAATCCAGTTGCCTTTTGAATGCACTTTACAAAGAGAAGTGCTCAATCACCAATTTTTGGATGCTTTTTACAGGCTCATGTAACTCAAAATTGCCTTGGATTTTCTTTTAAAGAGGAAAGTTGGCGAGCACTCGGTATGCAAAAAGATTTTGGCAGCTTAAAAATATTGCATAAAGAGACTTCTCTAAGGTGGTACCAACTTAGGTCAACTCATCTCCAACATTTCACATGGCACATTTACGCATTTTGTGGATTGCCTTTTTATATAGTGAAAAGGCTTCAGAATTACATTTTATGAAGCAATATTGGAATGTCATGCAGATTCAGAAAGGCCAGGCTAAAACACAGTGGTACAACACCAACCTCACGAGACCTGCTTCATCTTTTAGATAAAAATTTGAATTAAGCACATGCTGTTGTTTCTACTATTTCTAAAGAGCTCTTCAACTCGAACAGTGCTGATGGGTTTTCTTGACACTTCCACGCGTTCTGGGACACTGCTCTGCGCTTGCACAGCCGCTTGAGGAATGAGCACTCAACCTGTCAAAGCTGCCTCGCTCAGCATTTCAAAACAAAAGTATTTTAGCCCACTGTAGCAGATGCACAAACACTGTGGTCACAACTCCTCTAACTGATGCCTTTGGCAAACAGCTGGCAGGAACAAAACTACATGATAGAAGGGGCTAATTGTGATCAAGAACCACCAGATATCTCATTGCTCATATAACTTGTGACCAATATTATAAGATGTGTTTTAGAAAAATCTGCACATAATACCTACACTAAAGAGTGTTCTACAGCATTTACCAGGCTGGAGGTACAGATTGATCTCCTTATATTTACACTTATGTGCTGCCTTCAAGCACATCCCCTTCAAGACCAAGTTACAAAGTCCACATTTAACACTACAAAGCACAGGCACCTAGCAATGGCCTTGACTTCTCTAACAGATCAGTTAAAAGAGAAAATAAAGCCTTTAAACCTTGCTGTTGGGTTAAGAAAATTGGCCATTCCTGACTACACAATCTTTCATGCAACTCCAATCCCATTCTTTACACTCAAGCATCAAAGTATCCAACAGTGATAAAAAACAGGCCCAAGTGCAGGCTCCGTTCCTCCCAAGAAAGTGTCCTCCTCTGCAGTCCCACTAAGAACAGACCTGCTATGGAGAAAGCTGTATTACACATTTGCACATAATTTACTAGCGTGAAGAGCCATCTCAAAAGGAGATTAGAGCACCCGGTTCCAGGAATTTACATTGCAGTAGTTAATCATTTCACTGTGGCATCTATCCTCCAGAAGATCTAATTTTAGCAATTAAGTTACAACCTGTTGATAACATCAAGGTAACACTAAACCATCACTGAAAAGCCAAAGAAAATTATGAGTGATTGATGACATTTTTTCACTCCCAACATACTAGTTTCATCGCTAACAGCCAGCTGATCTAACTAGGCCACCCATGTTTTCCACTCTCCCTAACTTTAGGTTTTCTTTCTCCCATTTTTATGTTCTTTTTCCTTTTGAGAGAGAAAGCTCAAGCAGCACAGAATTTGATTTCTAAGCTGTTTTACTGCATTTAGTCAAAAGTTTCTTCTGCTGAATTTACCCCTCTATTAACCAAGAACTGAAACTGGTTGTCTTGTCTTCAAGCAATATCAGTACTAATGAAAAGAAAATGAGCACAGCAGTTGACAGATAAGAAGTGACGAAAAGCAAGCACTAAAAACATGAAGTGTTTGGTTCAGTTGGTTCCATAAGCTATATTCGGAGTGATCCCTGAGGCACAAAGCAAGTCTGACAAAATGTTACAATAGCTTTTTTTTTTTTTTTAAACCAAAAACCACGCACACAAAATCTATTATGTTTTAAGCTAACCACAAATTGGCAATAATTATTAACAGACTGCAATTTTAAGGGCAACATATTACACTCATTCTTTCTGTTTTGATGGAGCATCACATTTTGTCCTAAACAGGCACAAAGTTAACATGGAGAGAACATTTTTCCATTTTTTAAGATTGTGTACTTTTGTACATGTGTACAAAATGTTCACTGGTTATAATTTATTTATATTTATTTATAATTTATTTGCATAGGTTGCCAAATCTAAGCTAAGAGACCCAGCAGAGCTGAATAAATGGTGCCGCAGGCCAGTGGGGGATTCAACATGGAGCTTCTCTCTGCTTGGAGATGCATGTATATATGCACAACTGCTGCATCCAGCCCAGGGGATCATGGCCCACTCTCTAAGCTGCCCTAGATGGGCCTGCACTTGGAACAGTGCCCACAGATGATGGTGGGCTCTTGTCACCCACAAATCCCTGAGGTGGTGAACAGCAACATGCTTTAAGCTGAAGGAGAGTTCTTCCTTGACTTCAGTCATTAATGGAAGCTGGAAGCCTTCATTGTTCAAGAAAGCAATCCAAACCCTAGAGCAGTGAAAGGAGCTCCCACGCTTCCAGGAGGTGCTGTGACCTGAGACCAATCTCGTTTCAGCCCCGTGCCAACGGCAGTCACCCACAGCCATGACTAAGCCTTTCCTCACGCATCTCACACAGGAAACTCAGTCGAGAAGTCTGACTCCTGAGAGGTTTTAGCAACCAGGTGGCAACTCTCCAGGGATCCAAGGCAAAAGATATAGTCACCAACACTAACCACACTGAGTTTCACAGGGCCTGGAGCACCTGTGCTATGTTTCACAGCACCAGAGGAGATTCAGGATAGATATGAGGAAAAGTTTCCACACAGAAAGAGTGGTGAAGAATTGGAACAGTCTGCCCAAGGAAGTGGAGTCACCATCCCCAGCAGTGTTCAAGAAACATGCAGATGAGGCGTTTAGGGACATGGTGGTGATGGTTGGACTTGAAGGTTTTTCCCAACTATAATGATTTTGTGATTCACACCATGGACGTGCCCACAGCACCTAGTTCTGCACTCCCTGCTGGGCCCGGCAGCCAGGCAGGCTCCCCGTGCGGTGAGGCTAGAGGGCTGTTACCCAGCAGATCCGGCTGAGCAAGGCCTGAGGCCTTCGTCGTGTCACCACTGCTGCTCAGAGCTGCAGAGAAGGAGCAACCAAGACTTCCTGAGTCGTTACAACCATGTCACCCCAGAACAGAGGGGAGCACGAAACACGGAGGGAAAGGCTGTTCGGACTATGGCTGTCAGCAGAGCAGCTGTGCGGATGCCAACTTTGCTGCCCTGCACGAGCGAGAGGACAGTGGGTGGACAGACCCCAGAGCAGGGTGGAGTGTCCTAAGCAAGGGGCATGAGGGGGCAATAACAGGTTGGGGAGACTAGTACCCCTGCAAAACAAAATTAAAGCTCTTGATAAGAGCAAGGAGGGAGGGAAAAAGTATCAATGAGAGTATCTTGATGTGCCAACAGAGCAGTGGTGGGCAGCCTCTAAAAAGCCAGGCTTACAAAAGCCTAACAGCAGCGTGCCAACTCCTTTGGGGATGAGAAGAAACAGTATTTTCCACTTGGCTTCTCCCTTTCTCATCAATGAGCTCTTCTTTCCTCACCCACCGTCTCTGTGCGCTGGCTCCCTCTCCCAGCAGCTTTTATTTTGGCAGCATTTCTGGCTGCCCAGGTGGCTCTCTCAGAGGACCCAGACCCCTTTTACTGCACCCCATCTCGCCCCGTTATTTTGTGGCAGAGCCCAGGCAGCTCAGGGGACACTGCTCACTTACATCCAGACCCGGGCAAGGTATCGCACTGAGCTCTTGGTCTCAGCTCCTCTTTCTTCCTTTGCAAGATGAAAGCACTTGGCTAAAATGACCAAGGGCAATGTATAAAGCCAACATTTACTGCAGCCTATGAGAACCAGATCCAGACAGAAGCACTAACAGGACATTGCAGCCCATACTGCAACAGATCGAATGTGTGTGTACCTAGATTTTGTTAAAAATGAGCTTGTTATGCTGCAGATGGGAAAGCCTTAAAATCTTGAAGGTTCTTTTTGCTTCTTTTCCTTCCCTTTTGGCCTTAATCAAGTTACTTGAGCTTTCTGCAGGTTCATTTTCTCCTCTCTCAAGCACTTTGAACACACGTGCTAGGTAGGATTACCCTTGAGTACAGAAAACCGCATTAGTGTTCACGAAGTGCTGCCAAAGGCTGCTGCTTCCAGAGACTTTTTCCATTCCTTGAGTTTATACCCTACTTCTCCACATTTGCATTGCTTACAAATAAAAAGCTTGCTTCTTTAAAAAACAAAACAAAAACCTCTTCTATACAAAGATGTTTTCATCTTTTTTACTGTTTTGAGTCCACGCTCTTCATAACCTGTCATAAGAATTCAGTTGACAGATTCCTAATCATTTCATTCTACATTTCAGGCATACTATATCTGTTGCTGCAATATTAACGAGAGGATAAAAAACACAACACCCCTTTCTGATGGGAGATCTGAACAGTGCTGGGATCACATGGAGCTGATTTACTCAATGGAAAAAGAAAGGCTGGTTTTATGCTATCTCCTTTTGGAGAACAGCTATACTTTAACACGAGTATGAAAATGGATTCCTATCTCATGCTCATTCTTCCTTATATTTTATCAGTCAACAACAAGAGCCATATCCGCCATCAAAACTGGCAAACACCAAACCCAAACAGCTTTCAGTATAGCAGGACAAATGCTGCTCTGAAACCGCGAGGCAGATTCTGTGTCTTCTACACCCCTGTGCTGAGGGAGGCCCTGAGACTCAGAGAGGTGCTGCGGAGCATGTCCACTGAAGGGACAAGGCTGACGAGGAATACGAAATCATCACAGCCCTGATGAACTTCACATGCAAGAAGTCCCAAGGACAAGAACCCTGGAGAATCGCTGGAAGACTCGCTTTCTGAATGAGATCAGCATTTTGTGCTCTGTTTCTATTCAAATCTAGGCCCATTTCTCCTCCTCCCTCTCCTCCTCTTAAGGGATCAGACTAATGGAAGGCCTTTCTCTTCAGAGTTAAAACTAGTATTGGCTTCCAAAAGCTGCTGTTAGCCCTCCATAGACGACCACATATACTTTTTTAAAAATCATTAAGTTATGAGTGGGAGATCTTGAAGTGACTTGCAGATTTGCTATCTGTTCATGGTGCTTAAGATGCATATCATGCAAATTTTAATTAGCTAAATGCATACAGATGAGGAAATGAATGCACTGAAAGTTAATTAAACTAGAAATATAAAACTAATACACATGGGGCAACAAAACTTAAGAACACAATTCTGGATGCAAATATCAGCACTACAGATGAGACACTTGCTGGGGTAGATTCTCAGTCATACTTTTCTCTCTTCTAATGATTCTATAGAACTAAAGTTCTATTTAGCAAAGTGACACGAGCAGCAGCTCTGATAGATTTGCTGGCATACAAGCACAGCTGGGATACTGTCCTGTATCCATGCAAAAGGAGAGGTTATTGCACTTCTGTAACTGGAAAGTAGAGAGGAGGTTATCTCTACAAACTGTCTCTTTTCAGAGATGAAAAATACAACACAGTAGGACTGTCATCTTGCTCTCATTGTGATCAAATTAGACAGTAACATTTCAGTTGAAGTTATGACATTTTGTTCAAGATTTAAAACATTTTGCCCTGTGTCATGTAGCAGAAAGCAAATGGAAAAAAGAAAGAATCACATCCTAAACAACTACCTTGCTTTACTCTCATCTTCCACACCATCTCTGCTGCCAAAGGTCTTCATTAAACACTTGAAAAGAAGTTGAGCCTTATCTATGTTCCAAATGCAAAGTGCATGCCTAAACATTAGCACTTCCACTCCAAACACCAAATTATGCAGCTCTAAGTACCAACTTTTTCATTGCGCATCATCTCCTTTTTCTTACCAAGAGAAAAACAGGTATAGTCATTTGTATTCGCCTACACTGGTTTTTAAATCTGACCTCCCCATATCATAGGCTTATTTTGAGAACTAACTCTTGAATACATGTTCTTGGAGGTACAGAAAAGGATAAGGTGTCTAGTTAAGTCTAGCAGAGTCACTGAATTTAATGATGACTCAACTTGTACACCCGGTTAGCAGACACAAGGATATTCATTTTGCATGTCCCTGGCAGCTCCCAAGAGTGCAAGGCTAAAGAAAAGATGACCTACTCTTTGGTAAATACTTCCTAGATTTGTCATCTTTTACATCACTTCTCCAAACTCTGGAGCCACTCAAAAAAAAAAAAATTAACAGTCCATCTTGACCAGGGATAAAAAGCAGAACTTTACGCTCCACGATGTGATTATTAGGTGGTTGTAAGGCAAAGGCTGCAAACTCTGTGCTTGGGGTTTTTCCCTGCCTTTCCCCATGGTGTTCCTGCACACTCTGCCTCGGAGAGCCACCACTCGGAGCCAGGACCTGCATCGCGCCGCGAGCTGCGTGCCCCTCGCAACGAGACACGTGCTGCTCCTGCTGTCACGGCCAGGCAAAAACAAGAGAGCTGCCAGGATCCAAGATGAGCACATCATGCCCAGCAGTGAAACACAGCCTCGGTTCACGCAGCATAGGAGAGGCAAATAAACCCAGGCCTGTCCATGTATTTCACATATCCTGCATTTTGGGACTGTCACTGTCCTTCTTCTTTGGGCATCCCAATCACTCACTACTACTGGGCACAAAAACTTAGTACCCTAATTGGGGTCATTTTAATGCCCGAATGCAATACAGTGAGAAATGACTCTTTTGCTCACCTGCATAACTGTCTCTACCATATTATCCAGGCACAAACCTGATGGTCTGTAACAAAGCAAGGAAAGAAGTGAAATGCATGTGTATTTTTAGGACCATAATACATGTTTTATTAAGGCTCAGGAGCCTCCTGTCTTATCATGCTGCTCTTTCAAGTAAAATATGAAAGTCTACCAAAAACAGCATCATCTATTTCTGCCAGTAAAGCTCTCTGAAGGGCTGCTCTCTTTTGTACTTGCCAGTGCACCACATCATTGCTAAGCCCAACTGCAAAGCTTGATAGCAATTTGTTTCAGGTACAGTTACAATTAACTGCTTCTAGTCTACTTGTAAATGGAACAGCACAGTAATGATGCACATGCAGAAGAAAAAGGCAAATAAAAACAATTTTGAGTGTTCTGTTGCACAGCAGCTTGCCTAGCTAGTTCTGCTGAAGCTTCTGCCTGTGCCTAAAGCACCTCATGATGGGGCTGTACTCTCCTTCTCTCCAAGGAAAACGGCAGGGAGATGATGCCAATGATCTCCTGGAAGAACACAGCCTTTTGACAGGATTAAAACCACAGCTTTGACCTTTGCTTAGAGAAGACATAAAGCCCCTGTTTCTTAGCAGCGCTACTCCACTGGGTGGAGGGATTCACGGCCAGGAGGAAATCCTCAAGGGCCCAGCCCCAGGAGGAGGTACCAGACTGCTGTCCTGCTGCTGCTCATCCCCTTGGGCATCTCCCGTTCCCCAGGGCCATGGGCAGCTCCCCTAGTTCCTCCCATGCTGCAGGACACAGACCTCTGCTGGGCACCGAGACCCTCACATGGGTGTTACTGCACCAAGAACCATGGATCAGGCTGCTGGTAACATCTGTGTAGGGGGCTTCAGAACATCATCACACTATAAGGACTGTACTTTCCTTCCAAGCAACATAGCAAGTTTCACAGGTGATCCTCTGACATACTGCACTTTCCACCAGACCCTTCTCACCTCATTACGTTCTAAAGCACCAGCAGCAGGAATAGAGTTATAAAAGCCTTTGAGATAATTTATTTAACCATTAAATGAGAGAAAAAAAAAAGTTTTATGCATGCTAGAATTTAAAGCAAAAAAGGTTTAATCACCAGCTTTGCCAGGATGAAATCCAACCCCTTCCTGCCTGCGAGCAGCAGCCACAAGCCACGCGCTGGATGAGCCCCTTGGCTGGTCGTGAGGAGCTCGGCGAGGACAGGACCCAGCCACCCCAGTTGCCATGACTGCAACACACACCTCTATGGGCAGTAATGCTCTATTCAAACCTCTGCCGGATCTCATGACAGCTATCGAATTGTCTAACGTTACCAACTCCTCCTTAGATAGAAGTTACTGCACTAGGTAACTACTACTACGACAGTGACAGGTCAGGGGTTGCACTTTGCACCTAGCTTTTTATAGGAAATGCGTGTTGTAAGTCTCCCTATCACTCAAATCATATACGTGGTTGCTCTGATGTAAACTAGCAGAAATAGTTCGTAGTAGCTTGAAAATATTTTAATTAAGAGCAACAAGGTATCAAATCATTGCCTCCTATGAAGTAAAAAGGTGGTTATAGCACATCACTTGGACCCATATGGCCTTAAGGTTCTGGAAATGCCAACTATATATATATATTTGGGAAAAAAAAAAGCAATAACTAAGTGGTATCTTCTTTCTGAAGCAGTGATTTATAATGAGGAATAGCCTTGTCACTGACTCCCAATAAACCTATAGTACTCATTTTGTTTCAACCACAACATAAAATTAAACAGGTTTAATTCAGAAAGCCGATGACACTCAGTCTTCCAAGCTTCCCCTCATTAAAGAGGGGAGGAAACTCATGAAACTGCAAAGTGGTGACCCAGGAAAAGCAGCAGTGCTGTAAACCTTTCCTTGCAAAGATAAATGGGAAGATTACTCGCATGCAACTTGATACAAATTCCAACTGCAGTCTGTGCAAAATGAGGGCTTTGCTCTTTTGTTTGTTTGGGGTTGTTTTTTCCCCTCCGAGATGAGCAGACTTAATAAACAATTTCTAAGCTGTCTGCTGTTCCGAACTCCCACTTGGAAATAAAGCCTAACTGCAGTATGAGTACTAATGCCTGCCCCGTATCATACAGACAACAAGAAAAACAAGCAAGTTAAATAACAAAACATTTAATGTTCAGCCTATGTGCAGATCAGCTTTAGCTATAGATTAAAGTAATATTTTGGCTCTGTTTGACAACAAAGACAGCAAATCTACCCAGAGACTAATCTGCTGGTGTAAATAGTCTGTCAAACACTTTCTCTCTCTCTCAGTACATAGCTAGAGAAAATAAATCATACAACATCTGTAATAACAATAATAATTCTGTCAGCTCACTCTGCAGATCAGTGGATACTGTACCATAATGATGAGAGTTCTGGGTCTGCTCATTTCATCGTCGCTATCCAGTGGCAGGATTTCATGTGACAACTCCTCTCGCCGTCGCCGTCTGCAAATATGTGGACAGTTCCTCTGTACCACAGAACGAAAGGCTTGGAGCAGAACAATGCTGGCAGCACAGCCCATATCTGCATCCTGAAGCCTACAAAATAACTTCTATGTTTATGCTATGTTTGAAAAACAGTGGCTCCTTGTCCCTGAAAGCAGCCTACAGTGCAGCTGCAGCCAGCTCGCTCTCCAATCGCTTCCTCGAGTCCTGATCATCTGATCACAACCGAATAGCTGGGATGCAGATAGAGAAGAGATCTGATCCACTGGAGCTGAAACGCGCTCACGCAGTATTAAGATTTTTTCCCCTCCTCTCTCTCTGCTTCTGAATTCACATGAGAAAGTGCTCCCTGTCTGGTACAATAAACCTCCTCCCCTGATCCCGGCTTCACAGAGGCAAAGGCATTAGTGCTCCCGGCTCCAGAGAGCCAGCTGTTCATTAAATACACACAGGCAGCAACAACAACTGGCAGGATCAGCTTAAATGCCTTTTTAAAAAAAAAGTCATATGCAGCAGAGTAATAGCAAACATCTGGAAAGTTATTAGCTATCATTATCAACATTGCTGTTTTTAAAATACTTTGCTTAGGGTGCTTTGCCACAGAAGATAACCCTAGGCTCACTGGGCATTTGGGCTGCAACCTTTTCACTTCTTGCAGTTTTCTGCAATGAAACGCAGCAATCTCATTTGAGTTGTAAATGTAACAAGCTAAAACAATACAAAAAAAAAATCTGGCCTGCTTCATGCAGCTCATGTTAAAATAGCTGCGGTTCAATGAGGAACAGCAGTGTCCAGCTCTGAGCTGCCTCTCAATAGCACAGTTGTTGTGTGTTCCCACACACGTCTCCTCTGCAGGGTAATGCATTTCTACAGCTGCGCAGGAGGCTCGTGCCGAGAGGGGTCTCCGCTAAGGGGGTTCGCTCCCAAACACAGCCCCGCTGCCCTCCGCGGAGCAGCGGGAGCCGAGCGCCCCGGCGGCTCCGCAGCGCCTCGTCCGAGGGGAGCCGCGGGCCTGGCTCCTGCCCCCGCTCACTCCGCAGCGCTTGGAGGGGCTCCGAAAGCAGGCGGGGGCCGATGCCGCACGGCCCCGGCTAACGGCACCCGAGAGGAAGGTCACGCTGAAAATAGCTGCAGAAAATGGATTTGTCTCGCACATCAGGAAAACAAAGAATTTCCAACAGGGTTTCCAGTGAAGCTGCTGTTAAGATGATACTTATAACTTTATTATACATTTGTCCAAAAACATATTTAGCTTGCATTAAAATGCTCTGCTTCATAATGGAGGCCATAAGGGTTTCGCCATCCGTTCCCACAGGAGCACAAGTAACCCACTAACATGCCCTAATGCGGCGCGTGCAAATAATACTCCTCCTTATGCTCCGCATCGGAATTGCACTGCAAACATGCCATGGAAATACTTTGTTCTCAGTTTGATGAGGGTTTAATTGCCTAGCAATCTGGCATGGAACAGCATCATTTTAATTAAAACATCAGCCAAAGAAGCTAAACGCGCCCTTTCAAGCAATACACCAAGCAACACGCTCGCGGCAGCGGTCTCTCGCCTCGTCTCCTCAGCGCGAGCTGCTCCAGGGCGCAGGGCAGCGTGTGGCGCCCACTGGGAGGCCTCCCCTCATCCCTGTTACTGCAACTTCCCTGAGGTGATTAGAGCAGCTCGGCGGCAGCGCAGGAACCCTGCCGTTGTCCCCTGCCTCCTCACCACTGGCGCTGGGGACAACGGCAGGGATTCCTCCTTTCAAACGGGATGTGGTTCCCCAAGCGCAGCCCAGCACCCGACACACGGCTGCGCGCGTGTGCGCTCACACACGGAGCGGGGCCCTCGGGCCTGGGCCAATGCTTTGCTCCCCCCAAAGACTCCCATTTATTTCAGTGGTCTTTGGCTCCAGCTGCTCTCTGCCAGGGTCCAAGTGACTTCATTACAATTATTTGCAGATTAAGATATTATTAAATGCAAGCAGGAATGACATAATCTTGGCATTTTCTCCTTCACTCTTATGAAAGAAGAATGAGACTTAGTTCCAAATCAAGTAACCCAATGAGCCAAATCCAGCTAGAACTAGCCTGTAGGCCATGCTCAAAATTCAAGAAAAACAGTGGATTCATGAAAAACAAAGCTAATGCTCTTGGAAGAAAATCCCTCTGAAGAGCTGAAGGAGGAGGTTCCAAGTATATCTCACAGAAGCACAGCCTATCATTGGAAAGGAAGCTTTGCAGACCATTAAAAATGCCTGGACACACAACATCAAACCAATTTCATTCTAATTTAAATATCAAAACAATTTTCTCTTAAAACATAGAGATCTTGTTACACTTTGCTCCTGCGTCAGCTATCAGGAGCTTTTGCTGCTCTCATACAGAGGCATCAGGCACCGTTTTGAGCACTTCAGTCCAGCAGCTGAATTGGGGGAAGTCTGTGGGCTAAGGAACACCCGCATTCCCACCCCCTAACTACCAATTCCCACCCCATTCCTTAGCCATCGCTTGTATTGGTGGCAACACAGCAGCACCTGTATTTCAGAAGAGGCACCCCTGAAGCAGGCGGCAGGGGCAGCAGGACTGGTGCTTTAATGGAGACGCTTTCCTGCCGCGGTTCCCGGCCGCTCCTTGCCCAGGTGGGCACTATGCAGCACAGTGGCAGAACTGGGTCACCCCTGCCATGCCTGCGATAAGAAAGCAGAGTTACAAGGCACCTGGATGTCTGAGCTGGCAGCTCTCCATCATCCTCCAACAGCTTCCAGCTGGAAGACTGTGGCTCTGCAAACAGGCAGCCGAGGCCTGAAGAGGTAAAGCACCTCTGCAGCAAAGGGAAAACCCTCCTCTTCCAAGCACCAAGATATTTCTTTTCTGTAATGCCCATACACTTCTGTAGGCCCGACATTTTCTCAAATCCATATACCATATTTTTTTTTTCCCCTCCTCTCTCTCTCTCCCATCACATGGATAGTTTGATTCCATCTCATGAGCTTTATTTCATTAATTTCCTTTCTGTGTCATCTGAACAATCAGGATATGAACTCCCAGCATGCTGCTTTACTTGCATCTTGGATAAATGTTCAGAGTTCACCCTTTTCTACTGCACCAAAATCATGCAGTTCTGTCGAGTTTTTTGACACACATTGATGCCAATTTCTTCTCCTTTGTTTGTTCTTTGTGCAAGAACCACAATACCACCTGACACCACGGCATCTCTGCTGTGGTAATTGTGCAAAATTTACTGGCTTGGTGCTGTGATAGCCCTGCTCCAACTACAAAAAACTTCTGACTTCACTAGGCGCTTTAGAAGAATGAAAGTTACAGCTGTATGTGTAGCACCTAAACCCCATGGCTAAATGAAGAGATAACAGAGAGATAATACAGTCAAAACACTATGATGGAAATGGCAGAGAGCTGAGGTTTTGGGCACAGACAAACATATAGAGGCAAAGTGAGACCAGAAAAAACTTTTGCTTATAAAACAGGTTGCAGCTCAGATGCACAGGATGTGGATTTGTTAAATGCAGCCTTTGGGGAGGCAGAGGGGAAGTGGCATTTGCTGTGTGCAGGTATTTGCGCAGCTGCAAACCAAGCTCTAGCTCCTCTCTGCAGGAGGCTGTTACCTGGCGGGGCACCTAAGGGTGCTTTACTGGGTAACCTACCCAGGAACTGCAGTGAAATTCCAGAGAATTTCTGAATAATCAGCATCAAGACTGAGCTCAGAGAGATGGAATACTCCAAAAGGCAGTCCTTAGGGAGGCCTGCTCGACAAGAGATGCTAGTCATTAGTGTGGGCCATCACATGCTTTATGCCCGAGCAGGGAATGGAAGGATTTAAATCCTTCAGCGAGCTACTCTTAATGAAGAACTAAAGCAAAGTGCCTGGACACAGTGGATACCATGTTATGGTGGAATTTCATACTGCCCTTTTCTCCCTGCTCCCTCTTCTGCCAGATCACTAGTGGAGGATGCTGTAACTAGGAGAGTCTGCAGGAACTGCCCTGTTTTCTAACATCATTATGCCCCAAAGCTTTGGCATCCAGCACAGGAACCAACAGAGAACACCACATTACTAGGCTGAAGCACTGCCATCACCCAACTCACGAGAAAGCTCCGAAGCGCACAGTGCAAGCTAAGAAAGTTGCTGAAAGGCACCAAGCTTCCATAGGCTGTTCCTCAGCAGGCTGGCAGAGCAGGCATTTGCTTCATTAACTGGTCAATACAGCTGCTGAAGGACATATATATATACATATATATATTTTTTTTTCTTAAAATTGTGTTTCTTTGTTGCAACTGCCCTTGGCTGACAACAGCGCTTCTCAATTAACTGCCATAAGCTGCAGCAAGTGTTAGCAGCACGGAGGGGCTGAAGCGGCCCGCGCGGCCCCTGTGTCGCCGTCACACGCGGCAGGGAGCGGATCTGGCCCTGCTCGGCCAGGCGCCCCCCGGAGCGCGGAGCCCTTCGGAGGCACCCGGGGACGCGCGGAGCGGCCGTCTGGCACCCTCTAGGGAGGAGCACACGCACGGCGGGTTCATCGCCGCGCACCGCGGATTACACAGCGGCTGTGCTCATAAGGCCATCTCTTTGCATCCAAGGGACTGCATCACTTCTAATGCATAATAAATATTTACCTCTCAGTGGCCTCCAGCAGGCTAGTGACAGAAGCTGGGCGAGAACACAGAGCTGCCAAGCTCCAGCCTATGTGGGGGCTCTTAGACTAGATGTGTTTTTAAATGCAAAGCACAGAAGGAGTAACTTCTGTGCAGAATAATTGCCGCTTTCTGACTGCAGAAAGCAAAGAGGTGACGGCCCAGGAAGCCTCAGAGCCTTCCACAGCACCCACGGGCCACCAAGGTGCCCACCTCCGCTGAATGTTGGTTTTTCTTGCTAAAACAGAAGCCGTCACCATGGGCAGCGGGGGAGTCTCGTAGTGCAGAGGTAGGGAACACGCGATGCAGGTGCTAACGTCACTTCTCCAGACTGTTTTCTTATCTCCTTTGCACTGACATTTGCTGAAAATGATTACACAGACCTGCGCGGGGGACTCCCCATTTCCAGCGTGCTGCACATTGGCCAAACCAACCACTAGCACAGAGGTCTTCCACTAGCTGATCCCACAGCAGCTTCCTCACAAGATCAACACGTTGCAACAACTTGACACGTAAGAAAACGGAGACAACCTGTTAAAACACACACCTGAAGCGAGCGGTTTCCAGCAGACAATGCCAAAAGTGGGGCTACAACTCGGGGCTTCCAAGCTCAAACCTCTCGACACAACTCCGAGATTAAACAAGCACTTTGCATAGAAACAGCTTCTGTGCATGGTATTTGCCACATTCTTCTTTTCAACTCATCTGAACTATTCTACTGATTCTCAAGTAATTTCTCACTTAGAAAGTTTGTTTTCTATAATTACAGTCTCAGTGAGATCAAGGGAATTATTCTCAGGCACTCATCTCAGATCAAGTAAAATGCCGAAACTCCACACCAAGTGATTAAAGTTTCTTTAATTCCATGCACTTCAGTGGCATCTGGATTGAACACTAGATATCTCTAAGTCCATCGTTGTGGTTTCCTTAAGTATATGTCAGGAAAAATAAGTATTCAAGCTATAGAACAACAACAAAATTTAAGAACTTCTATTATCCCACAAGCTACAGTATTATTTGGAGCTACAAAAATGCCTTGTGCCTACAATTGTGCCTTTCTGTGACACAATGCTAAGTGAAAACACATGCGACAATAAAACTAGAAAAGAGATTTACCCGAGTTACAATTAAAGTCAGGTTTATACCTGTGAATATGCTTAAATAAGTAATGGAAGAAAGAGACACTACCCTGATAGTTCCCTGAAAATCAGGTAGCTCTGAGACTGTGCAGGAAATCACTATAATGAAAATAAAGTCAGAAAAATCTTTACGCCTTTGCAGAAAGGTTCATGTATGAAACCCCTCAACCAGTATTAACAGTAACTGTTCCTGCATCTTCAGACTTGCATTTCATTAACCCAGTGGAATAGAAGAATGGAAAGGAAGAAAAAATAAAAAAGAAGAAAGTTTATTGGGGTAGACAAAGAACAAATATCACAATGGCCTGTTTTCACTCTAATACCTTAATTTTTTGTTACAGATCTTACAGTCCCTATACAGAGCACAAGTTAGGATTTGAAATTTCCATGTCACTTAACATATTTCTATTGGAATCATGACTATATTCATTTTATTCTTTGAAATTCATTTGAGAGATGAAAAGCCCCAAGAACAACTATATCCTCCATTTACTGCCCTGGAGCTAAACCTGCTCCTTCGGGAACTACCGGGAAGGAAAACAAGCAACTCCAGGCAAGCTGTATGGTGCAGCTCAGTCCCTCTAACAGCGCGTCGTGTGGGTCTAGAACGAACCAGTGATGGCTGCTGAAGCTTCATAGTATGTGGGTTTGGACCAGGTGCCATTTGTACAGAGATCTCCTTCGTATTATGTGGCCTGAAATATGGCTTCAATAACACAGTGGTTTGGTGAACTGCCCTTTCTCCTTTAAAATGGGAACAAAAGCCTAACAAAACAGTCTGGAAACTCAGACTTTGAAACAGGCTTTGAATAAGGCCCATAAAAACCTGTATTCCTGACAACTCAGCTGCTTTGTAAGCAGTGCAGCCTCATCTCTGTTTCTATATTTCATGCAACAGCCACAGCTTGCCTCAAGCTAAAGTGAGTGTTTCTGTTCAAACACAGGCCAGGAACATAAAGCACAACCACAGACTCTAGAAATAGTTTCAGAAAGAAGCTACCCTTCCTGCAGTAAGGAAGCAGAATTTTAGCACACTGATATTTTGTCAGGGAAAAAAAAAAAAAAAAAAAACCACACCTTATTCCATTATCAGTTCAAGCCATTGACATCTTTCCAACCATGACCCACTAAGAAAGTGTAACAAAAATAAACCGGTTCCATACTGAAAACACACTGAGCCTCAAAGTTGAAAATATGATCTCCTCAGCTCATGAGAGCTTGCAATGGAAGGCATCCCTCAGCCTGCTCTTACTGACTCGCACGCTCCTTTACTTCCCAAAACGGTCATGCAAGCAGTAAGGATGTAAAGATGTTTAGGGAACCGGGGGCGGCAGCGCTGAGGAACGGCCACAGACAAGATGCACAGGCCACCACAGACCGTGGGATCTCCAACCCTGAAGATGTTCAACACGCGACCGCACAAGGCCTGAACCACCTGCTTGAGTTGGACTTGCTCTGAGTGGGGAGTTTGGCCAGAGGGGGTCCAGAGGTTCCTTCAGAGCTCAGTTTATCCGGTTCCTGGGCTGGTGCCCTGCAAGGCAGGGCAAAGAACACAGGAGAAGAGCCAAAGACCCAGAGGGACAAGTGGCTGCACACTGACACTTAGACCACATCATTTCCCTTTGCAGAAGGCCGCAGCTAACCTAGGAAGGAGCAGAAGAGGCTCTCCCCATCAGGCTTCTCTCAGCTCCCAGGTCCGCTGTCTAATCCCCGCTTACTATTTCAAGGCAATCTCACTGTGAGGCGGGCTCCATACGCAAAGAGTTCAGCCAGGAGAGGGAACAGTTCCACTCAATTTCCGAACATAAGCTTCTCCAGCTGGAAAATGAAGCACAAAACATGGATAAAGGAAGAATTTTTACTTTGTATTTCCACATACAGGGGCCAGCAAAATTATCGTATCAGGTGCTGGTGTCCCAACCCCTCAGTCCCCACAGCTGTGTAGCTGTGGATGTGTCCTTCTATCTGACAGGAAAGATCCCACAAGAAGAATATGGATTATGTCCACTATCAGTATAATAACGTGTCTTCTGATCCTTCCATATTACCAGTGCCAAAAATCCCAGGGTAGCTTTTTCCACCCAAAGTAAAGAGGTTCAGAACAAGAGCATCAGAGTTTTGGCAGGCGTTAGCAGAGGGATCTTGGAAAAAGAAAATAAATACTGCTAAAATAAATAAATAAAACAAAGCTAATGGGTTACGCTGCTGCTACGTGGGTCCAGGGGGAGCAAACCACGCGGCCCTTGCTCTTTCTGTGGTACTTCCCAGGCGCGAGGCCCAGCGCTGAAGCCTCCCCGCTGCCCGCGTGGGCGCGTCGCCTTCCCCGGCCCGTGAGGGAGCCGCGCGCGCACCGGCCTCCTGGCAGCCAACACATGGTTCTCATTCCATGTCTCCTGTCAGCGTTTCGCCCTTTTCTTATACTTGAACCCCAGAAGAGACTAAAACTGTATTGAAATAAAGACTAATGAACCTGAGTGGCTGGTATCGTTTAACAGGCACCGGGCTCTATTCAGCTAAATAAACAATCAGCAAAACCAACCCAACTCCAAGTTGTTCAGTCTCTATTTGCTAAGCTGTAGCGCAGCCTCTAAAAACATGTCTGCTAAAAGTTTTTTGCCTGAAATACTGACTAGAAGAATAATATTTTGATTAGTAACATGTGTGTTTTGAAAGATTAATACCAAACTCAAAAGGAGATTAAAATATGAGAAGAAACTGTGAGCTAAATACACATATG
This sequence comes from Tinamus guttatus, assembly GCF_059628265.1. Taxonomy (NCBI): domain Eukaryota; kingdom Metazoa; phylum Chordata; class Aves; order Tinamiformes; family Tinamidae; genus Tinamus; species Tinamus guttatus. Next base: position 1,405,151 of record NW_028288845.1, read on the forward strand.
CGCAAGGAGTTTTCATTTTCACTGAAAGAACTATCTGGTTGCAAGTCATTTGTTTTTATTACCAAAGCCTGAATCGTATTTGCTGTTAGTGTTTCTGATTAACTGGTATTTACAAGGAAAAAAAAAAGTCCTTGCAGAAATGTTTCAAAAAGTTCCTGAAGAGATTTGACCTAGCCTGTGACAGAAGCCACAGCATTCTGCATTTTATTATGACACCTCTAAAGTATGAAATAAAGAACAAAGCAGCCAGATAACATTTTTCAAGAAATCTTAATTATTTATGCCTACAAATTGGTGTATTTTAAGTCTGCTCCCTCACTGCACCGAACACATAACTGCATTTTTAGAAGAGATTTTAAAAGAGACGATCATCATCCTGGGCCACCCTTTGCTCTTCCACCTACAACCAGGCATTCACAGGGCTTCTGGCCCTCAGTAACGGCAGCTCAAACAAGAAAGGTGCAAATACATGACATAACAATTTACACGTTACAGTCTGGAGCTACAACCCTGAAGGCTCTTTCTGTGTTGTTTTCAATGTGTAATATCCAACTGTACACATGGCAATGCCAGAATTCCTTTAAGCCTCTTTCCTTCAGCCTAGGCCCCTTTCCTTCAACTTATCCCAAAGTTTTGACAGAAATTCAGATGCAGAGATGGCAGCTGTTCCAATCTACAGTTCATTCCTACACATTATCAGTGGTCAAAGTAAAAGAGATCTGAGTTAGAATTTAAGGATCATTTATCTCTTTACATGCAAACCTTACAGTGATTTCATGGTAAAACAGAGGGGCAGCCAATGACACCATGCTGCCATTCATGCTTTTGTTAGGAAATGGAGCTAGTTAGGCAGAGCTTATCTACTAAATAACCCATAAACAAGTCAGAGGAACATGCCCCCAGATAAGGGCACTCTTAGGCGGGAGCCCAAGCTAGATGAGCAGAGCAGGTCTTTGCCACAGCGGCAGAGGAAAGGGAAGCCACAAGACATCACGTGGTGGTACTGAGACCCGTCGTGTCCCCCAGCATGGCCACTGCACTGGGGCGCAGTGCTCTGATGCGGCACCTTGCAGCACTCAACCCCTGCCCATCAGCATCCTTCACCGATTTGGGGGAACCCCACAAGTGGGGATGTCACCTGTGCGAGGCTGCTACACGCTGACAGAAAGTCCTACCTCCAGCGAGCCACCGGTCACACGAGTGTGGGCTACTGCATGCCCCAGGCCCAAGCGTGGTGAAGGGTGAGGGTTACCAAGAGCACCTTTTGCAGGGTCGCCTCCATCCCACTGCTGCTTCCAGCCCAGCCTGTGCATAGCACTTGGCTGGGCTTTCAAAGGCAGAGCATAAACTCAACTTGAGGATAAGTAATGGAGAAAGTGAATTTACACATGGAGCAGGGTGCGGGATCCATCTGGAGAGCCAGGATGCAAATCCTCAAATGGCACCACTACCCTTAGGAGATGGATGAGTGCAAGACACCCAGCATCTTCCTCAGACGCACAACTTCTGGAAGCTCTGATAGGATCCAGAAGAGCAAAACATCAGTTTGAGCCCATACTTTAGAGCTCAATTTAACTCCAGCTTTGCAACCTAACTACACAGATATAAACTTAAAGAGCCCCAGTGCATCCAGAAAGAATCAATGGGAAATTCTGTATTTAACGAGAATACATTCAATCTTTCTGAAGCAATAAAAATATTCAAGTTTGGGTTATTACTGACACTGCCCATCCCAGTGTATCTACAAATATTGATGCTCCAAATGGGTTAAGATTCATAAGAAAGTCAAAAGAGAGGGGAAAAGAAAAAGAAAGAGAGAAAAGACACAAACCAACAACACACCCACAAACCACACACACAGAGAACAGGAAATAGTAAACGTTTCCTGCCAAACTGCCTAAGAGCAGTCACACAGCCAGCATCCACACAGCCAGTCACTTTGCTAGCTTTCCCTGTTGCAAAATAACAGTCACAAATAAATAAATTAAAAAATACCCCACACTGCTAAGACAAGACCATGACAAGAAAGATGAGGAGAGGGAGAGACAAGGCAGAGAAGGAAGCACGCGAGGAGGGAGGTTTGGATTTCTTTCAATTTATTTAGTTTTAATTCCTGTAATTCTCATAGATTAGTCTATTAATAATAATATACATGCATCATTTCCTACGTTTTTGAGGTTTCAGCCCTCAGAGCCAGCTGCGGCACAGGCCGGCTCTGCAGCGCAGCCTGCAGCGCCCCGCGGGCTCCTCTTCCTCTTACCCGCAACTTCCCCAAGCTAAAGAAAGTCCCAGTTTTCAATCCGGCACTGCCTGGCTCTTTAGGATTAGGAACTGGCTTCCCAAGGGCAATCTGGAGCAGCGTAACACAGGATCCTGTCCCGTTAGGAGCAGTGAGATTACTCATTTGAAGAGTAATCACTCACTCATTGCAAGAATGCCCAGCAAAAAACAAGTAGGCCCAAAGGTGGTGTGGATGGCAAGCAAAGAGAGGGGGCCGGGCAGACAAGTGGCATCTGTTCCTCACACAGAGGAGCTATGGAGGCTCCGAGCAGAGTGGGAGATGTTCACAAGGAGCAGTCAGTGCTGGGGCCAGGACGGGGCACGAGAAGAGACCAAAATGAAGAACCGAAAGCAACGCGGAACTCACATAGCGGTTGATCAAGTGCAACACAGGCAACGACCAGCGAGTCCGAAGTGTCTCATCACAGGAGATGATTTTGAACAGATGACCGATGGTATGAAGTTTATTGCATCCTGCTATACTACTGCTTATCCCGCATATAGAACTGCAAATAATGTGCAGCTTCGTTCTGAAAGTGGCCTGCACACATATCCTTTTTGAATCACTTTTATATATGCGAGGCAAAAAGGTTTGCGATTGCAGCCCACCACCTTAACCCTGAGGAAACTGCATTTAGCAGAGACACATTTAACTCACACTTATAATACTCCAGCTAGCTTTAACAAAAAGATTTTTTTAGATCGCATCTCTTCTGAGCCACTGGGCTCACCACATGGCTTTAGTTTAGGCTTAGACAAAGCACAGACATATTATGAAATATTCAAGAGCCCTAAAATTCATTCTTTCTTATAAATGTGAAGTATATTCATCAAATCTACTGACATGCACCAGTTTATTCACAGAGGCAAAAGCAGGTTCATCAAGCAGAAAATACACAAGCCAACAATAAGAAAGAAAAAAAAACAGACAAAAAAAACAATAAAAAAATCTACTATGTTAAACAAAACCAAAAGATAATAGACCAAGATTTTTATTTTTTGCTATGCTAAGCATATTTAGTCATTCCAGGCTCAGAGAGACACATTTCTGTACTACTCTTGTTGATAAATAGTAACGCTTTGGAAGGAAGCTTTTTTCCTCTATTGCATTCATTAAATTTCATTACATCTACATCATTTAATTTAGGTCAACATGTCAAAGTAACCTAGAATCATGTTTGCTTTAAGTCAGCCAACATTACTCTCAGAGATGGAAGGCAAACGAGCCCATTTCAGGCTCGGTCATGGAGTTGCCTTTTACTTGATCTACCCCTCAGGAACTGGGAGGCAGAGAACTACGGTCACACTAAGAAAATAACTGTGACCTTGACACCTGGCTAACTACCTGTACAGCCTACATATCAACGGGACAGCAGCAACAGTGGAGGAAAATCTATTCACTAGCTAACTGATAACTTAAAAAGAATTGGTAAGCTGGTATTTTTTTCTGTTTTTAAGACTTCTTTTATTAAAGCCTGCAGAAGTAAAACATCATTTGGCAGCGATGGCAGAAGAGAGGCACCCATCTCCATTTCACTGTGTTCCCCTGCATGCCCGTGCCGGTGCCCACACTGCGCATTGCGTCTGTGCAGTAGGGAAGGGCACGTGCCCCGAATGGCCCAGATTTCCTTGCTGGTGCATCCTTCCACAAGCACAGGGCACACTCACAGCGCGCACACAGGTGGCGAGCTGGGCACGCAGGTCTTGTTTTCCTTAGACTTCAGGAGAGAGGGAAAACTGACCATATCAACAAGAAGGGTAGGGGAGCTGAGCGCAGAGCAGTCCCAGCCACATGGTGGGGTTGCTCATGATGGAAATAAAGATAACAGCTCCGAGCTCTACCAGGGACTTAGTGCATGATCCTAGGCAGTCCTTAGCAGAAAAAACAGGGATAAGCTGGCATTTGCTCTAACAAGAGCACAGGTTGGTATAACGCAGACAAACATTCACGTGACTTCAGAAGGCTACTGTCAGATTGTGTGAAAGACAGTCCAAAACTGGAAAGCTCTACACATACATTAAGCCTCTTATTTGCACAATAACCACATCTGTATCGCTACTTCATAGCCTTTTGACCTTGTACTGGAAACATTACAAACATGTTTTGACGTCTGGCAGGAACAGGGCTGCCGCAGAAGCGCCCGCTCAAGCCGCGGCAGCAGCAGGGAGCCCTCTCGGTGCCCAGGCGCGGGCCGGCGCAGCTCGCACGGGGCTCCCGTTCCCCGCTCTTCCCTCCTGCTGCCCCTGCGCTCCCTGCCCAGGCCCCTCTGCAGCCCTGGCCTGGAGGCAGGGGACAAGTTAACGCAGCCTCTATAACCCGAGTACACGGCTGGTTACTCAAGCTGACTCACTGCCCATGAATTTAAAACAAAGTGTTACTCAAGTGTCCAACTCATGGCATTATTAAACCTCCCCATTTAAACCAGAGCACATAGGCCTCAGGATCTCACACGGCTGCCCGGTGATTTTGTATTAAGGGCTTCTTTGCACAAGTTCCACCAACCTGACCGATCTTCCTTGCAGCTCTCTTCATTTCTTTCCTTCGCTTTGGCGTCTTCTTCAGTCTCTCTTTCCCAGCAAAGTCTTTTCTCTTTCCCATTTTCTCAGATGTTTTTAACCTCTCTAGGCCATTTTCTTCCTTTCTGTCTGTCTGTCTCTCCCCCCACCCTCTCTGGCGCTTTCTTCCCTTATCTCCTTTCCCTCCCTTCAGCATCGGTTTCTCGGGTGCAAGGCTCAGAGCCTGTTCCTAGAAGGGCTCTGAGGAGAGCTTGGCCGCTCTGCGGAGGCGGCAGAATTCGCCAGCTCTGCATTCCTGCCCGTGCCCTTTGCTTGGGCTGCTCGGACAGCCGCACTCCAGCAGCCAGCTGAAATAAAACCACCCTGCTCAGCTCCACACACAGCCTCGGCCTGGGGGCACCCAGCAGAAGAACAGCCACGAGGCTGCTCGTCAGACACCCCGACACCGAGCAGGCCGCTGAGAAAGGGAGCCCGTCGAGAGCAGCGCAGGCCTCACCTCTTCTTCGAGGAGGCAAGGGATGTTACGGAGGTTATTGATCAAAGTTTGGAATATAGGCTCAATACCTTAGTCACAGGTAAAATATAAACACATTTAATGCCACAACATCACATTGCATTTACAGAAAGTTCTTAACATCTCAAGTCTGCCTGACAAGATACCTGCTCCAAACAGGCCAAACCTGAGCTCCTATGCAAAGGCTCAGAAAAGCAAATCCTTTCATAGCATCTGGGCTGCAAATATTATCCCATCACTCACAAATACTAAAGATACTCTCCCTGCTCCCTACAACTGCCAGAACAGGGATGAGACTTTCATTTTCTGCGTATGCTTTCATCTTTGCTTGCTTTTAAGGTCACTTCACTCAGCTGTCACTTCAGTTTTAACCAAAGGAAGAAAAAAAAATGATAAAAAAGAGAAAATAGATTAGAAAGTCTACAGAGACAAAAATTCAGTAGACAGCCTGTGAAAATTGTGCCTATACATAGATGTGCATATATAAGACACACTATATGTGGTTGTGTATCTCAGCAAGGTACATTGACCAGCTGTATAAATGCCTTACTTGAGCTCACCCTGGACAAACAGCAGAGATCAGAATATGATCAGGAAAAAGACTCCATTGAGGGTTGAGTTTTAAACAACAGTGCCCTCTGCATAGAGAATACGTCACTGAGCACTGGGCCTTCCACACAAGCCAACTTTTCAGTGCAAATTCTCGTTTGTTCGCTAGCCTTATTTTGCACGTGGAAGCTCAGCTCACACGTAGCCACGTACTAAGGACCACAACGTGGCTCAGCAGCACAAGCATCACCAGGGCTCTCAGCAGGCTCCAGAAGGCAGAAGCAACGCATCCACTTTTCAATGCCACAAGCAAGCGTGGATCATTCACAGATTATTCTAAGCCACAAACAGCCTGAGCCAGCAGTTGTGCTTAAGACTCACAGAGAGCCTTCAAACAAGCGCTTTCTATTAGAAACTCTTCCACAACCAAGCTCTAAAATGCCATAAACAGGTCACCTTCTGCTGGAGGATGTTGAAACAAACTCACACCTTTCACTGACCGGCCCACAGCTGCCTTGGTTGACAGAGAGAAGGAACTAGAACTGCCCGCAGGAAATAACGGGGCCATCATTGAGGCCACCTGTGATGTTCCCACCCCTTGCACCTGCTTACCATTAATGCAGGGTATTTTACTTTGCTGGGACACTTCAGCTCCCAATCCCAGCTGCCCAGGATTGACATATGTAGAACCCCTGTGATCCCAGTTTCCATATTCTCTCTTTTAGGGCATGAAGGAAGTTTCTTAGAGATATAACTCTAAGTAATAACACCTCCCTATTCCTGCCATTCCCAATCTTTAGGCAAATAAGGATCTAAAAAAATCTGCCCTAGAGACCAGAAGGACCAATTTCTCATGGTTTGCAGACCTAGTAGACATTCAATCATGGAGATAACAGCTTTGCAGCTGGTATGAGGCTCTCAGCATGAGAAATTATTTTAAAATGTGCCTTTCACAAGCAGTGTTGCCGGCAACTCCCAGAAATATTGTGCAAAGATGGTGACTCCATTAAGGCTGCCCACGACATATATATTCAACAGAGCGAGCAACGCAGACGTGAGAATCCCCACGCCTGCTGCTGAATAAAACGTAACATCTGGAAGCCCCCAGGCATCCCCACTGCGCAGTGTAACTGGAACCAGAATCGGGCCTGGCTTCTCCCAACCTTAGCTTTAACATCTTTAAAAGGCCATCTTTGCAGATCTGAAACCAAATCAAAGGGCCTGATGAAATCCAGCACAAGAGCGTTTCAGCAGCCAAGAGGAAGTCAGGCTCACAGACAGGAGATACATCGTTTCTTGACCCACAACTAAAGTTAGAGAGACTGAATAAAATGTAATGCAAGTGCATAAGTAGTAATTAAATATAATATCCGTGAATTAGCAATGCAAGATATGTTAGCAGCTTCTTAAAAAAAAAGACTTTACTCAATGGAACTAGACCATCAAATGCAAACTTGCTTCATCAGGCTCAACGCCTGGTTTTCTTGGTTAACGCCTGGTTTTCTTGCATTGCTGCAGCTGGGACAGAGAACAGTACAAAAAAAAAGTAAAATGTGCTTACAATTTGATCTCATTTGTAATACTTTAAGATGCAATTAGGAAAATGCAGTTTAATTTAAATGGACCCCTTAATACAAGACTATTCAGCACAGACTTAGAGCAGAGCCCTGATCATACTTGATTTCCACAACAAATGAACAAACAAACAAAACCACCTTATCAGGTTAACATGTCCTATCTGGCAACAGCCCCACTTCTCCCCTCTACATGCCTGGAGTGCAGGGCCTGGCAAATCCGCCAGCCATGGAGGTGTGCAGACACTTGAGTATTTTGCCAAGGGCAAACAGCACATAGACCTGCTCCGGGAAGACAGGAGGCATAATAAGTTGCTACCAAGATTTGGTCAGTTGAAAACTTGGAAATATTGTATAGACACTCTTAGAAGAGACTTCAGAAGGCCTGCAAATTCGGTGGCACTCAGAGAGCCCATTTGTGGGCACTCCGTTGCAGAAGTGGCTTCCTGTCCTAAGGAACCAGCGAGCCGGCACACATTGCACTTAGCAGCCTCCCTGGTATGGATTAAACTTCGATTAATGATGACATTTCACTGCTAACTTACTTTCTTCTTTTGGCTTTTATTTACTCCATGAACTATCTTGCCTGCAAAGCTAGAAAGGAAAATATGTATTTGAATTACATGAATCACAGAAATCATGATTTACTTAATCATCAAAGCAAGAGTCATCTGTGCCTCCTAGACCATGGCTTCAAAAAAGTCCACTGCAGTCTTAGTATGCAAATGGCTAATAAATGATACTGGTGAATCCCAGAGGTGGGTGGGCAGCTCACGGCGAGCCGAACCGCTGCTGCCCGCGGCTCCCGGCCGGGAAGCTCTTCCTTACAACCCCGCAGAGGAACAGAAAGCGCTGCTGGCAGCGGTGCATAACGGTTCACACCGCCCGTCCTAGTGCCGGGGGCGCTGGACGTGCCGAGCCCCGCGGTCGGGAGGGCAGAGCCCGGGGCTCGGCTGCCCGCAGCTCCGCGCGCTCCCGGTGCCCGCAGCGGCTCCCGGTGCCCGCAGCGGCTCCCGCGCACCCGCCGGCTCCCGCGCGTCCCCGCCCGCGCCTTATCGCGCCCGGAGCGTTGGCTCCCGTTTCGCGTCGCCTGCCCGCACGCGGCTCGCTCGCGGGGCAAAGGGAAGCCGAATACCAAGCGCAAAAGATGCCCGGCTCAAGCAGCCGGGCGCGCAGAGCGGGGACCCGTGCGAGGCGCAGTCCGGCCGCCCCGTCCCGCCGCGTCCCGCCGCTCACCCGCAGCTGGCAGCGGCCGCTGGCGGCGGCGGCCGCGCTCAGCCGCAGCTCGGCCGCCTGGCCCGGCCGCAGGAGGCTCCGCGTGAAGCGCCGTGTCCGCTCGCCGGCCATGGGCGCCGGGAGCCCCTCGCGCCGCCGGCCCCGCCGTGCCGGCCCCGCCGCCTCAGGAAGCGGAACTGGGGCTGCCCCGCGCCCGCCCCCGCCGCGCCTCACGGCCCGGCCCGCCGGCACCCCGGACCGCGGGCACCCCCGGCCCGCCTGGGTCGGCGGAGCCGGCACCGCCGGTGCCGGGAGCTGCCCCGTGCACCCACAGAAGTTCGAGCAGGGGCCCCGCTCATTCCCCAGCACCACGGCTGTATCTGCTGTCATCGGAAACACCGCTTTGGGTCTCGACACCGGGCAGAGAATTTCAGGGTGCTCTGAGACGCGTGTTGCATTTCCCCTCTCCGCCAGTCACCTGTGATGTAGTTCAGTCACAGTTACATTGCAGCAGCAAGGTTGGGAAAGGAGACAACTGCGAGCGATGCCGCACAGGAGTCAGCGCAAGAAACGCTGGAAATAAAAGCTGAAGAACATACAGATATAGCCCCTAAAGAGGCAGTGCTGCTGCACAGGCGTGAGGGAGGCTTTTGAGTTTAGAGCTGAGCAGGCTCCAAGCCCAACAGTGTTAGCTAACAGCTACCTGCTGTAAGGGGTTTTACATGTTGCGAGCGCAGCAGGACAGCAGGGTGGCTGTGTCTGTACGTCTTGGGCTGGAGAACTGAAGTGCCAGCAACAGGTCACTCTTCAAATGTGTGTTTGAAGGCTGCTCCTGCAACTAACCAGAGAGTTGACTGACCCTAGTAGTGTTGTTAATGGAGACCAATTTTAGTATTACAGCTGTCAGTAAGTATTTGGACTGAATTTCCAACTTAAGACCAGCTTTGAATCTTGAACACCTTTCCTCAAAGCTCAGAAGTTTTTGGAGCGATTTTATTTCCGTATCATTGGAAGCAAAGTCTTAAATATGCAGTTGCATTCTATAGTAAGACCATGTAAACTAAGTCTCTCTGGCAACAGCATGAAAACAATTTTCACAACTGTGGGAAGATAAAAAGCAACAGTAGTTTCATTTTTTTACGTGCAAAACTGAGTACCTTCCCCGATACTCATTTCTCAAAGGCAAGCAGTAGGAGTGAACAAAAGTCTCAGCAAAACACAGCTTAGGTCGGTCTCTTTGATAAACTAAAATTTCAGGTATTGGTTCTTCAAGCAGATTATGTGAATTTGTCATTTCATATACCCGACCTTGCAAACCCACTTTAGTCTTCTAACGGAGAGAGCTAGCCCCAGTGCCTGGGGATTTCAGATATGCCAAAGACTTACTGAGTTAAAAATCATGTTAAAGAATGAGCCTTCCTGTGGGAGCAAGCGCAGTGTCGATCGTTCAGTTCCAGGGGCTGCAAACAGCCTCCCAGCAGCCAGCGACTCTGGGAGCCCCAGCAGGAGCAGCGGGGCGGGCACGGACAAACGCATCCTTGTGTACACACAGGGAGGGACCCTAGACCCTAAAGAAAGCTTACCCTGATTACACAGTACATTCTGGTTTTTGCAGCCCAGATAATAAAAAAACCACAGCAGTCGGTTTCTTTCTGCAGTTAGTGTGGGCTGATGTGACAGAGAATTAATGTTGTAAACAGTAAATGGAGCTGGGGAAGGAGGGCAGGTTTTATGGTGATGAAAAACAAACAAACAAACGACCTGCTTGTTGTCAGTTGTGCATCAGTTTAGAAATATAAGAAAGCTAATGACTTCTGGAGTAACATCATTAATGAAGATTTCTGTGACAAAAACTGAAATTCCAATGACCTGAAAAATGAATGTGTCTTGAGGATCCCACCTCATCCATACTTCTGAACCACCACCACCCCCCATCATTTTATGCTACAAGAAATACTAAATCACCCAAACCAATTGCTTTGGGGTAACTTAGGTTTTAATTCTAAACGGTATAAGATATAAACTGTACATTGAAGTCAGGAAAAAATTTTATTCTTTCTTTGTTGGATTAAGAGAAGACATCCCCGGGAAAGAAACCAATTTTCTTATTCCAATGAGGTTAACTATTCTTGCAGCAACAAAACAAGCAAAGCCAGCTGCTACAGATGTGACACGACACCTGCCTTACTGGACACATGGAATGAATACTTCAAAGACAAACCTTTTCTCACAGGGACAGACAACCATGGGAAGCAAAAAAAATTAAGGGAGAATCTATTTTATCCACCATTTCACTTGGCTTAAAAGATTCAAAACATGAGGCTGCCTGACAATTACTTGACAGCTCTTTCCAATCTGTATAACAGAGTGGATTCTTATTCTGCCACAGAAACGATTTCACTCTTGTCTTGGTAAGACGGGAGCAGCAGCACTTTGCTACCTCACTGTGGCTGCAGTTCAAAGGTGTTCAAAAGCTCAGCTCACAAGGGTCAAGTGCGTAACAAGGCTAGATGGGTAAATAATTTTAACAACACAATGAATTACTGCTAATTTTACTTTTTGTAACCACTTATCTGTCTCATTCCAACCTGGAGTTTCATTAAAACGGTAACCTAAACACTGTATCCCATTTCCTGGCCAAGCGCACAATTCCCAGGTAATCACTCTCCCCTGTAAACGGGATCAATACCCCCTCACCTCAGTATGTTGTTACCAGTGCAGGATCAATATTGCCTATGAGACACTCAGTGAGGAGAACCTTATAAATATCTAGTCAGAACATTAAAAGCTGCTTTCCACTTGCGCTGCACAAAGCTGTGCTCAAGTTTGCAGCAGTGACATTACCCGCTTGGGGGAAGATTCCCACGTGTCTTTAGGCGCCCTATGGAGCAGAAGCACCATCACTTAGTGACTCGCAAGACGCCTGCCTTACCCTCTCCACGCTCTGGCACCTGTGGCCGTGCAGGCTTCTTTGGGGACAGAGCACCTTGCTTGAACATGCACAAAATACAGGTTTGCTCTTAATACATTTCACTCTGCAGAGCTACTGCTCATCCTCAGGCCAGCAACACGGAACAGTACAGCTCTTCCAAGGCTTGTCCTTCGCGTCCTTTCCCTGCTATCAGTCACATTTTAGAAATTCTCATAAAATTCTAGGCCGGAATCTGCAAGGAAAATAATATGAAATCAAGTTTATCATATTCATTGTATGACTGATGTGTTCTTAACTCTCCATTACATCTCTTACTCTCTTAACTCTCCTACATCAAATATACAATGAGGAGAAAAACCTGCTGGAATGACAGACACGATTCTGTTCCTAATCTAATTGCCTCTTCAAGGAACTAGCAGATAGACTTAGGTCAGCTGTCATGTTAAGTGCGTATCCATGTCACATTCTGCACCAATTGTGTATATTCACTGAGAAGATAAAATATTTGGTCAAACAGGCTTTACCTTTTGAAGTAGCAAGTGTACCTGTTCCACATGGCACTCGACAGGGGCGTATCATCTCAGCTATCACTTCTGACAGCAAAAACAGAATACAAAATAATAGAAGCTTAAGCTCATTCCATGGGCACAGAACTGTCAGAGCACCTTGAGACTTGGAATAAAAGCAGGTGCACCTACACATTTGTCACTCTGCTTATTATAGATAGTAAAAGATTAGTTGTAGCTGTGCTATTAACTCACTCTTTTTCATACTGTGCACCTCCATGGCATATATTCCTCTTCCACAGCAATCACATTTCACCATTTGTGGAAGCCAAGCAGGTCAAGATTCCGACCTTTCCATTTTTAAATGCTGTTTTTCCATGGTGCTCTATACAAAATGTACTTGGCATTGAGGACTGCATTCCAGAAGACTTCTTATTTTTCTTTTCTAAACACTTTTCTAAGTCTGCTTGATTTGTGTAATGCCTGAAATCATGAGTATGATGGGTTTCATGACCCTTAAATTTGATTTTAAAGTGCACGTATTTAGCCTGCTACCTCACAAGTGCAAATACTCGAGAATCAGAGGCCATGGAGGAAATGAGCTGAGGCCAGGGCTGAAGACAATCACAGTTGCATTCTCTTTGGCAAAAGTCAGAAGCTTTGTCACATTTTCCTCCTTACAGGTAGATAATGCACAAAATTCTTCTTCTTTATGAAAAAGCAGAGCATACAAACAACCAGGTTGATTGTATAAAAGCCCGTGGTGAAACCAGCCAGCTCCTCTTTCCCTCTCCCCTCAACCTCTTGGTCATTGGGGAGGCCCAAGTGCAGTCAACTCCTTTGCAAAAGGGAGAAAATAACCACAATGAAACAAAGGAACGGACCATGTGAATGAAGCAGAAAGCCCAAAATACAATGCAGTCATTTTTAAAAAGCTGAAAGCAGGTTTCAATCAAGAACAAGTAATGATTAAAACGGTAGGAAGCAAAACCTGCACCTCCACGTGAACTGGCCAGCCTGGAACCTGGAGACTGCAAAAGGTGACAGAACAGGAAGGAAAAGGACAGATCCATGGGATGTGTTTCAGTAGCTTCTTTTGGGGCAGGAGGGATTTTTTTTTGCTCTTTTTAGAGTAAAACTGAACCGAGTGCAACACAGCCTGCTGCAGGTCACAGTCCCAGCCCAGCGCTCTGGAGCAGGGTGGTTGGGGAATGCATCCACCACCAGCTTGCACTTCCCAAACCACAGCCAGGAGCTGCAGTCTCTTCCCCGTCACTTTGCCTTCCTGTCCTGACGGAAAATTCTGCCTCTGCTGCTGGAGGGAACAACATCCAACTGAGCAGGGAAAGCCACTTTGCCACCAAAACATAGAAAGACTTAAGGTGCCTCCCACAGCCCCCGGAATTGAGTCTGGACCCTGCAAAACCACCACTGCCAGAGATGACTTAAACCGGCAAACGCTCAGAACAGCTTTGAAGAACAAATTGATATAATCTAGCCCTCTGTAAAACTTCCAGAGACCTGTGTTTTCCAGACTAGAAGGCTTTGGAGCGCACCCCTACATCTGAGTCAGACAAATTGAATGTAGTGCTGCACTATAAACATTTGTCAGAAAGAAAATGTAAACAGGCCTCATGAAATGCGCTCGACTGAGGCTTATTTCACCCAAGCTTGTTGCAATACTCTTCCCTCACAGGGCAGTGCTTGGGGCAAAAAGAGAAATACTCACGTTCTCTTCCCGTCCTCCTGGCACGGAGGCACAGGCAGGTCAGCGAGCAGAAGCTCCCCAGCTCCCAAGGACGCCTTTGCAGGAGGAAGAGGGACCAAGGTGCCCATGGAAATACGACAGGACACGGCAAGCCTGGAGCTCTCTCCTGGAAACTCCATGCATGAAAAGAGCTTCAATGATCTCAGATTGCTCACACCGAGTAGCTGCAAAATAAATGTAAACTCTTTGCCTACCATCTGATTATAATTGATTTATTAAGTGAAAATCTGGATTCTAAGCTAATTACTATGAGCCTAAAATTTGCCTCTGTGTCTGATTTGTTTGCATCGTGTGAGTATTTTATGTTTGTGGGCCCCTGAGCAAGCATTTGCTATTTCCAAACACCAACACTAGAATGGCAGTATGTTGATTTTAAATTAAATTTAGACACGTAGACAAATCAGAGTGAATGCCTGTATTTTTAAACAAAAATCTTTTTCTTACCCATCCAGCAACAGAATCAATTTGAGGTCAGGATCACAAGATTAACTCCTATGATGTAAATTAGAGCAGCATCAGCATGAGCATATTGCACATGGCAGAATCAAATGTCTTCTCTTTTGGATGGACTTCTTGAATCTTTGGGGGGATATGATTACATTTATAAGCAGAAGTACTAATAAAATAACAGAGCATCAACAATACTGATCAAGTTGGGAAACGACCTATTATAAAGTAAAAGAGAAAGCTGTCCAAGGACATGGACTGAAAATCTGAAAATGAACTTATGCTAACAGCGGTCAACTTAAAATGCTTTGTCCATCAGCAGCAGATGCCAAGATCTTGTTTACTGTGCTCATAAATGAAAACATCCAACCAAATGGTAGAAGAAACACTCTGCTCAAAGTAACTCTATATGTCTAACATGAACATAAAAGTAGAGAAGAATCTTAAAAAAACTCACTTAAAACTGTTCTCTGAAGCTGCTGTCATACACAAGCATTCACCCAGCATAACATATCTCAGTAAACCATTAGGCTCCTCTACAGACTGCATCAGGCTCATGGCCATTAGGCAGCTGATGATTTTAGTTGATACTAATGATGCATTTTTGAGACAGATCAGATCTCGTTCAAGTCAGTGGGAGTAAATCCACTAAATTCACTGGACTTTGGCTTTCTCCCTTGCAACTAAAAAGATTTATTTACTAATTTATTTACTCTTAATGTATATTTTTAGTATTTTTTGTATATTTTTTGTATATTTTATATTTCTCCCTTGATATGTATATATGTGTTTTCCTCTGAACTTTATAGAAGTTCCATGAAAGCAGTCGGGGAAAGATTTGGTCATACCATTCTACAGAAAAGTTTTACAATAATTACTAATTCTTTTGCCCATATTCTACTTTTTAATCTATCTCCTGTGTAGTGGAAAGTAAAGCCCCTCTCTCCCCTCCCAAGTACAGAAAACAAAATACCTTTTCAAAGACAGCTCTTGCTGTTACCTCCTGCAGTCATGCAGAATACAGAATAGAGGTCCAGCTTTTGCATGCAGCACCCAGTAAGCCAGAGATTTCCAAGTGATGCAATTCAAGGAGGCTTTAAAATCCTTCTAAATTCTTTAATTTGTTCCTTAATCCACAGCAAATAACCTTTCTCTTCACATACAACTGTTTATATCAAATCCCCAGCATGCCCCCACTCTGATGACAACAGTGGTATTTCTAGTAAAAAAGACTTTTAAGTTTAAGCCATCTGGCTTGTCATTCTCGTGTGGGCACGTTGGAGCAGGTGAAAGGAAAATGAAATGCTTGTATCGAATGTGATAGTTTGTGCATAGATATGGAAGCCAGTGACAAAGCACAGGCTGGTTGCCCAGCAAGCTGTCACTTCTAACTGAAACCTGAAGATGTTAAGGTCAACTTCAATCCTTCTTTACCAAGTGATCAACCATACTTACACTTCTCTATCATGGTCATATTTGAGATTGACTCTGATGTGTTAAAGACATAGTTTAAAATACTTTTCTGAAAGATACTGTAGAGTATTTCCTTCAGTTCTTTCAAAACTGCAGAGGAGAGAAATAAGTGAATATGCTGTATCAATTTATCTTTTGGCTTCAATGGACTAAAATGTTGAAAAAGTTTGATCTCTCATTCTCAGTTGCCTGAAAATGTAGGTTAATCTGTTCTCCAAGAATAGGCTGCCTGTCCAATTTAAGGTCGTTAATACTGAAAAATCAATCATATTGCTGCCAGCTTAGGATCTTGACTCATGAAACCTTATTACTTCATCAAATGAATATAATAGGGTTTGTGAATGCAGCTCCTCTGCTATGCTAAATGTGAGGGCCACTGAGATCTTAGCCACAAGCCTGTAGTAGAGAAGGTTCAAAGCATTATTTTTTGCAGAGGTCCAGGAGAAATAAGACATAGGTTAAGAACTCTATCCAGCATCATAAGTATTTTATTAGTGTATTTCTTGCAATACACTATATCATTGTATTGCTTGGGATTTGAGATTGCACATAGACACATGAGTATATCATGTGTGTATTTCTCCTAGACCGGTGGGCTGACTAGCCAAATATCCAACTCTAAAGCACGTCTCCAGCATCAGCATCTGCCCGCCTGGCACATCTCCCAGGAGGCTGTGGCTCTGCTTCTGGGCCTGCCACGGCTGCTCTGTTTTCTGAGCTGCCGCCTTCCTTAAGGACATTTCTTCAACATCCTTTGTAGCACAAGACATTTTCTCTTTACTTGGCCATAAGATGTCACAAATCTCCTATGAGACAAGCTGCTCCTTTGTGGTTTTGTAACATGAGGCATCAGAAGCTAATCTCAAAATGACTCTTGTGACTAGAATATAATTGGTTATCTTTAACAGCACATTAATAACTACAGTTTTTTTGTAGCTCCAGTTAACTTGCAGGGAGTCCCTGTCTGTGTCCTTAAACATTATTTTCATGTGGACTCCAGCAGTTTAAAGGTTCCAGGCGCGGTTTCTCCTCACGTTAGGCTTGCACGGAAGTGCAATGACACACGCAGATCAGGCGGAACACGCGCCGGCAACAAGACACGGACACTAGTGTTGTCTCCCTTCTCCCTGGGCTCCTGCTGTCATGGCCCTCTTCACAGCTTTGTCCCTAGCCAGATTTCACGTGGGGTGGTGACACTTGACTCGTACCAGCTGATTAGTCACAGGTGGCAGATAATCTCTCCTCCAGTAACTGGCCTATCACCTACGGTGCTAGGTTACAGTTAAATGACTATGGTAGAAAGGATGTTAATAATTCCATAATATTGAAAATCCAATTCACATGTCATTATTTTATTCCATTTTACACTCTTTCTCTCTTTTTCCACCCAAATTTCTCTCATGTTAGGCAAGGAAGTGGATACAGAACAGACTTGTATGGTCAGAGTTGTCTTAAGAGTTCAACTAGCTCATCTCCTGAAGGAAGGGTCAAGGATATCTATAAGGATAACTGTAAGGTAAGCCATATTTCTCCTCCTCCACAAACATTCTTCTTTCTTCTCCTCCTGAATTAAACTTTCCAATTCTCAGGAACGAGAGAGTTGCCTTTTTGGTAATATGACCATCTTGGTGTTCCTCTCTAGCTGCCAGACAGACACTCCTGCTGCCTGGCTAGTTCCCTTCTCATTCATATTTGTGCACTGGATTTCTTCTAAATCCAATGCTTTGCACCTGGATTGAATTTAAAGTGGAGGATTTCAGACTGGTTCTGAAATTTCTGAATATTGTTAGCTTCTACATCAAAGCATAGCGACCCTTCCCACATGGCGTCATCTGCAAACGTTACCTGTGTTCTCCCTGTTCTTCTGTTATGTCGCTAATAGAAACACTGATTGCAGCTATTCTGGGATAGATCTCTGGAAATTTCCTCCTGGTTTAGCCAAATGATTGATACTTAAGCTTTGGAGGTTTTTAACCAGTTGTGTACTGAGCTAATGAAGATTTCATCTAGACCATGCTGCTCTGAGTTGCTGATGAGAACATCATGTGAGGATGTGCTGAGTATGACTCATATCTGACACGGCGCAACCCTGCTCTGGGAGACCAGTTAGCCTGTCAAAAAGGAAATTTTCATTATCTTAATACAAATACATTTTGACAAATTCATATTGGCTTAGGCAAACTGGGCTATACTGTACATATAGAGAAGAAACACGGAAACAGATTAACATCTCTCTCTCCTGAGTCATTGCCCATATCTCTCGATTTGTTCATACCCTCTCTTTCCTGATCCTTGGTTGAGTGCTCTAACCATGGAGCTACTGGAGAATTTAATATGCCTGCCTCCTCTTCTCACTCCTGAGGGATATTTTCCACAATTTATCAGGCACACTTGGAAAACATCAGAGTAAGCTCTGCAGATGAAGAAGGATGCAGGCTGTGGATCCTGAAAGGGTTTAAGAATTACTTTTGTGCATTGGTTCATAATACTGGCTAGAATGAGATCCTCAGGACCACCTCCAGAGGCCAAAATGTGATGACCTAGGGCACTGATGTAAAATTAGCCAGCAGCAGGAGACAATAGCAGAGTCATCGGAGTTTTCTGAGCTTTAATTTTGTAGGGAAGTGGCAGATAGATAGTTCAACTTTATGTGTTGCTAAACATCATGATGATCTGTCCGTAAAACGTTTACTCCTTGCCTCTTTTGTCTCAGCTTTTGGGTGCACACAGCAGCTTTTGATACAGCACTTCAAAGGATCAGCATTAGGAAAGAGTGAGGAATTTCAAGTAACAAAAACGATCAAAACTATACCCTTCTCAACACAAAGCATGGTAGAAGTTCAGAGTGGAAGCAGAGACCTGGAGGGAAAAAGCAGAAGGCGCCACTTCAAAGAAGTAAAATGGGCAGAAACATCTAATCAGTGATGCACCTATCCAAAATAGCTAATGAAGGAGATAAAGCAATAGACAAAACAACTCCCGTAAAACTGTTTTAAGGAATAGCATGAAGGAACAAACAATCCAAGTTTGTTATGTTCTTTCTAAGGTCAAAGTCTGTCTATTTGAAATGAAATTGAGCATGACTCCTATGGAGACCATTGCACACTCCTTCTTCTAGACAGTCTGCAGCTTGCAGTGGTTATGCCCAAGACTGGGCATACAGTCATTGTCCTACAGAAGTGCACACACCTTCTTACCTTCCAGGTCTCTCATACATTTTAAGGATTGTTTAAGTTAATACCGAATAATCAACCCATAAGCTTTGAATTTACAGGAGACTTTGCTTCCTACGTACATGTATGTCTTTTGCATCCCCTTCTCTTTCACAGATTTAATAAGAAAATTCCTACCTCTTCCCAAACTTAAATTCTCTCCCCCTCTCAGCTCCGTAGAAGTCAAAGCATTGGCTGGTGTTGCCAGCAAAACACGCAGATCACGTTTGCAGGGGCAGCTGCCCTCAGGGCTGCTGCAATGGTGGGAAGCGAGTTCCTGCTCCCTTCAGCAGGAGGGTGGGGGTGACACCCTGCACCGCCGCAACAGCCGCTCGCAACACCCTGAGCCTGCTTGTGACAGGGGCATTTCCCTGGGAAGCCACTTCATAAAGGAGGTGAAGAAAAAAAATGAAAGAATAAACAGGAATAAAATATGATGGTAAGGTCTCTCCTTAGCTTCCAAACTTCCAAGTTTCAGAGTACACTGCCTACTTCAGATCCCCCAAATTTGATCCAGTTATTTTTCCCTCATCACACTCTTAAAAATGAGTACCAGATGTTTTACATTCTTCCACCATATTTTCCATCTACATAATACATCGTTTATCCCATTTCTATGCAGCCATTTTGTCTAATCAGCAGGACACTCTTTGATCCAAAAAATATTTTGCTAACATTAAGCTCGAAGAATGTCCTCTGTTATCATCAGAGGAGAAATCTCAGTGTTGATCAACGTGCTGATACACTGCAGGTAGCATTAGTGCAGATGCTGGGGTCCAGGTTTTTGAGATATTAATTAATAAGAATCCTATTCCGGGATAGTCTAGGTTAGAGCTGCCCCACAACATATGCTTATAATTTCCTCCTGGGGTGAAACTTCTCCAGCATAAATTATTTTCTTGTGATCCCAATCTGTGCAAGCATTCTGATGTCCAGGACAGTCTGAAGTATGTTGGATTGCATTTGTTTCAATTTAGCGGTCTTTCCTGATTAATAGCTCTGAACTCATCTCCTCACACAATTTCCTCCAAGTACTCAGATAATGAATCTTCCAGTGTTAAATAAAAGCTTCATCTTCCCTTTACAGGGAGATCATGGAGGGGCTCCCACTCTCCAGAAATACTGCAGTATTTCATACATTTGGCTCCTAGCTGGTTCTACCCAAGCCAGCCATGGCCTGATGAACGTCTGCTCCTGGATCACGGCTCCTCCGAGGTTTTTCTTTCTCCGGAGCACTCTGTGCAGCTTGGACACTGATGGTCCAGGCTGAGTCTGGTTTGGCTACTGCTACCAAAGCGAGGAAAACATCTCAGGGTAGGGCTTGGAAGCATGTGGCAGGACATGGAAGTGCTGACGGAAGACTGGGACAATTCGGCACGTCCTGGCCCCAGGCTGCCCTCCCAACGGACAGTGATTCTGCAGCTACAGCCACGTGAGGCCTCCCCTCAGAGCATGTGCTCTCCATGACAATTCCCTATGTTGCTTTCCAGCTTAGCGCTTTCCATACTTAATGCACTGTCACAACTTCTCAGTCGGATCGTCTATGGTTGCTTTTTATTAATATTGTAGGCATGGCTGACAGATACTTTTCTTACTTATTAACATGGTGAGTTGGACCATTACTGAAGTTAAACATCCTCATCTCTGATGGAACCAATGACAGTGGAAAAACAGTGCAGGTAAGGGAGACTGGAGGAATGTCCCTGTCATCTTCTCCAGCAAAGATCGCTGCATCCTCCTTCCCAGCAAACAGCAAAGTGTTTCTTTCCTGTTTCTTCCCTGAGAGTTGTTATAAGAAATACAGAAGCATGTTTCCATCCTCTAACATATGCCGAGTTTGGAGGACATAAGCCTGCTCCAGAAATGTCTCTGCTCTTCCAAAAGGTCTTCACACAAACTATAGCAGTACTCAATAACACTGTGCTAGATTTAACATGTGGAAGTTGCACAAGATTCACAGTTCAGATGAGCGATCTAAATGCCCCTGGAATTAAGGATTTTTAAATCAAAAGCAGAGGAATTAATAAAGATGTATAGGACTGTTGGTGTAGTGACTAAAAGCACACCACAAGTACAACTACATGGGAGCATAAGTCTGAAGATTCCCCTTTCTGTGTTTTAATCATCCTTCTGTGCATTTTCCTATTGGAAACAACTAATTGCCAGTAAGCTTATCAGCTCCTGGATGGGCTGCATAATTCAAATGCTGTATTTGGGTATTTCCCGCCTGCCTCTCCTCTGCGAGCACGTTGTGCTGTACCGAACACAGCCGCTCTGCTGGTTAGTCTCAGCCTAACATTTATGAGTCATTCTCCGCACTAGATACCATGTTGCAGAGCACAACAGCTCTGTCCTCCTGCCCCTAGGTCAGCCCTGCCCAGTACCTCGTCTCCAGTTTCTACCATAATTAATAAAGAGTGAGGAGCCTGCACGCCTTTGAGAACTCCAGTTTTGCCTATGCACAGCTCCTCTAAAAGGAACTGCCAGCAA
This sequence comes from Tinamus guttatus, assembly GCF_059628265.1. Classification (NCBI taxonomy): domain Eukaryota; kingdom Metazoa; phylum Chordata; class Aves; order Tinamiformes; family Tinamidae; genus Tinamus; species Tinamus guttatus. The sequence continues at coordinate 1,426,628 of NW_028288845.1, forward strand.
GGGCACATACTAACTGCCATGCTAGAAGAAGTAACGTTCCCAAAATTGGTATCAAGGCCTCTCAATAGAGAAAAATTCTGTTATTTTCTATATATGTTATCTTTCTCAGTAACTTAACAGATCAATAGATTAAGTTGCACCTAAACAGTGATTGCTTTTAACTGTTACCGCGGCTGATTTTCTTAATCAGTTTGTAGGAAGTTGGATGATTTACTGAAGCTCTGCAATAATACAAGAGTGAAGGAAAATTCATCATGACTTTACAATCTCTTCTTCTTGCTGCATACATCAAACTTGCCAGCCATTTCTAGAACCGTAACCTATCTGCAAGTTTGCATTATGAGAAACTTCAAAATTTATATATGCCAAAATAGAGAAGCAATCCTCACCCCACCCTCCCAAATTAGACTGCATATGTAAAAGGTTGAAAATGAAGTACTTAAATTCTTTTAACCTTTATGCTTGGGCAGGTGCTGGGGTGAGGATGAAGTTCAGTATAAAGTAATTGCCAAAAATGCAGTTCCTCAGTATATCAGTAGGTTGCAGCAGAGTGTTAAATTCAACCTGAAATGCGGGTGGTTAAAGGACAAGAACACAAGACAATGTTGTGACAGAATGTGCATGAAGTCAACATGGCGATGTAGAGCTTTCTGGAAGAATCCGCCGAACAGCCTTGAACATCGAGGAAGTGGGTCAGAATAAACACACACACAGAGCGAGTTATTCCGCAGTCACGGATAGAGGATGTCGGTGCTGGTCCTCGAGCCTCTTCTGCAGCCCAAACGTTGTGGAACGGTGACATCGCTGATGCAGGAAAGTGACGTCTCCTTTCCCGGGGATCGGGCTGGGGTACCAGAACTGCAGTTTGGTTTCGATTAAGAAAGAGGATGATGTTGGTTTAAATTCTTTTTCCTTAAGTTTGCAGCATGCAACAATTAATGAGAAAAAGAAAATAAGAAAAACGAGAGCAACAGACTCATCTGAGACAGTAGTTGTATAAAATAGTGAACAACACAGATAAAAGTAAAATTTGGCAGTGAAAAAAACAACAGAATCTAGCATGCCAATAATACAGCCAGCATATGGAATTGTTTCTCTTTGATACATTTGGACATAAGAAAAAGAGAAACAGTATTTCAATCAAAGCTCCCAGCAGTTATTAGTGGGGTCTCAGTTCCCTTCAATTGTTCTTTTTCTCTAATTTGATTGTAAATAATAACTCCACAGCTGTGTCTTCTGTAACCAATTGCATTTCATAGGTTCCTATATTTAGATCGCAAACAAGCACACGCAAAAAGTAACAAAGGCATGAAGAATACTGCTTAGCCTTTAGCAAAATCCTACAAAAGAGCTAATGAAGCTCACTCTAATAAGCTTTGCTGAATGACCAGCTGTAAACGTTCATTTGTATTCTACAACAAGGATACTCAATGCCAAGGAGGACGCTGCTCTCCTCCTACGGGTGTCAAGTTCCTCCTTGCTGGGGGTACTGTGCTTTAGTGGGCAGCATTGAAGCTGCCCAGACTTGTTGCAAACTGCAAGCAACACAGCGGGAGAGGAGCCCGTGCAAGCCGTGCAGAGCAGGTATTGCTCCATGTGAAGCGTTTCATGTGGTGGAGTTCTGCTCATAGCCTTCCAGTTGAAGCCAAGCAGCAGATGTACTTCACTTCTAGGGTCATCAGCTTCCATAGCAAAAGGTAAACACTCATTTCCAGAGAGGCTTGGATAAGATGGTGATTTGACAGCACCCATAAGGAAAATCTTCAACCCATGTGGGAAGTGGCAAATATCTTGGGAGAATTTTCTGACCTCCCTTTTTAAACCTCCAAAATATTTTTATTAGGCCTTCTATAATAACTAATTCTGGTGGATTTTTTCCTCTGGAAAATGCAAAATCTAGAATTTTCCTCTTAAAAAACAGCTTGGTGGTGAGAATCCACATGGGATAAAAAGTTTCAAATCTCTGTCTGTCTGGATCAGTGTCCTGAATATTAATTCACACAATTTCCCTAACTGTGTAGAGGTTGTAACAATGACGTGGTACTTGCAACATAAGGTGATTAAGTTGAAGAGCAGATTAAATGGTCCCATTCTGTAGAAACGCAGGAGTGAAAACTTCTCTCCTGTCCAAAGGATTTTATCTGCTGAGAGGGAGAAGGGTGTAGGGAGTGGATAACACGGATTCTAGATGGAAATACTGGACCCTTCTGAGACATGGTGAAGCACAATTTGATAGCTGAATTATGACTGCAATGTATTCTTGTAAAGGGACGCTATAATATTAACAGCAGACTTTATAGAGTCTGTTTCTCCTGCTGGAGTGGTTTCATTCTGAGTAGATAATTAAATATTCCCTGAGCCAGAGAGAGCTACAAAGAAAGAAACAACGAGGTAGAGAGAGAAACTGTCTTTTTGAAAAATACGTTCATGGGTCTGCTTTACACCCATGCAAAATGGTGATTCTAAAAACTCAGTATTTCTTACCAAAGATGATTGATTTTGTTTTAATTTTTTATTAGCTTGGCTGTAAGAGCCTCATCTGAAATCTTTAAATGCTTTAAATTCAATAGCCATGAACAAGGTATAAAAAAGGGGGAAGAGCGTGCTAGACGGAAAGATACACTTAGCATTGGTAAGGTTCTCAGTTCTGGTTCCTGCTGCAGTATGTGACTTGTTTTTCTAGATTTAAAGAAAAAAGGAAAAGATCAGATAGTCTTCTTTTTAATCTTCATAGATTTTTAATAAAGCAATGCTTACTAACATAGTTTCATTTTGAATGTTACACCATATGTTGAACTAAGAATAAAATGATCCCAAAGCTACACAATAAATTTTACGTTAAATGCAATATAAATCAAAATAAGCACTGCCTTTCATTCTGAAGTGTAAAAAAAACAAATAATAATAAAAAGACTACAGGAGATGAAAGAGAGCTTATTCAATCTCTTTCAAAAATAAATGATTTATTCAAGATGTTCATATTTTCAAGTTCCTTGGTTTCTCTTGATGAATATTCCAGTATGTTTCTCAAACTCCTGGTTTAGTGAGTGTGACAAGATGTTCACACACTTTTTATGGTAAGGACAAATGCCAAGAATACAGCTAAAGAGGCCAGATTTGTAATATGGTAGGAACAGTCTGGGAATTCCTAATTTCTCTCATTTGTTGGCAGTCAATACTGGTTTTCCAGCAGAAAAAGGCCTTTTGTCCAGAATTAAAACAACGCTCTTAGCTTCATACTGGGAACACGTCTGTGGCCAGGAGAGGCCATGGTAATTCTTCGAAGTCTCCTCGGTCCCTGCAAAGACTTTTGAGCACCATGAGTTCATCGACACCTCGTTGAAGCTGCTCCTGCAGCCCAGGCCCCGCTCCCGCGGGCAGCAGCCGAGGAGGAGGGATCCGGGGCTCGGGCAGCCCCAACGGGCGCCCGGAGCCGCGCGGCACACAAGGGCTTTTCCTCTTACCGATTCTTGTAGGTCCCAAGTAAGGCAGTATTTGCAATCCACAGTCTAAAGCCTAGAAAATGAGATACACAGGAGCTGAAAGTCAACAGGCACATTAGATATATACTGGAACCAGATAAACAAATTTGCTGGTTAGAACGGCACATTTCAAACACATCGTGCCAAATTCCCTCCAAGTTCAACTGCATTTAAACATCTTGTTTAAAAGCAGTCCGGAGGTGACCGCACGCTGTGACAGAGCTCTGACACTGCGCACTTCTCGGGGAGGTGCAGCCAGGCTGGCGGATGCAGAAGGTGATTTCAAACGAAACCAAGAAACTTGAAGGAGTGAAGGAGGTAAGAGAAGAAAACATACTGAAAAATCCAGCAGCAAAATGCATCACATCCAGAAGCATCACTTTCCTATTTAGAAAACAGTTTGCCATGCTCCTATGCAGATATCTGTCCCGCACCCTACACAGCTACAGGTAAGAAGGTAAAGCAGAATATAATAAAGAAGAAAGGAGAACCACTAAGGAAATAATAGTAAAAAGATCAGAACAACATAGGAAGAAAAATGACCGAGTCCATCTGCAAGGGTAACGCATTTGCATTCCTGGGAGCATCCTTACATTGCTACTAGGTGAAGGAGAACTTGCCTAATTCGGCCCTCAGAAAGGAAGCTGTGAGGGGAGCAGTGGCATTAGCTGCTCCCTCTGCACACTGCGGGGTAATTTTAACCCTGGTTTCCATCCATGCAAGCGTCTGCAGCGGGTGGTGGATTTCCTTTCCTCCAAATGCTCAACACCTGCACGGGCTAAGGACAGGGCGAGTTCACAGAGGGAAAATCCACGATGGGCAACGGAGCATCGGGAGATCACCCCTGCCCCAGAGAGCCTCGCGCTGCCACTGCGCCAGGGAGAAGTCCTGCTTGGGCCCGTTTATCTAGAAAAATAAAACATTTCTAGATTCCTTCGATAAGAGCACGAAGGTTAAAACAGTTCATTTGACTCGAAGTTATTGATCAGTCTGAAACTCTGCTGGTCTCAGAGATGTGATCTGCAGAAGAAGACAGTGACTCTTCTGAACCTGGCCTGGTCTTCAGGATGATGAGAAAAGGAGAACCTAAGTAAACTTCAGGTAGATTTTAAGATTTGACATGAAGAATACATCCAGCTACAGGGAGAAAAAATAAAATCTTGCTTTTGTTCATGAAAACTCAGACACTTCAGCCATAAATTTAAACCTATTAAATAATTAAAATAACATAATATTGCATATAACAGAACAAAACCTAACATAAAAATAACCACTGAAGCCCCATCTGTTCAAGAGGAGAATGCTAATGAAGACTGAAAAAGGCAATTGCACTTTTATTTTGTTTTTAGTTGTTCTTTTCCTCTATTCATAAATTGCAAATGAGAGAACTGGAATTAACTGCCAGCATATTTTACTCATGCCTAGCTCTGCACAGCCAAGTATCCCACTTCTCCCTGTGTGTCCTTCCAGCTTTTAGGAGAACCCTCTTATTATCATTCCCCCACTAGCACACTAATATTTTGCAATTTGGCTTCTGGTTCCCATCGCTTTCTCTCAAATATTTCTGCCTGCTTTCCCACCTCAAAGAGCACATTTAAACACACTAATTAGGGTTGGACTGTGGCAATACAAAATTACATCTTCTCTTGGAAGTCTTCTCTGCCCACATGGCCGTTTGTTTGGCTGGGATTTACAGGCACTTTTCGACTGCACAGCAAGAACCCTTGGCCTCTCTGGGGCTTGAGAGCTCCGCGATCCATCACCCCGGTGCGTAGCAGCCCTGGGCAGCGCTGCCGGGGGACCTCTGTGGATGAAGGTACATCCAGAGCGTCCCTACATGGGAGTTTTTTTCTCTCTTTTTCTCTTTTGCTCATCTAGCTGAAATAAGGTTTCTGCTCTTGGTTGGAGGTACTATTTTGGTCCAGTTTGTCTCAGAACATAATGTCCTGTTGCTCCAAAAATAATGAGGGGGAGGCCAGCAGAACCAGGGAAATCTTTTACTTGCATAAAGATACAAGTAAAGGGAAAATGATAAAGCAACAAATTTGCACTGAGAGATACTCACTCTAGAGCATTTCACATTAACTGTAAGGACAAATCCTAATGGTTAAATGGTTATAAAGCAGTTAATTTACAGTTCAGAGCAGATACTGCTGTGAGTTGGTGGAGGATACATTAGCCCCTGCATTATACTTGACCATGTGAAGAAACGCTATGGCCAGGAGCAGGTTTGGGAGCAGAATCTGCCCGTTTCCTTCATATTCTTTATTTGCATCATTAGACTGTGAGCTCTGTGTGTGAGGAGCTCCATTTTTTTTGGAAACTCTTATACTCAGCACACTGGGTTCCAGCCTTGGGTAAAGCTCTCTAGAGCTTACTGTAATTTAAACTACTGTAATAATTTGCTACACTCACAAAGTTTTATGTTAATGCAGTGGAAAAAAAAATAGGTGCCTTGAATTTAGCCCATGGCTCTGCCTCAAGCTAAAGTACACATTAAGTGAGCTAGAACTAATAATGTCATCTCTGTGATTGCTAATGATTTAATTAAATGACTATACTTACCTTCAAATAAATATCTGAATCTCATTTTATGAAGTACAAAAAATTGTTTTAATTAAACCTGATTACAAAAGTCATGCTAAGGAAGCATTCTCTTTAGCACTTCTGCAGTGAAATGGAATCCATTAATCACTTTGATCTTCACATTTGAGATACTGCAAAAAGGAGTGCCAGTAAAAGGAATTGTTGTCATGTTCTGCAGAAATACAGCAGCATAAAACCCCCTCTTAATGGGAGGTTATAGATGAGAAATGAAAAACTCTTGAAGCTCAAAATTCAATAATGCTGCTCCTTCAAAAAATATAAAACACTCCCTATGCATGTGTAGTAGCTCAGATTTTACAGACAGCCGTGCATTTTCAGCTATAAAAGAAAATATAGGGACATTATTGCGTGTTCTATAGGGAAACCACAGTTGCTGTGGGAACCACCACTTAGAATTTCCTCACAGCTGTGTTTGTATCCTCAACAAAACGGTGGAATTAACATAGTTTCAGCATTCATATTCATTTTTTCTAATAAACTGAAAAAAAAATATTTCCATGACAGGAGAATCTTAGATTTAAATAAAGGCACTACTTAACTATGACAATTTGAAGTTCTCTCACTGATAGCAGGTCTTCACTGAAAATAAATGCAGTCTGAAATAATTTAATTTCTTTGACACATTGACCTAAATGGGCCTCTTTCAGAGAGCTGAGGTTTCTATCTGGACTGACATGCCTCAGTGTATCAAAGTTACTAGAAAAAAACATAAGGCGCATGTGGAAGAACAGTCTGATCTGCAAGGGCTGCTGTGTTCCCCTCACTGCCATGAGGAGCAGCAGTGCAAAATAAGGTTTTGTTAGATTTAAATAATAGATTTAATAATAATAATAATAATAATAATAATAATAATAATAATAATAATAATAATAAAGATTTTTGTTAGATTTAAATAAAGCTCCGGCTTCCTCACAGTCTCCTTCCTTCATGCTAAATACTGAAGACAAATGCCTAGAAGGAAGGGGATAAAAATCACTATTACACGAAAGAAGGTTTTATTCAGTTGCATATAGTTGATAATTCCTCTGCACGCTGCCCAGAGATCCTTGAATCTGGACTGTGATGTGGCAGATACTGAGCAGAGCTGCTTTACATCACAGCAGCCCATGCTTTCCATAACCCTTTTGCCATGTTGCACAGGGAATGGTTTGAGACCAAAAGGCTCTCATTCCTAGCACGGAACTGGAGTGCCTACACACACACACACACACACACACCCCCCACCCCAGGCCCACGTTTCCATAGCCAAACACCCGTGCTGGATGCCAGCTGAGCGCACCGCATCCCAGCGGGTACCCCGGGCACGGCCAGCTGGAAGCTCTTGTCCATTCCCAAAGCGGGACCTGCAGCTGCTGACCTCAGACAAGCTCTATTTTCAGAAAAAAAAAAACTAGCAAAGTTTTCTCTCAGACAGTAGAATGGAGCTTTTTTAACATGTTGTAAAATGAAATGTGAAATTTCAAACCTATGGGACAAGATCTCAGCTGGTAGAAATCAATTCCATCCACATTAGTCCACACAATTCAATTTACCCTGCCTGAGAATCCAACCCATAGTTTTCTTTCCTGATTAATAGCTCGTGGAAGCTTAAAAGATACATTTTCTTTTCTGCTTCACATTTCGTTTGCACTGGCTGAAAGTAATGGAGACCTATGATTCTCATGCCTTAAATATTTCCTTCTGTACCTTTTCTCCTGCAATTTGGTTGCACTTTTTAACTCTTACAGCAAACATGTGAGTGTTTTCCAAGTATCTAGCCAATATTTACACCACAGAACGAATACTAAGCTGATGGTTAAAATGCACAAGAAAAAGATTCATTGAAGAAAAGGGAACCAGAAGGTGCAGCCATCCAGGCGCTGGGTCTCCTTCTATGGTTCTTATAATGACATCTACATGTGGAGCTGACAAACATGATGTCACAGTAAAAAATATATTGTCTGCTGTCTTATTTCAGGATTTTTTGTGGCCTGCTAGCTTTTGTGTTTTGAAACAATGAAAGACATAAAATAATCATAGGCAATAAAGCAACATACTTTATACAATGTCTTACTGACAGGATATTTTGCCATTTTCCTGCATGTTAGTACTACACTGTTATCAACACTTCAGGTGTATCTAGACATCTCAGGGTCCTTTTGTTTCCCATTTAGCCTGAATTTTCTCTTGACATTTTTTCCCTCCCATAAACAGCCTTCTATCTTCTGCCATTGCTGCAGGAGACCTTCAAGAGATCTTGAAAGAGAACTTCCTTGGTCAATACTCTGCCTTTACCAGGACAGCTTAATCAAAGCTCCCTTCTAGTGTCAGAGCAGCATTTTATCCATCTAGAGAAGTGCAGCTCTAGCCCTTCCCACCACAGCCTGGGAAGCCATATGATGTTTATTAACATGCAGCATGTGGTGCCTGGAGCCGGCTGGGAGGTTGATGGAGATAATAACTCGAATGCCACGCGGGTGCTCACGCTGCCAAATGCCCAGGCCTCCCCGTGGCCACCTGCAAAGCTCAGCCTCCCCAGCGAGGAAACCTTTGCTCATTTCCCTGTTCCTCTGCAGGGGCACCAACTTCCTTTCTGCCATTTATTTTACATTTATGTGAGTCATATGGTCAAATGCAGGTGCAAAGGCTCCGTAGAGGCTTTCAGCCAAGCATCTTCTACTTAGTAGTTTACCTGAGTTTACCTGTCATTTAACACAAAGCAAGTTCTTAGCCCTTTTTGAACAAATAACAAGTCTTTTTGAGCTTACATACTTTTAATTCTCAGTTCAGGATGCATATGGTTGTAAGCTTTAGTTCACCTTACAACAGGAGAGTCAGTGCTTTATCTTATGCTTCAGTTTAGAAAACAATTTTTCACAAGAATTTTTGTAAATATAAAAAGATTCTACAATCTACAAAATCTACAAACAAGAACTTTGTTCTAAAAATTCAAAGCTTTAAATATTTTACATTGCTTCCTAACATTCTATTATCCTCTTTTTTAATCCAATGTATCAATCCTGCCATTGAACTGTTTTCCCTATCCTTCTAATTTGAACCCACTGAAAACGGAAATTCCACATTCAGGCAACTGGATGACTTAATTAGAGATTATTCCTTGATAGTTTAAAGCCACATATTTTAAAAGTTTCTTTTTTTTTTCCACATGATTTTAGGCTTGAAATTTAATGGCATTTGTTAGTAAAATGGTAATTCCAGCCAGCATTAAAAGACTGTTCCTTCAGTTTGGCTAAAGATATTGCTGTTTAGTAACATTTAATGTGGAAGGTAAAGGGAGAAAGCTCTCTTTCAGAGGACAGTGGAATAACCTCTATGATTCAATTAGCCTCCAGAAAAGAGGTGCCTCGAATTAGAAAGAGCCACCTGAATCTGAAGTTTAAGTACCTCTCTATGGGCTGAAATTGCACTATTAGGTTAGTTTAAGAAGCAATTATAATTACTGGCAGAGCAACTTCTCAATTAAGGGTCATGGAAGAATCACTACAGCTCCAGCTATGAACATAATTGGACATTTAATGAAATGCATCTACCCGAATGCGCTCTTCCCTTCCTACCAAATCCATTTCAGAGTTAAAATGCAGCACAGCCGAGCACTATTCTGAAGTCCATTTCAGGGCCAAAGGATGACCAGTTCATGGCAAGATGAATGCCCCCTTTTTTTTTAGACAGGATGTTATAATTAACAAATCCTATGAGTAAAACTACAAAGCATCAAAAACAGAGTAGTACAACAAGTTGCTTATCTGCAATAAAAGTTTTCAAGAACTTGCCACTAAACTTCATTATTACTTTCATATTGAGGACTCAGATAATTTGAAAAGGTGGAGAACTTGCACTATTAGTAATTATTGTATCTAAAAACTAAAATCTGTTGGTGATAATGAATTTAAAAGCACACATGAATTTAAAAGCTTTGTGTAATATCATGAGTTAGGGATCCTGATGGAGCTTTAATCATGTGAATCATGACTGTTCTCCAGTTTTAGGTGGTGAGTTCTAACACCTGCATTCCAGTTTGCTGCACACCAGGGCTCTGGTAACACCCTGTCATTGAGACAACCATGGTTCTTAATTAATGTATACGTTAGGGTTCTTAAAATTTCTGCTCACATTCAGGTCTTCAACTAAGCTTAGATGAAACAAGTATCAGTTCTTTCAGCAAAATTAATGATTTATTGTACCTTGAATTATGCGAAAGACAGTGCCTCCATCCCTGGAAAACACTCATGTATCTTTGTTAAGCTGCTCATGATAAAACCTGCCACTTTCAAATGAGCAGGCACAAATGAGAATAAAAGGAGAGAAGAATATGAGTGATTTGATTAATGGTACCATCAATTATCCTATATCAAACCAAAATAAAGGTTAAATGAAGTCCATACTTAAGGTTGGGTCTGCCTCCATCTTAAAAGGAGAAGAGTTTATATATTTCTGTGGTTTTCTATATCCTAGATTCCAGGAAGGCTCTTCAATAAAGCATCTTCTGTAACCAGGATACCGTTCCTGATGGGTATTGTTAGGAAGAGTAAAGAATTCACATAGTGGAAAGACTTACTTTCATTTCTTAAAAGAAAAAATAAACGAATAACTTGGCTGTGACCCCCTCAGGCAAGCAGGCAAAAAGGAAAAGACATCAGTGCCTGGGTGCCCCCACACACTGCACCCACAGGAACAGAGCGGGCAGCGGCCGTGACTTCCACAGGGTGCTGACCGCGGCCAAGGTTTCTGCTTCGACTCCAGCCCAACGGGAGATCTTCAGCTCTCTCAGAACATACATCTACATGGAGGAGAGGAGGAACCTGCTCACTACATAAATGGTGACAAAAGAAACGTCCTCTGTACATACCTTTCAAATGATAACTACAGGTAAGTTTTTAATCAGGATAATTGAATGTTCCTGCCTTCGCACTCCCTTATTAGGATGCTTTTTAAATAATTTAATGATGTAAAATAATACAGCTTTCCTGAATAAGCTTGATCTTATACCTGCCAAATCTGGTACTCAGGATGCACTCTAGGAAGCCCACGAATGTGTCCAAAAAGAGTTCTTGCTTTGGTCCAGAAGGGTGAACTACAGCCTGAATTCAAGTGCAAACAAAACAATTGAATCAAATTATTCTTTCACATACCTTTATATTACCAGCAAAGTCAGAGAAATTGTCCCTTTTCCTTCAGCCAAAGTGCAGTAAATACATGACACGACATGCAGGGTGTGAGCTAGGCCTCTGCCATTCACACACAGGTGGGTCAGGAAGGGCTCCCCTGTCCTGATCCATGAGGAGGGAACATGCAGCAGTTCAGCTGGAGGAAAAGGTACTCGACTATGTAGCAGTTTGCCGAGTTAATGTGCATCTACAACTCAAAACTGTCCCTAGTTTAAGCTAACCAAACTGAAAATCAATGTAAATCAAATGAAGTGTTTCCATCTGAAATGGACGGGGAGTAGCAGAGGACCAACAATCTCATGGCACAAACCAAAAAGAAGCAGAAGAGGCAGACACACGTCCTCCAGGATGGGCGAGGAAAGTAGAATGCAGTTTACACCAGCAACTTTTTTTTTTTCTGTTTTGGTCAAAATATGAAAAATAAACTACAGTTGGCAAACGTTTTCCAAGATTTCACTGAGCTACAACCCTCCCTTTTCCTCCGTGTCCATCACTTCTTTCCAGCACGAGCTGTGAGCTCTTGTTCTTTAGATCCACTCTGGAGGGCAGGTAATATAATCAGAAACTCACAGCCCAGCACCGGCCCCAATACAACGGGCCAAATAAGACAACCAATCTCACTATTTGAACTATACTGTGAGCACTACACAAATGAACAATGCATTTTTTTTTCATATGTAAATAAAACAAAAAAAAAAAACTGAACAAATGCTATCAAATGCTTAGAAAACAAATGATTAAGACATTTTTCTTGCTGGCAATTATGCATTCATTTGACTTTTTTTTCCCCCTTTACTGAGTCAAAATTATGTCAGGAATGCATTGACATATTTTGCATATTGCTATGACTATAAAGCCTGAAGTGATATAGAATTATTCAGGGATTTTCTCTTCCTTTCCTGTATGGAAAAAAGAATTAGGATGCCATCTAGCTACCTACCTTGCAGAGTTAATGCTGGTGTATAAAGTACCACAATTTTGTAGACATTTCAGAGGGAGTTTTCCTACAGGATCATCTTCTGTTTGCAAACATTAAGTTGTTCAGCCTGTATACCAAGCAACCTGTCTTACCTGTGTTGTGTTTCTAAACTATTGTTTGCTACAGCCTACAAAAAATGTTGTCTTTTGTCTTCCAATACAGTATAAGCAGAGTGAGAAAAATTTAATTCTGCTTAGTCTAAGTTAGGAGAATTACACAAAAGACAGGAGAGCAATAATATTCATTTGTATATATTTAGCACAGCAAAGGCGTCTGACATTGTTAAAGGAGACGCTGGGCTAGTAGAAGCTATAAAAAGAACTGATGATGTGTGGGAGGAAGCTAGCTGGAGCAATGAGTGAGGAAAAAGAATTTGGTGGTTGCATTTTCCACGGATGACATAATCCAATTGGATACTGGAAATGTGGTCTGCATTTTTTCTCTTTTCATTCAGTTCTCCTTCTCTCTTCATAAGGAAATCTGGCAAGTAGTAATAATGAGAAGAGATAAAACTGTTCGTTTCTACAGAATTTGTGGCAATATTCTATTTTTCCAACCATTTAATACTTTTATAGTATGAGCAGCATCAGCTTGTTGATCTGACACCAACAGCTATGGTGGAAATGTCAGCTTTCTCACAATTCACAGGAGGTTGTTGCTGTTTTTCGGCTGTCCAGCTTAGTTTTTGGTTGTCTTGTGAACTTCTGGGATTTATCTGAAGTTCTGCTTGGGTTCATTTTTCTGGCTTTTACGTATCATCATTTGTATGCAAGATCTCCAATCTATGTAGGCAGCAGAGTCTTACAACATATAGCTTTTCTTCTTACAATATGTAGATTTTCTTCTTGGTCTAAGTTTCACAAGAGTTTTCTCAGTGCTCTGTAATTACCTGTATGACATCTGGTCTTTAATGGCTTTTTATTTCATGGAGTTAAATGTCCAGCAGTTTGAGTGATCATTTCCTGGTGTCTTGAAGCAGTCAAGTTTTCAGTTTAACCAGTTGAATTTCATCCTTGACAACTGAGAAACTACTAGGCCAAAATCCTGGACCCCAATTAAGTACACAATATGAATTTAACACAATGTAATCTGATACCTCTTAATAGCACAAAGCATCTCCTACACCATCATAAATTCTAATTAGCTGAATTCTGCCCATTGCCTCTAATTTATTCTTACTTCTAGTAAGCCTTCTAGTCCCAGTCCTGGGCCTTATATCTAATATACAGCACCCACATCTCCCACCTGAACCTTAAAATACTAACATGCCTTAAGAAATCTTGATCTTTCCCTCCTCCTGAATGAAAAGCAGAGACAATCTTTCCTAACAGCCTACTCAATCCTGTAGAGTTGCAACTCTCACCTTCTCCAACCTCCATTTCTTTCATGTGAGTCCAGTGACTTGTGTATGGCCTGTGCCACAAGACACAGTTAAGTCTCCTCCCCTCCAATTTCTTGTTGCTCATGGCTGATGAAAGAACCAGCCAACATGTCATTTGAACCATGTAGCAAGAAATCATTTTTAAGACATGCCTACACCAAGAAAACAAATGTACTTAAGAAAGCCAAGAGTAAGAAGACGTCCATAAGTCAGTATGTAGTCTGGTGTCTAATGAATTGATTTATTTGGGTCCAGAATCTCTTGCAGGGCTTATTAGGGCTATGCAGTAACATGAAGGATATGCAAACCTGACCTCACTTGTATCTGCCCTCCTCACATACCTCTTGCCCCGTGTTTCCTTCCCTTTCTGCTCCTGAGCTCAGCACACATACAGCCGGATCAGGCTTTGTTCCCCAGACACACAGCCATAAAGTCAAACATGGCCCTGAAACTACCTAATACATCCCTCAGCTCTGTTCAGTTGGCTGGGATTTTTGTGGTGTTGTTGCTCTTCCCGAGTTTTATGTGTCTTCACTCGTCTCTCTATCCTGGGCAATCCTTCACTTCCATTTAAATATGCATTCCTACTTGAGAGGTATTAATGGCAAGTGTTACGGGCAGAGCTCAGCACTGCTAGGAAAAGGTCTGCCTCAGAACCTTCTCCTCCCCCGGAATGTGTAAATAAACTTTTGATACTTCTCAGACAAAGCTGCTTGGGCAAAAAAAGGAGAGTAATTGTGGATTTGTCACAGAAACATAATTGCTATATTCAATAAAATTGTTTGAAAGACTCAGGTTCCTGTGCTGGTGGACAAAGAAAAGCTTTACAGTTCTGTGAAATGGATTTTTCCGAAGTGTTGAATTTCCAGTTCTCTCGACAGAGGAATCCTTTCATCTGTAGACTTTGTGCCCATTTCTGTCCTCCTCCCCTGGCAAATATGACACGCTCATAATCTCTCCTGGCTTTCCATTAATGCTCACTCACAACATTGTGTCCATCTGGCCCTGTGCCCACTGAACCTTCAACCAATTCTATTTCTTCTGGATTTCCAGAGAGTGGAGTGAATATTCAAGCAACTTCTCCTTGCCGGTGTACTGACTTGCCCCTGCAACATCTGGCTTTTCATCTATTTGTTCTTATTCCACATTTTTAAAAAGCAGACCATGTGACTTCCTTATTTTCCTTCACTCCATCAAAATTTTCCCTGCTAATCCCTATCTCTCAACCCTAAGCAGTACTCAGAGTGCATGAGAAAGCACCATGCCTGGAGCACCCATCCCAGCTGAGACCCCGTCAGCGCTTGCGTGTGCCAGGGGACTTGCATGCAAGGTCCTTGCATGAGGCTGGAAACCAGCTGCTGTCATTAAAACCTCATATTATTGCTACCTGTCTACAAAAACATAGTGCTGCACAGACACTCAACCTTCGTGTAGGTAACTCTTCTCCCCAAAGCCTACCCATTCAGATGACCTTGTTCCTATGCTTTAATGCATACCATCAATCGCCACATTGAATTTGCTGCTTTACTTTGCCCACAATTAGTTACAGTGACCTCTGTGCACATCACAGTTACTATAAAAAATAAGGCTAAAATGTCAACAAACTTTTCAATACCTGTTGTTGAAGATGCCGAAGAAAACAAGGTTTTCATCATTGCTAATAATCCTTATTCAAGAACAGCTACAAGAATGTGAAACATTAATATATAGTGTTGACTTTCCTATTTATCTGTACAGATATAAGTATTTATGCAAAAGAAAGAAAGAAAGAAAGAAAGAAAGAAAGAAAGAAAGAAAGAAAGAAAGAAAGAAAGAAAGAAAGAAAGAAAGAAAGAAAGAAAGAAAGAAAGAGAAAGAAAGAAAGAAAGAAAGAAAGAAAGAAAGAAAGAAAGAAAGAAAGAAAGAAAGAAAGAAAGAAAGAAAGAAAGAAAGAAAATAGAAAACAATTTCCAGCCCCAAATTCTAAAGTGAATTGGCACAAAAACTGATGGCCATCCCAGTTTGACTTCACACAGGTTTCTCTGACAACATAACTGATTTTCTAGACCAAAGAAAGATCCAGATGCTCTGGAGTTCAGTAAAGTAAGTGGGAGTTCGTTAGCTGAAATGGAAAAGGTGAAGGCTGATAAAAGAACAGTAAGAGAGCAAGGGAAGTGAATAAATAGAGATGACAGTGAACTGTGCTGACCAATTTTATTTAATATTTTCTTCAACGAACTTACCACAAAGAGCATGCTAATGAAATTTGCCAAAGGACACAAATTTAGGATATATTAGCAACAGGGAAGATGACTGGAATGCCAGACAGAAAGAATTAGCGTAACAGAAACAGAATGAAATTCAATATCATAAAATGTTAGGTCCTAATGGACTAATAAAAAAGAATGGCTGTAAAATGGGAGGCAGAAGTAACTGGAAAAAGAGCATGTGCATACTATTTGAATGTGGGATGACAACAAGGTGCCACCCATGAAGGAAACAAAAAGACATAGCTTTCTGTTGCTTCAAAAGCATGCAAGAAATGCATGAGGGAAGTGTCCAGGACATTAAGAGATCTGACTATAACATTGCCTATAATTTTGCTCAAATGAAGAGTGACTGGGGAAGCTCTGCTTACTTCTGCCAGCAAACGGAAGAGGAGAATGGACAGAAGCCCATCAGTGTCTGTAAATATCTCATAGTGATAAATGCCAAAAAAGGAAGAGATCTTCTGTATGCGTTAAAACAGAAGACGCTGGCACAAGAATAGAGGAATTTGAACTTTCCCTGAATAATCTTGTAACTGCATGTCGGTGTTGAGGTTTTTAACTGGCAAAGGAGCTGTGTTCTACGAGGATCAGCTTCCTCACAAGCAAAGTGGACTCAATCCCCCAGTATTAGGAGCTGGCTGAGTTTCTAAAAGGAACCATGTGACGCACCACCTGCGTCAGCACGGAGAGGAGGTCAGTCCTGTCCGGGTCCTCTCTAGTTGTGAGTGCTCATTACTTCAGTGGAGATCTGGCGAGGCACCCAGTCTCAAACCTATATATTATTTCAACTCTCTTGAGAAGGTTTGCAATGTTTCGCACTTGTGCTGGCATGGAGAAGAGGTTCTGCCTTCTGCCTTCTCCAGTGCTACTGCATGGCTTGGATTTGCTTTCCGGGGCACGCAGTAGCCACGGAGAGGTCAGTAACCACATGCTGGCTTTGCCCACTGCACCATGCACGCTTGGTGAGCCCTTCTGGTTTGGGAACTACGTCAAAGCACTGTCTTTGATCTCACACCATGTCTCTGATTTCTGAAGAGCCTGTCGCAGGTGTACAGGAGTTGCTCATGTTGCTGGCGCGTGGCAAACATCTCCGTCAGCACTCAGAAATTATTCTGTTTTTTCTACCTATACACAGCAACTATTACTCTATCTAAGAAAATGTGTACAAATACAGAACAAGCAAAAAGCAAGCAGCACAGCATTGTTTAGTGCAAACCAGGACAATTCTGGGGGAAATCTGCTAATTTGGCCCAACACCTACTAAGGACCCACAGCCGCACTCAAGGCTCAAGGTGGGCTGTGAGATTTCGTTTTCTTATAGCACAAGTACCTGCATTAACCTGCCTGGCAGATGAAAACAGCACTGAGGGGCTGCAAAGGAGACATATTTGCGTGATCCCTGACTCCCTCTGAGTTCCTGAGGACCAGCAGCACACTTGAATCTTATACTTTATATTACTTGTATGGCTCCAGCACTGGGACACTTCCAGGTGCTCCTCTCTCAGTGCTCACAACCAACAGGAACCACTGCTGGCACGGCTCCTGTAGCTCTGCTGACATTGATGTAAGACAGAAGGACAAGAAATAGTTTAAAGAGCTAAAAATAAATCCAAACAGGCTTAAGCCAGAGACCTTTTTCCAAAGACGTCTTTGCTTTCAGACTCATTTTTATTTTAAGTCTTTTTTTTTTTTTTTTTAACTCACATAAGTGAATGGAAATCTGATAAATGGGAGGAGAAATGCTGTAAGTTCTGCTAAAGGATATACTGGGGTCAGGCTTCCCCCTGCACCCGTATTTCTGCTTTTGTCTACATTGCAGACCAGACACTGAGCAATTTCAACTTCTTTCCCAATAAAAACGTAGGTAGATCTTAATTTTTAAGGCAGAGATGAATGTTTCCAGCGTAGCGGGTGCATCCGAGGAGCAGCTTCTTCAAATGTGCCCTCCTGATGGCACGACCCCGGCGGCGCGGGCGGCGGGATGCGCTCCCGCTCCCGTCCCCATGGCAACGCGCGGCCTAGGCAGCCGCCGCGGCCCGGCCCCGTTATGGGGAAGCGCAGCCAGCGCCCAGCGCCCCCGGCACCCCGGCCGAGCCGCCGCCGCGAGCGCAAGGAAGCGCGGCTTGAAACGAACCTGCCCCCCAAACCCCGTAATTTTTGGCAATACCTAAAATTAGACGACAGTCTCCTTGAAGAAAGCATCAATAAAAACAATATTCAGAGAAGCAAAGTTTGCATTTGATTTGTATGATATGGAAAACTGATCATGGAAACTGATGACCTTTTGTTACACAAATAGGCAGTACTCCAATTCTGCTACACTCAATTTATATACATTTGCAGTAAGTAATCTTAAAAATAAGATACAAAGCAGGACGTTAAAAACTCTTTGCATCACCAGTGAACCTGCGTCTGCATTGCAGACCTCATGCTACAGCACCCATTTGTATTTCCCTGTGTATAGGTACAACTGTGCAGCTGGAAGCACCTTCTCAGGGCTTTGTTTCACACCGTCTGGCACGTTTTTGTCGAGAGGAGCCTTTGCTCTGGCTTGCAAGGCTCTCCGGGGGCTGCCAGCGCGGTCGCAGCCCCAGCCCTCACTGCAGTGTCGCCAGCACTGCCTCCCCACCGACCCCTTTCCCAGCCTGTCCTTCGGAAAAACACTCAGGGACCCTGATCCACCGCGTGCAGCGGGAAACCTGCCCTCACCCCGGCCACTCCGCACCTCGCTGGGAGATGCCCCTTGCCGAGCGCTGCCCTCCGTGCCGGGCACCCGGCAAACCCAGGGCACGCGGCTGGAGGAGAAACACCCCGGGCAGCCTGCGAGGGAGGCCCTTCTTGCTGTTTGATTTGCTATTCCCTTAACCAAATAAACCTAGCTCGCACAGAAAGTATCTGTTTGCCCTTTGTGTCTGGAAAAACCTAGGAATTCTAATGTGAACATCTCCAAATGGCAAAAAACGAACTGCAAATAGCTGGCATTGGAAATGCTCAATAAACACATGGCTGAAATCCACTTCTCCTTCACACCCACTAAGCCTGAACCCCACATTAACCATATGCTTTTGCAGACTAAGTTTAATTCTGTATGTAGTTTATAATCGGGTTTGTTATAATGTAGCTGTAATAACTTACAGTTCAATAAAATTTAACTTAAAGTAAAAAATATATATATATTCAGAATTGAACTGGGAAATTTGCAACCACTTTAAGCATTCAGGAGATGTAGTATTTGCGGTGTATTACTAAACACTTCAAGCAAGTACTTTGTACCAGCAATATTTTCCTATGCATCACACTAATTGTTTATTGCTGGCTTCAACCTCATTGACATTTCTATACTTAAAATTTTATAAACTCTGTGGCTAATATAATAGAAAATTCACATATGCATTGCAGATGTTCTCTCTGTGGCCATAAATTAAAGCTTGGTACAATTTTACACTCATAAATGGCTTCAAGGATGGCATAATTTTGAGCAAGGATCTTATTTAGAAAGCGATCCCCTGAAAATGCTGGTCCTTTTTGACTTGCGCTGAAATACCCTGCTTTGAACACGGGACACTCACAGAATAAAATAAATCTCTGCTCCACAGAGCCTTCCACATTAACCCAGAAATAAGCAGCCTAAATACAATAGACAAATCACATCTGTAGAGCACAACACACTGGCAACCTTCACTGTCCTGTTATTAATAATTTCCTTAGCCCAATTGCTCAGGGCTCGGCCCTGCTCACACCGTGAGAATGGCTTTCCGACCTGCTGAATTTTGCAGGCAGAGGGGGCAAAGCAAGCCTGTTCTCTCCTCTCTGCTCCCCTTCCCCAGAGCGGGCTTGTTCATTTTCTGAAGGAATATTTTTCTACTGAAAATAGAGACTAATCAAAACAGAAAAGTTTTGTGGGACACAATCAATGTCCCCGAGTCTTTAACCTCCCAATTTCTTGCCAGCTCTGTTCCTCTCGAGCTAAGAAGTGCCAGGGCCTTGCAAACCAAGGCTGAAGCCTCATCCAAATCTTCTGAGCTCTGAGCTTCTTACCAGCCCATCAGGCAAATGGCCAAAGCTCAGAGCTGCAAAGGGAAATAGGTCAATTGTTTTCAAACACTTCTAGTCCCCTTAGAGGAGACCTTTTGTCTCCAGGAAATTGAATTCCAATTTAATTCCATTTAATTCCAGTGCAAAACGATTTTGCTTTTTTCTCTGTGCATGGAAATCTCAATACTTTAAGATATTTTATCATATAAATAAGCATGCAGGAGCAAGAGGAGACTGTCTTTTAGCTGTATGATCAAGACAGAAAGCAGGCAATAGCACACCACTGGGCTGAATGCTGCATACACACATGTAAGGAAAGTCTGTCCTTCCCTTCTGCCAGGCAGAACGGCTCAAAGCACCTACGGACTCTGCCTTTGAATAAAGGCCAGTGCTGACACATTAGTCTCTTAAGAATTCACTTAGAATATTTTTACACGAGTGTTTTTGCCCAAAATGTGCACTCTGCCTTTTTTCCTGGGTTACACAATCTCTTCTACATTAAGCAACAAGTAATTCACCTGGGAGGACATCCTCAGTATGGCAGCACTCTTGACAACATCAGGACAGATTTGTGCCATTGCAATTTAAGTTCATTCGGAATTCACTTTCAAATGCAGCTGTTCCACGCACATAGCCATCTTATTTATCTGGTGTTTCTGGAGGCCCTCGGAAACATTTCATTACAAAGTGATTAATGCAACTAGCCAAAACCCTGATAAATCCATTTTGCTCCCTTTGTACCAGCAGCTGGACAGAATAATTTGCTCTGTTAGCTTTTCAGCTCTCTAAAACAGGAAGCTGGGGTGAGGAAAGCACCCCAACTGAGTTACTGTTGGA
Organism: Tinamus guttatus; assembly: GCF_059628265.1. Lineage (NCBI taxonomy): Eukaryota > Metazoa > Chordata > Aves > Tinamiformes > Tinamidae > Tinamus > Tinamus guttatus. The sequence continues at coordinate 1,447,363 of NW_028288845.1, forward strand.
TACCCTGCTAGTATTTTTTACATTACTTCTGTTAAAAGAGCGTAAGAAGCTTCAGGCCATGGTGGGGATGCTACTGTTACCAGGGTACGAACACAACAAAAAGGGAGGTTCTTGTAGCACTGCACCTCAGGTTTCCCTCTTACCCTGCTGCTAGCTCCATGTTGGAGCACACAGTCCTGGGAATTCAGGGTTAGATCCTGAAGGAAACGTCACTGAAAAAATGGAGCAGAGCACCTGTGCAGCAAGACTAAAGATGGAAAGAAAAGAAGAAAAAGGAGGTAAGGTGATGGGTAACCAGCTGCTGGGTGCAAGAATTTCCACGAGTGCCAGGATATTGCTGAACACTTCCAGGAAAGGAGTGATGTGACCTGGCGGTTTCACTCACGAGCGCCCGTGTGGCTCTGCCAAACGCAGCAGCACGCGCGTCCCTCGCGCCAGCCTCCCTGTCACCCTCCCTGGCTGCAACTTGCTGTTCATGATATTATAAAGCCAGACACCTAAAAGGCCTTTTGATGTGATTAGAGAGGAGATGTGGATAAAGCGGAATCAGAAAGAATGACCAAACCCCATACTATTTATTTAGTATGCTACTTTAAAAAATTGCTTGGACATGCTGTCAAAACCGATCCAGGAAAAAATTGTCTCGAGCACTCCTGAAATTGGCTAAGTGGCAAGATCAACTGCCATCAAGGAGAAGCTTTCAAACCATGGGAAGTATTTAGGAATAAAATAAATGAACTAGAGCCCCTTAGGGCTGTTCTATACAGCAGTCCTTGTATCTGGACTGATTCAGGTACCTTTGGCATAGAGGGATTCTGTCACTGGGAGATCCCTAAGCTTCACCAGGGGTTTCAGACTACCTGGTGGCTGCTGCTGCCTGCTCCCCGAGCCTTTCTCGGGGCCCCAGAGCCAGTATTTCTGTCCAGCTGCAGCACAGGAAAGCTGCCTGATGGGCTCTGGGGCTGCAAGCTCTGTGAAAATGCAGTGTTGAATCTGGAAGCAAAAATTTATTAAAAAAATGCAGCTCATGAGGTCATGTACAGGATAGATCATACTTTGTCCAGAGCTACGGTAACGCGGCTGACCCAGAGTTCTATTTTAAACCGTTGAAGGAAATGGGTGTCTGCAGGGCAGGGGAGCCGGGGCCGCGGGGAGGAGCAGAGCACAGGAGCAGGAGTGGCGGGGATCGAGCGGGAAGCGCTGCTCCCGCACACGGCCTGCTGTGCAGTGGACAGTACTGGGCGATGCGGCAGCCTGCGGCTTCTCGTCTTTATTTTGTCAGCTCTAATCTACCTCAGAGCTGCAATGGCCAAGAATAGCTGCTGTTTGAACACCAGTCCTGACTCCCCCCTACGCAGCACCAAAATACTGATGCCACTAAACCACCAACTGCTGAAGTGTTTCCTACATAAACTGAGCTGGCAGAGGAAAAAAGTGCTTCTAGTTTCCCTCTCGTTAATCGGAAGCACTAAACCTCATAGAAATTACATGTTTCAAGTGTATTAAAGCAGAGTTTCATTGTTCCAAAACCGTATTTTAGGGAAAAGAATATGCTTATTCTTTCCTCTGGAAAACAAGCGAATGCAAATCCAGAATTCCCAGCGTATCCCAGGGACAAAGCGGCGCTGCAGGAAGGCGGGCGGGAGCCGCAGCCTCCGGCGGGGCGGGCAGCCCGTGGGCAGGAGGCAGCGCTGCCTCGCGCCCTCGGGGGCGTTTGGGTTCCCTCCGCTCCTGGCGGGTCAGGACTGAGCCTGGATGGCCGTTTCACAAGCAGTTCTCTGCTCTGCAGCCAAAAGGAGGATTTTATTCTCGAAGCCTAGCAGCTGGGCATGCTCGCTGGCAAGGAATAAAAAGATAAAGCGGAGTACGGTACTGACCTCCTCGTTATCAAGTGTAACAATAAAGTGGAACAAAAACATAACAGCTCCGCAATGGCAAGTTTTGGACGAGACATGGGGGACACAGACCTTGATTTATGGAGAGCCTGACGCTGATTACAAGCACCTCCTCGCCCACCTCAGCAGCAGCTAGCTGGCAGCAGCGGTGCAGCTCTGGGAGCAGCGCAGGCCCACGCAGCTGCACCAGCAGCACCACGGCCGCCGCTGCCCTAAGCCTTCTCCAGGAGAACAGGCCAGTCCGTCCTGCAGGTCTACGGGACGGGAGGGCAGGGTTACAACCCACCTGCTCAAGCCCAGCTGAGTGCCTGGAACCCACAGGACCACATCGCTAGGGCCAGAGGCGCCTAACAACGCGAGGCCAGGAATTAAAACTAGACTCGATATGGCTGCAGGGGACCAACACCGAGCGTGGATTTGCTTTGCCTAGGCCCTGAGGACTGACAACCACACAAGCTCATTCGCTGTTTCCAGAGAATCTACCGTCAGAGCAGTAAAATCTTCTAAAAAAACTCATTCACAAATTGTAAGCACTGCTCGTGATTTTCCCAAAAACACCCAGATGTGATCCGAGCTGCTTTATACTTTCAAGTTTTATTCTAAACTTTCCTTGTAAAAGTGGTATTTTTTCCTGATGCTACTGTGTTTTATTGCTGGGAGAGGAACACTAGCTGGTAGAATAGTGAAATTGTTGCCTCGAGACAAATTGGCATTCGTCATTCAAGCAGAAAAATAAATTAAGTGCAACATTTAGGCAGTCTGCATTGCATTGTTAAAAAAATCAACAACAGGAAAACAAATGCTATGTCTCCTATCATCTGTAGAAACTGAATAAATGGGTGAAATGTCTTACCACTACTTATACAGTCATATTGCTCACTAGGTACTTAAAATATGAAGGCTTTAATAGTTTTTTTTTTGGAACTAGCAAATCACTTTGCATGTTTTGGACAGGATTTACAAAAGCCACATATGATAAGCAATTGCACCGACCCCGTTAATATTTCAATTTTGTAATTTAGAGTAAAAGTAATTTTATTACTGTTGAAAATTATTAAAGATTATTATGTTTTTTTGCTTCAGTCTGGTGGACTGTAATAATGTGTCAAGAATGTCATTTATCCTGAAGGATTTGAGAGCACTTACGCATTTTGCAAACTCACAAGGCAAATTAAGACAGGAATGGTTTCACACACAAAAAGCAGGAGGCCTTTTTTGCAAGGAAGAGGGTTGATTTTACACTTCCTTCCAGTATTGCAGGACAGGAAAGGGGAAAAATCGAACCTAGTAAAGTTCCCTGCTGCAATACTTGTCACTAGTCTCGCAGCGTATGAACATTTATTCCATGCCCCTTGTAACCCATGAAGTACAGATATTACTGCTAGTAGACATTTTGCAACATAGAAAGGTGTTTTGATATTCTTATAACATTAAACGTTTAAAAATGTGCTATTTGCCAACAGTACAGACAGTTTCATTCTATCTATCTGAAACGATTTTCAATCACCATCATTCTGTCAGCTCAATTAATATGTTTTAAGTTTCCCTCAATACCTGGCCTGCATTGACTTAATTAACTTTGCATCGTTTGGGAATTTTGTTGGCCTTCCACTCAGGCTCTTTTCCTCAGTACCAGTTGGGACACACACTTGCTGCTCAGCCCTGCAGTTACCTCTTGCCGAAACCCGCCAGGTATTTCTCACCACGGCCAGACCTCCTCCTTCCACCTTCTACATCATCTGCCTCCTCGCCAGGACTCTGGCCCAGTCGTGGGCAGCAGCCAGGCTGACTCCGCTGGGTCTGTGCCATTCAGAAGCAGCCCAAATGTGTGCTGCAGTGGCTATGAAAACAGCTCCTAACAACCCTTTCCCTTTCAAATTTTATCTCTTATTCTTTTGTCATCATACCACAAGTGAAAGGGTTAGTGGACTAGTTTGGGACTGGATTGCAAGTGTGGTATTTGGAGCATGTCCAGTACCCACTCATTCTATTCAAGGCGCATAGGCACGTCCTTCCACAAAACTGACCCCAGCAGGTACTACGCAGCGTACATTGCTTTCTTTTTCCAAGTCTTTTTGACAACACAGGCTGAAAGGTATAACCTGCAACGCTCTGCATGTCCATGAAAGCCAGAGCACTGGCACGTCCTACTTGGGGTGAACTGAGTTTGTTAGCGTGATATTTCATACCGGAAAGTTGTGAGGGGACAACTTTTCAGGGCAAGCGGAGGCCTGGGACCATCCGCCACCAGCCTTTAGTGTATTACTTCCATACAGAGAGAGTTATTAACCTACCTGCATATGAAGGTTTGGCTTATCCGTGGCTAGAAGAGACATTTTAAACACAGCGGCCACAGCCAGGTCACGCATCTTTACAGCAGCGCTGCTAGGAGCTGCTCCCCCGGCGAGGGGCTCCGGCCCAGCCGCCGTCGGCCGCTCGGCCCTTCCTCCCTCGGCCTCGCGCCACTCGCACGGCAGCCCCATGGGCAGCAGCGAGGGGACGCGCTAGGAGCGCGAGCGGCACCGCGAGATCTGCAGTTGTACAGGAAATCTGCTACGCTGTTTTACACGAGCTCTATGCATTTCTGTGTAGTGAATGACAAAATATTTGGTTGATGAATCATCTGAGTATTTTCCTTTGCATGCAAATCTGACCTTTATAATGAAGACTACTGCACTGAAAATGTTCTGCAAAACCAAAATACTGTACAGCCAACATCTGTTATCCCAAAGACGCGTGTGTGCATGTGTATAAATCAGGCACAGTAATTCATCTGACCTACATATTTCTTGATCAGTGATATAAAATATTCTTTTACTGTCTGATTTGCCAAATTCTTCCTGCCTTAATGAAACACAGCTTTTTAACAAAAATATAGAATTTATGTAACCTTTATGTTTAATGTTGTAACTAATTGCCATTCTTTAATAGTCTCTATGTCATTTGTCACACAGCAAACTCTAGACACTGAAGACAGATGGGCCACCAGATGGACTCTGGGAAGGACTGGTTAAAATGTCAGGGATAAGCTAAGAGAATGCAGGAGACTGAGGAGACTGTTCAGCCCGAAAGCCTGCCTACAGCAGGGGCACCTCAGCCATGCTGTTCTGATATTCTGCTTTGAAACTTTCCAACGCAAGCAGCTTTTTCTTGTTTGTTTTTCTCCCCTAAAAGCTTATTTTGTGACACAGCTTTTCAAAAGTGAGCCTACATTTTAGAGGTGATCATTTTAGCCACCAAGGAACCAACCACAGTTACACTCAGTCATCAATTGGCAAATGGACCGGTTCCGAGTTTGGAAAAAAGTGGATGTGAGTATGAAGATTGCGCAGAGTAATTAAATGTTTGTGGCTTCCGGAAAACCAGGGTGACTGAGATGCCCTCATTCGGGCCATGCACAAAGTTCTAACAAATTCCAGTGCCTTCCATGGATCTAGCCATCAGAATTTCATCAATCACATGGAAAAGTCTTCTCTGGGATCAGGGCCCTAGACATTATACAGCCACTTCCCATTAAATCAGCAGCTGGAAGCGAGCTAGGATAGGCTAGGAAAGACTCTAGGCAGAAGCTCTGCTGCAAAGTATGAGTATGCAGAACAAAACGGGACGGGGCGGTGTCCGAGCTTCGTGTGGTCCCTCAGCCACTGCTGCAGGAAGGTATTTTTTCCCGGGGAACATATTAAAGAACCTCAATTCCTTAGCAGTGTTATATGGCCGACCTATCTACAACTTCATAAGAGTTGTTTTTATGGGCTCAAGCAAAAATAAGTAGTCAAAGAAAAGTGAAAATCACATTCATTACTGAGTCACTAGATATAAAATAGCTACTATGAGTAGTGCCATACAAGGAGATCAGGGAATGAAAACAATTTATGCGAAATGTGGGAACTGAGAATCGTTCTCCATCTTATTGTAATTTGAAACAATCCACAGGATTAAACAAGCACTTGATGGTGAGGGGCTTGGGGTATTTTCATTTTCCACATGGTGCATTTACACTGTGTACAAACCACTCCTTGGATTCTGCATCCTTGTCACCACAAAGTTACCATGCTGTAAATATCCATTTTTTATAAGGTTAGAGCCGTCCCATACGCCAGGAGTTTTTACTGCCATACAAAACCAAAAGCAGCTGAGGGCAAATGCACTGACACGAGTGGTGTTTGCCAGTGCAGAAGTGCATTTCCCCGCAGCACCAACCTGGGACAACGGGCCAGATTTAAACTAGACTGTCATCAAAACACGGCAGAGGGAGGGACAAAGCTCATCACGGTGTAAACGGGGAATCACTAGAGTGATCAAAGCAAAGATGAAATTTATCCCTGTCCTTAGCCCAGAAAATTCATAATTAAAAGACTATGCAATTCAAATTTCTCAATAAAATTACAATTTTAGCATTAAATTCAAAAGTACTGAAAAAAGCAGTATTTAATCTTCTTACTTATTTTTGATGTAGGCTTTTGGGATGCTGTTGAGTCATGTTTTCAGGACTTCATGTGCCTCTCTGAAGGTAGAAATTTACTTTAAGAGAAAATGAAAGGAGAATTTCTCATCTGTTCAGAATTGCAGGAGCTTGGTAATTCACACTGCTCTGCAAAGTTGTGGAAGTTGACGCCCATGCCCTCAGCTCATTGCACACTACACTACACTGGGTACATTACACTATACCCTGCATTGTCTTTCTACAAGACAACTAAGAAAAGTTTTATTATGGTGACAGTATAGCAAAAGGAAATTATGGTATTCTGCAAAAAAAGAGAAATACTAAACTATATAGAATCTTCTGCACAGTTTTGTAGTATCTTCATTTTACCTGCTCACAGCAGTCAATTTGGCTCCGTCCATATCTTTATCACCTTCTCTAAGGACTATCTACAGAATTTCTAAGTGATAATATTCTAACTGAGCTAAGCAAACTCACCACATTTTACTTTGCAAGTCAGAAATGAAACCAAATCTACAGGATTTTGCAGCAGGGTAAACTATAACACCCACTATTTATAGCCCCATGCTATTAGCTTCTTTACAATAAAAAGCTCTGGCATCTCACACCATTCTAAATTAAACAGAGAATGCAAGAAATTGTATGACTTTCAATCTGGAAATCAGAGTGCCATACTAGGGAAACTAATAGGATTTGAACATGACTCATGAGTTTGGTTTGAAGTTCTTAATTGCTATTTTGAAGTGTCATATCTTTTTGAAGCCAAGAAGGAATTAAAAACTTAAGTCACTACATAACCATCTCTTCTGAAAAAAAAATATCCAGGGAAAGTTTAATATGGGCGGGAGGATTCAGCAGTGCTGATGAGCAAGCTGGACACAGGATAACGGCTTGCAGGGACTCATAGCTGTGTATATTCTGGTGGTAAGTGCCAAGGCGCTCAGTCTTCAGAGGAGAAGCGATTCAGCTGCACATGCAGAGAATCTAAGAGCTTCTGCCTGGTTTGGCTCATTTCATTAGCAATGACTATTGTGAATTCAGCTTTCAGACATGAAGGAGTTCCTATACATGAAGATGGTGAAAGCGAGAAGAATCAGGAGAGCCACACCCCCGGGGACCCTCCTCACTGTTTCAATTACTGCCTGCCATTAATAACTACAGTCTCACTCTTTCTATCCTTGATGGCCCATCGTAACAAATCTATATAGAAAAGAGGCATCAAAAAGCAGCAAAAGTAATTCTGTCCTGGAAAAGGTTGGTGCTCATTTTCATACCCATTTTTTAATGAAGATGCAACATAGTCTCAGTTTGCCTAGCATTGATAAGGACATTGCTTTGAAAGGAGCTATGGGCACCATTTTAAAATTGCTTCCGTGCAAATTAATTTCTTAAATGTGTAGATCATTTTTGAGACTGTGGAGATTTTTATGGGAATGATATTTAAGTTCCGAATTCCTGGATGAGCATAGAAACTGATCTCGGTAACAGCAGCTTGCAAAAGCTCAGATTTAGACCTGAGTTCAGGATCTCGAGGAAGCCAAGGGGCTGAGGCGGCCCCTGCTCTCTCCCGCACACACTGCCCCATAACCCCGAGCGGGCCCGGGGCAGCCACCCCATCCCGCGCAGCGGCCGATCTGCCTGCAAGGTGCTTCTTGCTGCTACTGCACAGCTGCCTGGGCTGGAGTCGTAACTGTGGGACACAGGGGATGAAATTATGGGACTACTTGATGTAAGTGTAGAATAATTACCAAGACAGGAAAATCGCCAAAAGAAAGGGATTAACATGCTACTTTTAACACCGGGCAATAAGAGTTTTTACTACCATCGGCATTGAATATTAATAACGTTCCAGGCTTCAGTTATGAGGACTTGTGTACAAAACACTTATGGGTGTACGCCTACCTAGGAGGTATTATAGAGACACAACATATAAATAACACGCAACTCCCTGGAACACCTATTTCCCCAGCAGACTTTCCCTCTGTCCAGCTCTACTCCCCTCACGCTATAAAAAGGCCAGGCGGGAGAGCCAGCAGAGACCCCGTGCTGCAGGAACGTGCTCCCTGCAGGCTGTTCTCAGCGTCTCCAACAAGGTTCGCTTGAGGCTCCCATGCACATCTCGTATCCCTCCCTGACCCCTTTCTGGAATATTTATCCCAGTGTCCAATCTCGGTCTCACTGAGGAAAAATCTCCTTGTGTTTTCTTACTAGCCCACTCCAACCCACATAAATATCTGGTCGTACTCCCACCATAAGATGATACTTGGTTAAGTTCCTAATGTTTGTTTGGAGCTTCTTTATTTTCTGCATAGAAACCCAGGATCAGCACTAGCCAGGAGAAAAAAGGAGTCCTGCTGGTGTCAGGTGGATCCCTCTCAGTCTGGCTGAGCTGCAACAAAAACACTGCTTCTAAAGCAAATCACTGCACTTAACCAAAACATAGAGCATAAAAATGGTCTTCTTGCTAATCCTCCAAAAAGCTTCAAGTTCTGCCACTTTCAAGACACAATAAATTAAAAAGCAGCCTAAAACAAAAACTTGTGCCACCAGACTGACATTTCAAAGCTGTGAAGATTCAGGGTTTCCATTTATACATTCGGGCTTGCCAATGAGTTCAGTTTAAACAGCAGGAACCTCTCTCTCCCCTCCCCACCACACCTTCAAGGTTCAGGGCTTTCAAAGCCGAATTACTGCTCACATTACTATCTGGAATTACACACTAAGTGTGGGAAAACCCCTTAGACACTAATACGAGTGTTAAAGATGTCCCTCAATGTCCCGTGTGGCAGAGCCCACGCAGCGCGTCCCTGCGCTGGAGCCCTCGCGAGCTCCGCGGTCACGGGGATGCTCCCTCCCGGGGCAAAGCACCGCAGCCCCAAAAACGGGCGAGAAGCCATCAGAGAAACCCGGGAATGTTCCCCTCTACCACAGATCAGAGGCACACCTAACTAAGCCAGACCACGCATGCTGGGTGAGGAGGAGGAAACCCCTCTGCTCAACATATCCCCAGCGTCACACGTGGGCCACGTTGCTTGTGGCCCTGAAGAGCATATTCCAGTGCACGGCACTGGCAGCATCCAGCTAGGCTCCCTCCCGGCAAAAATATGTTGGGAGTCTCTCGACGTCTCTGAAGCAGCAAGGAAGATGCTAAGATAGACTGAAATCCCAGAACACCATTCACAAACAACATGGGTCAGGGCGATACAGCCAAAAAAAAATCCATGGCTGCTGAATCTAGATACTTAATGAGAGTATTCATCAGAATTAGTCACATGAATGTGCTGAGAAATGCATATACTTAATAGTGTGATTTGTAAAAGTCCTCTGATGTTTGATAACATCTCTAAAAATTCACAGAATTTTAGGCTGTGTCCCTAAAAATAGCATCAGCTGCATAGCTATCTTTTGCATTAGCTTATAGGATTAAAAATATGATAATTCCATGGAGATCTCTCACATGCATTTAGGCTAATTCTCAGGATGGAAACTGAGTAAGGTTTCCACAAAGCGTAACAGAAAGCTGCTCCTTGGACAGGGAAATAATAAAATGGACAGGAAGAAGAAAGAGCAACCTTGTCTTTAAAAATGTCAGTTAATTCTTATCACTTCTGACATTAAAGCAGTGCGCACAGGCTGCAACCAAGGCAAGGGGCGCCGTGCCGGCACTGCACCCGGAGGCAGTCAGGCTCTCCTGGAGAGGCTGCCATCCCAGAGCAGGTAGCGGGGGTGTTTTTGGGTGGCTGTTAGTGAACACACCCAACACTTGCAGCTGCCAACTGCAGCCCGCGGCCCAAACGCAGGCCCTGCGCTGAAGGGTTACAGAAGCCTTCTCAGTGCAGGCACGTGGCTCCAGGCCGCACAGGGAACGGACAAATCTTGTTTACCTGAACAGCCGGGGCCAGAAAAGCAGGGCAAAAACATGGAAATGCAAAGCCAAGCTCTCCAAATTCATCCCGCAAGGCAGCGGCAGCCAAACACAGGCAATTAAAGTGTGGTCCTTCTGCTCGGCCCTTTGTAGTCCACTGAAGAAAACATTTCTGCACTGGACCGTGAGGATTGAAGGTTGCCAATTGCTAATCGTTCTTTTTCTGAACCCATTATATAGCACATCTCGTATGGCAATGAGCTCCAAGATTTAATTATATTGTGTGCATAAAAAGTACTTCCTTTTATGATGATACCCGATGATATCATTGTTCATCTTTTTGTCCAAGGTATTGTGAGAAACAGTAAATAATCCCCTAATCACTGCCACCCATTCACCTCTTTTCTATTCACCTCTTCTCCTATTCACTTTCTTCATATGCAGTATCAGATCTTTCCCTCAGATATCTATTACTTTAAAGTTAAACTGTCATTACTGCCCAAGGTGAAAGCATTTTTTGAAGTTTTCTCATGCAAGAAACATCCACAAGGATTTTTAATATCCTTTGCAAGATTGTCTCAGCATATATTTGTTATTCACACATTTTGACTTTTAATAAAATGGCTAAACTATCCCATCTGCATAACAGATACAGCCTAGTTTCAGCTTTCATTCATTATTAACAGATATAACGCTCAGTTATGTATGAGAAGTTTATCTTATTCACTTGTGCATATTTCTCTTCAACTTTTCTTTTTTAAAAGAAAACACTGAATAGTCATGAATAAAAAAATAAAAAGGTAATTTTAAACGTGCTCTAGAATTCTAATGCTTTTTTCAAAAATAAAAAAAAAGATATTTTGGATGTTCATGCACATATATCAATATGCTCTTCATCTTATATTTGTTCTTCTGTTTTATCTCCTTATTTATACTCCAGGATTAGGAAAAGATTAGATAAGATTAGATGATTTCTGTTAGTACTGAGACTTTGATCAGTCATAACAGTTGCCATTTCAACAATATGTACATGCTGGATTCCCTCACCCACCGTGCAATTCATTAGAGGACAGAACAAGCTGCTAACTGGCATATAGCAAATTTTACATGATTTTTTATTATAGTAATATCAGATTTGCAATTCACGTAACTCAGCAGAAATCTCTTGAAGTCCCTGAATCCATGTCATTTTTAAACAAGTGACATTTGGGCTCTACAAGTCTTTAATGATGTTTAAATATAGGCAGCATATTGTAATGAAGAGGGTTGATTTTTAGTCCTTGCTTAGATGCATGCTGAGGAACCACAAAATATATGGTCAGATAATTGTGCCTTGCAGCCCAGGGGTCCTGGGGGAGTCTGCATGACCATCTTCATAAACAAGATTCTCAAAGTTTCTTTTAGCCTCTCAATAAATATCCATCTCCCAGCCGATTTCCTGGACCTCGTTCCTAAAAAACAACTGAGAAGACACAAGAGTGCCCATATTGGTGCAACTAGGCCAAAACCTCATCTTTAAAGGTAGCCAAAAGGGACTGTTAAGTGAACAGGAGATGCACATTCGATCCTTCCTGGAAGTGTTCTCGCAACGTTCAAGTATTTTGAGACTTGGGACTTTCTGAGCTGACTTATCCCCAGCTTGGTGGGAAGCAGCTATTCAGCTGGCACGCATTTGTCCTGGCATAGGGAAGGTTTTCCTGATGTAGTGCTGCTCAGGCACTACAGAGATCAGTCTCTGTAGTGCTGAGGGACCAATCCGTCCCTCAGGACTGTTTCCCTAGAAACTGATACTGCGTAGGGAAAAAGGAGTTGAAATCAGGAAATATTTTATGAGACAGGGGCTTCCTGAAGGAGGGAGGAAAAAGGCTTCTCGAATGTGCGTGGGAGAGGCTTGGGACGTCTGGAAGGTGCTGGAATTTGAGCTCAAACGTTCTCGGACCGACTGCTCTCCGAGCGAAGGGCCTCCCGGCTCACGGAGCCAGAGGGAAGCGGCCCCGCGGCGCTGGCCCCGCCGAAGGCTGCCTCGTTCCGCGGCGCGGCCGGGCGCCTCCCGGGAGGCTCGTGCGCTCCGGGGACGCGCGGGAGGGACCCGGAGCCCGCGGCCTCTCCCGCATTAAGGCCCAGGCTCACTTCAAAGCGTGAGGGAGGGAGGTACTTAGGTCACCTGCGTATTGGTGCAGAACATAGGCTATTAAGTATGAGGCAGCTACAGGCAATTATTCTGATCATTAAGGATTCTAATCAGCACAACTTTGAATTTTGTATTATGCTACAGATACAAGAGAGACACAATCACAGAACCAGTCACCTTCCCGTTTTCAAGGAGACTCCTAATATATTTGGGAGCGTTAAGTATCAACCTTCAGCTACTTTGTTCAATGGCTAAAACACACAGGTTTTGTTTGGGAAATGTTTTGCTTAGAGATGCAAGCAGGAAACCTTGCAAAACTTTAAACCAATATTACAATGACATTTCTTTTTCTATAAACTAGGGAATAAGCTTCTCGGAAAAACAGCCACCCTTTGCAGCACAAACAGTATCAGAGATGAAAGTAAGTGAGATTTGTGGCTGTAAATAGATCCTTTTTAGACAGCCCTTTAAAAATACCTTTCATTATGAAAATGATTTACCCAACTATATCTTTCCTTTGGTATCATGGTCCCTCTTCGGGTTGGTTTAGATCCAGTACATGCAATTGCTGCACACTATGGGGCATAAACACAGTGCAGGAGGCAATCCCAGAAACCATCCGCTTGCCGAACAGGTAATGAAGGACAAATCAGAGGTTAAAAACACGCTCTGAGAGGGGACACAACACAGGGCGAGTTGTCCGCTGGATCAAGCTTCCCATTATGCAGACCTGCACGGAGTTAGGTGGTCTGCACCAGCTGCAGATATGACTAGTGGGCTCAGAGACAGTTTTACCGTGGAAGACACGCGTGACGGTGACAAACTTGCTACACGTTACCCTCCTCTATACGTTAGCTCGGGGGCAGCTGGCGCCCAGCTGGACGGCTCGCGGCCTCGCGTGACGGTCACCGATTGGGGCAAACGCTGCCTTCCCACACAGGCTCTCCTCTGTCCCCGTCCGTGGCAGCCTCTTCTCCCATTTGCATTTTCAGAAGCTTCTCTTGTAGTGTATGAAAGGAACAAAGTACCACACACATTATCTCTCTAAACCATTCTGGTGAAACGTCTGCTTTCCTTTTCATGTTTGTCACTGACCTGCTGTCGATGCCGTTTACATGCACAGCCTTGCTGAGCTGCTCCCCTCTCCCCGCGTTCATTAGCAGCCCCAGCTCCCGGCGCACAACGGGGGTTTTGCCGACCGTGCAGTTTGGGAGCATTCAAGGCAGAAAGAGGGGCGGATAATGAGGAAGAAACACAGATCTATACAATTTCTGTCACCAGGGCTCTCGTTTACTTCAGCAAAATGTAATGGGGATATATTTTCACATGGCAGCCTTTCTCCTTGCAGTGCTGAGGAGCCGGCACGTTGATACGTGCTTTCTCCCTGCTCTGCGCTCACCTCCTGCCCCTTCCCCGTTTGCGCGGCGTGGCCAGGCGCTCCGAGGGGCCAGGTTGAGCACGCGCCGCCGCGCGCTCCTGCCTCACGAGGACTCACTGCACATCTAAGGCAGCCAGGGCTGGGCCCCAACCATGGCTCCGGGCTCCAGCAGAAGTAACTGCGTGCAGGAGCTGGGAGAGGCGACTGTGCTCCCAAGGCCCTGCACATCCCTGCGGGAGTCAGCAGAATTATTAAATGGATTTCTCTATAGATAATACACATTTTTTGGCCGCTGGACTGTGCTCTGCTGCAGGAACAAGGCAGACCTCTCAGCATCTTGAAATGCCTCAGAATGGAAGTTTTCTGACTCCAAACACTCAGCTCTCTCACAGCACCCCCAGTGCTTGTCCCCCTACTTATGCTTGAAGGCTCACGCGCCTTGACTTTAGCCTTAGTTTTAGGTTAGCCTGCTACTAGTCTTATTAGTACCCAGAGAAACATCTGATTTCCTTGGCTGTCATCATAATGTGACCGTAATACACACATCAGGTATCTATGTATTTAAATAGGCTTATCCAAAGCACAGAAGAGAAATATTTCTGATGAAGCACTCGTTGGCTGAACGCAGCGCTTGTGACACCAAAGCAGGCGGGCCCTGCTCGCACGCGGGGCGCGCGGCTGCTCCATGGCTGCTCCTCACGGCGGGAAGCGGCGCGGAGGCCGCGGCCGAGCCGAGCGGTGCCGCAGCCGCTCCTGGCACTCCGTCCTGAGGCTGCGACAGGCGTCCTGCGCGGGGAAGGAAACCCAGAGCTGCTCTTTTCAAGCTCTCATTGCTGGTATCTGGTTATCCTAACTACCATGGCTTGTGTGTGTGTGTGTATATAAAGCACAAAATGAGGAAAAGAAGGTAAAAATACTTGTGCCTATTTCCATTGATTGTGGCCAGATCCATTCAGAATAATGCAATAATATTGGTATCATAAAACAATCTGAATAAGCTCCCAGTTGTGCAGTGTGCAGCAAAAGTTGAGCAGCACCAGTGAAATTTATAGCCCACTATCACCTGTTAGGGACAATTTAGGAGTTCTCTGGGATCGCAGAGCTGTCTTTACGTGGCACATTTAGCAGCCTAGTCCTAGCAAGGATGACAGAAGGCTGTCGTGAAATCTTGTGTTATAGTCAATGGGCACAGGAAAAATATTACACAGAAAGCAGACACTTGGGCAAAGATTCAGCTGAGAAGATCCTGCTGTGTTAGACCAACCTGAGGATATTAAATGCACAATATGCAGGTAGAAATAGCTCATATGTAGTCATTAAGAAGAACTCCCAACATATTAAGGTATTTGCCTGTCAAATTGCTGTTCCTAATTAGTACAGGATTGGATGCCCTAATTCTCTCTCCACTCCTTCCACTATTAAGTCTTTGAAAATTTTCTGTTAAACTCTTCTCCACAAAAGCTGTTAAAAAAAGAAACCACTTGTACAAAGGAATGATTTCTTTTGAGAAAACTCCCCTTTTAGGGAAAAAAAAATACTCCCTCAAAATATAGCCAGAAGTATTTATGAGATCACAGCACTGATGCATGTTTTGTGCACATCCCAACTCCACCATCGCTCCATACACATTTCCCCTTTCACAACCACAGGCAATCTTGGCACTGTGCTGCTTTGCAGTCATATTTGCTTAAATACCCTAGCAAATGAGGAGAACCAGTCTGGTAGAAGAGCTTTCTCTGCAGACTTCCCAAGCGCTCGCTCCGCATTTCCTGGGAAAACAGAGCATAAAAGCACCCCAAGCCTTTGGAAAGCCCTGTCTCACATTTGCTACTAGATATTCTTTAGCTATCATGGATACTTGACGCAAACAGCCTGTGTTCTGTGCTGAAGATCACTTGTCCCCCCTAGGATGGCTGAAGAAAACAGACCCTTGTCCTGTGGGAAGGGCTGCAAGGAGGCACCCGGTCCGTTCAGCTGCCTCTGCTTTGGGGAACAGCAGGAAACGGGGAGAGTGGGGGCAGAGGCTGCCTCATCTGTCTGCTAAATTGTTCTTCACTCTCCCCAGCAAGCTGGGGACAAACTAGGATACCCACAGGGAAGAAGATAGTGGGATCCTGTGTGGTTGGCCCTAGTCTCCACGATTTTGATACCTACATTTTCACTCGGAAGAGACAAGTGACTCCCACAAGGATGTTGCAGGGACGCGGTGGCTATTTTTCCAGCGAGACCAGAGTCACAGTTTAACTTGCTGTTTTACCGCCTGTTCTTCATTAGAAAGCTGAGCACTGGGAAGCTCTCAGACAAGCAAGTGAGCAGACAAACCGGCACGGCCAGCGGAGCGAAACCGGAGCAGCTCCGCAAGGGAAACGGCCAGCCCTGCAGGGGATGCCCGGCCCCGCGCGCAGCCGGGAGCTGCCACGTTCCTCTGGCTTGTTGAAGCCATTCAGGTGCATGGATTACAAACAAGGAAGCCTTTCCAAGAACTTCAGCTTTCCTACATAGCCGTGAGCCGGTCAGGGGCTGCATTTCAAAACATCCTTCAGTGTGTGGCTCCCATTTGCCCGGCTTGTGCACAACAAATCCCGCTAAATCACTCTTCCTGCTCTCACCATTCCCAAGCCCTCTCTTCCCACAAGACTTGGGCTCCCCAGTAAGCTGGGTCTCCTCTCCCTCCCTTTCCCCCATCCTTCTTTTTTCATTTATTTCTAGAACCCAGCCAGAATGTCACAGCTGATATGATTCCTCTAATCAAATTCTTCTGTTAATACAAATCAGCTTACTATTTCTCATACCCCTTTAAAATAATATAATCTGTATATTTTATAGATCTATTCCAACACACTAAAACTCATTTCAGAAGTGACTGTCAGTTTGAAAAATTAGCCTTACTTACTGTTCTCTCTGTATTGGCAAGGAAAGCTGACGGGAGCATCATGAGCCACCATCCCGGGGGCTCTATGATTAAGCTCCTGAGTTCACGTCAGAGCAGATGAAAGGATTAAAAGGCTTAAATGTTTTTTTTTTTTTTCTCTAACGAACTAACTTTAAATATTTGATGATTCTTAGAAAGCTGTTGGGTTTGTAAATCTGTTTTTTTTTTTTTTTTTTTTTTAAATGGTGATTTAAGACAGGCCCCAGGACAGACACTGGTGCCACCAAGCATGGAAAATAACCGTGACCTTGTTGAACAGTATTGTCTTCACAAACGAAATCACCAGTTTGTGTCATTTTCTGGGGGGAGTGACAAGGGAAACCTCTATGAGATAGACTCATTTTTATGAAAGACACTTTCATTTACAAATAAAATTACATAATAAAGAACAGCATATAATGAATCTGATGCCCAAATTGCCCTCTTATCATGGTGCTCTAATCAAACTGGATACCCCACTAACCACATGTCTCTGTGCTGCTAAATGAAATCAACAAGGTGGCCATTCTCCTGCCTTGAAAAGGAATTGGAGCAGGAAAACTTGAGTTGACGATGGTTTATATTAGAACAGAATAAAAAGGAAAACATGTCGTAAAGGTGTGTGCCAGGAAACATCCCTCAGAATGTGTCCAAAAGGCATCAATGCAGGGAGAGACCGTCTTTCCTTGGGTCTTCCCAAATCGAACAAGCGAAGCAAGTGGAAAGTTTCCCCCCTGCCCAGCACTGTCCGAGCTTGCACCCACTATGGAAACACGGGCCTGGCCCGCAGGATCATGCGATCCAGGTGTCAGCAGGGAAAGGAGAAGGCAGAAACAGCCCTGGGCATTTGGCTTGCAGCAAATTTCCCGGGAGAGCCGGCTCCCTGCCCTGCTTTCCCTAGCCCAGCGCAGCCGTGCTCCATGTTGCAGGGACACAGGAAGGATGGTCTCCTCTCTGCACTGGCTCAGGCCCTGGCTGCACAAGGGAGACTTTTCCCATCACCTTCACTCCTGTCTCCAGGCCAATTCAGACAAAAAGGAGAATGAGGGACAAGAAAAATTACAGCAAGAGCACCCAGTCTTTGAAAGAAGAAGCATCATTCATTATGTGAGACATAGCGCTTTTTTCTCTCACATAATTACTTTTCTTTCATAGTTTTTCTTCTTTTCAATAAAACAAAGGATACGCATTCAGCCAGGGAAAGTAGATTTCATTTAATAAAACACCTAGGGCTTGATTCACATTTTGAAGAGGAAAGCAAAGAAACAGGGGGAAAGAAACGCCAGCTGTTCCCGCAGCTGCCACGCAGGTAAAGCCAAAGGCACAGCAGCCACACGCCGTCCCTGGCAGCCCTGTCACGCCGGGAGCTCCAAACCCTGGCGACAGCCGCGCTCGCCGCCTCGCGGGGACACGCAGGGACCCTTCTGGGCCGGGTCTGCGCCGCACGCGGCCCCTGCTCCGCGAGCAAAGGCAGAGCTGGCACTCCAGGGATTTAGCTGAGATCATGTCACATTCCAGCAGGAAAACTGCATCTGCTTAAACTGATGTGAACCAGAAACATACTGTGAGTTCATGCAAGTGTCGTTTATGGGCATAGTCTTTACATAAGAAACAGCATTTCAGTAATGCAGTTTATTTGCCAAAATGTTATGAGTTAATCAGAAATAAAGGAAGAAAGAAGAGACACGTACCTCAGAAACATTCACAAATAAAGGAATTTGGGACAAGGCCTGGAAAAAACTGCAAGAAATCCGGCTTAGCGGTCAAGTCATCCCAGGTGCTCTTAGAGTCAGGCTATAAAGAAGGAGTCAGAAAGGCTCAGGGAAAAAAAAAGGAAGAGATAGTAGGGATCAGACTCCTGAAAACAATTTGACTCATGTCATGTTCATGTTCAAAAGACCCCTGAGAAAGAAGGGAGTCAAAATGCAGCCAGCAGGACTGGAGCTGACTGAGTTTGCTGCAGGCCGGGTACCCTTCCACTAAACTACAGGACAGAGAAGGTGAATCTACCCTTGACTTCCTGCTTCTCAGGCTCAAGACATGGATTATACGCATAGCTCTAATCTCCTATAAGTCACGGAGCAGCCTCCTTGGTGCTCCTGCTTCCCTCAATACTCACCAGGATCCCATCCCATCCCCAAATCTCTTGCTGTGGCGATTACGCTGAGGAGCTTCCTCTAGGCTGCTCTTCTAATGCTCTTTGATTCCCTGCAGCTGCCCCTCCTCTGTCATTGCTCAAGGTCACATCTCACTCAAAAAGGAGCATACGAACAAGCGGCAGCTTGAGAGAGGAGCAAAAAACCAGGGCTGGCATCACAGCAACAAAATATCTTGCGCTGAGATGGAGTTAAGCCATAAGACCACAGGTAGCAGCAGAGAAGCTGCCTGGAGCAGGGACACAGGGACTGTGGAGGAATGGGGGTGCTGTGACACTCCAGCACCAACAGGTTCCAGCAAGCAAAGAAAGAGCAAGTTTGGAAGCAAGAGCATTTCTGATGCACAGCATTCAAGCAGCCTGGTGAGGCACACTGGCTGCTTCCTGCACACAGAGATTGCAAAGGAATATTTACATGGAAGGAAAAAGGGAAAAAGTACCAGCTCAAAGGCTGGAATCCCACCTGAAGTCTGAGCCCCCATCAGAGGAAATAACTTTACTAACACAGTGCTTTCTTGGAGACAAACACGCCGAGGAGAACAAGCAGCCAGCAGGGAGCAGGGAGCATACGCGGCACGAGCCCTTCCCGATGGGGTGGCTCCTTCCCCTCCGCGAGCCCTTCCCGATGGGATGGCTCCTTCCCCTCCGCGAGCCCTTCCCGATGGGATGGCTCCTTCCCCTCTGTGAGCCCTTCCCGATGGGGTGGCTCCTTCCCCTCCGCGAGCCCTTCCCGATGGGATGGCTGCTTCCCCTCCGCGAGCCCTTCCCGATGGGGTGGCTCCTTCCCCTCCGCGAGCCCTTCCCGATGGGGTGGCTCCTTCCCCTCCGCGAGCCCTTCCCGATGGGGTGGCTCCTTCCCCTCCGCGAGCCCTTCCCGATGGGGTGGCTCCTTCCCCTCCGCGAGCCCTTCCCGATGGGGTGGCTCCTTCCCCTCCACGAGCCCTTCCCGATGGGATGGCTCCTTCCCCTCCGCGAGCCCTTCCCGATGGGGTGGCTCCTTCCCCTCTGCGCCAGCCACGGGAGGTCCCGGTGCCCAGGGAGCCTCTCCTCTCGCTCGCTTGCTCTGCTCTTGAGCACCCATGTCTTTCCACAGGCGTTACGGAGATTTCTCACTCGAAAGAAACAGGAATATTCATATAGAGTGCAAAAGCAGGTGTTGTTCACATGTAAGGCAATAAATAAATACATAAAAGGGCAAACAAAAAAAGCCCTGCCGTTTATTCGTTTATTCCTGTTCTTGCAGGTACATGTAACATGACTTTATATATGTGCCTTTAAGGTCTTCGTGGTAAATTGGAAACATGCAGCCATGCACTTGTCCTGGTTTCCTCCCTCTAAAAATACCCACTATTTTACTATATCAGAGGACGACTTTGTCATTTCCCTTAAATCATCCCGGGCTTTTAGTGTCAATTCTCATTTTGCACAGCTACAAATGACTCAGTTGTCATAGGAGACAGATATAGTCATGATATCACTTACAAATGATTTATTTCTATAAAGAACATAAAAATCATTTTGACCATATGGGTTTAATGCGCCAGTGGTGCAGCTACAGAAATAAAGGAAAAGATCACATTTCTGTAAGTAATGAAAAGGAAAATCTTATATTATAAGAGCTATTGATAAACTGTGTCCAGACTTTGTTTTAAAGGGATCAGATGATCAGATCACAAGCAGGGTGGCGGCACAAAACAATGTGTTGTGCTGGACTTGCTATCCATCATGTCTGGCACCCCACTTAGCACAGCAATCAATCCTGCATTAAACAAGAGATTCCCCATCTTCTCCCAGCAAACAAACAAGGCCAACCCTCCTGCAGCTCGCACTGCGCCGAGCTCGCTGGAAGCACGTCCCGCTCTGCCCCCGAGATGCCAGAACTTTGGACCATTTAAATCACCCAACTGTTCCACCCGCATCCAAATCGCTTGCAGTAACTTGTAAATCACCCGGGTTCCCCTCTTTTCCTCCCATCCAAATCGCTTGCAGTAACTTGAAAATCTCCCGTTTTCCCCTCTTATTCTCAGCTTCAGCACAGCTTTGCGAACGCTGTCAGTGGGGCCCCTGCTCCCTGGGGAGCAGCGCGGAGCCTGGCAGGCCCGGGCTCCCGCACCGCGGCCAGTCCCGTGGATTCGGGACGTGACGTCCCCTCGCTCACACCTGAGCACGGAGGCACCGCGACCCTGCTGCAAACACGGCCGTGCCCCGGGCCGACACCGGCTACCACCCACCCGCTCCAACCCGCAGCACCACAGTGTTTTCCTCACGAGCTCAGCAGCTTCCTGGAGGAAATCAGTGATTACCAATGGGAAAGAACATATCCAGGGAAGAACATATCCCAGATCTCCACAGCATGAGTATTTTCCATGCTGGGGATTGCTATGAAGCTGCTGAAAGCTTTCTTGTCTCTTACTCAATGGCTCCAAGATAACAGTATGTCTTCAACAGCACTAATTAGGACTTTTTTTTTCTCCCCCCTCCCTGTTTGAAGGGAAGAAAGCACAACTTATTTTTTAAGTTTGTGCTACTCCCAAGGTTGTGCTACTCATCACTAGCTTGAGGGAGAAAAATCTCTCGACTAGACTTTGTTGCTGCTACAACAGGCGGAGCTGTGCAGTTTCATTCACAGCCGTACGGAAATGTGACTGTGAGCACTTCGAGCACAAACGGGTTAAAAAAAAACCTTTAAAATATGCATGAGGAAAGGGGGCTACACATTCCTTAATCAAGAATAAGTTACAGGACGAAGGGTGTTTTGCCTGCATTGAAGACAATTTTGACTAGTTAAATTTCACATTAATCGTTCAGAATAATTTTTGAGGATTTATTCTGTAGAAAAAAAAAAAAAACAGCTTTCAATTTTCCATTGCTCCTTCTCAACAAACTAAAGGTAAATTAAAAGTATTCCCTCAGATGCATTAAGGTAGAGCATGATTCTTTATGCTCCAGTTACTGGAAAGACCAGAGCAGTGGAAATAACTGAACTAAAAAATTCTATGAAATATACAGCTCCTCTAGCTGCTATGTGCGCTGCTTTTCTGAAAACATGAGCTTCAAAAGCTCCTAAAACCCTAAGCAGAATAGAAGATGATAGCAAGAGGGAATGGACCTCAGCAGGCTGCAGTGGGGCTGTTAAGCAGAAATCTTTTAGCAGCTTCACTATTGGTTTGACAGGTAAATTCTTGGTGGCTAAGTTTAAGAAACCATCTAACGCACAGAAACAAAAAAGCACCGAAGCTGCAAGGCAAGAACAGTGGAAGAGCAGCTTAGCATTTGAAAGCACCGCCGGTATTGCCGTGGGAGAGAGGCCACCCTCACTGCACACAGGCCCTTTTCAGAGCAGCAGGGTTTGCAGGGCAGAAACCCTGTCCCCTTCCCCGCCTCGGGCAACAGGCCCCATCCAAAGCGCCCGCGGCAGCGAACACGCTGCAAAAGCGACTGCTTTATCCCTGACCCCTGTCCACAGAATATCGGCCAGGAATAACACTGATCGCTGAGCACACAGGGTTCCTCATTCCACCTCAGAGATACTTGGAGTTATTTTTTCAAAGCTGCACCTGAAAAGCACAGAAGAGCAGCACAGCGCTCCTCCCCGGAGAGGAGCAGAGGAAGAGTTTACATGGGACAGAAGCGCTGAGCAGGCAGTAAAACACTGTATTTGGCCTTACTGAGAACAGAAGCCTACTATTCCACTTAAAAAGCTGCCTGCCAGGGTATATGGACCAAGGGTTCAGGGTAGGTGTCAATAACCAAACCAGAGAGCCGAGCGCAGACAAGCGGTGGCCAGGAGTGTGCAACAACACCCACCTGGGCACAACAGCCCTGCGCACGCAGCCGCCGCCGCAGCCCCAGGCGGGCAGATAAATCCGGTTTTACGTGACCCAGATCTGACAAGACTTACCATATCACTCTGCTATAGCCACTGCTTGCCCTGCTCAAGTGGGAGCAAGGAGCAGCGTTTGCCAAGCTGAACAGAAGTGACTGAATGATTAATTTCTCTTTGAGTGGAGCATGAAAAGAGACGCACCTCAGGAATTAACACTCACTAAATGAAAGAAAAAAAATGTATTAGGCAGCAGTAAAATGGTCACTACAGGCACAGCACAGTTCAGCTCTGCTAAACTTAAAGGAGCAGCCCAGCAAAGGAGGAGCTGAGTTTGCACTGTGTGAGGTGCTCCTGCCCATGGATAACTGGAAGCCCTGCGAGGGATACCAAGCCTCGGTCACAAAGGAAGAAACATCGAGCATGTTAAACGCAGACAGCTTGAGCAGGGAAGGCTGAGAAGCAGCAAAACCGGACCGCATAAATCCATTATTTACAGAGAATAAACACCAGCAAGGTGAGGGAGCTGTAGGAATATAAACAGAGCTCACAGACCAAAAAGAAATGGTACAAGAAATATCAGGCAACGTTTTCAGAATGAGGCCTGTTAAGCAACAAAGTGCAACCTCTGCAGAAGCAGTTCAAAGCAACAGGCACTTCAGTGATACAGAGTCACAGCAAAAACAACCTTTGGAAACACACACTGATAAAGTAACCGTTCTGTTGAATATTCCAGGAGATCTTTGCTACCTTTAGCAGCCTTCAGTCCTCAAAACAAAGCCATTTAAAACACCAACAAAAACTTCAAAATCCGGAACACATGCATGAAATACAATATCGGATCACAAGGGCAAACAGCTGTGGCTACTAATACACCTTCTGTGCAGAGAAAAAAAATCTTCATGCCTTAAGAAATTAAATAGCTTTCACTATATACTTACCTATTATTATATGGATAATTATGTAGCAAAAATACATTGCGAAAATCTGCAAGAACTCTGGTAAATGAGTATATCTGCACAAGAAACCGGTGGCCTGCAATATGCAATGCAAGTTGATGGCATTACAAGTTTTCAGAAACCAAGACATTTAATAATACTGGTTCTTATGAGTTGTTCACAGAGAGTTTTAGCAATGTGACAGCTCTACCTTTAGCAGAGCACCAAACAGACTGAGAGGGGCAAAACGACTTCCTGACGATACTTGTGCAGGCCAGTAATGAAGCAAAGCTGCTCTACCTACAGACTTCCACATTTGTGATACAGACATATGGGCTTATGGCCCATTTCAACCTGCCGCATTATGAATCAAATGGAAACCTCTCTGCTGTGCTCCAAGTGAAAAAAAGGTTTCAAAAACACCAACATATACAAAATATACCTCTTCCAAAATATACCATCCAAGATGATGCTCAACAGGTCCCCTTTCATCTCAAAGAGGAGAATCGTGGTACTCATAAGACCGAGTCTTCCAGAAAAGCAAAATGAAATAGGGTGTTTGATTTGTGCCTAAGTGGCTTTGAAAATCCCACTCTGTTTACACCTATCAATCCATCACTGATTAAAAAATAAATAGTTACAAAGAGCGCTGTTGCAAGGCAGACAGGAACGCGCCACACATGCCATAAAAACTAATCAGTATGGAATGGGATAAACCAAAATGCCTGATTAAAATCTCCTACAGCAGATCCACATCTCTTCCAGAAATAAATTCCCCACCTCCAAAACATCCTTTCACATAAGTCTTTTTTTAATCTGGAAAACTTGCTTTACAGCAAGAGAACAGAATAGGATTCAGAGGCTGGTATTATACCCATTGTGACATCCCTTTTTTTTTTTTTTTCCTCCCTCCTTTTTGTGAAGGAGAAGCTATGGGATAATAGAATGTATGCCAAGTCAAATGAAATAATATCTAACGTATTCCTGCATATGGCGTATGAGAGGATTCTCTTTTGGTCATGTATACCCTGAAAGGCATTCCTATATGAATAAATGGCAATTGGAAACACTAAAGGACCACCCCCCCACCACCGACCCATAAGTATGTTGTTCCTATAAGGTTATTGACTATATGAATATCCAGAATCTTTCTGCAACTTACCATATGCCGTATGTTTTGACAACTATATTACATTTGTAAGCAGGAGGTAAAACAAATTCACATTCCTTGTAACTCCGTTCAAAGGTACTCATGTTTTATCAATGAAAAGGAAGTGAAATTGCCTGTTTTAAACCCAGAGTGAGTTCTGACCATTGCACCTTGGGCTATCTGAACCCTTTTAGCTCAGCAATAATTCCCATTGGCCAGAAGAACATTTTCTTTCTGAGCACATGACAAACACTACTGTTTGGGGGTTTTGTTGTACCATATTTTTTATTTACACCAAATCATTTCTACTGCAGTTGCTTAAAAAACATGAGCTGTAACTCATGAGCTGAAACTCCTTATATTTTTAATTAAACTAGTGCCCCAGATTTTCAGCTTCCCTGAGGAAGCAGGACAAAATAACAAGCTTGTTCCCTATGGTTCAGGATTACCAAACCTTTCAGTTGCATTTATTGCAGCTTCTGCATTTTTAAACACGTTGAAATAGTGACGCTGCAATCCAGCCCACAGCTGCTTAAACGATGGTTACATCCGAAGCAGAAAACAAGGCTAATTTTCTCCACCTTATCCACAGTGTAGCCAGGGGCAAGCAGTGTTCTCAACAAAAGGAGGTCAGAATCATCCACGACACCATCAAAATAAGATTACAAAAATCTTTAAAAGAATAGTTATTGTAACACCAGGGGGAGGGAGCCCTGAAAACAACTGAGCAGCCCTAGACTGAATTTCTTTGTCAACGAGCATCCCAAATGGTCCTAAGAAATGAAGCAGAAAGAAAACCCTCAGAGAAATCCCACTGTCATTAAGCAGCTCCATTTCCAGGAGCGAGCGAGGGGCTGTCACGACCGACTTGTTCTCTGCAGTCGCTCCTGGGACGCTCGCCACCTGTTCCCTGCTCTTCCTCAGGCCGCAGCAGCGCTCGGGGCGGCTATAAACACGCTCGGGGCAGCTATAAACACAGCAGCCTCCTGCGGTTGGAGCCTGCAGCCGCGCGGGCTCCAGCTGCGCCCCTATAAACCTCGCAGGGTGACGCTGGGTCACGGCAGGGAGCTGGGATCTGGGGAAGCGCTGCGAGCAGCATGGGGCTGGCTCAGGCTGCAGAAGGGCCGGGCTTTGGGATGCTGCTAGTTGGGAGCGGGACCCAGAGCCCTGCATCCCCCATTACCACCATGGCCCAAGCGACACCTGAAATACCAGCAAGCAGCAGGCCCTCAGGGCACACCGGCTGCCGAGGGACAGCCCTTATACACACCAGGCTTCCATCTTCCGCAGGGTTTCGGCTGACAAGGGCCTTACCTGTTTGGGGAGCTCGCCTCTGGCTGCCACCATCCTTTCTGCCACTTGGAACAGGCTGTGCGAGGCCTCCGCGGCCGTGGACGCAGAGCGGGTGGCCATGCAGCCCTCTGCGCCAGCAGTCCTCTTGGAAGGGCACGGGAGGCTTGCAGGCGGCAGCGCAAACCCGGCTTTCCTACCAAGCCGTGTTTCTATATGCATGGCATGGACATTCTGAGATGCTTCTAGACTTCATCTGAAGTTTTGGCACTGGGAAATGCAAACGAGGCCGTTTGGTTTTCACTGGAGCACAAGTGTCCGCAAGGAAGACCTGGCAGCAAGAGCCCCACGGCAGCGGCTAGGGCTGGGCACCCTCCGTCCCACGCGGCTCCTCCCAGGGAAAGGCTCGGCGGGAAGGAGGCCGCAGGGCCCGGACACACACAAGGGGACACACAGGGGACAGACCCGCCGCCGAGGGTGCGGCGAGGCGCCGCCGCGGGAAGATGGCGGCGCGGCCGTCGCGCGCAGGCGCCATTTAGCGCCTCGCCCCGCCATGGCACGGAGCACTGCGCGCCGCGGCGCCTCGAGGGCACCGGCGGCAAAATGGCGGCGGCGGGGCCCAGGTGGGGCAGCGGCAGCACCGGGCCGGGGCCGGGGCCGAGGCCGGGGGAGGCGGCCGAGCCGGGGCGGAGTCTCACGTGCTGCGGGCTAGGAGCGGCCTCAGGTTGTGGCGCCGGGTCGGGTTCGGAAACGGGTTCGGGTAGGGCCCGGGGCGGGGAGAGCCCGCGCTGAGCTGGGCTCCGTCGCTCCCGCCCGGCGCCGTCCACGAGGCGCTGCTGGAGGGAGGTCTCCGTGCGGGGGCCCCTCGGTGCCTCCCGGCAGCGCCATCCGCCCGGGCGCGTCGCGCGGGGCCGGCCGTGTCCCCGGACCGTGCACGGGGCAGCGCCGCTGCCCGGTGCCCTTGCGAACAGCGCCGGCTTCGTGTGTGGAAACGGAGCCGTCCTCGTGTGGAGGAAACGTCCCTGCGCCTCTAAACTTTGTTCTGCACGGCGTGTTTGGTAGCTGTTGGGGGCCAAAGACTCAGCTTGGGTGTTAGCTGCTGTTTGCCAAGAGAGGTCTGACCCCCAGAAGCAGCAGAAATGGGATGTATGAAGAGGTCACGTCCTTCCCCTCTGGTGCTACTGGCTGGGAAAACGGTCGCTTGTTGGTTGCAAGAGGAGTTTGTCAGGTGGGCAGAGATGGATGTGAGCCAGCTTTAGGGTGAGTTTGGCTTGGAGTTTGGGGTCTGACCTTCTTTGAGAAAATGTGGGGGAAGCTGCAGTGGTGCCCAGCTTTCCTTTGCCAAGCTGGAAAAGGAAAACTTTGCCAGGCAGCCTCCTGCACATCCAAGCCCAAGAGCTGCCAGGAAGGGGCCACGAGAGCTATTCCAGGGTCTGAACTCAGCAATGCACGTGAACAGCTCTTTCTAATCTCATACTTACCCTGCTGGTCCGAGGCCTTCGCAGAGACACTCGCTGTGTATCTTCTGACGTTTTCTGGGGACATTTTCTATTAAGCATAGCTTTTCTTACTGTTTTGTCTCCCTTAGTGTCTGCTCCTCTTTTTTCCAAGTCCCTCTTGGGAGCTGTGTTGCAGCATTTTGCAAAAGGCTGTGGCAGAGATTGCTGACTATGAGAAATACCAGGTGAACCTTGGCAAAAAGGGTCCAGAAATCCAGACTGGAGTCAATCAGTTTGCTCTAGATTGCATAGGTTTAATGAGGAAATTGTCCATGCAACACAAAAAATAGTACCTAGCAGCAGCCTCCCAGCTGGTGGGTGACCAGCTGGTGAGCCTGCATTTGTGCATTGCGCTTAGATGGGAGCAGGAGGAAAATAACTGTCTGCACAATTCGGAGAGCAGTGGGGAGCCCATCCATCCCGTCTCTCCATGTGCAGAACTCCCTCTGGAAGCTCATGAGGGATCTTTATTATAGTGTGAATCCCTCCCCTGTGTTTTTTCTACCTCTACAACTTGCTCCTTGGAAACTTTTTGCACTGGTTTGTGATCTTTCGCTCTGACCTTGGGTGACTGCAGGGCCAGATTCCTGGGCATGGGAGGCTGCCTTCAGACACTGGCATGGGAAGAGTGTGAGAACAGCTGAGGTGCTTGCTGTGGTTCAGCTGTGCCTTGTTCGTGTGTAAGCACCTCCTGAGCAGGAGGAGAGCAGGCTTGGGGTGAGCAGGGAGGAGGGAGACCTCCCTGCAGAGGTAGCCAAGTGTTGTGATGGGCAGCAGGTCTGAAGCCAGCACAGCTGCTCACTGAATGAGGAACAGTAAGAGAACTTCCTCCACTGGGTGCAGTTGGTAGTGGCTCTTTCAAGCAAACTGAAAGTCATTTAAGTATTTTGGTCGTGAAGTCAAACTTCTTTTCAGTGTATGTTGCTTATTTCCATTTTCTGCGGTTCTTATTTTCCTTACATGTTTGTACGGATTTCAAAATGAGAAAACTAGTGTTGATTCTGCAAGATTATTCAACATAGTCTTCTAATTAATAGATGACTAACCATACAGTATTAACCTTAAAGTATACTTTCTGTGGATGCCATGCTAATGCAGTAATTGGTATTCTATGGATTCCCCATACTTCCCTGGCCCTTAGAAGTTCTCTTACCATATTTATCAGTAGCAAATGAAAAAGTAAATCATGCAAAAAGGAAGCCTTTTTCAGAGTTCAAGTGCAGAACATACTGTTAAAAAGCTTTGCATTGATCGCTTTTATATATGTGTGTGTGTGTGTATATATATATATATATAAAATGCTACCTCTTAGAGACAAATTGGAGGAATACAGTATAACATTATAGTATACCCAACATTATTAGTATACCCAACATAAATGATTTTTTCCTGGATCTATTCAGCTCTCTGGGTAAGTGAAATACTGGACCTTGCTCAAGTGACATATTGTGCTTTTCCGAGTGTCAGGTAAATGGTGAGGCGAAACTCGGGCATTCCTGTGGTCACTAGAGTCTCCTCGGGGCTCTTGAGGAGCCTGGCGGGTTGGGAGGAGTCCTTGCCCTTGTGCTGCTCCTGGTGCTTGCTCACGAGTTGGCCTCCTCGTGGCTTCATCTCATCTCGTTTGAAGAGTTTGCCAGTCTGTGCTCCTGCTTCCCCAGCTGCCCCGGGTTATCCTCCCTGAAGGGCAGTGTCGGGAGTGCTGAGAATTGCTCGCAGGGACAGCAGATCACAATAAGAAACGCAGCATCCCAGAGCTGCGCTTTGGATATTCTGCTTTTCAGACAGATGTTATGGAATGACGTTTAGTTTCAGAACAGCAGACTCTGATTCTCCCTGGGTTTACTCTCATACTTTCCTGGATTCTTTTCAAGTTTGTACAAATCTTTTTGTGGAGTTTTGCTGCCAAGTTTACCTCTCTGTGACCAGCCATAGCGACCAAGCTCTGCTTTGGGATTTCTGAGGAAATGCCCAAGAAGTGGTATCCCTCAGGCTCAATGAACTAGCCTAAGTGGGTGTTGCTCTGAGCTGTATAAGCAGTGTTTTCCCCTAGAAGCACAAATGACTCCTGTGCAATAGCTGACCTCTACCAGCGAAGGAAATAACATCATGCAACTTTTTTTATGCTTCCCAGGGTTAGTGTTGGAAGTTCGAGGAGGTGTTTGCTTGGCAGGTGTAGTGTTTAGATCTGGAAGTGGCTATGCACAGTTTGTGCATGGATTTAGTAGCAGGACTACTGTAGTAGGACAGATTTACCAAGAAGAATATCAAGTCAGCATGTGTCTGTGCATTACTTAAAAACCTTTAAATGTTGATATTTATTTAAACAGGATTTTAAAATAATTTAATTAGGTGTGTGATTTTCTGCACTGCTGGTGAGTCTGTGTGAGGAGCATTCTCATCCGCATTAGACAGGCCAGACTGGTGTGAGCACAAGTAATAATCTGTGCAGATTATCACCCATTGCTTCTGGAGGCCAGCGTGCAGGCATCCTGCTTGCAGCGTGGAGCGGTTACAGAGGAACGCGGCTCCAGGTTTTAGCCTTAGAGCCATCTTCATCAGAGAAGAACCTGACTGCTTCAGATATGTCAGATCTTCCTAATAGGAATATCTTCAGATATTCCTAATAGGCAATAATGCTAAAAATGACATTAGAAAATCTGAGGCACACTTAATTTGCAGTAGTTTGCTCGAAAATAAAAATGTTTTGGTTTGTCGTAAGCATCAAACATGGATATTTGGGAGTTGCTACTGATAACAGTGCTCAGAGTGATTGCGAAACAGGAGGCAATTTTAGGAACTTTTAAGGAACAAATTAATGGTAAGGTAATCAAGTAAGTATCATTTCCCTGTTCTGACCAACTAAAGAAATTTCGTTGAGAGGATAGTGATCAAAAGAAGCATTTTGAAAAAACTTTAAACCAAATGAACTTGGAAAGAAAAGGCTGCTGAGAAGTTCATGTAAATTCTTTCATCTCTAAAGTTCAGAGCAACCTCTAGGTCAATCATTTTGCAGTAATTTGCAGAAATCTAAGGGCTTAATTAAGCAAGTTTTAAATAAAAAGGGGGAGCTAGAAATTGTTGGCTTTCATGTATTTATACAGCTACATTTTAAAGGAGTTGTGGAAAAAGCATGCTGATCTCAAGAGTCAAAATGAAATTGCCATTTCATCCTGAAAGCTTCTGTAGGAATTTTCACAAATTCATCTGCTTCAGAACTGCTGCCACATGGTGTTAGCATAACTAGCTAAGCGGGTGGAAGCAGGGGCACTTACAGAGGCAATTTAATCAATCCCTGTGATTGTTATCAAATATAACGTTTTCAAGGGGTGATATTAGCCCAGATTGTGCACGGCCTGACAAGCAATTGCCTAATGGAGTTCGCTGCATACGTGGTGTGTAAGTGGCTGCAGTGATCCTAGCTGGGTGAGAATTTAAGTCTTGGAGGTCTCACGTGAGGGCTTTATCCATTAAATGGAGCCACTAGAAAGATTACTATGAAATATGCAATTATTATTGCTTACAGCTTCTTTTTCTTCCAAAAAAGATTCAGTGCTATTCTGCCTTGGTGTGTTTTTTTTTTTTTTTTTTTTTTTTTTTTTTTTTTTTTTCCTGATTGCTAGATTATCTGAAAGTCCCGCCTTTATTCTTCTCCCTGGCAAACCACAAGGATCCTGAGATATTTATGTGAAGGATGCTTAAATCTAAAGCACAAGCATAGTTGTAGATGTGAATGGTCACAGAGCACCGGTGACCAGGCTGTGATTGCTATACGGTTTGTGAGAGCAAAAATAATCAGGTGTGTGGGTAAAATGTGTTTTTAAGAGGAGAGGAAAAAAAAAAAAAAAGGTATGTCACCACCACGGGTTATTGGACACAAATGTTCACTGCCAACTGTGCTATGTACCATCAACTGTTCATTAAAGTGCAATATTACAGGCAGCAAAGCAAATATTTGGACCTCTACTGTGTCATCTCTGCAGTCAGGAGCCAGATCATCCTGTTTTATGGTCCTATTTGACTCTGTGTATTCTAATGATATCATCAGAAACATAATACACTGGATCTTCTCAAAATCTGTAATGATGCTATGGGGATGTGTAACTCAGTAGCTGCAGCGCAGTTGAAAATGCATTCTTGCCTAGGCAGATCAAATCCAGAATTTAGCATTTGTGTGTCTCTCTCTGGCTTTGTTTTTCTCTTTGTTCATTTTCAAAGAATTTGATCAAATTCTCAAATTTTAATGCCTGTTCCAGCAGTCAGTCAGCACTGACTTGCCTTCAGCATTGCTTGAGGTCCGAACAGTCCCTGAAGTGAGGTTTGTTTGTTGTGTCTGGGGCAGAGGAGGCAGTGACCCTGCTCCGTGACTTCAGACCAGGGGCCTAGAGTTGTGCCCTGGCTGCCTGCGCTTGGCCCTTTTCTTGCTAGTTAAGGGGGCCAAAATCTGTAATTGGGGCAGCTGCAGAAGTGATGCAGCCACATCCTATTCTATCGTTTCTGATTTCATGTATTCCATATATTTGTGTATACAACCAGACAATTTAATTGACTGGGTGCTGTAACTGCAGGACTGGTAACACCCTGGAACTGTCTCAGTTCCAAAAGCACAAACACAGAGTAACCCCCCTCTAAAGAATGGAATTGAGGGGAAATAAATGCAGTATTTTCTTTCTGTGGTTAGCTCGGAATGTAGTTTGTAACTCTGAGCAGTGCTGGTCCTGGCCTTATCGCTTCACATTTTCTCACTGCCTGTTCAGGGCTCTGCTGGTGAAGAGCTGAGGCTAATTGGTGCTTAGTATTGATATAAAAGTAGTAATGAAAGAAATGTCATGGCTAAGGCTGAAGTGAATTAGTAGTAAAGCTATTGTGGTAACAGCTATTACTGCTGTTTCTTGATTGTCTGGACCATTGGCTTCTGATATTAAAATGGCCTTTCTGTATGAAACATCTATTTACAAGAATGGCAATTTCCCACACCGCATTAAAAGGGCACCAGGGCAGTACCAAACAGCAGCCTGCTCGGAGCAGTGCGATTCTCAGCTTGCCAGCCCGGGAATAAAGGACGGAAGAGGAGCTGTTTCAGGGACTGAGTCTGAAAAAAAAGATGTAGACAAAACCTCTAGGTCCCTGTTGTTGTTGTTCTTTTAGAAGTCAGTCTATTCTCCACTGGTGGAAGCCTTGAGTGATGGGTTAAAAGCAGCCACGTGGGTTGGGCTGTTCCCGTCTCCTTGGGGATTGGTGGTCCACCTTTCTTAGGCTGCTGTGGTTGGGGTAGCATGTAGGGTTTTCTAACTAAAGTGGTGATCTTGATGTCCAGCTAAACAGTACGGGTTTAAAATCTTAACTCTAAAGAAACACACTGGTGTTTGTCCCCAGAGTAAGAGCTGTGTGGTTCAAGCAGAAGGCTTGCTTTGGTTCTGGCTTTGTTGCCCGAGCGGATGGGCTGAGCCCCACCTCCGTGTGGGACCTCAAGGGCAGCTGTGATGGATGCAGCGCTCTCGGGTTCTTGCGTAAGAATCTCTCTCCTTCACGACTTAAATTATATTTTCAAATCACTTGTAAAATTAGGGCAGGTTATGCTTTATGTACATCTGAAATACACTGTGTGAACAAGCAAGAAGATACATTCCTGCATGTTTATTATTGTATATTTTTTGCCTAAATTCATAAATGGAAATGAAAAAAAAGAATCCTGCCCCATTGAAATCTATGTAGTGCTCACGCTGGCTTCAGATGCAGCAGGGTTTCAAATCGCCTTCCTCCTGCATAGGTGCTTAAATCTGGTGAGCTAAATTTAGCCCAAAGTGTTTTTTCCTTTACAGCTAGGAAGACTATAAAATCCTAAAATAGCAACCTCTGTTGGTGCTGATGAGTGCCATCGTAGTAGCACTAATATTTGTTGCTGTGAAATCTAAAGCTTTAGGGAAATAGATTTAGAGAAAGCAAAAATACACAATTCTCTCAAATGTCTAAACACAAATGGAGTTTGTTGGCTTTGGCACAGCTGCAGCACAGGGCGTTTGTTCCCTTTCCAAACAGGCCTCTAGCACAGTACCTAGAAGGGCCCCGGTTAACCCTGGAGCTGGGGCTTTGCCAGCCGGCTGCGGAGCGGGAGGGACCCGGCGCCGCGCTGGGCGCTCGCGCTGCGGAGCCGCCCGGCTCCCGCCGCTGAATCCCCATCAGGAAGAGGTGGCGGGGGTTGAAGGAGCAGCGTGGGGTCTGTGGGCAGAGCCCCGCGCGGTGTCCGCTCTGTTCGGCCGCTTTGGTGCGGAGAGGTGTGGGCAGCAGGCGAGGGAGCTGGGGAGAGGGGGGCTATCCGAGAGGAGGGTCACGGCAAAGCGGGTCCTGCCGCTCCGGGGAGGAGGAGGAGATGCTATAGATCAGGCAGCATGGCCAGAGGTGGATGTAATGAGCACTGCGCAACCTCCAGAACCACCTCCTGGGTCAGTTATCCCGTCTTTAAGAATCAGGGCTCTAGTTCAGCAAAACATTGATGTGTTTTCCCTCCTCTTAGTCCCTTCTATATCAATAAAGCCAAAAGTGTTTGCTTAGGTCTGTGCTCAATCTGAACAAAATTATACCCTTTCTGTATTCAAGTAGTATTTCACAGACTTCTGATTCATAGTGTGGTGGTTTAAAATTTCTGTCCGCCTTAATGATCAGTGTCACCCACTGACTGTCTTTGGCTTGGGTTCCTGCAGCACCAAGGGCAGCGAAGGCACCGTGGCCAACAGCAGGTCTCAGCTGCTGACAAACAGCCCTATGTGGGCATGGGCAGTGGTTTTCATTTCTTCTGAATACATACAAAATTTTGTACGTGCTTCAATATCTTAGCATTACATTAATAATCTAATCACAAAGTTGTGTACAGAAATACTTGGTGGATTTTTTTTTTGCTTGGCACCGTATTGAGCGTCTTAGAAGCGGCACCGTCCTAGTGCTTAGGTTGCTGGGGAGACACAGGCACCTACACCTAATAGGCCCTCTTGGTACATACAGTATCGATGTGCAAAGAGTTCATAAAATCTCTAGATGTCTAAATTTCCCCTTACAACCTTAGTGTATTTTAAGCATTTTATAGAGGATCATGGTGCTAGTAAAGTAATGAGAGCAGTCCAGAGAGTATTTAAAAAAAAAAAAAAAAAGACAAAAAAGAGAAACAAACAAACCTTGTTTTATAGTGAATACAAAAACTGGCCAGGTGTTCTATTGCTCTTGGCCAGGCCTGGCCTCTTGGGGCTGGAAGCATTTCTGTCTTATTGCTTGTCCTTTGAGCTGTGCAGTTCTTCTGCCATCAGAGTTTCACAGAAGCAGACCTTCCAAAGCAAATAAATAAATAAAATCCGAGCTGACAGCTAATATAAATGGTATGAAACAGAAGGGTAAATGGGGGGAAAAAAGTCTGATTTGACACAAACAAATTAGAGCTGTTGACAGTGTGGGTGATTTTGAGAAGTGCAGTTCCATTAAATTCACAGATATGAATCCTGACAAATAACAAGCCATGGTAATGTATATAAACAAGGAACAGAAATAATGAGCGGATGGGGAAGTGTAGCGAGAAGTTGGTGGTTAGTGCAGCACGCAGCGTCCCGGCGCTGTAGGGGAGCGCGCGGGGGAGCGCCGGCGTCGCGGGGCGCTGCCGGTGTCGGGGCCTCGCTGGCAACGCGCTCCAGCATGATGGTAGGAAGGCTCCAGAAGTGTTTGCAGCTCCTCTGTGGCTTTCACACTTGTTATATCAAAAATAGAGGACACCTTTAACCAACACACTTTACTACCAAAGGTTTCTCTGCTGCACCGTGTGGAGACCTGCACAGGGGTAGAAATGTCTCCTGCCGTAAGTGGAGTTTAGAGCCGGGAAGTCACGTCAGTACAGCTAGTAGCTGGGCAGTTTGTCCATTGCCTGGAATTCCTCTTATCCATCCAGCATTTCTGCTGCTCGAGGTTGAAGTTTCCGCACTCGTGTGCGGGTCTTGTTCAGACGTGTGAGCGGTCAGAGCACTGTTACTGCTTCCTGCCTCCGGGAATCTCGTGATGTTCATATTCCTCTTTGCCTTAATTTTAGAAGGAGCTTTTTTTCCACCTTTCAGGATTTTTAATGGACACACCTATTAAAAATTCACAGCGCTGTATTTATTTAGATAAATGCCTTTAATTATAAATGTTCAGCCATATGGCTGTTAGGACTAGCAATGAGTGGGATAAAGAGGGAAGGAAGGTTTTTATATAACAAAGAACTATTTTAGAAAATACAAACTTTTTGTTCGATGTTTCATATAGGTTTAACAAGGACGTTGTAGCTGGTGGCTTGCAAACGAAGTCTTGGTAGGCTTTTTTTCTTTTTTTCTTCACTTGTCTTTTTCTGTTTCTTGGTTTTATGCCTTGCTATTGAAGAGTGTCTATTAAAAAACAAAAGGGATGCCTCAAGGAAAGCCAGATGGCTGAATATTGGCATCTGAAATGAAAATAAAATATTCAGCTCTACATGTATTCCTTAAATATACTTAGCTGTAGTCATTTGTTTACGAGCCAGACTCCTTTTTGTACTTCTTTTGCTTTGGTAACTTTGAACTTGTTTTGCCTGTGTTTTAGTAGATCAAAGGTAAGCAGAAATGTGGCTAAGAAATTTTTTGTTCCTGTTTGTCTAGCTCTAGCTCCAAATAAAAGATATGAGGTCAGGTTTTGTCCAGATACCACATTCTAAAGTACTGAAGGTTATTTTGGACCTGGGGAGAAAGGAATTTGTCTGGCAGCTGTGGTGTGGTGGTTTGTTCTTTGTTTGTTTTATTTGTGTAAGCTTTGGAAGTAGCCAGGGATGTCGAGTCACGTTTTGCAGTCGCGTTCTGCTAACGTTGGCTCTGCGGTTGCGTTCAGCGTTACTCGCTAACACCTTTCATCTTGTGCTGGGGCTGTGGTGGCCCTGTTGTCTGGGGCCGTGTGGTGCAAAGCGAGCTGCAGTTTGGGAGAGCATATGTGGAGGTGAGCGGTCGGGAGCATCAACTGAAAGACAGAGTGAGGACACGTGGAAACAGCGTATGTGCTTCTCTAGAAGCCCGGCCAGCTGCCAGAGTCATGTGCAGACCTCCCTGCAGTTATCCAGCGTGTTTATCTGGTATGCAAAGCAACCTTAGTGGTGGTGCTGCATTGCCAAGCTCTTGCCTTGGTGGATAAGGTTTCTTTTGGATCTTTCCTGCGTGGTAGTAGGTGGGATCCGTGTCTGAAGGCAGTCAGTGCTGACTGGGGTGGCATGTATTACTGCCACCCGTGCAGCTTTGGGCAATGTGGTGCTGAGAGATGGATGAGAAAAACAGGCGTGTGGTGCGAGTTCCTTTTCCTGGGGCGCGGGAGTTGAGGGGGGCGCAGCTCCCTGCAGCCACCGTGCTCGCCCCAACCGTGACCGCGGCGCCCGGCCGGGAGCCGCCAGCTCTGCTGCTTGTCTGCCCTTGCCTCGCAGACACACAGCTCCTGGCAGGAACCCTTCCCTCCTTCCTGTCCTGAGACCCATGAACGAGTCTAAAGGACTGTAAACTGTTGGCACTCGTAATCCGAAGTGTGGGAAGAAAAATCTTCTATTTTACAAACTAAACCTGGCACAGATTGCTGCTGCATGTTTGCACAGTCTCTTGCCGGCTCTTGCCACCCTCCCGTCTTGGCCTGCCTGCACAGGAGACCTGTGGCCCCCCCGGCACGCGAGGCAGTGCCAGGACCTGCCTGGGCAGGTTCCTGCGTGTCTGCAGGAGCCCCGGCGGCCTCTGCGGGCTGCGGCACCCCGAGCCGCCCCGCTCCTCCCGCTGCGGAGAGCGGAGCAGCGTCCTCGGGAGCTCCGTGTGGCGGGGGCTGCGCTGGTGGCTTCCATCAGGCCTGCGCTGTCGCAGCTCCTGCCTACGGCCCGGTATTTTTAGAGCAGTTACATAATACAGCAATGCCAGATGCCGTTTTGGGTGCTTTGGAGAAGACTGGGAAAGTGAAAAATGGATTAAAGCTCATTGTAAAATTCCTAAGTGTGCATAAATATATTCAAGTTCTGGTTCTTGGTCTTTGCTACAGTGCTATTAGAGGCATTACCACATGCTGGAGAAACTGTAATGGGTGTGCTTGAGGTTCAGCCTTCCTTTGAGCGGGCCAAAATAGTAATAAACTCCTGCTCGTCTAAGAACCTGAAGCCCCCGGATGGCTGCACTGACTGAGGATCATTGTGTGCTGCAGCTGGGGTCCTGGTTCAGTGGCACTTCAGCGGATGCAGCTGTGTTCCGTGGCTACCTGTTGCGTGAGCGTGGAAGTCCGTCTGTTCCAGAGCACGTTCCCCTCGCCGCTGGGAGAGATCCCTGTGGCGCTGGTGCAGAACGTGCTCGCTGTGCCTGGACCCCTGGCACCGTGACGTCCATCGGCTGGAGACGAGCAGAGAGCCACGTCTCTGCCCAGGGTTGGTGCCATCCTCCGAGCTGTTTGGTTTTGCGTTGTATAGCAGCAATGCTTGCTGTTCAAACAGCAATCGCACACCCCTCCTTTTTTTTCTGTCCATGTTGTCTTTTCTTCTCGCCCTGTGAAGATACTTGCAATTAAACCTTTGCAAAACTTGAAGCATCAGAACTGTTAAACTGCCTTGAAACAGATGAATGATGAGAAGCAGGAGATAAGGAGCAGTAACACCGCTCTCCTTGTGGAGTGCCTGTTCTGGCAGGGAGCTCGTGTCACCTCGTACTATTTCATATCCTCTTTATGAGTCACAGGCATGATTAAGGAAAAAAAAATCCAGCAAAGAACACAGGCCTGAGGTTTCTGCTTAAACTGAGGAAATGAGAAATTTCAAGGCCTATTTTGCTAAGACCGTGAAGTATCTCTAAGATGTTTTTCAGTGGAATTTAACCCTTAAAAGAAGAGTGGGGACAAAAGATGGGGGGAGCTCTTGTGTTCTTTGGATGCGCTGTTCTGCAGAGCGAGTGAGCACGGCTGAGGTGACGCTGCAAGCTGCCTCCTTTGGTTTCCTCCCAGGTAGCAGACTGAAACAATTCTCAGTTCACGGGTTATGTACATTAGTGATAAACAGAAGAGCAAATTCAGGGGAAGAGTCAGCAGGAGATCACAGGGGCCTGGAGATTTTTCTTGCAGTTTCCTTAGCTCATGCGCTCTGTTAGATATGTGAGAAACATGTTAGAGCTGTAAAACTGCGGAGTCACCTTTTTCCTCTCGGGCTTACTAGTTTTGCAGGGTTCTCCCTCCTTTTTTTCAGTGGAATTTGCTGCTTATTCCCACGAGGGTGAGGAGCTAGCGAGTGCTGTGGTGCATGGCAGTGAGGAGATGCCCCGGACACAGTTCTCGGGATACAGTGCGAAATGTTCCCTGA
Source organism: Tinamus guttatus (assembly GCF_059628265.1). Taxonomy (NCBI): domain Eukaryota; kingdom Metazoa; phylum Chordata; class Aves; order Tinamiformes; family Tinamidae; genus Tinamus; species Tinamus guttatus. The sequence continues at coordinate 1,486,183 of NW_028288845.1, forward strand.
CCACGGCTGTACGGCGGTGCCGAGGGTTCCCCGTGAGCCGGGTGATAGCAGAGATGGGAGCTCTGAAAGTCCCTTAAATTGTGTGCCGGTTGCCTGATAACCCGTCACGGATACAGCCGGGAGAGCAGCCTCCACCTGCGGGTGACCTGTGGTATAAATAACTGAACCCAGGTGGGAGCAGCTCAGCACCTGTGGATGTACAGAGCCAGGCTCTGTATAATTTTCGATCCAAACTGTAGAGCTGAAAATCCTTGGATTTGGAGAAGTGAGCTGTAACTTCCACTGCTGCACTGAGCCTTATTTCCTAGACAGGACTGGTTTAGTAAAGACTTCATCTAGTCTAAGTGCTGAAGGTGTAACACGGGATTCTTAAATACAGAGTGAGCAACATTGATATTATAAATGTGCACAAGCCCTGATCTTGCCCTCGTTCTGTGTACTCCCAACATTGGGAATCTGAGCAGCCCCATGAATTCCAGGCACTGTGAATTCAAGAGATGCAGTGCCTAAAACTAAGGACATCTTTGCAGGACTCCCAGGAAGCAATATTTACAGCATTTATATATGTGGTGGCTTGTAAGCTAGCAGATCAGGTGCAAAAACCACAGTTTTTTTTGACCAATATTTTATCATCTGTAATGCATAAAATGTTAGTGAGTCACTTTCAGTTGATCTAGTTAGCGCAAGCAGTAACCCCAAACGAAGGCCGGTCGCTCTGTGCAGAGCACTTGCCCCGGGGCCAGGGTGCAGTTCTTGTCTCTGAACGGTGGTTGGTAAATGAGACCCATATTTAATTAGTCTGCATCAAAGCTGTTGGGTCCTCTACTTAAAAAACAAAAAAGAAAAATCTGGCGTTGTGGAATTGCTGTGTCCAAGCTCAGTGTCCCAAACGGTGCCCAGGTGCATGTAAACTTCAGCACCAAGAGTGTCAGTGTGGGATCATTCACTGAGAAACCACTTTGTGGTAAAAATAAGGGTTAAGTTGTAGCCTGGGATTCGTGTGTCTCGCTCTCCTTTCCCCTGTGGTGTCAGTTATGGAGCTCTTATTCTCCCTAGTAAACCAGCCCTCGAAGAGAGGACAGCTTGTGATGAGGATGCTATAAAATGTTTAAGGGTATTTTGAATCTTTAAAGCACCAGGGAATGCAATATATGTGAATGTGGGACCCTTGTAATGAATTTGACACACAGCAAACTACATTATGATAATATGGAGCATGTGGCCGAACCATAAAGACGCCAGGGGATCTTAAGGCTGAAATTTTGTCCTTAATTCACCCTGTCGCTTCTAGGTATTGGAGTGCATGGCACCAAGTGTAACCCACTATTTCACATCTAGTATAAAAGGGGATGGCATCAGCTGAAGTCTACAGGTCAAAAGGTATTTAGTGCAAATCTTTGCAATTACTTGTGCGTTTTTTGTGTATTAAATAATTGTAACGAGTTGGGGGGAAAAACATCACCCCGCAAAATTATGCTGTGTGTGTGTGTGACATACAGAGTATTTAGAATGATGCATTAGAAAACAGGTACTTGAGAGAATATAATGGCTCAAAATAGCAGAATCTGCATTTTGCCTCACTTGACAAGTGTGTATGTATTGTGTGAACCCCAGCGCAGAGGTGTACTCAAGGTGATTAGCTAGGATTTAGTTCTGTGTGGGAGCAAGGGGAAAAGGTCTAATGGAAATGTTGACAGACCATTAACTAGAGTATCACTAATGGGTGCTATAATAGATAGAGATATTTTTAATTGTAAAGGGGTTAATTGGTATTTCTCATTTGCATTCCTTTCTTCCTGAGTGGTGGCAATTTTAGCATACCCATTGATAGGAATAGCTATTATAGTGCAGGAAGATAAAGGATCACAATATTTTCCCCAAGAAAATAAGCTGGGGGGAGCAGGAATATGTTAACTGGCAGATGATTAGCCAGCTAGAGCTGCAAAAAAAGAGACTGCAACAGTTTATGCAGGGTGTGCCTGTAGGAAACTATTGTTTCCATAGTAATTAGAGGAATTAGAGCGTTGTGAAAAATGACTCTCTCTGACCAACAGGCTTGCTGTGACTTCAGTGGGTTGCTGTAAACTCCAACCATTTTGTCTCGGTCTTTTCTGAATGTAAGAGGGAAGAAGCTGCTGCTCTTCTCTTACGCTGTCCACGTTGGGATGCAACAGCTTTTCCTTATAGCCCTCTTACAACCTTCACTTGCCCTCCTGCCCAGTCCTGAAGAGCCTAGCAAAAATTTCCTGTGCGTTTTTTATTAAATACTTCTATAAATAAACAGGTTTTGTAAATATATAGTTTAGTTTTCAGTAAAGACTGAGTAGATTTGACTGAACAAATAAATAGCCACTGTTTTAATTTCTTTATAAACCTAATGCATTAATAAGAGAATTTAGCCTGAAGCAGCAATTTGCTTTTAAATACTATCTCAGCAAAGTGCTCAATTATTTAGCTAGTTGAGGCAGTTGCCAATTTTGTCCTTCAGTAGAAAATGCAATTTCTGGTCTGAGTGTTTCCAGCCTTTAATCTTAGCCATAACTGGACAGGACTAATGTCTCTCTGGTGCTGGGGGGTGGAGGGGAAGGTGAATTAATGAAAACAGGTGGGAGACTTGGGGTCTCCAGGAGGAAAGTTTCCTTTCAAGGCCCTTCCTGGCCCAGGCACCGCTGCAGCAGTGCTGGAGGGTTTTGGCAACATCACTCTATCTATAAATCGCCATGTCTGCAGTCAAGACCTGACCATAGAAATGTATCTTTACCAGCTTTAATTGATTTTAGCCAGGAGCTAATGGGCTCTGGAAGAACTACTTATAGCTTAACATTTCCTTAGAATATTTACCGTTTGGTAGTTCACAGGTTTGGAAACCAGCCACTCTAATCTTGTTTAAGGGAAAATAATCAATTGACCTTTTTTTTTAATGGTAAATATCATGAAGTACTTCGCCACAAGTTGTGGTTAGGTTGTGCGAGGTGTCACGTAAGGTAAATCCCTTGTGGGAGGACCTGATCTTTGTGATTTTTGGTCTATGCAGATAAGTGCCAGGCTGTGCTCTGCATGCTGCATTCAGGCAAAGTCCCCCGTGGACTTTGGCAGGAATTTTGCCTGAGCAATAAGAGGAAAATTGGTCCCACATGAAAAAATCCCATCACTGGGCTGAAATAACCTTGGCAGCCTCCTTCTCTCTCGGCGGATCATGCTGGACATGGACTGCGTGCAGAGGGACACTCGTGTTTTTTCATTTGACTTAATGTGATCTTAGACAGATACTAACAGCGTGAACAGATCGAACCTCTGAAAGTCACTTCAAATCAAGGTGTTTTGGTGAGCACTGCCTTCATTTCTGGGTGTATTTGTACAGCTGCTTATGGTGGTGACATGCTCAGTAATGTCTGTATGTAATTATGCTTGGAGATATTTCTACATCTTATTTCTTTATTTTTGAGTAAAAGCTCCTGTTCCCTATGTGATACTATACTTGGGTGTTCTCATCTAAAAGCTTCCTTAGTTTTGCCATGGCTAAATAAAGGTGGTGTGTTATATCAGAGGCTTTATTTGTTTTCAGTATGCTTTCCTCTAATTAACCTATTGGTCTTCTTAAATATTAACTCAATTATAATCCAAATAAAAATCTAAACATCTCTTTTTCTATAGGCTAATTCTATTTTTGTGTTTAGAAAGCGTGCCCGTGTCGGGAGGATGGACCTTCCCCGGGCCGTCCCCAGCGCGGAGGAGGGCGCGTGGCCGGGACGGCGGAGCCGCCGCGTCGCTGTGCGCTGGCGTCCTGGTGCCTCCTGCTCGTGCACATGGAGACGCCACCAAGCGCAGGCGCCAGAGCCACGGCAGGATGTGCTCGCCAGGAATTCTGCCCCGCTCCGCGTGGACCGTCTGCGCTCCATAGCCTCTCTGCGTGGACCTCGTTGCTCGGAGCTTGGTGAGGGGGTGTTGCAGGCCTTGGTTAGGTGTCAGGAGTTACTGAAATGTTCCTTTGTTTTAATCCTCCATTTATGAATTATCCATTCCTTTTTATTTGATTTATTATTAATTACTCCCTGTTGTGGAGCTCTCCATTCATGGACTTCATCTGTAGCCTGGCAGTTAGAAACAAAAAGCTCTTGAATGGGGCTACTTTCCGGCAGGAGCTGTAGGTAACCTTGGTGGGGGACATATTCCAGATGAAGAACCTTGTTCTTGTTGACACTCATAAACACTCACATAAAGGTGGCTGCCTGGTCACGTGTGGTCCATTTTGGACCCAAGAACAGTGGTGGTCTCTTTATTCAGCATCTTCCATTCCCTGTCCAAGCAGCTACTGAGTCGATAGTGCTGAAATCAGTTTGTCCTTAAGTTTCCTTACTTGAGGGAAAGGCAGACCATCTTTCTCAGCCACTAAATGGGCAGTTAGTGTCTCAAATTGGATGTTAGCTGCCTCTGAAAAACCTTTTGTGTCTCTGCTGCTGCAAATCCGCTTTTCCCTGTGCCTGTCATCCCCGGGGCAAGGGAAGCTCTGCTGGGCTCTGCCGCCTGTGTGGGGCAGGTGCCGCTGCCCCTCGGGCCTTGCTGGCCCCGCAGCTCCTGCCGCCCCAGCAGGTGCCGGCCGGGGTTCCCACAGCGCTGCCTTCCCGCTCGCTTTCCTCGGAGAGCCAGCGCCACCCAGGCCCCGTGACGTCTCCCCCGTGTTTTTGTGTGTGTGTGTAATGCGCTTAAATGCGAGCTATGGGATGGAGTGTGCATTTTTTTTGGTAGAAATTTATATTTTTTTCACAAATTTGAGATGTTTGCAAGCAGTCTGCACGGGCCAGACACGGTGTGGCAGCCTCCAGAAAGGGCTGGGGGAATGAAGGAGATGAGAAGGGCGCCTGGCAGCTGCCGTGAGGAAGGGTTCTCGGCCGCCGGCTGTTTTGGAAGCAGCAGCTGGGTACAGGCCTTGGCAGCGTGCAGGGGGACACCTCACAGAGGTGTGTGTGGAGTTTTGCTCCACTTCTGCCATCCCCACAGAAAATCCAAAGACTGCTTCTAAAGATGCTTTTTCATGGGCTGGTGCTACTGGCCGTGGAGACAAACAAGAATTTTGTCTGTCCTTTAACCGGGAGTGGTATCTCCAGCCTGGGAGATTGTAGTATTGCTCCAGCACCCCTTTCCGCAGCCTTTGGAGGGGAAGGTGGACGTTTCCCTGCAGCTTCTGGAGTCTGGTTCCAGGGAACTCTGGTAAAAGATTGATGTGACACGCTGCAGGATACCGTGTGGAGAAGGCTGGAAGAGTGGAGGGACGGTAACATATGTAGTCTGGAAGGGGGTTGTATCTGGGTTAGTTGAGTCACCAGGATGAACTGGGGATGAAGCCACAGCCAAGGGCAAAGCTACTTTGGGTAAGAAGCTGCTGTCTGCCTGGGTCAGCCCTGGAAAACTCCCCTTCAACCTCTGTTCCTCTGGAGGCTGAGGTGGGGCTGCCTATGGAGTTACTCACAGCAATGCCCATTCCTGGGGCGGTTTCAGGGCGCTTCACGTTCATAGATTAAAATTTGTAGTTCTCAAAACTGCCTATGAGCTGTAATGACTCGACAGGCATATTCTCATAAGAGCCATGTGGAAAGAATGGTGGCTGGACAAGCTCTGCTGTCAGCGCGTGACCGGGACAGGGAGAAGGAAGGTCCTCGGCTCCACCGGAGCACGGGAGGCTGTTGTGTGCCCGGGAGCTTCCAGCTGCTGGAGGGATTCCCTGGTTGTGGGGCATGAAATTCCCCAGTTCCCTGATTCTAGGACAACCTAAAATGGAATAAAACCATCCTAGAAACATACTCGATCACCTAGGAACTGGGAAAAGGGCTTTTCTCCTTCCAGCACTGCCTTCAGTTCTTATATGCCATAGGTGCTTCCTTTCTGGATCTTTTTCCTATCAAAAAGAGGAAACCTCCATCTCTTCAGATGGTCCTCTCTGTCTCTATAACTAAGAGGATCCTTTTGAAGGGCTCATCTTGGAGCAGGAAGAAGTGGGCTGGGACGTGAAATATTATCAAGCTGTGAGTGAATTACTGGTGAATATCAGATGGGTTTCAAACAATTTTTTTTGTTTCCAGTCTGCAGTTCAGATGTTGATTTTGGCCACTGCTGCCTGAAGCATGTCTAGATGGATATCATGAGTGCTCCTTAACAGAACATCACACAGTTTTCAAATAGTAAGTGTGCAGAAACTGTTGCTTTGGTGCTTTATATGTGAATGCTTATTCATGTATTAGCACAGCTTTTCATGTGGAAATGTGCTACTTTCTAAAGAACTTATTCTGTGATCTTGAATTCTGAGATTAGCCTTAGAAATACATTCAACTTTGATTGTAATACTAGAATCAAAATTTGTGCAAGTTTAAAAAATGCCTGTGGCTTAAGTAGGAAGGAAGAGTGAAATGGTGTTTAATGCCAGGGTAACATATTTTCTGCACATTCAGACATCTCCTCTTCAGTGCATGTCGCACAAGGAGCCCTTGCTTTGTGTCCAGGCAGCAGGTTTGGGAGGAAGGAAGCAGAACTGTCTGAAAGGAGGAGCTATAAAACACACAGACCTAGTCAGAGAAAAGCACAAATGTTTTCCTCTAAGACACTAGTGTGCAAATTCTGGCCGAGCACAAGCGCGTGCGTTTCCCTGCTGGTGCTTTCGAGCAGTATGGTGGCTTCCGGAGCGCTGGTCTCTGCGCAGCGCCAGCGAAACGCCGCGGATGCCGGCGTGCGGTGCCGCGCGGCGCGGTTCTGTGCTCCGCAATGGGAGCAGGTGGTGGGAGGTTGTTTTGATGAGGTTAAAAAGCTCCTCCCCTCCCTCGCGAGCAGCACCCGCTCTGCGTCAGCAGGAATTGTGCCTTGCACGGCTCTTCGGCGGGGGGAGTGCAAAAGATACATCAATATGAGGTATCAAACTGAGACTTAGCTGTTCCTTTTAAGTGGCTGCTCATTTCCTTGAGCCATAACATGGGCTAAAGGTTAACTCGCACGTTCTCCGCAGAAGAGCGATTCCTTTTTCAGGAAGGCAGAAGGTGGGGAGAGCCTGTTGTTTCGTATCCTTTCCTACCCATAGACTAAATGTGCCGCACAGCCTTGTCCACGCAGATCTCTCTTTCCTCCCACCGGATTACTTGCTAATCAGACTTCAGCGCCGCAGAGATAAGAGGGCGACCGCTGCCTGCGAGGAGGCTTCGCCGCGAGGACGCGGCGGCGGCTGCCGCCCGGCTCCGGGCCCTTGGCCAGCGCTGCTGCCCGTGGTGGGCCCGCGCGGCCGGCGCTGTCCGCGGTGCTGGCATGGCCGGGGGGCGGCCGCAGCGCAGCCCCGCGCGCGCCCCGAGGTAGGTGCGCTCTTTGTTTGAGGGCCCCTCGCGCAGCGGCAGCCGGGCCGCAGGCGCTGCCCGCGCGGGGAGACGGCGCCGCAGGCCGGGCTGCCTCCCGCGGCCGAGCGGCGACGAGAGCGCGCGTCTGCTGCCGCAAGAAGCCATTTGGATGGGATGTGCTCTATTCCTCACGCTCCTGTCTTTTTGTCTCCACAGAGCATGTTCAAATGAGGCACCTTAGCAACCTCCGTGTTAGTGCATATGATGGTGCTGTAATCTTCTGTGTTGTAAAGTGGGTAAAAATCATCCAGTTTCTCCTCGGTTGGACCTCGAAGCCGGGTGTCGTTTATACTCTCCTGTTATCTGCACCCTCTCTTCTCTGAATGTGGATTTAAAGAAGCAAGCACCTGTCTTCTCTTGCCACTGCATTTTTAAAAGCCAAACTTTCCATGCCATTGTAATTGTATGTTAAGAAGATACGTGACATAACACACTGACTTCTAGTGATGCCGAATTCTACAATCCGGGCAGTTTTGTCAACAAGATTTAATGCACTTTAACTGAAGAAAAAAACTGAGCCTAACTGCAAATGTGTTTCTTATGGTGCTGAAATATCCCTTCCGACTGCACTGAGATAACCACAGGAAAGGGCTTTTACAGGCAGAAGTCACCTTTGATTGTTGCACTTAGCAGTCCCCGTGGACTTAAATTTTGGTACGTACATGTTTTTCACCATTCTCTGAGCATGCTGATAGAATATAGCTAGTGAGAATGAGGAACTGCTTTCACACAGAATGAGATAATGACTAGTCAGAATATCAGATGATGAAGTTTGCATGTCTTTTGGGGAGGTATTAATCTTGGCATTGCTAAACTAAGCAATGCTGAAGTCTGGCTGTGTACTTCACATGTTGATAGTGCTTTAATATCCATATTTTACAATTGGATGTTGCTGGTGGGGGAAAAAAGGAGCTTTAAATATTTTAAAACATTCTTTCCTATTTTCCTGTTGATTTAATTGAAGTAACTTACAAGACACACTGCATCATTAATATTTTACAGCATATGTAAATGTGCTTAATATGATTCTGGTAGCAGTGAAATCTCCATTTCATTTTCTTAGGGAGAAAAATACATGCAGCCACAGGAGCATCATTCTTTTGAGTTCAAATGCAGTGCAGTTTTCATGGAGTGTATGTGTGTGTGTATGTATGTGTGTATACATGTGTGTGGTTTTATTTCTTCTGGTTATTCATAAGAATTTCACATAAAATTGGGATGAAAAAGTGTCCTACATATACCTAAGTGCTGACCATTCTGAAGCTAGATTTGCAATGTCCAGCATCGCCGTGGTTAGGAGGAAGCATTATTTTCCTCCAGGGACAAAAGTGAGAGAAGTGTTGAGTTATTTGAAAGTAAACAGCAGCTCTTTACATTCTGGAGTCATAGAGGAGATGATATTAGCCAAGACCTTTCTCCTCTCCAAAAGGCACTATGAAAGGATCTAAAATTCAAGGCTCAGTGAGTGTTTTTTCAGTTCTTAAGACTCTAGGTAGAATAACCTTACCATATGAAGGGCATGATATCTATAGAAATGGACTGTTTCTTTAAGCTCACATGGTGTCATTTTCATCCTACAGAAGGAGACTCTTTTAACCTCCCTTAGTGAAAGGATTGGCAGCACTTGGCTTCAGTGATTTCACCCAGGTGCTAGAGCTCATGCTGTGCAGTATAATGAGGAAAAGGTACCTACTCTGTGATCCCGGTCAAAATACACAGCTATATTTTATAATCACAAATAAGTGTAGTGGTTTATTGTTGGTGGGTTTTTTCCCCTTCTTTTAAATATGTTTGTGTTGGAACTTCCCCAAAAATATATAGTAAGAAGCTGGCAAGCTAATTGAGATGATTTTTTTCTCTCTGTTTGACATTATAGCTTATAGCTTAATGTATCACTATTTGTGTAATTTGAGCTCACTGCTAAGGACAAGCAGGTAATGCAGCTCTCAAAAGGATGCTTATCAATCTATCTAATCACACTGAGCTATTTGGGAATTTCAAAGCTCACTTAAGACACGATTATGGTAAGAGGCAGAGTTCAGGAAGTAGCATCTAGTATATTTTTTTATCACTGAATTTGTCTTGGTTGAGGAGAAAGTATTCTGTATACACCCAATACCATTACGGCCTTATTAGTGCTGCTGTGGTCAGCGCTTTGTGAACATTGGGCATGGAAGTCTCCTTTGCACTTGCTGCTGTGCGAGCAGCTAGAATGCAACAGCACCAACTCGAAGGCTGCATGGCTCATTAGCATCCTGGATTTGTACAGGGTCCTTCCAAAATACTGAATTTAGTGGAGGGAAATGCTAGCAAATGTGACAGGGAATGTGCTGTCAAAGAGGATGCAGCCTTTGGAAAGGAGGAAGGCAGGACTGAGGATGTGCGTGCACCTCTTGTAAATCAGGGGTTGGATTCGTGACGTGGGGTCATGGGCAACTTCACTGCTGTATTACCAGGCTCTAGTTTCCTACGTTTAAAAAAAAATAAAAAAAGGAAAAGAAAAAGAAACAATCTCTTTTTTGGGAAGAAGCAATCAGTGCCTTTGTCGTTACTCCATGCAGCTCCTCAGTCTCGTGTCAGCAGTGCCAGCTCTCAATGCAGCACAGCTGCAGCTTGTGGCTGGTAAGCGTGCTGAAAAGCAAGTGATGTTTGGGGGGTCCTCATGTGAATGAGAGGAAGAAGCACATCTCTGAATCCTATGGAATGGTGCTCCTGGGATACTGCGGTATTAGGCTCATTGCTCCTATGTTCTTACTTCAACATCTTTGCATATTGATCCTGTGAAAAGGGGATGTTTTTGGATTTTAACTGAGATGCTGTAGATCTGGCATCAGAGCAAATAGTTAAGTGTAAGCTAGGCGGGTCTTGTGAAGCGCTGTGCTGTTCTCCCATAGAAATTGTCGGAATCATTACAAAGATCTTGAATTTAGTTATGGAAAATCCGGTTGGGGGCGGCTCAGCCTTGCCGTGACCCAGCTGCACTGGCAGGGAGGGCTGGCGCGCTCCCGGGGCCGAGGACTCGCGTCTTCCCCGACAGCACAACCAACGTGCGGAGCAGGGACTCCCTTTGGGCAGGCTCCGGCCTCCAGGTCGTGTCAGATTGCTCACACCTGTTACAGAGCTTGTGTGTTCTAATTAATCTGTGTACATTTAATAAATGTACTGGTGTTGAAAAGACCAGTGGGCAATTTTGTAACGAATATAGGATTATTCAGTGTGCATATCAAGTAGAATATATGTCTACTTATGGGGGGGAAAAAAAAAAAAAAAAAAAAAAGCTCAGATTTTTTCACTGCTTCAAAATCTTCTAGTTGGTTGTATGGAAAATGCACATTACCCAAGAGTTGATGGTGCTTTCGGGAAAGCTGGAGGGTCAAGGTGACAATAAGGGTGGTGATTTCTTCCCAGTCAGGTTTCTTGTAGCTTTCGACCGACCCTCAAGAGACAAAGCAAATCTGTTGGAGAGCTCCTTGCGTGTGTCCTTGTGCTCAGGTGAATTGCCAGAAAGGTTTGTTGTTGGCCTGTGATCGCAGCCAAGTGCCTCAGATCAATTTCTGCGGCCTTCTCGGTAGGTTGGCTTCAACAGCAGAAATCCAGGGTATTTCATCCTCTCCATCTCCTCCTTTCCTCTCATAAGGAGGAGGGGAGGAGGAAAGAACATCAAAAGACCTTTCCAAACAGAGCAACTCCAATGTTGCTGATTTCCAAGGTTGCTGGTCTTCAAAAAACCAAAACATGCTGCAAGCAACTTGATTTCAGACACAGGTGCCCCTGTATGGTTCTTGTTGCCAGCCAAGGAAATATCTGAGCAGAACATGTGTATTTGGGGTACTCTAAGCCTTACCTACAGCCTACATTACATATTTAACAATGGGCGTTTGCATATTTTTAACGCCATGAGGTTGTAAAGTGGGAGAAGTTGCATGTGGGAGAAGTCCAAGATCTGATCCCGAAAATACTCGCTGCTGCTCTTGGTGCTTTTCCAGGTTAATACCAGAGAGCTTTCAAATCCTGAAATGTGCTGCCAGGAGCCCCCTGGCAGAGATCTGCGTCAGGAGGGTGCAGACTCTGCCCCTCGCAGAGGGTTCGGCACCCGCAGGTGCACTTAGGCCTCTTGCAGGCGTGGAGCTCTCTTGGAAAGAACGATGTGCTCTGCTCTGTTTATCTGATACCATATAAATCTGCGGCATTCGCCATTAGTTTAATAATAGAAAGTATCAGTGGTAAACAGTGTACAAAGTAGCTGGTCAGTGCATGTACCAGAAAAAAAGCCTTTAATTTTAGCCTTTTCCAAATTGAAATGATGGTGGCATTGAATTTTAGAGTAAGAGTATATCCTTAATGGACAGCTCATTATAGACCTCCAGAAGGAAAAGGAAAATGGTGGGGAAATTGGTATTATTGTCATAAAAGTGTCTGTGAAGCAGATCAAGTTTTGTTTGCCTTGGGGAAAAATAGATCAGCAGTGTGTTTATTGAAAGCCTACTGAAGTTATCTTCAGTATCCAATTTCCTATTATATTTCAGGAGTAAAATCTGGCCCTTGGAGAAATTAGTGGCAAAATTGCCTTTAAGGTCACTAGACTTGGATTTTTCTGTTTTACAGGTTAAATGAATTTAATTGAACTTACTGTGAATACAGAAGCTAGTCTATACTGCAAGTCTGAAAGGGAGGATGCAATGAAATAACCATCTCCTGGGGAAGTTGTCCAGGTTTTATACCTCAAGAAGCAGGTACCATTTGGGAAGTTTGAAGACTTTGGCATCAGAGCTGTCTATGCCATTAGTGTTGTATGTAATCAGGCTTCATGCTGTAGACAGAGAGACTGCCAAGTAGGGACTATGGTATCTAGACTTGCTTTTGTTACTCAAAATAGTTAAGAATCAGTCCAAAATGATTTCCATGGAAACATCAGCAAATGAGTGGAATCTCTTTAGCCTGTTAAATTGCATGCAGGTACGCTGGGCTGTGCCAGAACCTCCTTTACTGGTTGTACCCTGCTGCGATTACTAGAGGAAAATGGTACCCAGGCCTGCTAATAATACATTAAGATGAATCCGTGACCCTGCAAATCAGCCTAATGCTGGTACTTGGGCCCAGCTGATGGAAAAGGTCGCCTTGGGAGGCAGGAGGAAACAATGAGAGCAGACCCTTTGCGTCCTCTGAGTCTTCATGATTTTAACGGTCAGTTTTACCATTGCACAAAAATGATTGTGATTTAGGAACACAGAGAAAAGGGAAAAATTATTCGTGTGCTTTAAGGATTAATTGCCTGAAAACAGCTTGTTGTTGCCATTACCACTTCAAATATTCAAAAGGAAAAAAATAGTAGAGGATGGAAAATTACTACTGCACCCTCCTCATCCCCTGCAGATTGCTTGCTCTGGAGGTTTAAGAGCATTTTGCTCTGTGTTCAGGGCTTTGCCTGAAGGCCCACAGTGACTGCTAGAGTCTATCAGAGCATTTAATTTTATTTTTCAGGATTGGCCTACCCAGATGAGAATTTTGCTCCTCCAGCACATGGAACAGTGCTGTTGTAAAGATTAGAAATACCGCAGTTTATTAGGAAATGGAGGGTAGAGTTTCGGTGCTGATCGGAGGGGCTCTGCCCGTAAAGCCCGTGCGCAGACAGGATTTCTCGCTGCCGCCTCAGTAAGATGACTCGTAGTGGTGGCGCTGGCATCGTTCTGAGGCTGCTTCCGAGAAGCCGCATCCTCCTCTTCCTCCGGGGACCAGGCAGACAGGCAGGGAGGGAGGGGAGGAAAAGGCCTCACGGCTGCCTTCAGCCAGCGGCTCGCGCTGGGTCGAGTCTGCGTTTGAGATGAGGGTCACACGGGGTCTGCAAGGTGATGGTGATCATGTACTTTAAAGATACCTTAAGATTTCAGTACCTTAAAGCAGAGAGGCTGTAGTCAGCATTTGCAGTAAGATTGAGCGTTCCGGCATTCCTATCTTCTAGCATTCTTGTGTTACTAAAGGTCCATTTGTACTTGTTTAATGCATAGTTAGTCCAGTTTTATCAAATCTTGCTGATCTAGCTATGCTTCTCGAAAGAACTACACCTCGCTTCCAGGCACCTGCGATCCTCCCTGATGTGGGCCTGCAGCAGAGCTCCTGCAGCCCCCAGGGTGCAGCTGCTGGGTGCAAGGCCAGGAGGGCCTTCGGGGAGCTCCTAGGCTCCCTGCCATGGGGCCAGAGTGATGCAGGGAGGTAGGTATTTCTGCTCTGTGCTGCTTAGCTGAGGGTGGGGTAGATCCAAGGGCTTCGCATTTCTGTTGAAGAAATGTGGGAGCTTGAGAATTCAAGTGCCTTAGTGATCTGAAGGTCTCAGCCCAGCTAAAATTTCTTGGCTGTTCTTGGAGCTCCGAGCTTAGAAGCTGTTTTTCAACAGATGACCAGGAGCTATCAGGCCCAAATCAATGTTCTTAAGAAATACAGAAAGATGTCTTTTTAGGTTTTGGACCTGCAGAAACTTGATGTTTTTGCATTCCAAAAAAAATGTAATGGTATTTTCTACTTGAGCTTCAGAATATCCTATTGAATAGGAATTTTGTCTGGTGATTTGCTCTGGTGTGGGTTTTCCTAAATTGCAAAAGGGACCTGTGGTTCTTGTTTGGAACTCTTTACAATTCAGTTGAAGCTGAGTGTTGGAAAAGTCAATGTCTCTGCAGCTGAGGAGGGATAGGAAATGGGAAGCGCTGCAGTAAGGCCTTATGATCCACATAATCCGTGGGATTTGAACCTTGTCTGACTGAGCGGATCTGCATTGCTTGAAAGAAGAGGCTCTTGATTTTTACGTTCTGTTGTTTCTCTTTACAGTAACCTGGTTGCGTGTCCTGAACAGCTTTTGTCTATTGTGTTTTAGATAGACAGATAGGAGACTGTCTCCTAAAAAGTTCTCTCTTACAGAGATGTGCTAATTATAGTTGATACAATCTTTGCTGTCACAAACCGTAAACTGTTTCCTCCTGATGAAGGTATTCATGTCTTTTCAACCTGCAGGGAACGCTGCTTTCCTTTGTTCATTATCTCCGGCAAGATGATGAGTTCTAACCAGGAGGAGGTCACTTTGGGCGCTTTTCTCCAGTATATTGAAGATATGGGGATGAAGGCCTACGATGGCTTGGTTATACAGAATGCATCAGACATTGCTCGAGAGAATGATCGCATGAGGAATGAAACAAACCTGGCTTACTTGAAAGAAAAGAGTGAAAAACGCCGAAAACAAGAAGAAGCAATAAAACGGTAAGTGTCTGGATAAAAAGATGCCTGGTCTAGCAGTGTAAATGAACAGCGGAGAGTTTGTTCTCAGCTGTGGCAAATGTGTAGACCGGTTGGCTTCTAGGCTGCCTCCTGGTAAAAGCCACACAGGCCACTGGCACATGTCAGTCCTGCCCACCTTGGTGATGAAAAATGCTCCCATCTACATGTAATCAGTTTGAGCATGTGTGCTCAAACCAGCAGGTCTGATTTGTAAAAAAAAAAAAAAAAAAAAAAAAAAAGTGTGTGTAGAGCTATCCTGTATGATAACTCCTGTATTGATGTGTGAGCCCTTGCAGGACGGGGACAGCTTCACAGATCAAAATGGAGTCTCCTTGAGCTGGTGTCTTAAATCTGTTAAATTTAAAGGTTTTTAATTGCTGTCTGAGAATTTACAAAAACATGTTATTTATGACTTTATCCTGCACTCCCTGAAGCCAGTAAAAATAATTTAAAAAAATACAATCATTTAAAGGAAAATGGATCAAGCCCCTGGCGGGCACAACCTTGTAATGGTTTCTTTAGAATAATTACATCAGTTCTGCTTGATAGTTAACGAGAAGAGGGCTCATGTTACTTGGTCTCTTGTGCCAATGGGTAGCAATGAAATCTCTTGCTGCTTTTGGAGAGGAAGGATGAATGGTATACATACATACATTCATGTATATGTGTACAAATACAGAGCGCACAAATCCAAAACTTGCATTTTCTTGGAGAGAGACAGATTTTATAACACAGGTAATCACGAGTGCTAAATGTGTATGCAAATGAATGGCTTGAACAGGACCTGTTTAGTGGTCCTGTGAATTTTTCTCCCAGCGTGAATCCTCTGAATTGCAGTTTGTGATTCAGGGTGATGCAGTGTCTTGAACGCTGTACAGCCAGGGATAACAGGCATGGGGTGCTGTGGGTGTTCCAGGGACACCTCAATAGCTTGGTAATTTTGATGGGGTGTTAAAAGCAAAAGAGCAGCACATCCAGTTTTCTGGGAGGAAGAATAAGGACACAAAGGTAAATTATGGCCATTTTACATTTCAAGAAGTAGAATTTTCAGGCTACTCATGAGCTCCTTTCTGGCAAGGGTGTGGAAAATAATATGAAATTAAGGTAAATAAGAGTCAATGCAATGTGCATTTTGGAATCTTCTGGCACTCGTATTTTGTCAGCTCTTTTTGGGTGATATTTAGAGAGATTCGCATGGTTTGGGAGTCAAAGGCAGAGAGGTTCCTTAAAGCAGCAGCTACGCTGTGTATGTCTTCATGAGAAAAACTTTCTTCCTGCAGCAAATTGATGTACAGGTTTGGGGGTTTGGTCTATGCTGGCTATGTGCTTTGTTTAATTCTTGCCATCTTTCTTCAGTGTTCCTGGGAGGGGATGCCAGAATATAGGTGTAAAAGATAAGTAGTATGTGAAGCCATTTTTTTCTTCGTAGCCTTTCTTTGGCTAGTGAACAGTTATATTGTAAATGTTTCAAGAGGAGACCCACTTCAAAGCAATCCCTGATCTGATGGGGGCAGTCGTCATATTTCTGCTACATAAAGCAGAGGAGAGGTTTCAATCTGCCTCTCTTGCTGCTAAGCAAAAGTGCTAGTCAATAGACCGTTTCTCGAAGCACTGAGATGAAGAGCACCTTCCACTGGTAAATTGTTGAATGCACTTAAAAATCCAAACTAAAATAGCAAATACTTTGGCTTGGCTAACACTTCATTTTTGATTAATTTATTGTTGGCTGCAAAGATAAATTGTGGCAACACAAGGCACAACAGCATGTGATTCCAGGTAGGTGTGACTGTAATGGACACTAAAAGCTGAAGTAGGCTTTGTTATAAATAAGTTTTATATGAATTTTAGAGGTGGGAGTTTTGGACACAGCCAGTTTTCTATGTGCCTCTGGCTAAGCTTCTTGAACCTCCTTTGACCATTCGCTGAATGGCGGTAACACGATTTGCTACCTTGTGGTTGGTTTGTGTGGCTTTATGTATTGATCTTGGCAAAGTGATTTGATAAAGAGCTCTGGGTGAGTGCGGATGATTCGGGCAAAGCCAAACCAGGCAATCTTTGCTCGTGCAAAACCTTTGAGATTACTGAGAAGAGAGTGGATGCAGGATACAGAGCCCCTGGACACAGAGTCAGAAGATGCTGTGATGTGAGCAGCAAGGAACAAAGCATTAGCTGGAACTTTTATCCCTCCTTTCCACCTCAGGGTCTGATCAGGCCAGAGCAGTGCTTTTGTGAGCTTGGAGCTGTCATGCCTTGGTTTCTGAGGAGACCCGGGTAGCCTCATCTCCTGTGGCCTCCTTTGGCAGGAGGACACTTCTCCCAGGCTTGCTGACTCCTGCAGGCACTGCCGCAGTGCAGGGAGGTGCCCAATAACACAGTGGCTTTATCTGAGGAACAGGGTGGATGTGTATGTACAGATTTCCTGCAGAGAGCTCTGCTCCATGGGAACCCCCTTGGTCTCCTGCTTGGCTCAGCTCCTTCACATGGAGGAGGGAACAGTCTTCCAAGAGAACCTTAGGAATACTTATCTTTGCTTAGCTTCTTTCTCCATCTTTTCCTTTGTTAAATTGGGAACAGAAAGGACAAGAAGGGAAAGGAGTTATTGATGACCTACTTGATTAGGAAACCTAAAAACAGTGAGGGACCAAGGGAATAACATCACATTTGACTAAAGAAGCAGTGACATCTAAAGTCGTTCAGGCTGATTGCAAATGATATGCTCCCCATGGGAAACTCCAGAGATTCATCCAAGACTCTGATATCCATGGCAGTCAGAAAAGGTAGAACAGCCTTATTGATTTGTTCTTTGTTCTGAACAATTTTCTTCACCTTATCTTGATGGGCACTTAAGTTATCCCTAACTCCTGATAGCAGTGCCCGTGTGCAGCACTGCACAGTGTGGAGACCAACACCTGCAAGAACCACCATAGCAAGAAGAGTGGTTGCCTGTCATTAACCACACGAGGATCTTGAGGAGGACTAGGAGGTCCAGCAAATACCCTTCTTTTTTGCTTGGAGGGATCAAATAAAACAGCTATTAGCCTTTGGCACCTAAGAAGATGCAGAACTGAAAACCATGCAACAGGCTGATTGCATCATTTTTAGAAGCTGTTCAATTTTAGAGATCAAGTACTTTTTTTCTTTTTCTTTTTTTTTTTGGGGGGGGGAAGGCTGGTCATGTATATTAAGAGCTCAAGATAGAATAGTTTATCTAACAGAGTGGTGTCATGCACAGAGCTACTTGTCGGAAGGTGTTATTTACTTGAATCATCTGATAATGGTGCTGTATGGCATAAAGGTTCATTGAAATGTATTAGTCTCTGCAGTTTGCAAACAACATCTGAAAAATGACTTTAAAAAGCCATTATATAGTACATTTTGCTTAGAAAGGATACGTTGCTTTGTATTCTCCAATAGCATTGATGTACCTTCAGTGTGAGTGTAAATTCATTCTGTGCGGTTCTGATAGGTTAATTGGGGGGAAAAATGTATGGATCTATTCTAAATTGCAAGGGATAAAACTAGCATCATATTGGATTGGGAGGAAAGCAACTAGTCTTTGTCTGATCTTGCTGGGCTGAGTCAGCTGATCTGATCTGAATTTCTGACCTAGTTTTAGTACGATACTTAGCGGCTGTGCTGAGAAAATAAGGTTAATATGCTGATCAGTAGTGGAGAGTAAGCCACAGTGAATACATTAGTGTATGTATATTTTGTATCTAATTTTTAGGCTTTTTTTCCCCTTTCATCTTCTATTAGTCTGCCCGTGCTACTTGATGACTGTCCATTCAGAAGTCTGTCCAGACCAGCACTGGCTTATGGCCCGCAGAGCTTGTGAATTGCAGATGAGGTTCCGAAGCAGTAACGTTTTCCCGGGGAACGCGGTGGCCGCGCTGCCCAAAGCCCCTTTGGCACAGCACGGTGTGTGCTGCAGGCAGGGAACAGGAGGCACCAGGTGTGCTCCGCTGCGCCTGCGGGGAAGGGGTTTTCAACTTGCATAGGACACCTGTGGTAACAGGCAGGAGCTTCCTGGCACACCCGTAATTGAAATGTGTACATTTTAGATACCTCACACCCGTCATGCAGAGTCTCGTGCAGTGCTAGTCTTAACTGCATGTGCACCTGAGGAGCTGGTATGAACGTACCTGCCTTGTCCTCCCTTTCCACACCGAGCCAGGTCGCGTTATCCTGGGCAGAGACTGGTGCTGAGGGAAGTGAGTGTTTCAAAGCTGTGGCCTCCAGACTCTGGGTTTCACTGAAGATACTGCTCCTGTCGCGTGTATTGGCGCCTTGATCCGCAACGCTGCGAAGATGCAACAGCTCTGCCACAGAGTTCATGGCATGAGGGGGCAAGAATTTATCCCTGCTAAAGCCTGGCCTCAGCCACCAAAGCATTTCCCTCTGCTCCTGCTGGTTCCTGCGCTTGCAAGTCCTTGGGAGCAGCGCCGGGGCCCACGGCGAGCCCCGTTACCGCTCGGGTACCCCTCGCCGAGCGGTGCCGCACGGATGCGGCGCGGGGAGGAGCAACTCGGGCGAGGGGCAGCGCCGGGGCAGAGCTAAGCTCCGGAATAAAGAAGGGATTGTGGCCAACAGCTGTCATCCCGACCTCTCCTTCCCAGGCACATCAAATATTGACGACTAACCCAGCGGCAAAAGTAAGATAATATTTTTCCTCTTGCCTTATTTCCTTCTTTTTTATTTATTTATTTAGTTTGTAATATTGTGGAGGGAATTGGGTTTAAAGCACTATCCATATGTTGTTTTCTGTAGTCTCTGTCCTTAGGATTTGGGGTTTTTGTAAACAAGGCATAAGGTGTGTGTGTCCTTGAGCTCAGAGTTAGGTGTTATCAAGCATGGGTGACAGCAGGCAAGGATAAAAATATTTCTATGCATGGGATTACTCATTGCTTATAAGCTCCGTTCTTCTCCGCAAAATAATTTCTTTATGAACTTAGCATTTACAAAAATCTTAATTTCAATAATGTGCTGAAATCAGAATAATACTTTAGTCAAAAGAATGCTGAAAGTACTATTTCCTTTTTTTCTAAACATTTTCCTGTAGTGGAAATTGTTCATGGTGAACTAAATATTTCAAAATACGGTGCAATATTTATGGTTGCTAGATTGCAGTATGTTTGCCAGCAGACCTCAAGAAAAATAGAAATTAAGTGCGGTAAATGCTTCTGGTAGTGGCGAGGGGCTCCGTTTAAATACTTGCAAGGGCATTACTGGGGTGATGGTGTTAGTTACAAGCTTGAGAACCTGTTGTCACTAAATAAATAAAATTCCAAATCTAAGTTTACCCCACAAACACAGATTTTTGGATTTGAGGTCAATTCTTTCTTAATCAAAAGTTATGTCTTATGAGGAAGCTTAACTGGCAATAATTCTGGTTTCTTCATCCTACGGACACGTTGCATAGTTATTTAATTGTAGCTTAATTTAATTGTAGCTTAATTTAATACTGTGATGCCATCATTACTGTAGAAGCGGCACTAATTCCACTGATGAGGTGTGTTGGAGACTAATTTTAGAAGGATTTTGAAAGCTGTATCTTATCAAAATGTTGTAGGGTCTCTTTCTGGAGATGGGTTGCTGTAGGAAGAATAGCGCTGACAGTGTTTTCGTCAAGAGCAAGTAAAATGGTCGCGCAGTCAGCGACCTCCAAATGTATTTTTTTGCGCTGTAAGTAAACAGATGTGATGATCTAGCCAACAAATCCTCCCTTCCAAATGCTCATACCCATATGGCCACTCGTATTATTGCCACACAAAATAAACAAGAGACACAATGCAAATACAGTATATTGCTGTTGCTCTTATTCCCAGCAGTTTTATTTTAGGACAATCATACAACAAATGTCATTAAAATTTACCAACAGACTGATAGCCTCCTTGGCAATACCACGTATCAAGAAAATCAGGCCAAGCAATCATCACTTTGGAATCTAAATGCTGAAGCTATTTTCAATAAATCTTCCATGATTTTCGAGCTCCTGCCTCCAGTCCTCCCTGGTTTGTGAGGATGCACAAGCTCTGACCGCTCAGCGTTCCCCACACTGCTCCGGGCTATGCAGTTCTGCTGTGCGAAGGGAGGCAGTTTTGTTCAGGATTCATTTGCTGTATTTAAAAGAATCACTAGAGGCAGAGGGTCGTAGAGAGCGGCGAGGATTTATAGATGGTATCCAGAGTCCTTTTTATTATTAAAATCCCGTCTAAGTGTCCCCATGCAGTTGCTGTTTGCAGGCTCTTGGGCCCCAGTGTGACCGAGGTTGCTGGCAGGGGTCTCATGCTGCAGGTTGGTGCCATCCCGGCCTGGGTCACGGTGGTGGCAGGGCCGGTCTCCCCGGGAGGGGATCTCTCTGCACTGCTGCGGAGGCATGCGAGTGCGTGTAGGGATCACAACATCCCGCGTTCAGTCCCTCCTGCTGCCCCTTTCCAGCCCTTTTTCTCACCCTAACTATAGGATGCCCAGCTTTAATTTTAGCCTGGAATTTACAAAGCGGCCTTACTGCCCACGTGGCCTCTTGTCCAAAAGCCCCGCGTGTCTTGGCAGGACAGAAGTGCGTGCAGAGCTTCTGCAGAGGTAGCAATTTTGCACCTAGGCTCTCTGGGGTTCTGGCCGTGCTCTTACTGCTAGCTGGCTTTCCATATGCTCAGGGAATGGCTGCAAATATGCTATGAAATGCCACAGGGTGTTTTCCAGAGCAGAAATAAAACCTGTTATCTGTGAAGACTGTTTGGAAAAAGACTGTTTTGAGGAGTGCCTGGCTCGAGTCTTTGTAACTAGCATGGCCTGAGCTTCAGTAATGAAGAAATGTAGTCACAGGGACAGCACAACTGATCGGTCACGTAACTAGCAGGGTCTAGGTCTGCACTTGCTGGCAAGACTGAAGCGGTGTGTGTTTGAGACCCTCCTACCCCAGCCATGCTCCAGGCTGAAGTTCAGCAGCTGGCAAATCCGGTCATTGCCCGTGATCCGAGTTAGGAAGTCACGCTACTCCCTGAAGAACTGCTCTTTGTACAGAAGAGGGGTAACCCATCAGCAGCAAAATTGCAGCTAGCCCCATTGGTATGCGCAGACACACGCACGTTCATGCACATGCACTTAGGAAATTCTGCCAACGTTGTCTCTAAAAAATCCAACTGGGAAAGCGCAGCGCCAGGCTGAGAACCCAGCAGAACTACTCGCATGAGCTCTGTGCTGGCTTCAGAACAACGCAAGAGGATCTTTTGGTGTCTTCAGGAAAATCCATCATTTAACAATAGCTCTCATAAAGCTGAAGAAAAATAGACATATTCCGTGAGCTCAGTGCATTGCTCTTCCCAGGGCTGTAAATTGTGGCTGCGTTTTGCCGTCATTAATAATGAACGGGATTACTTCATGGCCGGGCGCTGGCCGGCAGCGCTGCCCTCTGCGGCTCTCCTTGCAGCACCCTTCTCGCAGGCTGCATGTGCTTTTCTCTTTGCTTTCCTTTCTGCACAGGAAAAGGCGAACATAGTGTGGGGCTTGATAATTTAATCAGGATGTTTATTTTCTTGGCCTAAAGAGTCTACTCTTGGCTATGCCACTACAAGTGGACAGTATCAGCACAGACCACCTCTGTAACAGAAACATCTGCTATATGGGTGTCTTGTTGCTAAATTATGCTAAATCAGTGGCTGAAATTCATATGAAAATAGCAATGTGCCTGTATGCTGATTAGATTTGTGTGCAATTGGATTAAAAAGGGAGAAAGGAGAGATCAGAAGTGGATTGCGGAGGCATCACTAGTTACAGTCCCTGTAGTTAACAGGAGACTCCTATTTTTCTTCCACCTTCCCATTTTTTTGGCTGGTGGTTTTAAGTGAAGCCTGATCAAAAATACCACCACATACCCTGAAAAAAACCCAGCCTCTGTGGAAGGTGTCCTTAGTCCTTGTCAATAGTGGAGTGGAAGAGCTGGGGGGCAGCCCCTTTCCTTCCCTGTGTCAGTGCTTCCCAAGTGAACCAAACCACACCAATCCCCGCCCGAAAGAGTTAAATGAGAACATGCCAATGTTTTAAAAGGACAGAAACGAGAGCAGCTGGGGTTTACCGTAAGTTACCAAACTTGCCTGCGTCAAATCCATTCCTCCTGCTCGCTGGTTGTGCAGGGCGTAGCCGCAGCCTCTCCGCTAGCTGAGGGCACTTTAGTTATTAAGTGGAGATCACATGTTAGGAGCCATTAAGTGAATTGCTTTGTATAGCCTTTCCCTGAATGCTAGGGCAAATGCAGTATTTCATACCCTTAGCTAATTTCATGCTGTAATTTAATTTCTGAAACATACTTTTAATTGAATCTTTAAAGACAAAGGGAAAGTAAACTGCTGAGCCCTTTAGTATTGCAAAAAAGGACTGTTTAGGAATGTAGCCCATCTAGAGAATAATCTTCTATAATTAACCATAAAGTTTGTTTCGCTTCTCTGCATGCAGTTATGGAGAAGTGAGTTCCTGCTGTCTGCAAAAAGCTCAGGGCTGAAGCAGGGGTGTCGGTGAAGGCACGAGAAGTTATTTATCTGATGCTGAACATTGCAGCTCTATCGGGGACAATCTGGCAGCCTTCCACAGGGTGCAAGCCTGAATCAAGATACAGAGAGGCTAATTATGAAATTAGTCTCTTAACACCAGAATCACATTAGTAGGAGCTCCGACTGGTGATCTTGTTTTTCTAATTTTTAGTAATGAGATGAACCTTAGAAATGTGTCAGCAATTCCATAAAAAAGAAAGAGTTGCACCTCAAAGCAGTTTCTCTGAATCCTGAAACTATAGCCAGTGTTTTAGTGGCTAGATTTTGATACTCATATTCCATAAACAGTTTCAAGATAAGTTTCAGTCAAAATCCCTATAATTTGTTATGCAGTTAAATTATGGGAAAAACCTCTTGATTAGAACAGTAGCAATACAGATTGCAAATTTTAAAGATGACAGATTAAGAAAAAACATCAAACCACTGTGTTAGAGAGGAAATCCTGGAGCATCACTTTGTGTTTTATCGGTCTGATGCCTTTAAATCAGCAAGTGCTTTTCCCTTTTATTGCCACTGGGGACAAGCAGCTGATAGGTGGTGGCAGTGAGATGTGCATGGCGACATGAGCAACACCGGAGAACGGGTGCTCAAAACGAGGGGAGATAGCCTGAAGTTTGCCTGTGAAGCCCAAGCAAAGCACCTTCTGACGAAGGGAGAGAGCAAAAGCAGCGTCTCCATGTGCTGTGAAGGCTCTGTGCTTTCTGCTCTTGTGAGTTGGTAGCAAGTGCAGGTGTGAATGGGGCCATCCTATTAAGAGCATCCCCAAACAAGTGAGTTATGTTTTAGTTGGGAAGCCAGCACGGGGAGGTGCAGAGGAGAGGATCTATTTGGATTTAACTCAAACTTAATTTTCATTTGTTTATTGTTTTTGCTGGAAGGGAATCCTGCCTAAAGCAATTGCCTTCCCTGTGTGTGTCTTGGAGCACTTGTGCGCGCAGCAGGAGCGGCGGGGGAGCGTGGGGCGAGCAGGGCAGCGGTGCCGAGTAGGCGGCCTTGCCTCCTCGGGTCTTCTTCCTTGAAACTTGCTCATTAATGTCAAGGGCCTGGTGGTGCAGGACATGGGGCTCTTTTCTTTAGACCAGTAGCTCACATGAGAATCACCTGAATGTCTGTTAAACATGGACGTGCCCAGGGCAAGGTTTGCCAAAGGTATCCATGCTCTCCCTGCTGCACCCTGGCGCCATGGTGAGGGTCTCGGAAGGGTGGGAATTGCAACGAATACTTCAGAAGCTCAAACCCTCCTCTGTCCACCCTGGCAGGAGCAGAAATGCCTCTGTAAACTGGCCTGGAGTTGCCAGTGACTCCAGTCATATTTTGCGACCATTAGAAAAACAGACCTGTGATGTGGCCCGTATCAAATGGTCGTGTTGGCCAGTCTCTAAACACAGGGGGAAGATGTTAAAACATATCTGTGATCTATCTCTCAGTGCCAGCAATATCTTTCACAGGAGTCTTTCAAGTTGACTAGCCTGCAGATTACCACATAAAAACATCACCTACTGAATTTTAGAGTTGTTTTAACGTTTTGCACTCAAGTGATTTTCTTCTGCTTCTCTCTATGCCGGTTGCATCCGTGTTTCAATGGCTAAGGCAGAAATACAATTTTGTGTGAATTCAAAAGGGAAGGTTTACTGAAATGTGTGCTGCAGTGTGTGCTAAAGCTTCTGAAGGCCAAACTGATAGCGCTTCTGCTACATGGCCATTGTTAGGAAGTTTAAAAAAAAAAAATCAGAAACCTCGATATAAATGGTTTCGGCTTCGAGCAGAGCTCCTCCCGCTCGGGCCCTCCCTGCCTTGCTGGGCTGGGCTCTGCTGCGCGAGGCGGCGGGTCGGGGCTGAGGCGGCGGGTCGGGGCCGAAGCGGTTTTCGCGGCAGCCCTGCTGCCGGGCGCGCGCTGCGGCCGCCCGGGCCCGTGCGGCCTGGTCAGCAGGCACACGCAGACCCGCCGCGCGCCCCGGCGCCGTGCGGCTCCCTGGCAGCGCCCCAAAGGGACAACAGTGTTGGAGCGTCCTAGTGATTTCCTCGGCAGCCTCCTGTCCGAGCTCCTCCTTCCCGTCTTTGGTTCTGGGCTGAGTTTATGCTATAGGTATGCACTATAGGTATTTTCTTCACCCTTTCTTTCTATTCAGGAAAATCTAATTGAGACGATAAGGCTGTGGTTTTGTACACAGATACAGGAGGTGTTTTTGTTGTTAGAAATGAGCAGCTGGTCGTGCTTGTGTCATACCCTGCTGCTCTGGATGGACTTTCTGCTGTCACCACCTGGAGACCTGTCTTAGATTTCAGGTGCATGAATGAGGGTAGAGCAAAGTAAAACCAGTCCCTTTGGGGCCAGCAGTAAGGGATGAGAGGTGAACGTTGAAGCACGCCCAGAACATTCTCCGAACGCTTCCCCAAACCCCTCTGCTCCTTGCTGCTTATAGCACTTCCTCTCCCATCTAATGCCGCAGGTGATGGTGGTGATCCTGCTGTCATTACTCAACAAGCAAAGTGTGGCCTCTTATATTTTTTCCTACCTTTGCTTGCCTTAAGGGAAGGCGCAGAAGGCAGTGGAGCTGCAATGTGAGCAGAGGCAGCGGAGGCGGGGATGAGGCGCAGAGCAAGGCTGGGGCAGAGGCGGCTGGCGCCGAGCACGCGCACCTCGCAAACCACGAGACTTCTCTGTGCTCACCTACAGCCTGCAAGGAAGGGAAGAGATCCATGGAGAAACCAGGCGCCCAGGGGAAGGGACAAGGGTTTCCTGTCTCGTTGGGTGCGAGCCGGCATGTGGGTAGTGCTGCCCTCGCTGAGGTGTGTGCCTGGGGCTGAGCAGAGCGGGCAGCAACAGGCTGCACACAGCAGAACACCGTGGAGACACGGCCAGCTCAGCTGGTAAAAACCCAGGCTGAAGCGAAGCAGCCTCTCCCAAACCCTTGCGTTCTTTTGTCTCCTGTCTGCTGTGCAGATGCAATTTAACAAGAGTTATAAAGAGACGAGCTCTCAAGTCCATGAGCATGTTGGAATTAACGATTTTAGTGATTTATGATGTTGCTTTTGAACTTGAGGAAAGTCTATTTTCGATTTCCAGTTTCAGTCAATCAGATTTTCATCTTCATTTCCTAAGCAATCAGTCTAGCTGCAAATACTTACAGTTAACACTATTCAGTAAGAGAGTCCTGGTTCTTTGTGTTCTGTTTCAAATGTATCTATTTTTGGGTTACCATTTTGTAGATTTGCCACAATAAGAGAACATTAACCTGTGCTGGGAGCTAATTTAAAGATGTTTTGTACATAAATGAATCACTAAATTGACTACTAAATGAATAGTATTTTGCTCCTCACTGGAGATAGGAAGGTGCTCTCTTCTGCAGCATGCATCTCGTGCTGCTCAGCCAGCAAACACGCACTAATACCCTGGTGCAAACTCCGTGGGTGAGTGAAGATGTGGTATATTAAGAGTTCTTTACCAGGATAAGATATTTTTGATGACTGCTTTAACTGTATAATATGAGAATACTGGCGGGTTTTCAATCATCTTTCAAGGTAACTTTAAGGTAACTACTGAGAGGCTTGGCTAGCTAAAGGTCTGTATTTGATTCACTGGTTTCTGTATTGTATTTGCTTGCAGATTTACAGCAGTGGAAAAGGCTCTTCAGGCTCATGACAAAATATTATGACTAGCCTCTTCCTACTTGCTCATTTGTTTGTCCTCTGTATATGTTTATAGTGCGTTGTCTTCCCAAGAGAGTATA
Source organism: Tinamus guttatus (assembly GCF_059628265.1). Taxonomy (NCBI): domain Eukaryota; kingdom Metazoa; phylum Chordata; class Aves; order Tinamiformes; family Tinamidae; genus Tinamus; species Tinamus guttatus. The sequence continues at coordinate 1,513,093 of NW_028288845.1, forward strand.
AACAAGTCGGTGTTTTTCCCGCGCTGACCCTTGCTGTCGTTATTGATGGGCAGATCCGGGAGATTTGGTATCAGAAGGGTTTGCCAGACTAGGTCTAAAATTTGTGGAAATTATGTCATTACTGCAATATTTCAAGGAAAAAAAAAAAAAGGCCAATAGCTCATTGCAAGACAGCGAAGGTTGCTAAGAGACGCGATGTAATTATGTGTAGATTTGTTTACCATTCCCAAGCACGTAGAAGGGAGCGCGCTGTGGACTGCAGGAATTCTGTGCTGTGCACAAAATAAGCTGAAACACATTTTCTTCTTAAATCCATTTTTAAAATGTGTCTTTGAAAGTGACACAAGAGCTTAAACTTTGGCCTCTGATTTTTTTTTTTTTTTTTAATATATAATAAGTTATTTTCATTTCCCCCTCCCTCCCCAAATCTCCACACTCTCACCTGCCAAGCTGTTGTTTGGCAGGAAGCCTCTGGCTTCCCAGCCTCCTTGTGAGAAAACATCAGGTTTTAGAGAGATCGAATGAAACCCACCCGTGTGAGCCCCTTTGTGCCTGTGGCTGCCAAAGGGTCTCGGTTCCATTCTCATTAAATGTAGCTTTTGAAGATGGCATCAGAAACAGCAGAGCTGCAGCCCCAGTGACCTGTTTCACTGATGATCCTTCTTTTCACATCCACTGGTAGCGGCCAAGAGTTAAAGTTGGCACTGTGTGGCCGAAGGGTGGAGTCCCAGTTGTCCTATTAAAATGGGACCTGCTCTGGAAGCCGTGTGCCAGGGCACGTGGGCTCCGCAGGGAGTTCCTGCTGGTCACTGCTCCCGGGGAGACCCAATCGCCTCGTCCGGGCCCTGATGCGTAGGTGGTGTTGGTGTGATATACACAGGTATGTGCAGGTGATGCACGTGTCGGTGTGATACACACAGGGATGTGCAGGTGATATACGTGTCGGTGTGATACACACAGGTATGTGCAGGTGATATACGTGTCGGTGTGATACACACAGGGATGTGCAGGTGATGCACGTGTAGGTGTGATACGCACAGGGATGTGCAGGTGATGCACGTGTCGGTGTGATACACACAGGGATGTGCAGGTGATGCACGTGTCGGTGTGATACACACGGGGATGTGCAGGTGATGCACAGCCAAAACGGGCTGCCGCCTCCCGGGAAGAGCTGCGTGTCAGCTGAGGAAGACTAGGGCAGCTGAGCGTTGTCCCACGGAGTGTTTGAGCTGGCAGCCACACTCAGAGCCATGCTCAGAGATTGCACTTGCACGCAGAAATCCTAGGAGTGAGGGGATGCCATGAAGGGATTCACTGCTTCCTTTTCTTTTTCTTTTTGGCGGTTAAGTATTGTTTTTTCATGCCACCTTATGCAGGTAGTCAGCAAAAATTGCATGTTGTTTAAATAATTTTCCATTGCATATTTGCAGTTATAGACGCACAGTTATCAGGATGAAAGAGAGTCAGATCCATAACTTTTCTCCAGGTTTGAACAGCAGTCTGAATCTCCTAAGTTGTTTTTTCTTTCAGAATCACTTTGAGATGTTCCTTGAGAATGAATAAAATATAAAGACTAAGAACAGGGAGGAAGTTTGGCCGTTTCCAACCTTTATTTGCCCTTTGTTTGCAAATGAGGGAGAAGCTTTTTCCAGTCATCTTTAGTGACAAGCAAAACCGTGTGTTTATCAAATTTAAAAGTGCTTTATGAAAGGCAGCGAGATATATACTCCACTGGTCTTACTGATATTCTGAATAAGTTAATGCCCTTTGTACCCTGCTATTCCTTTGGCACAGAACCCTACCTAGACAATACCTAGCTTGACTCTCTGTAATCATCCGCTCTCGTCATGTTCTATAAAAGTAAAATCTAAAAAAGGAGCTAAGTGTTTTTGTTGTGGATGCTCCAGGGATGACGAGGCTTTTTCTATTGAGCGTGTTTTCTGTTATGAGGTAATGGTGATAATGCTGTCTTTTGTATGTTTATAATGAGGAATAGCCGTCTTAGCTGATACTTATTTGTAAGAGAGACCTTAAAAACTTGATAGAATGTACAGCTTTAAAGGGCAGTTTGTGCTTTTATTTAATTCAGGGAGTGTAAGTCATCATTCTGAGCACATTAGCCATTCAGAGATATACTTGATTACAGCAGTAGTCCAGACAACAGTGTTTTCTGGCGTGTCCCCTCGTGCTGGCCTGCTGCCGTGCTTCTCCTCCAAACCTCCTGCCCCAGGAGCTCTATGTGACGTGTGGCGCTTCTGTTGTATTCGCTAAACAATTCCTTGGCCTGAGTTTTCTCTATCATTTAGAAATGTTTTAAAAAACTATTCTCCTCTTACATGTTCAGTAACATCGTAGTATTTTGTATTAGGAGAGAATAAATTGCTTTTGCTTTGACTGGCAGAGCTGGAAATAGCTGTCAGTGGACCTGACCACCTTTAATGCGCTGGATGCCTCTGCTCGGCTGTCCTGATGCTCAGTTGTTTCCGTCTGGCTTTGCAAAGCTGCTCTCTTGCACGGAGCTTCCCTACGGCTTGCGGTCAGGCCCCATGTCACCCGGAGGGACGGTTGTGCGAGCTCCAGCCTCGGGTCGCGCTGCGCCTGGTGCTCACCCTTGAGGGCAGGAGAGTTTTACTGGGCCGAGCAGCCCATGGTGTCGCGGCCGCGCTGGCCGGGAGCTGCAGAGCCGCTCGTGCAGGAGCCCTTCTGAGCGTAAGCAGTGTCCTGGTGCCACGTGTGCTGCGGCCCCTGCTTTGTGCCCGTGGTGAAAGCTGCTAAGGGCTGCTTGCTTTGAAATCACCCGAACCCGAATCCCTCCTCACTGAGGAGACCTTGGGAATGGAAACAGTGGTTTGAGGAAGATGAGATCAAAGCAAGGCAAAGGAGCACAGGATAAGTGTTGTAAAAGTGAAAACATTTCATGTGTTTAGAATTCTCCTGATCTAATATCACTGGATGTAACAAATGTATCATAGTAACACAGCACTGATCGTCTTTCCATCCTTTCTGACTCACCAGATAATCTCTAAGTCCTGCCGTGAGCAGTTTCTTCCAACTATACAATCACATTTACCTCCTACCAAAGAATTTTGATCCACTGAAAAAGCATTATGTGGATTTCCAAATTTCAGTTCTTCAGTAAATTCTGCATCTTCTAAATTTGCTTTATTTCCAGCTAAGAACCAAACCTGGAGATTCTTTTTGATGAAAGTAATTTAAAAAGTAAGGTCCACATTTTTCTTTTTCTATATCTAACTTAAAAATACTAAAACTAAAGGTCATTCCATGTTGAAATGCCTAAATGTTTTGAACCTCAAATGTCACCACTGGATATGGATTTACTTAATACGCTCCCTTTTCACTAGCTGTTTTTAAAAATAAAGCATAATCTGCATAGACTGCAGAAAATCTTACTTGCAGCAAAATCTCTCATAATTTTCTCACGTAAAGTACCCTGTCAAGAGACTTCAGACAACTCTGATAGTAATGTTTGAGTGGTACTTGAGAGATTGTGAGCATACTCCAAACATTGATTCTGCTTGCTTCCAATCATCATCTGTATCTGTTCCCCCTGGAATACAGAGCGTTACAGTGAGGAGGTGGCACAACTGGTTCCCTGCCAGATCCCTTGGATGTTTGGCTCTGTCCCGTGGGTTTGCTGAGTTCCCTGTGCTCATGAAAAGAAGAAAATTTAACTTGCAGTGGGTGAAGAACTGAGCAGCGGTTTTTAAATTAATGCAATATAAAAGTTTAGAAGCTGTGGAGGCGACCTGGATGGGCATGCACCTAGCAGTTACTAATACTGCATAAAGGCCAGCAACGGCTTATCCGTGATTATTTCAGTGTGCTTCACGAGGCAGTGATTTAGTGCTGCATCCTTCAAATTAACCTTGTGGAAAGACGCTTCTCCCACCTGCCCAGGGTACCTGATGCAGAACTAGGAAGAAAAAAGAAAGAACAACTGAGCTTCTCTGTCCTTTTCTGGCAAAACAAAAGGAAAACACAAGGAAAACGAGTGGTCAGGTACGATTCTGTGCTGCCAGGAATTAGCAGTCCCACAACTTGCCCTTTCTGTTCCTTGCTTTACAACCAGGGAGCCCTTCCTCCCTGCTCCCTCTCAGGTCTGAGTGAACCTGCAGTCGGTGTCTCAATGAGTTGCTGCTTCTGGAGGCATCTTAAATGTTTTGAGGGCTGCAGTTCAGCTGACCGCAAGGCTTTGCAGTGTGTGTAGTGCCACCTTGGCTTTTGAAGCGAGATGTCTCTTGGCTTTGCAAACCCCACATCATGAGCTGGTGGTGCTCAGATTCTGGCAAGCCAGGCTTGCATTTTGCACAGAATCCTGGTGTAATTGCTTCCAATAAATACTCAGGTATTTATTGGAGGTGGGGGTATATGGCTTAAGTATTATGGAGTAACAGAAAGTACCTGGATGAGTGGCATTGCCTGAACACTTGCTCTGTGTGTGTGTGTGTCTATATATTCTGTTAAAATAATTGTGTCTCAACCATATTAGAACACTTGTTGTTTTGAGATGATAGTTGTGGGTGGTACTCTTTGAACATCCATGTGAGTACAACCAGGGCCCTTTATAGCACCTCCATTCCTGTTATGCTTTGAACTAGTGAGTTAAAACAGAAAGTAAAATACCTCAAGCATAAGCATGTGTGTACAAATTTGTATTTATATACATATATAATTGTATACATAACATACACAACTAGTAATTATTGTCATTTGAAAAGATTAAACAGATCTTGTACTGCTGTGACATTCACATCTGCCTCTACAAGGATATACCCTAACTCTTTCATACAGGCTTAGGCTGAGATAGCTTTTGTTCCATTAAAGGTTAAAGTGGAATTATTAATACATTCACTGTTTACTCAGGATTACTGTGTAACCCTCCTAGAAGCCACTTCCAGTTTCCATGTGAGCTGGTGACCACGCTTGACGTTTTCTTGCTGCTGTTACAGGGAGGCAGCAGGGAGCTTCTCATCTCCTGAAGGCGACTTGCAGCAGGCAGGCCCGAGAGCGCCGGGCAGAGCGGAGGGCGACCTGCCTCTGGCGTGGTGACCTGCCTCTGGCGTGGTGACCTGCCTCTGGCGTGGTGACCTGCTTCTGGCTTCGTGCCGGCCGGGCGTTTGTGCTCCTTGCCTCTTCTGCCCTCGCTTTGCTGCTGCTTGCAGAGCTGCCGCTTGCCGCCCTTGCGTGCTGAGCTGTGCCTTGGACAGTGGTCTGGCAGAGACGGGGGTCAGAAAGCTCCCAGCTAACAGTCAATCCTGGTCCACTTGGCAAAAGGAAACAAAGAGGAGCGTCATTCTAAGTGTTTTAGTTTATGTGGCTTTAAATGTGTGTTCAGTGATAAATGAATACATGGTAGGTTGGTTGCTTTTATAAACATTAACTTTGATGTGACCTATAAGGCTTCTGTGCTGAGAAATGCTGCATTAAGCATCGTGTGCCTAGCAGCTTCAAAAGACTCAGCACTGTAAAGAGAAGTAGAATGAAGCCCCTCTTAAATTTGGATCCCCGTTGTTCTTGTTGTATTTGCCTAGATGAGAAGCCAGAAAATGATTCCACCACTTTCCAAAAATCTTTACTTAATACCTACTCCCTCTTTTCCCAAGCCTACAATTTGTCCCAAAGCAGTGAGGGCTCATGTTCAGATGTGACACAGCTTGCTTTATCTAACAGTTATATTTGAAATTAACTCATTTCTGAATTTTATTTGTAAATCATTATGGACTGCTTTTGTCAGCCCTTGTTGTGGTTAGTTTGTGAACAGCCAGGCGTTATTGCTGTTTTGGTGCTATTGGAGTAGGAATGCTGGTTGTATGCGTCCTGGTTCAGCTCCCATTCATTATTTCCGTGTACTCCAATAAATAGCTCCGGCCGTGCTGTTTGCTGTGAGCCCTCGTGCTGCTGGAGCTGCCGGGGAGCGCAGTAAGCAAAGCAAAAGGTCGTGGGCTCTCCGGGACTCTTGCAATACTCCAGCAACCCCTTCCCACCATTGCATAAGCAACGCGCGCAGCGCAGGCAGGCTCCCTTCCTCGTGTGTGCTGCGTGATCATTAGTGGAGTCGTTGCACCCCAAGGGAGATGAAATCCCACCTGGGAAGATGCTCCTTCTGGAGGCGCTGCCTGCGCCAGCTGTTTCGTGTCTCCTTGCTTTGGAAGTGCGACAGGCGGCGGAGCAGCAAGCGGAGCGGCGCCTGCCATCGCGTGCGAGGCTCGCGGCCCCTCTGCGCCCTCGTGCTCGCTCAGGGAGTCACGAGCATCGCATTAAGGCAGTAGGTCTCACGCCATTTGACAGGGTGGTCTGTTAAACTCACTGCAGTTTGTACGTTAGAGGGACTGCCAATAAAATCGTGGTACTTTTTGAAAAGACCTTCCACAATTCACCCTTAGCCTTAGGCTTTTCTCAGCTCTGCAGGGATACCGAGGGCATTAGGAGGAGCCTCCTTCCACCCTGGGAGGCCCTGACCAAGGAGGAATGGGGCCAAGAGGAGCAGCTTGTGCTTCAGACATCTGAGAGAAGCGTTCCTGCTCACGCCTTCCTGCGGGGTCTCGGAACCGGTCTGTAGACATCGGGTGCCCCAAAGCCGGGCTTTGGGTCTCACCAAAGAGCTCAAACAGTTCCTCTGTACTAGGGCTCAGGACCATGGGGCAGCCTTGAGTCTGCACCGCTGTATTAATTTCCAGACAGCTCAGAAATACTGATTTCTCTTGAAGACACTGTGATTGGCAGGGCTATTCCTAGTCTATGAGGTATTATATGATATTTTTAACTCATATTTTCTTTGCAAACTTGGAATTGGTAGGATAGTGCCCAACAGTCATATTTTTGCCATGGTTGTTAATCTAAAGGATGGCATAAGTATTAGCTCTAGATAATCACTCGTTTTCTGAGCAAAGCTTTCACAGAGAATATTGTGGAAAGGCTTCAGAAGTTTGGCCTTAAAAGCACTTCTTTAAAAGCTCTTCTGCCACCAAAAGCAGAGATGATATTTTGCAAGTAGGGCTATTTGGAAACTGGTTGGTACCATTTAATGCAAGAAATGGTTGAGTGACTTGTGGAAAATAAGGTTATCTGACAAATTCAGCCCATATTTCTGTTCATAAATGATTCATAAACTGATCCTGATTTCCACAATGTATTCATTATTCATAAGAGCTCACTGAATAATTTGTGCAAACAAATTTTAGCCTATAGAGTGCCTATGAGTTGTTTTGGTGTTCTTAGGGTGTGATCATGATTGTTTACTTTCTTATTGCATGCGATTTTTAAATAGAAAAGTAATAAGAAAGACTGAACAGTTTTCAGAGCGCAGGGAATCCCTTTCCTATATGAGGCAAAGAATATTTGTGTCATGTTTTGTAATGGCTACTGTGAGCAGAGGAGCATCACTGAGCCTTAGCTGTGTACACCTTCAGGTAGAAACCCACAAAGACACTGTCAGGTTGTGTCTTGTTCGTTTGTTTGTCTCCAAAAATTGCAAGGCTAAGCTCCTAGGGCCTTTCAATTCACGTTAAAGTTCTTCATGGGAAATATTTCCATGCCCAATTGGTCCTCCCTTGTTTTGCTTTTTATTTTTAAATGAAAGTGTTGCATGTGCTGCTTTGATGCTGTTCAGTGAAAAGCTTCTTCATGGAAAATATGATTCATCTGGTTTCCAACCTGGGGACTCAAGGGAGTAGGAAGGCGGTGAAGGAAGAAATGGTGAGCGGTGGCAGGTGGTAATAAGGAAGAAGCAACAGATTAATAAAAAAAAAAAAAAAAAAGTCTTCTGGAAATAGTGTATGTACTCTAACAGTCTCTGCTTTCTAGGCATCATCTAAAGCTAGCAGGGCACTCCTCAGGAGTCTCAAGCTGCTTTGCTTTTTGTGCTTTGCCATGCTTGCTTTTAGCAGCTGAATGAACGGGAGGCTCCATTCCTTCACTGGGCATTGTGAAGGAGACTGAAATTGAGGCCTCCTCTAATTCCACTAGCTTGTAGTAAAATGAATGAGAACATGTTTGGAGATTTCCTCTTCATTACAAAGAATAGCTGAGTTACCAAAATGAGTTGTTAAGGCACTCCTCAAGCAGCTGTTGAGATGTGTATTTTGAGACAGCAGAGCATTTTATCAGTCGTCTGGGTACTGGACACGTTCTGTTTACAGTGATACTGAAGGGCTTTGTTGGGAGGGGAAGCAGGATGTGCTAGTTGCAGCTGTGCATTTAGTGTCTCGATTCCCGCATTAGTGTGGGCCTCGGGCGCCTTGTGCAGCACACAGACATCTGGAGTAATAAGGAACCCGTCTTTGCTGTATGTGCACACAGGCAGGCACGTTAGCCTGGGAGTTACAGGTGGGCAGCTCCTTGCTGAGGAGAGCAACCACTTCCATCCTCAAGATCCCTGTTGGGAAAGCGATCAGTATTAGGGTTGTCTCATATTTGTACAACTGCAGCATGCAGGGGCTTGTGAGGTTTAAAAAGGCTGATGCTTAGTGCTGTAATGGCATTTCTGAAGGCATAGTCATTAAGTAAAGGACAACAGAAAATCTGATCTTTTGAGATTGTACTTGGATATTAGAATTAAAACAGAATAATGAGGCAGAGGCAGAATGTATAGATGTGTAACAGTGTTCAGATTGTTTGTCAACAGGTGTCTTAATTTTTCTGTATAGTATTTGTATTGTCAAAAGGAGGGTTTGGGTAACTGAGGGTTGCTCAGAAGGTCTGGCTGCTTCTGGTGCAGTGATGGAAGCTGGGGACTTTCTCCTTGCAGACGAGGTGTAATTCCATGCTGCCATTGCCTGCTTCGTGTCAGACACAATGTGCTGCCGAGCCGCTGCATCATTGCATCAGACAGCAAGTTTTGCAGCTCTGTTCAGAATGAGTTCTTAGGTAGCCTGTTTCTTTCCTGCTGCTGGGCATCAGCCTGGCTTCCGGGTAGCACCTGGCCCATCAGCAAGTGCCAGCGCTGCTGCTTGGTGTCCAGCTCCTGCCACCGTTCCAGCATCCAGAAGCTCTCACACACGTGGGGAAATTTAACTGCGGCGCTAGTTCTGGATGCAGGTTTCAGTGTGTGTTAGATGCTTTCATAAGCTTTGCCAGTCCCCGAGCCACAGGCAGGAGCGGGGCCCTCTTTCCAGGTCAGACGCAGGCAGTGGCTCTGCTGGGGGGTTGGATAGTCACGACAGACCCTGCCGCGTGCCGAGCAGGGCACCCGCCAACCCCAATTTTCAACCCCGGTGAGGAGACTGGCCGGGCTGCAGGGCTGCTGAACAGCCAAAGGAGCCGAGGGCAGCGACGTCCCCAGCGCGCGCCGCCGCAGCGCAGAGCGGCCGCGCTAGCGGGCCCGGCCCCTCGCCGAGCCCTCCGGTCGCCTTCGCTGCCGCAGTGCGCGTCACTACCACTGATTGCGCTTGAGCAGATGCCGTTGTGCCATATGTCCTCTTATTGGTCTCTAGGGAGGATTTGCAAGTACACAGAGATAAATACAAGTTATGGCTATGATAATCAAGCCACGTGTGTTATATGGCACATATAAATGATATACTATTAAATAAAAGCTTTCTTTAATTAAGCAACATTGCATTAAAAACTGTCTATAGTGTGTATGTGCATCTGTCTTCTAAAGTTTTTAAGTATAAATAAGTATTGATGTGGTGGAGAGGGCCAAATTTCTGCAAGTAATAGCTGAGGATTATTTGATCAATTCTGGAGACCTCAGAAAAGGATATCAGTTTTTATGTCCCCTGACATATCGTGTTTTAGTGATAATCTTTCTCTTTTCCGTCTGCTTTATTGAGTACTAATCAGCTGTGTAATTGAATTGGCAACACTTTCATTGCTAAGGCTATAACTCTTTATTTTTAGTAAATTCTGTCATCCTTATGTCTGAAATATCTGAATTATATTTATTAAAAAAATATGAATTTTGGAATGAAGAAATTCACAGCTGGAGATTTTTCATCATTCAGTAGATAACAGAGGCAGCGAAACTCATTCTATTTTGTATTCACGTTCTTGCTCTAGATTTTCTTTCTTTTCTAAAGGTTTGTTGTAAAGTATACATTTTGTCTGTTGAGAATACACGTTCCCAGAGGATTTCAGCGGCAGGAAAAGTACTGCCAGTATGCTCTGCCTCTTTCATTCAAGAAGCTGGTCTTTCAGAAATGAGACCTTTTGTTTTGTTCTGCTGAATTTGAGCCGTTCAAGACAGTTGTGGAACTGGCCCCCTCCTCCACAAAATATTTCTCTGGTTGGAAAGGAGTCGGTGCGCGGCCCACAGGAGCGGCCGGCCGCCCCGGCCTCCCTAGCGTGAGCAAGCCCTTGTGAAGGGACATCAAACCTTGCTTCCCTCTCGTTCCAGGGGTGCAAGTTTTACCATGGACTCAGAGGCAGCTAAAGAAGGAAAGGCAGAAGCAGGAATCAATATGTGGTTAAAAATGCGATTTTAATCATGTGTACCTGAATAAACTAGAAAACAGTAAGTTGACGCTAAAAGGAAAACAACCCGGGGCTAGCTCCTGCTGTATTAAGGTGATGGAAAGATCCTCACCCACTCAATCAGAACAGCATCAGGCTCCAAATAACGCTCTCAATTTAGCTGCTGTTTGGTTGGTTTGTTGTGATTTTTTTCTCTTTCTTTTCTTCCTTCCTGACAGCCTAGCCTAGCTGTCAGGAAACTAACCTACTATTTAATCTAATGATGTGTGTACATTTATTAATCAATTTGAATATATATCTTCCTTGCTGTGACATTCTCCCCCCCTCTCTCCTCCCCCAGATCTAAGGCGGTAGCGCTCGCAGTGACGAGGCGCTTTCTTCCCTTTGCACATAGAGAAGTGGCGCAGAAGTTACAGCACTTCAAAGAGACCCTTCTCTCTCCTCCGCTCGTGTATAATTAAACACCCCCCCAGAGCCCTGCGCGGTCCCTTGATCTCCCAGTCTGCAAACAAAAAGCAGAGGCACCTCCTCTAACAGCAGCGTTGGCTTTTCGCCTTCCTCCGTAAACTGGCTTGTCTTTGCTGGAGAGAAGCTGAACTAGGGTGAAAAGATACGCCTGCTGCTATGGGAAGCTGCTCATATGAGCTCTGTACCAGCTGTGGATGTCTGATTAATGGTAGTTTGGTCAGATGCGACCTTTCAAATATAGGCCAGGAGATGTGTGCAATGACTTGCAAGATTTAATGCAGAGTTTTAAGCTACAGACTAGGGGACACTTGGCTTGTCCCTTTTGCGCAGCATGTCTCAAATAGGTTTTAGCCGTAGCAAATTAGGTAGAACTAGATGAAATGAAAACCACCTCCGGCTGAATTATCCAAGTTAAAACAGCTTTAGCCTGCTATTTTTAGATTTAAATATTCCAGCTTCATGGTGGGAGATGCCAAAGTTAATCTGCTTATGAAGACTTCAGACTTCTGAAGTTTCCATATGCAGTCTGTTCAGGAAGAAAATAGACTTTCTGTTTTAGTGTTTTAAACAAATTTAACTTTGGGTTTTTAATTTAGCAAGTGGAAACAATTTGTTATTGAAGGCTGCCTTTTGCTGCGGTGGATAAAGTTTGGTTCAGGAAGGGTTTCGGACACGTGAGCTCACGTTGTGCCGCTGTGCCAGGAGCCACGAGGCCATCGGCCGAGGATCTGCTTCTCCTTGTCCTCATCCATTTCCATAGTCTGTGTGTTTTTCAAGGCTAGATCACATAGGATGTTGGAGCAAAAAGGAAGTGATGAAAAGCCTGGCCAAAGCTGTATAGAAGTATCACCTCCTACTACTGAGATGAGAGTAGACTGTATAGAAGAGTAAGCGTCTACTCCAAAAAAAAAAAAAGACAGGTGACAGCATTTTACTTGGTTTCAAACTCACTGCATTACAGTTTAATGAAAGCATATAATTTTAAAAGCTAGTTTATCTTTTGAACTCTGTATAATTTAACTCTAATTATTAGCGTTGCTGCTCTGCGGTAGAGCTGAATGCACAAATGCACTCCAGCACGTGCCTGGTCTGGCTGCAGCCCAGCTGGGCAGTTGGGGAAACGTGCGGAGGGTCGCGGGGATGCAGACGTCAGTGCCGTGTTTGCTCTTAAAGCTTGCTCCGAGCTCTGGGTTCCTTTGCCCTGCTGGCACCTTTTAGCTGCATGCAACGTGGAAACTTCCTTTAGCACAAAACCTGCCCAAGTGACTGAAGTGTGGTTTCACGTGAGCCTTCTCTAAGGGAAATATTTGTCTTTAAATCTTTTTGGATGTAATTAGGTGCAGGTACCCAGTTTTGTGTCTGTGTAGGCTGTAACTGCTCCCGTTGGCACAGGGAGGCCCACAGCTTCTGCTGCCTTTGGAGCCTGCTTCAGATAAATGTGCCTTTTTTCCCGCTAGAACTGAGGCCTGCAGACTGTTCTAGCTGCCCTGGGGCCGGGGCTGCTGTGGGGCAGCCCTGCCAGGCGAGGGCTGCTGCCGCCTCCTCTCCTTCCCGGCGCTGGGGTGCCCGTGGAACGGGCAGGCTCCGGCAGCGCCGCGGCGGTGCGGGAAGGCAGCGCGAGGGGCTCTGCGGCGGCTGGTGGAAGAGGCCCCGTTGGTGCCGGCGCGCGGCGCCATCGGGGGGTGGGACGTGCCCACGCGAGAGGCCCGAGCGGGGCCCTCGCGGCAGCTCCGTGCGCCGCTGCGCTGCGTGTGCCCCTCAGCAGCCGTTCACTGCGCTTGGAAGGGAGGCTAGTCTCTTGGGGTGCCACTGGCGCTCATTATTAAGGCACTAATTAGTAATATTGATTATTATTGGTTTAGAATTAATTTCTTGTTTCCCACTTCATGAATGTTAGCTGTGCAAAACTAGAGGGTTTAATTAATTGACTGAGTTAATTTTTCCAATAAACATCAATTCCCCTCCTTCCTAAATATGTATCCAGAAGGGTAGAATAAAAGTGACATATGGCTAGAGACAGCAGAATGGTTAAGCACAGGTCATTAAATGGTGGTCATAAAGGCTTCACCAAATAGAAAATACCACTAGTCTACTCCAAACTGTCTTGATCAACACTCAATTCATTTTTATTGTTCATGCTGTTAATTATTTTTTGAAAAAGAAATCATCTGTATAAATTTAATTTATAGCTTGATTGTTATATTGTAAATAAATGGAATTGCTGAAGGTTTTCCCTCTAATAAAATTGTAATTGACCTTTTAAAATAGCTGTGCTAATAAATTCCCCTTTTCCTTCCTCCGCACACTTAACAAAGCAAGCCAAGATCTTTGGTTGCCATAAGTCACTTCCTCATTTCTGTGCAGTTTTGGTGGTCTTCACCAGCTGAGAATCCAGCTCAAAGCAGGGCTGAACAGAAACACGTTGTATTCTCACGTGAGTTTTTGCTCTGCTCGAGGTCAGAGCTTTGCCACTTCTGCAGGAGCAAAATAAGGCTGTAGAATTATTTATACTTGTTTGGATGTTTTGTACACAGTGATAGGAATTCAGAGTAAAAATGAGGGTTCTGTTTTGCAGTTGCTGCTAGTTGCACATGGAACATGGTTACAGAAGATTTAACAGGTGCCAATGCACGTTTTTGCAGCGTTACTTTATTTTTTGGTTTTGTACCTCCGGATTTTACAGTGTTTTCGCGTGCGTGCAGCATCCCGTGGTGTGGGAGGGCTGTGGCTGGAGCCGGGTCCTGGCCGCGCTCCGGCCTCGGTGCCCGGTGCACGTGGCTCCGTGGCAGCTGCTCACACAGGTCTCCTCGCTGGCTCCAGCAGCTCCCCAGCGCTGGACCCTTCATCCAGGCAGGGCAGGGACAGGAGGCCGCCCCGCGTGCCGTGTCCTGCCGCCCTCCTAGCCGATGCGGGGGAGCCGTCGCTCCCGCCGGGGTGCGCGGCCGTGTCCGCGTGCCGGAGCCCGGCTCCTTTGTGTCGGATCCAGCCCTGCTCCCGCGGTCAATTCCTCTGAGTCTGCCACATGATTCTCTGCTTCCCTGCAAATGGCACTTAGTCTAGTCACAACCTGGTAGAAGTGTATGCCAATTAACTTTTTTCCCCCAAGTGTTTCGTTTTGACAGTGCTATAAACAAAAGCACTTCTGTGCATCTTTCTTTGCTGAATTATTTATTTGAATGTAGATATGAATCATTCTTACCTGCAGAATACAGTGCAAGCAAGTCTAGGTACTAAAGTATCAGTGCTAATTAGGTGGAAATAAAATTGTCAGAAATACTTGATTCTAATTCGGGTCTTGTTAATGTTTATACACTGTTGGCTTGATCTTCTTGGTGACTGTGTAAATCTGGAATGCCTCTATTGACTCCAGTATGGTATTCATGCAAATAAGATAATGACTTTATGGTTTGTTCTTATGGTTATTATCTGCTGTTATCTATATGAGTAAGACAGCAGTTCAAATTTAAAATTGCTGTGTTATGTAAAATTAGTTCACATATTTTCCTGCAGCATATCTAAATTTGGAGTATGGATTTTAGAAACTGTATGATTTAAGTTACTAGGTCTCACTGTGCTCTGAAAAATAGCTACATACCAGTATCTATTTTATTTATGAATATGTATAGGTAAATGTCTGACTTTTATTTTAGCTGGAATTGTTTCATTTGTGGGGACAAAGTGTTGCAGCTGATCTGAACAACAAGTGCTAGTATGAGTCACAAGAGTGTTTAAGGTTTCCGAGTCCTCAGAGGCCTCCCCACATTTCATTTTACCCTTCTGAAACCGATTATCTGTCGCTCTGAAACTGATTATCTGTCTGTCTTTTTCTTGAACGAGGATCAGCTACTTCTGGAGGTAACTTCTCAGCTGTTCTTCATCCATGTTCCTAGTCTCCATCAAAACACTTAGTCCTGTAATACAGACTCAGGTTTGTACTTCCTGTCTCCAGAGTTTTCTAAGGTAATCTTTGTGGTTGGGTCCCGAACCTAGATTTAACCACGTCACACAGGGTTGGGTTTAATGTTCCAGTCTGGGTCTTCATAATAGAGACGAAGTTTAGATTTGATTTGAAACTCCTTGAACTTCAAAACAGGTCATATTCAATGACCTTTCAGGAGCTCATCCTTGATAAATGGGAATTTCTGGGTTTGAGTAGTCTCTTGCTGCCTCTGTCTGGTGTCTCCAGGATCTCCAAGGGCCTTTTTGCTCTAACGCCAGTCTATACTTCCTACAGTGTAGGCTTTCCTCTCTAAGGTCCACATCATGTAAGTCATAAGCATAAATATATACATATGTGTATATATATATATAAAATTTGTTTTTTTCTGAGATAAAAGGGAACTTGAAAATCCATGACTACCTTTTGTGAAGAGTTAAATTCAAATGCTGTTATGCCAACATAATATGGTTGGAAATGAGTAGAAGCTAATGTAGAAGACTTCTTTATGGCAAATAGTTAACGTTTCGTATTCTTTTCCTTAGTAAATTGCTTAAAGGGGCTTATGATTTTATTCATATATTTATAAATTTATTATAACTGTTTGGATAAGTCTGTAATTCATTCTAGAGTTAAGCGGTTTGTAAATTTATTTGGAGGATTTAGAATTCAGAATTAAAGGGTTATCAGCGAGGAATGTTCTGGGTTGTTCTTTTGGGTTTTTGAGTGTCGGGTTCCTCCATGGTGCGTTTAAGGGTTACTGTGGTGGAAACTAAACAATAGTGACTTAAATCGGGCTGTTTTAGCAGTGCGCTATGTTGGGTTTCTGGCAAGAACATCCCGTTTATGAGTTCAAATTTTGCTGTTCAAGAGCACCCTCTAATGTTTACCCTGAAACTGAGCCAGATGGCAGCAGGCCTCAGGTTGGGTGAATGTATCCCAGAAAACACCTCCTCCAGCCACGCTTACCTGTGCTGTTTACACTGAGGTTTGCTCTTGGTCACCCCCAGAGCTCTGTGACCTGTTAAGGGTAGAAAATATTCTGCTGTTTAACTGGGGACTGAATTCTGAAGAAATAGGTCGTTTATTTCCACCAAGGTCCTAAGTAAACATCCCAGGGAGCTGGTTTCCCTGGAGCAGGCTTCCTTATGGCCCTGAGTCCCGAGGTGGGAGCTGGGGCTGCAGCGCAGCGGCCTCATTAGCAGCGTCTGGAGGGGCCGCTCGGGGAGAGCACGGCTCTACCCTGACACGTACACTCGGGCCTGATAAAATATGGGCCACTAAATGGAGAGATTACATTTAGCACCTGTCTGAGGAGAATGCCTCGGGAAGGGGGAAAGGCCCAGGGAAGGGCGGATCAGGATGCTTTGGGTTATATTTTGTTTGACTCCAGAAACTCTGGCTCAGTCAATTCTACTGCATTTAAGATGACTGTAATGAGGAGTATAATGTCTCTGTGAATTACCTGAAAATCTTTTAAAAGCTCTGTCACTCTTCTCTCCCTTGAGATTAGTCTTTAATCTTGGGTATTTGCCATCTGGGAATCTACCTAATTACCTGAGGTTATGCACAGGTCAGTCAGAGTTACTTTTTGAAGGACAGGGGGATTTTTCTAGTATTTGGAGAGTCAGTAAATGGGCACATCATTTCCCTGGGGAATCATTTGAGGAGAAGAAGCTAAGAAAGTTACAGGAAACTCCTGTTTCCTATTAGGAGAACCATCCTACAAAGTTGATCATCTCAGCACCCCAGGGACATTCCCACAACGTGGCTTGGCTACATGTGGATCTCAAGATAGGCTCTAAAGATGTTTTGCTGAGTCCAGGAAATTCAGTGGCTGCTCGTAGATGCAAAACTAATTCCTCTTTCTTACTGTAAAGCAAAATTAAGTTTCTACTATAGTGAGTATGAAAGTGCCAGGATCTCACTAGCCCTTCCCCTCACAACAAGAGGCTTTGCCCCTTCAGCACTTCCCTGCCTTCCCCAGGTGCTCTGAACCCTACTCCCTGCTCACTGCCCAGCTGCTTCAGCACGGTTTCCCTTGCAGATCATAGCTGCTGTCTGAGCAGGCCCGTTGCCATTCCTCCCAGGTGAGTTCTCTCTTTGCCTGGCCTGCCTGCCTGACGTGGCTTCCTGGCTAGTTTGCATCTAGCAGCCTGCAAGGGGGTTTATTCTGCCCAAAGCGAGGCGAGCGTGGTGACTTACTCATAGAATCATAGAATCCTTAAGGTTGGAAGGGACCTTTAGAGATCATGTAGTTCAACCCCCAGTTCTTGCAGGCTGAAGCAGCTTTCCCTCCTGGCTGTCCTCACCTCCCTGCTGACCCTCTGTCCCTGCGTGATGCAGTCTGGCGGGCAGGAATTCCAGTTCACGTGTGGGTGATGCTGGACTCCGCAGGACACGTAGATGGCTCCTTGGTATCTCTGCTCTGCGAGGAGGCAGGGAGAGAGGGTCACTTCAGTGCCAGAACCTCCTTCCTCCAGGGAATGGGGTGAGGAGAGGGAGAGCAGGGAGGCCCCAGCCCTGCCTTGGCTTGGAATCAGTGAGGAGGGCCTGTGATGTTAATACCCTTTATGAAGATTGCAAGAGAGTGA
The DNA here is from genome assembly GCF_059628265.1 of Tinamus guttatus. Classification (NCBI taxonomy): domain Eukaryota; kingdom Metazoa; phylum Chordata; class Aves; order Tinamiformes; family Tinamidae; genus Tinamus; species Tinamus guttatus. The sequence goes on from NW_028288845.1 coordinate 1,530,526, forward strand.
ATAATTCTTAAAGAGGATTTATTTCTCCTACTGAGCTGTTTTAAAATCCATGTTGCTGAATCCTGCTCAGAGATGTGCTGCAGAAGCAGAATAAATAGTTCTGTGCTTGGATCACACTCTCCTATGGTGATCTTTCTGCTGAGCAGCCCAGGCTGGCAGTAACGTGAATGCTTCAAGCCAGGGTACCCACTTCTGCCCTTCTCTGGCCCAGCTGATCTTCAGAGTGACCTAAACACAGAGGTGGTTAAAGAGGTTCTGTGTGTGCAATATCACAGGGAAGCCTTTATTTCTGGGGCAGGAGCCAGAGGAGAGAGTCCAGGGGCTGGACCCACCTTGCAGGCTCTTAGCGTGCTGCAGTGCTGGCAGTGCTGCTCCAAAGGCACCCCTTGCTTTTGCTTGCTTAGCCAGCGTCACCAGGAGAGTCATTACTCTTTTCTTTCCATCCCTTAGGAAAGACTTCAGTGGTAACTGCATCCTGAGTGGCATCAAGAAGGGACATCTTTAGCGGCAGCCAGAATTTAGCCCCAATTTAGGGATTAAAATGCAGGTTTGTGCGCCTTGGAGGTAAAATTCTCCATCTCTGGAGCAAGACCCTCAGATGCAGGACAAACATAGTGCAGGCATGGAAAAGAACAGCAGTCTTAAATCGTTCTCACATGGTGTGAGTTTAAATTGCTTCCCTTGGTATAGTTCAATAATAAATATGTAATAAACGACTGAACTTTTGAAAGTTTTCCCTGGAAAGTTATAAAATATGCAAAGTGTTTCTTGGGAGACTGGAATGAATTCTTTGCAGTTGTATTTACTCAATAGATGAAGAATGTTTAGTAAGTATTTTAAATCCTTTATTAGGGTTGCCCAAAAGAGTTATTTTTGTTCTAGCAGTTAGATCAATATTTAGTCAGATTTAAGCTACTTGTAATTTTTCCAAGATACTGGACTGGTTTATTGTGCCTCAATCTATCATAAACAAACACATTTAGAAGGTATTCTTCAGTACCTTGGAGAAATATTATAATATTTTGTCAACAAAGTTACTCCACCTAGGCAGCAACACAAGTGGAAACTGAAATTAGATGGATTACTTGGCTTGGAAAAAAAGTGAGCAGTTTGTGACATCATATTTTCCCTTCTCCTCGCTGAGCTGCAACTGTTCAGTGGAAAGAAAAGGTTCTATGGGTTATATGGGCTGTGGCTTTTGATACTTTTTATGTCACGTTCTCTGACCATGAGCTTTACCGATGCATGGTATTGTACTAAGTATTTCTTTATATGCTGTGTATGAAAAAGATACTTTATAAAGCTTTGGGAAAAGACAGATATTTGATGGTTTCTGCAACTGAGTAGCATTTTATGTGGTGCTTCTAGAAGGCAATTTCTTCCCTAGAAAAGGGTAGTTGCTAAAAGACAGCTCATCAAGCCTTGGTATATCTTAAAACTGTAGAAAAATGTATTTAAAACATGATCATTATCTGGAAACTTTCCACTTCAGCTTGGCAAGTGTGTGTAGCAGGACTGAATTACTCTTCAAACTGACTCACCTGAACCATATTTCACACATTTTAATATGCAGAAATACACACTAGTAGAAGGGATCTGACCTTGAATATTGCTCTGCTTGTGCTTATAGGAATCTACAATGTGGTGTTCTTCATGTATTATAAGCTGACAAAGCAGATTTTTTTTTATAGTTGAAGCATAGTTAAACATAATTAAAGTATCACAGAAAAATGAAATAAATGCAGTTGTTAATTCTGACATTTTATCTAAGGCGTCCTCGGGCCTTCCTTTATCTAAGTAAGCTGGCATGAGGTTTCTGTTTAGGTCGTTGAAAGATTTCCACCTCTTTTTTTGTTCCCAGCAGTTCACATTCCTATCCTATGTCCTTAGAGGGAAATACAGCTTTGAAATTAATTATCAGACTTTTATTTCTTCTACAGAAAGTAATGATTTGTTTAACTTTGACCATCTTGTAAACATCGTGGTGCATAGGATTTAAGCAGAGAAATTCATAAGATATCTTTATTGATTTATATGTGCAGTGACATGTAGAGTGTGTGGTTGTCCAAAATAGCAACATACAATTTGATGTGAGCATGGATATAAGTTCCCAGGCTTAGCCTCGAGAATAAACAAAGCAGCAAAATTTCAAGGAAATTACCCTAGCTGGAATGGTCTTGAAGTCGCCCTCACGCTCATTTCTTAGGTAGTTGGACCTAAATCACCGAATCTTTCCGTATCAGAAGGGAAGAAGAAAATGTTTGTTTTGGAAAACTCCTCGCTGTATGTGAGAGCATGGTGAGCTGTGTCAGCGGATCTGCATCCAAGCTCTGGGTTGGCAGGTGGGGTCGAGGCTGTGCTCAGGTCCTGTGCAAAGGAAGGCCCGTGGACTCTGACATAGCTCAGACATCACGCGTGCTGCTTTTCCACCAGTGAGGTAAAATACAAAATCCTACGTCCAGCCTTGACCTGAGAGCATTACCCAGTTAGTAGCTGTGTTGTAGCACGTGTGTTTGCTTAGGCTACTCTAGAGATGCACAGCAGACGCATGAAGGCTTTTGCTCCTTTACCTAGTAAAGGTATTGAGACCAGAAAAGAGTCTGCTGTCTTCAACAGAAGTGTTTTATATCCTGTCCATAGGGGAAACGTCCTGTTGCATGGAATATTGCCAGTGTGAATCCTGATGAAAGGACTAGTGTCTTTGAACTTTAGATCTGGGCCCTGGAAATGTCTGCTTTAATACTGTATCTTTTACCATTTGTCTTGGCAGTTAATGTTTTACCAATTCACCATATTTTACTAAGCTGGATTGTTAAAGGAGAAGAGTAAATGGAATAAGGAGACATCCATGACTTGCTTAAATCTTGTTGTCGTAGTAATGTATTCCAAGTGCCAAAGTGGACAACTGCTTCTCGGAAAATCTTCATCTGTTTATATTACAGTTTCCCTGCAGTGTGTTGGGACTGCTTTTTAGAGCACATATTTTTGAAGTAGCTATTTGAAGACCTTGTGTGTACGTTTTAGGCTGCTGTGATACTGTTTCGCTACCAAAGAGCCCTCCAGGAGCTCCCTCTGAACTGACCAGATAGACTATGCTGAAACTCTGCTGTGGGCTACTGAAGTTATATTTCTGGCTCTGATTGTAGCATTCTTGCAATTAAAGGACTCAGCGTAGATGTGTAACCATAAACGCAGTTTTTTGCCTTGCTTTGGTAGAGAGTATTGACCTGCCCACATTAGATGACCTGCGCCGGGAGGGTTATTGTTAACCATGCATTGACGCACTGTATTGTGAGAGAGATCCAAGTTTTAATGGATTGATACTCCCAGTCAGACATGATGTTCGTAATTGCTTTCTTGGACCAGTTACAAGCTGAGTGTAAATATTTAGTATTAATGAATTCAGGTTTATATGTGTAAACGTATCTGCAGTGCAGCTAATACTCCTCCCATCTGTGAAGCATCCTAGCACACTCCATGCAGGATTTTTCCCTTTATTCCTCTCCCTCCTGTGTGACTCCTTTCTGAAAGGCAAAATAACTTCTTTCTGTTTTTCTCTGCTCCAAATTTACTGGCTCCCACTTGGCGCTTACCTGCATTTAGCAGACACATCTCGCTCAGTACCTTTTTCTGTCGTGTCTGTGGTTATACATAGAGTACTGAGATACACAAACTGGGTCAGAAGAGTCACTGAATTAGGGCTGTGTCATGTTGATAATGTGAGATATTTTATCCTTTTTGTATGTCTTGTATTTTACATATATTCAGACTTCTGCTTCTGCCAATGTGCTGAGGAACTCAGCAAAGCGAAGCGGGGAGGAGTGAACTGGTGGCTGTGGAGAAGCCAAGAGCAGCCTGTGCCCTTGCTTTCCAGGTCTGAGGCTCCCTGGAAACCCTTCTGTGCTCTGGGGCCAAAGGCTTGGCCTTCCCCGGGGACACTGCCACTGTCAGTTGTGTCAGAAGAGCGGGTTGTGGCGGGCTTTGTAGTGCCAGCAGCTCCTTCCCACATTAAAGTGACTCATGATGGCATGTGATGCACCATCTCAATCCCCTGGGGCTGAGCTCTGACATGCTGCAGAGTTCAGACCAATATTTGTCTGTATTTCAGAGGTGAAATCCTATGTAAATAGAGAAGCCTGATGGGGTGGGTGTCTCTGTGTCTGTGATTGTAGGCTGGGAATTGTGAGGCCGGGATCCGAGCCTTTGTCCTGCTCCATGTTCTGCATCGTCTCCCGGTCCATGAAGTGGCAGAGCAGCCCTTCTCCATTGCAGAGGTCTGTGATTAGGAGGTGCTCAGGTACTCTGGCAATATGAGAATATTCAAGAGAGCTGTTTCCCAATGGGTCTTCTGAAGTTTTTTGCCATCCCTCTCTCATGCAGGTAGATCTATAGGCCCAGCTCCTTTTGCCCAACAAAACTGCACCTGTCTTGCCTAATGCTTCTCAGTTTTTCCTTTCCCGGTCACCCTGGGTTGATATTAATGATGTCAGTCAGAGGAACAGGTGTAGGACTGACTACAGCCATGTGATGCTGGGTGTTTGCACGTAAATTCCCTCGGGGTTTAACAACGCATGGAATGTTTGGTGGCCTTAGAATGCAAGGGACAGACAATTAGAAACAGAAAAGACCATGAAAACCTGAGAGTGAAAACAAAGGCTGAAAAAAAATTAAAAAGAGCAGTGGACTTTTCTCTCCAGGAAGTCTTTGTGACTTTAGGTTTCCTGCTGCCTTCCCACATTTAATTAATGGACCGAACAGATGATGGTTGATATTCCTAAATGGATCAAGATGCTGCCGCTCTTTTGTGCAGATTGCCTGGATAGCGAGTGATGAGCTAGCAGTTGTCTGCCACTTTTCCCTCTCGTGGCAATGTGTCCTGGGCACCGGCTTTTGCTCGGCTTCTTTGGAGAGGACAGGATGGTCTTGTCACTGTGGCACAGCTGGGGCTCTGACCAGAGGCTTCCGAGCCGGCTGGGGACCAAGGCTGGGGCAGCGCTGCCCACCAGGCACCTGAGCAGACCCAACTGGTGCAATAAAGGTGGGAGAAGGGACGGTGGCAGCCTCCTTTCCCGAGCCTGGGGGCAGGAGACCGCTCCGTGTGGTCGGAGCCGCCAGGATCCGGCAGCTCCTGCCGGGAAAGGCCGCGGTTCTGCACCCGCCGCCTGCTCTCAGCTGCCCTGTCCCGCCGCTCCCGACGTGTCCCTTAGCATGAGGCAGGCTGCAGTTCACAGAGCATTTGGAGACCGTGCTGGCTGCGTGTCTAATGCCTGTAATAAAATTGCCATTTATATTAAAAGCCCCAAAATGCTTCATATTTAGTTAGATATCATAGATGAGACGTTTCCTATTTTTATCCTGACTCCGCAAAAGCAAAAGGAATTTTTTTACTGCTGTTTGTTTTAATAAATCAGGAAAGATATGCTTGCTATAAACCTACTAGCTGTGATTATTTAAACTCTCAGAGATTTTTCTCTTTTTAGTTTAAATGTTAGTGCATAACTTTAAAGTGGTATGATGAAAAAAATCAAAGTAATATCTCTGTTTTAGATAGTTTGGAGCTTTTAAGCACTGGAAGGCCTTTCAGCCTTCAGCTCTTGTAATTTTCTTAAGGTTGCTAATATTTTACACTGCTAACCGCACTGGAATAAGAGTTTCATAACTTACTCGGTAGGGAACTTGTCCCTGAAGTTGCCTGTAAAAACTGCTGTGCTGGAGCTTGCTCTAAGCTCCTTTTCTGTTCACTGAGCTCCTCAGTGTTTAGCTAAGAGCGTCTGTATTTCCAGTATGTCTCCTTATAGAAATTTTGAAGATTACTTTGGTAAATGTGTTTCCATTGTGTAAGAGTCATCAGAGGAGAGGAAAAAAAAAAAAAAGGCCAAAACAAAGCAAGCAAAGAAGCAGTGGGTTACTGCCCTTCTAGCCCTCTTTTGGTTATGGATAAAGGCCGTCCCTGCGTTTTGCACGTTTGACCTTAAACCCTGCTTGAGACAAGCTTCTTTGAGCATTGAAAATTGCCATCTTTTTGTTCAGCCTTCCAAATATAATGTTAAAACTATATAGATGAATTTCCCTTTGCCTTAATACAACAAGATTCAGCAACTATCGAACGCATCAGCCCAGCTCACCTTAATAATCATCAGATCTTATAGACTCACTCAGCCTGAAAATAAGTTGAAAGGCACCAGAATTAGTTTTGTGCAAAACATTTTCTGCCACTGAGGTTCTAATGAGAGGCACCAGACAGGCTTAGCAAGGACCAGCATAACAATAAAACCTGCTCAGGACTGAAGCTAGCGAAAAAATAAAAAATGCAGCAAAGTGACGCCCATCAGCACCGTTCAGTATCGCTGAGGAACAGCAGTGGGGTGATTCAACCCTATATTAGAGGGTTTTTGCTAGGAAGTGGCTCTTGTTGAGGCTGGTGCTTTCTGCTTGAGATACGTTAATTGCACTGGGTGAGGGAGGAGCGAGAGCGTGTGTGTCTGAAGGAAAGTTTTGGGAGACTTGTCATTACTCTGCTCATTGCATCCCAGTATTATCACAGCAACTCAGTCTTCTGGCTGTACTTCTGCTTGGTCTAATTGTTAAAGAAAAAAAAAGTCTATAGGCTTTTCTTTGCAGCGTGTTTGTCATGTGAATGGAAAGTGTTGGAGAGGAGTTGACTTCTAGCTGTCATTCCTGTGCTGTTTGTGGTGTGTGCAAGTGGAAAACTCTGATAAAGTCTTCGGGATAAAGGCTTTGCTTTCTGTGGTATGCACAGCTATTGAAAGCGAGGGATAAAAATTACTGCTGTTCATTTTCATATAATTGGAAGCAGTACATGTTCTCCTAGGCTGGAAATCAGGTTGTTTCCCGTTCCCATTGTGTTCAGAATGTGCAGGAAACTCTCATCTGTTCAGTCCTAAACGAGAAAATTCAAATGCAGTTAGCATGTCTCTGCTGATGCAGGCTTTCTGTGACGCACATTGATTGCCTGTCATACTGTGTAAATCAAAGTTATATATCTACATGCATCGTAATACTGCTTCTAAAAAGGGATCTAATTGTTCCTCTGTTCAGCTTGAAGGGCAATAAACACACATTAGTAAGCATATGCCTTAAGAACTTGTATTATAGAAGATAAGAATTTGCCTTTATTTTTGTTGGCAATTTAAGAATTATAGATGGTGGTTTGGAAAAACTCCCTTAGACAACACAGCTTGTTACCTTCCGAGCTGGGGAATGTTCTCTTCTTGGGAGGTGCTTTCTTTGCCTCAGAGTAGTTTTTCGTGAGCCCCCCCCCCCAAGATTATTCCGGGGCTTGAGTCAGAGCTACCCTAAAGATTTTACTGCATACACATATGTGAAGTACAACCTAGCTGTTAATATTTGAGGGCAGATTAAAAACCTTGCCTTAGTTTACTCGCAAGCATCTTCAAAACTCAGTTGTTGTGTTTTCCCAAGCTTTTTCTCTAGAGTCCTGTGATACTTGGGCTGTGTTTTCCTTTTCCTTTCAGCGCTCTGCTGCGGCTTCACGAGATGCGGTTTCAAGTGCTCTAGAAAGTCGCTTGCAGGGCAGATGTGCAGAAGTACATGTGAAGCCCGGGTCAGGTTGCCCTTTCTGGAGCCTGGTAGTTCTTTACTTACTGCATTTTAAAGAGAGCAACTGAGCATATTAGAAGGTCTGTTCTCTTGGCTTTTTTTTAGGACTTGAAAGGCTGCTTCATCCAAAAATAAGCGTAGAGGAGACCCAAAGTGTGCGAGTACAGGCTGCGCTGGTTTACAGATTTTATTGTGAGACCATCTTGGAGTAATTTGCTTTTGGCTTAGCTTACAAAAGCTGAAGTCCTCGGGGGCACCAGTGCCAGTAGGTCGACAACGGCCACCTCGAGGCGCTGCACCCGCCCAGGGTCTGTTTGGGCATCCAGCAGCGAGGGGGAAGGCGGCATGAGAAACGTGCCGAGATGTGGAGCTTGTGTTACAGGACACACACAGCTGCTCATGCAGAGCTGTTGTCCAGCTAAGTCACACCGTGGTGATAGTCAACGCCTGAAGTGAAACCTGACTTCCAAAAGCCCTGTGGAGCAGATGCTCCTGGGCACTCAGTTTACAAACCAGCAGTCTCAGAGCATCGGCAACGTTTCTTTCATTTGTCTCATTTGTCTATTTAAGCTTTTCCAAGCCCATGATCCACAAAAAATGTTTTTCACTTTTTACAAATGCCACTTCCATTAAACCTGCTCTCCTAGTCCAGAGACCATTTTATTACTAAAATGCACAAAAATAATTTTGCATGTTAATTTATTCACATCTCATTGAAATAATTAGTCAGCCACGGTTGCTTAGGCGTAATGGAGCCTGCCCCATGCAGCTTTCCGCTCTCTGCGGCATGAGCACAGCTCTGTTCTGGCTGCAAAGCCCCTCTGCATTCACGTGAACACGCGTTTGCACTCCGATCAAACCTTGCGTATGGCTGATATCTAATCCGAGGTGACTCGGAGCGTATGAGCTTTCATTTACTGGCTTTTAGCCTCGCATCTCCCATGCAAAATTAGAATTTATCCATAGCCCCGTAAAACCGAGCGCGCCCCGCTCGTGCCCGCTCAGCTTCCCGAGCGCCGGGCTGTCCGTGCACGTCGCTCCTCGCCGGTGGCAGGGCCGCGGCGCTGGGGACGCGCTGCCCCACGTGCGGCACCGCGCGGGCCCCCGCAGCCCAGCGCGCTCCGCGCTCGTCCCTCGCCTCCCTGGGAGCAGCCCCCTGAAGAGCATGGGATGCGAGGAGCAGGAGCCCCACACGTGCCTGGGCACAGTTGGGCTGAGTGCCTTGGGTCTGAAGGGTCCTCACCTTGGTCCTTTTGGGCTGACTAGATAATGTTAAATCTGTCATGAAAATAACATGTGTGCTTCTGTTTGACAATGCTTCTTCTACAGAGTTTTTTGAGAATCCCAACCATTGCTATCATTTCCCACCTTCTGTTTTGTAAAAACAGGGGCCTCTGGAGCATAGTAATCCATCATTTGGAAGGAGAGTGTTTGGCTTTTTGCCAACCTCTGTGGTGGACAGGCTTGGTTAGTTCTGCTTCTGTCATCAGTTTTCCAGCGCGTATGAATTCCAGTAGTCCTCTGGCCTTTTAGCGGAATCAGTTAATTTTATAAAGCAAGTTCCCGTTGCGGGCAGGGGCAGGCGAGAGGAGCGCAGGGCAGGGGCTCCCCTGGGGCACGCGGCACACGGAGGGTGGCCGATGGCCCCGCCACGTCGCCTGCTCCCTGCACGTTCCTGCAGGCGCACGGCACGACCCCCGTAAGGGATTCACGTGCGCTCGGCCTCTACCTGCACACGCTCATCGGTGTTATCCTCCACAGCTCAGTGCCAGGTGAGCAGGAGTCATTAGCAGCCATTCAGGAAAGCGAAGCAAAGGAAAATCAGGTATGGGCATTGCTTGGGAGCGAGGAATGAGGCCTCTGGAATATGATTTTAAAATAAAAATGGAAAAGAAATGTACGTAACTTCTTTGTATATTTAATTTCTGTAATAAATGTGGGGTAGCTTTGTATAAAACTGTACTTGCAATGCAATTCCTGAATCCATGATTGTGCTGCTGCCCTTTTCTCTTCAATATTACATTTCATGGTCTGCTGAAATCATGTTTAGAGGATAAAAATAGTATATCTTCTGTTTTTTTGGCATCCAACCTCTAATTTACAAATATAATTTATGCTAATCTTGAAAGTGCCTCTGAGATACAAAGTAAAATGTGTCATCCTTGGTATATATGTGTATAATTTATTCTGATGGAGAATAGACATTTCAAAGCCATTTCAGCCCTTTATGCTCAGAACGTGTGATATGAGCAGAGGAGCTGGAGGTTCATTGGCACAGGAGTAAGCAAGTGGTTAAAAAAAGGTAAAATAACAGTAGCTGTTTTCTTACCCAAAAAAGACTTGATACACAAAGGGATGAATTGCTGTTTGTTCAGTAAGAACAGCATCCATAGCCAGCTCATATACAGTCCTTGTGTCGATTATTTCTATCCCTTTCACATTTGTGGTGCTGATTAGTCATTTTTGTGAAGGACTCGTAGATCTTCCTACGTCACCCAAGTTCATTTTGCTAATTCCTCTCCCCTTTCTGGGCGAGATGGCTTCCCCGGCGCTCTCGATGGATGTGTCGCGTGAGGACGCTGGCAGGTCCACGCCGCCTGCTCCCTCTCCCGGGGAAGCGCCTCGCACCCCCGTGTGCAGTTAGCCCTGTAGCGTGGGGGTCTCCTCCTTTCCCTGGGACACCCGCGGAGACCCCCAGCCCCGTTCCTGCCGGCGGAGGAAGTGACTGACGTCCAGCACCGTGTAGAGGCAGGAGGTGGTTGGGAAGCTCCCTTCTTTCCAGGGCACCAAGTACCTAAACCGGCGCTTAGTGGCTTTAAAGGGGATTCTAGGTAAACTTTGGAAAAGCCAAGTAATGTGTTTTTCAAGGCAAGGCTGCTTCAGAACATACTTCCTTAGGGGTGTCTGGGGGAAACCTTGCTCTGCACCTTTTTACCCTTTACTGAAACTTAGGTCACTGTACCTAGCCAGATGCCAACATATTTCTTTAGCACTAAGTCACTTTTGCTTTAAGTGTGTAGCATGAGTGATTGTGTGATTAACTTTATTATTATATAATTCAGGTCTTTTTTGTAGGCAAATGTCTGTTTCATTTTTAACAGTTACTTTACTGCTGTATATTATTCCTTGTCAGAGAAGCAGTTGAACCTAGCCAAGTTCAAACTGAAACTTCCCAGAGGAATAATCCAAATCTGTATTTCCATATATATTCATAAACTGTGTAATAATTACAGCAACTCATATAATACAGTTTTGAAATGAGATAGGGCTCATTATCAGCACAATGAAGAGTGCAGGCTCTTTGCTGTCAGAAATAATGGAGCAAGATCATCTACACAATTATTTCCCCTAGCGCTCTATATACTCCTTTATGCAGCAAGGTGCCTATAAATTTTTTTTGAGGCTGTTGTGTGGTAGTGGGACATATACCAACCCCGGACAACTCCTGTAGTCACGAGCAGGAGGAACATCCTGCTAAGTAAACCCTTCAGTTCTGCCGCTTCCTCGATGAACCGCGAGCAGCGCAGAGCTGCACCCCCTTGTCCAAGGCTCCCGTTGACGTCCTGCTGCTGGAGAGGGTGTCCTGCTTCGCTTCTGCCATCCTGCCTTTATCACCTGCTTGTCACCTACCGGTGAGTCTGGAGAGACTTGTTTCTCTTGGATATGATGGATTGACCCATTTGATGTGATCAGTCCATATTGCTGAGGTATGAATTTTGGTACTTCTCTGATTAGTGCTACCTTTATTAGTCATGCTGTGGTGGGAAGCACTCACTGCTGTTGCTCAGGACTCACCCGATGCAGAAGTCACAAATATAAACCTTCTGTGACCCTGAACGATGACCAGGGTCCAGGACCAAGGTTCAGAAGCTGGTCTTCATCATCCTGGGGCTTACGGTGCATAACCGCCAGCTGAAGATCAGCTCCTATACCCTGCAGAGTGACGTGGACTCTCCAATGTGCTGGAAAAGGAGGAAGTGGTGTCCTTGTGTTTTAGTAGCTGACCAGAGGACGTTGGAGAACGAGGCCAGATCTACTTCAGCCATGAATTAGAAGAGCAAGATCTGCTCCCATGCATGCCAGCTGCTCCCTCTGGGTGGCTGATAGGCTGCTTGCTTTGGAGTGAGTGTAGTGAGCAGGTGAGCAAAGGGGGGGATTTCATCTCAGGTATTGAAAGAAATTCAACAAAGAATGAAAAAAGCAATGATGGACAGGGAGGGAATGAGGAAAAAATGTAAATCAGTGGTATATTGAATTAGTGCTTTTAAACACTGTTCTTTTATTTAGATATTTTTGTATTTATGAAATATAAGATGCAACAGCTCAGTGAAAACACATTTCATGTGAACACAGTTCTGTGTACTCACAGCAAAGGGTCAAACCCGTCACCTCAGGGCAATTCGTGTAAGTGTATCCAGGGCAAAAGCTGCCCAAATACCACCGCAGAGGAGGAGGGAAGTAAATGCACTAAGGAAGCAGAGCAGCCTGATAAGAATTATAACGTATCAAGCACATGGAGAGCTGACATTGTTTGCTGTACAGGTCTTACTGTACAGTGGGCTCAGGGAAGGAAGCAGATTCCCCACCTGCAGTTTCACCGTGTTTGGATAGTAATCTTCTTTAAATAATGTGACAGGCACTTCTTTGTACTGTAGCATCAGAGGATTATATTATTTTCAGAACAATTTATGAAAGATTAGTAGAGGCATAGTTAATCATTTAAATTAGCTACAGGTTTTTAATCTTCAAATTAATGAGTTCTACCTTTTGATCTTTCTGGCTGTAAATCCCTCTGGAATTGATGTCAATTAGAATTCGGTAATAGGTTGGTTGTAGACTAGGGTTGGTGTGTGCACACGTGTGTGTGACTGTGCAGGTGTGTGCAGGTGCGTGTGGCCGTGCAGGTGAGTGTCAGTGCCCTCCAGAGGGTGGGACGTGTTCAGCGAGACCTGCTTGGTTGTGAGCAATTTGGCAAGACCTCAGTAACTCATAAAGATTGTGCTTTATCAGGCATGAAGCTCTGCGTCGCACAGCCCCGATCCGTGGGGGTGAGGAGAGAGCGTGTGCCTGTACCTTGCAAAAAAGATGAAGATTTACTGTCTCCTGGGGGCAGTATCGGGGAATGCAGTGACCTTACTCACTCTTCAAATGAACCATTGAGAAATGCTCTTGTCTTTTAGAGGAGGAGATGTGTTCAGCACCAAATAAATGGCACCAGCCCAAGGCAATATCAGATAGGCGGCTTACAGAGCAGACTGACCCTGCTTCCTTCTATGCGAAGGGGAAGCAGGAGGCAATTAGGGATTTCCAGGACTTTGCAGTTCTCACAGTGACATTTCTACACGCCCACAGTGATACCGCTTCAAACGCCCTTGTAAACAGAGCCCTTGTTGACCTGCGCGTGTAGCCGAGCGCTGTGTGTGGCGACCGAGTCGCCCAAGCTGCCTCGCGCCGTGGGTTTACGGCGCGGGGCTGGCGCCGGGGCGGAGGCGGTGCCGGGTGCCCCGTCGTGCCGCGCAGCGCAGCGGGCACCCGCTGCCGCAGCACCCGCCTCGCCTCGCCGAGCGCCCCTGCTCCGCACCCGCGCGCCGGGCGCTCGCGGGGTGTTTCCTGCTGCTGTCCAGCCCGCTGCCCTCCCATCGCCTGCACTTGTGTCTTACCAGTCTGGCGCTGCTCGTGTTGCACATTCATGCGGATTTGATGAGATGCTGATGTTCAGTTTCCTGTATCCAAGTAGTTTTTGGAGTGTTTCTCCCTTACCGTGATTTGGTCTGAAGGGGGATGATTGATTGTAGCCCAAGAGCCTTATCTCCTCAGATACATGTATGTCTGCAGTCAGAGATGAGCAGGGGGAGTGCAGATCAATACATGATGCAGCATTTCTACAGCTGTATTCTTTGCCCTACCAGTAATCGCATTTTCCTAAAAACTCAGCCCTGCCTTTTGATGTTTCGGATTTGTTCTGTAGGTTGTTTCTAGTCGCAGTGGTACGAAGCTTGAGTAGAACCCTTTTCTCAATTTCTCTTTGTAAAATTTTGAGTGCATAGCCATGTATCTGCATTTCGGCTACTGGTAATTTTGTTCAATTGTGTTGAAAAACAGACTACTCAATTCAAATAGTCGTCCTGTTTTAAGAGCAGAAAAGAGCATTGCTTGTTTACAAAGGAAAAATTGCAAGACTAAAATGTTCTTTCGTTAATACTTTTGCTGTCATGGGGATGTAAATATCAGCAATGGGGAAGACTGACCTGAAGGTAAAGCGTAATGTTACGGTCAGGACATCCTTAGCCTGGAAAGGAGCGGGAGATTTGTAGCCGTCAGAGGAGTGAAGCTCCTAAACTGCGTTCCAGAGATCTCCAGCAATGCGTATGGGGGAGGATGGGATGACACTTGATAAATCTATGGAAGGAATCAACACCAGAGAATTCTGCAGTTATAAACACAAAAGTTTGCAAAAGATGTTTTGGTGTCCAATTAGTGGGGAATCTGAAAGAAATTTTTAAAGTATTCTTCCACTGCACTGAAGAATGTCCCCTCATTAGTATTAGCTGGATGCTTTTGCCCCTCAAGTTTCCCTGCAGTGATGACTTGGTCACACCCTGATGTGAATTTTTATATTCGTATGTTTTGTACTGAGAAGTGTTTTGTGGCTTGTGGGAAAAGAAGCCTGATGAATAGTCTGGACATATCTGGAATAAGGGTGGGATCCACATCACTGAAGCTGTAGTGACCTTAGAATTTGGTTAGGTTCTTTTTCTGCGATTTTGCCACAAGGCACAAATGGAAAAAAAAATGGCAAATAGAAAAGCAAGGGGAAAAAAAATAAAAAAATAAAAATAAAAAAATAAAAAGGAAGTCTGGTAATCACTTCTCTCCCTATATTCCTATAGTCATCTGTTGCTATAGCAAAGAATCCAAAAAAGTCATGTATGTGTACACTAAGCTGTTACAGATGATGGCTGCTGTATATCCCAATTCCAGCAAGCTGCAGATGAAACCAAGACCTACTTCTCGGTGCTATTGAAGCAGAGGTGGATCATTTACTTGTGTGCATGTCTTCTCTTACAGCATAGGTGGAGAAGTAGTAAGAGGAAATGAAGGAAGCTACGTGGGAAAACATTTCCGCATGGGATTTATGACAATGCCTGCTCCTCAGGACAGACTGCCACATCCTTGCTCCAGTGGCTTCACCGTGAGATCCCAGTCTCTCCATTCTGTTGGAGGAACCGATGATGAAAGTAGCAGCTCTCGAAAGCAGCCACCACCAAAACCGAAGCGAGACCCCAACACCAAATTGAGCACCTCGTCTGAAACGGTCAATACAGGAACAACAAGTAAGAGTGGGAAACTGCCGGACAGGACTGAAGGTAAATACTTCAAATGATTCTCCTCAACAAAGAAATCAAAGTCAGAAATTATTGAAGAGAATGCTTGGCTGTGAAACTCTATAGCAAGGAAATACCATGTAATGGTAAAATTGTATAGGAGATGATATCATATTGCATTTTGCTAAAACTTGCATTTGCTTATGAATGTGCAGTGTGCCTTCCTTTCTGCCATGCTGGAATTGCCTTCTTCCCGGCAGTGGGCCCAGCTGTGCTCCCTGCTAGGGCAGAATAATTCAAACTATAGTATCAACTGTGTTACGAGGAATCTTGGAAAAGTTGACTTGGAATTTGCCATATTTCCCAGGCAGCCACGGACAATCTCACCACTTTTTTTTTTTTTTTTTTTTTTGATTAAACACGTGTTTACTTTTTGTGTTTTGGTAGTGATCCAGTTTAAAAGAAAAAGCAGACCAAGACAGCTGTTGATGGTAGCTTTTGTTCTTTTCCTGATCGTGCAAAAGTCGATGTATTGAACCCATCACATTGTAACAACCACTGCAACAAAAGGTTATGATGTTTTGAGTGCAAGTACATAAATAAGCAGTAGGAGAGGTTTGGTTATGAGCTGGAAAGACCTTTCCTCTCTCTCAAAGCAGAAATAGCATCAGTAACAGCAACCCGGACTGTGTGTTTCTTGTAAGTGCTCTTGCCTCCAGATCTGTGGGAGTGTGAAGTTCTTGCTGTGGGTCGCCGGGACCTCTCCCAGCCTTGCCTGCTTGTGCTGCTGCTGGGTAGCGCTTCCCTCGGGGTAGCTCTTCCTTCTGGGATAGCACTTCCCTTGGTGCTTCCCTCCAGGATAGCGTTTCCCTCGGCGCTTCCCTCGGCGCCTCCCAGCTCCGTCCTCCCAACCTGGTGTGGAAGAGCGAGCTCCAGCCAAAGGCCGGATTCCCCTTGCCTTCAAATCCGTGGGGTTTTCCACACCTGCTCTGGCCCCCTCTTAGAATTCGTTTTTTCCTTTTCCACTTCCGCAGCTACCTCGTGTGCACCCACTGAAGGCCGTTTTTAGAAACGCAGCCTGTCTTTGGGCAGAGCTTTCGAGCCCCACAGGAACAGCAAACAAATGTAACTGTGCCCCTGCATCGCACTTGGAAGTGAGAAGCGAACTGAAAGGGTGATTTGATTTCAACACAGAAAGCGTTTCTCTTGCTGATCCTGGGATGCTCTTTAATGAGAAAAGGCAGGAATTTAATTACTGTGCTTTCAGTGCCCCCTTCTATAGAGAAAGGAAGTAATAAAGCCGTATACGGGGTGGGGGACAGAGCCTGAAGCAGTTTCTTGTTGACGGGATTGCGCCCGGCCGCGCAGCCCACGGGGCTCCCCGGGAGCCCTTCCTCCAGTCCAGATGGGAGATGGCAGCCGGAGCTGGAGCGGGGCTCCGCTGCAGGCTGCTTTCCTGGCAGCCCCGCAGCCGCTGCACGCTGCGAACTTGAGCTGCTGCTGCTCTCGCTAAACAAGGTTTGGATTAAAGGGACTCGGAGCTTTCCTTGTTTTTTTCATAGTTTGGATTTTCTTTTATTTCCTAACATGGCTAATAATTCATCAAAATAAACTTAGAAACAAAATCTTTGCATTAGGCACGTCATAGGTTCCTTAGCACAGATGTTTTCACCTCTGCCTGCTGCAGGCAGAGCCCCACTAGCTAGGGCCAGGCTTTGCTCCTGGACACCCTGCGTGCCCGTGTGTCTGAGAGGCACCGAGACGGACACAGAGGCTTCAGCAGCACCGCACAAGTGCAGTCCCTGCTAGAAAACAGCACTTCTTTGCATCTGTTTAGCCCTGCATCCCAGAGCCACGTGGCCTGGTTTGGCTGCGGGAATGTTGTGGGCCCAGCAGTGCATCCGCTCGTGCAAGGCAGCTGCAGGGAGCTGGAGCTTGGATTGAGGCTCCCATGGCTGGGTTGCTTAGGGCCCTTCATCTTTTGGGGTCTCTTTACTGGTCCCTCAGATAAGGGAAGACAAGGGGGAAGGAAGAAGGATAGCACCAGTTCATGTAGCTGCTCTAATAGCTTTCTGTGCAGAACGGTGAATACCAAGTGATTTTTTGAGGGATTTCTAAGCAAGTTTTAAGCCGCACAGGGAGGATGTTCTTCCCCTCAAGGCACATGTGCGTGCCCATTAATGATAATGGCAGTTGCAAGCACTGAACGGAAAACAGACTATGCAGTGTTAAAAGACATGATGATCCAGTTACTAACTTGGGAAATTGCCTTGTGCTGGAGACCTGCCGGTTGGTACCTCAGCTGTGTTGTGCTGGTCTATCCTGAGTGCTTAATTTTCTTTTCTTTCTCGTTTCACAAACCTGCTTTATCTATTTCACAACTCTCCACCGCAGGGTGTTGCTGTCTTGCTCAGAGAAAGGCTGCACCTCTGCAAGGAGCACAGAATCAGCGGCCCCCCTGCAGTACAGGTACCTCTCGGCTATCACGGCTCATGGAAGCTGTGAGGTTCCTGTTAATGGAAAAACGTGGCTCATACGAGCCCGGGGAACGTTGTGCTGATTCACCAGACTGGCTGCGGCCGTCCAGGTGGAGGCTGCCTGCCCTAAGCTGTGTCCCCGAAGCCCTGCCAAACTCGTGCGATTCCTGCAGAGCCATGTGGGCTGCTCTGCACCGTGTTCTCCACTGCTTCAGGTCCTGGGAGAGCTTACAAACCTGGCCCGAGCTGCCTGCAGGAATCCCTGCCATGGAGCCATGCCAAATTAACAGGCCATCTAGGACCTCAAAGCACCATAGAGCGTAATGCGGAGTAGAAGACGTTGTCCTGGCCTGCCTTGAGATCAGCCCACTCTATTGGGTCCTTTTTGTCCCTGGACATGCCAACAAGGTCATGAAATTGTTCATGAAACCATCTTGGATCTAGGAGAAATTACTATCATGGGCTTTCCATCATCTGAAAGTGACTAGGCTGCTTTTAGAGCTAACCCAGCTCTGGGAGTGCTTCAGCTGTGCTCCAGAGGTGTCTGAATCAATAACCTGTACCAGAAAGACAACAGCAAGAGGGTCTCTGTAGCAAACTCCTGTGCTGTTCCCCATGTCAACTGCACGATTAATTTGCAATGTACCTGGACGTTTACAGTTCCAATAAATCCATTCATTGTCATAAAATCTGTGTATATCAAACCTTGAAGATAGCTACACAAAGCTAAAAGTCATTATATTTGTGACTATATTTCTTTATTTTATTTACACCTCAGGGAGCTGTAACAGTCCTTGTCACAACATTTCCACCTGTGAGCTGAAATACTGTGAAACCTTCATTATTTTGCCTCACCAAATGACCCCTAAAATCATAAAAAAAAAAAAAAAAATACCTAGGGGAGGAGACATCCAGGTAATTCTTTTGCCTTGTTTTGACAAAGCTTCAGAATATGTTAGGCAAAAAGAAATGCTAGTGAAACTACAAAAATAACAATTTTAGAATATTCTTACCGCACTTCTGCTTTTCATATAGGCTTTGCAGACAAATGACTAACGGTTTGAGGGATGAGATCAAAATCCTAAAGACCCCAGTTACTCTTGCAGCTGGTCTGTGATGAAATGGATGTTTGGCATTACAGGAAAGAGCAGTAAGCAGCTGCACTCCACAGCAAACACTCAGGATTGCCACCTCTCCATCCTTCTTTCTCATTTAAACAAACAACAAGACAAATCCTCATGCAGAGAAGCATGACGGAGCCCATGAAGCATTTCCTGCACGAGGCTGGTGCTCGGGGGGCCAAGCGCCCGCGCTCAGGTTGGCTTCCCTGGGAGTACGCGGTGCTTAGCATCAGCCCTGCTCTGTTTCGTTGGTAATTTCTTTCTAATGACTGTTTGAATGTAATTGTCTTCGTTGGTACACCAGTTTGCTGCTTTCGTCTCTTCCACTTGGCTTAATGCTGGGTAACATCAAGCAACATATGCTTGACATGCTGCAACTGTGTTTGGCACTTTGTGCTTTTCAGTTTGTGTGTGTGCAAACAGTGCTGTGTAGGGACAACGTGCACAGCAGTGACAGCTCAGCAGAGCACAGCTTCCTCCTTGCAATGCCATCAACTTGCCTGGAGGTCACAGCATGCCAGCCTGGGCTTTTCATAAACTCGGAGGGAAACAAAACTAAACAAGCATGCACAAATTTTGGTGCTAATTTTAGTGGCCACAGCTTTGAGCCGCCGGCATCTCGAACAGGAAGCGTGTCCCCAGAGTCCAGCATCATTCACGGCTGGCAGCTGGTTTGCAGTTGGGGGAGACTTGGGCTGTGGGATGCAAGAAACCCAGAGCGTAGTGCCCTTGATGTCAGGAGACAGGACCAGTGGTCTTTGCCTTGGCTTCTATCATTTATTTGAGATAATCATGAGATATATTCTGTCTTCAGATTCCTGATCAGCCTGCATGTGAGGAAAACCCAAATAATTATTGTTTCTCAATTGTTTAGTAGCAAAAGAAAATGAGTCCTGCAAGCTCAGGACTCTCTGAGTATTGAACAAGCCTGGAAGACCCAAGTCTGTATGGGGAGCAGTATAACCAGGCGTTGCTGGTCCTGAAAGGGCTTTGTGGGATGAAGAAAATTCCTGGCATCTAGCCCTGCAGGTATGACTGTGCAGGGAGCAGGTTCTCCGTGTACGTTTGCTCTAGCTGGAATATATAGAGATGGCGTTGCTATAAATCTTGCCTTAGGTTCGTTGTGCTGGTGCCCTAAGTCTGCAACTGATTTAATTGTCTCCCCAGTCAGGAGAGTTTTAATGGGATTAGGTTTATGCTCTGACAGTGGAAGTCTTTTAATGCCTGTATTTTGGCGAATAAAATGCTAAGTTAACCCATTGATTAAAAAAAAAAAATCAAACATGCACTAAGCACTAACATGAAACTGCACTGATGTGCCTTCAAGGGCTTTAATATGTTTGGTCCTTTCATTTTCTTAAGTATGAATTTTCAAAAAGAAATGCATGGAAGTTCAAGATACTCCATTGCTCTGAGTTTTCTGTGTGGGTTTTTTTTTTTTTTTTATCTTTTAAAGTAATTTTTATAGTTGTTATAGGTGACCTTCTGCAGTGATTAGTTTCAGTAAAAACCCAGTCCTGCCAATACACGTGAGGAAATAGTATGTAACGCTGCAACTCCTGCAAATAACAGTAAGCGTCTGCCGAGGTTAAGCATGGGGACAGTGCTCTTGGTAGCTCCACCATGGACTCAGATGACCTCGAGCCTTTCGCTTGTCCCTCGGTGTCCTGGATTCCTCCTCTGTAAAGCAGAGGAAGAGATGTGTGAGCGGAGGATGAGAGCACTGGAGCCTGTGTGAGGGTGCCCGCATCGGGCAGGCTTTGTCTGTGAGCGCAGGGCAGTGGCCGTGGAACGGAGGGCGGCAGCGGCCTGGCCGCAGGACCCGCTCCCCTTCCCTGCCCGCTGCCCCTTGCTCTCAGTGATGCTGCGCTGCAGGAGTGAGGTTGGCGCGGGCACAGTCGGTAGCACGCGGCCAGCGCTGTGTTCAGAGCTGAGATGGAGAGACCAGTCACCCTGCAGAGGTGACAGCAAAATGAGTCCCTGCGAGGCTTTTTCCTAAAGCTGATTACACAGAGTTCCAAGCTGCTCAGCTTCTGGCTGCGGAGCCGCCGTGGCTGTGGGCACCACTGGCCTGTGAGCGCCGTCCGCTTCACGTTTACCCCCGAACCTGCAGAAAGGGCGGCTGTGGGTCACCCCGCTTCCCGCCAGCAGAGGCAGCTGGGCCCCTCTCAGTGACTCGCCGTGCGCCCGCGCTACTCGGCTCGCCCGCGGCGCAGGCTGAGACAGGAGGTCGCGCACGCAGGGCCGGCCGCAGCCGCCGCTCAGCGGCGAGGCGCCTCCTCACAGCAGCCCGGGACGCAGAGGAAGCCAAGGCTGCAGAACCGGGCAGGGGGGCGGCGAGCGGAGCGGCCGCTGCCGCCTCGCAGGAGGGGAGCGCCGGGGAGGGCGCCGGGGCTCGCGGGCGGCCGCGCACGCCGTCGCCTCTGCTGGTCCCCGAGAGGTCGGTGTTACGCACAGCAGCTCCTCCGTAGGTCTGGCAGCTTGAGTTAATGGGCTGCAATTATTTTAGAAGCTCGGCAAACAGATTGCTACTTATGTAAGCAAGTAATGGATTTGACCTAGTTATTGTATCTGTGAGCTGAAGATGGGCAGAATTGTGGATCTAGAAAATGAGCAGTCCCATTCTCTGGAGAAATTATTTGAGTCTTGCTTATAGTCACTGTGAGTATTCCAGACAGGATATTTGTGGTCCAAAGCACAACACAGTCAAGTGAGCAAATAGCAAATATTTTTCTAAAGATACAAAGTAGAGCTCAACTTCCTATTTAATTAAACTTCCTGCTTCTTTCTCTAGCTTGATCTCTTCCTCCTCCCTTTTCTCTCTAAATCCTTTTGGATTGTAGTATTTGGAGGTAGGTGTTGTATTTGGAAATCACCCAGAGCCAGGGGCTGTGGAAGAGATGTGTTGCTTTGTGTGTCTGTATGAGCACAGGAGCTAAAGGCCTCAGTACCTACCAAACCTTCTCCAAGAGGTTCACGAAAGCCCAGCAAGTGATGCTTTCCCACATCATCCTCCCCACCTACGATAACTAGCAGGCAATATTAATGTTGTGTTTGTGAAGCCAAGATTTGCATTCACACTGGAATATGTATGTGTTTACATGTGTATTGCCAAACGATAGCGCAAAGGCCTTCAGTGCCCCTTGGGTAGCAGATAATATAGGAATGAGCCGCTATGGTTGGGGCCCTCAGGGGTTTCCTTGTATGGCTGGTGCTCACTACATACCAAGACTGAGAAGATTTAAGTGATAACATCAGCAGCTCTTGGCACTTAGGACATATGGAGAAGCATCGCTTGCTGGGCAGAGGGGGATCTTTTCTTTCCACAGGTCGAGAGAAGCGCTGTTTCCCTCGCTGTCACCACACAGCGCGAGCTGCAGAAACCCCATGACCAACACAGCACAGAGCCCCCAGCAGCTGCAGCGTGGGGAGCACGGGGCCGGGCACAGCGCAGCAGGGTCTCGCAGCGCGCGGGGCGGCCCCGGCCCTGAGGCTGCAGCGGAGTCTCACAGTGCGCGGGGCGGCGGCGGCCCTTGCCCTGAGGCTGCATCGCAGCTCCGGTGCCGCAGGCGGGGGCTGCTTTCACCCGTGCTTCTCCATGGGAAACCAGGCAGTTTGTGGGTATCCATGAGAACAGAGCGATAATGGTTACTTTACAATAAAACAGTAAATGCTGCTTAGGTTTCATCTCAAGGTGACAGTCACGATACCATAAAAGCAGCTCGAAGGCTGAAGTGCTTCACTCATGT
Source organism: Tinamus guttatus (assembly GCF_059628265.1). Taxonomy (NCBI): domain Eukaryota; kingdom Metazoa; phylum Chordata; class Aves; order Tinamiformes; family Tinamidae; genus Tinamus; species Tinamus guttatus. Next base: position 1,552,779 of record NW_028288845.1, read on the forward strand.
TGTTGATCTGTGGGTGTTTTTCCATGCTCTGCTGTGAGCATGTTTAGCTCTGCAGTGCTCCAGCTCTCTACAGCTTTCTGCTGCAGAAACTAGAGCCACCAACAAATCAGCACGTACGTTTTGTAAATTATTTCCTCTGCAAGTGTGGTTTGGTAGTTTTATTTGCACACTCTTCATATAATTCATGTAACAATGCTTAATATTGATTAGTTTAAAAGACCATTGCCTTATCTGCAACTAGAGATCGCTCGGTTTATAGTACAGCTATGATATTTTTTATTGCTACTGTAGCATCAGCTGCAAAATCACTGCTTCACATGAACAGGCCGCAGGCTGTGTGACAGAACAAGCTAATGCTTCAGCAACAATATTGGTTACATATGTGGGTGGTGTAAAGGTCCTTCTTACAGATTCCCGCTTCCCCAGTAATCCTCCTACATCTCCCTCCTTGGGGCTTGCTTGCACTGGAACTGCTAGTAATTTACACCCATGTGGTAGAATAGATCCTGGCCTTACTCCAATTCAGGGATATTTTTGTAAATTCTTACTCCAAAATCATTGCAGCCTAAAAGAAGTAACCGTGAGACTCCGTATTTGCCTCCATTTGAACTCAGTTCATTTTTTTCCTTCTTTTTTTGAAACGGAGATGATTCAAATTGACTTTTCCTTTTTTCCTTAGCTAAAATTTTGCCTTCTATGCCCTTACGGAACTCTGCTTCAATGAATAGCACAGAATGCCTTGGTCATAGGTATTTTGCAATTATTTCTCCAATATACTTTTTTTTTTCTTCTTTTTTTTTTTCTTTTGCCTATTGAATGTTATCTGGGAAAATCAAGGACCTCAATTATTCATTCTTCAAAAGAACTAGTATGGGAGGATCAGAATTTATGAAGGTATGAGACTAGGCTTTCAGAAGGAGAATTAGTCACTTTATAATCTTCTGAAAGCTTTTTGTAGTCTTTTTCACGGTGCGAAAGGTTAATAAATGGAGCTGAGCATGTCAGGTAAACGCCCAGAAAAGTGAAGGGCTAGGAAGGAAAAAGCCTGGAAATTGGCCTGCTTGGGAGCTTGGCTGCCTAAGGACAGGCTCTCTCCATGCACAAAATGTTGGGCAGGGAGCGCTGCAGCCCAGGCTCCATGGGCAGCGCTGGTGCTCCCGAGTGCCGGAGCCCCGGAGATATCCTGGCAGCTCTGGGTCAGAGGTTCTGACCCCAAAGCTGGGGGTAAAATGGGTTTCCTTCCGCCTCTGGCACGTTTGGAAGGAAAGAGCTCGTTCTTGCTCAGTTCTTGAAGGAAAATGTTGAAGGACCAACCCAGGAACCACGAGTGAAGGAATGTGTTCCTGCCCGAGAGGGACCAAAGGCAAAATCCTCTTCATGGCTTCTGCTAGCCAGGGGCTATCACAGCAGTTGGCTCTCCTGGATCCTGGTTCCCATGTTGTAGCGCAGGGAGCCACAGGGCTGGCGTGGGAGCTCAGTTGTGGGGCTGAAGCTGCCCTCGAGTCTTCAGGCCACGATGTCCCTGCTTGCATTAGTTGTTGTGGGCTTAAATGCAGGGCCCCATTCTGCCCTGTGTTAATGCTGGTGGGTAATTCTGGAATATCACGAGCAAAGCCACTAGGTCTCCACCACTTTGAATTAGTGCAGAAATCAATCATCTTAAAAGCAAAAAGAGCTGTAGCCAAAATAAAAGGACCTGAACACTTTTGAGGAAGTCTCTTTAATCATAGCCTTGAGACATCTGAGTAGTGTCAGTATTACTTTATGACAGTCTTTTACTCCCTTCATTCTGAGTATAGTTCAGTCTTCTTTAAATGCCCAAACAATTTCCAGTAAGAGGCAATAGATTCAAAAAGGGGAAAAGTACGCTCTGCATTAAATCACTGTGCTGAAGCCAGGTAATTCTAACCTTGCAAAGCTTTTAGGATGAATCTGATGGTTCCTTTTTGCTTCCATGGTCTTTTTCTCTGTGTTTTTTTTTTTTTTTTTCCTAGCGTATTTTTGAAAGGCAATCTGCAGGAAAAGGACTCTTGTGCATGAGGACAATACTATTTTGAACATGTTCTGTGGCAGATATGATCTGTGCTGTTACCATGCTGTTACTGTGCTGTTACTGGTTACTAAAACCAGTGATGATGCTTTTATCCTCATTTGCTAAGAGGCGATTCTTTTTGGTGAATATTTGCATATTGTTGTTCACAGTGTAAGAGTATTTGCTGTCAAAAATTTCTTGGAGCAGAAAAGATGCACATTCAACACAGCAAGTATTCAGTAAAAATTGCTGTTGTTTTTGCTATCACTTCCCAATTATTGTAGGAACTGCTATGCAAGGAGTGATATAAACCAAAAAATAAAGCAAGTCCCTTGCCTGAAAGACTTTAGAGCCTAAAGTGACTCTAAGCCAAAAGGTAGAAGGTTGAAATAGAAGTGGCATTAAGGGTTGAAATGACACCTAAGAACCTCTGCTCTGTGACGGAGGTAAGAATTAAACCCGGGTCTCCCCAGGGCTGGTGCTTTGCGCAGTTCAGAGGCCTGTGCCTTTTTTAATTCAGTCTCGCTAAGGATACGCAAACTTCATCTGCAGAGATAATGAAATGGGAGCCTGTAAGCACTGGAGCACAAATGCACTTAAGATCACGTGCGTCTTTGAACGGGGAACTCATTTTATTAAAACCAGGGGTTACTTGGAGTCTTAAGCTTACACAAACATACATGGATACTGTGCTGCCTTAGAGCTGTAGTTTCTCCTTTAAATACTATGTGTCGTAAATCAGAATCTGTGCATCTTTGATTCAGTTTCAAAGCAAGTTCAGGGTTTCAGTAAGGATTTTTTTTTTCTTTTACTCCTGGAGGTTCTTTTTGATGGAGGTGCCCCTCAAAATGCAGCACGATTAATTCCTCTTGCTTTTAAAGTGGCATTATAAAGACATTTTAAAAATTGTATGAGACCCCAAATCATTCTATCTTTCAGAAAGAATGTTAAAATATACTTGATGTGGCGTCTTGTAGAAATTGAAAGCTAGGAATTTTGCTGTTACATATATTTTGTTCTTTTGGTTGCATGGAATAGTGCAATAAGTCAGCTTGGTCTGTGAATTGCAAACATTGCAAAACCTGGTAAACAGCTAAAGCACAAAAGAAAATGACAAACTAATTTTATTTTTTAAACGTTTTCGCCCATGCCTTATAGAGTGAGAAAATATGAAAATATGCTATGGCATTGTTTTCTATTAAGTCACTCTCTCTTAAAGAGAAAAAAAGACTTCAAAAGGGTTGGATGACAAGAAGTGTTCTGTATTTCCAAAATTAACTATGAAGGACAGATAATCTGGGCATGTCTGAAAGCTACACGTAACCTTTGTGCTACAAATATCTCATTTCAAAAATGTCATATTTTGCTTATTCGGGAGGGCTTCCATAAGGTGTTTTAAGCACTCTGCTGCTTGTGTCTAGATCAGAACTGGAGTTATTACTGCCTTTATGATTTGGTTTATTTGTAGTTTATTGGAGGTAGATGATTGCTTGGTAGAAGAATGCTATTAAGTGCAGAGAGCTCCCGTTGGAGGGGTGTAATGTAGGTGAGCGGGGTCGGGGTCCTGTGCCACGTCTCCTGTTCTTGCAGGAGCGCCGAGCTGTCCCTGCACGGCGAGGCTGGTCCTGCCGGGGCTCTGCGTCGCACCCGCACCCCTTGGCTGAGACGCACCAAGACAGGCTGGGATTGGGGCCCTCGTGCCGTGAAGTGATAGGAGCAAGGTCTCAGGGCAGGTTCCTGGGCACCCATGGACTGGGGACATGGTAGTCCACGTTGACAAGCTTTTAATTACTCCGTGTTTGGAGCCAGCCACGCTGCAGCGTGGGTGTCATCACGCCATGTGGTTTGCTGTGCATGGGAGTTTGTGTTCCCAGCAGGCGCTGAGTGCTTTTTCTGCCTGGTAAATATCAAGTACTTGAAGAAATCTTGCTGCTTCCTCTCAGGAGATTGCCAAATAATCTCCTTTCATTGGCCAGGGGATCTTGCCAGGGCTTCTGCATCCATGCACATTTATCCCTGCCACAGGCTGGTACCACAGAAACTGCAGATACTCCCTGCTCCTTTCGCTGGCTTCGCCCAGCTCTGCTCAGCCGTGGGATTCCTGTTTTCTTCTCCGTTATTCTATGGTAGAGCAATCTAGCACTAAATGTTTCCGCTTTGAATAGCGTATAGTATCAATATAATGAAATGCCTACAAAATATGTAAAGCTTTCCAGTTTACCAAGGCAGAAAAAATACCTAAATAACATCTTGCCATTCTCCCCCTGGAAATACACGTTTTAATAAAATGAACTGTGGCAGAGGAAGAAATGTTTTGAATAGAGAAAGGAAAGCAAATCTTTCACCTTGTCGTGTTTTAGTCTGTGTACGATAAGAGAGGATGGGGTCAGTTGACCTTTTGTTGATAATGTCACCACGATATTTTAGGCTAATGCTACATATCACGCTCGGGCAGATAAGGAGTGCTGTGTGTGTGTCACTGCGGCAGTTAATTTCAACCCATGCAAAAATACTTTACAAGAGTCTGTGACAGATTGTCATTCTTTTATTCCATGACATTTCTCATTTCTTTGCCTATAATGCAATAACTTTTGAATGTTGCATATGCAAACCCCAACATTTCAGGCAAAATCTAGACCACATAGCAGAAGCTCATTGGTTTAGATGAAAATTGTAAATGGAAGTGGCAAAGAGGCAAAAATGGGCTGTTTCTAGCAATTTGTTTGAAAACATGATGCCCTTAAGCACTTTTAGCGATCAGTAGCAAAGATGTCAGTTGGTACCAGCCATGAGAGGCCTCCAGCACAGCCCATGTCTCTTATAGCTTTGTCCATCATTGACCTCTCTCCAGGCAAAGAGAAGAGGAGGAACAGTGGGACTTAGGTACGAGACAGAGCACGGAGAGGAAACCCATGGTGTAGGAGACATAGGAGAGAGAGCAGGGAACAGGGGTCTGAGGAATGGGAAATACTTGTATCTTAGGTATTAAGGGTGGTGGCTTGGTGCACAGGGAGCACAACAGTGCCCTAATGAGGAGCCCTTATGAGCAAAATGCATGGTTCCAAAGGCAGCAGAGTGCCTGAACGGGTAGCCACAATGTATAATCTTGTAGCCAATATAAAGGACAGTTCAGGTCCTGTGTAAAATGTTCAGAAATGATCCAGGACCTTGTGTCAACCTCATTCAGTGTGTCTTCAATTTAATGACACCAATGTGAATAAGGCTGCTCATGGTAGGGTGTAAATCAAGTTAGTAAAGATACAGAAGGAGGACTGAGATCAAATTTATGCCAGCAGCATCTGTATGAACATAATGCACAAATAACATAACACAGAGAAAGGAAATAGGGTTTTAGCTGGAAGCAGAGCAAGAAGAATCTGGCAGTGTTGTCATAGACATTAGGAAGAATATTTTCTACAAAGCCCAAATGATTCCAGTAGCCTATATCTCATTCCCATAAGTCTATCTTTAGACATTCAAGAAAATTAATTTGGGTTAATTAAAAAGACAGATTTAAAGTGCATTAGGATGTATCCACATAGTGGAAAACTATCAAGTTAACACACATGCTTATCTGTGGCAGCTTCCGCACGTCCCCAGCCTGTTGCAAAATGGAACACATTAATTAGAGACACTGTGAAAGCACTGGGCTGGTCTTTGTTTAAATTGTAGCTGGGTTTCTTGTTCTATTCAGTTTGGTTATATGTTAAGCTTAAACAGACACTATTGATGAAGGGTGGTCTCGTTGTTTCCTATACTTCATAGACACACACCTAAGTCTCCTTGTTCCGAAACAAAACTTGAGTCTTGTTCCGCTACTGCCTTTGTTACTATACTTTGTAAGGACGAAGAATTGATTGTGTCAAGGCTATTTAACGGATTGAGCAGAATGGGACAAAGTGGTGACACTGTGTTTGAGTCCTCCCCTGAGAGTGGCCAGGACATTCTGTAGGGGCTGCAGTGTCCGCCCGGAGAGGTGGGTCCTATGTAGGTCATCCAACACTGCTGTTCTGTTGGCAGAGAAGTGCTTAGCTGCTCCCTTTAGGAAGAGCTTTTTTAGGTGAAAAAGCACCAACCTTGTTGGTTTCAAGTTAGAGACGTGCTCGAGGTTTTCTGATGGGGCAGCAAAAGTAGTTTGGAAGAGTCTCTGCGTGTGCAGTGCTAGAGCCTCAGCAGGGAATTCCCAGCTAAGCAGGGCTGGGATGCTGGCATCTTCAGCCCAGCTGCGGTCTAAGGCTTTTTTTTAAAGCTGTGCAACATGTGAATAAAGTATCAAGGCTTTCAACACGAGAACTGTTTGTACTGTAGAAATACAGATTAGGTTTAGTGTGCTTGATGATATTTTTCTGAATGCTTGTGTCTATTTAGGAAGAAAAAGCAACTTCACTCAAACATTTAATGAGGTATTTTATTAACCCTAACATTTAATGACATATTAACTATTTATGCAAAGAGAATGGCATGCAATTTCCATGAGTTCCTTTCTTATTTATTCATAATGGATAATTTCTAAGAAACCCCTGACCTCTCATTCCAATTGAATTTCATCGTAATGTTTCAATTTGTAATTTCAAAGGCAAAATGATCTGTTCTTTCTAGATGTAATCTGTTTGGAAAGGATCTGAATATGTAAGATATTCTCTTCCCCCTTGAATTCACAGAAGTCTTGTTAATTTATGGAATGGAAAGTTAAATTATTAGGATTATTCCAATAGTAAATTTTATGGTATTTATATCCAGTAAATTCTGGATTTATTATAATGTTGCTGGATCTTACTGTATATAAGAGTTTCCTTTCTCAATGTTGAAAGAATTGTGGCTTTATGCAAGAAATGACTATAAATAAAAATGTCTTAATTCATCACTGTGTTATTGCAGAGTTACATCACTGTCACTCCACTGTGAATGTCCAGGATCTTAACTGTTCTCTCACAGCCATAAGGATTTCTTTCTGGTGCTTAGGTTTATGTCTTTGCTGATTCTCCAGGTTTTTTAAATCCCACAGGGGTGTTTCAAAAGGATAATGTTTAAAATGAAAAGATCGCTGTCCAAAGACTTGAGGAGAACACAGTTTTCTCAAAAGAAAGGAAGTGCTCACTAGCTGCTTAGCTTTGCAGTGTGTAAGCAAGGAGAGAAGACTCGGGGTGTTCTGAACAGGGCAATATTTAATAGTGTTTTGCTGTTGTATTTCTGGAGAAAATCAACAGTAGGCTAGTCCCAGAATTATGACATTGTAACAGAAATCTTACGTCTGAAAAAGCTTGTTAAATACCTATGATGAATATTTGTATTTGGTTCTTTTCTAGTGTCAGCCAAACCAAGACCTCACAGTGATGAATATACAAAGAAGATTCCACCTCCTAAGCCGAAACGAAATCCAAACACTCAACTAAGCACATCTTTTGATGAAACGTATATCAAAAAGCATGGCCCCATGAAGACAACACTCACTAGGGATGCCTCTTTATCGCAGGTCAGCAGTCCTGCTCCAGACACAGAGGAAGAAGAGCCTGTTTATATTGAAATGGTTGGGAATATACTCAGAGACTTCAAAAAAGATGAGGATGACCAAAGTGAGGCAGTCTATGAGGAGATGAAATACCCTATATTTGATGACGTAGGCCAAGATTCAAAATGTCAATGCGAATATGACCATCACACTTGTTCTTCTCAGTGTGCTACTCCCACAGTGCCTGACCTAGATTTCACCAAGTCTTCAGTGCCATCTACTCCCAAGGGCTTGCTTTGTGATATACCCCCGCCATTTCCAAATCTGCTTTCCCACAGACCTCCACTGCTGGTGTTCCCACCAGCACCAGTGCAGTGCTCCCCGAATTCTGATGAGTCTCCTCTAACTCCGCTAGAGGTCACAAAACTTCCTGTTTTAGAAAATGTGTCTTACATCAAACAACAAGCTGGAGCTTCTCCATCTTCACTGCCACCTCACACACCAGGCCATCAAAAACTGGAGAAAGACCAGACAGTGTCTCATGGAACTACCACCCCTGGGCACAGCTCCTCGCCTCCTCATCCTTCCACCTTATACAGAACACAATCTCCACATGGTTATCCTAAAAGTCACTCTGCCTCACCTTCTCCTGTCAGTATGGGTAGGTCTCTTACCCCCTTAAGCCTCAAAAGACCTCCACCTTATGACTCTGTACATTCAGGAAGTCTCTCAAGAAGCTCCCCATCAGTGCCTCATTCTACAACCAGAAACACATTGCAAGAAGGAGGAAAGATGGTAAATGCCTCGGTCAATACCTACGGGTCATCATGTCAGAGCAGTTCACGTTCTCGGACACCCACCAGTCCCCTGGAGGAACTAACCAGCCTCTTCACCTCAGGACGAAGTCTTCTGAGGAAGTCCTCCAGTGGCCGAAGATCCAAGGAACCCGCAGAAAGTAAGTTTTGGTACAGCTTTTTTCCGTTCTCCCTGGCGTCAAAATAGCTTTTGGTATATTAAATCAAACTCTTGCAAAAAAAATGCATATCTCAGCAATCTAAATTCCATATATAGTTTCTTGTAATAAGAAGAAAAATGATTATTGTTAAAAATGCTTTGATTTTCATATCGATGTTTTTTGAAGATTTTAAATATGTATACTGCACTACAGAAGGCATACGATTCATAGCTTAGTTTTGCAAGGGGAATCGCTTGTCATTGACTTCTCCGCACACCCACATGAGCTGGGAACTTCTCAGTGCTTCAGATCCTTGATTTCTTAACAGATATTAGGATACAGTGATTATCCAAGTAGCTTGTAGCAAAATAACCAGCCAAGAATTGTTTTGGGACTAAGGTACCTTTTACCTCGTCAGGGATCATGGATCTTATTTTGGAAAGTGTTTTGCAAAGTCATTAATTAAAATTGTTCCTATCCTTCCCACTGCCTCTTTCTCTCTTGTGCTACAATATCTCTTCTAGCTGTGCCAGGGGCCTGGTTTTGATGCAGTGCTGAGAATTCATCTGAAATCTGTCATTACAGAAAACACGTTACCCACGCACACAGAAAAGCATGGGGGGAGGTTATGCAGGAAAACTCTAAGCCAATATTGCCTTTGAATATGCAGTAACATAAAATCCCATATGCCATATCCTGTATATAATTCAGGTTTAAGCAAAGTACACTTACTTCAGAGTCAGTGAAATGTCAGTGAAATTTCCTAATGAGATCAGCAAGTTGCAGGTGTGAGTGAAAGCAGAACCTGCCACCAGTATTTCTGTTGCAGAAAGTGTTGCTGTTCAGTGGTGCCAAAGTGATGTCTTGCAGTGGAACCTCGCTGTAAAACTTTTTGTTACTGAGCCAAGTGGGCTCAGGATGCTTCCTCCTGTAGCTTCAACAAACAAGCTTGTGACTTTGGAATCCTGAAGCCTACCTAGCTCGGAAAGAATGATTTTGAGAACAGCCGACTCGATGTTTGTTCAAGTGCCACATTTTGCCTGTTTGGCAGCTATACCTACTCTTGCTTATATTCTCACAAAAGAAGATATTACCTTTTCATTTTTCCAGGTTACCTTATTACTACAGAAGAGAAGCAAATTCTGCCCTGCCTCCCTGGTTGTGTTTGCACCGCTCTGTTGCATTGCGCGTAGCGGTGCGGTCCAGGCCGCGTGGCGATTCGCATCGCTGCCAGGCACCCTCAGGAGCTCACAACATCCCAGCAGTGGGGGGTGTTCATGGGCCCTCAGGTCCCCGCTTCAGGTTTGCAGAAAGCCAGGGACTACCCTTGCTAGCTCACGTGGGTCCACCTAGCACGGCTTGTGCCCGAGCTCGAATGAGACGAGGCCGACCGCGGGGTGCCCGCGGTGCCATCAGCGCACGGGTGGCCTCTGCGCACCTCTCCTCCGCAGCCAGCTTAGGCAGCTCGCTTGCTGCCTGTGTGGCCGTGACCACCACCCACTGCACAGGCTGTGTGCGGGGCTGCTTGGCAGCTGCTGGCAGAGTCTGTGCAAGCGGGTGAGTAGGGAGAAGCTGGCTAGCCGTGCTGTGCTGGGCTGCAAAGCGGCCCTCCTGGGTCAGGAACTGTGCTGGGCCAGCCAAGTGCTCCAAGTGCTGCTCTGCTGCACTTCTTTCTGCTCTGCTTCTCCATTACTGTTATCTTCTCTCTGGGTTGAGAGTGGCTCTCTAAGTCCCTGATCTCCCGCACGTATCAGTCCACACACCTTGTCCTGCCTGTGTGCAGGTGGTTGTGAGGGAAACATAATTCTGGAAGCTGTCTGCTGTTTACACTTGCAAACTCCTAAACTCAATTCTTCTGCTTCTCCCTTTATTTATGCTCAGCAATTCTGTGTCCTTGGCTGCTTGTGAGCTCTGTTGGTTTGGGTCAGACCTGGAGGGCCCTGCACGGAGAAGGTCACAGGCCGGATAGCGCTGCTGGGGCAGTGGGAGAGCACTGGCAGTAACGCACTGCTTGTCTAGGCTGAGCTCGTGGGCAGATCCTCGCTGCTCCGGGCTATCTAGTTGCCAGCCAGAGGTCTCAAGAGGCTTTGCAGACAAGGTGGTATTTCAGTCCTGGCCTTTGGGATCAGTCTTCAGGAGTAACCTGATGCAGCAGAATTACCTTGCTTTTGTTTTTGCTCTCTTAGTAGTGTTTTATATAGTCACCCTTTCTTTGCACATTTATTTTCATGTATCTCTGCAGATCAGGAACAATGACTCCAAAATCAAAAGTGAAGGTGAGAATGGAATTAGCAGGATACTCAGAATATGAGTCCCTGCAGCAAAGGCTGCACTTCATCTGTCCTTAATATCTTTGTGGCCTGCATTACCTCTGTGATTCAGTAGAGTTTTACATAAGTGATTGCAGTAATAAAAATACAATAACACCAGATTTGTGTACTGGATGGAAGCAAATTTGTGTCTAAAAGGCAAGATGATTCTTGTAATTGGGAACAATTACAAAGGATGTGATGTGACATTTACAAATAATTGTAGTAAAGTGATAGATTTTGGTGAAGTGCAGACAAAATTGAACATTATTAAACATGTTGAGAAGTGAGCAGAAATTCCCATGCTAGCCCGGGCCTATCTGGCAGGCTTCATAAATTTGATGGGCTTTGTGCTCACTGAGGTAGGCAGAAAGACTAGCAAGAACCCAGGGAAATTCCCACGGCAAATGTGTCATTAGTTCAAGTCCTGGGAAATCACAGGAAATCTGTTTGCTGCCATCCCATAGGAAAATCCAAAAAGATCTTCTCTATATCCCAGTGGCCTGGGACAGATTGCAGGCTATGAAGGGACTCTCCAGAGATGAATATGAAGTCAGTTTTGGCCTGCAGGTCTGTACAAACAAGAGGTTCCCAAATGGCTTCCCAAGGAGCAATCTGCTTGCACTTTAGGAAGTGGAAAAGTGCATGTTATTGGTTGTAAATGGTAAGATAGGAGATACATGAAATAGAAAACAGGTTCATTTAAGGACAAATCTTCCATATTATAAGGAGAGGACAGTGGTGAAAAGACCCCGGAATGCAGCTGTTTTGGGTAAATGAACAGGCTGCCATCTAATCCGATTGTAATTTGTCTGGTATTTACAGTATGGCTTAATCCTGTAGGATTACTGCATGGAGAAAGAACTGGGTTTGTGCTCAGTCTTTACAGAGGTAGAAATCACTGTAAGATGTGTTGAAAATGCACATAGAGCAAGCACTGAATGTCTTGCAATTAGCATGATCCACCATAAAAATCCTACATGTTCGGGGTTTGAAAATATAGTCTGTCCAGGCTATCGCTTTTGCAGTCTGTAATAATACATAGCTAAAGATAGTGGAAAATGGACTGAGAAAATCTTAATTTTACAAATCTTATGCAAAGCTTAAGGCAATCACAGTTCTAGGGGTTTCTTTTAAGCTGTTGGAGACCATATGCATAGCACAGGACCAACTGGGAAGGCTGTGTTTTCATATTTATCACTTCAGTGTAATTTAGTTCAAGCATTAAAAAGATTTTCAGGATTTAGAGGGTAATAAACAAAAAAACCCACAAAAGTTATGTCCCTCCTATGAAATCATGCTAGCAAACTAATGAATATATACTTCTAAAATATAAAATTATTCTGAGCACATTTCAAGCAAGTTGCTCAATGATTCCTCAAAGACACAGCCCTCTGTGACTTGCTGAAGCTCTCATTGCCATATGTTAGTTGAAAAATGGCACAATACTGGATTTTAGATTCAGATTAATGTATTTGCAAAATACTGCAGCAATTATGGAGAAAATTATTTCTCATCTCTGTTGTTACTGTAACTGTCTTTGTGGAAATTTTAACCTGGATCCAAAGTCAGAATTTATCCACTGAGTTTTTATTTGTGGGCCCTCAAGAGTGATTTATTTTCTGTGAAGGAGGGATTGCACAAACCTTATTTCCAGTCAACAATTTTAATATTCAAGTAAAGTTGCCCTTATAATACTTCCATATTGCTCTTCACTCTTCCATGTTTTCCTTTTCTCTCTGTAATTCCTTTTATAGAGTTCACTGAAATTGCATTAGTGGGAATTAGGATAATTCAGTGATCCTAAGGAGACTGTCACCTCAGGGCCACATTTTCTGAAGAGACGAAGCCCCAGCGACATTATCGAGTGCGCTCAGCATCCACTGGCTGCAGTTGTGATGTGTGCAGCCAGATTTCATATGCGCTTACTGTGCTCTCTTCTAAAAATCCTCTTGGGTGTTGTTAGCATCTTAAATACACATTAGGGCACATTTATGAAGGTGGGGAGAAAAGAACAAAGGAAAATAAATTGTGAGGCCAAATCGGAAATGAAAAAGTTAGGCAAGATGGTCGTGAAGAAAGGCAGAAAGATGGTGAGAACTCCTGCAGAACACTGAAGGGAGACATAAGCATGGAAAACGAAGTGAAAGAGTAAAAAATATACACATTGCTGATTCATGCCAGGTACTGTGCTTTAACCTTTCCTGCTTCTTGTGTGGCACCACGGAGCATGCCCCATAGCCTGCAGACCCCCTATGAAAACATGTCACCACTCAGAGGTTACAGGGAAGCTTTCCAAAGGTAACCAGCGTTATCTGGCTGGGTGCGCTCGGCCCCGCTCCCGCGGCGCCGCCTGCAGCGTCGCAGCGTCTGCTCTGGTCGCAAACAGGGAGGAGGTTTGCGACGTGCTCCTTTGGGAGTGCAGTGAAAGTGCCTAAGATTGGGGTAACATCGAAATTTCCAGTTCCTAGCCAGTGTCCGCTGCATTAGGGATCATAAACATTTTATTATTACCTGTCAGATTGTGTATGAAGGAGGAGCAGAAGTGGTTCAACTTGTTAAAGAAGAGAAGATTTTGATTGTGGGCTACTGAGACCCTCCCATGAGAAATCAAGGAGTGATAATGGAAAAAATGGTGCTTTTTTAATTCCTGATGTTTAAAGGGAGTTTGCAGCTGTGGCTCCCTATCAGATTTGAACCAAGGAAGGTGGACTTGATATGTCATTGTAAGATTGCTAACTTCTCGAAATTCGGATACACAGAAACAGCTGTTTCACTAGAACATATGTTTGTGATCACAGTAATCACTTCTCATTTGACAGTCCTGAAGGTAGACCTGAAAGAGAAAATGTAGACGAGTAGCATGGAGCAACATCAGAGAAAAAGGCCTGAAGGGTAAGAGAACATGAGCTTTGGAGAGGATGGTGCTCGTTCACCACTGATAGGACATGGTTCCTACCACAGGTCGATTGCATTTAGCTCAAACCTTAAGAAGACTCTTTTGCAGTTGCCACTTTAAGATAGAAGCAAGTTGGGGCATTGCAGCATCAGAAGTACTTTCTTTGGGTGCTCGCTTGAAAGTGCATATTCAAGACAGGAGCTGTATGTATCTACAGTCATAAAAGCCATGAGCTGTCTGGCCTGCTGGTTTTATCTGGGACTGGGAATGACTGAAGTGTAAGCATAGGTATGGTCAGCATTATTCAGGAACCACAGTTCTGAGAAAACGAGGTTCATTTTGTAGTTGAGTAGTCACGAGTGCTGCTTCAGCCATACCTCTCATTGGTGTCCTCTGTTGACAACCCTTGAATATGAAAACAAGTGATCAATAGGCTAAATATTTCAATACACATCAGCCAGTCTGGCCAACCGGAGCCTCTTGTAGAAGCTGACATGGGTCCCCCCATGAGCAATCGCTGTAAATAACAAAAAGAAAAGAACCACGACAAGGAAATTCAGCTCAGCTGCGTGTGTTGCAGGCTGGGTGGCAGCTCCGTGGCAGAACGCAGGTCTCCGGGTGCTGCTCCACTGCCTCAGCTGCAGATCACAGTCTTGTCTTGCGTTGCGTGCGGATAACTTGGCTCTTACACAATAGCAAGGAAAATGCCAGAGTTGAGAATTTCTGTTTGGAAAAGACATTTCAGTGGGTACCTATTTCTTGTTTGAAGTACATACTGTATCGCCGGTTTACTTGCTGTTTTCATACACATATGCGTATGTCAGCTTCAAAGGTGTTGAATAGTTCAAGTCCCTAAAAGGGGGGAATGTCCCCTCCACTTTAGGGATGAAGGAATGTCTGTGTTATACACAGATATTAAAATAGAAAACACGCATTTTGTGGTTTTGCTAATTGGTACCATGACATTGTCTCCTCTTCTAATTCAGCAATTTAGGCTCATCAAAAATCAGGCTCTCTCGGGATCGCTAGGGTATACAGAATCATTGAAGAAGACATAATTTCATAAATAATTGCTCAGGTTTTTTGGAAACAGCTGCTGGTTTTGATTGATGTATATGGATTTATTTATTCCTTCTGTTTATGTTACTTGGCTGCTTGATACAATTTTTGGTTAGCAATTTAATCAACATTTATTTTTATGAAGAAGAGATCAACTTGAGAAGAGCAAGAAAAAATAATAGAGACAGCAAAGCTATTTTCTTTTTGTCCATCAAGTTTCAAGTAAAAATTTCAGGTAAAACACTGAAAATCAGTTTCTTTTTAGGTTCAAAGTACAAGGAAAGTGTATGTTTTCTGGAAGCTGTTAAAAATAGCGGGGGGAAGAAAACCTTGAATTCAGTTGCTGGCATCTCCTTTACTGTGTATTTAGTAAATGTCACCAATAGGTGAAGCAACACTTGCTGCACTTAAGGGTGTGGATAAGGATAATAGGTTTGGAGTTTTGAGTGTCATTGATTTTTTTTTTTTTCCCTGTACTGTGCTTTCTAAGCCGCAGAAATATCTTAACCTCTAGGCCAGATCCTCAGGAGCTCTAAATCTCCTCTTTATTCAAAATCGGGAGAGCTACTCCCATTTACACCATCAGGGTTTCTGGCTTCAAGGCAGTAAATTTGTCCTTTGTGACCAGATCAGCTCAGAGCACAGAATGGTGAGCTGGAGAATTGTCTTTTTGTTTCAGATGGGACTACACAGTTCATGGCTGATTCAGAAATATTCACAATTCATGGGCGCCCAGAAATAGGAAATAGCTGCAAAAAAAGGTTTGAGGTGGTGACATTTTCCAGAAATCTAGTCATGTCTTTCCTTCAATGGAATGGATAAATGCAATTTGCTAAAATTCCCTGTGCAGTTGGAGAGAGGAGGCATCGTGGTCAGGTGTCTGGGTGTTCCTCTTGTGCAAGAGCTCAGGAAGAAAAACAGAAACTTTTTTTTTAATGTCTTTTCTTACCCAGAAGCTGAAATATCTGCATCATAGCCAGAGGAACTGCTCAAGATCATTGTTAAATCAGTCTTCCCTGCTGGCTTAGAATCTAAAACCCAGTTTCATGATCCCTTGAGCTGCTGTCATCGCGTCTTTCCAGGAGATGTAGTTTAATGAAATGCCTATCTGTGCTTAAAACTTAGCTGCAGAAGCTCTGTGATTTTAAGGGACTATGGTGGGAACTTCAGGGGTGAAGAGAATGAAGGCAAGAACAAGGAGTTCTGAAATCCGCTGGTACTTGGGACTGCTACTTCGCTTCTTGACGTCGCTTGAAATGTCTTTACTGTGCTGATCTGTGTAACAAAGACTGACAATTTCTTAAGCTAAGTGGCTTATGTATCTATTTTTAAAAACATAGGTTTTCTGGCATGTCTGATTTGCTTCCTGGCAGGGTGAGCTCAGTTCTTAAGCTCATCATTAAAGGCCCAATCCAAAGGTCCTTGAAGTACGAGATAAGGCATACTTCAGTGCATCCCATTATAAATTACGGCAAAAGGGCTTTTCTCCTTGTATTTGTATGTCATTCCTCACAGACCTGCTCTGCAAAGCCGAGCGCTTATATACCCAGAATGTAGCAGTGAATAACACGGAGGCAACGTCAATGTAGTACCTGGGACTGCAGGATATTCTACGTGTTTTTGTCAGTGTGTGGTTTACAGGGCCTATAATATTCTGGTAAAAAACTTAGATCAAACTCCTCACTGAGAAAAGGTGGATATGCTGTTCTTAAGCTTTCCCTAGGCCTTCGGAGAATCTGTTGATGATGATAGAGATCAAACAGTCAGAAATAGCTTAATTTGAGTTATAAACATAATTCTGGCTCAAATACTGAGCTATAGGGGATTATAAACATCTGAGGGGCAGGTAAGGTGAGAAGTACAGGAAATTTTACAGTGGAAAGAATCATCAAGATAATGTGTGTAAAAAATAGATTAATTTGCACTCAGGTTACCCTTACTCTTCGGAACAGAATTATCCATTCCTAATAGTTATTTTTTGGGTGCAACAGTAGCAGGCAATTAGGCCATCCTCAGGCTTCACTTGAGAGCGAGTGAGGAGAACTATTGTTCTTGGCACTGCTCGCCTGAGAGAGAAGCTGCACGTTTAAATTTGCCGGAGGTAGGAATGACTTTATCTGTATGTGTGACTCACATTCATGACTCAGAAGGTACCTTTTTCCAGGAAATCAAACCAGTTTGGCTGCCCGGGCGATGCTACCCGTATGCAGTGCATATGGGCCGCACTGGTGCCGCGCTGTCCCAAGGCACCGCAGCAGCGCCCGTGGCTCCGGGTATTCCTCAGTGCCGTGCTCGGTGCTGCTGGCACGTGTGGGTGCTCGGCTGGCAAGCGTGAAAGTCTTCACAAAACGGGTCCTCTCATTCGGAAGCAGAGAGGCACGAGAAGGAAGAACAGCGGAGAGGATTCGCTCTGCCGTAGGGAGCCTGCAGGGTTGGCCGCAGAGCAAAGGTGCTGGCGCCTGGGCCCAGCCAAGGCAGAGCCCAGGCCGAAACGGCGTGGGCTTGTGTCTGGCTTTGTGAAGCTGGGATCAAAATTGAGGCAGGACCGTTGTCAAGATAATTTCAGAGTTCATTTTTTTCTGATAATTTGGTAGAAAAAAATGCAAATGGGGCATTTGTTCTAAAAAGGAAAAGTAAATTTCCTAATTTGTTAAAGGAGTCAAGTAAAAGAAAAGCATTAGTAAAAGTGGCTTTGTAAGCAGTTAAAATACAGCAAAAACATACAGGAAGTTTATGTTTAGTCCAACTTCCCTTTTTTTTTTTTTTGTGCATGAAAAGGGTGTTTCTGTCACCAGTTTTTACAGCCAGTGCACATTACTCAGTCTACATTTTTCTGACAAATAAGAAATTTTAATTTACTGCTGAATCTGAAGGAAGATTTAGGCTTTAGAAAAAGGTGGAAGTGATCAAGCAATAAAAAACAAAAAGTATCCAAACTGCCAGTGCAGTTCAAAGGCTATTTTTTAGTTGAAAACCTGACAGCAAAAATGTTGTCAAGTTTAATATAGACCGTGCTTCTAGTATAGATTGGCATTTTCAAAGTGAAGCTTTTAAGCATAAGGTCACGAGCTCCGTTCTGTAACATTTTTCTGAAGTCCCTGGGTGTTTGGGCCTTGGCTCGCGCGTCCCTCCTGCTCCCCGTGGCAGTGCCGGGCACGTCTGCAGTGCAGCCTCCCCAGAGCGTGAGCACAAAATGGGGACAACGCGGTGGCCGTGCTGGGCAGCGGGCAGAGCACACGGGCACGACGGAGACCAAGAGCAGCCTCCAGCTAAGCTCTGCTTTGCCAAGTGAGTGGTGGTGGCAGTTGGGCAGCTCTGTGCAGCAAGCGGCTCTGATTGCTGCCCTGATGCCCACGTTTCACATGACGGTGCTGGTTGTCGAGGTCTGGGTTGGGGCTGGGGTGACGCTGTGTGCAGTGTCAAACACGCGTGTCGCTGCGGAGCCCGGCCTGGTGTCAGCGACACCAACGTGTGCACCAAGAAGGATGGGTGCAGGATGGCAGCATTCAGACTTCTCCCCTTGAATACAGCCATCCTACCCCTTCTCATCGTTAGCTCCTATTTTAGTGGGAAGAGGCACCTGAACAGAAAGACCGCGAATGTCCCCGTCCGCAGGTGCGAGCGCGTGTGTGCGCGGAGCTGTTTGCCTGAAGGGGCGGCATGGGCGAGCAGCAGGGCAGCGGGGGCACACGCTGTGCGAGAGAGACGTTTGTAACTCACCCACATCCACTACAATAAATTCACACTAATGAGCCTGGCCGGCTAGCCCAGAATAGTAACTGCTGGAAGGAAAATCCTTGCTCTGTTGAAGTCAGTCAAATTCCCTGTGACTTGATGGGCCGAGGGCTTTGCCTGAGGAAGAGGTTTGGAGCACAGAGACTTGCATTGGGCCTAAGTGCAAGTCACCTATTGCCAGCAGAGCCAGCTCTGAAAGGAGAGTCAAAACAGAAATCTGCAGTGAAAGTCAGAATAAAGTGTTCTGCTTAATTATTTAATCATGACTAGTCTGAGGTAAATAGTTATTAAGTAAACCTCTTAACAGGATGCCGAAAGGGCATCCTTTCCAGGAATGCTATTTGATTTAATGGTGAGAATCCCAGGACGCTGCTTTCTAATCACTTCGGTAATACGCCAGGAAAATGCTTTGCAAATGCTCCAGATGTTGCCTTTTTGGAGGTAGGAGCAGGCTGCGAGCTGAACTGCCGCAGAACAGGCGGGCTGGGCACATCGAGTGCAGCATGGCAGGAAATCGTTGCGAAATGACGACGGTCCCTTTGGAAAAAGGAAATGGTATATTGGCATCACTTCTACAATATGAATCACAATTTAACCATTTTAAATCAAATGATATTCTTTATGATAAAAAAGAAAGTTTTCAGTTTTTTTGGTCATCAATATACAAGGGTGTTTCTCCTCTTACAGTAGGTTATCAAACAATGTTTGTCTTGCAAGGCAGGACTTTTAAAACTTTGTCTGATGTTGGGAGATTAAATTAATTGAAACTGTAAAAATGTTTTTTTCAGATGGATTCTAAGATTTGTAATTTTCATAGGATATGGCTTACTCCCATAATGATTCCTCAGAAATTCCCAGTGCAGTTTCTGGAATGGTCTGTTCCCGCAGCACCCTCAGCGTATGAGAATCTCTTTGTCTCTCTTCAGAAAGCTGTCCTACTTTCTCAGATTTCTGGTTCATGTGTAAGCTGAATTTTTCTCTAATCTTTCTTCTAAAGCTTTGTATGATCTTTTCTTATAAATCCATTTCTTCTTTCGCTTGGTCTGCAGTTGACTGCTGTGTGGGCTCTGCCTCTTCCTGTCTGGTTTTTGTGCTAGCCAGGATTGCCCACACGTGGCTTGGGGAAAGCCGCGGAGAGCAGCCAAGCCGGGAGCGCGGGGGCACCTCCCTGCCCTCCCTTGGCGCTCGGCCGCGGGCAGACCTGAGCGTCGCAGCTTCCGAGGGGCCGGGCGCTGGGTCGCACTGAAAACCAAATCAGACCTGCCCTGCTCGCTCAGAGAAACGCTGCCGAGGAGCCCAGGGCGTTTCAGCCCTGTCTCCTTAAATGTTAGATGGTTGGTGAGACTCTTTCGGGCTTTCTATTGATTTTGCATGGAACTAGGTCAGTGCTGCTGTTAATTGAACAAGCTGGCTGCTGCAACTCTCACTTAACTGTAGAAAAGGAGTATTAAAAATTGATATGCAAAGCAAACTTCTGCTTAATTAGCAATGAGATGAAGTCAGAATAGACAAACCACCATAGTTAATAGAGATGAGGAAATGTCTTTCATTGACAATATAATATATTCTTGGTTTTTTGGAAAAAATGTCTTATGCACTGAGCATTATCTGTGTTTCTTGCATGCAGTATTAATAGCCTGTTTGTTTCTTTGGGAGGGCTCAGGGCACTTGCATAGCTGCACAGATCAGCCAAACAAGCACAGATCAAGAACGCCATTAAAAAGCAGCTCTGCTTTTGCAATGTGCTCTCGAGGTAACTGAAGTATCCGTGGTGTGCACGAGGAGGAGCTGTGCTGCTCGCCGGGCGCTCCGGGGACCCTGCTCAGTGGGTGCTGGTGGACGTGGCAGGCAAGCCCATTCCGTACCATTATATGGGTATGCGGAGGCTTCATTTTAGACCCTAGGAGTAGCACCATTCGCTTCCCAAAGTAGGGAAGTTTTGCCTGAAGTGATGTATTATTTATTTGGGTTTATAACAAACACAGAAAAAAGAATAAATGAATAATGCATGGCTGACTAGCTTACACATTTCAGCTCACAGCTGAGCAAGATGCTGCAGAACAGCCCGCGTTTGCAGTTCCCTCAGACAATTGCTTTTCTCTCTTCCCAAAAGCCCCCCAAATAATAATAAAAATGTGCTGTTTAGCACTTAGCATTACAATAAGAAACATCAAGGACCTGAAATTAATTCAGGCTTAGGAACCCAGCAGCAGACTGGCCACAGACTATGTATTCATTTGAATAAT
Source organism: Tinamus guttatus (assembly GCF_059628265.1). NCBI lineage: Eukaryota > Metazoa > Chordata > Aves > Tinamiformes > Tinamidae > Tinamus > Tinamus guttatus. Next base: position 1,573,463 of record NW_028288845.1, read on the forward strand.
AGTTTTTGGGTAAAATGTTTTCTTTAGCTGTATTTTTCAGTTCACTTTGCTCTGAGTTTCAGGTTAACTAGGTTTCCTGCTTTCTTTAGCATTTACAAGTCTTCCAGTACCACAGCTCACATGCAACTGTCTAGGGTGTGCAGCCTGTAAAGGATCTTTCATAAAGGGGAAGTTGTACATGCCAATTATTTAGAAAATATGTTCTCTCTTAAGAGTTTTTAGGTACCATGTTTTTCTTGAAACAGAAAAGCCTGGGATTTAGGTGAAATAAATGAGGAAAATGCAAGTTTCTGAATATTGAAATAAGATGACACCTGGAAGAGCTCAAAACATTTGACTGCCTTTATGGGAATCTTAACCAACTAGATATTTATGGATATTTATGTATCCATAAATATTTAACACAGTGAATTATTTCTTGAAATTTACATTTCTATGTATTATTTTGGCTTAGGAGCTATTGAACAATAAAGATGCTTTCCATAATAATGTCAGCTCTCCAAACGCAGCGCTTGGCTGCTGGCAGATTTGCCCGCGGCCATCGTGCGACTCAGCACAGTCCCAGCCGCCTCCCCTGGCTCCCAGCAAGGGCTTCTAGCAGCAGGAGGTGTCTGAGGTATCTTAGTAGCTGCGTTACTGCACTTGCCAAATAAAAAGTTGTGCAGAAAGTCCTGTTACCTTTCAGCAAAATATGTGTGACCGCTTAGAGTTCATCTTTTCAGTATGGGATCAGTGCGGATAAAGGGGTCTGGTAAATCCCAGCCTTTCCGCAGTGTTTCCCTTGTTAAGAATATTGCAGTTTGTCTCGCGGTCAGTGGGAGGCTCCCGCGCCGTGGGGGACCCTGGGCAGGAGCAACGCGCGGGTCCTGCTTTCTGCCGAGGGCGCGAGGGGAAACGCGGCGCCGTGAACGCACTGCTGCCGGACACGGCGCGAGGGGAAACGCGGCGCCGTGAACGTGCTGCCCGACACGGCGCGAGGGGAAACGCGGCGCCGTGAACGTGCTGCTGCCCGACACGGCGCGAGGGGAAACGCGGCGCCGTGAACGTGCTGCCGCCGGACACGGCGCGAGGGGAAACGCGGCGCCGTGAACGTGCTGCTGCCGGACACGGCGCGAGGGGAAACGCGGCGTCGTGAACGTGCTGCCGCCGGACACGGCGCTCGTGCTGCCGCGCTCGCTCCAGGGAGCTGCGTCTGCAGCAGGCAGCGGCTCACAGGCCAAAAACGGCCCCCGAAGGCTCCAGTAATGCCCCAGGGCCTGGCGGGGGGAGCACGGAAGCCTTTTGCATCCAGCAACAACTTGCATGGTGATTTTTAAAACAAATTTGAGTGTTATTCCCAATGACAGACATCAGCGAAGCCAAAATAATTTTAAAATCATTTCCCCACAAAATATTTGAGAAAAAGTGAGATATTAAAAATGACTATTTTTTTCATTATTTATGTATTCTGAAGTGAGCAGGGAACGTAATATTACAAAAGGCTATACAAAATGCTAACCTGTTTTTCTGACTGTGCATCAGCGTTACTGATAATGATCAGCAAATGACAGTGATTTGGGTGCTGTGATGGGTTGCATGACATTATAATCTGCTTCAATCTGCTTTTCATTTTTAGGATATATTACTTTTTAGATAAACTGAGAACAGAAAATCACCAAGCAAGGATAGTGGAATGCAAATTTATGAAGTCTAGACAGCCAGCTGAAAAGTGATTTTCTACACCTTATAAAGAAATGCTCTATAAGCCAAGTTTTTATTTAGGCTGAATATTTCCATTGTTTCCAGCTGTTTGCAGAGAACTGCTGCATTTTGATTCTGCTGACAATAAAGCCAAGAATGCGCAAACCATTTTTATCAAGCAGCAAGTGCAAGCGGTTCTCTTGGGTAAATGAGGGATCCCTGCCCTGTGCTCGGTGCTCCGCGCGGAGCCGCAGCGCAGCTCAGGGCTGCCCGCGCGTGACAAGTGTCGCAGGGCCGCGGGCTCCGTGGGACACTCGTGGGGACGCTTCTCGATCAGGTAGTCACAGCGTTGCTGGTGGCAGCCAAATGACACGGTCAATTGACCCTGTTGAATGATGCATTCAGCTGATGGGGCATTCGTGAGGCCTGGCTCTGCGCTGTTGAAAGTGTATTCCGCCCTTTGCAATCCCTGCTGGTTTTGCTGGAAGGTGCAAGTTGGAGCCTAGGCTGAAGCCTCTAGTAGGGGGGATGTTGTATGTGCCTCTAAAAAACTCTGAAACCTTACCCATCTCTTCCCTTTTCCAAATATATGGCATCCAGAGGATGCGGATACTTCTGGTTTATAGAAGCATTTGAAATATATTTGCTCATAACTGTTATGTGGAAAAAGCACAGTGGCAGTATTTTCTGATTTATCAATGCCCAGAGGAAACATAAGGTAGAGAGCATCTTTTGTCTTTTTTTTTAACTCGGCCTCTATATTTCTGTGCAAGGCTCTTTGTATGAGCAAGACTCTGTACGCAGTCGCAGCCGGAGCTGTCACAGACATTTCAGAGCAAAGGCCCCTGAAAGGCAGCCATCGTGTTGTGTGGATGCAGACTGTTATTTGACCTTGTGTCCTGCTGGGGTTGCCAATGAGAAAAACAAGCAGTTTGGGTTTTCATTGCAGTGTCTTTTTGCATACATTAAAGTAGGTGAGTGACCTAAAAGTTCAAGGAAGCAGTTTGATTTTTGAGCGTCTTTGTCACACAAAATGTTTGCTGAATACTATTTATATGACTTGCTCAACTGAGGTTGTTATATAGGTTTCAGCTGGACACATTGCTGTGAATAACAAAAAACACCTTAGAGGTTGGCACAGGATATTATTAAATTTTATTTTTACTATTAATTAATAGTAATTGCTTTGTTTCTTACAAACCAGTTCATCTGCCGACTACAATGTCAAAGAACCCAAAATGCCGTTTTTTATTATTGTTGCCCATGGACAAGGTCTCTTGCATTCCATCTAGAGAGCTAATATCACCTGTACCACTGGTTGCTGGAGCAAGGATGAACCAGGGTGGGTTTTTCAGCCCTGTATGGATGGAAGTGGGATGAAGGTGGCTGTTTTCTGGGGCTGCGGCGCGTGAGTGGCAGCTCTCGCTGACCTGGTTCTTGCTGGGGGGAAGAAGCTGTTGCTGAGGCCAAGGCTGCCGTAGTGTCCCCAGGAGTTCCGCAGGCCACGACCACCGCGGTCCTACCAGGGCCCTGGGGAGCTGCTCTCCTCTCCAGCCTGCCCGGGGCTCCCGGCACTGCGGCCTCCCCGTGGCGCTCCCACATCTTGGGAATGTCTCTTATAGCCGCAGAGAGAGAGGGCTGAAGGGAAGGTTGGCCATCTGCGTGAAATGTAAATCCCCAGGCTGTTGCTACGTACTAAAGTTAAAATAGAGCATACTGAAGTTAGAATAGACCATTTATAAACCTGGACGACTAAATTGAGAGTTTGAATTGTAATGAACTGTTATGATTTAAAGTAATTTCTTAATGTGCCTTCAGTATGTGGCTTTTCTTGGGGATTTTTCACAGCAACAGATGGAAGAGTTCAGGAATAGATTGTTTGTTTGGTGTGTTGCTCAACCTGCAAGAAATGAAATAAGAGTGTCAGAAAGGAACAGAAAACCAGCAGCTGTGAAGAAAGCAGGCATCGCTGCTTCTCTTGAAAAATCATTCACCTGTGTTTTTGAAATTTCTCCTTCTTTTATTGACTCATGGTGTTGCACGTCATTTTCTGACTTCAAGGATTTTTCCACCAAGTGAAATTTTATCCTCTAGGTCACGGTGCTGGGCACACCAGAAATATTAACACTGGACATTTTTACGGGTCACCTACCTGTTATTAGTGCTCACGACAACTGCAAATGTATTACTTGCACAGTATTGCTTTAGGAGAGAGCTTCCTTGGAAAGTACCTGGAGAAGAAGTTATTTCCAAAGAAATGACACCTGAAAATAATTAAGATCTTTTCGAAAATTGTTACTAAAAGCATATTTTGATGGGATATCATTTTCAGAAAGAATGATTTTGTAGCATGAAAAGTTGTAACAAGAAAGTCACATTGTACCAACCTAAAACATCTGGTTTTGGTAATTTTAAACTGTATTGAAACTAACCCTCAGTACAGGTTTTAGGAACAGAAGGTAAAATTTTAAGTTGCCTTTAGAAGGTTTTATGATTACTTTATATGGAATATTGAGTGAAAGATTCCTACATGATACAGGTAATTAGAGGCAGACTGTAATGAAGTGTGGTCTTGTGTATTTTGTAGAACCGCTGGATGAGCTGAAGATCAGAAGTCACAGCACTGAACCACTACCAAAGCTGGAGAACAAGGAGAGGGGAGGCCATCACGGGACAGCTTCCTCCAGGGAGCCAGTCAAAGCTCAGGAATGGGATGGCACACCGGGACCGCCGGTCGTATCCAGCAGGCTGGGAAGATCCTCTGTCAGTCCAACCATGTTGGCTGGAAGCAACAGCTCAGGTACATCCAAGTAGAGAGCAAGGAATATCTCATCAATCTCCTTGTGAGCTGTCAATTGAGCAATTGTGTCAACAATTTGCAGGTGGAAGTAAACATCTATATTATTTAGACTCCCAGATAGCTCACAGAATCTCCCCATTAAGCTCCTGCAGTATTAAGCTGTCTCCTTGTGCTCTGTATTTGGACAGGCTTGGGATCATGGTAAGTAATGTAAATATGCCATTTAACTGCTTTAACAGAAATAAAGAATTCTGCCGGACACTGAGGAGGGACACTCTGGCAAAGAGTCTCTGTGCCAGTTGCACCTCAGGAGGACATTCAGAAACTCAGATGTCACATGCAGTGACCAAATGCCACTGTGCAGCAACAAGACTGTCTCACCAATGTGTACAGGGAGAAGACAGGCATTACTGATGTGCACAGGCAGCCACGATGCTTTATGCTTACATACAAATCTGTAGAAAAGTGGCTATAAAATCTGAAATTCATGTATGTCCATTTAAACCACTTAAATTCACTTATATATAGAAGTGAATTGTTGTAAATCACTGAAACGTAATGCAGCCTGTTTTATAAAATAACTAAGCCAAACACGCATGGCGCAGGGATATGCACCTGTGCTGTGTATAGCTCTGGGATAATCAGGACAGTGCCGCTTTTCAAGATTTGACAGGTCGCTTAAAAGATAAACTTCCTGCCTTATTGGTTTGATTGCGAAAAAGATACACTTCAAAATGTCAGTGGATCTCTCTCTTTCCTTGCATTGCTTGAAATGACTCCAGAAACTCAGTTTGAACAAACTTTGCTAGTATATCCTTTGCTTCAATCTTTTATTCTGGCGTCTTTTGCTATAATCCCCTCAGCCAGTCCTCACTGGGCAGCAAAAGTGACTTTCCTGCAAATCTCATGCCTTTAGCCACAGGTTATTTGGGTGTTAATTCCTTTTGTTTACTTGGGAGTTCTCATAATGCATTTTGGTAGGTAGGAATTTGGCAGATAAAAGCCTCCAGCTATATTAAAGCCTACACTAGAGAGACCTTGTTCTTAGTGCTACAATCATCTATGCTAATGCCAATAAAACAGGATTCAAATGTACCAAATCAGAATAATAGGAGATCAGATGATAAGGCCAGCGGTGCCTACCAACCCCCCTCAGTTCTGCCAGATGAACAGTACTGCACAGAATGGAAGGGAAATGAGAGTATGGAGTGAGTTCTTAGCAAAATACATCTGTCCAACCTTTCTGCATAAGTTTTATTTTAAAGGCTTGGCTGATCTCCAAAAGGAGACAAAACATGTTGGCCATACTGTTTATTTGGCATCAGGAGACTGCAATAGTTGTTGAATCATTCCTTGATTTAGTTGACTGTGTCTTTGTCTTACATAGCTAGGACTTTCAAAGGCTCATATGGAAAGAAAAATTACGGGAATATTTTATGGACTGAATTTAGACTCCTTTTTTATGATGAAGAACTCAGAGTTGATTATGATTTTTCTTTCCACACAGTTTTTATGACATTTCATTTGATGAATATTGCCTCTCGTCTGCTCCAAATATTTTTCCCCTGTGTCTCTAGCAGTTGCCTGAGTAACATGTTTTGCCTTCGGTCGGTGGGGCATTGCATTCAAAATGCTGCACACAGCTCTCACCAGCAAACTTGCACATGAGCTATAGCAGTTCATTCTTTGCAAATAAATTAGAGTTGTAACAGAATGCAACAGCAGAGATTTAGTATGTATGGATAGAAATGCTTTCTGGAGTCAAGGAGATACAGTGATGTTTTGCTAGCAGTTTGCAACTTAGATTTGCCACAGGGCCAAATAAAATTGGGGCAGGGCAATCCCCATTACAGTGATTTCTTGTTCTCTTTCCAGCATCATAGTTAAGAGAGAAAAAGCCTATGTTTGTGTGGGCAAGTCCTTGAAACACCACAGTTTGCAGCCTACCTCCTAGTTTGCACTGGGCCCAGACTGCTGCGGGGACAATTTGAAGAAACAAGGTTGAATTGTTCTGCTGTAACAGGGGCAGAATCCAGAGGGACTTTTCTGATGTATGTTGAATGGGCCATTCTGCTGAGAGGATAGAGTAGGAGTTAGAATGCAACCAACAGACAATGTGAGACTGGTGATTTTATGGGGTTCTCCAGATCCCCATACCTGGCAAGGATGATCAGAGGGAAAATGGGCTATCTCCAGGCAAGAACTTCAACTTCTTTTTCATTTTTTTTTCAAAGGAGCCTGCCTTGTTAGATGCACAGGGACATTACTATCCCCAGTGACTGACTGACCTCTTATCTGCCATGCAATTCATCAAGGCCCCTTTCTGTCTCTTGGCATCTATTGTTTCATACAGAAAGGGATGTCAGTGTTTTTGGGGCAGGCTGGCTGTTAAGAAACTCACTGCAATTGTAGTGAAAAGCCAAAGGAGCTCTGTGAAACAGAAGGCTGGGATAGCTTCCTGCCAGGAGCTTTGAAGAGTATTTTCTGGAATGCTGAGTTTTTTTTTTTTTTTTTTTAAACTGCAACCATGAAGCATTTCGCATTGCCACCTGCTGCTAGTGACAAGCATTGCACTGCCTTTTACATATTTCATATAGTCTGCTTAGCTGTTGTGTCCTATTTTTAAATCACCATCAGCTTGTCACTCAGCCGACCCATTTAGTATTCGAGTTGAAAACCTAGCAGATAATTGGTGAGGAAGCAACTGCCCTTCCTTCACTGGAATTAGTGGTTAGAATTGAGGTGGAATTGCAGAAGGAATGACGAGCTAAGCGCCAGCTGTCCGGGAAAGCAGCGACGCTTGGGAAAGACCAGGCACAAGGTGCCTTCGTCGGCCCGAGGAGGGATCAGCGGCCAAGAGCAGCAGTTCTCTCCACCCAAAGGCTGGGGGTTCCCACCAACGCCAAATTCTCTCCTCAAAGGCAATATTAAGGTATCACTGTGCCCCTAAATCCTCAGGGCGTCTGCAAGCTCAGGCAATGCAGTCCCGGAGGTGGCAGTAGCCCTGTGAGCAAGGTGCATCCCAGGGGTTGCCTCTGGCACTGCCTCGCGCCGCTCGTGCCCTCGCGCCGCTCGTGCCCTCGGGCTCCGCGAGCGCCCGGCGTCTCGTGGGGAGCAGCGCTGGGGCTGCCGCCGTGGCGGGGACGGTGCCGCGGCGCGTGGGGAGCGCCCGAGCGCTGCCCAGGGGCCGCAGTGCCGCTTACCCTGCGCCCGGCGGCTGCGCGCCAACCCGGCGGCGTCACCGTCGTTCGGAATAACGCCAGTGCCGAACTGTCCATGGGGTCCAGAGCCTGAGAGCGACACTATCCTATGGCAGATGCTGCAGCGGAAAATAATCAGGGGAAAGTTTAAGAAAAAGAAAAAGAAAAGAAAAATAGAAAGCATTGCCAGTTGAATTTGTTTATTCCTGACTTCATTGCCTAAGGTGTTGTCGTGGACCTGAAACACAGCAGTTTAGAACAAACCTTAATTTAAAATAGACCTCATCTAATGCATCTTTTTTTAATCTGATTTGTTTCGACCTTTTTGATTTCTGCTACACTGAGTTACACAGTTTTTAGTGATTCTTTTTTGAAAATAGTTCAGTTTAAGATCAATTCACTGAGCAGCTTCAAGTCCAAAAAAATATTAACTGGCAAAGTGTTAGCACACACTTTCTTCAACCTTCAGATTTTGTATTTTCAAGCTTTGTTACAGCTTACTCACCTTTTTGGGGAGACCAATATGGCTGAGCTAATATGAAGACAGTAAGTGTGATGCATTTCCCCACTATACTTGTTTTCTTTTTCCTTCTTCATTTTTTTGCATGTGATTACTCCATAGCCTGCCACATCGCCTTGTTTAATTCAAAACGTGCTTCTTGGCAGCTGTAGCAAATAAGCAATATTTCTCTTTTCATGTGCAAAGAAGAGACTGTGACAGGATAAGAAGCTTCTCCAATGTAAGTGACAGGCAGAGTATTTTTTTGAATTAAGATTAGGATAGGCAGAATGAAGTCTCCCTTGGCTGAATAAAAGAACTCTTCCAGTTAAGATCCAAAAATAAAAATCGTGGAGAGCTGTTGTATTTCTGGAGAATATAGGAAACCATATCACAATGGTATAAAACTGAAAAATATCTCCAAAAAATCATGTCTCATCTCAACATTCTGCTTTAAAAGTCACAGGCACCCCTCCCAAATAACCCTACAACCAATCAAACTGATTTATCTACACTTAAGATGACAGCATTTGATAACACTTTTGAAAGACAGGACATTTGTGTGGGTGCTTAAATCCATAATTAGGCACCCGATTTTAGGCAATCCTGTTTGTAAATGGAAAGTCTACATTTCTGTGTTGGGCGTTTTCTCGTAAGGTTGTCATCCCTCACGCTGTCCTTTGGGGCTGTTCCGTAATACCCACGTGTGATCCTGTGGGCACCCACAGGTCCATTAGTGCTGGTCCCGTTTGGGCCGCCCACGTTTGCAGGGTTACGCAGGGCCGACGGCTGCGACGCGGCCCCCAGGGCTGCCGGGAGCCTCGCGCTGCTCGCGGGCACGGCTCGGGGACAGGTCCCTGCTGACCCCGCCAGCCTTGCTCTGCATCCGGACCTGGAGCCTGGAGGGGGGTCAGGCCGCGCGAGCCACGAGGCACAGAGCAAGTGTCATTTGAAGCTCTGCAAAACAATACTCCACACATTGCAGCAGTTAAATATAGCAGCTGAATCTTTTGAACACATTCGTGCTTGACATTTCTAGACAAAGTCTACAGTCTCTGAGCAGTCTGCTGGGTTCAAGCCTCGGGATGCCCACTGATTGCAACGGGCACTGCTGATGGTTGCTCGCGTGCTCTGCATCCCCTGGCCCCTGGCCAGTAAAGCACTTAGACATGTGCCTGTGAGCTTGGTAGCTCAGCAGTAAGCTCTTAGCCCTGGTTGCTATTTGAGGGGCTTACAGCAATGTCAAAAAGCTCCTGATTGTGGATTCAGAGCAGGTCTTGTTTTTGGAGGGGAGCCCTTGGTTCCCTCTCCCTGGCGATTTTTATTAAGAACCAGAGGACACACAGTAAAGCAAAGCACAGTGCAGACATGTGGCTCTCTGCTACCTTAATACACACGTAGATCCACACAATATCATTGACCTTAAGCAAACGGATCCTCCTGAGAGAGCAAATATTTACAGAGGCTTCCCTGTGTGCTCATCAGGCTGGCTGGCACAGTCCCCTGCTCTGCGCCACACGTCACTGCCACAGAGGGACCAAGCGCTCTCCAGACTGTTCATTTCAGATGTCAGCACTGAGCTGTCTCAGTATGGTCCACATGGTACTTTCACTAGAAACCATCTCTTGTTTCTCTCCTTTTTAAACAGCCAAAAGGAGAAGCTGCTATTTCAAGTGATCATTGTACTCAAAATCCTGTTAGCTTCAGTACATTCAATAAAGTTTACAGGAAAGACAACATGTGGCAGGATACAGAGAAATGAGTTGGGCATCGCTTCTGTGACAGACCATTTAGGGACTCTCTTTTTTCACAGTAGTGTGCAGTAGGAAGCTGTTATTCACAGCACAAGTTGTGGGAGAATAGAGCAATTATTCAGTTGAAAAATACCTCCACTGAAGCCAATGGAATGGGTATTAAAAAGAGGAGCATTTCCCCTTTTAGTGCATAAGGCAATCTCAAACTTTTAAAAAGCTACATGGAGCCTCGTGTGGAACCTCTCTCTTGGTAAAGTTCACCATGGGTATTGCAATAGTTTTCTTAGTACTATAAAATATATTACATGGAGATAAAGAAGGAGCTAATACTTCATCTGAGTGTGATAGATTTTATTTCTTTGATGCTAGATGAAAGGACTGTTTTTGGCAAGGAAATGGTAATCTCTTGTTGTTGCACATATATCCAAAGTGGAAATTATGACACTCTGCTTTCTCAAAGCAAAGAAAACAACTCCGAGGCAATGGCAGACGACTCCCTTGGAGTTTTTGACATGCTGGGTGCTGAATTTTGCTTGTCACAGCAAAAACACTGTGTTTCTATTTAACAGTAGGGGAAAACAACCAAAAATTCCACATTTTTTGCCCTCATGAAACCACAATAAAATTTCAGGAGGGAACAGACATGAGATCCATTAGCTATTACTGAAGAAAACAATCAGAATTCTGGCACACAGTCTGTGTGAAATCAGAACAAAAACAAATCTAATCAAACCTTCAGAATAACTGCCCAAGTCCCCAAAAATACAGAATTATGTACAAAATGCAGGGTTATGAGGGGGATCAGTCTGTTGTTTTCTTTATACTTATTGCCATGTTGATTCATATTATGTTTGCAGACTTACTAGGGATAAGTAAATTGAATAATACATTCATCAAAAAACATAAATATTTTTTTCTGCTTAGCCAGCTGGGTGTTAACCAACCTATTAATATTTAGCTGATGAATATTCACCCATACAGATGCTTTCATTGGTCTGAGTGCTCCACCGTAAGTGAACAGCCCTTCCCCACACCCAACTGAATTCTGAAACATCTTAGGCAAATAAGGAGTTAAGGTGATAAAACAAAAGCATCCGTGAGGTGGAAGGCGCATCCCCCAGCATGCTGCTGGTGGGGGGCATGATGTGCCCAACGTCTCGGGTTTTCCATCGGGTACCAGGTGAGCTGCAAGAAGTGCCAGTGATGGAGCACTCCTCTTGAGCAACGGGATAGCCAATGGCTCCTAGAGATCCCATGCAGGAGAGGGATTTGTATGAAGCAAATAGAGACAAAGCAGCTCTGATAGTGGGAAAACACGTTTCAGAGACACACAAGCAGAAAAGATACTTGAGAAAATATGTGCTTGAAAGGCAAAATTTCTAAACCAGGGTTGCAGGAGGCATGTGTCTTTCCTCGCTTCCTGAAAAGAAGAGACTGAGTAGGAGATGATCTTTCAAACTGTCATTAAGGAGGCATGGTATTATTAGTTGTTATTCAGGTTAAAACACTATCAGCTGCCTGGTGTGATAGTTCCTGATCTCAGCATTTGCACAATAAATGAAAAGATGAGTGCAAGGCTGGCAGGAAATGGCATAAAACATGAGCAAGATGAGAACATTCATCCAAGACAAAAGTCTTGAGTTGAGAAGAGAGGTTTCCTCGGTCATGAACAGGAAGTGTTGTAGGACAGAAGTGTTGTAGGACAAGTATTTTTCTCAGCCAGAAACAGTTAGACCCTTTGCTCAGGAGAAGAGTTTCTTCGAGGGCAGTTGTTGGGTGTCACACACTGTAGGGCAGCACTTGTGTTACTGGGATGAAGCCCAGACCCACCAACCTTATTTCACGATTGCTCAGCTGCATGGTCACGGTGGCGTTAACTGTCGTAGCCTGAATGGGGGTCAGTGGGGACCTTCTGGAAAATGTGTGTGTGCAAAACAGAAGGAAGACTAAACAACGGTGTGATTTCTGAGGAGGAGTTCTCTGGAATTGGACTCTCTGTTTTAATTCAAAGCTACCTCCACTTCTGTAATGGCCTCTATTTGAGGGAACTAGCTACAGAATTTGCCACTGCTAAAGTCTGTATTTCTATCCTTTCTTCTTTCTTTTCTCAATTCAATGCCATTAATATCAGATTTCCTAGTGATCTTTCAAATCTCCAATGCCATAGTATCCTAACTGCTTTTATGTATTTCCTTCATTTTCTCTTTTTCATGCACAATCAACGTTTGGGCAACTGTCTCCTCCCTCAGGTGTAGGTCGAGAAATGAAAGCACAAGCCTGTTATTCCTACCATATTTAATGAAGAGGAGAAGAGGGAGCTGGGGAGGAGCAAGAAAGTCTTCCTTGATATGCGAGATACCAGCAGGGGAGGAGAAGGCTGGGATGCGGGAGGGGTTTTGTCCCCATTCTTCCAACCCCAGCTTCTCTTCTTCATGCAGCCCAAGAAACAAGAGGTTTCACCTAGAAACCCAGCCTGGGCTCTCAGATCACCCTGAGCAAGGTGATCCAGGGCCCTCTAAGGTCCACCTTACGGCATCACTAACCCACCTCCTCTTCACTGCTTTCCTTCTCCCTTCCTTCCCAGAGCCTAAGTCCAGCTGCAGACTAGGCCGCTCCGCGTCCACGTCCGGTGTGCCTCCTCCATCCGTGACTCCGCTCAGGCAAGCCAGCGATCTCCAGCCGAGCCAGGTACCATCGTTAGCCAATCGTGAATGACTCCATGTGCTGCAACATGCCAAACGTTTCTCACCTCTGTGTCTGTCATTTGTTATAGTAAATGATTCTTTTCTTTTTGTCTTATTTTCTGTGTGTGTGCGTGCATTTGTGCGCATCTCTCATTGGCAATGAAATTCCTCTGACCACAGTCAGGAGAATTTTCTTTTCTCTTAATTCCTTATATCCTTTTCAGTCTTCATTCTGTAATATGAATGTAGTAAAACTGTATTGTATGAATTGACTGAGTTTTTTTATTTTTTCACGTTCTGTGTACTTTTTTACTCTCGTTAAAATTTATCAAACTTTGATAAATTTATCTATGTTTCAGTGTAGATTTCTTTTAAATGTTTTGTCTAATGCACTTGCATCAATGTTTGGAAATGACTTGTACATACCTTTGACTTCTGCCCAGTTGTACTATAATACTTGTGCCAGTCTTACATTTGTTTTAAGCTCGGTGCATGATTGTATTACACTGTGATTTATCACTGACCTGAAAATTGCTCTTACAGCAAGTTACTTTGTTTAGTTGAGGCAGCTGGACTCTCTTCAGCCGTAGGCCATGTAATGCTTACAGGTCTATTAAATAGTCTGCTGTAGTTATGTTTATTGTATATTGTAAGGAATCAAAAACCAAACCTAAGAGGGAAAATCTCCTGTATCTTAAACAGAGATGCATTTTTTTTCTTCCTATGAAAAACAGAAATGCCACATAGAAAGAAATGTAAGTATTTGGGTTTGGCAAGTTTCTCCAATAGAGAGAAAATTCAAAAGATAAAGACATGGGAAACCTACACTTACCTTTATTTTGTATGCTAATACTGAAATTGTATCATTTTGCTGTGCAGATGTGTATTATTAGTTTGACAGAACTAACTGCTGAGAGTAGCAATTGAGAGAAGCGGTTTCACTCCAGCATGACGGGAATGCCTTCTGTCAGCTCAAAGCATCCCGGTGTCGTACTGCTTGCGTGTGTGTGCATGGGCCTGCACATCGCTGCGTGTATGTGTGCGGCTATACGGATGCACAGAGCCAAAAACATATATGTATAGATGTGTGCATACATATATGTATAGGCATACTCACCCATACGCACCCCCATGCACACAAGCACCCTTAGAGGGTGAATTTTTGATTGGCTTTCAGGGAATTGGTCCATACAATCCCACTGCATTTCGGTGAGGCTTGAAGGGAAAGCTCCTAGGACTGCTGTGCAAATAATCCCATAGTTAATTTTGTTTTAGCTTGGTGAGTTTCTTCAAGAAGTTCTTGCCAAAGCAGAGGCTAGAAGAGCAATGCCAATCCATGCAACCCAGGATCTGACTGTTAGGAAGGTTGTATTTGGATAGCCTAGTCCATATGTGTTAAAATTTTTCACCGTGCCAACTGGAAGCTATTCCATTACTTCTGAGTCCTGCTGGAAACAATGCCTAAAAGAATTGTGCACATTACTAAAACATATTTTGCATAAGGAAATCAAGCCCATAATCGTGACTCAAAATGACAGCCTGTTTTAATACCATGTCAAGTGCTCCTGCATCTAAGAAAGAAATTAGGGCAATTGTACTTCCGAGTGTCCCAATGTTCATGTAATATATGATTTTTTGATTAAGTAAGGCTTACAGCAGGCATGATGCTTTGCTTGTTACTCAGTAGCAAAGGCACCTTGGGTGTTTTGAAGGGGTTTTAGTCTCTCGGTTTCTATTAAGAAATAAACAATAAGCCTTGAAAGCAGAAACTGGTGTGATGGGAGAGATAATGAACCTCTTAGAAGCTGCAGCCAGGGTTCACTGAAACTGTGAAGGAAAAATCCACCTCACTTAGAGAAGAAAGGAACAAAGACGATAAGGGGATTTTTCAAGTGACTGTAGAGGGTATTATTGTTAATTTAGTAATGTATGGTATGGACATGGCTTCATGAAAAACAACAAAACGTGGTGAAAGCTTTCCTCCATGTAAGTCTTCCCTTTAGGTTGTCAGTCTACTGTAGTCAATGTGTTAAGTTGTCATTAATTACAATGATGTTATTTTTAAAAAATGTGGACTTGATTCCAGTTGATTGGAACGAGGTCTCGTTTTCTCTGTGGAAAATACAGACAATACTTAATTCCTTCCTTTATGCACCTACCGATTCCATCTTAATGTGCAAATCACCTGTGGCAGGTAAAATGTGTTTGGAAATGACTGGGACATTAGCCCATTCTGAGTCTTGTGGATTGTGGCATAGAGGCTACTTATTTTTGTATGCTGTGGCTGTTATAGAATATTGATACTGGTTTCCTTAATCACATCAAAATCTACTAAGTTAGATTTACAACAGATTAGAGGGACACTTTTTGTGTGAAATGGACACATGTGACTTTCACAGGACACAAGATAGAGAAATCATCATCAGGGAAAGGGCAGATTACTGTGTTTTTTCCAAAACATTTAAGCGCTTTGTGAAGATCTGGATTTGCAATTGAGTTCTCCAAGGCCAATAATTGTTAATAAAAAATGATTTGTGCAAGTGGTGAGTATGTTTAACAGTTAAAAATAAGTCTGAACTAAGGAAACCGACATTTCAGTCCTGATCAAATATTGGCTAACAGCTATTGACATTTAACTCCTCTCTGCCTTATTTTCATATTTGTTTATTGATGAAGGACTTGTGAGGATTAACTAGCTGATATTCGTGGATATTGATATTTTCGTGGTGTATAGGCACTGAGCATTACAGTGATCACTTCTAAATTAAAAAGAAAAAAGTTTTTTTTTTTTCCCCTATATATGGAGGGGAATTAAGCAGCTGATCTGTGATGGAGAACATTTATAAATGATCTGGTGTATGAGTGGCCAGGAACAGAAGGCACCCTGACCCAGAAGGAGAGCTGCTGTGGTAAATCGTGAGGGCATTTTGAAAGAACTGGTTGTAAAAAGTAATCTTGGATTAAGCATGAACTGACACAAGTTAAATTGAGGGGTAAACAAAAGTTATCTTAGAACTGAACTTATTGACAGTGCAAGGGCAAAGTTTAAGAAATAGAGGAAGCAGCAAAGAGAGTGGAGAGCTGGAATATGCCCCTAGTGGCCCGGGTGGCAAAGGAGCGCTCGGGGCGCGCAGCGAGCAGCTCTGGGGTGTGCAGTGCCGCGGCCGCGCGCCGCTGCCCCGGCCTCCTGCCATCCTCCCGGCCTTCATCCCAGGATAGCACTGAGGGACTCCCGCAGCCTGTGCGACACACGCGTGCACCCAGCATGTCCTTCCCTAGCACAAAAGGAGAAAATGATTCAATCAAATGCGTTGTAGAAGTCCCTCTGCTGGCTTAGAAGAGCATTTCACACCCATGTGTTTACTGTACATAAAATATCATCTGTAGGCTTGCCAGGCTTCTGCTAAACAGTCTTTAGCACACAGAAAACTATTGGTTTCCATTAAGAAAATTTTATAAAAAAGAAAGAAAGAAAAAAAAAAAGAGGAACCAGTGTAACAAGCTCTGAATTTTTGGTGCAAATGAATTTTGCAAAATAGTGTTTGTTTTCATTTAAATGCAGACAACTATTGGCAAATTACTTGTGTTAAGCTGTATGATTATAACAGTACAGCAGTGCATGCTTATAAAGGAAAATACACCCTTTAAAAAGGAAACTCCTAATAGTTTCAATGCAATATTTCAGCTTTTCTGCAAAGCAGCACCTATTTTAGGGCATGTTTCCACAAAACTCCCTACCTTATCTGCAAAGTGCAGCCTCTCGTTGGGCTGGCAGCTCATTACTTGCTTCTCACGGGGAACCTGGCAGGGTTGTTCCTTTGCTGTGCTCCCCTCGAGGGTTGCTTGCTTTGTCTCTGGAGGGTTTGCGTGTCTCAGAAGGCCTGGTCTCTTGTGGGGAGGGCTGGGCTGCAGTACCTGTCTCCAGTTCAAGCAGGGAAAGAAGGTGTAAAGTTTACAGTGGTGATCAAAGTAGAATCCAAAAGCAACGGTGAGATTAGAAGGAATAACTCAGACGAGGGAATAGAAATACACAGACAGCTATGAATTAGGGAGCTTCAGCTT
Source organism: Tinamus guttatus (assembly GCF_059628265.1). NCBI lineage: Eukaryota > Metazoa > Chordata > Aves > Tinamiformes > Tinamidae > Tinamus > Tinamus guttatus. Next base: position 1,590,142 of record NW_028288845.1, read on the forward strand.
GCATTTATAACAGGATTGAGGAGAAAGCTAGAAAATATATCAGCATCAACACTGAACTTTTTTTTTCTTCAAAAAATACAGCTCTGTTCATTACTTTCCTGGTATCTGTTATTTGGTTGCTTCCCTGAGCCTAGAGTAAGTTGAGACCACATTTTTCTTCCCTTATAGCACCACATCAGTGAGTACAAGAGAGAAGGCACGTAATATAGACAGGCCTGGGTGATGGACAGACCAGCCATTACCTTCCACAGCTGAGAAAATTGTCACTGATTTTATGACTATCTCAATGCAGTGTGGCGAAAGGGAAGAGGCAATACTGTTCACAGGAGGAGCTCTTGTTTATTGGTTTTGCACCAAGTGAAGTGAATCAATAATTTATTTGGGTATGCGTCTGATGGCTAGAGATTTGAATATAACTTGGGTCCTTAAATTCATATTTTGGCACCTAAAGAGTAAAACCGGCTTTTTAAAACAGGCTGAGTGTATTCTTTAGCCTAGGCTTGTGTTACCTATCTCTGAGATGTCTAAGTGAGGGATATGATATAGTTTGTCTGTGGACCATACGGAGAGGTCCCTCGGAGGTGATGCAGTCTGTCTAAAACTACAGGCACCCTGTAGAGCTGCAGGGCTGTTACCTTGCTTGTATTCGGTATTTGAACCCACTAAGGAAACTATTTTAAGGAAATGGAAATCCAAAAAATTTTGCAAAGTTCCAAAAGCAGGAGTTTTCTAGCATCGTTTTCTTCTTTATGTGTATTAAAATACACAGTGAAGCAAGAGGCAGCTTCTGATTCAAGTAGGTAACTTGAAGAGGTCTTTGAAAGTTTCTCTTTATGGAGAATGAGAGAAAATGTCCCCTTGATCTGGTGGGTCTGCACCAGCAAAATTCTGGAATAAGATGCACTTTATCTTTTGAAAGACTCCTAAAAGCCAGGAAAAGCTTTATTTTTATAGTGACAGGTACCAAGGCAGGGCCCTGGGCAGGCAGGCAGAGGGGTCCTGGGCCGCATGCGCCGCGGGTGCTGCATGGGCGTTTGGCCAAGCCTCGGTGTTTAGCTAACCCAGGCATTTTAGCACGGAAACGGATGTGAGACCTAATCCTCGGGCAATTATTCTTTATTTTTGCACTAAGCTAAACACATATTTTAATTCCTCCAATTCTAAATAAAAGAATGCTGGGGGAAATGCACCAACAAATAAATGCTTTGTTATCTTGTCAGCCGCTCTCCACATGTAGTCTGAGACTAATACCCTGCAATGTAAGCACAGAATAAACTCCCTGAGTGAAATTTACAGAACTTTATAGAAATTTCAGTCCTGAAGGGGACAGGGTGCTCCTCAGCAGCTCCGCTAAGCATTTGTCTCATGCTTAAGTGCACGAATAATCCTCTGCTGGGCGAACGAAGAAGCACAAGCCCAGTTCTCAGTGTCTCTGGCCTCAGTGTGTATACAAAGCGTGCTCCAGTCCTTGCAGACCTTGCAAGTGTTGTGCTCACCCTGCAATCCATGAATGCAGGAAGGGTACGGTGTTAATGTTATGGCTATAGGCATCTAGACAAAATACTTTCCCAATGAACTGACATTATCTTACTTCAGCTGGTGATCGTGCGTCAGAAAGCACATGGGCTCTACCTTGCTCTGTGAACATAAACTGTGCATCTGTGCTCTTCGATTGCTCTCAGCACAAGGTGGCAGTTTCCCCCATGATACTGTACAAAAGCTCCAGTGCAGCCTGTAACCCCCTCCTGTTGTCAGGCGTCTTAGCAGGGCTGGGCTCCTGCCTGCCCCAGTTGATGAATTCTGCTGCTGAAAAATGAGCATGTATAAATCAAGACCATGCTGTTCCATATCTGATCACGGCAGCCTTTTCTTAACTTCTGTTACATGAAAGAAATACCATAACTGCAGGTAGGTGGAGAATTCTGAAGTATTCTTTTATCCTGTCAGAATATTTTGGAAATGGTAATAAGAGAAAAAATGTGTGCTAGTAAGAGAAGCACTATCTGCTTCACAGCCTCGCCGGTGTGATCGCTCACTACTGCAAGGCCGTGCTGGGTGCGTTCCTCCAAGGACAGCAGGCGGATGCTGGTGTCAACGCTTAATGATGCTGATTTTATGGTCTAGTAGAGCAGAAGAGGGTGCAATGAGAGGACCAACTTCAGTCATACCTCCTGGGCAGAGGGAAAAAAAGAGCCCCGTTGGTTGGAGGTTAAAGATTTCAAGTGAAATGAAGATATCCCAAATCCTGGTTCAAAAGGAGAATCTAACTACTGCCACCCTGGTGTGACTCCTTCTCAGCTGCTTTTCCTCTCATTTCCAAAAGCTTTTGAAGTCCACTGTTTATTTTAGACAAAGAAAAAGGTGGAACAATTCATGGGATGGTAGTGATCATTTTCTTCTTCTGTCAAGTTGCAGAAGTCCTCCCCTTCAACCAATGCTGTGCCTCTGAGATCTCTACCCTCTAGAGCCAGGATCATGGTTGTTCCCTCTTTGATACTTGATCTCTTTTCTTCATTTAAATGTATGCTCACAGTGTGGAAAACAGTCCTTTAGTCTCTTGCTCTGTAATCAGAAGCCCCATGGGGTTTTGGTCTGGATTTTCTATACACCATTTATTGCTTTGGATGGTAGTTTCTATTTTTGCCTATAAAACTACTCCCTTGAAGAGCTTTAACTGCTCCTTCTCTTTAAACATCCCCATTAATAAGGCTTGTGATAGTCACTAGATCCATAAACTGCTTAATGTTGGCCTGTTGAATCTGCCACTGTAATGTTTGTAATAGTCTGAGAGTCCTATTTATAACAAAAGGTTCTTGTCTTGATAGGCAGTGTGTGTAAAATAAAGACCATCCCTACCCCAAGCACTTATAAGTTCAGTATAACAAAATGGGAGTAAGCTGTTATAGATGGGAGTAGGTTGGTAATATGTGACTGTCAGGAATTGCAAAAGCTTTGATTTATGTGAAGTTAGAAACTGCAAAACCTGTTTAGAACACAAGGTTACTATCTCTTTGGCAGTGATTTTAATTAATTTTATATGCCATTAACACAGTGAAATGCATTTGAATGTCTAAACCCAGTAAACTAAGTAAATTCTATTTAAAAGAGTGTTAAGAATTATGTAAACACTCCTCTCATGTCCAGTGAAGAAGTCTCTGACATCTGTGTAGGAGAGAACAAATGAATGCAGCCTTGACCTGAATTTAGTTGATGCTGGTTTTGCAAATGGCTTGTGGAGTTGGGTATACTTGTTTGCAAGCCAGGGGCCCCATATTAAGGGAACAACTCAGTTTTCATCAAGTAAGCACGTAAAGTGATTGTAAAATCAATGTAGATTCAATGTCATTGTGAGTCTACTGAAGTACAGGGAGACAATAAGACCTAATAAGCATTTACATACACTTGGAATGGAGTCTGTAGCTTCTGAGAGTGTCACCGTTGCTCTCAGCCAGACGTACAGAGCTCTGTGCAGGAGCTCGGTGGCTGGAGGACTTGCCCAGCTGCTGCGAGACCTTTGCTGCAGGCTCTGCTCCGTCTGGGAGGACTTGCATCCACATTATCCGGGAGAGGTGAGGCACTCTGCACCTTTCCCTTGGGCATGACCACTACTCAGCAAGGACAGAAAGGGTCAGGAGATCGAGAGCATAGCCACAGGACTTCGTCCTCTTCGGGGTGGATGTTCACAAAACAGTGAGAGCCAAGTCATCGCTCCAGTTGCCTCCACCTGGAAAAAAGCACTGGGGCTTAAGCAGAGATGAGATGTGTCACAAACGCTTAAAAGTGAAGATCTTTAAAACTAAAGAAGCTTGCACTGCTGAAATATCTGGGCGAACATGAGCTGTTAGATTTTTTAGTGTGCTTTCAGGCCTTCACTGAGTGCAGCAGAACTCTGTATCCACGAGAGGGAGCAATTGGATTACTTTACATAGATCTTTTTTTTTTTTTTTTCCTACAAGGAGAAATATTTTGCACACATGAAGGCAGAATACTGCTGTCGTCAGTCCAGCTAAATATGCTGTCAACATTTTGGAAGAGAGCAACAACAAGAATTTTAATGCTTTAGGGAAGGCTCCACATTGCATTATGTGGTGTTTCAGCTTGAATCTGGTCTTACATAATCAGTGCAGGGGTCCAAAGCAGTGCAAATTGTTTCTAAATATATGAACTGCAAACAGAGAAAAGGAAAGAAGGAAAGAAAGAAAGAAAGAGAGAGAGAGAGAGGAAGAGAGAGAGAGGAAGAGAGAGAGAGAAATAAAATGCAAAACCATGAAGTGGATGGAATTTCCCCATCCATCAACCCTCACCTCTAAGGCATTCCTGCCTGATTGGCACAAGCAGCAAATGTGTCAAAGCTGTCCTGTGTTGGCAGGCAGCCCTGCTGTTGCTGTCCCGCAGTTTCTCCCTCAGCATTCAGCTGCTCTGGCCATGCAGCAGAAGCAGGTCACTGCATTGCTGGGGCTTGCTTTGCCAGGGCTCTGGTGCAGGGGCATGGGAGAGTGCGTGCGCAGAGGCCCTCGCTGCTCCGGACAGGAGCCTTGCCCGAGTCTCAGCGCGCGCACGGCCAGGCCCCGGGCTGTCTGAGCTCGCCCTGTGGCCACGGGGGAGGCCGTAGCCCGTGCTTAGTTTTGATGGCTCTCATTGCTGTGGCGCTTGGTAGCGTCAGGCGCTGGCTTAGCCGTACAGGAACAGGCAGCTGTCACACGTATGGGACAGGCCCACGCTGATCCCTGGTTGCACAGCGCAGCAATGCCTGTCTCCAGAGGTGACACTGCTCCTTGTCACCTTGTAGGGGCACCTGCTAGGAAGGGCTGGGCTAGACTTTGGCACCAAGGACACGTGTGACGTGGAACAGTGAAAGCAGGTCAGCTTGAGGGAAAGTAATTCCATAGAAAGCAAATATCAGGTGTAGGGACTGAAGTGATCAGATCTTGCCGTCTCTGGAAACTAGGCCTATATTCTTCCTTTATTCCTTTCCTCATTCCTCAGGAATGAGCTTGACTGCCACTGTTTAGGTGTAATGAAGAGTACGGGTAAGGATATCCCACTCTTTTGCTGATCTCTTGTTTTCCAGGGAGTTTTGTAAGCTTGACAGCAAAGTGCAGAGGATGTTTGCACCCTCGCGGAAATAGCTGAAACTGCAAATACAATAATATTTTGACAGATAAGGAAATGCAGTGTTTATGAGGCTTCTCCCATTCCTCTCAAAAAGCTTCTGACCATCTTTACATGGTAGTTTCTCAGATCTAGGAGTAAGTATTATCCTTGTAAAAGGAAGTGGACGGGCATAAGAACACTTCAGGAGGGCTGCCGTGTTATGTGCCTGTGTTTGGCAGAGCGGGGCAGTGTGTTTCAGCACTTTGGGAAACAGCCTTCGCTTCCTGAGGAATGGCTGGGGAAGCGGCCCTGGGCGGCATGGCGGCCCCGGCCCGCGGGGCCCTGCCTCTCAGCGCCACGCTCGGTGCAGGCCACCAGTGGGAGGGCAAGCAGACGGGCACATGGAGCCCTTTGTGCACCCTTGATTATAAGGGAAAGGAAGTGGGTCCTCAGGCACCTCCTCCTTCAGGCAGACATAATGCTTTTGTCAAGGAAGAGGAAAGCAAATGGTGAGGCAAGGAGGAAGAGAGAACTGCAAAGGGAAGGGGGGCCCTGCTTCTCGCTCAGAACGGGACTCAACTCATGCCCATGGACTTGTGTATGGTCCGTCCATGAGGGGTTTGGTACCTCAGAGGTGTGAAATGGCTGCCCCAGAGGAGCAGCTGGAGATGGTGGCTGTGGTGCTGTGCCAGCGGTGACGCCACTTGTGCGTCGCTGCAGTCTGGCCTGAGCGCTGGTGGCGCAGTCCGAGCGCGAGTCCCATCCCGTGGGTGCTTCCCCGGTAGGTGCTGTGTCCCATGGAGACGTGCCGTGTGTCCCATGGAGACGTGCTGTGTGTCCCATGGAGACGTGCTGTGTGTCCCATGGCCTCAGCGAGCGGCTGGCGAGAGCCCTGCGCGGGCCGGGGGACAGGAGGAGCTCTCTGCCCTGCCTGGTGGGACACTGTGTGCCCAGGATCACTGCCCTGGCTGCCCGCAGCGAGCAGCTCAGCATTAACCACAATTTTCAACTCATTTTAGCTGCTGCTACAGTTTTGTACATGGTCCTGCCCCAAAAAAGTAAGTAACAGGTTAAAATAAAATGAAACAAATACAATCTAATTTATGTTGAAGAGAGATATTAGTAATTTCAGCCTAAACATCAGTAATTTGCCTATAAAGGAATTCCATTTGGTGACATTCTCTTCAGGGACTCTCCCTTTAAGACATTTCTCAAATAATTTACTTATTCTCTTCAAAAACTTGTAAATTCACTTCAAGACTTGTTCTGAGACTTTTGTGTGCAAACAATTAGTTTAGTCACATTAAGAAGGAAGCAATACCAGAACAATAACAATCACAAAGTTGGTTTCGAATGGTGTTGCAACCACTACTGAAGACATTGTGCCTTGGTTTAAAAAAAAGAAAAAAGAAAAAAATAGGCATGCAATTTCCTTTTCTTTCCCTTCCTTTTCTGTGTGTATTTATGTTTAACTCAGGGCAAGAATTTTCTAATATTCTTAAAGGAAAAAGTAGAAATAAAAAATGGCATGAATTCATGAAAGCATGGGTTTATATATAGGCATTCTCTGTAAATGAACACAAACACTGTGTATTCTAGGTAGAACAGCCTTGTTTGTCTGCTCATACACATTTCAGTTACCTCCATGCACTCCCACTTGTCTTACCTTTTATATATGAACTGAATGTATTGTACCATGTTTTCTGTTCGAACCGTGTGTGCCTGATGCATAAAACACGACACGGAGCAGCGAGGTTTTTTTCCCACCATCTGTGTTAAATCACCAGTCATTCAAGCTTTGTTCTCGTGGTTGGCATCATTTCACCAGAATCTCTCGATGTTTGTATAGCCTTATACAGTATATTGCACTTACTGTACCTGTATAGTATCTTGTCTGTATACTGTATGCACATAAATATGTATATTCACTCATGTATGTATGTATAGTATGTTTATATATCTATGTATATGTATGTGTGTTTGTTCATAGTCTTTTCACTAGAAATGTGTGGCTATTCATATACATTATGTGTATGCCAATTATAAAAAAGTATGAATGCCAGCACCCACTTTTGATAACTTACTTTTATTCTCATTTTGTCTTGTTAAACAATGAAAATAAAAATGTCATGTATTTTAAATGAAAACTTTAGAAGATGATTATTTTTAGTCATTTTAAGTTTTCCTATTCTTCAAAAAAAGTATTTTAATAGCTCTGAATCTGAAGATACTTGTGTTTCTCTTGAGTGCTTTCTGTGGTTGAAAAATATTTGATAATAGCCATGTTCTGCCCTTTGGTTTCCTCCTGTCTTATGTTGGTCAACTATCTGTAGGTCTCAGCCAGTTGGGCTGTCCTCCTTCAAACACCACTTCTGCTCCCAGAGGGGCTTCAATGACTCTGGGGGATGACCCATGCCCATCAAGTCTTGCACATATAAATCCTGGCTGGACAAGGACCTGCTTCAGGCTGGAAAGACAAGTCTCTCCAGTGCAGCTGAGCCTTAGAAGCTCATGAAAATATACTTTATGAGTCTGTTTTATAGGGATCTTACAGCCACTGGATGAGTCAGCTATGGTTTCAGGTTACCTCTTTGTAGGACATGGCAAATACATAACGACTGATTAGGCATTTGTTAAAAAAGCTAACACCCATTTGTTAGCCCTTTGGAAAGTTAATCAGCACACAACTGTAGGTAAGCTCAGCTGCCTGCCCTTGACCCAGCAAAGCACAGGCTTATCTTCAAACACCAAAGTGTCCCTCTAAATCAAGCGGACATTCAAAATGTGTTTTCCAATTGAGAATATTTAGGTTCTTCACTGAACTGGAGCTTCTGTTATAACCATAGGTTTTTCTGTGTGAGACCTTGTTATTTGGAAGAGTAGAGAATTTACTTCCTTTTAATGTTAATATTATGATCTTATCATCTCGTCCAGCCAGACAAGTCACTGTGCATAGTAAGCTGCTGCAGCAGAGTGGCAGCAACTACTAGGAAAAACGTTAGAAGACAATTTTTTATACAGGAAATACTAAGGAATTTTTAGCATGACCAAGCCACTGTTATGAAGAACCTTCACCCCAAATAAAATCACATAATTGAAAATCCTTTTCATTGTTTTTCTTTAAATTTAGGATTAAATTCCAGCTTCACACAAGACAACAAATTTCTGTTTCACTCAGAGTCTACAAATGAAAGGTCCAGGGACTGTTTTTTCTCAACAAAAAATAGGATGGGGAAAGGGTACATTCCATTAATCAAGCTTGGTGTTTATGAGCCAGTGGCCTGAACTTAAGCCTTTTCACGTCAGTGGTAATAAATAAAAATGTACACATGGATTGGGTCTTTAAGGCCTATGTCCTTTTAACACTCTAGAAAAGGGCATTTAGCAGCTGGGGTTTATAATCACTATTTTATAAGTTACAACAGGGTCAAAACAGAAAGTAGCAAAGAGGAGAAAATACAATAGCATCATTCTTTTTTATTATTATTAACAATCAGATGATGTCTCTTGTTTGATTTCTGCATCTACACACACATGACAGAGAAAAACAGCTTTTCTTTGCTGCTTAGGCATTTTTTCACTTATGTTACAGGTAATATGTGCGAATAGGTTAATATGATGTTGAATATTTTGTCATTGTCGTGTCATATTTAGTCATGCTTAGCCCTTGCTTTTAAGATAGATACGTTAATCTTAGCTTTGGAAGCCTGAGCTTCAACTGCACCCGCGGTGCTATCGCAGGCCGCGCGGAGGGCGCCGTGCGTGGGGACCCCTCCAGCAAGGCCTGGCCCAGCACACGGGTGTTTGTGGCTCCACTGCATTAATGCCAAGTCAGCGTCGCACGTTGTACCAGCAAGTGTCATCTGCCTGGTGATCACCCTCTAAATAGAAAGACAGAAGGAAGATGGCAGGTAACCGCTGCAGCCAGTGAATCCCATTTTCTAAAGCTTGTGGGTGCCAGTCTTGGTTTCTTGCTTGTGTTTTGGCTATTCTATATGTCAATAAGTCTATGTGAGATTTGGGTATCAGCAGTTCCTGATTAAATGAAATTGTGTGAAGTTAGAGTAGATCTCATGCCAAGAAGGACTCTATGCTACAGAATTCAGGATTCTTTAGAAGATCTCAGTGCAGTGTATCGCTGTGGTATACATTCATTAAGTACATTTTAAATTGGTTTTACCTACAAGAATGCAATCCTCTCGGAACTGTTGTTTTTCAGTCACCCTTTCCTAAAGGTATTCTCTCTCTTCCCCTGTTGAATCTATGCAATACTAGAGGAAGGGCATTCAGTATAAGAAAATGACCATTGACTCAATTTCACAATTGAAAAATGAGAAATGTAAGAGTGTGCTTCAAAATTCCTTATCTGTAAAGCAGCTTTGTAATCTGTGTCTGAGGTAGTTTTGTGTTTAGATCACCTAATACGAAAGAGAAATTGCAGGCAGTGCCGCTTTCACTTCTGAGGCATTCTCCCTCCTTATGTTGTTCTGGTCATTTTAATATTTAAATGATTCTTGTGACTATTTTATTGAAAATATTAGAAAATACTAGAAAAAAATAAAAGCACTTAGAGGCTTTGCAGGGAAAAAAAAAAGAGTGTAAGTAGTTTCTTTAGCCATCACAGTTATAAAAGTTAAATTTTCATCTGCAATTGTAGGAATGCATCCTTTTAGTGGAGCAATGAAGTAGTGTTGTTGTTATAAACTAATTTTCATGCTCTTTACTGGTACCATATTTGAGCATGAAATGCGAGTCTTCTGGTCCTTGGAAGTACAAACTTCCTCCCACAGAAGAAAATGGAGGTCCTAGTACTGACATCAAATAGGAAGAATGCTAAAGCTCATCTATGTGTTTTATCTTAGGTAAAACTAAGTCCTGTTAATTTGGAACATATTTGAATGAACCTAATTGTGGTATCTCCACACATCACATTTCTATAACTTTTGACTTAGCCTCAGTGTCCACTTTCCCTTAGTTCTCCCAGAGTCCTGGCCTAGTTTCCACTAGTTTTCCTTCTTCCACATTCAATTTCCTTGTCCTTCCTGGCTGCAGGTGGGTGACAAGAAGCAGTGATGTGCAGTGTGTGTCCTGCTGCCCTCGGCTCCCTGCTAGTCGGAGCTTTGGTTGTCCACAGCAGTCGGATCCTAAGCAGCAGCGGATCTTCAACCTCAGCAGCTCTCGTTGCTCCGTATGCCCTGGAAGTGGGAATTGAAGTGGGACAGGCTGTTCATCTGCACACGAGATTTAGAATGCAATCACCATGATTTTGATGAGGAAACACTAATCACAGGTGTTTTCTTCTGTGGATGGGGGTACTGACTCATAGGCAGGGCTTGCTGGAGGGGTCATCATCATCATCGCCTCGAAATTTCTGACTGTTTTAAGACAACCTGGTTCATGAGGAGCTACATGACACATGTAGTAGAGAAGTGCCAGCAGAAAGGAGAGGTGGATAGCCAGCTTTAGCAGCCCCTTCTGAAGTCTTAATGAAGTCTGAAACTTGGTGAGTGTTACCCAGCACGCGCTGTGCTGCAAAGTGCGTTTGCAGGAAAGCTCTGCATCGTTAACGTTAGCAAAGCCTGGGTGTTCTTCCTTTGTCACCACTATAGCTGACCTAACACAATACTGAATTTTGCTTTCTATTTTACAGTAAACGGAAGGATGTGCCGTGGTGGGTTGCCTGAGTTTTGTGTTTATGGCGTAGCAAAGCTGAGCTTAAGCTTTGATTTTTCCTGAGTAGTCTTAGTAAGAATGCACTTCATGGTGATCCACTGTGTGAGATGCATGAGACAACTTTGCACGACATCCTGAGTAATAGTTGCTCTACAAACTCTTATTTTTAAAAATACCAGCTTTCACAAGAAGTGTTAAATAAGAGCAGGCCATGCAGTACATTTCAGACAGCTGTTTGCTGTAAAAAAAAAAAAAGTTTAGATAAAAATGCATATTTCCAAATATGTCAATAATGTAAGGTCGGGAGGATCCTCTGTTGCACCTATTGCTAGTATGAAACTGGAATCTGAAAGGTGAATTATTAAAGTTTGCTTTATGGAAAGCCTCAGCAGAGAGTAAGTGGAATTTTGAGGTGTAGTTCTATGTTCAGTGCTGATGCTGTGTAAAGTAACAGTGACATCCAGTAATTGCAAAAAATAAATAATAAAGCTGAAGGGCTGGGATCAGAGATGTTAATGGTTTATAAACAATTTGCTAATTTAATTTTCAGATTGCTATTAATTTTTCATAAGCTTGAAACTTCTGGAATTCTTGGAATTCCAAGGATTCTTGTCACTTGATTAACAGTAGGAGAGCAGTAACACAGTGCAGTCAGTCACCTCTGCAGTGAGGTTTGCGCTGGAGAAAGGCATCCAGCGCTTTGTTTGGGTACTGCACCATTTAATTACAGGATCTGCATTAAGCAGTAAAACAGTTTTTATAGGCACTCTGGTTATTGCTTTTACTGTAATAGAAGAAAGCAGTTTATAAGGAAACATGTTTCCAGAAGTTCAGAAATTTAACATAATGGAAATTAAATAATGAAACAGCAATTTTGTGTCACAATAGGAAATAGCACTAAAATGTGATGCATATGCAGTTTTTACATTGAAATGGCAGTTGTCAGTGAACTTTTTAGGGTTAAATATACTGTGTAAGACTAAAAAGTGTTGCTTCCCACTGAACTAGTTAGTTAAAATTAAGACTGGTGCACTGGGGGAATCCTTTCCCAAAGGAGCTCAGAACAGTCGTCACACAGATTCTAACACCAAGATGCTAACAACTATGTGATAATAACACCTACATTATTCCTGCAACAGCCAAAGTAACACAGGTTTAACTGGCAAACTTTTGTTTACAAATCTGTGCCAGTAGCATTAGAGAATTTGCTATATGGACAAAAATAGAAAATTGCCTTACAGTGGCTTGTGTTGCCTTAGAAATGCAGAGGAAACAGTCCTGAGGAAACAGAAAGTTGTGTGTTTTCCTACACTTCCAGTATATTCTATAGGGCAATCAGAAGGGTACTAGTGCTAATATCAAAGTCTATAAAACATTTGCTTAATACAGGCCCTTGGTACAGTTTTATGTGTGCCTCTTTCCGTTAAGGTGTCACTACCCAAGGGAAAATAGAGAGGATGTCTCTTAAAAGCACTCGTGGCCGTCAGAGCGCGGCGGGCCGCTCGTGGCACCGGTGTCCCCGTGGCTGTGGCGCCTGTGTGAGTGCACAGGCTGCGCCTGGCGCGGTGCCCGACGTGCCGCAAACACCCTCGGGAACGCGCGGCCCACTGCTCACCTTGCACCTTCACCTTTGGTCACCTTTGCATTAATAACCCATTGTTTTGAATTTAACAGTAATGGGAGAACTGATTAGCAGGACAGAGCTATGGGAATGACTGCTTATTGGGCCAAGTTGTGCTGTCTTTTATGTCAGTGTTATTGCAGAGTACCTCTGTCAAAGAGAAATGACTGCGGGTGTAGCCTATAGATTTGCCCTCACTTACTAGCTCTTCCAGCCGCTGGGATTAACAGCATTCAGCTGCCATGTGTTACTTATAGCTAATGGTTAGCAAGAGAAAACCTGCCCAGTGCAATTTTCCAAGTTCTCTTCAGAAGGCTTTTTAAAAGGCTCAAGCTTTTTTCCTACTATTTGTTTGAATAAACTGTCGTCAAATTCTTGGACCCATGAAATCAGTGGGCAAATTCTTGTTGGCTTCAAAGGCCAAGGATCTCGCTTCTCAGATCTTTTGAAACCTGATTTCTTGCTGAACTCCTGCATTGGACAACTCCCCTTTTGCAAACGTGAGCTAAGAGGATCTCTGCGCCGAGCTAAGATTGTCAGATACTCGATCACGAAGTACCTGTTGCTGCGTAACTCGACCTGCTCCCCTTGCGCCCATGGCACAGAGCTCCCTGCGCAGGAGCGGGATCTCTCACCTCCTGCCTGGAAATGCCTCCCCTGGCCACACGGTTGGGACCTGTCCACGTCAGAGAAGGTGCCATCAAGAGGTTCAGTGGGAAGGAGAGTTTGGAAGCTCCTGCCTCAGAGCAGGCAGGAGAGAGGGAGAGAACCTTTTCCTCCCCGAGGATGGTAAGTGGCTTTCAGAAAGCCTTTCTTCTTCACTTGGCCTGCCAAAACAAACCCGCATGCTTGGCTCCACTCAGCGATATGCAGCACTGCTCATAGATTGCACTGCTCGCACATGGCTTTGCTCTCAGCCACGGGAGGCATAGCTGGTCATTTTCCTCCAAATGTGGCCAGTGTTTTTATTTCATTTTAATTTTTGTTGGTTTAAGATCACTTTGTTGCAGCCTCACATCAGCTGTGGAGCTTTCATTTTAGTTACACAGATGTCATGAAGAAAAGGATATTTGTACATGACATCTGTGATCACATGCACATTATTTGGTTTTCTGAATCCTTCCTGTAAATGAAGAGGCAGAAGAGCCCTCCTGCCCATCAATAGGAGAGGGAAGACACTCAGAAAGACCAGAAGAGAACAGCCTATTCCTCAGCCCCATAACCTGAACAATTTCACCAACATAAGTGTGAATCCACTATATTAGGAAAAAAAAATAAAGAAACACACCCTGAATCATGGGTCTGTCTTATTGCTCAGAGCTTCCAATGCCCCTTCAAACAAATCAGCAGCCCTTGCAATAGGCAAACCAAGAACTTAACCAGCAAAGGTGTCAAAAGGAGGAGCATCCGAGTGGGCACAGCGCAGTCCGCAGCGCTCGTCTGGGCGGCAGCGGGAAAGGCTGTGTCAGGCACTGAGAGTTAACAGCACATTCACAGGAAAACTCCCCCAGGGAAGGGGCCAGGGGAGGAAATATCAGGGGGTCAATTCAAGCACTAGAAAATTAAAAAATTGACTTTTTTCACTTTGTGACTAGTAATAGAGCCGTGTATGATATTTTAATACTCATTTCCCCACCATGGGATTTTTAGCAGCACATATTTTCACGGACACTCTTGTGAAAATTACATCGCACCTTTCAGTGAAATGCTGCCTGAAGTGCCTCTCAGCACAGAGAATTAGCATGAATTTGTCCTGCCTGCGCTTAGACCCCAGCTCCACAGAGGTGCCCAGAGGAGCACAGAGCCCTGGGCCACCCTTGTGTCAGCAGAGAGGAGGATGCTCCTCAGAGCTGCAGGTCGAGCCCTGCTCCCTGCACATCCCTCTTTCTCATCTCTGGCAAAAGCAGGAGTGCAGGGCGGCTGTGTGCTGGGCTGCCTTCAACTTACGTGAGGCTCGGATTGTGGCAATAACGTTTGAGTGGAACTTAACTTATTACGTAAGTCTTTTTATCAAGAGAGAACATTATCTGTCTTTATATTCATGTATCTAATTATCTGTCAGGCACAAGCAAGCACAATTTATTACACTTAAGAAACAGAGTCCCAGGCCTGGCGCTCGGAGTTTTCCATTCTGTAATTTCATTGCCCTGCTCTCATGTTTTTGCTTTGGGAAAGACTATGCTACCTGCAATAGTTTGGTATGTATATAGCTTAGAGGTGTTTCCAGGTATGTTTAAGTTGCATACCTGCCTGTATAGGTATACTGTAAGTAGTATACCTATACAGTAGCTATACTTGTATAATAACTTTAAAAGAACTGTATATGCACTGTGTTAATGCCCCTTGGGTCATGTTCTTTACACTGGATGTCCAATTCCTGAAGGACCAGAAAGTCCTATCTCATTCTTAGAATGCCAACATAAAGATACAATCTGCACACTTAATGACCATGGTTAACAAGTGCAGGAAGTAATATCCCTCAATAGCTACATAATTGTATTATTGGAGAATTTTTTTTGTCTTTATTCTGATATCATATTAGTTGAGGAAAGGAAGAGAGGTGTGTTCCTTTAGTTGTGTTCATTCATATTTATTTTTCTTGCGTTCTGTATTTTGGGTGCTCGGGTGAATCCAGTCTCCTCTGAGGGTGCTAGAGCAGCTCCAGCCCTGCCTTGCCGGAGCAGACGGGATGTGCAGCACAGAGCAGCACCCGTGGCAAAGCCCCTGCCCGGCTTCGGCCACAGAAACAGCCCTCTACGACACCAGCCGCTTCCCAGGATCACGAGTCACTGCCTATCGCACAGAGCCGGTTTTGTTTTTTCACTGGGGTTATGGGTTTTTCTCAGTAAGTTCTGAAGAAGCAGAGAGCTGATGAGTGTACTGACCCCTGGGAACAGGAATCGTCCTTCAGGAGTGATTGAGCTGTAAATATTTTCTGTCAGACCTCTGCTCAAAGACAGTCTTGTGATCTAGCTCGGGCATCTAATTTAGCCAGTACATATATTTGTAAACCATTGGGACTGCTATTTATCTTTCTAAGTAACTCAAAATTTCAGTCCAGTGAAACAACAAATGAAGACGGGCCCAATGCTAATGGAGTTAATGGAGTGTAGGACATGCAAAGGAAGTACAGGACTAGTTTATTCCTTGTAGAGAAGGAAACTAGTTTGTCTCTCAGATACTTGTAAAGTATTTAAACACTCCCCACAAGTGTTTGTTTGGGATTTATTTTCTTCTTGTAGAGATTTTCTTCAACAAGATATTTTTGCGTTGTGTTTTGAGGTGGATGAAGTTTTCTTTTTGACTTTTTATGCGCATATGTGCATTTGAACGGGAGCCCTGCAGCGACTTCACGGAGAATCGGCAGGAAAGGGAGAGGCCGTAGCTGGGCGGCTCTCCCTGCCGCATCCTGGCGCCGCGAGCTCCGCGCTCGGCCCTCGCCGAACGCTGCAGCCGTTTGGTCACTAATACGGGCCACCAATTTCACATACGGGCCACCATACGGGCCATATGGGCCCACCAATTTCACATGAATCTGCCAAAGGTCCTTCCCATGCTGCTGCAGCTACCCCTGTTACTGCCTTCTCCAAGTCCCACTGCTGCGAGGAAGATGATGATGACAGAAGAGTTAGAAAGGTGCCCAGGGAAAGGGTAAATCTTACTTCGGCAAGTTCTTCTAACAAATGATGCCTCCTTTCCTTTTAATGGAAGCTTGTTGTATACCTAAAGTCAGTGTAATGTTGGAATTAGAGTTTTATTTTCGGCATTACAGAGTTGTTTTTCTTAGTCGATAGATGATTTTATATTATCTTTTTCTGTGGCACTGCCAATATAGAATCTTGACATTATTTGACAGATCTTAATGTAATTTACTTACCCTGTTTTGGGGCTATAGATATCAGAAAAATTGGGGTGATAGTAACAGTGAAGTGGCAACAGAGATGGGCCTTTCCTAAGGCCTTCCAGAAAGCTGGTGACTAAAACTAGATAGAAGAATTCAGTTTTGCGTAGTAGAAGTTTCTGCTTTTTGTTGTTCATGCTTTGCTTTGGAAGGAACATTTGCTTTAAGATTTTTTGTTTTGAGGAGAATTAGAGAAAAATGAGAAATTGAAAGGTTATTTACTAGGTATGTCTCACTAATCTTTGAGGCATCCTCATTTACCTTTGTACTCAGTCACATTCGCACAAGAGAATTTTTCCAACTCTCTACATTCCCATAAGGTTTCTAGATACCAGGGTACCAAGTAGTTTTCACTACATATTAACTTGTAATTTCCGTGTCTCGCACTGAACAAATCCCTTGGCATGATATAGCAGTGATAGTAGCAACCTGATGGTTGCAGAGGAGGCTGAAGCCAGAAAGGAAGGAGCACCTGGAAAGAATTAGTCCTGGGCCTAAGTGTGATCTCCCCGAGTTGAGCAACAGCAGAAGGGTTAGGCCCGGCTCCACACGGTTAGACTCGTGAGCTGTAGGCAGCAGCGCAGCCCCGCTGAGGCGCTCGGCGGCTGCTCACGTGATTCAGCAGCTCTGCTGAGGGCTGTGCTGCCTTGTGAGACTCAGCGCCCACGGGCTGTATCGGACACGCTGCAAATTCCGCTCACGCTCCTTGGGATTATTCACTGGCAACGTGATAATCGTCCTGTTGGGTTCATTAATCTATTATTGCAAACAGGCAATTTCCTACCAATCCAACTTCAAGATGTAGGCATTCTTGCTCAGTGTATTTTTATTTTGTTGCACATTAGCACTAGAAATGGACAAAAATATCAAAGGTTAACATTTGTTCTCATTATAAACTTTTCCCCCCAAGTCTTTCAACATTATATGTGTTCTGTAGGTCTAGTTTAGCAAATGATATTGCACAGACCAGTTCTGGCCCTTCATACTGCAAATGCCATTACCAGGTTGTGATTATAGGAGAGGAATGTGCCATGTATATGGTACATTTAAGAAGATCCTGGCATGCAAAACTTAGCAAACAGAAAGAACATTAAAATAATCACAGTTTATCTTGAAAACGTGTACTGGGAAGTAGAAAAACTCAAATTGTCCATAATAATGATTCAGGAACTGCTACCCAGTATGGTGGCTGGTATAAAAAAGGATATTGGAGCTGCCTACGCTCAGGTTTATTTTAGCCGCTGTTTTGCAGGGGGCGGCAGAGTGTCTGTGTAGCTGATACATTCTGCAACACCATTTCTATCTTTGGGAAGTCGCAATTGGTATTTTGGGGCTCGGGACATCAAAATCCTCCTTACATCCCCCTGTACGCCATGAAGTAGATGAGCTCGTAGAAGATGCTGTGCTGGCAGGAGCACCGAGCGCAGCACAACGCAGGGAGCGCGGGTGGCGGGGCTGCAATACGCTCCCGATAACGGCCCTGCGCGCGGCTCACGGTGCGTCCGGCGCGCGAGCGCGGGGATTTGGTGTTAGCGCGTGCTCTGTGGGCTTACCTGGGGGATTAGGAGAGAGAGGGGGTTTCCCCAAGGCTGTGGAGGAAGCCAGCGCTCAGGCACCCGTGCAGCCCCGTTCTGGGTGTGCTGTGTGTGGGGTGTGCAGCCCGCGCGCCCATTCTGCACCGCGTAGGCGGAACGGCAGGAACGGAGACGCTGCTGCGTACGTAGTAACACGTCTCCGCTGAACAGAGTGGCAGGACATCGTGGATTCTCATTTAAAGACCTGGGAAGCAGAGCCGGGGGTGGGAAGGACCCTCTCTGTTTTCGGCAGTGAGTTTTGCATCAGGCCTAGATACCCAAAGAGAGAAATGCCGCTGTTTCCATGCGGGACATGTGTCAAACTCGCAGCGCACGATTGATGTGAAAAACTAAATATTCAAATACAAAGATGAGGCACGGTAGTCTTAAGGAACGCATTTAGCTCCTCCATTTAGGAGGATTTGCCCTAAATAAGTTACCCATATAAATCTAAATTTTTGAGTATATTCAAGAACAAAACTCGTGTTGTAGTTTAAACCTGTTCTACCTGAAGTACTATCCAAGGTTTGAGGTAGGATAAGCATGGTTTTATTTCAGTATAAAGAAAGACAATTTTATCTGAAATTCTTCTACCCTGTGTCACACGTTAAAAACTTCTTAATACACAGGGATATGAAAAAAATACATATATATATTTCTGTCCTGTTTATGTTTGTGTTTGAGGACATCTTACATTGTTACTTCTTCTGGTACTCTTTTTCACATTTATTCCTTTTGCTGTGTTTCCTGCTATGAATCTGAACACTTGCTCTATTGTGTCAAACACATTTCAAGCTGACCCCAAAAACCACCGAGTTGAATGAAAGATTCTCTGCTGGCTTCAGTGAAGACAGTCCCTCATGGCAGGAGTTTGGTGTATGCACTCAGACTTAGTGTTTTAAGATTTGGGAAGGAAAGGCATGTGCGTTATTTAATGTGCTCCGTCTTAATAATAAACACAGATTTCCTTCATGAATCATAAAACCCGTCAAAGCATTGCCATACATGTGCATTTCCAGGACAAGATGGGAATGCTACTTAAATAGACCCTCCAAATATATGACATGGATATAGTAACTTATGACAAATGTAGAAAAATAAATATTGTGGCCCTTCAGAAATCACTTTAAATTTGCAAAATGTGTGTTCAGAGGAAGTGTACGGATTTGCAGGTATACAATATGTATACTGGTATAATTTGTATAGAATGAGCCCTTTCAAGATAATTTTCCATTTGTGATGTTGGTTCCAATCTAAAGCACTTAAAAACACACATTTTCAGTCATGTGAGCACCCCACTGAACTCAAAAATGAAACCACATTTTCAGACTTTAGAGGCGCTAGGATATGTGCTTGAAATTAAACATATGCTAACCTCTGGTTTTTAAAATATGATCAGGACCATATTTTAAAATGTTTTGCATGCATGAAAACATGAATTTTTTAAACACTTAGTGTCTCTAAATTAATGAAATGTTATATAGCAGGAGAGGTTAATCCATGTAAATCACATGGCGTTAATAAAATCATTTAAAAATAACGTTATATTTAGCTTGATAATCAGAAGTGTTAACACTATGCTTTTAATGTGACAGACTGGATTTGGAAAGCAATATAAAACATAGTTTTGAGTGGATAGATTTTTTTATTTCCACAGCTTAATGATATTGTTGAGATCCTCATGCCTTTTTAAGATATATTCCATCACTTAAATCCAGCCAGAAATAAATAGTGCTAGTTTGCTGAAAACATTTATCTTTTTTAGCTTTCAGTGCTCTGGAGAAGTTAAAAGGGAACTTTTTATTACTCTTTTTTTTTACTTTGAGTAGTAGTTGGAAGTAGAGATTGTCTTTGTTTCTGTTGTTGGCATAGAGATGTTTTGTTCATGAAAGGAATGAGAATAATACCTGAATAATGTTAACCTCCAAAGAATCAACATATTCTATCTATGCTGAATAGTTATTGGGATGCTTTTTCTCTTTCTCCCCACCTCTTTTTCTTTTTTTTTTTTTCCCTCCCTAATAGGTGACATGTATGCAATGGTTGCAAGGGGACCACACGATGCTGGATATGATTGAGAAGAAACGTTGCCTCTGCAAAGAAATAAAAGCTCGCCAGAAATCAGAAAAAGGACTCTGCAAGCAGGACAGCATGCCTATTTTGCCAAGCTGGAAAAAGAACACTGGGACCAAGAAATACAGCCCTCCTCCTTATTCCAAGCAACAGACTGTTTTCTGGGACACTGCAATTTGACAGGCGCCCGGAGGACGCCCTCGCCACTGTGCTGCGCCGTGCCCAGGTAGCCTGCTCTCTTAGTAAGGCACAGGCTCTCACGTAGGACTTACTGCAGGTGTGAACTTCCCGGGAAGAAGCACACCCGTACACTGCTCACCGGTCCATCAGGAGAGAGATTTAAGTTCCCGACTGGATTAAGGCATACATATTTATCCAGGATTTTTTTTGATCCGGAAGATATCAAAATGTAAATATTTTGCCAATATATTGAAAACACCCAAACTAATACACTGTTTAAATATATATATATCTATAAATTCAGAAATTTATGAAGAATTTTACTATATAATGTTACTGTTATACTGTTTTATTAACTCTTTTCTATGTAGTATTGTAATGTTTTCCCCCCACCACCACCATTTTATTTCTCTTCCCTGCCTAGGCTTGGCCTCTGTACAAAAGCATGTGGTTGTAGGTGTTGTTGACCAGCGCGGTGTGCGAACGCCTCGGTGCTGGGGCTGTAGAAGTTACCCAGCCATGCTCAGCACACGCCCTCGGTGGCTTTGGGGCAGCGGGACGGGGCGGAGAGGCGACGGTTTTGGTGGGTCATAATAAAACCGCAAGCAATGCAAATAAAAGTGCTTAACGTGGGTGTCCAAGTGGCATTTAACGTATGAAGCGTTCTGCGCAAGTGCTCGTAAAGCTACTCTTAAACTGCCCCTGGTTTTATACTAATGAGTTATTAAAATCTCCGGCTAGAAGTGTTTAGACAAGGAAGGGAAAAGAATAAAAATTTGGCAGAAAAGCGTGCAAGGGAAACGCTTCCTTCGCCAAGCTGGGCTGGCTCGCGGAGACCACGGTTCACTGTGACTGAGCGCGGCGGGGCCCGCGGGCACCGGCCCCGGCACCTCGAGGCAGGGGCTCTGCGGCCACCGCTCCCGTCCGCCCTCGTCTTTGGCTCCGAGAGAAAGGTGACATGCCTGTTATTTCTAAATCCAGCAACACTTCCTTACTTTATGCTGCGTCAGATTGACTCGCGCTGGTGGGAAAGGCTGGAATTTGCAGCCCTGGAAAGCCAATAGGGAAATGTCTCTGGATTTCACGTGTTTTTGAAGCAGAGGTCAGCACAGCTCATTGCCCCATGTGTGCCAGTTCTTCCTGGCAGCCTATGTAATTGGCTAAAAATCCATTATTATATCACGCCCATTTTAACAGGATATTATGTCACGACCAAAGAATTATGACCTCCTGGTTTTAACGGGAGAAATAGATGGTTTATACTGATTATGAGGGTGAAATCCATGCAGTGAAATATCTTCCAAAAGGGTCTGTTGAGAATGAGGGAAACTTGTACTGCAGTGGAGTAGGAAAAAAAAAACAAACTATGACATATATTTTGTGTATTCAAATTTCTATCTATGCGCCTACAATTTGGTAGCACAGAAGTCCCCCTTTTAAGCAATCATTTGATATTATTTTCTTTGAGAAGAAAAGATGTGTTTGCAACTTCTTGTCCTATTGGCTTTTCTTTGAAATTATATTACAGAAATGCCACAGGTATAATTGCTGATCAAAAAAACCAAAAATAACAAATTTTAGAAGGTTTTTGTAATCTATATTGCTAAAGTTTGAGTTTGAGTAATGCTTTATCGGTAGCAGTTTCTTTTCAGTCTCTGAAATAATAATAAAGTTTTTAAATATTTTATAACTAATGTATATTTTGATGTCCAAACTGAGATTTCTGTAAAAGATGAAGTGTGTGTTTATATGTGTGTATGTATATTAGCATTATTGTATATGTATATATGCATATGTATACACACATATATATGTATATATGCATGTATCTATATATACCCACAGATGTGTGCATACATATATACCCACATATATTAAATATTTGTGCGTGTTGTGAATATACAGTGGCTGGAGTAGGAATGCAAATGAAATAGAGATTTAAAGAACCCCTCACAGCCCGACTGACAGAAGGAGAAAAAGACAGAGGCTGTGAAGGTGTCTTTGAAC
The DNA here is from genome assembly GCF_059628265.1 of Tinamus guttatus. Taxonomy (NCBI): domain Eukaryota; kingdom Metazoa; phylum Chordata; class Aves; order Tinamiformes; family Tinamidae; genus Tinamus; species Tinamus guttatus. The sequence goes on from NW_028288845.1 coordinate 1,612,265, forward strand.
ACATGGTACATCCAAAAGACACCAACTGTATATTCTGCTTATTCTTTTTTTTTTTTAAGAAAGAAAATGGCAGAAGAAAAACGCAAGAGATCTCGCAAAGTTCCGCAATCTGCTGCAAAGAAGACGCCTTGTTGCTTGTGAGAAATCTGTTGAGGTGACAGGCTCATTGCTCACAAAGCGTTTGTGCGGTGTCTTCCTCGCCGCGGAGCCCCGCGCGCCCCGCGCACGCGTTCGCCCCGCGGCCGCACGCGCTCCCCGCTCCCCTGGGGCAGGGCAAACGCTAGTGTGAACAGCCAGGCGTTTGGTGAGATTGTGTCATATCAACGCGTAATAGGAATAATTATCAGGGAATTGAAGCATTTCTTGTCGTGTACGTTTGGGCTGCCGTAAAAGCCACTTCTTGTGTTGCTTCTCTTGCTCGACACTGTTGGTGTTGTCCCCTTGCCGTAACTGCCCATGTGCTTCCAGATCCCCATTGCGTCCTGTGGAAACAATGGCTTATTGTTTTGAAGTGCAACAGGACACGAGAAAGCAAACTATGACTTAGCACTTAACCGTCAAAGCACTTTAGAAATGCGAGCGGAGCCTCGTTCCTGCAGGAACCGTTCTGCAGAGAAGGGCAGCGAGGCTCAGGCGGAGGTTTCCAAAGGTCCCCGAGAGGCAGAGCGAGGGACCCGCTGCCATCGCGTCCTGCCGCGGTCGGACCACGCGCTGCTCGCGTCGACGCGGGGCGTCCTGCCGAAAGCGCCATCGACACGCGGCTTAACCACTTTCTGCGTCACCTATTTATTGTCTCAGCAGTTTCTGTGTCACAGGGTGAATGACAGTGCTTAGTAACACACGGTCATTAAAGCTGTAGTCTGTATCGATATGCAATCTGTATATACATACAGATCACATATATACACACACTTGCGAAGACTGTATATATGAAATTGTTTGGTATGCACTTATTTTGCTTTAAACTCCTGGAGTTAAACATTATAGTGTAGCAATTTGTGTAAAGTGCACTGTGATTTCAAGAAAGCACAGTAAAGTCACAGGTCTTGTTATTCTTGCACTAAAAATGTGTTTACGTATATTAGCCAATGTATGTCAACTTTATTGCTCCTTTTGAGAAATTAAAGCAAATGGTATAAAATGGTATGGATTTTTTTTTTTGTTTGGGTTTTTTTTTTTAGTGGACAATGGCACTATGTTTTTAAATGACAGGGTTTTTAAATAAAAAGAAATCATTCTGTGTTCATTCCAATGTAATGCATTTACCAATATCTTAAAACTGAATGTCATGTTGCTTTTTTTCATATTTCATTAGAAATTGTCAGGTATGTGCCTGAGATTGTGTAGGAGTAAGGAGTAGCTAGAGGCTAACTGTAATCATATATTACTAGCCGTTTCTATATACACAGTATAAATACATATTAATTTTCTTTTCATTTTTGTACTTGATTTTTTTAGGTAAGATGTAATTAAATGTACTTTGATACTTCTGAAGTAATAAGATGTTGTTTGAAGATCAATTCTGCTTTCTTTAGTGCATTGACAATATTTTACAATAATTTAGTGCTTATTTATTTGTGCTCCAGTGTAATTATAATAAAAAGCAATAGTTTAAAATATTTGGCTGTTCATTTTCATTTGATAGTTTTAACTTAAAACTGAGCTGTCCAGCAGGGATTGGTCGGAGTTTCCTCGGAAGAAACATCAAGTAATAGATGAAGATTCCCTGGGCATGTTTTTAATCACATAATTCATTGGGGTAATTGAATATTCCTTCATTAGGGTAATATTTGCTAGTTATGCCTTGTTGCACCTAGTGCCATGCGTACCGTGCTCAGCTACGTGGGTAGGATAAGCTTTCCTGAAACCGCAGGCAGAAATTTTTCTCTGAGTAGTTTTCAGAGTTTGAGATGGAACTTGGTTCCTTCAAAGGCCTCCTATCTAAGATCTTCCCCTCCTTTTTTTCTCAAAAAGCTCACAAAAAAACGGCTCAAAAGTCAGTGTAATCCTGTATGATTCCAATCAGAAGCTTTACCCTCAAGGGGATCTAAAATTCATGACTAAATTTCTCACTCTTCAGGGAAAAACAACTGCTCTTATTTTGCTCGAAGGATCCCGTCCATGTGCAGATTTAGGGGTGATCTCTTGGCTCGTCTCTCACAGGAGCTTGCTCTGGCGCAGCTTGTACCCAGGACCTGCCTCCCTGCACCAGGAGCCCCACACCCTTCCTGTGTGAAATACCGGCATTCCCCTTCCTTTCTGCTGCACAGACACCTTTTCTGTGCCAATATTTTTTTAAACAAAGGAGGTTTAAATTAGAAGGAGACGAGACCATAAAAAGTCATAGGTTTTGAGCTTGTCTCTGCTCCAAGTTGAAAGGTGCGCATGGGACTCTATGTTGAGTCTCTTGCGTTAGAAAATCTCAGTAACACTGCCAGGAGCTCCCACGGTCTCTGTGCCCGCTGTGGCTCTGTGACCTGAGCTGGTGCCAGCATGGCCGTGCTGAGTGCGGGGCAGGGGGCCCATCTCTGCCCGGAGCCGAGTAGAGAGGCAGCAAGGCCAGGGCCAGGCCAGGAGGCGCTGGACAGGCCGTGCGCCTGGAGCCTCGGGGTGGGCCAGCACCTCCCTCATGGGGCCATGGCCAGAGCTGCCAGGCCAACATCAGGAAGCTCAGTAAAACTCACAGAAACCAAAGGTGCCTGGAAAGAAACTGAGAGGTGAGGCTAAAACCCTTCAGCATTTGTTTTCTGACCCCTGCCAGCATCCTCTTCATGGCGCCACTTTGCCTTTAAAGCAGAATCAGGCATGTGTGACCTTAGGCGGAGGCTTTTGACACTGCTGGAGGTGGCTGGTGGGTTTAGACTCTCCACCTGTGCCACATCCTCCTGCCCTTGGCCCCTGTCCCTTCCTGTTCAAGCCCCTTCCTCCCCACGGCCTCGAGCACGAGGATCTTCCCTCACTCCTTCCCCTTGGTGCAAGCTCGCTCTCCCCCTCGCTCTGTGGCGGGAGGCTTCACGCCTGGGGCCACCACCACCAGCAGCTCTACCTTAGGTGACACATTCGCTGGTGCTCAGGCCCAAGGACAAGGGTGAGCAAGTCCTTCTCACAGGCCGCGGGTGCAGAAGGCTGCGCTCAGGAGGCTGCAGCCCCATGGCCTCGCACATGGCCGATCAGGGCTGTGAGGGGCCCTCATGTCTTGTCACTGCTACCCGCCACCAGCCACTGGGGCATCTCCAGAGCCACCGCAGGTGACATCCCGATGACAGGTCGCTCCACATTCCCACATGAATGTCCCAAACACTGTTTATTCCTGCTGAGGTGTGCGGCCTGGCTGAGCAGCCTTGGGCAGCACGTGCCTCTCGCTGGCACCCTCGCCCTCGTGTGAGGGAGGTCATGATGCAGTTTGCACACGTAAATATAAGTAAATAAATAGGTATAAGTATATATAGGGTGGGTATTTCCCTGTGGCACCCCTGTTGTAAGTGCAGAGAGGTACAAAATACTAGCATGCCACTGCAATTAACGTGTTCATTAATTACTGTCTGGGAGCCCCAATTGATAACATCTTCTGGCACGGACAAAATAATACTGGGCAATTTGTTTGTTTGGAGATTTTGTTTTATTTTGTTTTACAAAAGGTTGCAGATGACTTTACATCCTTTCTGGTTCTGCAATCTGAATGCAAGGAATATTTTGAGACCTGCTCCTGAAAAGAAATTTCAAACCTTAACCATTTTTAATCCAAGTGAGCCTAATCTGAGGATAGTGTTACCACTAGAAGCCCAAAAAAGAGATCTGAGCTCGGGCATTTTGCACTTCCATGGGAAGGCTTTCCTGCTGCCCATTTCATTTCCAGAGAGACACAGGTGTTCCTGTTAACAGGTTTCCACTCAATATATATCACCTGTCTGGGCCTTACTTTTTTTTTTTTTTTTTTTTTTTTTGAGAAGGAAGAAACATGAGGTGGGTTTGTGTGTGTGTGTTTGTTTGTTTGTTTGTTTGTTTTTTGGTCTGTGTTTTTTGTTGTTGTTGGGTTGGTTCAGGGTTTTCTGTCTTGATATGTGTGTGAGATAAGTCAATGCTCTGTCAGGTGAGGTTGGTGGGTTTGGGGACGGGAGTGGTAGTTGCTGTCTTGGTTTTGTAAAATATAGCATTTAATGTACCTTTTCTCCTAGTTCAAGGTAGGTCTTAAGAACGTTTTATACTCTTTCCATTGACAGGTTAACAGGAAATCAGACAAAATGCTGATTTTTGCTTGTGACAAAGTGTTCTCTGTCCTTCAAGCCATATCTCTATTGAAGAGCACTAGATAATGCAACAAAGAAGAATGACTAATGATATGTTTGCTGCTATGCTAGCTCAGAGAAATACCCCTTCTTTGATTTAATCCAGACAGAGAGGGCTTTGTGGGTGTTTGATTTATCTTTTGTTGGCTAATATTGGTGGGGTCATGTCATCCAAGGAAAATCAAACCTTTAATGAAGGTTTAATGTCAACCTGTCCCTCTGTATTTTGGTGGAGATTTTGGCTATCAGTATACCCTCACCTCCACCTTTTAAGCATAGACCATTTTTCTGCTCTTTGCATTCTTTGGGTGTTTTACAGATTCCTGATATTGTCTAACTTGTACTGGGGCTGTTTGTTTGTTTTAGTTCTCTAAAGTGTTCTATTCTTTTGAAACTCTCTTGAATATCTTTGAAATAAAGAGGGGAGAAAAAAATAGGTTGCCATGACAAGAAGGGAACATATCGCATATGTATGCATGTTTGAACATACGGATTATAGTAGGAGGGATCCCAGACTCCTAGTGCCTCCCACCAAGAAGGAGAAAATGGCTATCACTTGCCTTTTTGGCATTTTAGGCCTTCTTCACATTAAGAAGGTCTCATACCATCTATATGATGATAGCTCTAGCTTGGAATTCTAATTTAAAGAAGACATTTACATTGCCATGGATTTAGGCACTTACATGGTCATGTGAGTAATCTTATTCTGGACAGTACAATGTTACCTTCATGGGGGAGTGTCTTTATATGGTCTTGCAGAACCCAGTCAATGCTTTATATTTTATTTTAAAAAATATGATTGTTTTAAAAGATAAATGTGACACTGAAAACTAATTTAATGTGCTGCCTGACTGATGTATCTCTACAAATGAATGTGAAAATTTAACATAGAGCCTTCTTAAACTCTTCTGAGGGGCATTAAGCTCAAGTGCGCCTAATTAATGCTTTAAATATTCTTTCTCTTAGTTTTAATCTTTGTGTCTGTGCTGCCTTGTTACCTAATATTAACTGCTCAATGAAATAGATTGTTTCTGCTCTTTTCAAATGTTGATTATTTTTTTCATGGATGAACATCTTAAAATTTGATTTTTCTCACATTATAGCCTTCCTCATAACTCCTAACTAGAGAATGTCACTGTGGCCAAAGAACATGTGGAAATGCTTATCCATGATAAATTTAGGATTAAAAAAGTATGTTTAGTGCAATATTCATCCAAGCATCAGAACCACAAAACATTGCTTTAGTTTATTTCATTTAAAAAAAATGGTAAAAATATTTACCCACAGCTATGAAATAGCGTGACACAGATCCTAGAACGTGCTAACTGGAATATCTTGTGTCTCTGAGGTTCTCGTTTACTGAGTTTCCACAGTTTCATGAGATCTCAGAGGATAAGTAAGACTAGAGAAGAATTTCTGTTCTTCCTTCCCCTGAGTTTTGGGCACCATCTCTGTTGAGGCCACATGCCCCCTCCATGCTCTCCATCCTGTTAGACATCACCATGATTGTCACAGCCCCTTGAGTAAAAAGTCTTTTCCCTGCTCTAACAGACATCTCTGGTAAGCTGAGCCTGGTTAGCCCCTTTCACTGCATTATTTTCGTCTTTCAACCCGGGGTGTCTCTGAGTCTGGCCTCTCAGTCTAGAGAAGACAAATGTTTAATACAGTCATATGGCTAATCCAGAAATCATGCTTATGATGTTTATGAGAAGAATTTGGTTAAACTCTTCCCTGATAGAAACTGAGGTCATCTTCACAGACGAGATGGGATGGACCCTGGTGGCAAGGCCCAGTCTTGCCCCATGGGGAGCCCCCAGGGTTGCCAGCCCTCCTCCCGAGAGCAACTGCCCTCATAGTACCATGAGGACTACGAAGAGGGACTGGCTCATTGTGCCCAGGCCTTTAAAACAGGCTCTCCTCACTCATCTCAGCATCAGGAACTTGGCAAAGGGTGACCAGAAACATTGTGTATGGCACTGTGAGCAAATGCAGAAGGGAGAAGACAAGGCATTGAAAACCCTTACCCTGATCTGAAAAGATGAAATGTTGGAGACTCAGTGAACTCTAATAAAGGAAGAGAGAAGAAAAGGGAGAAAAGAAATATTTTTTCCAGTTAAATAGTGTGTGTGTGGGGGGGGGGGGCAGAACCTGAACTTGCTGAATATTTTAAAGCTCACATAAAGAAACTTGCTGTAATTATTAAAACCTGCAGGCAATAACTGAATCAAGGGGAAAGTGTTTTCAGGTGTTGTGAGAACCTGTGTCCTGCCCTCATGAGCATCTGTGAACAGCCCTGGTGTTGCAGCAGAGAGTGAATGGTACTGAGCCTGGAAGGCTGCTGGTCAACTTTGTGTCGTGGACACAGATATCTTTGCATTAGAAACAGCATGCGGTTTTTGGATAGCTTTTTGTGCTTTTGGAGACTTGGCCTGATATCCTGAGTGTTGAGGTTGGCATGAGAAACAACTGCACCAGGGTGAGGACATCAGCACCAAGCATGGGACATTCTCATCATGTCACTGGGTATTGGGTCCCAACAATATAGAGGTCATTACTGGTTGCACCTGGACTTCTTACCCTTTGGATGTGCCACACTGGCTACAGAAAGCTGGAAGTGCTCTTGGGAGTTGTTTTCTTCCTAACAGCTTGTTTGTGTGTGTTTGTGTTTAAAGATTCAGGCTTGTCCTTTGGTAAACTAGCTACTGAAGGTTCTGACTGTATTTGCTGGGTGCATGAGCAAGAGAAAAATAGCAAACACAAGTTATCAAATCATGCGATGTATGGCTCACTGGTGCCCTGATTAAGGCCAAGCAGTGAAGATCACGGAGAAGATACTGTCCTGGAGTCTTATATCTGTGGGAGAATCTCCCTGTGCCTCACAACACTGCTTAGTCTCACCTGGGTCCTGGTGAGTCTCCAGACCTTTTTCTGTGCTGTTGCTGTTCTGACTGAAAAGTATTCTAGAAAACTAACATGAATTATTTTTCTAATTCATCACTAATGTGACTCTGGGAATGGGAGAGGGCTCACCCCAGGGCTGAAGCTGCAGGCATCGAGGCAGGGATGTGTCTGCAGTGAGACTAAGTCAGGGTGATGACAAGGCTGGGCAGTGCATGAGGTGCTCTGTGGTGGGTGCATGCTTGCAAAACCTTTTGCAATAATCCTTAAAATGCCCTGAATTTAAATCTAGTGTCAGGCTGCTTGTTTCTGCTGAGAATGGTTTATAAAGAACTGTTAGGCTGCCCTTTAGAGTGTTTAAATAATATTGTATCAACACGGTGCAGGCTGATATGTATCTTAGCAACTGTGTCAAGTGCACAATGGGCTAAAAATCCTAACGGGAATCAAATAATCTGGAGCCTCTGAGCTCAGAAAGCTGAGAATAGGGAGAAAATCACATGTTATTCAAGGCCTGACTGATGCTCCCCTCCCAGCTTCAAACTGAACTAATTGCAGATTAGCGAGTATCTCAAAGCTGTAATTAAAATGAGTTATACACAGTACCTCCAAAAATTAATACCATTTAAAAATGGTGTTTAAAGATGAGAAAGGAAAAAATAGTAATTGCAGGTGAAATTCTGAAAGTGGCAATGTCTATAATTAAGCAAAACAAACTTGTCCATTTTTACTTATCTTACTGATTTTCTGTCCGTTCTTATGTCTGGAAATCTCTAAGTGCATACAGGATTGGATGCTGTACAATTCATATGAGTGCTGTGTGGGGAAGGGCAGAGGAGCAGCTCCTTCCCTCTGTGAAACATTTGTTGTGGGTTTGTGCAGGCATCCAGCTCGGAGCTGTGCTGAACTTGCTGTTGCCCTCAGACAGCTCCAAAAGGTCACAGACAGTCCCAGAGCCATATCATACACTTGGTGCCTTGGCTTGATGACCACACTCACCATCAGCCCCCGTTTACTGGGGATGGGAACTGCTTCTTGGCATTGCTGAAACTCTGATTTCAGGAGGCCAAGACGGTGCTGTTTGGTACCTGATGCAGGTCTGCAGTGTCTCTTGCACCAGAGAAAGATGTTTCCTCCATAAATTGCACCTCAGCTTTCAATTAATGTATCATGCAATAGTTATTTAAATTTCCCAGGTACTCATTTATACCAAGACCTATGACTTAATGATTTGTATAAAGCTGATATCTAAAGATATTATTAGGCCTCTTAAGTACCTTGAGACTGATTATAGGTCTGACAGTTCCTAGGTTGTCAGTAGCTCATCACTGCTTTAACTCATCAGATCTCTGCCAGAATTTCTATAAGGCAGGACTACCCTTTCCTTGTGTTTTCCTTTCCAAACACAGATTTTGATACTTCTGATTGATTCCTACAGGAGAATGGCAGGAATTTTATGTAAGTAATGGCATGTACAACACCAAGCGGCTTAGTGAGGCATTGCACTTGCCAGAGGGATCCAGGTTCCCAGCCTTTGGGAGTGACAATAAAGAAGTTTTCAGGTAAAGAAATAAGTTCATCCTGGAAAGTTTAATTATAAAAATTTGGATATCTATGCTTAGATGTCCCTGGTTAAAGCGTGAGGAGCAATCAGATCCATCTTTGATTATATACCCAAGGCTAACAAGCTCTCTGTTTTCTGATTTTTCTGGAGGGTCAGAATGTAACAGAAGTCAGTAAACTAATAATGTCAATAACTTATTTTGACTCAAAGAAGCTGAAACTTCAGCTAAGAATGGGAAGGTATGAATGAATGTTCCTTGGCTATAGATGGAGAGCAGAAAGGAATGCATGAACTCACCTGCATTTTTGCAAAGCTTCAGGGTGCTCTTTCCAGAAGTGCTTATGCCTGAAGATGACCAGGATGCCCTAGCAAAGCACATAGCAGATTGGGTGTAGAGTGGCAGCTGTCAAGGGGTTTTGATCAGTTTGTTTTCTCTTTACTTGGCCAAATTAAACATGAATCAAGGAGACATGGGTAGAAGCCCCTATTCTGTCTGCATGTGTCCAGGTACTCCCTGACATGCTCCAGGAAGAGCCATGAGCAGGATCTACTGGAGGTGTCAACGCATCCCTTAGAACAGCAAGCTGTGAAATAAGTACTCTGGTCCTGTTGTCCTCCTTCCCTGTCTCATGGGAGGGAAAGAAGAGATGGCTAAAGAAGGCAGGGTGACACCCAAGGAAGGGCTAAGGTCCATCTCTATTTTCTCTCTTGGGGGCTCCAGAACGGACACCGAAAGACTGTGCCATGTGCAAAACAAATGAGGAATACATTAGGTTTAAGTTCACTTTTTGTTAGTCTAGACTCAAAAGCTTTCCATGCAATTTTCCTAGTGAAGAGAAGAGATAGAAAAAAAAGTCATATTCTGATGCCCTTCCTATAGTGAGCTAGGAGGCACTTGGAAGTCACTGTAGTGGGTGAATGTGAGCAGAGAAGAGCTCAGAAAATGCTACAAGGAGGTACTCAGCTGTGCAGCCTCACAGTCACAATGACTGCTGTGGGAAAGGCTGCCAGATTCCTGTTCTGCTGTTGAATACTCCTGTCAGGAGTTTGTGCTGAGCTGCAAGGAAACCTGTAGGGGATTATTGTCAATAGATTTTGCAGCTCTCATGAGGATTCAGTTTATATCTGGGTTTTTTTCCCCTGAGGGTTTATTTACTGAAAAGTGTGGTTTCTTTGACCTAAATTCTCAAATATTTTTGAGATGATTTTATCAAATGATCTCATCTGAGGGGGAGAAAACAAAAAATAAAGGGAGGAACACACATTGTGAGTTGTTCCATATTGCTGAATGACCTGTTCTTCTGAGATTAGCAGATCATAGGTTCAACATTTTTTTTTTTTTTTTTAACTGAGGCAAGTTGTATTGACATCTCTCATATCATACCCATTTCCATGGAAGTGCCATGGAAGCAAGGCAGAGAAAAACTATCTGGATGGGAATATTAAACAAAATGTTCATGCATTGCTAAAGCAAATCATCAGTCACAAATAGTTTTTCCAAGTGTTTCTGAGGAGAGGTTAAATTTAACACAGGAGCCCCTGCAAGTGAATGGCAGACAGATGGAGCATTGTAAATATGAAGTGAGACCCCAGTGTTCACAAATGAATTTACATAGCAAGAAACCACAGTTATTCCACCGTTCAGAAAAAGAGCAAGCCCTGTTGGTAAGGAAGTGTGAAGGTGAACTAACCCACTTTTACACTTTCAGCTACACACACATGGGCAAATGCTCTCCCACAGGCTGCCAGTCCAGGGTAAGCATGAGAATGAATTACGTAGCTAACTCACCTTTATATGCTTTGGCTGGTAACCCAAAAGAGACATGAATGTTAGGAGCACAGAGCACCAAGGCAATCCTTATTGCTTGATTAGGAAGGAAGAAGCAGGGGGAAACTAGAAGAATAGGGATTTGTTCTTATAAAATAACACTGAGAGGGCTTCGGAGAGGGAGGAAAACTGTCCTATCTGCATGTGGCTACTTTTAGCATTTGTAGAGGCAGCTGGTAGCTGTCTTGACTACCAATATTTGGGCTAAAAGGATAGGGGAGAGACTTCGGACCAGTCACAGCTAGATTATGCAGCTGATGTTGCCTGGGAAGCCCTGCAAACACTGAAACTTTTTGAGCAAAGATATTAGGAGCAAAACAGAATGGGATCCAGTTCTCTGAGTAGAAAATATCTGGCCTGAGTCTTGCTCTTTAAAAGCAAAAGGCTTGATGCAAATGAGCAGGTTAGTTTTACAGAAAAGCTCTGGGATAGAATTGGAGATTCTCTACACTGACTTACTGCTGAGCCAGCACAGGTGACTTTTCAAATGGTGCAGTGGTAAAGGGCTGCCTATTACACAGTGCTGGCTACCATACAGAGTAAAGGAACATTTTGTGTTTCCATGTTCTCCATCCAAAGAAAAAGACAATCTGTAATACAGTACTCACAAGTCCACAAGTTTTTTTTGACTCAATCTCTAAAAGCACATTTGTTTAGAGGAGTGAAACCTTTTTGTATGTCATTAATTTTCATCTTCTAACTTACCTCTTAAAAGTTACCAAAATGTAAGACAGAGGTAAGAGAGAACAGAAATAATAATGACCTGATTCTGAAACTAATAACAAAGCTCATTTTAGGCATTAATGTTTAGAACTACACAGTTCTTGATTGTGCCAAGTGAATCACCGTGGTCGGTGCCAAGTGCTCATAGCAAAGAACACCGGCAGCCCCTGAGCTTGGGAAGGAACGTGGTGCTGGAGAACAAAGACGCCGGTTTGGCATGTGGAGTTTGAAGGATCAATATGGTCACAAGGAGCAAGAATACACAGTTATGGAAGTTAAAAGGGCCTTGAGCTTGATTTACTGCTTAACGCAGAGGAGGGGCTATGTAGCTATGCTGCTCATTGCACCATTCAAGCACCTGAAGGATGCATCTAATCTTCAGCTATTGCATTGCTCCCAGGTCTCGTGGCCTGCTTGTGCGCCTGCACGCTCAGCAGCTGAACCTCCCAGCTGATGACTCAGACCTTTGCCAGGAAATGCAAAAGTTCTGGCATCTCTGTGTTTTCAGACACTTAGAACATTTCACCATATAAGGATGAGGATTTCTTGAAGACACCAAAATCTCCAAACTGAAATACTGAAGTGATGGATGTAACAGAGAACTTCATTTGTAAAGATAAAAATTAAACTTATTTTTAAAAGTAATTCCTTTAGAAACATTTAAATAAATAAATGGAAGGGCAAGGCAATGCTTTTTCAAGAACTGGTAGTATTCTGTTCCTAATCAGTACACAAAGACATACTGTGAAACATTTTATATCTAGTGATAAAAATCACATTGGTCTCTATTATAAAAAATAAAATAAAAAATGACCAAACAAAAACCAACCTGTCCTTTCAGTGAATAAAAATTAAATTATATATATACAAAAAAAAAAAAATGACACTAGTAGTCCTCCTGGTACAATAGGAAATGAAGTGAAATGCCATCAGCCTGGATGTTGATGCCAAGGCCAGTTACAACAGTGGTATGCACTGCGTTCATAATGAAATTCTCCTCCCCCTGTATAGCAAGGGGTTACTGTCAGTGCAGTTCTGTGAAATGTGTGTTTGTCCTCTTTATCAAAAGCATCTGTGTTTATGAGCCTCTGCTTTTTGCTCTTGCTGATTTTTTTTCTCCATTCTAAAATCTATGGTATTGATGAGTCCTTTGTATCTATATATACGCAGTACTTTCCAAGTGACTAACTAGTTCTTGGGCATAAATGAGACTAGATCAGCCTTTGCTTGAGAAATTTGGAAAAATTTTCTTTGTCAGGTATGCATTTGTTAACGCTTACCTGCACTCATCAAATCTAAATTGTTGTTGTTGATTACCTATAAAATAACAACTGCCCAAGCAGTATTCATATCTGGGCAGAATTTCTTATAGCACTTTGTAAACTTTTCCATCAGAAAAATGTAACTAGATCTATTTCTAACCAGGCTTTGAAAGAAGAATTATTTTTTAGTGTAGTTGGCAATCCTGTCTTCTGCTTTTAGATATTTCTGGTGAGAGAGTCTTATAATCCTCATAGCACACAAGGCACTCGACCTGGAGTCCTTTAAAGAAATATTAATTCTTGTTTCAACTCCAGTGTCCAAGGTAATGTAGATCACAGTTGTGGTACAGCTCATGTTTCTCACCTCTCAATTATGCTCTTTAAGACTTGCAGCTACTGGGTAGACCTCAGGTGATTCTGTTTCATGAGAACATATATGTTTTCTGACCAGATTCCTTAAGTAAAATCGCTTTTAATTTAAAAATATTTTGGCAAAATGAAACTTTCTATTATATGACTATTTTATCTTCTAGACACTGTTTAGAATTCAGGTTCCATCTTTTACTTTGAATCACTAGTGTTGAAATGTTCTCACTTGTTTTGAGATTAGCTATGGTTACAACATTTGGCTTCTACTTTTTGAACAGTGGAGTTAAATAGTATATAAATCCAGGATTAATCCTGCTGGTTTTGGCCATTAGAAAAAGTTCCATTTGCTAAATTTAAAATGACTTTGGATTGAGTAATACCAACTATTAGCAGCAAGGCATTTAAGTTCGGGTTTGCTTGAATTCTCTGTGTTTTTTGAAATCAAAACGTTTCTGCTTCCTTTATACTTGCTGTCAAATCACAATGCAATGTTTAGAGGAACATACTGTCCAATGCCATTAGTCACAAAGACACATGACAAGGTGGCATACTGTTTTCATTCAGCACCTGGAAATCTCCTTTGTTTAAACATGGCAAAATATATAATTTCTCTTTCTTTCTCGAATAGTTCACATGCAGACAACTGTGCAGCAGCAGTGGCTCAGCCCTGCTGAGCATATCAGTTACCACCTTCTGTGCCTCTGCTCACTGGATAGCCTGTGCCTGAGTAACGGGAAGCATGTGCTGGCGAAACCCTTCCGAAAATCCCTTTTCACCAAAGCTTGGACCCAGCACATGGAGCCCAAGATGTGACCAGATTTCTTGTTGTTCTTCCACTCTTAGACTGTAGGCAAAACCACTGACCTCTTGACCATGGGAAGTACTGCTTGCACATAAGAAGCCCTGCTGGGTTTGGCGAGGCTCTTTGAAGAGGCAGGGATTAGCTGGTGTGATTTATGATTTCAAAAGTTAGTTTGTATTTATTGGCTTTGTAAAATAATTGGGGCTTGCAAAAAAACAACCCTCTTAGTTTTGTTTTGATTCTTTTGTTCAGTATTAGTTGGGTTGGGAGTTTCTGTCAAGCAGTTGTTTTGCAGTGGGTTTTCTATCACTTTACTATGAAAATACTAAAAACAGCCTGAAGCAGATTTTCTGCAAATCATGCTTCTAGTTATTGGGAAAGCCTTCCAAGTGTTCTTGCAGAAACTGGAAGACTTCACCTTGAATTCAACCCATGAGGAAGCAATGTGTTCTCTGAAAATATCTTTTGAAAACAATATTTCAGGGAGGAGAGAAAAAATGCATTACTCCTACCCCTAATTTTAGAGTAAGCAATAGTTTATTATTCCAGTTTATCATTATAGCTTATTATTTCAGTATTCATTGAATTAATCAGCATGTTATGAAGTTATATATGCCCTTCCCGTCATCATGCAGTACTGATGAGACACTGATTTGACCTTTTCTCTGCAACTAGATATTACTGTAACAAGTTGACAGGTGAAAAAATTGAAGGTGCATTCTCTTTCCTAAGGTATTTAAGCCTAGGATATAAAAGCTTGAGTCTTTTCTTCCCCTGAAACTACAAACAATCAATATTACTCAAAGTATCCTTCCATCTCTTGAAAGAAAACTACCAAGAAATGGTGAATGGTTGTTTCTCAAGAGGATGGTCAGCCTGTCTTGGGCTGCAAAGCCTCTGCAGGCCCATTACTAAATACAAAGTGAATTGCAAAACCAGTGCCTGAAAGTTTCAGTGTCACTAGATTTCTATAGTTTCCATGTCAAACTTTTCTTTTTTTTTTTTTTCCAGGTGGAACCAGTCAGTTAGAGCCCAGATTTTGTTTCAAAATTAGCAGACAAAATTCCTGATTCCAAAAGCTCCTGTTAGTGGAAAACCTCAAGTTCAAGCCTTTGAGATCCAACTCCTGTTTTCATCATGCTTTTGCCCAGCAGGTAGAGATTCCTGGTTTTGATGGACCTGTGCAAGCAGAGATTCATGTGCATCCACCTCTCGCAGCTGCCTGCGTAGCTGGTCATTCAGGTGAGCAGATTTAGTTCTGAGCCTTTTCAATGCCACAGAAGCGGGTGTAGTGCTGGATAACAACAGACAAATGTGTTCTGTTTTTCTTTTTATTTTTTTTCTTCTCCTTCCTTCCTTCCTCTTTATCTGAGCATTTTTTTTTCTCTTTATCCTAATTTAGGACTAATTACTTCACCTCCTCTCTCTTTTTTACTTCCCTAAGTATTAAAGGAGGAGAGGGAAAAGAGGGTAGTAGCTAAATTCGAGAAAGCAGAGATCTCAAGGATGTATTTGATACCATTAAGGTGAAGCACTTTATCTCATATCTGATGGAAAGGAGTAAGGGATCAATGTCTTTAAGAATGTCTTTTAAATACATAAGTTTTCTCCTCAAACAGTATAATTTTATCTATACTACAGTAGCTTAACTGTTTCATAGAGTACTTGATTTAATGGAGATTCTCCTCTTAAGGACCAGAAATTGGATCTTGAGATACTGGAGTTCGTTTAAAAACAAAAATAACAACAAAAGATTTCAAACTAAGGTGCACATAAAATTTTCTGGTTCTTCTTTGAAGCTGATGGTTATTTAGAAGAAAAGTAAGGAAACTGCATTCTCCAGTGCATAGTAACTCTCTCAGAGTATTTACTAATGACTTTTAGCATCTAATCTATGACCAAGCAATGCTGTATTAGAGTATTCTGACCATTCCAGAATCAATCAAAACAAATATTTTTTGTAGATTTTAATCAGTACAGATATATTTTCTGCTATGCAATGGAGCAAATGCTAGGACTTGTATGGGCATATACTCAAGTGAGTTTGATGGACTGAACTGTATGTATATGCAGACAAAGAAAAGAATTTAAGTGTTCTTCAAAGAAAATTATCAACACAAAATTTATCTATTAATCCTATTCCTTAAAATCATTGAGTTTTACAAAAGCCACATAAGACTGTAATCAGAACAATGTTTTTATCCCAAATACATTATACATCAGCATAAGAAACATTTAGAGTTACAATATAAATATTATTGTTTAATTGAGAAGCACTTTAAGAAAAATGCATAGCCACATAATGATTTTTCAACCAGTGCTCAGTGTTGCGTGCCTTTTCAAAGGAGAGGTGTCATCTTTGAATTCTATTCTTCCTCTCTTAGAGAGGAAAATAGTGCTTAAAAAGAGAAAAATCAAGTGCAGTAAAATTTACTGTAAGTGCTGATGAGGAAAAATTCCTTTCAGAGAAAAGCAGGATAAGCAACGATCTAAACTGCTCCCAAGCACTGCAGTGAAAATCGCAGTCTCGGAGCAAAGGCCGAGGCAGCTCCCCTGGCACAGCCGCTTTCCCAGCGCTCCGCGACGGCTCCGGGCTGCCCCTCGGAGCTGCCCTCGCCCGGCAGCCAGACCCCAAGAGCGGAGCTGGGGCCCCTGGCTCCTACCAGGAAGCAGCCTCCTGCTCTTTCCAGGCTTCGGCAGCCCCAGAACAAGTGTTTTACAATCCTCTCTCCAAAAGGCAACTCTTGCTCCCGCAAACGCTTCCAGCAAGCTGCTGCTCACCTCTGCAGCTCCCACTTTATGCCTGAGAAGGTATGATTGCACCTTTTTTTTCCACTCAAGATTCATGGGAAAATACATACGGCTCATGCTTGCTGTATATATCAAATACGTTTATATTTGATTTTAAAAAAGAAAAAAATATTCTGAGGAACAAATGTTTTTCTATCACATTTCCAGTGACCTCAATAATAAACTTAGACCTCAACTACTCATCAAAATTCTTGCTCCTTGTTAGTTCAAATATGCTCTAAAACTCTTCCCTCTTCAACCCTAGCTCACAAGTCCACATTTATCAAAGCAATTTCCAGTAGTTAATGCCACCCCCAGCTTTTGGAAAGGAACCACAAGAGAATATTCATAAATAAATCACCCTTAACCTCCATTAAGCACTTTATAATTTAAGGCCCAGATTCACAAGGGTATTTAAATACAGAGCTCATGCTTAGTTGCCTAATTCTCTGAGGGAAATGGAAACAAATGGGAAATAAATGCCTATTGAGAAGCTCTGGATCTGGGCCTAAGCGAACAAGGCTCAGCTTATTTTGCCTTAGAGCTTTGCCTTCATCTATTCCATATCAATAACAGGATTACAGCTTTAGGATCCATGTGGGAAAATTTGACACCACGCTGTTTTTTAGTACTGAAGAAACCTCACTTACAACTGAGGGTTTTTGACATTTAAAAATAGGCAGAAAATTTTCCAGGGAAATGAAAATACTGCCATTGGGATTATTCTTATATTTCTAGACTGTAAAATTAATATTTAAGTGCTATTTTGGTTTTGTTAAGGCCTGATTGTACAGGCTGCTTTAGTCATAGTGAAGGAAGTTTACTTCCTCAAAATCCCTTTCTTCTAGACAACTGTCAGTCAGTCGACTGTCAGTGCAGTGGAGTGATAGATAACCAGGAATACCAAAAATACCCAAGAAGCTGAACGCCTGGGTTTGTGACAATCCATCTACCAGAATCTTAGTATCTATTCCTTTGTGGTTTATCTGCAAATCTGGTCTTTGGATGTTTATGTACCACCTGGCTCATATGAATGAAACTCAGCATAACTACCACAAAGAAAATATAGTTAGGAGCTTTTTTTATTATAGCTGAAGCTACTTGATTCCTTAGGGACTAAGTGAATGTTTCTTGTTGTGGTATCCTTATCTTCTATAAAGCTTTTTTTTTTTTTTCTGTTATCTACTATTCTAATATGTGCTGCTGCTAATAATAATAAATAGCTTGGAGGGGTATTGGAGAGAAGAGAAAAAGGTGAGGTCTCTAATAGTAAATATTTGTAGTATAAGTAAATACTTTGTCGTATCTGAAGTACTGCCAATTTTAGGTTTGGAATGATTTTGCATTCAGAAAATACTTCTCCGAATTCAAGAGATACTAACTAAAAGTGCTGCATTAAGAGAATTTTACAGCTGCATCATTATGCACTAAAGATGGGGAAATGATTGCACTGAGGTCTTGTGTCTAACTTTAAAGGTGTTGCCTTTGTACCGTCATGCTAATATAAGCTTCCAATTGTAGTAACGAAGCTACATTTAGTACTGTTATGTTTTATGGGTTCATCTCTGACAGCATAAAACACATCCAAGCTAGAAAAAAAAAAGAACACTTCCATGTTGCCTTTTGGATTGTTTTTGTTTCTTTGGAAAAAATGGGATTCCGATGTCTGAATCTTTCAATCTGAAGTAGCCTGAGACTTCTCAAAGTCTCCTAAAACTTCTTAAAGATCACCTAAAGCCAGTGGGAACAGGACTCCCAAGAGAAAGGGAACAGGCCTAGGATAGATCTTGCACAGCGCAGAATACACCATGTCAGTATGCACCCTTCAGGGCTCTAGGAAATATTTTAAATTTGGCGTGGTATTTCTGATCTGAGAGCAGAGTCTGCTGGGTTTTTTGCCTCTGATTATTTAAGATTTTGCATCATCTGTGAACTTTCTCTTTCAACAGGGACCTGCTGTTACTACTCTAGGGACGTAAGAGCAAAATAACAAATTTCATCATTGGATATTTTTAATAAATATTTGTTTTTCATTTGGTTGTTTCTTTTACCTGACATGAAGCTCACAGAGTGTTTAGCTGCTTCTCCCATGACAAACCAATTGATGCCAAACAGTAAATGAGTTGGATGCTGAGTTTGGGGTCAGGATAGGAAGGTTAAACACATTTAGTGACAACTTCTTTATTGTTGGGAAGAGCAGAACTACTCTTCATGAGAGAAGATCATGATGTTAATTCATGGCTGGCATACACATAAGAAACCTGGCAAGCCCACAGGGATATACTTGCCCTATTGCTCATATTTGAAGTATATATAGTATGTGGTGACAGAGGCAGGGAGCATACAGGGACTACTGGGTCTGCAAACCCACCTGGGACCAGCCCATGCGCTGTTAGAGCAGAAGCGAACACAAAAGCAAGTGATCTGATTTACTATGAGCTTCCTTGGAGACTCCCTATTCTCCATTCCTCTTCACACTCTCCCCCAAGCATGGCTTTTGAAGCTTTTATTTCTCCAGATTTTGTATCTTACCTTGTTAATCCATTTTTTTCTTCCCTTCTGACTAATCACAGTGTCAGATAATCTGCAAAAGATAGATCATGAACTCTTAATGAAGGCCTGGGAGCTGAGATGTTTAGGATGACAGCTTTTGTCAAGAATACCCTGGATAAAAAGTGAGAGAGGCTAAAAGCAGCTGAAATACAATTTTCTGCATTTGCTGGCACTCTGTTTAGACACTTCTTCCTCCCTCATATGTTTTCTCAGCTAATTCTAACTTCCAAAAACTTCCTGCATGATTTCAAGCTATGGACACACAAACCCTTCTTCTACAGGACGGCTCTGCAGAAATCATGTCCAACCACTCTCCAAATGCTGTGCTAGGAGCAGCCTTTTTGCTGGATGCTCAACTGTGGCAGAGCAGAATGACTCAACCGTAGTTTTAACCACTAAGGATCGCATAGCAACATTTTTTTTCAGACACACAAAATGCTGGAGAGTAAATCAGATGAGTTTTTAAACCGCATAGCAGAATGAAGGTGGTGGTTATGATACAAGCAGTTTTATCATTCTAGCAATTTTCCAGTAGTCCTGACTATAATTTTAGCAAATCCAGCTGTAGTGTTTAGGGGAAAAAAAGAAAAAAAAAGCCTTGGGCTTGGTGGTATGGGGTTTTTGGTCTGGCTTTTTTAGTTTTTGTTTCCTTTAATTGACTGAGCTTTCATATACAGTAAAAGGTCAAGGATGAATGAGAAAGGTTGATTCATTTTGCTCTGAGCTCTACCTGCCTCTTTAAAAGTTGTATTTTGTTGCTGCTTTGGCCTCAAGTTGGCAATTTTTCTGTAACAATCTGTATCTTGCGGTCCAAATGAGCTTTGAGGGGCAGCGTTGGCGTTTTTGAGCTGGAGACATAAAAAGTAGCAAGGTTGCTCTCTTTTAATCCCATAACATACTTTGTACAAGCGCGCTCTCTAATTGTGGCGAGCGCCACGGCCGCCCTCCCTTCCCCACGCTCCCGCCGGGAACGCGGCTCTTTGCTCTTTATTTCTGGCCCACAAATGAGAGGGGCGGCCTGGCAGGGGCGGCCCTGCCTGCGCTCACCGCTCCGGGCCAGCCGTGGCTCTCCAGATGTTTGTAGGATAATTTCTGAAGCCACGATAATCTAAGAGTACAAGAGAGGAAAGGTTTGTGGGGAAACAAATAGTTTTTATTGGATTGATATTCTTGGAAAAAGGCAGACTTTCAGGCACTCAGCCCTTCTCCAGGTCTCATTTTGGCTTCTCCTCTACACAGCCTGCCCTGGGCTCAGGGAGCTTGGAGTCGGAAAGCTAGTCCACTTTTTCCTGCTGTATCAATTCTCCTAATGAATTGGAGAATTATTCCACAGCAGGTGGCAGGAATAACTAGTCTTCATTATTTTGTCACAAGTCTGAGATGGAACAAGCGAGAGGTGACTTCTTTGCCACGCCAAAGTGTGCGTGTTTCTCTGCACCTCAGTACACCCAGGATCTATCTCTCTGTATGCTTTGCAAATACAAGAACCCAAAAAGGGGGTAGAAACTGAATTAGAAACTAGAAACCTAGAAAGAACCAGGTCATTAGGCAATGTGGTCCTAAAGAGAGAGTGTTTTCCCTAGTTTCCTGCATACATTTGACATATAAATATATTTTTTTCTGTTCACTGGCTGATGTTGTACAGCAGACTCAGTTCCTTGCCTGGTTTTAGCATGACTGAGCAATGATGCCTGTGTTATGGCAGTAGTGTCTAGGGCACCCTTCTCTTAACCCCCCCTGTGATTTAATCAACATTTATTAGAAACCGCAGCATACCTATTGCCATGACTCCTTAAATTCTGCATATAAATGTATGAATCTCAAAACCAGAATGTACTTGGCAAATGCAGATGGCATCACTACTTTCTTGCCTGTTCTTCTCTAACATCTCTTTCACATATGATGTTTGTTTCTGAACAGCTAAATAAAACACATTTAACTTGTATTGCTGCTGTGTCCAGTTTGGCTCTGCAGCCACCTTGTAGTGATGGCCACCAGGTGCTTCTGCTCCTGGTCACTCTGGTCAGCCCCTCCTCACTCTTACACAATCCTGAGGAGATGAGAATGGAGATTCATGCAAGATATTAGTTTCCTGGGCTCTCATTTGTGCCTGCTAAAAGGCCTTTCGCTAATTATCAAATGAGTCACACAATCCTATCGAATTACACCTGAGAAATGTCCTGCCAGATAAAACGGATTTGCTCAAGTATACTTTGACAGTATCAATGTTAAGGCAACTTTGGCTGCAACAGAGTAAAAAGTTTTACATCTTGTGCAACATCCAATTAAGATGTCACCAAGCTGGGCAGCAGACCCAGGTGTGCTGCATCACAGTGCGAGTCCCAGCACCTGCGTCTCGTTTGCACCCTGGGGCCTGGCAGCAGCTTGTGTTGAGGAAGTGATGCCACAGGTTGCCTTAAGGGCAGTAGTGGGGAGGCTGCCCTAGGGCTGGGAGTTCAGCTGTGTCCAGATCTGTGTGAGCTGCAGGGTAAACCAGATCCCCTCCAGCTGGCATGAGGGGGCAGCTGCACATAGTGCTGTGGAGCAAGAGGAGCTGGAGAGGGCTGCGGAATTGCGTAGCAGTGTGATGCTGTGGAGATGCTTCTCTCTCTGATGATTTGCTGACAGTCTCTGAGGAATGCTTGCTTGGTGGGTTTTCTGGAGTCTGCTGGTCTGAAGAGAGGTTGAGCGTACCTGGAAAACCACTCAAGGTGAATATTAGCACTAAAGGATGATAGTGAAATCTAAGGTTTCAGATGAGCCCAAATAGGCTTGAGCGAAGAGATGTGTGAAGGTGCATGTGCTCCCCTCCCCAGTGGCCCTCAAGCAACCAGAGCGCAGAGGGAAGGTGGGGGGTCCCCTCAGCTGCAGACAGGGCTCTGGGAGGCTGGTTAACCTGGTGCAGCGACGGCCCTTTCCGAAGGGGCTGCCTTGCTGGCTGGGGAAGCTGGCGGCAGGGACAACACGTGATAACACCACTGCTTCTTCCAGAGGCGGCACGTGGGCGCGCAGGACGGGGCCGAGGCACTTCCAGAGCGAGGAAGGCTCACCACAGAGTACCTGAGAAGCTGAGAGGGAAGGTAAGCCAGAAAGCCTGTGGAGTGGCCAAATTCAGGCACCTGTCTGAAAACCCAGTTTCATATATAAATGTGTTTTGTGTTTATAGTTCTTTGGGGACTATATACAATCATCTTGATGTCTTTTTCTCTGAATATAAATGATGAATGAAGTCTCTAAGGTAAACAGTTTTCAGTACTATTGGCTGCACTTCCCAGAAGGATCCAGTATATTTCTATTCTTCTTGTAACTGTTTGGCACAAGTTATGTTTTTTTTTTTTTTTCCCTGGTTTATTTTGGTTTAGTCCCTTCCACGCTCAGTTCAGAATATAAAAGACTCTGAAATGGTTTATTTTTAGTTAAGGTGTGTCCATTTAAAAAAAAATAGCTATCACAAATCCCACAGAAAGAAAACTTATGGAAATCCTGTGCTTGAAACCCAAAGACAATGGTGGTAAAAGACAGTTTGTGCTATACAATACTCTGCTAATCCTTCAAAAATACAAGTGACTCTGAAGGATTAAGCTGATGTGTTACTTTTTCAAAGCTTGTTTTTGTTAATAAGGTCTGTAAATGATTCCTCATTTCCTAACCACAAGGAGTGTAGCATGGTAATTCAGAAAACTGGTTTTCTTATTCATTTGATGTAGTTGAATGGAATTCTTAATGTTAGTTGTTTATACCATCAGTGATCTCACAACTGTGTGGGTTCTTCCCTGGCTCCTTTCATCAAGACTTAATCTGTGATTTATAGCTCACAGTAATGAGTCAGACTTTTGGTGGTTTGTGTATTGCATCTGGAGGAAGTGTTATTTTTGTGAGATAAAATCTTAGTTATTTAGAGCATTAGTAAATCCTAAAAATGACTAAACTATTTTATTCTGTTTAGCATATGACTGGGCACATCTAGTTACTTCCATGTAACTTCTAATTGTACATATTAATAATGGGGAAACTCTGATGCTCAGAAGAAAACTTAGAGAAATTTAAAAGAAGTTTCTATCATGTTGAGCTTTGTAGCCACTACCACTAACGGTTCTAACTTTATAGGGAAATCTCACCTTCTGCAAGTTTCTACAGATTGCTACAATTTCTCTACTAGTCTTAAAATCCATAAAAAATTTAAGTATTTCACTTTAAGATCTGCACTGTGTTTAACTTTTTAAGGAAAAAAAAAAAAGCTTTGAATTGAAGTAGCTAAGCTTTAGTAGACCTCCTCATTGCAAAAGTAGAGCACTCTGCAAAGCTCATACTCTTAGTTTCAGTGCAGCTTGCATTGGAAGAGCTGTCAGCACAGACAAATACAAGGCGCAGTCTTGTTCGCTTACGTTCTTGGGCAACTTAGCTCTCTGACAGGCAGGAAAGATGATCCCCCTCCTGGTGCAAATAGTGACTCGCTCTGGTGCCTCTGGTCCTCTTTCCCACATGTAATGAAAGAGCAAGAACAGCGCTTTGCCCCTCACTGGGTGTCTTCCAGCAAGACTTCTGTAAAAGCTGAAGTCACTTTCTGATGCTTCATATTAAAGTGCTTGGGAGGAAAAACACCTTTAAACAAATACCTGAATTCCATTGAATGTCAAACCCATGAACTTATGAGTCATGATCTAGATACATTTATCTGTCATGTGGTAAAACTTCCCCACAAGTTTGAGGAAGTGGAGATGGAATTATCTTCAATTTCAAGACAAAACTAATCAGTTTTTATGGGGGGGGAGGGAACCTAAGTCCAGTGAAAGTAAAAGAAGCCTGAAACTGTGTAGCGTCACTCAACATTGTCAATATGGAATTCCTGACTTGAAAGGAATTGAATGAGTACAGGGTCATTTGAAGTATGAAGAGGTCTCTCTCTTGCTCATTAGGCCCATTCCATATATAAGACAAGGGTGTCAGCCTTCCTTCTAGAAGAAATAGTATTTATATAGTGTGGAGAACTCAAACACCAAGCTATTTGGAAGGAGGATTCAAAAAGATATAAAAATAAAAACATCTCCAGCCACAAGAGCAGGTTTTTACAAATGTGTTTTGTCCTTCTAATTTACAGCATGTATGGAGACGGGTAAATGTTAGGCTTGACCTGACTGCGTTTATTCTTTTGTGAACAACGAAGTGGGAAGTGTATTTGCCAATCCTCTGTATGCAGAGATGCTCTTCAGTAGAAAGCTAAACTCTTCCGTGGCACAGCCATTTGTGCTATGGCCTGAGGCATGGATTTCATTAAACATATCATCTTCACAGTGTGCCAGTTTCTAATTGTTAATGCTGGTAATTAATTCACCCAGATTTTTAATGAGAGCCTTGAACTTCACTGCTCTGCATCTTGATCTTGTATTGTTTCAGTCTTAAAAGAACAGAAATCCCAGCAGATCCCTTCTCTAGTATTCCCCTCTTTCACAAAAGAAGCAACCAACCTGGGTGGCCGTAAATCCTCAGTGTGACATTATGTTAAAGCTTTAAAGTATGCAATAAGATGACATGCTTAAATGCGTACCAGGACTTTGGATAGCTCAGAGTTCTGCTGAGTAATTTTGGTTCATTCTCAGTGGTTCTGTTGGAATGTTTTTCTCCTGAATGGGAAACAATGGCTTCAGATTCCAAGTCTATGTTGTAAAATGTAAAGAAGAGCTCAGGGTCAGGCTGGCACTTGTTCATCAGACAGCACGAGTGTGTTATATATCACGAGTTGAATTCTTCTCATGACTAAGGAACCGCGTGTTCTGTGGTTCAGGAACAGCCGCTGCACCCACGGGCTGTAGCTGGTGCTGTCACCACTTGGTCTGTGAGGGGAGCTGCTTTGAGGCCAAAGGAGGCACCTGGCCCTACTTGGTCCTCTGGAGTAAGTGCCAGTTTGTATGGAACATATGCACTATTTGTACAGCAATCGGTGAACTCTCCAGGAGAACTGAGAGGAAGGAAAAGCAGCAAGTGAGGGCGCCCAGGGAGGTGAGAAGTTGGGAGGCATTTTCAAATGGAAACAGAAGAGCCTCTGACCCTAGCTAAGGAAGGGGTTAACAGCTGCTGTTTGGCAAACTTGTTCCCACACACAAACTTTCCAAAGTTTAGGGACTTCTTTAACTGGTTGCTGTTTCTGTACAACACTAAGTAAAGCTAATTAATTATTTATATGTATTTGTTTTGCCAGCAATGCATGTCTCACTGGCAAATAACTTTTTTCCTGTCAAAACTTATTTTGAATGTATGAGTGAAAAATGTCAAAAATCTGTGGTTTTGTTGGGAGGATTTATTTTTATAGCACTGGGGAATGAAATGAAGTTTAAAATGACACACTCAGATATTAAGTTTGGATAAAATCAGACATTCTAAAAATACTTGAAGTTTGCCTACTTCCTCTTAATTCTGATGAAGAAAGTGTAAAAGAAATATTTCCATACTGTATTTTGAAAGAAGCAGGATTCTTCTATATTGATACTCCTCAGATTGTACTTCCTAGTATGACAGGTAACAGTTAAGAAGCAGCTTTTAATGCTGCCCATTGTAGATAACTGAGACCAGGTATTTTTAATCCAGCCAGTAAAAATAAATATTAAGATGTCTATATCCTCCTTTAATTGCTCAGAATAATATAATGTAAGGCTAGTATATTTAAGTAACTCCTTCTATTTTCATGCAAACACAAGTTTCAGGATTTGTTAACGCAACATGAACACATAGGAAGTAGAAAATCTTCTTGAAGGTATAAGATCCCTGGTGGGACTATGCTCTGTTCTGGTGTGAAATTGCAGAAAAGATGTGTGTTTTTTAAAGTCAGCTCAGAGTAGAATTGCAACAATATTCAGAGTACATGCTGTATGTTAGGATACTTCCACTCGGCTTTTTTAATTTCTCCGAGTGAAAACTAACAAGTGACTTACAGTAGTCAACAAGTGTCCTCAGAGAGAGAAATGATTGATAGAAATAATTGATAGTTCTTATCCAGCAGAAAAAGGCCTAGAGAAATCCAGTGGCAAAAACTGAAGCTACATAAATTCAGTCTAGAAATAAGCCAGTCTTTTATCAGTAAGGATACTTCATCACTGGAACAACTTACCTAGACATCTAGTGGTTTCTTCATCACTTTAAGTATTTAAGTTATGACCAAATATCTTTCTAGAAGTGATGCTATAGCTCAAACAGAAGTTATAGTCTCAAAGCATAAATTATTGGGTGAGGTTCTTTGGCTTGCATTATGCAGGAGGTCAAACTTTATTATCATAATGGTCCTTTTTGGCCTTTCAATCTATGACTAAGTAGCTGCCAGTACAATTATATGGAGGTGTAAATCTGTCAGCTATCCATCTCCTTATTGAGCCTGGTGAATTTTGTGCATACGCTTTATGGGTCAGGGAAAGAAAACGGTGTCTATGCACATTTGACTTGAACATAGAAAATCTTGGTCTTGTGGATTTTTCCCTCCTGCAATCACTCCCAGTTCCCTGGAACAGTTATGGTGGGAATATATCCCTATTATGTCAGCCCTGTTTTTTAAATTCCACTGAACTATGCAGCAAAATTCTGGTGAGCCTGCTAGCATATTCACAACTATCAGTTAGGCTGTTTTGGGATAATGACATCTGAAGGACAGCTTATAATACCAATAAGAATAACAGATGGTATATGCAGGAAAATATAAGGAATGAACTGACACCAGTTGCCATTGATGATTGTTAGTATAATAATGAGTAATGCATAGATATACTTTACTGAAATCAGCTGTGCTATTCACACTGTGTTAGTATCTTCCTGTATGGTTTCTTATCCTTTTTTAAAAAAGTAAAAGATTAGGCCTTAAATAAGTTTGTTCAGGTTTGCATCCTCTTGCTGTAGTGCATCTCCTCAGACTGGAAATGCTTGATACAGAAATTCTAGTATTGGTATCAGTGCTGATGATTCTGCAATAAGAGCTCAACAGTATCTGTATTTTATTATAAGCAAGGAATACAAGGAACATTGCCTCGTAACCTATGATACAGCCACAGATTTCATCACCTAAGGATATAGAAGTCCTTAGTAAAAGAGTTATTGGCCTTGAGTGTGACTTTTCTTTTTTAAGAAGAGTCTCCAAGGACATGGTGTTCTTTTCAAGGTCAAGCTGACATGAACAAAAAAATCTAGATGAGTTACAGAAAAAGAATACTGTGCTCTCTGTACAGACTCCTTAAAGGAGCGTGCCAGGTTTGACATCATGGAATTCAAAACAAAATCTGACTCTTATTAACTGTAATTAAAATATGCTATTTGTGTCAGCTAAGTACATAATGCCCCTGCAAGATTTTTATCTTGGGATCTGTTGAGGTTAAACTGTCTCTACAGTAAAAGCTGAGATCATATTTTGAAATTCATTAGATCCTACAGAAAACCTATTAAATTGCATTAATCCAATATGTCCTGACTGTGAAACTCCACTTAAAAGGGGTGTTTATTACTCTAATATAGTCTATTCCAGGAGTAGCAATATGCTCTGTTTCACATTGCGGCTCACTTAATGCTCTATTTGATAGTTAAATGTGGGGTGATCGGACCGATTACGTAACGGTCGGTGTTACTCTAAGGGTGGCTGTGAAGAGGCTTCCTGAGTGAACCGTGTGGGCCAGGCTGCCCCCTCAGCAAGGCAACGTGTGTGAGAGCTGGGGAGCTGCCCGGACTCACTGGGGTGGGCAGAGCTCGCTCTGCTGCTCGAGAGCTGCCTGGGCTGCTGCGCATCTGTGCAGCCCGGGCAAGCAGCTACCAACGCTTGCCTTGCTCTCAAGAGCGTCTCTGGGCAGGGCAGAGCCATCTGCAGAGACCCAGATGTGCGGCGCTAGGAACCCCGCAGGCGGGAGGTGATACGGCCATCCCCTGGCCATAACACGGCTTGTGTGGGTGTCTAAGGGGGCGAGATGTTCTAGGCTTGACCCTTGCAGGTGCGTTGGCCTCTAACATGATTCCCATTATCGCAGTTACTTTCTCTTTTTATAATTATTTTTAAAAGAGGGAGTAATTTAGTCCTAAAGAAATCTCAGTTCTATGGGCTGATCTGTAGTTACTAGAGCTCATCTTCAAGCAGCGACCAATTTTATAGCTATTTAGGGACAATTATAACCATGTTTCAAGTATGATTCTTTCAGTTCCATCAAGAGCAATTGTTAAATTCCCTGTAACAATTATTTTTATGAGCAGCACTCCATTGCTAGACAGTATTCAGATGATCCTGAAGGCTTAGGAACACTAAGTAATTCTTACACTAAATTTAAAATATTAACCAAAGTTTTTTATTTAAAATGTGGTTAACTGCTGGTTTGAACTGTGGCATGATCCATTATTTCATGATGGAAGATGGCATTTGGGAATGGAGAGTGCTGCTGAAGAGAGATATGTTTCCTAATTAACTCTCTTATCTGAATCTGAAGGTAGGTTTGTAGTCATGGCTTGTGGCTGTGCTCTAGGGTGTAGTTTTGGCATGATGTTGTTTGTGAGAACAGTCAGAAGAGAACTTGTGCTGTGCTTAACCTCCCCTCCTCCAGAAAAGGCTCATGAGCAAGTAACAAGTCAATAATAAGAATTTTTTTGGCTGTACACTATTAAGGTATTCTGATGGCCAATATTGTCACTGAAAAGCTTTTGTAATGTGCTGTCAATGGCTTCCATCTTGTCTTTTAAAATCCTAGTAGAGCATTGCACAAATTGTAACTTAAAGGACTGAAATAATATTTGGAAAAACTGGCTACTATGGGTTTGATGTGTTTGTATCTTTTCATGTAACTGAAATGTAGTTACCAGCACATAGTGACAAGAGTTCAGAAATGGAAATCAGCTTCAGGCAAATAAAATGTCATGTGGAATATTAGGTAAATGGGATGACATTGGGCACACCTGAGCCACTTCACAGTTGTATTACACGTGCATTTAAATATACACTGCTAGATTATATGTTTGAAGGAAAAATGGTCCTTTGCAACAAGCTTCCACGATATCGAGTGCAGCAAGACAGGACCATTGAAACAAGGAATTAAAAAAAAAAAAAAAAAAAAAAAGTCTTTGATTATATGATCTTTAGTATCACACTTAAGGAGACTGATTACCTGTATTATAGAGAGAAAATGATTGTCCAACAGGCAGTCATACCACATCTCATCAGCCTCAAACTCCTGTTGCAATGAGTTTCAGTGCCCACTTTGAAGCACTGGACAGAATACGTGGGCTAATCTTGAAAAATAAATCCCTGAGGATTTAAGGACCAAACTGAAGCATACTGCAGCTGAGTTTAAGAAATATAATCTGTAGAAACACAAAATTGTAGCCATTGAAGCTAATGGGAATGTAGAAGTTTGACTTCTGCAAAAGGAAGATGAGAGGACTAGCATTTATGCTCAGAAGTAATATTGCATTACTGTGACTGTAAAAATGCAGTGAGAATAAGCTAAAGTTTTAAGCTGCCGATTTAAACAGAAATCCAAAAGATGTCATTGTTACTCTAAGTTATTTAGTACTTTTTTTTAAATAGTTCGACATTGTTTGCTTGGTGACCGAGAAGGAATGTTCCCGCTTAACAACCATACTCATGTGTACAGTTTATCTCTAGATTAATGCTGGGAGTAATAAATCTTCTCATTTGAAGCCTTCAGTGTAAATTAAGCTAAAAGTCATGATACAAATAGATTTGTATTTAACAAATGTTTTGATGCTGAGTCAGTGTGTTGGGTAACTGGACATTAGGAAAACAAAATGCATTTATCTGTATCTGCTTTTATTTATAAGCTCTGTCTTTTCAAATAATTATAGAAGTTGTATACAGCTTATCACATATAAATGAAAGCACTTATTTTTCACTACACACTTATTTGTTACAATTTTTTATCCATGTATGTAATTCACTGGCATGGCATAACATGGTAATATTTGCTATGAAATTAACTGTTCAGGTAGAACCTTTAAAATAACACGTGCCAGGTAGCGTCTTTTCACTTTAAAGGTACTCCCCACATTTCAAGGGCTGAGCTGACTTTCTTTTTCTTCTGGAGCTGCTCACAAGGCAATGGTGAAACTTACTGTATGGTTAGACTAAATAAAAGTAAGCCTGAATAGAAAGAAGGAAAAAAAAAATTATGGCCTGCAACTGTTTGTAATTCTGGAGATCAATACCTTGCAGCTAGAAGTACTGATGTTTCCAGACCAGTAACAAGCAATCACATGGTGTCTTTCTGTAGGGTGAAATACAAGCCATGAGAAATTGGAGTTCAAACTGTAGAGGAGCAGAAGTCTCCAGAGTTTGAGCAAAAATATCATTGCAGATCAAACTTTTGAAAAGCAGCAGAAACAAAAGGGGGCTAGCAGAAAACTCGCTTTCTCCAGAGGAGACTATAGCTCATGGCTCTCCTTCAGCATCTTTTTTTAAGACTAAAATAAAGTTCAATCTGTTTTTCTATTTTCTATATTTTCTATGCCTTGATTATCTCCCATAGCTTTTTATGGGCTAATTGGCCTAAGTAACTCTTACACTGTGGTGCCTGCAAATGGAGCTAGTGCTTCCTTTGTGGCAGTGTCATGACCAGAGGAGCAAAGGGACAATTTTGTGTCATTTGTGTTTGCGATCTGATATTACCCCTTGGTTCTTCCCTATATACCAGCTTCTTAAACAGTCCTGTAAGGTGCTGTTAATTCTTCTTACCGACACAGAGTACTCAGTGTGTTCATATATTGACCTTATGCAAGTGGCTGAACTCATTATACCAATATTCAAACTTCCTCTGAGGCAGCAGGTACCAGCTACAACTAGGAGGTGAGAAACAGCCTACACAGTAAACCAATGTGAGACTGTAAGTGTCTGTTACTGAGTAGGTTTTGCTAATGCTTAGTGTAAATTTTTAATTACAGAAATAAATCGAATCCATGAGAGTTTATTGTTTAAGGCTCTCCTCCCCCTCAACTTGGGTTTTACCATACTAAATTATTTTTACTAAACTAAAAGCTAACAGGTCATCCATTTTCTCAGAGAGTTGCTGCCAGTTTCTAAAACGAAGAGTAAGGTGGAAGGAAATGTTAAGAAATGAAGACAGAGCTTAAAATATAATCTCTCATGTTAAAGTAATAATACTGAACTGTTAGTTTCAAAAATATTGAATTCCCCAAATTAACAGTTGCAACTTATGTCATATACAGGCAGGCTGATTGTGGTAGGCTTTTCTGGAAGATTTCCAGGTGTTTATGTAGAGTACACACAGGATAATAAAGTACCTGGAAATACATTGCAAAATGATTTTAAAAAGGGAGAATCTGATAATACCATTCAAATGCTCCTACATTTGGCAGCCAGGTATTGTACTAAAGAATAAGCTTGCTGGAAAGTTTATGTAGTACAGGTAATTTGACTTGTCAATTGAAATTATCTTAAAAATTGTACAAATATGTGAGATGAATGGGATTCTGTTCCACTCCCACAAATAGACCAAATAACCAGCTTTATTCTACATAAGTTTAAAAACATCAAATTTGGACAAAGTTAAATTCAGTAAAGGTGCCATTAGCACCAACATGTCTCTGTTAAATGCTGCCTCCCTTAGAAATCCCTTAGGCTTTTAAGAAAACTGAAACAGATGTAGTCCAAAAAAAACACGGATATGACAGGCTGTGGGTTAATAGAGCCAAATCCAGTTTTTGGATATGCTTGTGACTTCCCATCATGCACATTAGGAAGCAGAATTTGGGCCAAATAGTAAGTATTTTTTTAACCAGAAAATTGGATATAGAGAGATATGAAAATAACAAAAGGAACAGCTGGCCAAGACATTCTGTAAAAACACAAATTAAAAACAAAGTTGAAGACAACAGACCCAGAGGAAAAAACTGTGTTCTTGCATTCTTTCTTAAGTGGCTTTTGTCTCTCTCTCTCTCTCTTTTTTTTTTTTTCCTTTTTTTTTTTTTTAAAAAAAGAAAACCTGAGCATTGGGGAAAATGATGTTATACCCCTAAACTCTTTCAGAAGGGGTGTAATATGATTGTCATCACAATTCAGTTGTATTAGGACAGCAGATTAGAATATCAGGCTTCGAGAATGTTAAGTGCACTGCAAGGATATGTCTACAGCAGAGAAAGGAGTGCAGCAGAATTTGGGATGGAAGACAAAAGTCCAAGACATAAAGGGCTTGCACAGACTACTTATTATAATAGCAGACAGTCTTGATTTGAGAGCAATTATATACAATAGTGCTTGAAATCATTACAGATCTTGAGGGCAGGATGAAAAGGAAGATCAGTCAGCTAACAGTGGTGTGTAAAATGGTTTGAAGAATGATCACAGGAGAGGTCAATTATCCTCACAATGACTAAAAGAGGGAGAGTAACCCAGGAGTGAAAAAGATTAGTGTGAACTAGGGCTATGTAAATCATTATTTTTGGTCACTTTTATGGAGAATTTCACAGTCAGCCCTTTCAGAGAGAATGGAAGATTGTTACTCTTGATTGAACTTCTTGTATTCACGAAAGCATCTATGAGAGCAGATCTGCGTTTTTTGATTGCTCTTTCCATGCTTTTAACCAAGAAGGACAAAATAACCTCAAGGAAATATGAAAAGATTGACTGCCTTTGATTCAGTACAAAGGAAGGCTTGTGCAGGGCTGTAGTATCTCTTATTTGGCCAACAAACTCAGTATACAGGAAAGTACTTTTTTTTTTTTTCTTTTTCTTTTTTTTTTTTTTCCTTCAAGTAATCTGCAGAGTGAGGTCCATTCTGTTTGTTTGCTGCCCTTAGTCCAGCAGAATTTGAGATATTGCAATAAATCTGACCTAAAACGCAGCAACAACTTCAAAGGAAAAGGAAGTTCTGCTTGGCTGATTTGTTTCACTTTATTTTTCTCTTTTGACTAGTGGAGTGTTAGATACCCATCCTCAGAGATAACTCATGTTGGTCTCCACGCTGCCCTATGCAAGGAACTACATTTGTGCTTGTGGTCAGATGCTCCTGCCTTCTGCTGGCAGTCACTGACTGCTTGGGAACATGCACATTGTTGCGATTGATGTATATAGAACAGGTTCTGTGCTCCTAAATTATCACGTGTTAGGAGCATAGCACCTAATATCTGTTAAATATTCTACTTCCTATAACTTTTGGTCACCCACTGTCTTTGAAGCTGATTTTTTGGAAAATGCTGCACTAGCATTTCCAACGGAGATGTTCCAGTTCTTCCTTTCTCAATCGGGAGACTTTTTGCATGGCGAAGCACGCGTGGGGAACTTGTTCTTCCCTGTGCTGTTGGTAGGCAAGGGAAGGGAGGGTGCTGAGGAGCACTGCAGGGTGGGCACCTCCGTTTGGGTTCCTCTGGCAATGCTGAGGCATGGAGCAGTCTCTGCACTTTAATTCCCCCCAGAATTGAGCTCCCAGGAATTATTGTTTGCTTACATTTTCAAAAGCAAGTAATGTGTGATATCTTTTATGAAGGGTGAGAGACTCATGAAACTCTTCTACAATGTGAGGATGCAATCAAAGAGGTTAAGGGGCTTGCTAGAATGAGAAGGAAATTCAAATTACTAAAGATTAAAAACAATAGAAATAGACATTTCTTGGCTTCTGTTTGAATCGTTTTAAATAAAGTGTGGATGCTGGCAACTACTATGGCAACTACTGTTTATGTCCTTTTGAACTGGCTGACTCCACAACTGCCATATGGGACTGGATTAATTGTCCATCTGAACTAATATTCTGTCCCTGACAGCAGCCAGTAGCAGATGCTGAGGGAAGAAATATAAGAATAGGTCAAACCTATAATGATCCTCAAAATAGCCTATTAGCTGCTGGTGATCTGTGGTCTTCTCAAGACTCCAGACTCATTTTGCATGAGTGTTTTAAAAAAGCTATTTTGATGCTTCCCTTCTTCCCACCTTTTTTATTTTATTTTTAGATTAAGATGTATAAAACCAGATAGAAGGTCAGTTGGTTCAGTGCTGGTGTCTAACACTTGCAATGGCAGTAAGCTTTTCCACAGCTTAGTGTTGACGCAGGGGAGCACTTCCTTTGTTTTTTATTTGAGTCCCCTGCCCGGTACTTCCCAAGCAGTCTCCTGAAGCCAAGCGTTGGCCCTTTCCAGCGCTCCGAGTTCCAGCACAGCCATGGTGTGCTCTTCCAGTAGTTCCCAATTCCTGGCTGTTTCATCTGTCTTCACACGGAGGCTTTTACGGTTTTCTCGGGTTATCCTTGATGCTCTTTTCTAGTCCTTCTTGTGGCTGTAACTGCACAAAGCATCAAGGAGTGGCAGAACTGCCATTTACCTCAGCAGCCCAATGATATTTTCTGTTCAGCATCATTTCTCTTCTAATCATCCTTGGGCTTTCATTTGCATTTGCGACTGCTGCTGAGCACCAAGCTATGCTTTCTGCACCATCTATGTGGAATCCAATGTAATTTTCATGCAATAGCTAATTAGAGAATGATGAGTTCCAATGCATATACAAGGAGAAAACTCCTAACTGCAATTTTGCATTGAATTTTACTTGCTACTTTATTGCTTATATGATAATATGAAATCCTTCTCTACTTCCTCAGTCACTTTGATACCTGTTTAGTTTAGTACAGTAGCTTTTCCCACTTGCAACCTTTTTTTCTCCCCGAGTGGATCTTACACTGATCACAGGGTAGTTCAGTTTCCTCTAGAGCACCTTTCAGTTTCAAGAATGCTGTGAGACGATACCTGGATATATTGCCTGCCAAACAACACCTGCTGTTAACTGTTGGTTTGGGGCAGGGGATCTTAAAAGGGTATTTTTTTTATTCTTGTGTAAAGGCCATCTTATTTATTTCCCTTAAAACATGAGTGTGTTTACTGGTTTTATTCTTTTATACACACACACACACACACATATATATATATATACACACTTTATGTATGTATAATTTTCAGTCTACACCCACTAGTAACTTACATATAAGTCCAAAGTGAGTTTAAATGCTTACATGGAAAAACTGTGTGTAAATAGAAAATTTAACTCTTGTTATCCAGGTCAATGTTTCTTTAAATCTCTTATGTATAAAGAGTTTTTTTGGAGTGTGGATATCTTCAGCCATGTAAACCAGGGTTTAGCTACCTCAGTTATCTACTTTATGCAGTAATTTTTTGGGGCTAAATCCTGTTTGTCTTATTGCTGTCAGCACAAGATGCCACTTGGACAACCTAGAATATACAAACACATTCTCTTTCAGATTATTTGGAAGCATTTTAAGGTACAATTTGATCCAGTGGGGCTTTTGCTGGAGTTCTGTAAGCTAACATGGACACTTAAAAATGAACCCTTTTTTCCTTGGCTTCTAAAATTACAGTTTTAATTTATAATATCTAATAATAGTTAATGGCCAAGTTTATTATGACAGAAAGCCCTGCTTTAAAATATGCATCCAATATACTTCTGTCTAAAATGGAAATTTTTTTTACAAATATGCACAGCTAAGAAATATTTGCATGCTCTTTTGATACCTATCCACACATATGTACATTGCACTTTCTGTGTGTATGAAAGGTCTGTAGGAGTGGTGAGACGGTAGCGCAGAGGAGAGGCCGCTCTAGAGCAGCTGGGTAGAGACGGTGCTGTGGCCAAATGCTGACTTTCCTCACTGTGATTTGCACCCTGCCAAGCTGCCTTTGGGCGCATGATGCGAGTGGTGTGTAAATAGGCTGGGGGAACTTCAGCTTCTGTGTTCCGAAGTAGTTTGCCTGTGAGCAATAGAGCTCTGTGGTGAATTTTAACTTTAATTTTTCACATAGGCACATTGATAGTAGTAGGATTGACATGCGTGAGACCAGAGATTTTGACCAGTTTTGAACAGTTCACTGGCATTCCTGATTGTGAATGGTCATGTATTTCTGCAACCACATTTATTAAATACTTCAGCCAACAAAAACCTGTTTTTTAAAATAATAATGCATCAAGATCTAGATTTGGCAGAGCATATAGGCATGTGAATGAATCCGATAAATTCAATTTCTCAGAAGTTTTGTTTTTTTCCACGCAGTAATACTTTTGACATGTGAAGTCTGATGTTTCGTGAGGCCATGGGGTCTATTTCGTTCATCCAGGCTGGTCTCTTGCATAGTGCAAGACACAACTTCACACACACCACGGCAAACCCCCTCACTTGTGGTGGAAGCAGCAAACTTATTTTAGAGTTATAGCCAGTATGGAACTCTGATCCCACTGAGGTCTCTAGAAATAATGTTACAGCTTTGGGCTTCACAAAGGCAAGACTTTTGCAGAGAGACTTACAAAGCTTGATAGAAGCTAGACAATGAAAGCCTCTGGTGCTGAAATTTTAATATTTCAGTTTCACATGTGGAATACTCATGACTGTCACTTGTTCCCATAATTTCCCTGTAGAAAACGTACCACGTTTTCCAAAAGAAACAATTCAAACTACATTTTGTATTTTTATAAGTCCATCTCTGAGCTTATTTCACTCAGTGGGAAGCGCTGATCAAGCTCAGTGGGTCATGCTCTCAGAAATTGCAGCGCGATAGGATTGGTACAACTTCCTTCATGCTCTCCTAAGAAAATCTATCACTTCTGTTCGTGTAACAGAGGCACCTGGATACAGCCCAAGTCAGTCGGAGACAGCATGCCCAGTAGTAACTGCATAGTTTATAAAACCAGTGAGAATGAAGAGTGACTTTGCATCATCAGGGTGTAAGGCAAAAAATAAAAATAATTTTAAAAAAGCACTAAATGTTAGAAGAAACTTGATTGTCTCTAATAATTTAAGGTGCTGAAATTCACTTAAACTAACGTACATTGGCTACAGTGTTCTCCTGGGTCCCTGTTAGCGTTTTATGGCAGATTTAAGGACCCTGAATATTCCCATGAATATGACATGTCTCTTTGATCCACTATTGTACTTCCATTAAAGTATTTTAACTTCGCTGTTGGGGAATCTTGATCATGTTGTGTCTTGCAACAGCTGTCAAATCACTTGGATCTTTCCTGCTTCAAGGTTATATCTTCCAGGGAATGAGGAACGCGTTTAAGGACTGGTAGTTGCAACTGCTCAAATATTTTCTGAAAGATCAAGAAAGTGTTGTGTTCTGTAGGTAAAATACTTATTTTATGTGGGATTTTCCCTAACATTCATAGCTGTGTTAAAGTATCAACATTGTCACAATAACATTATTAAAATAGCACGGTTTGCATTACATTAATTGCTGCAACCTCAGTTGTTCTTCCTGTAGTATGATAATCTCCAATTTTAAATCTTTTTATGAAAAATTTTGTTTCCAAATCTTTTAGGGATACTCTTTTCTTACTTTTCCTGGCATCGGCCAAGAGATAACCCTTTTACTTTATGAAATGTTGTTGCTCAAAAGTAGTAGACTACCTTACATAATCTGCAAAGAAAACTAAATGTTTCACAACAACAGCCAGCATTTTGCCATATGAGGAAGATGTCTTTTCAGCTTTTAATACTATAATTCTCAAGGGAACTGGCTACTGCTTTGCTTGTCGGTAATAGAGCACTGTGTCTTAGAAGACAGGAATATGGTGAAGTGCTTTTAGGTTCAATTGACCTGCAGAATTTGAGCGAAAAAAAGAATCTTTTTAAAAAGTGCCATGACCTCTTGGTGTAGTGGGAGGCAATGTGAAAATGTGCACTAACTGGGTTCAGTAAACGCTCTGCGGCTGCGTTCATGTTCATGCAGACACGCATGTGCATGCACTAATGCATCTGAAGCTGGTAGAAGGTGGAAACACTGGGCAGTGCTCTAAAGGTGTCTTGTGGCAGGTATTAACCAACTGCAAAGCTGTTTAGTAGTATTAATTTTCAGTCTTTAGTCGTCACTCATTCAAGAATATTTCTTGTATTTATTGGGCTGTGCATGATGAAGGATGGCTCTGAGAATGAAGGTGTCCTAGAGCTATAATATACTCTAAAAATGAAATAGCCAATAATTTTAACACAGAAAGAAATTAGTGTGAAAGCACTATTGTCAGGGGTGCAGTTCAAAATAAATTATTCATTCTTCTGCATAATATCATCTGTTTTATTCAGGAAAAACGTGTGCTGTGTAATTTTCCAATGTAAAGTGTGCTTTCTAGTGACCTGTTAGCATCTATGAATTTAAATGGACGCTTTTATAATTGTGTTTTTGTAATGAAATTATAAATATATCCAAAAGGAGGCTATCTGCCTGAATAGAGATTATTGGTTTTTCAAGTGCAAGGGTTGCATAGTAGAAAACAAACCAAAAGTGACAGCCTTTGCTGCTGTAGGGTAGCTGTGATTCAGCTGGGTCCTGTATACTTTATCTAAAAATTAATGGCTGAATTACTTCTGGACACTGAGTTAGGTGGGATTTCCAGCCAGAGTGAACTTGGCCAAGAAGGCCAAGAGAAACCACATACTTACCTCAGTCTTTGCAATGCAAAAGCCAGTGAAAAGGTGTAATTGTGGCTATAAATTGCAAATCTTCTAGGAATGTGTCTCTCTATCACAGGATTGCAGCTGAAACTGGCAACTATATTTAGAGAAGGAAAAAACAAAGCACTCCAAAAGATATTTAGGGACGAAATTATTCTTGACTTACAATGGAAAATCACTGATACGTAAGTGTGAGAATAACTTAATAGTACATCAGTGACAGACCGAGAATCAGAAATGAGAAAACGACAGGTTATTTTAGCTTTTTAAACACCTTGCTGGGCAAGGCTTACTTTAAACTCTAATGTGTTTTCCAGGTTGGATTTGGGAGCCTGATAGTGTGCAGGAAGGCTCGTGCCTCAACCGTTGCTAAACCAGAGCTTCCATTTGTTGGGCTAACTTCTCTTCCAGCTTGTGCAGGCAATGGCACACTCTTTACTTTCTATTTTTAAAAAATCTAAACAACTTTAATCTTAGCCATAAAATTAGGGCAGTGAAAGAAGCAACATGACCATGACCAGCAGGGCTAACGAAATCTGGGGACCTACGTCTGTGTCTGTCGTGCGTGGATTGTCTGACAGGTATAAGGTGTGAGCTCAGTTTGTCCTTTACCCATCAGTGGTCATTGATAGGGTCTCTCTCTTCCACCCATCTGCTTATTTCTACTGAATTCACAGAAACTTAATGTCTTTGGGCCTGCTTTTGAAATTGTCTAGTAAGTGCAGAAGTTTCTGGGGGAGAGTGACATGCTCATACACACAGCATGATTGCATAAGCCTCATTCCCTTAGGACACTGGACTTGAGGACTGTGTGTGTTAAGTCTCCCTGTTCGGTTTCAGTTGGATTCAGGTTTCGTGGCAGAACTTTATGCTTAGTTGGAGTGGTCTCATGTTCTGGTGTTGATAGATATTTAGGACCTTTAATACCATGGCGCTAGCTCAAAGTTAAATGCTTTTAAATGCTTTTCTTACGTGAAACCATTGATTGGTCTTAAAACCACAAAGACAGAATTAGAGATGACTAGTAAGGCACTGCCTTGTGACGAGGACCAAAAATGTATAGCAGCAAGCAGGGTACAAAGGAATAAAAGAGTTATGTGTTTAGATTTACTCAGCAGCTCTGTTCAAAAAAAGTTTTCATCTGTACAATAGCACATGTGAGCCTGTGTTCCTGAATCCTGATGTAAAATGTGACTTAGAAAGTAAAAATAGTACAAGAAGTGGTGAGGTTGATTTAGTACCTTGAACAAACACCTAGATTAACACACTGAGACTTGTACTGAAACTTTCTGGAACAGCAGTGTGGAGGCCAGGCAGGAGACACGTTGGCTGCTTGGCTGCATTAGATGCTTGTTTTTGGGCAAATAAACTGGTAACTACTCATGATTCATGCTTGAGCATGCATAGGACTGAAGATTATATTTGCAGCCCTCTTCAATCCCTTTGGTCATGGCCAATCCAAGAATAAAGGAAAAAAAACATGCAGCATAAGAGAAATACAGAGACATCATTGTGATATATTATTTTCATTTGCCCAGGAATTATAGCTGTCGTTTACTCATACAAAAGCTTGGAACAAATAAAATTTACTATTTTCTGTTGTATTTGGACAAGAAGAGAGTCTTCTGGCTAGAAACAAATTTGGAGCGAGACCTGAGCTCTCCTGCCTATCTGAAATGTGAGGCAGTTTGAATCCAGGCATTTTAATCAAGGTCGCTGCTGACTCCCTGGGCTCTGCAGGCCCTTTCCCTGTCTGAAGCTCTAACGTCAGCGTGTTTCCCTGCCGAGAAACACAAACAGGGAGCCTGGTCCTGCACTCGCTGGAGTAAAAGCGCTTTCCCCACAGTCCTTTTGGGGCGAGCTCTCCGTGCTGCTCAAGGCAGCGAGCAGCATCTCGTGCAGCTGACGTTAGTCTGCAAGCTGAACGTGTCTGCTGGCTGTCTGCAGCTTGAAAACGCACTAACAAAGTGTGGCAATGCTTAACTCCTATTCTGAGGGCAGCAAGGCTCCTGTTTGGCTTGGCTTTGCACACATGGGGAGTGAGGGCGAATGAATGACGTCCCCCTGGAGCAGGAGGGCAGGGAGGACGCACGAGCTGCCCAGCACGGCACAAACCCTCGGCGCTTCCTGGAGTTCTGCTTCTGACCAGCACTGGGGTATTCACAGCAGCGTCCCTTGGGCTTGTTCCTCTGATGTCCCTGGGCTGAGCCACGGTCAGGGTTTGGTGCAGTGTATGTTCCCTCTGTACCTGCAGCCTGCTGCTTGGAGCTGCGCGGAGACAGTGAGTTAAAAGCTGCGACTATCGTGTACAAAAGGACAAAGTGGCTTGTGACGAGAGAGGGCTTGTAGGGAAGAGGTTTTCTCCTCCAACAAGGCTTGCAACGAAACCCCAAACAACCAACAGAAACACCCCTATGCTCTAGAATCCTCATACTGTTTTTGTAGCCTTCTTGTGCTGGGCCCTGTGAGTGTCCAGCACATCTGCAGTCATATGTCCCAGCCACCCTATAATTCTCCTGCAGGTCAGAGCTCCTGTGCGTGTGGGGTGCCGGGTGCTCTCCGTGGTTTCTCGGAGCCTGCCAGTTCTGTCCTGGGTACTTATCCCAGCGCTGCCACAGAAAGTATGCCCCATGTTAGTTTTGGCTTCAGCTGTGACCTGGGTACAAAAATGTGGTTGTCATCTGATGTTTGGGAGTTTGCCTGTGTTCCTGTCCCAGCCTCCAGTATTACAGCACTTTTGCCAGAGCCTTTGACTCATTCTTGAGTCAAGCTTTGGTCAGTCCTTTACTTTCCTCTGACAATTCTCTGGAAGCCTCCATGTTGCGGCCTGTCTTATGGTGGTGAAGCTGAGTGTGTCTGGAAAGAGTGGTCATGTCTAAAACCTGCATGAGTCGATGTGGAAATACAGAGAGAGGGATACACATGTCCTAGGGTAGTTATATATTCTGGTTATGTTAATGTATGCACAGAAGTTGCCAAGGTGACCTCGACATGCTGGAGGCACAGAAATACCAAGGTAGCTTAATGCAGAGCGAGTTACTAACTAGAGAGCTTGTGGCAGCAGAGTTGCCAGGACCACACAGACTCCACAGGGAACAAGCTATCCTGTAAAATGGATTTAAGGCTGCTCTAAGGAGGGATGCTTAGTGCAGCCTGAGGTATTAAATCACTCTTAAAAACCAGTCTGATGTACGCACCAGGTACTTTAATGCAAACTAACCACAGTTAATGTGGTTCAACAACCCAATGTAGACATGGCCTGAAGCAGAGCAATAACATTCCCTTCTTTTCCAGGCCATTTGTGGTTGTGCTGGCATGTAATATAATCCTGGAGGTGGAAAAATTACTGTGCTACCAACAGAAGGTGGGAGGGGAAGTCGGTTAACGGTATTGTTAGCGTTTTTATCACAGAATCAGCAATTAGAGTACAATATTCTGGGTCCAGAAAATTCGAAGTGTGG
Source organism: Tinamus guttatus (assembly GCF_059628265.1). Classification (NCBI taxonomy): domain Eukaryota; kingdom Metazoa; phylum Chordata; class Aves; order Tinamiformes; family Tinamidae; genus Tinamus; species Tinamus guttatus. Next base: position 1,654,222 of record NW_028288845.1, read on the forward strand.
ACAAGTAGTCTCAATCTGAGGAAAATGCCATCCCCAATACTTTTTTATTAGTATGTAAGACACTTTTGTATATTCTATTTTGCAAAGGGTTTTTCACACAGGCTTCAATGTGCCCCATATTTTCCAGCTATGCGCCTCTATTTTTCAACATATGATACTAGCTACTTATATTTGTGAGAAATAACTTATTTCAGCACTATATATTTATAGGTTCATAAGATTTCTAAGTGGCACTTTATTTCATTTTACATTATCAGTTTCATGATGCCTTCTGAAGAATTGTATTTTTAATTGCTTGTGTAGTTCCCTAATGGGTTCAATGTCAGGGTTGCTTGTCATTACAATAAATTAATTAAATGATTGCTATTAATGATTACATAATGCAAGGGAAAAGGCATTTTCAGCCTGAGGCACCAAGGATTAGGGATGCAGATGGTTCTGTTGTGACAGCTGAAACCTCCTGGATCTGCTGAGATGATGCTGGCACATTCAGCCCCTTTAGATAGTAAGGAGGATCCTTAGGTTGTGATAACCATCAGGTGTATAGAAGATATTTGTTCTGCTCATGAAAGACTTCCATGTACTTGTTGAATATCACCCCCCCCCCAAAAAAAAAAAAAAAAGGAATTTGGTCTAGGAAAGGTAATCTGGGTCCTGCAAAATTGTGATTTATCATTGTGAGACAAATATTTAATGTCTTTTTCTTTTATTTTGATGCTAAGAAGGGAAAATCAGGGTGCTGTAGTTGATAATTTCAGGTGAGGATGATAACCATCTCCTACCTGTATAATCTTCCATGTTATCATCTTACTGGGTTTTTAACAGACTCCAATGTATATTTATAATTTTTCCTCTCATCAGGTTTAGTTATCTTTGCCAGCCTGCACACCAGCAAGGCAAGCAGAGTACCCGCTCTCAAGTGGTCCCTGAAGGATGGATCAGCTCAGTGCATCAATCTTTCTGCTCCAGAAGGCCCAATGTCTAAAACACCCACCATGGAAATCGGCTCTCCCGAGCTAGAGAATAGGTTCTTATAGCTAGACATGAGCAAAGTGTTGGCTTTGGGCCTGAAGCATCTAAATCCTACTGGCTTTCCTTAAGGGTTTGAAGGCCTATGAGGAGGGTTCACTGACCTTCAACAAAGAAAGGACGTTTTCGCTGGTCATTTAGACTGACTTTTCTGCTTTCTTCAAAGTGAAATTGAGGTGGACGGAGGAAAGGAGCAGGGGAGAATCAGTTACATGAGCTCGCGGGGTGTGTGGGCTGCTTGCTGCTCACCCAGGCTGATGCGTGGGCTGGGGCGAGGAGTGAGGGCCCGTCTCTCCTCAGCGCTGGGAACGCTGACTCTGTACTTGTGCCTAAGACCAACTGTTGCTTCAGTTGAATATACTGCATTGAGTAAACCTAAGGAAAACATAACACTGTTTTTCCACTTAATTTTATATGAAAATGAAATCTAAAACTCTGCCAGATTTCTGTAAAAAAAAAAAAAAAAAATATATAGCTCTAAATGAAAAAAAATCAACAAGCTAATGGCTGCTTGCCAGTTACATCACTCCCATTGATTCATTACTAGAAGACCTTGTGTGACCATAAAAACTCATCTGCTATTAACAATTCTAACCTGAGGTGTTTCATACTAAGTCGTTTCCATAAGAAAGCAGTCATTGGAGTGATTTGTAAAGAGTCTGGGGGAAAAGAAACACTGGTAATTACAGTATTTGAGGTTAATTACTTGTGTCTGGTTCCCTTTCAATCTGTATACATTTTACATTCTCAAAGTAAGTGTGTAAATAGTGCAGCTTGTGAATTTACCAGAGAAAATCTCCTTCCTTCTGATTTATATTTTCAATTCACTGTTGGGCTTATATTTTAAAAAGTCTGTTAGGCTAGAACAGAATGACTGGAGCAAATCAACAAGAAACTAAGAGCAAGAGGGCAAAACTCCTGCTAGGTTCACAGAGCTGATGGAGGGAAAGGGTGTGTTCATAAATTCATTCCCAATGTGATGTCCTCTCGATACTACACTGAGCCTGATGGGGCAATTTGTGTCATACTGGGCTGAATACAGAGTTGCCTGTAGCATGGGAAGCTTCTCCAAGCGCTCGGCCTCTGTGAAAGGGTTAGGTGGTCACGCTGGGCTGTGACCCCTCTGCAAGTCCTTTATGATAGAAACATCCAAACCCCCATCCTTGAGATAGGAGCTACCTGGTAGAATAGGCAAAGAGAAAGCCTGTGCCTTAGTGTAGCATTAATTACAGGGGTGGGAGAGAGAAAGTAGAATGAATAATCAAATTAGCACTATATTTCATTTTATACTCTTTAAATCGTGTGTGGTTTGCTTTGCAGAAATAAATGTGTGGTTGGTGGGGAAAGGGTAACTCATGATTGTAGCCGTATCTTGGTGCTAAAACTTAACTCTATAGAGTTTTCTTGAACCCTTACTTGCACATAGCAATAAAGTGGATGAGTCAGATGATCAGGCAGCACAAACAGGCACTTCTTGAGTCCTCCATTAGTGTGGAGCCCTCCTGGCTCCCTTGCTGTTTTTAAACTTCCATTCAAATTTCTACATTCAGAGTGTTTACTCTTTTATTCATTGCTTTAGTAATTCTATAGGTTGCCTTTGGGTTATCTTCATGATGTAGGACTGTCCAGCAAGAGGAGACATCCAGCTAAAACGCAGGTGAGGGCATCCTGCTAGAGGAGCTGGTCAGCCTGAACACCTGCACCGGAGCCCTGCTTGGCGGGTCACGTCTTCCTGGTCATGTCATGTTCTCCTTGAGCACGAACAACATCCCCAGGAGAGAGACATCCCTTTGAAGCAGCCAGAGCAACTCGGGCACACCCAGCTGAAGCAGCCGACCTGCTGCTTTGCCAGCACCAAGTCGGGAGGAGACGGGAGCTCCTGGGAGCCCGGCCGGGCCACGAGCCTTGCCCTGTTTCCCAGGGAAAGCTGGACTGGCTGCGCTGCGAGGGCCCGGAGCTGCACGCTCGTTAAAGAGCTTCCCTCTGAGAGAAGGCCCCTTGTCCTTAGCTAGGTGATATATTAATAACAGCAGGATTTTACTGCCTGCTCTATTCACAGGGCGCTATGGTAGTGCAGAGTTTTGGAGAAATGTTATGACTTGCAGCCAATGAAATCTTGTGGTCCTATTTTTACTTTTATGTAGGTGATCAGATTTTAAAACATTCAGGCAAGCTACTACAGCAATTAAACACTTTCTTGGTTGCCAGATATGTCTGGATTCCAAACGAGATCTATGAATTTTGGTGACAAACAGTGTCTGCTCTTTGCTTTTGTTTTAATTGTTGCTTCTGACTGGCCAACTAATGGGAGTATAAAGTATTTTTCCTGTCATCTAAATAAGTTCTGGCCAGCTTTCTGATGGATAGTATTTTTCTTGACATATTTGAAGATGTATGTCATAGCTGCACCTTAGCAGTAACTGTTGTGTGTCCCATTTGCTGATGAATGCAAGACAGCAGCATGAGCCGTTTTCAATTAGCTATTGAGATGGAACAAGAAGGGAATAATATGGGAGATTTTTTTTTTCTCTATGCACTGAGAATTTGTATATGGAAGTCAAACAGACCAGAAATGAGGAATCCATATTATCAAAATTTGATGCTATTTTGCAGCTGATACAGTGAATCATGTATCACGCCCATAGCTCCAGGCAATCTGACTTTGGCTACATTTAGGAAGAGATGCATTCATGGTTCATCCACAGAAATCAATAGACTTTAATAGAAATGTAATTCAAATTGCTGCTAAGGAGGTCAGACACAGGTCCTATGGTTTCTATGTACCTCTAAAGAGCCTGCCTGAGCCCACTCTGGATTGACTTTCACCTCATATAACCCCATTACTTTCCCTGGAACCACACAAATGTAATTCAGGGAAAAGCAGGCACCACATTTCCTGAAATTCAGTCTGCAAACTCTAGTTGCTGGGTGGATAGGGACCTATTCTAATGGTTCTTCTAAAAATTGCATGTAATTCATCATGAAACAGAAGGCCCCTCTTTCCCCTATTGGCATTTATGATCTTCTGACCCTTTTGCACAGAAATATGGCTCTGCCTTGATGCCACTGCCTAGAATTTTTCCTTCCTCACTCTGCTATGCATATTTTGCATGTTTTATAAGACAGCTAGTATTAGCCCCATTGAAGAAAGCAGCCTTTAATTATTTTTCCCCAAAATTACCGAATTTATTGGTGGTTTAGAGTGTCTCACTGGTATTCACTTATGAGGAGAAAACCAGTTTATCTCGGTTCTCATGATGATTAAATCTACTTGCCCATCCATAACCATGCAACTTACAGAGAACAGTTTTAGTTAAATATTTATTTATTAGGCTTTTGCAATTTGAGCAGCACATAGTAATTCTAAGGCATAAAGAAGTGCTACTTCAAAAGGCAGAAATACTGTTCCACAGCTATGTGCAGTAAAAATAAATACATTTATTTCAACCAGCGCAGTATACATTTGGAAGCAATTACTACAGTGTCACAAATAAGCATCACTTAACCAGCTGATTACTTACAAATTACTTTTTCCACAGAGTAAATGAGGGTATATGCAATGTAATCTATTTATTTTATTTTCTCTAATTTTCCTAGTTGAATGTGAATAGATCCTAATAGCAAGTTTTTCAGACTTTTGCACTGTGGGAAGCCAAACAATTTTATCTTTGTCTATCTACAGAGCTTTTTTCCACAACTGTTCTCCCTTCATCCTTGCTGCAAGTGCAAAGTTGCACTTGCCTATTTACTTTCGGGTTTTTTTTTTTTTTTTCCTTTTTTTCCTTTCCTGCGATGCACCCGCTTGTCAAGAGAGCCCTTTGGGAGGCAGCTAGCGAGGGGCAAACACAGCCACGAGCTGTCCCAGCAGCACCGTGAGCTCAAGGCTTTTCTGGACAGGAGGAAAAAAAGCATCAACCCATAAGAAAATGGATTTGAAGCAATGATCATTAATGGAGAATACTATGCTTAAAAATATGTCCTACATACTGAAGATTGGGGAAAGCAGGAGTATTTGGCTACAACCACCGATAACAAGTATATGATTAAAGAGGAGAAACAAGCAAACATGGCAGCCCAGGTCAGATACAGAGCAAGGCAGGAGAGGGAGCCGGGGCCTTGGCTGCCCTTTCCTGTGGCACATCCGCATTGCAGGCAGCTGGATTCCCCCAGGAGAGATTCCGGCTTCCGGCTGGTGCAAGGGGGGCCAATCCTTGAGGACTGGGCAGCTTGTTAATGACTCGTGTTGCTCAAAGGGACCCGGGCTTCCTCAGCTCCTTGGTATAGGCTTCTCTCTGCTTTCCCATTAGGGCTATTCAGTTCGTGTAGCTAGATTTCCCATTTAAGACACAGATTTGCTGTCTGTTACTGAGGCTTTCCAGAGATCTGGACGCAGCCAAAGCTCAAGCATAGGAAGGGGAGCTCTCGGAGGGCTATAGAGATGATGCATGACCATCATTTTGGTGACTCTTGGTAGCACAGGTGCAGGCTGAGAATGTAGAATGAGAATTGTAGATTTTCTGATTACATATTTCTTACTTAAATATGACAGAAATAAAGATGTTTCATAGCTGTAACGAAGTCAAAACTTCGGAGGCAGGGAGAAATGCTGCAGTTTGCTGTTTAGGCTCTTTCTGCTGTGTACATTCTGTTTCCCTGGTCCTGGTTTAGTTACCTAGGAAACAGCTGTAGGATGGAGCTTATTTATTCTGTCTGAATAAGTGTCTGTGATAGACGAGACTTGTCCTGCCTGTGCCTGTGGGGAATTAGTGGCACTATTAGGCCGATACCAGGTATCTCCAGCTGCACGAGGGCAATTATTGGCACTATCTGAAAGGTTAACAAAAGTCCTCTGTAACTCCCAGAAGAGAAGGGCAAAGGAGGGGCCGCTCAAGTACGTTACCAGGCACGCAGGACGCTGAGGGAAGGTGCAGGGGAGCCCAGCCACGCGCACAGCGTGGGGCAGACCACCTTGCCGGGCAGCTCCCGGACGCGCTTGGTCCTTCTGGGGGTTCTCCTAGAACGGCAGGTTTCATGTTTTGGCACAGCAAATGGTGCTGAGTGGGGGCTTGGCTCCCATTTCCTCCTGCAGATGCTGCAGCTGGCGCGAAGGCAGAGCCCCCGTGCCTGCCTCCAGCACCGGGGTGGCTCCGGGTGCTCCGGGCCGGGGCGGCTCCGCTCCACCGGCCCCAGCGCTGCGGCGGCCACAGGGCTGGGGCCTCAGCGTGCGTGGCTATAACCATCTTGTTCAGAAGAAAGTCCCGTATTTCAGTTGGATTTGAATCGATGGCCTAGGGGGGAAATGATTTGGGGTGAATAGAAGCATTTTAAATGCAAATGAGCAATTTTAATAGCAATTAAGTCTTTGATCACTACCCACCCTAAAGTCTTCTGCAGGGAACAGCAGGTGCACCCCTATTTTAAGATCATTCCATCTATATTTTAAAGAGGTGACTTCCATCTTTCCTTCATAAGCTGTATTGTGGTGCTGCTGCTAAGAGCAAAGCAGCTTTCTGCTCTAATTTATATATGACATAGTTTTGATTTTAGTAGTACTGTGCAAGAGGGAAGCAAAAGCAAAATGTGGCCAATGCGTCTCTCTATTGTGTGTGTGTCTTCATTGTAGTGTTTTGGTTTTTCATCCAAAGATCATAAAACGCTCTATGAAGTGGTAAAGCTACAAATCTTACTTTATGGGTGGTAAAACTGATTCCAGTTAGGAGAGCTGCCCAGGATCACACAGTGAGTCAACAGTAGGAAGAGCTTCTAAGTTTTTTAACTCCACATTCCCTCCTTTAGTTAGTATATTATTTATTTTGATTAACGTAGGCTTTCCTTGATACTACATTAACATAAAGCAATCCAAACAACTCTCAGAAATGATTTGAAAAAGCAGAAGAAACAGTTAAACTCACAGTATGAGCACACAGGAAATTAAAGTGTTTAAGAGGTTTATGAATTTAGCAGATGGCAGTCTCTCAGCTATGGGTACATAGGATGTTATGTGTTTTTAAGGGTATTTGTTTGAGAGGAATTCATTGCACTGCTTGTGAAGAGTATGCTTAAGACAATCTTGCTTTTGCCTCTAGATGGCTCACCTGGAATTGCCATTGCAAATATGTTATCCAAAAAGGAATTCCTCCAGTCCATGGCTTGCTTTTCCAGCAGCAATGGAGAGTCAGTCATGTAAACGTATTATATCTGCTTAAAAACATTCTGCCAAATTGTTTTGCCTTTTGTAAGAACAAGAATAACAGATGGATTAGGGACAGAGCAGATTTATGAGGAAAGTAACTTTCTATTAGTCATTATCATGAGTCACATCCTAAAATATCTCAGGGAGGGCTGTCTTTCTGGCTATAATAAACACTTTCCAGGTGCAATCCTTGCTGTGGGGTAGATGATATGTTAGATAGGAATCACCTTGTCATCGTCTGTTGTTTTTCTACCCTTTAAGTAAAAAACGGCATTTTCCTCAGTGGAGTAGGATGTAAACTATGGCATATAGTCTTAAGATTGCAAATTATTTAAAAATAAGAATGAAAATCTGCCTTTAGCCAAGCAGCAATTAAAAGCCTAAAAGCACTTGAGGAAAGAGCTAACAGGTTTTATTTCTCTTACTACGCAAAATGGTTTGCAGGGATTTGTGAGTGTCCAGGTTAAATACTACAGTGTTGTTATTTCCCTACTCCTCCACAGAGAAGTGGAAAGGGGCCCCCCGCGTGTCCCCTGGCGGCTCGGGGTGTCCCCCGTGTCCCCCGGCGGCTCGGGGTGTCCCCCGGCGGCTCGGGGTGTCCCCCGTGTCCCCCGGCGGCTCGGGGCGCCCCCCGTGTCCCCCGGCAGCTCGGGGTGCCCCCGTGCCGGGACCGCTGCTGTCCACCCGCTGTGCAGCAGCGAGGCTTCTGTCCTGGGGCTGCTGCGCATCCCACTGCTCTGGGAAATACTTTCCCTGGTATCTTTAGTTGATGTGCTATAGGGATGGTTGGCTGCTGGTGGATTTTTTTTTTTTCCAATGGTTTCTTTATGGTGAGCTAAAAACCCCTGGGATAGCAGTTGTATCACAGCGTGTCTCTGATAGCAATGGAGCCTGTGTTTATCCCTCGCGTGCCGGCGCGGAGCCGCGTGGCTCTGCGGGAGGGTCTCCCTTTGACGCTTATGTGTATTCCAGGCACCAGGCAAGCGTGGAGCCGGCTGCAGGATGCATCTCCAGGCAGCTCCTTGCATTCCAATAGCCCACGGAAGGCAGAAATCTCCATTTTCTGCAGCTGCCTGAAAGAGTGAATGCAGGGCTAAAAGGAGGCTCTGGTAATGAAGTAGGGATTTAACCCTCGTGAGCTTTTTCTTTTTGTAATCTACCATTTGGTCACTCAGCCTCTGAGTGCTGGGCTAAATATTAAGAGTGCAGCTCCAGAGCACGTGTGTGAGCCAGGGACATTCTGCAGACTCCGGCTGAGGAACGGGGACATACAAAGGTCATGGCTCGCACCCAGTCTTGCAGGACCCTATTGGCAACCTGGGAGCAGAACTCAAATATCTTGCAAGGGCTCTGTGGCCTCCCACTGGGGAGAATTGTTGGTAATATATAGTCAGAACTGCAAAAAGGTCAGAACAATATTTCTCACCAAAGCCTGGCCCCAGCTCAGCCCTATTGCTTATTGCTGCCAGCTAGTAATAAAAGGAAGGTCCCCAAAATGCTGGGGAATGAAGTGGAGGACAGAGACGCCCTGAGAGGTTTGTCCTTGTGGTCCAGTTGAGGTGCTGTGCTCTCCCTGGCAGTGCGGATTCGTAAGCCCATCCTGTCATGGATCTCAACACTGAGCCTTGAGGCAGCCTGACTCTCCCAGAGGAGGTAATGAAGTGATCGTAAGGATTCATTATTTTTGCCAGGAAATGCTCTCTGCGGAAGAGGCATCGCTGCTCCACTGTGTGTCCATGCTCCGGGGCTTCTGAGCCCGGGCCCTGCCCATCCCCAAGGAGAGGAGCAGGGACACAGGCTCTCCAGGCTTGGGAGCAGGGAGGCCCCTTATGGGAGCAGCCCTGTGAGAACAGCCCAAATGAGGCAAACTCCCAGCAAAGCACAAATTTTAATAGCCCAGGGAAGATAGACTTTTTTTTTTTTTTTGTGGAAACTTCATGGAGATACCAACTACAGAGCCCATTTAATCTCTGAGGTCTTGTCTTCTTACTCGGGTTCTTAAGTTAGGGCAAGACCTGGGTAGGCTCCAGCTGGAAGAACAGTCAGCTGAGGAAAAAATTCAATCTCTTCTCCCATTTCCATAGCACACATCAAAGCTGAAATTAACCCAACGCTCCTTGAAGAATTCGTCACAGTTCAGCGCAACTAACAAACCTAGCTCAGGAAAAGCCCAGAGCTCCATTAACACAGAAACCAAATATGTGCTGTGGGGCTGGGCGGCAGGGAGGGTCCCCTCAGGTCAAGGGCAAGGGCAGCAGCTGAGCGGGGAGGTGCTGCCTGCACGGCCGCTGCTGGCGCCTCGTGTGTGTACATGAAACTTCGGTTTCCAGGGGTTTGCAGGCACAAACATCCCCCTGACACCCAAACAAATAATCAGAAATAAATAGCTCATGAAGCTGGTGATGATAAAGTCAGAGAATGGCCATTCATAGAAATATGCACTACATCACTCCTCCTGACTTCATGGTGATTCATCACCGTTTCCCTTCTTCTCTTGCCTTTTATTCTTTCGATTATCTTTGCTCAGGGATCCCTTAAACACTTTCCACCTAATTTTAGATAGGTTTTTGTTTGAAATGGTGGATCTTGGCAAAAAAAAGAAGCCTTTTTCAATAGGAGTATTTCCTATAAGTAGGTCACCGCAGTAAGGGGGTTAGACATGCAGTCTTTGCTGACAAGATACTTTGCTTCTAAAGCACTTAATGCTGCTCTACAAAAAAAAAAAAAAAGGAATAAAAGAAAGAAAAGAAGATACCCATTTGCTGACCCTTGTTTGGTGCTGGGTAGAGTGTCTTTCTGACCAGCGTGCGCGAGAGACATTCTACCAGTGATGTATAGAACTATATTTATACCCTGAACAAATAGACTAAAAATATCCCGTCAAACAGGGTAAGCTGTAATTTTAAATTGTAGCACTTCTAAAGAGCTTTCACTGATATCAGACACTCCCAGGCTGGAAGCAGCACAGCACTGCATTTTAATCAAATAACTGTGAAACCATTGCCACAAAATTGCAACCAAAATGTTTGTGCAATGTTATGTAGCTACGGAAACAAACTTGGGCTTCTAGAATTACCTTATTAACTGGTTCGTGGCAAGGGGCTCGTTGCAGGGTTTTGGCAGAGCTACATGTCAGGCTCTGCAATTTCTCCCCCTGCCCAAAGGGGGCTAAACCCCATGTGGATTCACACATGGACAGATGTGAAGTGATGCTGGAGTCCCATTAGCTTCAGACCGACTCGGGAGAGGACAGATTCATAGTTATTGACAAACAGGACCACTAAATCAAAGTTTCTTGAATGTGGCAAACGCCACATTGTGGTCACGACAGTAGTTCTCAATTATTTTATTATATAATCCCTCCTTTCAGACCAACTTTATTTCAGTTCTTGCTGCCTAAGGGTACAGCTAAAGATACAACCTCTTGGTTGCTTCATGTTATTTACCTCAGAAACCAGAAAGCATTGCACTGAGGCTACTGGAGGGATTTTTGCTGCTGGTTTATTTTGAATTGTATTTAATCTATTTATGAAGACTTTATTGTGTTCTTCCAAACTAGTCTCCATTTAGTCCTTAACTAGAAGTGCTCAGTGACCAAGAGGTCCATCCACCCTTCTCCTCCTCTCCCAGCCCCTCAAATATTTTGTGACAAAATACCGAAGATATTTGTAGACCGTAATATCTCGCATTACCTTATCACTAAAACAGGACAATTTAGGACAGAGGACAGTTATTTATTTCTGCTGCGGATAGCATAGGGGTTTTTATTTTAAATAAAAGTCACCCTTTATGTACCAATAAGCTGTAATCAAAAGCTAAATATTCTCAATCCTGTTGGAGATGAGTTTCAGTATTATTCTCACTGTCATTTTTTTTCTCTTTTAATCTGACACTAAATGTCATCAGCATCTACTTAAACATCTGCAGGTGGGGAGGTGGCAGGCATAGAGAATTGCTCGGGGAGCAGTGCTTGGGTATGAGCCTTTCCCAGGTGCCTATTTCCTAAGGCGCCTTTGGGCAGAGGAGCAGCTGGTGGCAGCAGCCGCCCTGGCCTCCTCCCGTGGAGCCCGGCTCCCCCGTCCCGCGGGAGGCCGGCAGTTCTTGGGCCTGGGGAGCTGCTGCTCGTTGCTGGGCTCCCAGGGAGCGCCGAGCACCGCAGCTCCACCACAGAGGAAGCTGGGACCTGTCCTCACATTTGTTTTTGTTCTTCTGCTTTCGTTCTCTTTGGGAGAGCAAAGGGTAGGGATGTCGCTGGTGAAAACCTCTTTATGACCAACTCACTTTAGTCATCCGCTCTGAGCGGACAGAGGCAGTAATGCAGAGCCTTTGCCAGAGACGACTGGTCAGGAAAATGAGGTGCCCCAGAGTCACTAGGCTCCTCTCCTGGCCTTGAGGACAGTTCATGTCAGCCCTTCTGCTGAATAAATGTCAAAGAAAAAACGCTTGCCTCTGCCTATTCCGTATCTCAGGAGTAGGGAGTAGTGCAATAGCGCGCTCTCTTTTCCTTTCTCCTGTAAAATGAGTACCAAGCATCACAGAAAGCCTCTGGAAAGCTGGGCATGCCTGGGAGCTCCAGGGGAGGGAACCCTCTGCAAAAGCTCTGCAGATCAGAAAAGCCCTTTGCACAGTATCGCAGGGGAATCCAACAAACCTCCTATTACCTGCAGTTCCGGGAACTGCACGCTGGACTCGTCTCGTGGGTACCTGACAGATGCCTTCGTGCCTGTTGTCTTTCTCGACCTGCCAATCCTGCCAAGGAAGGCAGATGTAAAGAGGGCTCCTAGTGAATGCGGCAGAGGACATGAGGTGAGACTGATCTGAGAGAAGGGCTCAGAGCACGTATAAAACACAGAGCCCTGGCTGCCCTTGCAGCAGGGCCAGGGACCCCGTGGCAGGTCAGGGCGCTCCGAGTCCTTTGCTGCTCTCCCTCAGGCAGCAGAGAAGGGAGGTGCGAGACGAGGGTTGAAAACCAAAAGACAGGGGCAGCCTCAATGGAGTGCCTGTTCCACAGAGAGGTCTCAATCTCAGTAATCTCATTTCTGAACTCGTTTTTGTCACTTCTGCCGCCAGCAAGAATCAACCATAGTTTGTGTGTGAGTCTAAAAGGTTGAGGTGTTTGTTCTTGGGTGGGAGTCAGAGGAGCGGAAAGTGTGTCCCCCGGACCCAGCCGCAGAGCCCTCGGCACGGTGCAAGTCCCAAAGCCCAGCAGTGCTGATAAACCAGGGCAGCGACTTCAGCATGATCTGAATATGGCCATGACCTTAAATACAAATACTTACCTCTTTTGCTCTAGTCATGGAAATCCAACAAGTGGGTCATGATCCATAAATCATGGACTTTTGTTGATGATCTTCACAAACTCTTACTGACCAGCCATTGAACTATAACCATTACAAAAATGCATAGCTGCCAAATAAATTCATATGGAAAATATGAAGACTTAGACATGAACATGAAGACTGTCTCACAAAACTGAAGTTAAATATTAATGCCAAATGAAAGCATTCAAATTTTGAGTCAAGTTCCCAAAAAGTAAGGGATTGGCTTACAGACTTTTTTCTTTTTTTATCATAAAGATTGAGGGCTGGTTGTCTTCTGATTTTGGATCATAAAATTCAGATTATCAAGCTTTCTCCACAGCCTTGAGAACGAACAGTTTACCTTTTGAAATGTGTAATCCGAGTTTCCCATCATAAATCCAGGACCTTAGACCTTAAAGAAAACATGAAATATCGTCAGTTTTATGATAAAATCACAAGAGCTGGCAATGCTGCGTAAGCCTGGATTTTCTCAGCTTTTTTATGAACACAAACTACAGGATGTTCCTAAGGTTTTCCTGGAAAGGCAAGCTGTGCCAAGAGAATGCTGTGGCATTTACAATGGTAATATTCAGACTGGTTGTTAATCTCAAAACTGGTTGTTAGTCTCAATAAATAAAATACTTAAAGCCTGATTTTCAGAAGACTTGAACACCCACAATTGCAATTGACTTCAGGCAATGTTTTGATATGTTGGTGCCTCTAAAAATCTCACTTAAGCCAGCTATTTTCTTTCTGGAATAAGCACATCAGAAGAGCTGTACTGAAGCAAACGGCCCTGTAGGCTGCTGTCCTGTTGCTGACAGTGGTCGACAGCCCTGCTGGGAGCATCAAGCCGGGCAGGCACACCTGGGCTCTTCCAGCCTCCAGGGTCCGGCAAGGCGAGAACTCTCGGAGCAAAAATTGTCATAACAGCATTTTGTAGCCTCTGGTTTTGAGTATATTGTGGTACATGTTGTGAGAAGAACCTGATTTTGTATTTTGAGGGGGCAAAAATGTCTCTATCTGTCTCTATCACAGAAGGCACGTCCAGATTCACAGGTTCCTCTGCTAGCTCCCCTGGAGCTATGTGGTGAGGATCATTCAAGCAGGTATTGATGTCTTACTTGCGCTGGATTCTTCTTGGGCCAAAGGATGGTTAGAGTTGTGCCATTTTCATCATGAATTTTAAAATAGTATATATATCTTCAGTAGCCACGCCCATCTTCCTTACCACATGCCTGTTCTCTGTTATACTGGCACCTAGAGATGCTTACCAGGTGTAAGCATGGTGTTTACCAAGGGAAAAAGAATCACCTAGCAAATTCTGTGAGAGAGAACTAAATGCACTTCTTTCCTGGACTTCTCAGCTGCAGAAACCCTGGAAGCAGAGGCCTTGAAGTAAAGCTAGAGCACTCCTTGCTTATGAAAGAGTACGTTGCTGATGGTGTCATGCGTATCACAGATTTTTCTTAAAAAAAAATATTCATTGGATTTTGAGATAAGCAGCAGCTACCTCTCCTCAGAGATATTTGATTATTGCTTTGTAGCCCTCCGAGTCTCTGAGACTCTTCAACAGGATTCCCTGTGAATCCCCAGCATGAACCCAGCCTTTTGGCCATATTCCCACATTCCTGTCCTTGTCACCAAACTTTCCAGCATATGCAAACATATAAAAAGAAAGTTGATTGCAGAATTAAATGCCAGGGCACATTTTATTCTTCAAAGCTCACATTTCTCACCGGTTTTAGTCCCTAAGGGAGGCATGTTCAAATAGCACTCTCTGCCAGATCTGACTTCTGAGCAAATTTTGCTGGAAGTCCATAAATGTCTGAAGCCTGAGGAGCTTCCTGTGCTCCCTTGGAGAGCAGGACCTTCATCCCGCTCTCCCATTCCCCGGAGAGCAGCGGCAGCAAGTTCCCCAGTGGAACCAGCACTTGAGAGGGGCTGGTGCTGACCCTGTGCTGAACATATCTCTACAAAAATTACTGTATCTCGGTAAAATTACTGAGCAAGCCTTGGTCAAAATTGAGAATCCCGTTACATGGTGAGGACAGGGCGGCATCTCTGTGCTTTGTGCCATTGGCAGCCGCCTTCAGGCTTTTTTTTCTTGACAGACTCAGGGCTGGAACAACCAGCACGGCATGGACGGACCTGCTCCCCGTCCTGTCAAGCACTGATCATCCTTGCAGGGCCTTGGACTGCCCAGTGGAGAACAGGAACTTCTCCAGAGGGTGCCTCAGAGCAGGAACCTGAGGTTAGGCGGTACCTTTGCAATAACCATGGCTCCCTTGTGTGAGAGGCCCAGGTTTTTGCAAAAAAATCCACAGTTAATCATATTGATATGGAAGTTTGAAGTCATTTTATGGTGAAACATCATTAATGGGAGGCAAGCAAAGTGTTGATGCCAGCTGCTACTCCCTGTTTCTTATAGCAGTGCTTCATGGACAAGTGCGGTCTGCAGGATGTCGGCTGAGGAAGCGGGGCTGCATCATTCCCAGGTAGGCAGAGGAGAAACTGCTGTAAACTTTCAGAACTCCCTTTGAAAGGGCTAAAGGACTGGGTTTTCTGAGTAGTTTGACTTCCAGCTTTCATCATGGCTTATGGAAGTAAGGGAGGGGTCTGAATATTTATGGTTTATGGCATTTTATTCATGACTGAAACTAAGGATTTGTAATGTAGACAGACCATACATTCGAACTCAGTCACTCTGGGACATTTGATGATATTGCTTTCAGTGTTCTGTATTGTTTTGTTGTTGAGGCTGGATTTATTTTCAACGGAAATAAGAGAATGGTTGGATGCCACACAAAACTGATTGCTTCCGACTAGACTCCAGGAAGGTCGTTATGGGAACGATAAGGGTGCAAGTTTGCAGTTTCTCTTGGAATTTGGCTAGAACGAGATTGTTTCCTCCTTTCCCAGAATTCTTGAAATTACAAAATCAGCTAAATTATTACCTGTTCTATGCATTTGTCATGCCTTGATGATCAGTTTTGAAAGATTTGATTGAAGACAAGTACGTTATCCTAAGTACGTTATCCGTGAATGCTTTGGGCTCTGAGCTGTAGGAAACATCTCGCAGCTTCTTCCTGAGACCGATTTGTTCTCCGTAGCCAGTGCTGTTTTCAGCAGCCACCA
This sequence comes from Tinamus guttatus, assembly GCF_059628265.1. NCBI lineage: Eukaryota > Metazoa > Chordata > Aves > Tinamiformes > Tinamidae > Tinamus > Tinamus guttatus. The sequence continues at coordinate 1,669,882 of NW_028288845.1, forward strand.
CCACCACATTGCTCAGCTGGTGAAATGTAATTACCTGTCCCACTCTGTGTCCCACACGGGACAGGAGTCAGGTAGTAGGAAGGCACAGGCATTTCTGGTACTGAATAGAAACCTAGTTTTAAGTATTAATAGCAAACGTAACTAGAGGAGCTAGGTGCAAACTGTCATGGCTCTATGTGGGTTACTATACTAGTGGTATAGTATTAATGTTCCATGTAATATGTTTATATACATATTATATTTATTGCTACTAGCTTGAATGGAAGCAATGCACTCAGAGATTCTGGACCTCTTACAAAGGAAGCTTTTATTTCAGGAATATGTTTAATTGATTCATTTCAAGTGTGTACAATATGATTTAGATGTCTGTAAATGGATAACAAAGTTGCAAAGTCTGCTACTGAAATTAATTTTGTAAATGTAATGACCAGTAACAATTTTTACAGTATTTATTCTTCATCAGGGCTCTGTGAAAAATACACAAAATGCAGCAGGAAAAATTCCCAGTTCTTGTGATTTCATAGAAAAAGTATAAAAGATCCTAAGTGCAATGAATTATTTATTAAAAGCAAAATTGATTTTTCAGTTCCTACAATTTCCAGCAAAAGATGAGCCAGAAAATATCATTCTAAAGTATATAAAAAAAACACAAACAAAAAGTCCCCAAAGAAGCTCATGTATATAAACCATCCTCTTTCTTTCAATATTGACACCTGCCTTAGGCACAGATTCTCTAAACCCTTACTGTGATTTTAACTTCAACATAAAACCACTCACAAATTCTCTAATGGGATTATTCACATGCTCACAGTTGGGAACACATATATGTTTTCTGGCCTATGCATCTTATGAAAAAGAGTTTCAGGCCTTAAACCACGGCTGCGCTTCCTCTCTTATGGATGAGGCAATTAGTGCTGGATTGCTGTGCCGGGGAAACCATGTATAGAGTTATTTCCAACATCGTTCTAATTATGGGTCTTATTTTGCTTGTTTTGTGGTCCTTCGTGAATATTACCATATGATAAGAGCATTGCAAATGAATTCCAATAAGAAAATGGCGTGGCCGCAAAAATTAGCTCTGCTTGTCTTTCACTCGGCGCTGCACAAAACGCAGATCCTTCTCATTAGTGCATAAGAAATTGGTAACTTAGACATTGTCTAAAGGCAATGCTGAATACCCGCGTTCGGCTTGTGCCAATCCGGTGGTTAATAGCGTGAGAGCTCCAAATCAGCACAAAATGTTACTTCCAGTGATAAATGGATAGAAAATTCCTCGGTTTTGACTGCTATGAGGCAACTTACTAGCAAGTGCTGTGTTAAAAAGGCCAAATTTAAGAGAGGTTTTCCTTCTTGGTTGGGCATCAACCCTCAGTTCAGCAGTTGCTCTGTATTGGGGCTCAGAGCAAGGGGCCCCACAGCTCCTGCTTTCTAAGAACATGATGAAGCCCTTAATAAAATATTTCTATAGTTCTGGAGACTGCACAGTGTGCAGCATCTTCTAATTCTCCCTCTAATCTAATGCTGCCAAGTTAAAAGCAATCATAATTTTCCTTCATCAGTGGGAGGAGCTCGCGGTGTTGACTTCTGCCTTACATATCCTTTTTTTGCTATTTTTTTCTCTCTGTGAGCCCCGCCATATTAGCAAATTTGTTTAAAGGGGAAGAATTCTACTGGATTGAGAGCATTTTCTTTACCCTGAGCTGGAATGGGAGACACTTGTTGCCCACCCTGCGTGTGCAGAGGTGTCTCGGCCAGGGAGCTGCTGCTTGTGCGGAGGCGGCAGCACCGCTGGGTCGCAGGGAACGGAGCAGGCGGAGCAGGCGGCTTCCCCCGTCACGGCCGCTTGCTCCTCAGCGCTGGCGACACAAATGAGGAATCCCATTTCCCAGGCCAGCCATTAGGCATATCAGCATAACAGTTGGATTGCTTCTGTCCTACCTGTTTATCAAGTAACTCTTGGGTTATTAATATATACCAATGTCTTGCTTTCTGGGAAAATAAATACACTGAAATGAGGTAATATTTGTTCATAAGTGTAACTGGGACAAGACTGCCATACTGGAATTTAGGTAAGTGTTGCATCTATTGCACATGGTCGCTGGGGCTTGGCATGGTGCAAGTAAAGCGGGATTTCCCTTTACGCAATGGGAGCTTCAATCCAAGCTGATCAGTTTGTGTAGGAAGGGACAGACCACGACAAATGGAGTGGGTATTTCCTTATCCTCTCCCTAAAGTTTTCTATTTAGGCATCACATTTCTTCCTTTTTATATTTCTTCTAAATGATTCTCGGAATCAAAAGCTTCATTACTCTGATAAATGTGTTTTTCCACCTGAGGAAAGTTTTTTTCTCTCCTAGTCGGCGTTTTATGTGGTGGTTTGTTACTGAGACCTACACAATGACTAAATCAATACGAACTACCCTCTAGGCAATGAGAGACCACAAGAAAGTGCGGCATCATTAAACTGAATTACAGACAAGCACTTAAGGAGACGAGTATTTTGTTACTATAAAGCCTCACTTTTTTATAGCTGTGATGATGGAAAATGTTTACAAAGCAGGCACGGCGCAGCGGCGGCGGGAGAGGAAGGAGGCTCAGGAAGGTGCTCCAGGACACGGGCAGCAACTCCCGCTGCCCGGCAGGAATCGGGTCGGGAGCTGGAGGCCGAGCTCTGCCCCGGGGCGCCCAGGACACCGCAGACCCAGCGGGATCCGCGGGATCCACCCTCGCGCGGGGCCACGAGCAGGGAGCCCCTCGAGCACCGCGTAAGGAGGGAGTCTACGAGGGGGGCGCAGGCTGCGACGCGGCGTCAGGCCCTCTCCAAACCTCTGGCCACCAAGCGCAGATAATCCCAGCTCAGACGTAGGGCTGGTCACCAAGGAAAAGGCAATGGGCCTTCAAGGACGCCTTACCGGCAGATGAGTAATTTTAACGTTAAATACACTATTGCCTCCTCCTCTTTTCTCTATTTATTTCTAACGAGCTCTTACTTAGCTATTGAATATTAATAGCTATAATGATTTCTATTGATGTAACTTTTAAAAAGTCATCATCTGCTCTGTAAAAAGTTGCTTGTCTGATTTCCAACATCCTCCTAATCAAATTTTCCTTTCCTGTTACTTAAAAAAACAGATAAATCATGCAGTTCATCCAAAATTCCCATGATACAGCATGCTCTTTTCCTTCTTTCTCATCTGTCTGCATTTCTGCCAGGACCGTATATGAGCACCTTCCTTATAAAACTGGGGAGCAACACTGAAATCCCTACTTGAGTTGATGTAGTCTTTGGCTCCTCTCCCTTTGTGGGAGATTAGCTTTCTGCTTAGGCTAGGATCGTATATTTAATCTTTATGGTTTGCAGCTGGCATAATTATTTAGAGCAACAACACACCAAGTAATTTTCAAGCTAATCTTAAAGAAAGCCCAAAGCTTTTTGCAAACTAAAACCGTCTTCTTTCTTCTTTGGGGCTGCATTGCTGGAGAAGAAAGATGTCCTCATAAACAAAAAAAATCACCTAAAAAGAGATAATGTTTTATTCTAGCCCTCTTTTTCTCTAGAAAAATATGTGGGCAGTGGTTTATATATGTGCTGAGCACACACCTGAATTGCTCATGCAGAGAAATCAAATGACTCTTTGTGAAAAGATTAGAGATGGATCCATTTCGGTAACTGCAAGAAAACCACCAGGCCCTGTTTGTGGAGCGAGAGCAATTGCAGCATGTGGCAATCTGGGTATCTGCATCCTTGTGAATTTAGACAGGCAGCGCTTTAATGGGAATTGAATGGCTGGATAAGAATTTTGGGTGAGTTTTTCGAAACTGTTTAGTACTGGCTTAACTTTGCTTCAATTGACAGAAATCCAGGAATTCATTACTGACTTACAGGAGACCAAATTAGGTCTGTGATGAATGCTCTGGAAAACAGATTTTCCTTGGTTATCACACATATTCAAAATGCGTTCCCGAAGCTTCCAGTAGCCTAGAGTGCGTGGAAAGGTTTGGCTATACACATGGGTCTGGGCCCTCCTTTTAATTTCTGCTACTTAAAGGGCACTGCAACTAGCTCCAAAATTGTCTCTGCTCATCAGTTAATGACCCCACACTGCGCTCCAGAGTCCTTTCAAATCCTCTTCCTGGTGGAGGAGAAATCCCTGGTATAAAGTCCAGATAAGCCCACAACAGCATGGATTCATAAGGGGACGAGTGGAGCCACAGGAACAGCGAGTTAACCACCAGCCCTTTAGAAAACTGCATGTAAATACTTCTGGGATTCGTTGGAGCTCAGTTTAAGCAGCCGTGGCTGCTGTGGGACTGATAATTAATCAGCAGGGAGGTGTAGTGACCTGTGCTATGCACCCATGAGGGAGGAGGTGGCCCATAAAACAAACTGTTAAGATACGATTCCCGTGAAAAGGTTTGGGTGCCCTCTGAGTGGCGAGCGCCGCGCGACGAGGAGGGAGCTGGGCCCCGTGTGTTCAGATGCAAACACCACTGTCACTGCTCATCAGCCTCACGCGTTACGGCATCTGCCTTTTTTCAGCTGAATTTGTAAAAGTGAATTGGCTTAACAGTGTGATCCGAAGGATCTACAATCCATTAAAGCTGTCAGCATTGCTAAATATCAGAATTAGAATGAAATAATTTAGTTTCCTTAAATCATGAGGGCAGGGAGGCCCCAAGAGGGGTTTGTTATTAAAGAAACCCTCCTTTTTTATCTGAACTTTGGGTTTCTATTCTGCTTCTGCCGCTTTGAACTGGGGGAGGCCTGGTGAGAACAGGGACAGGACGGGGCCCATTCAAGCAGGCGCCGGGGTGGTCAATGCAAGCTGCAATTTGTGTCAAGGTCATGGGAAAGGGCACTGACCTAATTTGTTTTTCTGCTCTCAGCAGAGCACTTCATGCGCTCCCGAGAGGGGAGGAAAAGGTGCAGCCCCCACGGCCGCATCCGTGTTGGTGAATAGAGCGCTTGGTGTCATCCCCCCCGTGCCAAAAATCCTCTCCCATTCTACAAACACGATGAGCCCTCAAGTCTCAGCGCAACCGCTGCCAGGGATTGCCTGGGATTCCCCAGCAACGCCACACGCAGGAAGCCGTGAGGTGCTGCCCTATCCTAGCAGCTCAGCACCTGCCCTCCTCAGCACGTGCATCACATCTGGAGGCCACCTGATGTGACTGCAGTGAGTGCACATGGATAGGGCAAACCTCTGCAAACATTTCTCAATCTTAGAGGAAGTTTCTGGTATTTGGAAAGAGGGAACAGCTCTTGGTAGAATGGTAGAATTTGTAGTTGTGCCTCTTGCAAAGATGTGTGGTGTTAATTAAGGTGGCTCAGTTTGTAACCTGCTAGTTTTTCAAGTCTAAGAATTGGTTGCACAGAGCAGCTCAAACAAGGTTTAACACCTCAGCCCGTCAGAGAGTCAGGCAGCAGGACTGACCCCCTGGCCCACCCCAGCTCACCCCATCGCCTTTAATTGCAGTCCCAGGCTTGAACAGCATTAGAGCGGGGTAAAAGAAACTGCCCAAATCCTCCACCCAAGCATTGGAGCTGTAGGCGTCGCTTCTGCCTGCCCGTGAGGTGGGCGATGGGCCTGGTGGCCGGTGTCCCCCAGCGCATGTGGTGGGACCATCCGCGCGCCCCGTCCCGGCGGTCGCAGCCTCCCGGCCGGCCCCAGCGCCCGGGCTCGCGCCTGCCCCACAGCGTGTGCTGAACACACGTGAATGGGAAGTTGCAGCATTCCCCCCAGCCCGAGGAGAAAGGTCTGGGGAAAAGAGGTGGTGTTGTCTGGAGCATTGGCCTGTCTCCCTGCACAGCTTGGCTGGCGGTGGGCAGAGGCACCAAGGGTAGGGGATTAATTGAGGGGGCTCATCTCAGCCCCATGGGACAGCAGATCACATTGGAGGGTTTTTCAACCTGCATGAAATTTGCTCAATTTATCTTGTTTGGTAAACTTAGCAAAGAAATTCAGCAAGGATTTGGCTAAAAGGTGACACTCTCAGTTCACAGAGGTCCTGAGGACACGGTTTCAGCAAGCCTGGCTGTCCTCTTCCTTATGTCCACGCTTTTTCAGGATGATTCCTTTTTCCATGTAGTGTGTCTCTCTTCCCACAGTCTGGTAAATCTTCACAGATTTATTGTGCTAGGACCATCATTCTTAGCACTGTATAAAACTTTATAAAACTGTATTCTATAGAACTGACTATTATTCAGTCATTGCTAAAGATATCAGCTGATAGAGAAAACATTAGCATCAGGCATTTTAAATAACCTCTCTTCAGTGCGTTCATTAAGTTCCTCCAGTTCCTTTCATTGTATCTATTACGGCAGCATGAATGAATGTGCGGCTCTGTCCTTCATTTCTTCGTGAAGGAACCGCGGATGTTTTTGTTATTCCCTCGTGCCTCCCGGGAGGGACGCAGCGAGCTGCAGAGGAGCCGTCAGTGGCACCAGGGAGCGTCTCCTCGCCCGATCCTTGGTGCTGCCCGCGGTTCGTTCCGCTCAGGGCGGCTCCCGGGGTGTTCCCGAGCCGCCGGCTGGGACTGAGCCGCGCTGAGGTGAAACGCGGGAAGGGGACGAGTCCCTGCGCTCGGCCCGGACGCGGCTCCGCTCGCGGGCTCTGTCCCCCGTGCGCCGCTGTTTGCCATCTGCGAGATTAAGTATTTATGTGGATAGATTAAATAGCTCCCTCTGACACGCTGCTCCGTTGCCATTGTGCCAGTGTGTAAATTTACATGGTTACAACATTCTCCAATTCAGTGTTAAGAATATCTTCAGACACAGACAGGAGTGGTATTAACTCCTGCCTGCCCGAGTCTGGCGAGCAGCTACTAGCAGCATTAGTATTCCATCAGCAGGCACATGAGAATGGGGAAGGGAATGAGATTCACTTAAATTAGGGCAGACTGGAAAAGGTAACACACGCATTAAATATTAATATCGTTTTCTCGTGAAAATATTCAAAGGACATATCAGAACTGTCGCTTAGCTTTTCCTTCTGTTTGTGGAATATCTGTGATCATAATTTGCTTCCATTCATTCCTTATTTAATGAATTGATGATAAATATTTGAAAGTCAAGCTGTGCTGTTCAGTTGTTATTCATCAGAGAAGTCGCTTGCTACTTTTTACATATTCAAGCATTTATCAGGCAGACCCTCACATGTGTCGGTTTAAAATTTTGATTCCATAAATTCTCTGTGATGCAGTCCTGAAACTTTTTTTTTAACAGTTGTGCAGGAAAAAACCAAAACACAAACCCAAACATGGCAGCTGTGCTTGCTGGGGTCGATTCATTTTCTGACATTTTCCACAGCGCAGATTCTAACAGGTGTAAATGCACTGACCTAATGAAACAGAAGGTACTAACAGAACTGCACATCTTCCAAGGCAGGAGCTTGTGTTCAGAGCTGAATTATGCTCTGCTCTGCAGCAAACCCAGGGAGCAGCTGCTGCCCCCCCGGAGCTGCTCCGGCCGCTGCTCCGAGGCCTCCTCACCGCGCGCGGCGCTGGGGAACGCGGCTGGGGCCCCTCGGCCGTCGCATCTGCTGCAATCTGACGGCGAAGCCGGGGTGCAAAGTGCAGCTGGACACAGGCATCGCTATCAGAACCTACTTCTGTGGCTTTTTGTTGAGTTTGGGCTCTTAGGGAGTTTATTTATTTATTTACTGAGGATTTTGAGTTCAATAGATGAAACCGTTTCTATGAATCCTTTGACTTGATTCTTTCTAGTACTAAACTCTGCGTATTGCCCTGGCTCAGACAATTCCAGTGCCGCTTTTGGTTCAAAGCATGTAGCATCACCCACAAGTGCTGGAGTGATTTGCAAAATAGAAACTCTTGGGAAAAAAAAAGAACGTTTCTTTTTGTTTTTGGGAAAAAAAAAAAGTTTGAACTTACTATGTATTCAAACTTATCCGTATAGCTTTTGACTGGACTAAACAGCTCCAGATTCAAGATATTTTAAAGGCTTATCCATCCTCTCATGAGGGAAGAGATACAATGAGAAGTTAGCTCTACAGCATCCCAGAATATTATTAGATAAGGTTTTTCAAGCACTATTATCTTAGAGAGCACTTAAAATATTCATGTATTTAGGCAACGGATAATTTTGGAGTGCCTCCCAAAATAATATTGGATTTTTCATTTAAGGCTTTTCAAAGCAGCGCAGAATATTCACTCTTTGAACATCCAGCATCTGTAAGGCAATTTAGGCTAACAACCCAGAAGTGGAGGCATCACTAGCCAATATTAAAAATGTAGATCTTAGCAATGCTATAAGGACTCAGATGAATTGCAGCACAGCACACACCAAAATGCCAAGCGCTGATCTTTTTTTTCTTTGTATTTTTTTAAAACAGATGTAGCCTCATGCTGTTGAATCTTCCCATTCGAATAGACACACGAGAAATGCACAGCCTTTATCGTATTCCTTCAGAGCACTAACTCCAAGGATGATTTAAAATAACTAGCATTATTTCTCGACCGTTAACAAATATAAATTCACAGGGCACGTCTTTGCCTCTCTCTCAGCACAATGTAACCCGTGCAGAGGCTTCTCTGGCCGCCTCCTTCCAGACCAGTGCAGGGCTTGGCTTGCAGTGAGGGCAATGGCCAGGACTGTCCCCCTGCAGCCCAGGGATGCTGTGTGCTGCGCGCGCAGGACACGAGGACGCTGCTCCGACACTGCCAAACGGAACCAAGCAGACACAGTGTCTGAGCTCCACGCTCCTGCTAACTGTAATAAGCATTTAATTTTCTGCACATCACTAGAATCTGCTACTTGGCTTTAATGGTTTTGCAGAGCTGAAAATACAACCAGGGCTGTACAGGCGTCGGGCAGGCACGTCCTGCGTCCCAAAGGCTCCCGGCTCCGTTCGCCAGCGCTGCGGCTCGGGATAAGCCTGGGGAGGAAGGCGCGGAGTTGGCCGTCCAGCCTGATCACCACTTTTTGTTTAACTCGGCATTCTGATTCATTCATTGTATTTAAATTAGGAAATTCCAGGAAAAAAAAAATCATGACCTCTTCCTACCCTGATTTTGATGGCTCCTTTTAAAGGCAAGTCCTTAGCGAAGGGCCAGCCAGCCAGCTGGTGAACTAGGTGATGATAACTCCTCCGGAAACAATGATTTCATGAGCTGTAAAACAGTGTGAAAGTTCTCTTCAGAAACATGAAAATGTTAAAAAAGGGAGCATCTTACAGTTTTTTCCATTAATAAAAAAATTCTCTGGCTTTAGGCATTATACTGCCAAACCGTAGCTATTAATCAGATAAATTCCAGCCTCTATTTCTTGCAGAGCTAGTACAGACATTGGCCTTGGTAGAATTTATCAGCTATTCACAAGTGTTAATGTTTGCAAAGTCCCTAGGCTGGGCTACGGTCTGCACACTAGATTTGCCCTCTGGCGCTGCCCTGGTATTATTAGATGCTCAATGAGTAGGTCTCTGAGGTTGTTTCACTCCAAAGATCTTATGAGCTGTCCTTAAGATACTGCTGTCCTTGGAATCAGGGAGATGACAACGGAGCATTGTTTTCCTGAATCAAACACAGGGCAACGTTTCTGGGCTGCCTGTGCACCCCTTGTCCTTCTCCTCTCCTGTTCCTTTGCGTTTTCCTTTGTAACTTCAAGCCTCCTTAGTAAAGTTGGCCAGGGAGCAACAGTTCTTTTCTACGATAACTTTAAAGGTCTCAAATTCTTTTTGTTCCATCCTGGAACACAAAATATGGTCTTTGGAAAATATCATAAAACAGAACTGTGGCATTTCTCTGTTTTAAATGAGGAAAAAAATCACATTTTTTGATTCTGTTTTTTTCCTTTTCTCTCTCTTTGGTTGGGAGTGTTTTGTACCACAGGAATATTCACATGTGAAGCTTTGTTGAATCTGTAATTCTGCAGGAACTTTTATGCTTTAACAGTGCAGACTAAATCCATGGAAATACGTGTAGTCAGAAGTTTCTGGCCTCCTCTGCTGTTCCAGCACTGGGGCAAGCCCTGTGCTGGGCAAGGGCTTCTGATAGCTGCTGATGCACCTGCCAAGCGTGGCCTCTCGCTCGGATTTATTCTTCCCGCTTCCCTACCAAGTCACCAGGCTGGGGGCGGTTGTGTCACCCTGCTGCCAACGGCAGCTCAGGAGTCTCCAGGATTTCCTTGCAAGTTCCCAGCCACCGGGGAGGTGTTAGCCCAGGCACGCAGGTGTCTGCTGGAGTGGGGCGCTCCGCACACATCAGGGATTGCTGCTCCCCAGATCTTGGGAGACCGAGCTGCTGCACGGGCAGTGCCCACCGCAATGAGGCACCGGGCGGCAGGGCAGCCCCGGGCAGCTCCAACCCCACTGGGGCTCTCTGTTTCCCAGCACCTTCATTCCAGCGTTCCCAGCGCTGCCGCGTCGCGCAGGCCTGAACAGCTCCCCGGGACAGGTGGTGTCAGCGCTGCTCGCAACGCCGCTCACAACGTGGCTGCGGGGCTTCGCTCTGCGTGTTTGCAAGCACTGGGAGGGGGCTGGAGAGGCGGCTCCTGAAATCCATCTTTTACAATTTCTTAGTTACACATGGCGAGTTTGCACACATCTGTGCAAGAAGGTGCTTTGCCATGCTTCCCTAGGACACGTAAGCTGTCTTGCAGTGGTGGCATCAGTGAATAAGGCGTACTCGTAAAGCTGCATTGACACTCGCCGATCCCTTACTGCACCAGAGATTTACACGGCAGTCCCCTGTGGTTCTGTCCCGTGGCTGTAATTTTTCCGTAATTTCCCCCGGTCACCCAGTTTAGGGCTTTAGCCTCCCTCGAACAAGGGATGTGAGCCCGGCCTCATTGACGTCAATGGTGAGACTCCCATTAACGTCACGGAGACAAGAGTTTCCTGGCCCTTTTATGCAGCTCTAAAAGGGGGTTTGTGTGTGTCTTCAGCAAAGCAGGCTTTTGCATCCCTAACAAGGGCTGTGCTGCAAAGGCAGCACAAAGAAAGGCGCTGCCTGCCGTAAATTATCTGATGGGATTGAAAGGAGGTGCATCGGGGCGGCCAAGCCTGGGGTCTGCAGCGCGCGGGGCTCCGCTCTGGGCTGCCACGCGGCTTCCTCCCTGCCGGTGGGAACGGCTCCGCTCAGCTCGCTGATTTTGGAGAATGCAGTCAGAGCATCCCTTGTTGCATTGCACGTCTGCTCCTGCTATGGAGGCTTTGCCTGTATCCTCCCAGTTACTCCTCTGTGTTTCTGCCCTTCCCCTGTTCGTCTGCATCTCCTGCTGTAGGTACTGCCCATGCTTCAGACTACCCCTGCAAATGAAATGAGTCTCTTCTGGGCAGTTTCTTTGGCTTATTGCTGCCTTTTTGGCTACCCTCTCACAAAGATCGCTCTCCAGCACAATGCCAGTAACACTACTTGTCCCAAGAGGTGATCCTTGCGCTCTAGTAAAGCTCGGAGCTGGTTTTGGTGGTGAACATCACTCCTCACAGCAGGCCCTGTTGTTGCCTGAAAGATACTGCCCTGTAAGTAAGATGAGACAAGTCAGATGTATGAGTAGCCATCAGAGTAATTGCAGACTCTGCCTGGTGGACTGGAGAAGAAAGGAAGATTCTCATATGGCTAGTACATCAGCACACATGCTGGAGATTTTTCTTATTTATCACTGCATGGTGTCTGAAGGAATTTAGTCTAAATTGCTTAAAAAGTAGGTACAACAGATGGAGAATGTATTACACATATACCAAGAAGGAATCAAAAAGAGAGCACTGAGCTATCTCTTGAGAGAGAAAAAAGACAACATCTGTGGTTGCTCCTTACAAGAAATGGCTCTATCCCATGGGCTATTTCAGGAGTATGTTTAGCCTTGTCCTGTGTTCTCCCCTGTATTACAGAGGAGGAAAGATTAACAAATGCTGTAGCACAAATGTACTGGTCTGCGTGAGGAGCAGGGGCAGCAGGATCTCCCAGAGTGGCGGCTCGGCGAGTACGGCTCTTTGGAAGCACCACAGAGCAGCCAAACCGCACAGATTTCTATGAAAGGGCAGAGACAAACTGGACACTGCCAGGCCCCAGAGCTCCCAGGCTGCACCCATTATTTGTCAGCTGCAGAGCTTTATATCCAGAATGCGGAAACCAATCTCAGAAGAAATTTCTGGGAGCACAGAAAGTTGCAGATAGATATATCAGAAAGTGCAATGAAAGGCTTTTCTCTGTGGCAGAAGCCAGTCGTACTGAAACACTCAGGACCTTTCCAGTTCCAAGTGACCAAGTCAAAGGTTATAATTCCCATTCTTCATGTCATTGAAGTTTCTCTGGTAAAACCACAAGAATCCAAATGCATGTATCAAACATGGGTTCATATGTAGAATTTGTTATCGCTGCATAGATTTATTTTACTAGATACAGTATTTAACTAAATGAGCAAGCAACTGCATTATGGAAATCCTGAATTGCTGTGGATACTCATTATATTCACTGCTTTATCAAGTGCAATTTTAACAGCAAGACCTTTTACACTTGACAGAGAGGCAGGCAAGCTTGACAGGGAGGAAATGCCAAATGGAACTGCGGTGTCCTAAAATTTTGTAGCTGTATCTTGAGGTCCCTGAGTTTAGCTACAGAAAAGAGAATTGGACTCTGAGGCAGATGGAAGCAACCAGGATCTGGAGTTTGGACCAGGCCCTATGTGAAGATGTTCCCTGCAAGAAACAACTCACGGCAGCAAGATATCAAGGTTTTCCCTCTCATAGGGGAAATAATAGGCAAATGACCATGATTTTCCTTAATACCTTTATTATTAGGTAATAACAAGCAACAGTGAAAAAATATAGATCCTCCTGAAGGTTTTTCTGATGCAAAGTCCAGGCCCCATGCATGATCTTTGCAGATGCAACCAATATTTGCAAGAGTCTCCGTCTGACTGAAGGAGCAGCCTCCAAAGGGGAGCTTGGGGCAGGCCTCAAGGCCTTGTTCTTGACCATGGCACAAAAAAGCCCCACATGGTCTGAGCCCTTGGAGGCCGTCAGCTCTAGGATGTCCTTCGGCTCCTCTTGCTCCGAGCCGGCACCTTGCAGCTCTACAGCAGCTCCCTCCAGACCCGCTGAGCTGCCCTGGCAGCCGGGGAAGGGCTGAGGGCGAGGGCTGCCGAGGCCCCGTTCTGCTCCCCGAGGCGCCCGCCAAGGGCCGCGGGGCGTCGCGGGGCCCTGCCTGCGCGCGGAGCCGTCGCGACACCCACACTCAGCGGGACAGAGGAAACGAGGGCAACGCCAGCGGAACCAAAACGTAGCTGCCAGTAACGTGTGAGGGCGATTGCTTAACCGATCATGAAATACCAAAACTTCTTAACCTGGGGCTTGCTTCACCCCTTTAGGAGGGGTGTCTATTTCCAAAAATTAGTTTTGCTGAGCAGTTTTTAATAATCCCTTTTTTTTTTTGGTAAAAAAAGCCAGAAACAGTGATGGGCGAGGTGGAGGACCCCAGTGCACTGCAGGAAACAAATACCTGGAAGATATAGGAAACAAGCTATTGGAAATTTTCTTTTTACTTAACCTGGACAAACACAGGTTAATTTCACTACAATCAGTGCAGGCATTAGAATGGTATTGACAAAAAACTAGTGTGAGTTCACTGACACTTTTCCACCTGCTTTCCTTGATGCAGGGGAAAAAAAAAAGTGCTCAGAAAATAAAATAGGCATATGCAATTACTGCAGAAATTAAAACACAGAGAAGATTGGCCACAAAAATACTAGACTTAAATGAGCATTAAAACAGCATCAGCTTGTCCCTGTGGATATTGTGCTATTTATTGCATGGTTTGCTAATGAAAGGTGCCAGACTTGCTCTTCTTACAGTATAACAACACACCACGGGGCTCTGGATAGCGTACAGGAGGATATGGGGTGTCTCAGAAGCAGAGGCAAAGCCAACTATCACCATCTGGTAGCCAGGTTTTAGTGAGCAAACGCAAAAGCTAGAGGAAGGTTATGACAACCGCACCAAAGCTTAATAATACAGAGACATTAATCCTTTCTCCCCTGCCTGATTACCCCAGCAGAAAGTCTGCATCAGGCTGCTTGCTGTAAATGATTCAATTTATCTTCCTTTTTTCCTGAGTATGTTTGTGCAGCACCTAACATGTTTTCAGCATTGCCCAAATAATAAATTAACAGCTAAATAGAAAAAAAAAAATCTATTACCTTGAGCCTTATCTTCCCAGGTATAATTCGAGCCTAGGATTGATGCTATACGGGAAGCTGCGCTCTTCGGAGCAAACCAACTGTCCCCTGGGCTCCGAGCAGGCCAGGGCCGCTGCGGCCGCGGGGAGGCCGCGCTGCCGGCGCTCGCTGCTCCCCTCGTGCGGGGCAGCGCTGCAGACGCTCCCCCCGTGCGGGGCAGGGCCTCGAGCCCGGCGCAGCCCGTCCCGCTGAGCCCGCACGGGCGCCGCGGGGCAGCGGTGATGCGCACCCTGGGACAGCCATGTGGCCTTTGCGTTGTACCCTCTGGCTGGATAACGCTCCTAAGAATAGTTGTAATTAATGATAAGAATAAAGCCAGATGCTTCCTGGTGATGGAAAATCGTTTGGCGCCAGGCCCTGGTTTTTAAAAAGGGCAGGGCTGAGGTGCAGCCTCGCTGCTGGGGATGCGGGCGCGCGCTGCTCCGAGGGGCCAGCCAGGGCTGCCTGTGACGGGTTTGCACCGCTGTCGAAGCTTGAGAGCAGCCTGCAGCTGGGGCACGTTTTGGACCCCGCACTCAAATGTCCTGGGGCATTTGTGTGAGTAACATTAAGTAGAGATGGCGCCTTGATGTGCTGGGTAGGGGCTGACTCATCTGTGCTCCAGAGGGTCCTCTCTAAGACATGGCAACAATGGGGAATTTAACTGTCTTTCGCAGCATGGAAAAAAATACCCTGCTATTTTCAGGCAGCCTACTTAGCTCCGTAACAGGGAAAGCTCCTGGACGTGCCATGCAAAGCCATGGGAAGCCTGTGAGTTTCTGCTGGCCATGGGAGGTGCTGCTCTGGGGGTTGCTTTCATCGGCACAGATTTTTCATCTATTTACTCAGACTGCATGTGCTCGAGTGCAGCCCTCATAGACCTGTGAAAACAAGCCAGGCCTTCACGCCACTCTTCTCCCATCAAGCCCACATCTTGTTTGCCTCGGCCTTTTGTGCCTGTTTCACCCAATTGCCTTAGAGAAGCGTGACAGCAATGCCTGACATCTCTGCCCAGTGCCCTGGTCATGCGTCCCTGGAAACATCTATCCATAGAAGGGATGGATGAGATGCCATCAGCCTCAGAAATGCTGTGGTAGAGCCGCAGTAGTGTGACGAGAAAGGCAGCAAAGCCGGGCTGGACAGAGGGAAACATTTTTGTTATATTAAACACATTTATGTGTCTTGATTCATAAGGGGAATTTGGGTGGGAAGTGCAGCTGGGAAGACAGAGGGAGAGGCCTGTTTTTATTATGAAAATATGTATTGATCATGGCTCAAAGTGAGGAGACAGGGTGAGTCTGAGTATGATGAAGCCACCTGCAGTGGAGGTGGGGAAGGAACAGAAAAACAGGAAAAGGGCATTGTATTTTTCAGATGCCAGTTGAAAAATACATCCATTTCTCTGCTGGTGGCTGGATAGCAGCTGGCCAAGCAGCCGGAGCACCAGAGCTCGCTGAGTAACTCGGATTCAGCTCTGCTGCTGGCGGTAGTTCTCAGGGACTGGTTCTAGCATCGTTCATCTGGCCTTGTGCGAACCATTGGTTTGGGGAGGAATAAAATGTTTCAGTTGACCCAAAATGGACATTTGTTTTCACTTACTCCTACAAATGCATATTCTTGCCCTTTCAGGCATCAGTTTGTTATTATGTTTGCCAATTTGTTTGTTCAAAGGAAAGTAGTGGAAATGCAGAGAGGTGTGATTTATATATTCAAGAAATTGAATAAATTCTCTTCTTTCTCAGCAATAAAAAAAAGTCCAGCAGCGTCCAGATCACTATCCCATGCTGCAAGTGAACTTTGTTTGAGCTTTTTACCTCCCGAGGAACTTTTTTAACCCGAAGGCTTTGGCTAACTCTGAGCTATAGTGTATCTGGTCAACACTCCCCTGACAATTTATTGGTATTTGTGCTGATATGAAGATTTGTACTCAGTTCCACACCCCAGGTAAATGTCCAAATACCCTTCTCTCCATAACTACTAGAGGCCAATTCGAAACAGAATGGGTTTATCTGGAAAGACCTGTATCATAGTATCAATTAATGTCAAACCATTTGACAGAGATAGTTCAGGCAGAAACCCCAAGAATGTTGTTTGAATTATTAGGCTAATTGCTGGTACTGTGTTTTTTCTTCCTTTTTTTTTTTTTTTTCTTTCTTGCCTTACTTTTGGTTCATACTGAGTATTCCGATAACATCACTAGCACAGTGTTACCTGGGGAGCTCAGACACAACCTTGTCCAGACATGCTGAAGAGCTGCTACCATGAACACCAGGATATACCTCTTGTACTGCAATACAATCTAGTGGGCTTGGTACCTCTTCTTACCTAGTGGAAGAAGCTCCATCGCTTCCAATTACTCCATCCCTTCGCTTTCTGAGAGGTGGGTTAGTGACATTGTTAGTCTCAGAAGGCAGCTTTGCTCCAGCTCTTCATTTTCTCTGCGCGCGTGCGGCACTGAGGCGCCTGTGGCCTTGCGCTGCCGTCGGGAGAGCATCTTTCACATGAAGTGAGTACATTTTACTGCCTTAAGCAGACCAGCGTCCTGCCACCTTCTCTCTCAGCAATAGCTAGCGCCACGACTGAAGAATGACTCTACAACGGTCCTCACCCAGCTTCGAGGACACAGAGGGCTCTTTGCAAGGCCACATCCTGCATATGGGGCCATCCCTGCCCCGGACAAGGCTACCTGAGCCCTCGGCCTGTAGCACAGCAGGGCAAAGCAGCAGGTAGCAAAGATGGAAAATCCTGCAAGATCAGTGGATTGCAACTGCTTCAAGAGCACGTTGGAAATGTGTGCTTTTGTGGTCCACAGGGAAACCTGTTTTTCTCTTAAATGTTTCAGGCCTACTCCTGTAGAAATAAAAGATAAGCTATTGGGCCAGTGACCTTCCAGAGGAAAAAACACCTTTTTTTTGGTGCTTGTTTGTTTTTTAATGTCGGAGCACCTAAAATGCAGAAGGGCTTGTAATATTCATTGAGTACTTTGTGCTTTCACCTTTGAAAATCCTGCTGTGTTCCTAACTGGACGTTTAAGGCTCTAGTACCTTTGAAATCTTTCCCTAAAATGTTTCATCCTCTACGCAATGAAGTGAAATGCCATGTCTGTGGCTGAATGATGAAAAAGGCGCCAAAGAGCAGGAGAAAAGCAAAACGTGAGATCCTATTCCCTTATTTCCAAGAACTAGGATTTGGGGGGATGCAGGAAGGCAGAGAAGGAAACAAAATGGTGACAAAGAGATACACTCTGGTCCTCCGGCCAAGCTTTTCCTGCTCTCCCATTCAAACAAGTTCATCTTGTCCGGTGTTTTATATGTGAATTATCACTAACCAGAGCTCCAGTGCGCTGTCCTGCTCACCCAGCGAGGGCCCTCGGCTGCCTTTGACAACACTCGCTACTCACCTATCACTGCTGGGATAACCTTGGTGTGAGAAACGCTGCATAAAAATCCAGCTCATGTCCAGCTATTCTGCCACTGTTTGCTGTGAAAACACAGTGGGCAGATGGATACAACCAGGATTAATAACGAAGTCTCTCTCAGGCTAAACAGTTTTCTTAGGCATTGAGAAATGTTCAGTTAGTTTTGTTTTTCTTTTTTCTTTGGACCCAAAGCTGGCCAGGAGGTGCTCTGAAGAGGAGCTTTATGTTCACTTCACTGAGGTCCACAGTGAAAACAAGCTCTGAGGGGACCGTGCACGAAGCAGTACTGAGGGCGAGTCAATTAGAAAATCATGTGTGTCAGGGGGAGCAGGAAGCTGTGTGGCTGGTATGTATATGCTGCAGTTTTCCCATAAATAGAAGTGAGGAAATTGTTGCCTTGCAGTTTGAATGTGTGGCTAATTTGAGCGTGCTCGCACGGAGGGTTGTTGAGGGGTTCCTAATTGTTGTTATTTGGTGATTAAGCGGAACTTGTGCGTCTGAACCTTTGTCTATTCACGCCGCTTTTAGACTTGTAGGAGCAGATGCCATAGCAATTCACAGCAGCTGATGATTCAAGCAGAGATTTCTATCTGTTTGGGGGATTTGCAAAGGCTTCCTCAGCCCTCATAATTCTGCTCATTAATTCTCTGACTGCTGCCATAAATCTTGCGTTTTGATAACTCATCCATTAGCCCAGACAAGCAAAGCACAGCCCTTGGCAGAGATCAGGACCTGTCTTCCACAGAGAACACATAAAGCAGCAAACTCGCTGGCTTCTTCACTGGAAATCCAAGCCTAATACCTCTACAACACACTGTGCTTTTCAGTGCCCACAAAAAAAAAAAAAGGCTGATATTTGGATTTCCTAGGCCCAGTTCTTTTTTTCAATTACGCTGCATTTTCACTGGTGTAGTTTCATTTGACTTAATATGAATTACTGTTTCCCAGTGACTAGTGAATCATTAATCATACACTGTGTCTTCAGACAAAATCCACAGACATTTTTCTTGTTCTAAAGAAAACTCCCTCCCTCCCTTCAAAGTCTCAGATTTCACAGAAGGTTTCCCACTACTCAGGGACTAACCAGTGACTGGAAATCTATGTCTCCAAAGACCATGACCTCAAGAAAATAAATAATTACATGACCACCAGCCATAAGGCACAAGTGACATAACCACAGACATTTGTGCTTCCACCTTCTCTAGATTACTGATTACGAGTGTTCACAAAGGAATTTTTCTCAAATACAAATGTATTTGACACATTTAAATATGATTTTTTTAGTCATGTAAATACATATGCAAAAAGTTAAAGTTTCCACCATGAGTAAATGTTAAAAGTGGATCCTCCGTGCATAAGCCATAGCACAGTAGCCATAGCATAGGTAGGAATTTATATGACTTTTTTCATTTCAAACTTAAACATATGCATGATGACAATCTAGCTAGCTGGGAAGGCTCATGGCATCAGTAAGGGCCAGCTCTTTTAAAATCCTGTAAAGCAAGTGCTTACCTATTTGTCCATCTCTTTGCAACAAAAATTCCTACAGCAAAGCTGTATTTTTTCTTGGAATCTCAACATTACTATGAATTTATTTTTCCTAATATCTTTCAGAGACAAAACAGAAATATGAAGCTCTAAATCCTCACATCCCAGAAGGTGTTCTTAAGTTTCGAAGTCAGTGTCCTAGAGAGCAGACCTCAGGCACATGGAGCTAGCAAGCCCTTCACCATCGAGCTGCAAATGAACCAGGTATTTGCATTTTACAAACTAGCTGCTGCTATGAGTTTTACCAGTCCTCAGGACAAAGAACACCTATGGTTTGGGAGTTTCAAAGCTGTGCCAGGAAGGCAGCCACGGCACCAGTGGGAGGTCTGTAGCTAGAGATCGGCACAGGACCAGGAATTATCATTATGAGGAGGCTTGGAAGGACATTAACAGGCCTGTCCCTGCCCCAACAGTGACTTTGGGGGCTCTCAAACCAGATACCAAGTGATGCTTCAGTGCCCACATCCCTTTGAGCCTCTTGAAAATCCAAGCCCCATAGTCTTGGGCCACTTGGCCCACCTTTTTCTTTCAGGTCACTGCTGAAAATATTGGGGAACAACCTGCTTTCTCAGTGGAAATGATATGAACCCCCATGCCTTCCTGAGACTTTTTCCATGGTACAGATTTTACAATTAAAAAAAATAATGACAGCTGCCTTATTTCAAATCTGAAAGGCCGTTGAGCTAGCACCACCCCAAAGGCCAAACCGCCAGGCAAGAGGGGATCTGGGAAGGGAGAGAGCCTGCTCAGAGCCGGAGGCAGCAGCGTAAAAGCTTCCTGAACACATTCAACTAAAATGAAAAAGGGGGTTAAATTATGGGCTGTGATCATTTTCCCAGTGTAAATTTCTCTGGTAGAAATAAAATGAAATAGGACTTGGACTCTGCTAATTAAGCACCCTACCCACAGGTGATCACAATATGTGCCATGTAAGATTTGTGCAAAAGCAAAATTCATACACCTAGAAATGACAAGTGTGCATATTAAAACCATTTTTGCAGTTTACAAGAATAGCAAAATCCTTTGATATCTAACCAGTAAAATTATAGGGGTGGGGGGAAGGAAATTCTGAATACATTTAGAAGTAATGATCTAGACAACATTTCCCTTGAATTAGTTCATTTTAAAAGAGAACAAAGGGTTTGTCCTGCTGGGGAGATTTTCAACAGGGATGCCCTGCCTGCCTTATTTCAGATCTGCAACATTATGTGGTTTCAATTAGTGGTAGCACTTGCAAAACTAGTAACACAGACATTTTGGCACGAAATCTGACTCCAAGGCGGTGAAGGGTACTTAAGATCTACTCAGGGATGGGTGGAGAAATACAGTATATTTGAAATAGTGTTGATCATTTGTCATAATGGTGCCATTTCTAAAAACCTCTCTGTATTTTTATAGGCTTGGCTTTTCATTTCTTATTTGTCTCCGCTTATCTAGCATCCCAATTTCCTGTCTCTTTTGTCACCTGACTACTTTTTAGGCCTTCAGTTAAGTTTTTCTTCAGGCTGCTAAGTGTCCTAGCTAAGCATCCTCAAAATACTATAGTACTTACAAGGCTTAGCATTCACATAGTCTTCTTCATCTTCAAAGTCCTTTGCAAGCCCAAGTGACAATAAGAACAATCCTGAATTGTCAGGGACTGGCTGCTTTAATAGTCCCCTCTCCCCTAATGCTGTGAAGTAATTTCCAAAACATCCCTCTAAGGCAACTGCTTTATTCCTTTAACTTTGCAGTCAGGAAAGCCGACTTCTGTTGCCATTCCACAGCAATATAAGTGCCTCTCCTAATACATCTGCTGGCAGAAAAAAGTTTGTGCATGATTCAACAAAATTTCCCAGTCCTACTTATCCTAGATATCTTGATAGGCAGGTGACGTTTCTGATGAGCAAAACCACAAATGTCACTGCTGTGGTGATCGACATATACAATATTCCAAATATCTACTGAAAGAGAAGACTTTAATATAGTAAGGAAATAGGCAACTGCTTAACAAGATTTGAACACGTGCAGCTATAATATTTTTAGCAATGCCATCAATAATTTGTCTATCATATCTATCATGGTTCTAAGTCATTTTTAACCAAGACTTGTCTAGTTATCTGCTACTCTAGCATGGTGACTCAATAAGCACAGAACATTTCTCAAGATATACACTCCTAATACCCACTAAAGGACTTGGATTTGCTTAAATGGCTCTCTGGGTTGTAGATCAAAAAGGGCAATGACCATTTTTACTCTCTATCTAGTTTGCTAGCCTAGCTCTGCTAAAAGAAGGTACCAAAAGTCTTGCTTTAAAATCAACACATCAACAATATTTGGCTGTGTTTTGTTTTGATACTCATCATTGCTCTCAAGCAGGGACAAAATTTAGGGACTGCACCCAGAAATAGAATGAAAAATGTGGCAAATGTTGCTGATATCAATCAGTAACCAACTGCTGAGTTATTCCTGATGAACAGCATTTATTTTACCAATGATGTCCATCACAGCCTCACTTGCACCCAGCCTTTCTCACCCACACTAGTAAGCAGCAACGTGAAGTACGAGGCAGTGGAGGAAGGAGTAGAAACACGGAGCATATAGTCAGTCTTTTTCTTCTTGATCTTCTTAACAGAAATTTTTGGAGAATATAAATGAGCAGTTAGACCACTCTGATCAAATTCATATGAAGTACAGTTCAATTGATTTAGAGCTAGAATAATAAATTCACCCCACACTTCTTCCAAGACTCTGCAATGAGATAGTCTTATTTTGGTAACAGTCTTTCTTCTTACATGACAGGTAATCCACAATGATCCACAATCATACAAGCAGGATTTTCCCAATTTCATTCAAACTGCTTAACAGCTTTATTGCAATTCTAGGAATAAAGATGACCACATTTCACTGACTTAAGAGAGTAGGTTTAGCACTGTGCCATTTGCCACCATCCTGATGGGTTTCTTTTTCTGATCAATACATGTATTAATGCTAATAAAACACTTACAGAGTTTCCCAGATGTAGACATGGCCCCTTAATCCTTCCCTGTTCTGCTGGGGATAATCATTTTTACAACATGAGATCACTTGCACCACTGAAGTGCATTTTAACACCTTTCTCTGTTATCTACGTGAACCGATGATCCTAATAGAATCCCAGCAGTGCATTTAAACTTTATTTCCTAGGTTAATCAGGCTAAAAGACAGTTAGCCAAGTTTCCCAAAGGGGGTCCTCTCTACATTAAAAAAAAGGAAAGAAAGAAAGAAAGAAATGCTGCTGGAATTGTTCATCACCAGAAATTTTGTCCATTGGGAAAAGAAAGGCGGCAACATGACAAAAAGAAAGGGTGTTTTTGTCTTATAGTGGACAGCCCAGCACAAAAAGAAAAGGAAAAAAAAAAAGAAATATTTTCTGAACAAAGAAGTCAGACCAGTCCCCCTCTTTTTTTGATCTTTAATCCCTTCTCTCCCAAGTAGAATGGCAAAGGAGCCCTTCTCTCTTTCTAATAAATAGCTAGCAAAGAAAGGCATTCAATGCTATGTCCCTTTGATCAGCACAAAGCTGTCAGCTCCTGCCGCTTTTTTTTTCTACCAGCTCTTGTTCCTGGTTAAAAGTGGAAGTAATATCCCCTGAAAGAAATACCCTAGGTGTCCTGCAAATCATCAATCCTATTTTTCTCGTGTTGTTTTTCACTGGCCCACCCTCCTGGCCTGAGCAACCTCCTTACTACCACCCCTCTTCCTCTTTCCCCCCTTTTCCGAATCCCCGTTTCATTTGATACGCAATTCAATGTGCCAGTCTGACCTACTGGGACCTTGCTGTCTGAGACTCTACCACTGCGCAGACAGGGGAAACCTTCCTTCCAGCAATCAACAGCAGTTACTTCCATACCTTGATCTTCCTGCAAAGAAAAAAAAAATGCTTCACAGACACTGCAAAGGGATTTTTTGGAAATCAGCTCTTATTAATTAGTAATAAAGACTGATGTTAAAACCAAAGAGAAAGCCCTAAACACAAAACAAAATCACAGGCTTTGCTTGACCGAGTCTCTGTGATCCCATGTTGATCCAATCTTTAGGCTGCCGCGTTTCAGACCGCACCACTGCATCTCGGCAGTAAACAGTCTGCAAAGAGTGCTGCTCTCAGACAGGTCACTCGGCGCATGTTAAAGCAGCCTCCTTGTTTACTGCCGACATTATCTGCAATCTGCATTTCTGCTCATCACAGTGTCAGGACCTGATATACAGTTTGTAAATATTGTGCTGCATAGGAAATAATTCACAGAGGCAAACAATTAGAGGGGAGTGCGGCGGGCGCCTGGCTCGCCACGGCAGGGCAGGGGCTTGGAGGGGGGATGCGTGTGTACGTGTGTGCGTGTGTGTGTGCGGGGGTGTGTGTGCATGGCTGTGTGTTGACGGGGAGGGCAGAAGAGGGGGGCTGCACAGGGATGGCTGTTTCCAGACAATGGCATATCTGCAGTGCCACAAAAGGATGGTTCAATACCTTGGCCATCGCGCGCGGGAGCGCTGCCCCGGCGCCGTTCTGCGCGCCCACAGAGCCCTGCTTTTCGCAGCCGGGCATGGCGTGAATGCTGCTCCTTGTTCTGGCTGCAAAATGTCAAACTGCAGTGGAAAGAAATACAGCATTGCAGTGGTGGTGCACTGAGGCCCCCGGTAGGAAAGCAGGAGCTATTAAGTGGAAAATTCCTGCAGAGGACGTGTTTCCATTTCTAATGCGAAGAAAGAGGGTGTTGTTTGAGGCTGGCAGTTCTGTGGAAAATACAGAAAACACAGGGAAGATGAGAAAATGACCTCATTGAACTCTGAGAACTTGAGCAAACAAACAGCTTTAGCCAACACGCCACATTCTTGCAGTGCTTCTGCCCAAACAACACTCTGACCTCTGCGTTACATAATCACCCGCGAGGCCTCATGCCCCAAACCCGGTGGGGAGGGCGCGGGGAAGGGGGCCCGCAGGGACCAGGCCTGCTTGGGCACAGGAGCTGCGGCACGCGCGAACATGGGAGCTGGGGCACACGGGAGCTGCGGCACACGGGAGATCGGGCATGCAGGAGCCCGGGCACGCGGGAGCGGGTGCTGAGCGAGCCCCTGTTGCTCCTGTCCCAGTTACCATTTCTTGTCCACGGCACAAAGCCCGTTGCACGAGCACGGGGGCTCACTAGAGGCCAGGGCTGCTGCGCGTGGCTGCAGCCCCGGGCAGGGCAGCGGCTCCAGCAGCCCAGGGTGCTGACAGGTATGACCATCTGAGCAGATGCTGGCCTCAGTGTATTTCTATTAACCAGCTATTTGGAAATAATGGGAAAAGAGTTATTAATTGGTGGAACAGTAGATGAACCATAATTCATAATTTGCAATAATATTACAAATAAAAAAAAATGACATTTCTGCTAAAGAACAGTAACTTTGCTGTAGAAACATATTTTTCTCCAACCTCATATGCCAACACATGCACTTTTTTTTTTCTTGCTTAAAATTATGTTCTCTTCTGGTTGCAGATGTTTGTATGCACAACCAAAACCTGCTCTACCATCCAGCACTCTGCAAGACATTGCCTGCCATAGGCATGTCAGTGTTGAAAGGTCCTGGCACCTTTGAAGACTGAATGATGCTTTAAGAAGAATTTTGAGTATAAACAAGCAAATGTTTGCTTTCAAAGATGAGCCATTAAAACATATGCATAGGATTTAAAAAGGTTGGAATATACCAGCAAATAAAAGCAGCTAGCACAAGTCACAGAATGCAGGTGCACATGCAAATTTCATGTAACGTGTTATTCAGATTCCGTGTTTTGATCCATTCTGTCATTAAATTAGGCACCACTGGCCATGACTGCGCCAAGGTAAAATTCAGAAATCCTCAGCAGCTCACAGTTGCTGACTGGATTCAGTGGTCTACTTCCCTCATCCCAAAAATACCAAGAGCTGGATAAAGTGGCTTAAAGCTGGTTGGTCAAGACAAAATAAGAGCAACTCCAAATTTATCAAAAAATACAGACCTTGTCTTCTTCGGGGTTTGAAAAATGTATAGCTTATGTTCTTTTTTGTTTTTTTTTTTTGGTCTTTCCAATTTTACGTTTCCCTGAGTATCTGGAATGCAAGCAAAAATGAGTGAATTACATACATGAAAAAATCTGTACATACTAGATCGTCATCTCTACTTTGCAGGCATACTTTAAGTTGTTTGGATAAAGATCAAAGGAAGTGGGTGAAGTTTGGGGCATATGGACAAATGAATCGGTTTGAAATTCTCCCACGGCTGCTAAGTATTGCTTTTCAAGGCTCCAGATGTCATCTTTTTTAGATATGAAGGAGGTACTGTTATAAAGAGGAACTAATTCTGGTCTCTGCAGCTCAGATCCTTAACAAAATTTTGCCCAGAATCCAACATTGTTCTAGTTTGCCCCTAAGTGCCTGTATTATCCACGGCACCATGGTCAAAAGAGATTCGAGAGCTCCGCAGCAGTGCGTTTTCCCCTTTCTGGGAATGTTTAACCAGTGCAAACTGTACAGTGCAGCATTTCTGCACGATGCCATAGATTCTGTTTCTCCTTTCCTTGTGCTGTGTAGCTAAGGGGCACTGTAAGGGGCGCATAACTTACAGCCAAGAACAGCTTTCTCCTCCATACTAACAGGAAATAAAAAGCTCCCAAAAACTTAGGAGAGAAAAACAAACTTTGTGAATGACAAATAGAAGCACTGCCAAAACAAAAGAGTTCCCTGCATCTAATAAAAGGAAAAAGGCAGATTTTTTTTTTTTCGCTCATTCATGCTTTGTAGTTGCAAATAGCAAGAAGCAGAAAGAAATAAAGAATATGAGGTGCATCATTAAGGCTATGGAGTTTTGCATTCATAGAAAGATTAAAGCTTCTAAGGAGTACAGGGCTTTCGGTGCATTTTCCCTCGGTATTTTATAGATATTAAATATTAGGTTTAGGTATCCTGTTAGATACCTATTAGGTAGAGATATTTTAATATCAGATAAAGCTCATATCAGAGTTTCAGATTTGCAAAAGACTGGAGATTTGCAAAGCAACTTCTAAGGGACTATTTTAAATAAAAATGTACATAAATGTAAATAAATGGAAATAATGTAAATAAATCTGGGCAAGTATGAGACACAGGCAGGCATGCAGGTAAGCCATGTCCAGCTCTTGCCAAGGCACCTCAATCTAATCCTCCTTTCAGAACTGGACTCTCCTGATACTATCAAAATCATTGATCAAGATCTAGCCTTTATTGTTTTGTTTTTGAAATCCTCAGCCTCATGAGGAAGTTTAATGGAAGTGGCACCAGCACTGCTGTCAGGAGATGTGAGCCATCAGCAAGCTCGCGTTAGCTGCAGCACTAGCTGCTTGCTCTGACAACAGAAGAAATAGGGCATGTGGGTCTCTGACCACTGATGGAAGCCTTGAATCCTCTCAACCAAATTCTACTATTGATCATTTGTTTTTGTTTTCCTGAATTCTACAGATGTAATTGAAGGAGGTTTTGAGATTGCTGTGGAAGACTGGAGTATGAATTGGCCTCCCTCCTTGTCTGGTTCTTGCAAGACGTTGAAGGGTAAGTCTCCTGTGCAAGCGGGGTGCAGGAAGAAAGCCTGTTCCTGATGCACGAATAAAAAAGGAAACTTCACAGTAAACTAGACTTTCATGGATAAGTTGTTAAGATGTGTGTAATCCTCCTCAGCAGTGATAAGATGGAGTGTTTTAGCAGATATACTTACAGAGGCAGGCCTTACTTCGGAGCCATGGAAGGCAGCAAGAATCAGGTGATTCTGACCTGAGAAAGGGTTGTCAGCCTGCAAAAGCAAAAAGCCAGGGTAATCTTCAAACATTCAAAGGACAATTACAAAGAAGAAGGTAATAAAATTTTTCCATGTCCATTGGAAAACGATTTGACTCAAATTATACTGACATGATGGAAAGTATAAAAAAACTTAACTTGAGCGATGGGAGGAAAGACAAGCACTGACCTGAAAGCACTCCCCTGAATGTGGATCCTTCCACAATCCAAAAATATGGACATAACCAGTTAAAGTATAGATCACTTTGCATAGCAGTGACCTTGGAGAATGTTTTCATACAACTAGGAGGTGCTTGCCAGCTGTTCCTGAGAAAGCAGGGTCATAACCTAACACTAGCATTTGAGACTAATGGCACAATGGAAGATTTTTGGGAAGGTTTGGAACTTGTTTTTGTTCCCAGCAGTACAGCTACAAAGACTTGTGTAAAGTTCAATCAGCCTGATGATTTCGCTTACCTAAGTCTTTAGGAGATGTCCTTGAAGATCCTTACTTTCTACAATGCGTATTACTGAAAGCAGTCAATGGGATCCAGGGACAAGCAGTAACAGGTGGACTTTTTAAATATACTCTTTTTTGCTTTAGGTTGTGATTCATGTATGTTACAAGTATGATGCAAACTAAATCCATTCAGCATGGTGGGAATGTTACAGAGTGTCACCAGCAAGTAGCTGGTCTGATCCAGCCCTGTGAGCCCCCAGCACATAGAAGTTAATTGCAAGGATTAGAGCACACCAAGACACACAAGCTCCATTCCTGTGGGTCTGGGGAGAAACAACACATTTAAACATTCCAGCTCCAGTTCCCTTGGCAACATACATAACAGCAACTCAGTAAAACTATGGGTTTCTGTTTTCTTAACCCTTCAGGACATTGACTGAATGAATACTTCCTTGAGGAAACAGTCCAGTCAACCAGATATACTCAAACACTCTTAAATCCAGCAGTCCTTTTCTCCTTATAAAAACAACAACAGTTGAATTCCATGTCAAACTGATCTCCTCCCCTAGCATTAAAGGGCTTAATTCAAACAAATGTGTATGCCATTAGGAAACCCTCAATAGAAATCTGCAGTTAAAAAAAAGGGATGGGAAAAAGGGATCCCAAAACATTAACATTTTAGATCACTATTCATTTCTGGGAGATCATTGGACACAGAGAAATATACACAAAGTTTATAAAGCACATATATACTCTTAGGAAACAACACAAATAGCTTTTATGGAGATTATAGAACACATTATTGTTCTTGTCAATTATTTTAACAATAATAATAATGTCTGTAGCAACTTTATAATGATTCCTCTGAGAATGCCAAAGTACTTATAAATATTAACTAATATTATGAAATAATAAGGTTTACATGATTATTGTGAAATACATGAGATCTGCCCCAGAGATTATTCCACTGCCAAAAAACGAGAGCTTCTGATACTAAACATCTCTGCATGTTTGCAGTGGCCATTCCTATTACATGACAGTTTGGAAGAGGACTGTCCTACTGACTGTGTATGCAGGGTGACCACTGCTGATGGAAGTCACCAGCCCTCACCTGCACCTCTCAGAGTGTAGTTGACTTGTGGCTGTCATTAGTGGGCATGATTAATGAACATGCTTACCAGGGCTCAGTTCTGAATGCTCCTGGCACACCAGCTGCATTCAATAGGTTTATTTAAGACAATCCTCCAGCGGTCTTCCTCAGAAGTTTAAGTGTATAAAAGCATTAGAGAATGACATCGTTCAGAGACCTTCCACTTTGGGACAGAGCTAATCAAATTATGTGTAGCAATTACCTGGAGAGAACTTATCTTGCAATCTCAGCATTCAAGATGTAACCTAATCCTAACTAGGTGAGCAAGAGAAACCATCAGCATGAATGATAAACATAAAACTATTGTGTAACTACCAATGCACACTTACTTACCCAAAGGAAGATATGCATTGACTTTGGAGGCTGCAAACTAAAACCTGTCTCAGACAAACTCTGGGCAATATAGTGCCACGACAGTTCATAAGCTAGCTTCACCCCTGCCTTTCTCTCCATAAGCTTTACTTATGTTGTTTTCTGAAGGGTCTCGTGTGACCATCCCTTATCTCTTCCATCCTGTGATGGGCACAGCTGCTTTTCTCATTTTGTAGTGCCGAGCAGATAAAGGAGAGTCAGCACACCTGCAAAATTGTTCCCGGCTCTTTAGGAGGCTAGCCTCAGCCTCCACCCCTCACCTGCTCCCCTTGCTCCCCTGCAGCAGCTCCTGTGTAAATCAGTGGGAAGCAGACCGCAGCCCCCCCGAGCTTAGCACACAACAGTTTGCTGAAGATTATGCAGCATCCCTGCTAACGCGTGGTTGCCAGGGCATCCTTGTTCCCTAGCCAACTACTGCACTAAGGCTTTACTGGCAACCATCCATCCATGCTTCATTTAGGAACCTCTGCAGCCACAAAGGGTGTGTTTTCCCTATTTACAGCCTTCTAGAAAAGTCAGGTAGGTTATCTCCTGTCTCCTACAGACCCTAAACACTTGGCTTTTCATTGAGGGCTGTAAGACCATCTTCTCCTTAGTCTCTGCAAATGAGAATTCCAACCTTACTGCAGAGAGCCTGTGTTCTACACTAATCCAGCTAGTGTGGGTCCTAGACACATCGGTGTGGCGCTGTGCCCAGACCAGGAAGGTTGATGAGCTCAGGCACGGAGCCATACCGATGTGGTGATACCTTCCACGACTGAGCTGCTACCTGTTTTGTGTTGTTCTGTACAGCATGTAGGTATTGGGTCAGTTGGAGCGGGTGTCCTAGCATGTGCTGCTCTTTATACATGCCCTAATTTTCTCAAGGTTTTATAGCATCACTGGAACACAAATGTCTACAAATGAAGCTTCTAATGAAAAGCTTTCTGGGGCCAATTTCATTTGACAAACAAGGAGAATGATGGCACTTGTTAGATATGAAAGGGCCTCTCTTGGCCTTTCTACTAATGATGGTTACATCCAAGGAGGCTGATTCCAGGCTGAATGTCTAGGGGACAGTGGGAATAGCCTTTGGTTGCAGCAGTAAATGGTGTAATGCCATTCATACATAAAGCACCAGATAGAAAAGGAGGGCGGTTAAAGGGATGTAGGATATGCTGGGTCATATGTTCCTGCTTCCCGAGAGTGGAAAAGGGTTGGTTCCATGCACAAAGGAAAGGATACTACAGATTAAGAAAATCAGTAAGACTCTGGCACCTCTCACTGATACATCAAAGGTCTCCTACCTGCTAAATGGTGTTTCTTCATCTAAGAATTAATTCAAACTAACCTATACATACACTGGAATAGGTAAGTGGGCAGGACAAGAAGGGTTTCCTTTTTGAAGATCTCTCTTTTGAAGATGAGGCAAAATAGTGTTTAAGAAGAGAAGACCTTCACCAGTGCAAGGACTAGAGGGTTTATATATACATATATATATATATATATATATATATATATATATATAACTGCATCTATACAACTTTACTAATTCAGTAGTCAAATTCTGGCTCCCTTTTTGTCCCCGCTCAGTCAGTAGCTTACATTCTGGTTGTAGTCAGGGAAGTCAAGCCAAACAGAAGCCTAGCTCATGTTCAGGATGGGTAAGCAAAGCTGGAGTTGCTACCCCACAAGTAGAGTTTTCTGCAAGGACAGAAGAGATGCAGCCCCAGAGCAATAAAGGGAGGCAGAGGTCTGGCTGCAGCAGCAGCTAACAGTGCCCTGGCAGCAGCACCCTCAGCTCAGAGCCAAAACAGAGCCTAGGTGCTCTTAGGAGGAGTGATCTATCACTTAGCTGTGCTATGTAACAGCTATGGAGCTGTGGCTGGCCCAAAGATGTATCTCGGGCTAGTTAAGGGAATAAGTCATTTCTTGATTAGACTGCAGTTTATTTATATATAAATTAGCTATATTTTAATATATTATAGATGCAGTGATTATGACAGTACCTGAGCTATATATATGTCCTTCTCTTATTAGCTGAAAGTGCAGCATCCTATCTGCAGTTCAGTCTCATTAGATCTCCAAAAAAAATAGTAAATACTGGGACTATGCTATAAAATAAACACATAACAGATTAGAAAAGCAATGTGGTATTAAAAGATTAAAGATGATAGCCAAATTCTAGAGCTACCTAAAGCCTTACCCTGATACCACCCAAGAAGGCCTGGTCATCAGTATTCAGAGTTTGGTGTTGACCCTATTGCTTTTGCATTTCAGACCTGAAAAAAGCAAGAATTTGGCTTTTGTTCACTGTGTGAAAGGG
The DNA here is from genome assembly GCF_059628265.1 of Tinamus guttatus. Lineage (NCBI taxonomy): Eukaryota > Metazoa > Chordata > Aves > Tinamiformes > Tinamidae > Tinamus > Tinamus guttatus. The sequence continues at coordinate 1,701,089 of NW_028288845.1, forward strand.
GAGTGTGTAGCTCCTCACACAGTCCCACAGGACATGCAGAACTCAGCGACTTCCTCTATACTCTAGAGCAAGTCTTTCACTAGAGGAATGTGCAGGCAGCAAAAGTATTTGTGATACTAATTAAAGATTAGAAAAATCTTCATTTAGAAATACCTCTTGGCAAGGTATTACAAAATAAACTAAGAATATTTTTTGCTGAAATTGATAGAAAAGGCTGTATTTCTCTAGTTAGAGAAAAGAGGATTTAAAAAAGCCATGGACAGGGCAAAATGAGATATAAAATAAGACATAAAGCACTTTAGTACCTACATCTGCCCAAACTAAAGAAAGATTAGTCTAAAGAAAATAAAAGAAAAAACAATAAACCTCTGGATAGACAGAATAAACTCTCATTTAATGTGCAGTGCTATTTGAAAAATTGCTAACGTTCTTCATAAAGCAGCATAATGAAAAATCTTCACTTTTTTGTCACAATTAAAAACACGAAAGTGTTATAACCAATATTATGGCTCATTGAAAGACATTGTATATTTACAGCGCCAAGTAAAAAAAAATTACAAAAAGGAAGAGAAACTGAAATTCAAAATAACATTTTGAGAACATATTATAGCAAAATCTGAAACTTGGAACATTTTGACCAACTTCATTTTGCCTGGGGCTTTGACAAATCAGAAAAATACATCAAGGGTAAATTAATAGGGAACACCTTCGTAACTTAGTTTTGCTGATGAGAAGTAATGCAAACAGCATGAGCTGATACTAATAATTGTACAAAATCATGTGTTCTCCCTCACAATATATATGAATGTTGGCTATACAGATGTTTTTGAAAGTACTGTTGTCATGGTAACCACTCAGCTGTCTTTATGCTTTAATACGCCCTGTTTTGCAAGGTTGAGGTTCAATCCAAGTTCATACGAAGCAAATCAACTGAAGTTTTCAGATGTGGTCGCTAATTTAATATGCATCAGTTTCTGAGAGGCCAACTTGAAGTACTCCAAGCATCGTTTTAAATGGTATCAAGCACCTTCAGATGCAGCAGAAGTCAATGCCCTGAGTGACTGAGTCATGAATCATCTGCCAAAATGCACTATCTGTAACATTGGATTTTAAAAAGCTATAAAACTATTTCAGTTGTGTAGGGAACCTTTCGAGACTCCTACAGGCTGAACTTCCCATTAGACATCGTAAATGAACAATGTGCCATCATACCAACACCATTTAATTATCTCTATGAATTTATAGGAATGTTTACAACTGTAATTATATAAAATGTAAGGTTAAATCCTATGTGCAACAAAGTAACATAAAGTGGCCAATACATCTGATTCACAGAAGTGGAAAACTGTTTCCCCTTTCCTTTTCCAAATTTCATCATGTTTAAATGTTGTGGGAAATGCAGAAGTATATGAAATAGAAATGCATTTTGCTTTTTTTTCAGGTCGTTAAAATACACCTTTTGAAGCCTGAGGTGCAAAGCCAGCCACTGAGAGACAGGAATAAACTCCCTAATGCACAGCTAGACTTGTTCAGAACCTCAGGTAATTGCATTGTGCTATTGAATATTCTTTATGGCACTTCACATATTTTAATAACAAACTGTCCAGTAGATTACAAGCTTCATCTCCTGAACCCTGTTGTTAGGTATCATCAGAGACCTGAAAAAGAGTTGTAGGCAAACTGGACTGAAGGAGACCCCTTTGTCCCCAGTTCCAACTCCAGTGTATGTCCAGGCAAGCGGAAGGTGTTTGCTGCTAACCTGCGTGCAGCGCCTCCAGCTCATCACACACGGGGTATGGTCCCAGACACTTGCTCACACGCTTGGCGATCTCTGGCCAAGGGAGAGGGCACTAAGATGAACTCCAAATGCACCTATTTGCTATGCTGGGGCCTCTGGAGACCTGGCATCACGCAGAGCAGCAGCTGCTAAGCCCCTTTCTAGGCCACTGCATGGGCCTGCAGTAAAAACAGCTCTGAAAATGCAACCTTTACAGAGGAAGGGTCACCTACCTTTGCTCTGGTCTTTAATGGCCAAACTCATCTAGTCTGGCTTTGCAGAATTAGCGTTCCCCACTTGTAATTTTATCACGTAGATGCGTGAGAATATATTTATCATGAGCCCATGCTTTTAAACAGGTTAATAGTGAAGTACAAATGGAGATGGGGGGGGGAAGAGCGAAAGACAGCTACTTTTGAGGTTGTTCATTAAAATCAAATAATTATTTACAGTTTAAATGATCAAACTCTGTACATGAAAAAAAAATCTGCATTCTGCCTGCTTGATGTGAAATGATATAACGGCACAGGAGTGAAAATATCCTAGAGCCCTGTAGCATCTTCATTATCTTCACTGGTGAAGTGAGTGAGTGGAGAGGTGTGAAATTCCAGCAGAGAGGAACATGCTGTTTTAAGAGGAAGTGCTGACATGCAGGCTACAATTAGACAAAAAATGACTGCTGACATTTAAAAATCATTACAGAGAGGAAATTGTGAGTGTAATTATGTCATCATTGACACTGTTCAAGTGCGCTGATGCATTTTTGCTGATCAAAATCAAGTGTTTATATTTGTAAATAGAATGCACTTAGCAACTCTATCAATGGAAATATTCCAGCCAAAAATGAGAGAAAATGGAGCCAAATGGCTTTGACAAAAATTTCTTTTCTCTTTTTGGTTGATTTTCAATACTTTGCTTTCCCAAGATAATTTCTTGTTATTTATTACAAGAAATTGTTTTGTTCTTTTTCTTTCTTCTTTTTTTTTTTTTTTTCCACAGAACCACAGGAAGGGCTATCCAGGGCAGGCCAAAGGCCAGTCTTGCCAATATGTGCTCTACCTCCAACAGTGGCCAACAGCAGATGCTTACAGAATGATATATGGGAACAGTAAGTATAGTGATATTACCCACTCCAGTCTCCCAGCTCCCAAAATCTGCTTCTCAAGTTTTTCACAGATTGCTCAAAAACATGACTATAACTAAGCCTTTCTGACTAGCTTTAGAAATCGCCTGACAGAGGAGCCTGTGCAAAGGGAAACATGATGGCAGCAGGTGGCAAAATACGTAAATATTATCATTTACTTGGAGAAGTCTGTTGACTGTGCTAATACTGAAGTCTTGGCACTGTATTACTTAACACAGTTATGATTTGCCTTAAGCCATAACCCTGTCGCAAGACCTTTACCTATGACATATTATTACTCAGTGATAGGGGGAAAAAGACCAGTCCACAAGAAATACAAATGATCCATTCAGAATGGACAAAGTTAAGTGAAAGAGTGTGTTTATGGCTGACTCTCAAACAGGTTTTTTACTGTGGAGATTTGGGAGATAAATACACTTTAGAAACGTGAAACCAGAAGTGTTTACAAGGACTCTTGAGGAAAGCAAGAAAAGATCCCGGCTTCTGCAATAAAATGTCCACAACAAAAAATGCCAATCCTCCTGAGGATGGCATTTTGTTTACAGCATTCTGGGAAAATGTTTGTGTAGGAAATTAAGAAAATGATAAAAGCAGAAACAAGATAAAGGAAACCTTACTCCATATTATCAGCACTGTTATTCTTGAAGCCTATGACAGAAATAGAAACATTAAACAGGGAATGTTAACTAGTCAGGTTAGAACCAAATCTTCTTCAGGCTGTATTTGCTCAGCTCTAAAATTCCTCTCAGTTATCTGTGTTAATTTTACAAGAAAGAAATACAAATATTGGTTGTCTTTGCCTTTTTTCTCTACTTTTTTAAAGTCTGTTTATTGACTTTGTCCTTTTGGAACAGAGTTTCTAAAAAGTCACCCATTAATTTGCTGGGTGTTCTCCTAATGCCCAGTTTCTTTCTGATGTTGGCTGCATCAGTTTCCATTGGCATCTGTTTCCTGGCTGTCAAAACATACATCCAGTCAAATTTTTTTAACAGAATAATGTCAAGTAACTCTACAGTCACCACATCAGCAAAAGAGCTATTTTCACAAAGCTGCTTTATGATTGCATGGAGGCTGTAATTTACTATTAGAGTGATAAGAAATTCCATGTCAAAGCTTAGAACTGTTTATACTGTTAAGAAAGTAGAAATCAGTAGTTGGGGAACAACTCACACTGGGTTTCTCAGGAGGAGACAGTTCCACTAGTAATTTAGATGAAATCCTTATTGCAGCAAGGAGTACTGAGGAAACCATGGAAGTGCCCACAGAGAAATCATTTTGCAGAGCAGAGGGTCAATAAGACTTTAGTAGAGTGTAAGAATAGTAGCAGAAAGAAGGAGGATATGTTACTGTGTTTCATGTTATGACATTTACTTTAAGGTTGCTTTCATCTTTATCTCCCTTTTCACTAATTCATACCTTTCTTGATTTTTCCTTTCCTTTGGATTTGAAGTTTTCTGTGTGTGATCTTAGCAGAAGGCTAATTATTCCAGGTGACAAGCTGAAGAAAACTTTTTTTTTTCCTGTTTGTTTTTGAAAGACATAAGTTGCAATAATTTATCTTTCTCTGCACAATAAACTAACCCCTCACACTTTTTAAACATAGATCATTCAAGAACAGCTGAACTTTGAAACTTGACAAAATCTAATAGTTGTTTTATAATCTGTCTGTAAGTGCATTTGAAAGACACTTCTTTCGCTGGAATTTTAATAATCAGGAAACTGACAAGATGCTGCTGAGTATCAGGATGAGCAAGTGGTTAAAGCCCCATTCCTAAGAAAGAGGCGGACACTGCCCAGCACCAATGCACGTCCCTGGCGAGTGCCACCCACGCGAGGGGATTCTGCACTTGCATGAGGGCTTATCCGCAAGGCAGGACTGGACAGAGCAGGGAGAGGTCAGCGAAGAGTCAAGTTTACAGACTTAACTTTTAGCCTTAATCATAACTAACTGTTGAGCTTTTTTTAAGCCAGAGATGGAGATTTCAAAACTTCCCTAGGAAAATGATTCTGTCACTAATCTGAATCTTCCTTGCCCATTATCTTTTAGTGTACCTACCAGGCAATTGGTTTTGCAGACTGATTTTTTTCCAACTACTACTTAGCTCCTAAAAGAGCCTCTAGCCTCTCTGACTCCACAGCCTGCCTTGTCCAAACTTCACCTGATAAGCACAAGTGTTGTTGGTCTCAGGCTATTACTGGGTGATTTGTGTGAGGCAGTAGGAAACAACCACTTCTCTAAACAAAACACTGCTTCACCATTAAAATTACAAAGAATATTGTAAGCAGTAAGAATATGCAAATATTTAGAGGTGTCTCCTTCTACTTCCTGCATTCCACATGTTCTCTATGCTTCGTGCTTCCATTGCAAAACTATGTCACTGTCATTTGCTAAAATATTGTCAATATGAGGAGAGTCATAAGCTCTGTTCCAATAAGGTAATTTGAAAGAAAGCTGCTTCTATGCGAAGCAGAGAAGCTCCTTCCACAAAAAAAGAAAATCTACTTTGCTGTTTTTTCTTTCCGACCACTCACTGCCGTGAGGTGTGAGCTTCCAAAGCGATGTGGACACGAGTGAAGGCGAACAGTGCACGTGACGCTGCAGTTGCAGGGCTGTTGTTCTTGTGTTATGCATTATTAACAAAGCCAGTACAAATAGCAAATACAGTAACAATGCTCAGAGTTCAGTAATTCTACTGAAGGACTTTGAGTCTAGTAGGAGAGGCTGCTTTTTAAATGTGGCAGTTAGACTAACCAATGCAATTTTCCATCAGCCTGTTTTAATGACCTGGAATGATCCACCCTATCACCTTTCCGACTGGGACCGGATTTTAAGGCCTTTCATCCTCATTGTGAATAATTCCCTACCCAAGTTGCCTTTTCTCATCACCCTGCCAAGGTAGCAGATATATCAATGAGCCTAGACAAGACAGTATAATATTTAAAACAATGTAACGCTACCTCTTGATACTACAGCAATATATGTGTTTAATAAGACTAATGTAAAAGGGAGTTGCCTGATTTTATAAAGCACAGTGTAATAAATTAACTATTTTTTGATCCATTCTAGAATGGAAGGCTCCAACTGAGCCTGCGACAAAGTTATGGTCTCATCAGTGAGATCATAGCAATCGATCTCATCAACTGTTAAATCTTTCAAATCCATGAATGTATTTATTCTATTTCTGCTGTAAAATGAATGAAATGAACATATGACCAAAGTGTGGACAAAAACATGCATGTCTGAAGGCCAAGCTGGAGAAAATATAAACAATATCAAGTGGAATAATTTGATCTTAAAAAAAAAAAATCTGAAAATCTGAAAATGTGGGAGCAGAATTCAGCAAGGAATTGAAAAGCTAAGATGCTATCCTAATTTAGTTGTTAAAAGCTTTTTGCTATAGTAAAACTCTACTACCTACTATTATTTCTGAGACCTAGTTAAATTTCAATTGGTATATACCTGTAAAATAAATTATATAACCTGTAAATCTGAATTATGTTATTATTTTGGATCACTTAATATATGATCATTTTCTAATGCTTCAAATCAGTGAATCACAGCTGAAGACTTTTAATAAAGTTTACTGTAGATACATTTTAATATAATTGAAATTTTAACTCAAAATCTTTTATCAAGTTTTAAACACTAGACTTTACAAACCTAAAAATGCAGCAGTATTTGGATATAACACGGTTTTAATCCTTCGTGTAGCAATTGCTTCTTGTTGAACAATTGGTATTAATTATGCAAGCATGAATCATTCATAAACCAGGGTTTTCTATCCATCACAGCCAAGAAGCGGGTGACACTTACAGACATGGATCCAAGGGAGATGGTTTTGTTCCAAGCTTCAGCTGGCAGAAGCAGCACGTGCAATGAGCAGATCAGGAGGCTTGGCTGCCAGCGTATTTGTAAACCTGGTACGTTCGCTATGCTCAGGTAATGTAAATCAGGATTGTTTATGGGAGCTAAGAATCTGTACCAATTTATGCCAGCTGAATACCTGGATTCTGTTAGCATGAGTTCATCCCCTTTTGCTTTTAATTAAATTTTGAAAGCAGCCATTGGCATCTGTGGTGTTAAAGGCCCTACCCTAGAAATTCAAATAATCACAGATGAGCCTTATGACAAGGAACTAGGCACTACTAAGGCTAAAGTTTAAGTACAAGGCACAGTGCTGAGCACCCACCTTTCTCACAGTCCCGCTTGCAAGAAGTGGCAGTCAGTGCTGCCCCCTCCAAAGGCTGGTGTTGCAGCTCGCTGTCCTGCGGGGACATGGCCAGCTCCTGTGGAATGTGCTGGACCAGGGCATCTCCCAGGTCTGTGTGATGTGGCCGCTGACCTGACGCTAAGGCATCTGCTTCTCCTTGTGCCCACTGTATGGATTACATAGGTCCAGCATAGGGTTCTGGATTATGTTATTAACTCAAGGTTGTAGTACTAACCTTTTAAATACCTAAATACTAATTATATTTAGAGCTTACCCATCAACGGCTAAGCCAACGCTTACAAATATCAACATGTATCCTTCCTTTGGCTTCAATGATTACTTCAGCAAAAAAGAAATATTTCCCAACTGACCATGGTGTGACCTGGATTGTCCTCCCCTTACAGTGAGATAAAACACAAGTGATACCACAGAAAGATGTGTCATCTTAGACAGAGGCAAAGCTGTTTCATGTGACTGAACTTAGTCTGGAAAAGAGAAGACTGAGAGGAGATTTGATCAACACATACAGGTACCTGAGCGGTGAACGTAGGGAGGATGGGGCCAGGCTCTTCTCTGTGGTGGCCGGTGACAGGACAAGGGGTAACGGGTGCAAGTTGAAACATAGGAAGTTTAATCTCCATATGAGGAAGAACTTCTTTCCTGTGAGGGTGACAGAGCCCTGGAACAGGCTGCCCAGAGAGGTTGCCATGTGCTCCAGGTGTCCCTGCTGGAGCAGGGGGGTTGGACTAGGTGACTTCTAGAGGTCCCTTCCAACCTCAACCATTCTGTGAACTTAACTAGCACCCATTTGCTACTGTAAAAGGATGGGAAATTGCAGTGTTTTTTGTAGTCCCAGGTTCTTGTCGTGTTGGAAATTTCCTTTCCTTTCTAGTTTAAACCAGGGAAAGGGGCATTGTGCCATTCAAACATGCCACTACACAAAGCGTCATGCTTTAATGTGATCCCAGAGAATGACCCATGTCATGTGTCTTGTATCTATTTTAAGATCAACCTCTTCCCCACCCTGCCTAACAGCACTGAGCCAAATTCCCTGTAGAGCTACATTAAATTAGCTTTACTTCTTAGGCCTGTAGGTCTAATTAGTGGGATTAAAAATGATAAAAATAAAACCAAAGAACAGACAAATAAATAAGAAAGCCTCAAATATTTTTTCTTTCTCTCCATATCTAAGTCAATAGTTTAATTAAGACAGAAAGTACAGAATTTGGGAAGAAACTCACAGGCACAGGAAAGAGTTTACCTGGGTTTCAAATGTTCTTCTCTTTAAGAGAGTGCCTAACTTCCTAGAACATCTCCACAGCAGATCACAAGAAAGATCCACCAACATAGGACCACTGCTGCTTGGGTTACACTGCACCCCAGCTGGACACCTGTGCCTCTGACAGCCTGACCACTGTGGTTGCTTTGAAAAAAGTGGTTGCTCTAGAAAAGCTTCTCAAGCCACTGTTCGTAGAGTAGGTTGGAAGATGCCACTGCTGTACTTGTAGGTAAAATGTCCAGTTTGATTCTGACTAAAAGCCCTTCAGCTAAAATTTTCTAAATATGCTTTCAAAATAAGAAATCCTCTCTGAACACCTCCTGAAGAAGAAAACAGCAAAGAAATCTTTGAGTTTAGCTTTGTACTTTACTTGCAATACAGTTATCTGACCAGCCTCACACCTCGGAGCCTCTAATTCTGTAACAGGTCACCACAGCATAGTGTTACACGCTAACCTTGTCCTCCCATTCATGCTCAACATGGTCACAGCTTGATCGCTTATGGCATGCTGGAGCTCATGGACAAATTTCATTGCTAACGGGGGGAAAAGTCTGGCTGGCAAACTGAGTATTTTGCACTATGAGCTAAGGAGGACAGAGCTGCTCTTTACTCACAAAAAAATAAAATATATATATAGAGAAAGACAGAGAGACAGAGACACATATATTGTATGTTGTAGGGTAAAACCTTTGTTATGTTGCCTTTAGGACTTACACTGTTCCTCTGAGGGAAAAGCAACCTCTCCTCTTGTCAGAGAGCCGCAACCCACAGCCAGTTCACTATGAGAACACCGAGGGAGCCATTTGAGACTTGTGCTCTTTCAGCTGCACAGCATCCCATTCACCATAGACTTCAGAAAACTAATATGTAAAGCTGGGAGAAACAGAAGCTGCAGAGACAAGAAAAATCAATTAGCAGAAAAGCCTGTAGGTGAAGAAAAGCCTGAGCAGAGTCTTCACATGTGATCATTTTGAAGTTTCTTAAACTTCCCGCTGCCTCTTTGAGAGATGACCACAGAGCAGGTACATTTACTGTATTGAGACAACAGGATTAGAGTTCTCTAGTCTCATAATTAGGCACTGAGAAGTGAGCAGGATAGAGCAGGATTCAGCGTTTACAAGGTAGCACTAAGCACAAAGTTGGCTTTATATCCTCCTCCCTGCACTCCTGCCCCATCAAAAATTTCAGATATGGCAAGCCTCCATATGAGGAAAGAGGCTGTTATAGTTTGCAAATAGTTTCCATCCGGGAAGGAGACGCACACAAGAGAATTTAAGCAATGCATACTGCAATCTCAGTTACAGTGGCATAAATTAGGATCAATTCCACTGAGGTCAGAAAAGTTATATGAGGGTGAGACATATGAGTATTGAGTCAAATTAGATGCAATAGAGTTAATTTCTATTTACTCTAGTGTAATTCAGAGCAGAATCTCCTCCATGACTTTTAGAAGGAATTAATTCACATAGTGGGCCAAATCAGGCTTTAAATTGCAAGAGAATAAATGTGGAGAATGATTTTATTGGAGCTATTCCCAATTACAGTAGTGCAACTTTTGGCTGAGAAACCATTCAGTGCCTGGGCATTGAGCAGAGGCCAGCAGTTGAGGTCTGATCATATTTTGGCCTGGGAGAACTGGAAATTCAAAGTGCAGACTATTAAAGCATTTCTGTGTGATGTGGGGTACTGCAGTCCAAACCTATTTTTGATCACAGTTACTTCTCACATGGATGAAGGCAGTAATTCCAGAAATAAAGCAGATACGTGGAAACCACTCATCTACCTAGTTCTTCTCCCACCCTCAGGAGTATTTTTTGACTTGTTAACTACTGGAACCTGATACTCATGCAACACAGGAAATGTGCAATAGCGATACCAATGACCTTAGTAAAGTGCAAGCTGTGAATAGCCCTGGTGAAGCTGAAAAGTTTGAAAAGACAAAAATGTTGGTATGCCAGCTGTTTAAGTCCAATACAGGTGAATGACTTTGAGAAATATTTAAAGCTGTTGAGAATGGTAAACCCAGCCTTCATTAACGGAAAAAAAGAAAAGGAAGGAGGAAGGCAATAAATCACAAGAAATGGAATGACCACATATGCTAATACTTAACAGCAAAGATTCTTCCTTTAAAGCTTTATCTAATAGCTGCATAGACAGAATACTCTTTAGGTTTTGTTCTGGCCTGAAGAGACTTGAATTTGCATTTTATACCTCCCAAAAGAAGTCTGTAACATTCAGAGATGAGGATGAGGTACCCAGAGACCTTGCTTGCCCTGTCCAGGAAAATTTATTATTGTTTGGGTCTCACTAGTATCCCTTAACACTTTTTTGCTGCCCCTGAGGTCCTCTTTTTGGTTAGTTTATGCAAATAGCACCAGAAAATTCCCATGACTGAAAACTCAAAACTACCTTTTTGCGGCATGAAAAACTCAGATTAAAAAAATCATAATTTACAACCATTCCTGCAAAGCCACCTAGACTCTTTGGATGTTCATAGATAGCGATTATAAAAAAAATATTTTTTTTAAGTCAAATGTGCAACTGGGAAAAATGACTGTATTGGCTCAGCTTAATGATTACAGCTGGAACCAGCACAGTCCGCACGGCTGCGGGATTTCGCTGGGAGAGTCTAGGTCTCGCACACCTGAAGCACTCTGCACCCAGCCTCCCTCAACAGTTAATCCTTTAACGACTTTTGACTAACCCTCACTTTGCACCTTTCTGATATATTCCCATTTTAAACATGCTGATAAAACATCTTTTTAGTGAGGCTTCTTATAAGAAAGAGTTAGCCCATTTGGTAACACCTCGACAGAGGTGGGGAAGACAGCTCAGGTGCAGCTGGCAAAGGGGATTCTCATCAGCTCCAGGTCTGGCTGGAGGTTTTTTCCTCAAAGACGAAACACCAAGGGCAGGAGCAGTGACTTGGGCAGAGCCTAGCAAAGCCTGATTTGAGGTATGAGGCTTAAACTGAAGAGTGAGGAGGAGCAAAGCCGGCTGCTCAGAGGGGGGGGAGGAAACAGCAGTGGCCGAAGGTGCTGGCAGCTCCCTGCTCGCCCTCCTCCCGGAGCAGCGAAGCTGCCTCCTTCCTGCAGCCGCTCCTGTCCCAGATACTGTTGAATTAACAGGTGAGTGAGAAATGTAGCTGCAGATGATCAATTCCCTATTAAGCATTTTCTCCCAGTACTTAAGATTGAACTGATGTAGAGCTAAATGAATCACTACTTTCTGACAAATAATAAATATGCCATACGAGTGAATTTCAGAGTGAATGAGATTCTTCCTGAATTTGAATGGAATTGAGCAAATAGTAACAGATGAAACAATGCAGAGGAAAAAAATTAAAATGTCAAAACACTTCATTTTACTAGTTTCAAAATGGAGTGTTTCATTCCAGAACTGCCAAAACATTTCCACTTCAAAACAAAGCTTTTTAGCTGTTCCTTTTAAAATTGGCCTAATTTTAGAAAGAAAAAAAGCTTTAAAAGGTATGAAATAGCACAAGACCAACAATGAAATCATTCTTTTGAAGCCTGAAGTAAATATTTGGGGTTGAATAAAATTTAAAGTTTTCCATATTACTGCTTTGCTAAGAAATAAAAAAGTCTTAGTCTAGATTTGACCAAAACATTAATATAAATAAATATATATATATTTTGATAAAAACATAAAAAGCTAAGGATTTTTTTTTCTTTTAGGATTGCTGTTTTGCCATCATTAACAAGGCAAAAACAAAGGTTCCAGCTGAAAACCCCTGAAACCCTTCTGTGGCCATGCAAAGGGCAAATTTTTGAGACACTGTCGGGGCTGTCCATCGCTTCAGGCAACAGGCAGGAGGGGAGAGGCAGCGGCTCCCGCTCCCAGGGACTCCGGCAACTCGGCTGTGGAAACTCCCGTCCCCACCTGACCGGACCCTGCAAGGTGGGAGAGCCGCAGCCCTGCGCGAGGAGGGCGATGGGGGCCCGAACCAGCACCCTCTGCAGAGGTACAGCAGCCGCCCTCCAAATCAGAATTGCAAACAGAAATATTTGGCTTGCAGGTGTTTGGCTTTAGGATGAAAAACCCTGATTTTCTAGAGAAAGCAGATACCTTGTTTGTGGAAAAGAGTATTCTCACAAAATCCACTTTCCCTTTAAAGAAGAGATGGCAATGGAAAAACTTTAGAAGATGTAGCAACATGTGGTCTTTTTCCCCCCCCTTTTTCCACCTTTTTCCCCAAACTCTGTTCTATATATTCATTGACTTGCCTCGCTGCAGTAAACTACACGAGATGTCACTGACTTTGAGCCCAAAGGCTTGCCCTTCTCCAAGTAATTAAAAGCCATTCGGCAGGATTTATGAAAGGTGCTCACTTGTGCAGCTCTTCCTTTCCTCCCACGCTGCATCCGCCGCGGCCCGTGGCACTGCAGATCCCTGGGCCGCCGATCTGTGCTCCCGCGCAGCAAGCGGCGGCAGCGACAAGAGTGCGTCGAGGGCCCTGTAGACACAGCAGCACAGAGCAAGGCATAAGAAAAAAGCAATCCGCTTTGGTACTTGTCTTGGAAGGATAAAGTGATCAGCAAATATTTTTACTACCATTACACATGCATAGATACTATAAACTAATTTTATTCAACTATTTCCAAATTAAAAAGCAAAATAAGTACTGTAGGAATAGCAAAATAAATTCATTTATGTTTTGACAATATTATGATTCAATCAAGAATGGAAAGGAAATCCAGGGTCAGGGATCAGCCCCCTTCCCCCTGTCTATCACGACGGGTTACCATCCTTAATTTTACCCAACTGTGTCATATTGTGACCAAATATTGGAGGCTTCATCTTCAACTTTGAAGTTTTTTTCTTTTGTGGAATTAAGCCAGAACCACAAGACTTTTGAAAATGCAGTGCTTGAGTGGATTGAATGTAGTTTTCTCTGTGAAAATAAAACCAAACAAAAAGCTTTTTACTCTTCCACAGGATGGTTTGAAATCATCTTTGACTTCAATTCTTCATATTTATACTGGCTCTGGTCTTTTGATTAAAACTGTAGGAAATCCAGTTCAAAAGATTACTTTTAAAAAACAAATAAGGAAAGTTTGATATTTTTTTTTCAAATATCTTCTGTCATTTCTTATAAATGCTTTCCAGATTTTGGCTTGACATTCTTACAGATTTCAGGATTATCTGGAAATTAATTCAAGTAATACTTTTATTTACTTTGGCTTTGCCTTTTAGTATTTTGATGTGTCAGTATTAATTGATTCTAAGTATTCTCTTTAGGATTATTTTATATAAAATAGAGATTTTTGGAGATCAAAATCAAATACATAGGCATAGTTATATTTGTAGAAAACCCACAGAAGTTAATCATAAAAATGTAATATGTGTTCAATTAGCCAAATATAATAAACAAGTCATTCATTACTTTAAAATTCCATTGATTTTAGTGATAGATTTTCCTCAATAAAGAATGCAGAATCTGGCCACAAGTTTAACAAAATATTTTGAGAGCACCATGTCTAATTCAAGAGAACTTCATAGAGGGATGCTTTGGTGGCTAATATGAAGGGTAGGAGATTTTGTATCAATAATTACGGTGGTATCTGCCAGGTAGAATGTTGTAATAATCCTCCGGGTGCTACTTGCCTCCCACTGCGTTGAACAGTTTAGATTAACGCCATATGCCTGTTGCTAGAATGAGCTGGGAAGAAATGTAGATATGGGGGAGAAAGAAAAAGAGTTCATTTAGCAGCCTCATTTTTGCTGCATTCCCACCCGCTCCTGGACAAGGAGGTGCACAGAATAGTGACAGAGGAGAAGAGCCTCCAGGACAGGTGGGATCAAGCAGGCACCAGAACAGGGGGGACAAAGAAGAGAAAGGAAGGAGGGGTTAGAGATACAGAGAAATGATGGGGTCTGGAGGCAAGCGAAATGTATTTGGTAGGATAAATAGATCAGGGGAATGGTTCTTGTGGAAACACGCTAAAGAGAATGGATACCATAAGTTCTTTCTATGTGTAGAGATACACAGGTAATGACAACCTCACAGGAGGAAGAACTTGAACAAAAGGAAAAGAATCAGGCCAGCACTAACATCAAAGAAGTTGTTGCTTGCTATAAGGCAGGCAGAACTGGCATCTGTGTGTCACAGCGTCTCTGTGGCTCTGCCGTGACACGAGGCATAGCAAGGAGAAGGGAAGCAAACATCCTGCCTCCGAGCTCTCCCACATCTACGTGACATATCTGCCAAGTGCCAGTGCAAATGATTCTCCTCAGCTCTAGATAGACAAATAGATCCGTCTCAGGGCATGAGTACAGATAAGCTTCAGAATAGAAATAATACATACATAGGGTTTGTTTTTTAAGATGCAGATCCCACAAAATAATCATTTAATTGATCTCTTCTATTATAAAGAATTAGAGAACATAACTGAGATCTAATTCATAGGTGCAGTCCCACTTACATCAATGGAATTATTTGCTGTGACAAGGGTTTAGAGGATCAAGTCTATGTAACAACCATTTGTGCTCCTTTGGTTTTATCCTCAGATAACATTATTCTCTAGGTACAGAAAGAAAAAGCCATGCTGGCAGGTAACCCAACCTATGTCCAAACAGCACGCCAAGTCACTGACTGCTTGGGTGTGACATTTGACTGCAGTTGCTTTCACACTTGGATTTATCCTGCTACTCTCATCAGTGCCCTGGATCCCTTCTGCAAATTCCTGCGGACATGTTAGCATGGAGACTGCCACAGTGCTTGCCTGCTTGTCAAAGCTGAGCTCTGAGCTATTCAGCCAACACCCTGAGACTGACCCTAACCAAGGTGGTAGTTCTACATGTTTATTTCTATATTAAAAAAACATGGTGAGAAGCACCCTTACAGCAGTAGCAGTTATTACCACAGACCTCACTAAACTGCTACTTGCTACAGCAAAAACACATCTTTATTGAGGCACAAAATGTTGAGCTGTCTGCAAATATTTGAAAGCAGTGCCAAGTGCTGCACTATAATATAATTATTGTATGTGATGAATAAATTAATTTTATAGACTTTCCCTAACAAATGTTCAAAGGGCAATTTGTCTAAAACTAGACTGAAGGATTTAGAATTGCCTGATATCTTCCAAAGAGTCACACTTTGGTGTCTCATTTAGGCAATATTCTATTCACATAATAGCGGTAAATCAGTCTCACTCTAAGAATTTATGGTGCAATGTTGTGACCTATTTCTGATAAAAGTATTGCAAAAATCATGAGGTAGTTGGTTGGAGATTTTTGTCAGACATAATGTGTCAACTTTATTTTTATTTTTTTCATTTTTCAGCTTGCAAATTAGAGAGTTGTTTTCTTCAAAGAGAAAACACTTCATTTTGCAGTGAGCAGCAGAGAGGGAAGATAAGAAAGCTTGCCAACAACCTAAAATATATTTGAGGTCAGCATCATAGTCACTGGTTTGTTAGAGATATTCACTAAAGAGATTTCTCAAAGACCTTGTACAGAGAATTAGATTTCTAAAGAAAAAATAAAAGATACCAAAGGGAATAGCTAAGGAAATGATGGCAATCAACAGAGCTGGACTTAGGTACCTCAGTAGTTCTTTCCTAAGAAACTTTTTGGTCACGAACTTTCTCATGGCAATATGTGAGCTGGGGTGAGCATTTTGCAATAATCACCAGGGTCTCCTCTCTCAGTCAGAGCAAGAACTTCCCTCCCAGCGGAGTGTCCTAAGCACCTCAGTGCTGGCTATCCTGGACAGGGAGAGCATTTTAACTTTGTCTGAACAGTTAAGGAGTCACTGAACCAGATGAACACTGACAAGAGATTTGGTAGTGGCTGGGGGACTCGCTCGGACCCGTGTAACTGATGTCTAAGTATCTGCTCCAAAGTGAAGTGGAGAGTTGAGTACAGAAAGTGAAAGAGAGGCAGAGTAGTAAGGATCCTCCTCCAAAAGCTCTGGGGCTTTAGCCTGAGCTAGGGCACGCAGAAATTTGTTAGCTGAGATTCAGCTTTAGAGACTGATCCAAAGGAAACACCAGGACAGTTATCTGTATAGATAAACTGTGAGTTAACTGTGAAACTGAAGATGAGTACCTTCAGTGTCATGCAGGCATGAATCCTGATCTCTTGCAGAAGGATACCAGCTGCTTCCGGGTAGTGCTGCTTCCAAAAGGTGACTTAAAGGGAAAAGTTCACCATGGATGCAGAATCAGGAGTGACTCTAAATGAAGAATTCCATCTTGCAGGGCAAGTCCATTCAGTTCTTGAATCCAGCTAACATGCCTGTCAAGTTGTAAGAGGAATCAGAGAAGTACAGTGAGTATTTTCTGGATCGTGGTTACTTGTACTCTAACAGCATGATATTTCAAGGATTCCAACTAAATTCTGATTAATATAAATATGAGGTCATCACAGCAAACTGTTGCTGTAAATCTTTGCATTCTAGGTGTTGTAGCACTCATCCCATTCTCTCCCATGAAAAACATGACGCAGCACAGGGCCCACTGTTGGAATAAGATAACTCAAATCCATGCATGCAGGCCAAGACTGAGCTTTCTCTGACACATCCTCATGGTACTCAAGAAAGAAATCAATCATCAGGAAATAGCAGCAATGACTTTCAAAGAGAGAAACACAGCAGGAATCCATGAAGTTTTGCTAGAACTGAATGAGCTGCAGATAGTGCTGTGCGAAGCTGCCAGCTTTGGTCTATCCATGCTTTAGCAAACTTTGCCAGCAGGTTGGTTTGCTTTGCTTGGTTGCTCACCAATGAATCTCAGATTCGCATTCACTGGAAAATCAAGAGTAAATACTGCACTTGGGCAAATTTTGCCATATCCTTTCTTTCCTTACACATTCTCAGCACGTTTCACCTCCTGCTGTCTCTTACAGCTCAGAGGAGTAATAGTATCACACATGCTCAGAATAATCTCACAAAATATTGTAAGGACAAACAAGCAAAGGCTACTACTATGGCTTACTGCCACAGCACTTTCAAGGTGGTTTACCTATGTCTTGAGAGAGCATACAGGATTTTGCCATTCCTGAGAAGGAATTTTGACTTAGTCTTGTGCCTAAGAGAAGAAACTACGACTACCATTTTGACTCACAGCTCCTAAAGGCTGAGCTGTGGGGCAAGATGTGTCCTGCTCCAGAAGTGGTGCTGGCAGTCATGGCACCTCAGTAACGGAGCACCCTGCTTACTGCTTCCAGAGGCTCCTTGGTAGGGGTAGTAACCATCAGCCTTTACTAGGCCTTTAGAAAAAGTAGCTTGTGTACACACAGAGCCCTGCAGCTCCTGTCCCAGCACAGGTCTGGGACACTCTCCTGCCTCATTCCTGAGCTACAGCTGCAGAGCAACACGATCGAGCAGCTACCAGACTGTGATTCTCTCATACAGAAGTATCATCAAGTATTGGGTCTCCTTGGCCCTTTCTCCATCACCTTGACATACACTATCTCAGGAAGCCACAACTTTTATTTAACTTGGTGCTTAAAACTACAACAAAGTGCTGTCAATAATAATTACAAATGGGTTAATTAAATACATGGTAGGAATAGAAAATAAGTTTAGAGGTGACACTTAGACCAAGAGACCTTTTTCAGACTGTGGAAAAAAAAACACCACAGTTTATTTTTCCCACAGCCTGAAGAAGGCCTCCTGTCCTAAATGTCATCTCTAACCTTGTTTTCTATTTCTAGTGTATATTATACTGCAATGCTAATGCTACTATAGTTAAAGTGGTGTCACTCTTTCCACTATAAACCCCTAACTTTCAGAGGCTTGTAACTCGACCATAACATTTTTGCTCTGGGCTGAAAACCTGGCAAAAAAGTTATAGGAGTGGAAAACGTTCAATTTTTTTTTCTTCCTGTAATCCAAGAAAAAAGGTTTGTATTTTAAAAATGAAATTTTGCAAGCCATTAGGCTGTAAATAGAATTGTACAGTGTATAGTGTTTGAAATGACTCCAAAAATACTGTTAACAGCTTATCTGTATGACTATAAGCTTGGTTTAAAACTTCCAAATACATATTTACTACATGTTTTTCTTTACTTTTTTCTTTTTCAAGAATGAATGGTTAATGCAATCAGGTCAAATCATTGGAGTTTTAAAACCATAAATATTTATAAGACTGGATCAATAATCTGCATTTTATAAAACTTCTAAGTACATATTTACATGATAAAACGTAACGACACTGAATCACAGCCAAACAAGTCAATAATGTGCTTTTAGAAAACTTCATAAACTTCAGTAACAGGGCCAATAATCTGCAAGTTTTCTTACCCGAAAAGACCCTCTCTTTAGCTAAGAAAACCTTATTTGTGCACAAATAATCAGATCTGGTTCATCTATTTTTTTCCATGTTTCGTGGCAATGAGAGAGTTGTATATTTAGCTCGGCCAAGATGGGAAAGATAGGAGGGGCTATGGAGGTTTGAAGCCCATATTGTCAGACTGCAGAATAATTATTCAGGGTGCGAAAATGGGTTCTAGCAACGATAGTAGCGATACGATGAAATTACAACTACAGGAAAATAATAGCCACAAAATCCTGCTAGATGATTGGATAGCCTACAAACAAGGGAAAAACCCTGTCATTTGCAACATGAAAAATAATACTGAAGCAAATAATAGAAAAACGATTTTTAGGGGAAGGGATACTACCAGTATTGAAGTAGTGCTTAGATGCACTTTTTACATCTTTTCTGTGCTGAAAGATGCCATGGGTTCAGTAGGCTGGACTTTGATTTTGCAATATGATCTTTACCAATGAATCTTTTTGGAAAGCTTTCTGAAGAGGAGAAACATCTACTGACAGGCAAGACATTAAATACCATTTTTCTTTTTAACAGCCTGGCTTGACTTTTGTTGTAAATACTAGTATTAGACCTGCTTCAGATACTTTCCCAGATTTCTTACTTATAAATGACAAATTTCCAATAATGATACTATAGCTTCAGATCAATTTATACCGTTCGTTTTGTAACCCCAATTTAAGCATTAGAAGGCATGTTTTTACAGTCCCTGAAATAAAGGGTACTGAAGCCAATAAGAAACATTTAAAGCCCAGTCCACATAATAGTGAGGTGACCGGCCCTCTTAGACTGAATTAATTGGCAATAATTTTTTACTCTTCCTAAAACTCCAATATAACTATCATTAATATTTATGGAAATTCTAAGCATGCATTCCCCTTTTTTCAAATAGCCAAGTCATCATCCATATCTTATAAGGATTTCTGTTGCACATGTGTATGCTACAGTTTATAACTGCAAGTTTTAATCACCACAAAGATTTCAGTGCCTTGGCACTGTCAGGATGAATCCAAAACTTCCTGTTGTTCAGATCCTTACTGCCCCAAGTGTCCCATTAATTTCAGTAAAGCTCCTACAATAATATACAAAATGGACAGTGATATCTGCATTTTGTTGTTGGGGGAAAATAAAAGGTCTGTTCTTCTATTCATCTGTGGATGGAATATTTACTCAATGTCAAACACATTCCTGACTCGTAAGGAGATGTTGCCTCTGCATCACGATTGATCGGATTTGTAAAGGTGTAATGAAGTGGCTACTGGAAAATCAGAGAAGATCTTTGCAAAAGTTTTATTGGAAGTTTGTTTCTTTGTCAAAGAGAAATGGAAGACTAAGCCTAGAATATAGAGTGTAAGAACTACATGGGAGACTTTATTGTTTTAATAAGCTAAAACAATGGCAAGTTTGCACTACTGGGCCAAAATTGCAATGACCTTTCTCATGCAAACAACATCCTTGGTTTTGAAGGGATCACATTTTTGTGTTTTTTTTTTTTAATATTTTATTCATAGTTGCAGTCTCAGCACTATACAGCTCACAGTTTAATCACTGCAGCTTTCAGCAGGAAACTCTCAACCTTTCAATATTTAAGTGTTTAGTTTTCTAAATTCATGATCATTTCTTTGCCAACAGATAGGCGACAAATCTGTTTCAGAAAGGAAGATGGATCCTTCCAAACACAGAGTAAACACTTGGTGAATGAAAAGCCACATGACACCACATTTTGTTAAGGAATTTACAGCAAGTGACCTGCCCCTTTTCACAGTGGCAACAACTGTATTATTCACTTCACATAATGAATTGGTAGGTTATGCTAATCTGAAGAGGAAAGCTATCAATTGTGTATGTCCAGACCATCTCTCTCATTGATTTTGTAATTAATGATGAATATACAATTTGAGGGGGAGAGATTGCTGAGGAAGGAACTTCATGTGCAGAATAAAAATGCTACAGTAGGCTAATCAATTAGGCATGGTTGACAAACGGGTACAGGATAACACTGAAGAGCACTGTGCCTTAGTAATGGTCAAAGAGTCAGAAAGGAGATGTCACATCATATCTGTATTAATCTTTCCATGGGTAAAATGTGATCCATTGAATCAGCTAGACCATGAGAAAACTGTTTGGTATATCATCAAAATCACGCGTCTTTGATGCTAACTTGAAACCTGCTTGCTTTGTTCACTGATAAAGACATTCATAATAATGCAGCAGCTGTTGAGAAGATCATTTGTCATTATATGCTTGGTTGCAGGATTGAAAGCCATGTAGAATACTGTTTCAGGTAACAAATAGCTCACTTTGAACACAGACTTAAGCACGCTCAGGTGTCAGGAGAAGGCATGCCTGTGGAAACAAGTAGAACATCCTCTCTTAGCTGTAGCCCATGCAGACGTCCCTCTCTCGCTCCCATGACAGGCCTTTGAACCTTTCACTCGAGCAGAAATTTCCACAGGATGAGGTGACAATGCACATTACCAGCCTAAAATATCAGCTTCAGCTACGCAGTGACATTTTGACAGACAATGTAGGTAGCACGATTTAACAAGATTTCCCAGCTGCATCTACAAGCCCACTGCAGAAACGCAGCACTTAATTCCTCAAGTCTGACTCATGAAAATGACCACTCCTACACACTGCCCTCCCCTGCTGTAATTATTCATACGAATAATAACAGTTGGCGTAACAGGGTCATGTCTAGGAGAGTATTTCCCCAGTACGTTGTACTAGCCAACAAACGTCACTTCTTCAGGAAGGTTCTCCTTACTTTTGGGTGGGCTGAAGGACTTACATATTTGTGTGTGTGCACGTTTATTGATGTATAACCTATATACAATTTTTGCATTATTTCCCTCTATTTCCTTGGAAATACAACGCACAAGAAGAGTGACTAAGAAACATGTAGATGAGAAATCTCTCAGTTTTTAATTGAAAAATGGCAATAAATTATTACAAAAAACATCTCTTTCCTGATGGTTCACTAAAGTGAGCTGCATAACATAAAGACTGAAAGGCAAAGGACTCTATTCCCATCTAGACAAGACTGAATGGACATGAGAACCAGACCCAGCACACTTCAGCTTCTTGCAGTGTGCCTACCAGGGATAACCTGATACTTGTAATATCCCCAAAGGATTGGTCCTCAGTTTATCTGTGGAGCTCATCAGAGAATTTGAATTGCTAAGTTAAAATTGAATGAAAGGAGCAAGAAATCCCCCTCCATCACTGCGCTGTTCAACACTACACCCCATGTAAGTGAAGTAAGGACACGTCTAGGGTTCAGCAGGGGGCAGGTGTTTTGCTTATGCTAGTCTCAGTCTAGCCACCCCTACCATGTCTCTGCTACACATGGAAGCCAGAGCAGTTACACATTCACACACACCTACTGGGCTTTGCAAACCATACAAATAGGTTTATCAGTGAGTTCCCGCGGGGAAACAACAAACACTGGAAACACTTTAAGAGACCAGATCTACAGAAACCTCAGCAAAAGATGTGATGAACACATTCCGGAGAAGGGGTAAAAACTGGGAGGAAGGTGACTACCACAGGTAATACCACACAAGGAGAAAAAAAGAAAAGAGAAAAAAAAAAAAAACCTCAGAAAGGTGGTTAGCATGTTTCCTGCGCTTTCATAGTAATATTTCACTGGCCTCAACTAAAGCTAACTGAGGTCACCCTTTCACACAAAACAACAAAGGATTGGGCCTCCTTAAGATCTTTTCTTCAAATGTAAGTGTCAAATATCGTCCAGACGTTTTATTTTGTTGGTATTTTAAGACGCTTTTTACTTTCAAGACTGGGCGCCTTTCCAAAAGCTATACACTCCAGCTTGTGGCTTGAATAATTTCATGAATTGCTATGGCCTGTTTTATTCATGGGGTCAGAGTAGATGATTATAGTCATCTCTTTGGATCTTAAAAGATAAACAATCCTATGCTAGCCAAGAAATCATAATAATTCAAGTGGTATAATTTTTTTTTTAATAAAACACCTCGATAGTCTGTAATTTTCCTAACACATCAATGACAGTCAAAACCTAAAGGAAGCTCCTTCTGTCTCTTTTTACAAAACACCCCTCTAATAATGTATTTTGTATCAAGGCAGACATGCTTTCCCTCAGGACAGAGAGTTTCCAACTGGAGTGTCATGACTCGTAAGCTTTTCTTTCTTTTGTATAATTTAATTGCTTTAGAGGAATTTTTTTTCTTCAACTGAGTGACTTAGGGACATATTTTAATTTCCATCTTCAAGATGGAAGCCATCACACTTAAAAATTCATATCAATTCACTCTATTGATTGTGATTTTTATGATTCAAGTGTCCTTCTAAAGTGTTTTTCAACTTATCGCATAAAACAGATCAACTCTTTCCAGAAATCTTTCCTTGTGCCTATCCATAGACGATTACATTTCAAACATAACAAATTATTTTCTGAATTTGGTATTTTAAACCACTAAAACTGTGAGAACATAAATACTAAATACAAGAACAGAGATGGGATTGGGCAGGGAAACCGATAAAATATAAAAATCAGTCTACTCGATAAGAGCCCAAATACAGTTGGTAAAATTCCTGCACTCCTTCCAGGGGAAATTGTAGCATTTTAAACTTCCTTTTGTTGTAAATCAGAGTAACATTACAAATAAGACCACAAATTTCCAATTGATGACAAACTTCAAGATGTCCTACAGTGTGGAAACTTTTTAGAAGTCTGTGCTAGGTAATACTGAAACCAGTTTTGAAATTAACACAGTTCGATTAATAAAGTGAAAACCTTAGATTTTTCAGTATATTGATGTGGATAATTTTGCTCCTTTTTAGTACATTAAGCTCAGTATACTACTGTGAACACTGTTACTTTGACATATGTATAGCATTTAAAACATATGGTTATAGCCAATATATATTTGCACATTTATCTGAAACCTCTTCTTGTAGAAGAAAATATATAAAGTGAATTTACTTGAAAGGCAACATATACATATCACACACTACAACTCATAAGAGAATCTTCTCTTACTGCAGCAATGACATGGCTAAAACCACTGACCAAAATATTGCATGAGCATGTGAGAAACACAGGAGCAGAAGGGCCAACCTGTGGGGTAGCTACATGCCTGGCAGTATAAACATATACTCCACCATCTAGATATGGGCTTGAGAACTTGGGAGCAAATGGAAGTATCTCTTGTATTTTCTCAGAGAGTAACTAGGAAGGAGTAAAGAAGGGCGGAAAAGAGACTAACCTTTACCATAAAGTACCATGCAGCCACACTCTAGGACAAGAGAGCTCAGCGACTCCAGCAGCTGAGCCAACACCACTGAGTTTTAATTTACAGCTAATGTACAGGCGCAGTGAGAGAAGCAAGAAAATCATGAGCAGACTGTTCTTCTCCAAGTCAAAACAGCAACACTGCTCCCATCACTGCCAGCCCATTTCCCAGGCTAATACACTTCACATGCTGACCTTTCTTTAGATTTGTACCTTAAAGTACAAGCTTGGTAAAGTAAGTTCTCATTTTGGTGCAGCAATATATTGTTGTAAATTAGGGCCACTAATCAGCAACCTGAGCTGATGTTCGTACAGCCTTTTGTAACCTATTTGGTAACATCATTTATTCGAAGGTTAAATTTCTGTTGTTCTTCTGTCTATCTAGGCACCGCTACAAATAAATTCACAAGGAAGAAAATACTATGACAATTTTGATGGTTTTTCCTCCTGGGCAGTACAAAAGGTTTCTTGATTTGATCTGAGACATACGCAGCAGACTCTGGGGCTCAGCTGGTCTGTCAGCTGTTACAGTTGTTTGCTGGCAGGTTCCCCAGAACTGCAGAGATGGCTCATGCTTAGGGCACCACTTACAACACCACTGTATTTGGCAAGGCAGGCAGGGTCATGTAAGGTCCAGGTGAGCGTCTCTTCGTTAGCCAAAAGATATGTGTCACAGCACCCAAGAACGGGAAAGGAAGAAAAGCTTCTTACTCCCACAACCATTAATCCACAGCCCAAACTCCCCTAACACCCTTAAGGCACAAGATAAGGGTGTTGTCAGAGTATAAACCCAGCGCTACTGGCTCACACCCCTTTCCACAGGGGCCAGTACTCTGTCTCCAGCAGCATCTCTAAGAAACTGCCTAGGGAAGAGCAAGAAAAGGGCAAGCTCTTCTTGACAGGCCCTGCCCTTCCCACAAGTCCTTCCAGACTCCAGCTATTTTTAGCCAAAGAGATTTTCTGAGGCAAAAGTGGCTTCTGTGGCTTAATAATCCTTAATGGATTTCTCATCCATGCAATTCTGCAATCTCTTCTTGAATCACTGCAAACTTGCAGCAACCCTGCTGCCTTGTGGAGACCTGTCAAATGGTAAAAGAACTACCATTTGGTTTTTGACTCCCACTAGCTTTACCTGACAGTCCCCAGTTTTTGTACTGGAAGAGTCAGCAAAGGAATAATTTTGGTCCATTATAGGTAAATCAGCTTCTGATCATAACTGGACATTTTAATTCATCCTCCTCTCTATTGTGATGCATATGCCAAAGAGAAGAACTAGATTCTTCACGCCACCCCACCCCAGAAATGCAATGTTTTATATGCTAATTGATAGTAACATGGAAGAAAATTGATGCAAAATTTTAAACAAAAGTGAAACAGGAGAATAGCACTCGCAGAACAGGAATGCAGTATCTGTAATTCACTATTCTCAGAACATGAACTTTAAACAGGAAAATTACTTGAGGCCTAGGACAGAGGCCATGCTGGTGTCAATCACGCTCCCTCACTGTGAAGCACAGGCCCGGCAGAACGAGTGCAACTCACCACAGCGAGCAGACACCTTTCTGTTCCAATGCAAATTCTACTGCAAGGGTACACGCACTCAGGTTATCACAAAGAAGAAGAAAGGTTTTTTTGCCTTTTTTTTTTTTTTTTTTTTTTAGGTAAATACCTTCTAAAAGAATCTAATTTTGTCTGTCTGTCTCTGTGCTTCTGTTTTTTGGTGAAAAACAGTAATTGTAAAATGGAACTGAAACCACAGAATTTTCACAACTGAAATTTTAAATTATGAAAATAAGGTTATGAAAAGGAATAAATAGAAACAGAACAAAAAGCCAGTGTGGCTAAGCACTCTGTCTAAAATTTGACTATTGTCAGAAAATAATAGCACTCCTTTTAAGAGTAGCCTTAATTAACTATTAACAGCAGTAGTTAACAATTTCAAGACAATTAATAATATTTTAAAATAATTAGATGGCTAATATATTACATTAGAGCATACAGTAAGCAGAAGTCTTGCTAATTATATATATTATTCCCCCTACTTTGCTTAATGAAGGTGTCTGGCTCAGACTAATTCATTCTCTCTCTCTTTTTTTATTTTTTTAATCAGCGTAACTAATCCTCCCACACACTATTGTAACATTAAAGCTGAAAGATGTGGATGAAGCAGCAAAAAAAAGCATGAAAAGGAACATTACAAAAGATTTAGTTCCAAATTGCAGAAGGAATTGCACAAAGTAAGAATTAAGATGTGAAAATGCAAAAAGCCCAAGCCAACACTCATTTGAACACACTCTGTGTAATGCCAAAGATGTGATTACATTTAGGTGCGGAGATTTACACTTGGACCATTTTGATTTTCAGAATAACATTTTTTTTCTGACAAACATTACCTCCCCAGCCTTAAGTGATTCCTTTTTTTTTTTTCTTTCCTCTGGAGCAAAGGAGAGGAGGGGCCTTGGAAAAAAAGACAGACTTTTGGCAATCTTGGAAAAAGAGAGATTGTTTATGGTCAAAATATCCTCCTTTACACTTGCCCATAATGACATTTTGCTCTCAAATATTTGAGCATGAATGTGTCTGTGCTCAGCACCTCTCTGCTGCTGGGATTGCACCAGGAGCTACCCTCCCCGAGAGGCAGAACACTGCCGGCCTGCGCTCACATCCCCACTAGCAGTGCTTGCAAACTCACCGGGATGCAATCCCCATCCTGGGGCAGGGAGATGGAGGACGCGCCTGTCCTGGGGCTTGCTGGGGAGCCAGGCCCTCATGCCTGGGCTGCTGGAGAGCCCTGCTCTCATTTCGCATTGAACCTGCTCAACACTGACTCACAGGTCTGCTGCAGCAGCACAAAGAAACATAATGTCGACCAATGCACTTAATTACACTATTACTTCTCCTGCTGCTCTCCTATGTTCTCATAATCCTCCAGCAGGAACCAACAGACATGAAAAACAACTGCTCTGTAAATAGGACAGGGTCATAAAAGAATTTTAGTGCAGTGAAAGTCTCTAAATACTGGACCAAGATGAGATTTTAACTTTGAGCCTGCCATTGACTTATGTATATATAGTATGATGAGAAAAGTTGTCTAAGGCATGAAATTAAAAAAATCAAAGCCTTTAAGTCAGCCATATCTTTATTAGATGTGTGTATGTGTGTGGAGACACATGATCAGAGTAGATGACCATACCCACGATCATCATCATATTAAATGAATATACCAATTTGTGAACAGCATGAGACCTGCACGCTCACCCCAAGCAGCACTCTCCCTAAGGACACTACGCAGCACTACATAGCGATTCCCAGACAAGGCCTTTTGTGCAACGCAATCCCTCCCGTGGTTACAGCTCTCCGCTCGCACACACCTACGGGCTGAGGTCCTGGACCACACCAACAAGACACATGCAGCGTCTGTTTGTCCTGGCTTTGCACAGTGGTTAACAGGAAGCAATGCTTTCCCAGGGCTCACATCTCTCAAAAGGCTCTTCTGTCATTTTATCATATTGCACCCATGATAACAGATGCTGGTTCTCCGGAACTAACATGCAGGCAAGACCATGAGATGAATTAAAAATAAATGAATATAGAACTCATGCTATCCGTAGTGACCAGTGCACTCACACTGTATACTGCAGTTTCCCAACTTCATAAAAAAATATTTGTACTGTTCTTGGTTTGCTGACATTGTTTTTTTTTTTTCCTGGAGTGCTATATATCAGATAAACAAATTCTTTTCTCCTCAGTTCTCTAAGTAGTTGTAAGTAAGTAATACTGTAAAAGACATCTGAAAGTTAAAAATTTTGTAATACATTCCCTTACCACTACCTTACTACTGTAGTCATTTCCCTTGAGTACTGATTTGTGTAAGTCTTGTTTTCTTCTCATTTCCGTTGAAGTCACAGGGGCACACAAGACTAATGCAAGATATTTAACACACAACCACTTATCAAAAAATATATATATTACCAGTTCATCAGAATACATTGCACTTCATACTACACAGCAAAGATAAAGCCTAACCTTGGCCCACAAATCACAGGATGGCTCAGCAAACGGTTGCTGTGCAGCGTATCTGACCCTGGTACCCACATATGGTCCCTCTTCTTCAAGCTAGCTTCTAACTTCCCAAACATTAAAGAAAAAAAAGGAGCAGTATAGGCTTGAGGCATCTTTTTGCAGGCTTAATAGAGAAGGACCCCGGGGAACAGGAGCTCCCTCCAGTCAGAGAAAAAGCTGTTGTAAGATGCAGTCTGATTATGGTCCGTTGAGGACTGGCATGACAATCGCAAAGGTTATAAGAGGGCTTCTATGTATATATATATATTTGTGTGCACGTGTATGTGTGTATGCACATATGCATATATATAAAGACACTTGCATACAGGATATCTATCTATCTTACTCACAAAATAGGCAGAATCCAGTGAAGATGACACAAGAAGGAAAAAAATGCTGCAATCTCCTGTTCTTTTTGGTGTCCCTGATCATCTGATAAACTTTTATTATTGAACTCCCAGGACAGAAGAGAGATGCTGTCCTCACATGAACTTTAAGGGCTGTCACGGGACTGTGATGCTATCAGTTTGCCTTGAAGCAAAACCAGAGAGATGCATTTTATGCTTCCCTCCCCTGGGAAAAAGGCAGCAGAGCAGGAATACAACTTCCTAGCAGACACAGAAGCCTCTACTGAAACATGCAGAAGAAATGGCATGTTTGGGGTTCCCGAGTACCTGATATTTCAGGGTTCATTCTGTTAGTGCATGGAAATTTCTCTGGTGTGTGTTTGGCATGACACGTTATCCTAGACTGATCATATGTTCACAGATTGTGGAGAGTGTGTGAAAGCCTTTTTTGCTGTAGTTATTGGGCGAAGTCACGTCTGTTACCTGGTACTCATGCAGAGCAATCTGTAATCTGGGAACAGATGGTCTGACTGAGTGAGAGAAAGAGAGAGAGAGAGACGCTGTCTGGAAGACTGCGGAGTTTTTCACTCAGAAGAGATGAAAGAGGAATGAACAAACCCACCACAGCATGACAAAAACATGAAAATATAGAAGAATGTCAGTCCTGAAGGTCATTCCTTTAGAATTCACCAACTGTCTATGCACCATATGTGCATATTAACACACCAAGAACCACCCCACCATCCTGTTGCACAGAGCAGCGACAACTTAGCCAAAAATTGTAAGACTTACCATTTAGAAAAGTGACACACTCTATAGTTAAGCATATAGTTCAAAAGCAATACAGCAACTGAAAAAAAATACAGCAGCTTCTGCTCAAATCATTTTAGAAAATCAAGCACCACCAAACCAGACCCAAAAAGTTCAGATCCCGGATTTCAAGTACTGCCTTTACACTGCCTACATGTAGACTCAAGAGTTTTGTTCCATGCTTCACAACTGCAGACTAAGCCTGGCTTTAGGGTCAGGGTCCTCGAATGCACTCCTGTTGTCCCCCAGACCAGAAGGCATAATGCATCTGCTCTGTCCCCAGGACCATGGTCACACTGCTGGTAGCAGAGGGGATGCACTCTGAAAAATATACCTCTCTCTTCCATTCAGTTAAAATCTAGTGAGCATCCAAAGCCCCAAAGATCCCAAATACAGTGTTCTGGAATCTCAGCCCATGGATAACATCAATGAAGGAAAAGGTAAGGAAAGCATCAGCACAGGCAGCAAGAGAAGTGGTGTGTGACACGGGCGCTGCCAGAGGAGCGGAGGCAGCCTCAGCGCGGGCTGCGGCGCAGTCAGGCCCCGCCGCATGGAGCGGACGGAGGGAGCAGCCCAGTGACATTTTCCTCTCAAGTCCAAAATGCCTCTGTGTGTCAGGTGCTTAGGGAAAGCTGGACCTTGTCACAACGCCCCAGAGCCCTGTGAACTGCGGGGGCTCCCAGCACATCCCTCCTGCAGCTTCTTGCTGCAGAGCTGCCTGCCAGCAGAGGAGCCCTGGGCATTGCCCTAAGGGAAATCACTGGATGCAGTCCAGCTGTGGGGGCTTCACCCCACATACCACTGACTGGGGAGGATAATCCAGCCCTAATCGAAGGAGATGATTTCACCAATACCAGGAAGGCTTGCAGTCTTACCAAATTATTGTTTGAATGAAATCACATTTTTAGCCATTTCAGGCTACAGCTGAAAACTTTACTTGCAACACATCAGATGAAGCCGATTTTAAGAACACTTCAGTTTTTGGCCAGCAGAAGATTTTACATTTGGGCACTGTCCAGGACTTCAAACATTTTTTCATGAGAAATCCATATTGTCAGATATAGAGAGCAATGCTATATTTTACTTTTTTATTCTTCCAGCAATGTGTCAGTCAATTCACAGAGCTAATTTCCAAATGAGACCAAACATTTGCTTGCATCTCAACAGAACTAAGTGATTTCACTGGAAAATTAAAATGCAAAATCCATGTGACCTCTCCCTCTTTCCATCCCAGTGAACAGCAGTAGAGGCAGAACAGAGTAACAAGGTCCAGGATCAAACATGTTGCCAATGAAGTGCAAAATACATTCTTGGACAGGAATAAAGTGATTTATCATACCTCATGGCTAAGCTACTGAAGAAGACAGTATCCTTTTGGTCAGTCTCAGTTATTAAAAGCAATTGCTTGGAGCCAAAGCTGGCTAAGATACTTTGGAAAGATATAAAGTATCTTATAGCAGAAGTAAAATACAGTATCTCATTGTGTCATATAAATCATAGAATCATAGAATGCTTAGGGTTGGAAGGGACCTCTAGAGATCATCTAGTCCAACCCCCTGCACACGCAGGGTCACCTAGAGCACGTGGCGCAGGACTGCGTCCAAGCAGGTTTTGAAGATCTCCAGAGAAGGAGACTCCACAACCTCTCTGGGCAGCCTGTTCCAGTGCTCTGTCACCCTCACTGTCAAGAAATTTTTCCTTAAGTTCCTATGGAATTTTTGGTGTTTCAGTTTCCGGCCATTTCCTCTAGTCCTATCAGTGGCCACCACTGAAAAGAGACCATCAGCGTCCTCCTCACTGCCTCCCTTGAGGTACTTATACACACTGATTAGATCCCCTCTCAGCCTTCTCTTCTCCAGGCTGAACAGGCCCAGCTCCCTCAGCCTCTCCTCACAGGGCAGATGTTCCAGGCCCCTGATCATCCTTGTGGCCCTGCGCTGGACTCTCTCCAGAAGCTTCACATCCCTCTTGTACTGTGGAGCCCAGAACTGGACACAATACTCCAGATGTGGCCTCACCAGGGCTGAGTAGAGGGGCAGGATCACCTCCCTCGACCTGCTGGAGATGCTCTTCTTAATGCACCCCAGGATCCCATTGGCCTTCTTGGCCACGAGGGCACACTGCTGCCTCATGGTCACCTTGTTGTCCACCGTGACACCCAGGTCTTTCTCCGCAGAGCTGCTCTCCAGAAGGTCAGTCCCCAGCCTGTACTGGTGTCTGGGGTTATTCCTCCCCAGGTGCAGGACCTTGCACTTGGCCTTGTTGAATTGCATGAGGTTTCTCAACAACTATAACTGAAATTCAACTACAGCTTTATGCCTTTGCCTACTGAACTATGATCATGCAAACAGATACACAAGGACAGACATCAGCTTAAAATCCCAAAACATGCATCTCTGCTCTACCTCTCATTTGAGTGTTTCTACGCATTCTGGGACAGGATGAACTCCTACTATAGGGATACCATGAAGGACACAATGGCTTTCTTTTCCTCCTTTATTGCTGGGAAACAGAGCATTCTGTCTTTAAGAAACAAGATTCCTGGTCTAGGCAGTATGCAGCAAAGTTCTTGCGATGCACAACCAAGTGGAACTGAATATGGAATAAGACAGACCTCTTGCAAGAAGTTTTAAACATCAGGAACTTACTGAAGACATCAAACAGTAAAACGGAACTGCACAGACTCCCTTGACTGGGAGAAGAGAGTTCCTAAAAGCCGCAAAAAAGCTGCAGCTTTCAGCAGATGAGGAAATTATGAGGAAAGATGAACCTTAACAGAGTTCACATAGGTTTCTGAGTACCTCTATCTTAAAGTTTTGTTTGAAAGTGAAAAAGCTCTTAGCCACAGACTGTGTTACTAAGAAGCTATATCAAGGCTACTTTATCTATTAAATGGCAAAACTTGTATGTAATTTGTACCAGTAACAGCCTGGAAGGACAGAAAGGGCTTGCAACCCACACCTTGCAACATGCTCTCCTAGCACAAACACAAGGGCAGTCAACCTGGGCGACAGAGAGGGAGGAATGGGAGGGCCTCACTTTCTGCCTACTGTCTTTCTGCAACAAAGCACAGCTCTTCTAAAGTCCTTCTCATTTTTGGAACTAGAAAAACTCTGCTAAAATCCCTGATATTACACCCAGTTACACCAACCAAGTAGTTGGCCTTTGAGTCCTCCCATCACTTCAGTATACAAATGACTTCTACTGAAATGCAGCAAAGCCTGAAGTTCTTGGAAAATCATTATTTTCTTAACACAGAAATTTTCCAAAGCTCAAGTAACAGGAAAGACATTTCCTAAGCGTACACAGTAGTGCTGCAAAACATGGTATATACATGGAGGCTGCAAGAATACAATAACCTTTAGTTCGTACTTTCACAGCCTTTAGGCTAAAATATGAAATGACTCCTAGACTCATTACATTTGCTTTTTTGAAGATCGCACACGTGTAACCTCTTACCAGCTGTATGCTTTTGTGTGACAGTGCAACTTTGGTAGCTACTGTGATAGAAATAATCCAGAATAAAACAGCAGAATCTAAAACTCTTCACCTCTGGTGCTGGCTAGGCACATACACAAACACTCTGCAAGAATGTACACACTTGTAGAGCTGAATATTCGTTGTTTATAAGAAGTTACTTGGCATAGAGTATAATGCCAGCTCTTGGCAAGGTCTTGGTGAGCTTGGAATCTGAAGAGGCTTCATTTATTGGTGCTGATGATATGGATGAGTTAAATTACAGAAACTGGATTTTTTTTTTATTAACATTATTCAAGGGGAACACTTCTGAAGAGCTGACTGTTACAAAAGCTGACAGTTATTTCTCTTCCAAAATGTTTGCCATTTCAGAGAACTGCCAATGTCTGAAGTGCAACCATTTCATTAAGAGGAGAAAAACAACAACAACAAAGTGTGTTCAGTCCTGAGCAACCTCTGCATGCGGCACCTTGCAGGGTTGAGCCCTAAGCAGTTTGTCCTGCTATTTAGAAATGAACCACAGAGCCAAGGAAGCAAATTTAGGAGCAGGTTTCCAACAGTGCATATACTGAAGGGCACTCCGAGCTCATTGGAGAACTCCCCTTTCCTGCTCCCTCTTACTTGCACAGTAGTAGCTTCTTGTTTCCAGATATGAACCAGTTGTTCTAGGTGTTGTACAAACTCAGAAGATGATTTCCTATCCCAAACAATTATTTTACACCTATCTCCAAGAGAGGGTCAAAACAGTGAGACAATCACAGACTTGATTCCTCAGAAGTTACATACTTTCAAGTATGGACTTCATACTTTCAACAATTGGAAATTGTTGACTAGAATTCACTGGATTGGATTTCACTGGATGATCCAGGGTGTTTCACAGCTTTATGGAACCAAAGCAGAGTCTTTATTTTTTACCTAAATCCATTCCATTTATGTCAATACAAGCTAGAAGAGATTTACTTCTCCATGTTGTTGTGAAAAAACTACAGGTATAAATATGTGCTTCACTGAAAGGAACATTTATCAGTGACAGGAATTGTCACATAATCAGGGAAAGCTGCCACTTGTACTGGTATGGAAACGTTAGCATTTGTTAAGACTACATTTATTCCCCAAAGATTCACCTGCAAGAAACTATTATTCAGATGAAATCCACCACTCTGCAAATTTCAACTGTTCTTATTAACTGTGCATGGTAACTCTTTTCTGATCAGGATAATTCAACTAATATGTAGGACCTGACCAAGATACAGCAATCATGTATCTTCACTTAATTTTGTATGATGACACATCAATAGCAAAAGAGAAATTAAGACTTGAGGTGAAATCTTCAAAGATAATCTTTAAGGAAAAATGAATCTTACTCAAATATCAAATGATAACGACATGAGAAACAGTAATTAAAGATGAACTATTCAACAGAGAATGCGTGACCGTGCTGCTAACACAATCCTACCAACACAGGTATAGTCAGTATTTTGAGGGACTGTGAAGGTGTTCCCCCCACACCAGGTCTACAGAATGCAGATGTGGTGTGTTTTTCCCATTCAAGTATTTTTTTTTTTTTAAACCAATGATGGACTGCAAAGAATAAGACTTTGCTCATTCTTTTCCAAAGTGATCAAGCACAAGAACTCTTTCCATCTGATCTCCCCACCACGCTGCCTGTATGCTCTTTCCCCAAGCTTTTCACAGAGCCAGTCTGCTTAAGCCGCCTAAGCCCGCAGTGTGGACAATCAGGGCTTTTGCACAGATATGAAAATACAGAGGTGCTCCATACAAAGCGCATGTATTACATGGTAGAGCTCACAGAACAGGCCCCACAGAGCTGCTTTTATCTGCACAGCACTACACCAGGGGTTAGGGCACACCATATTAAGGACAAGGCCCTGCACATACGCATTAGAGTGGCACATGTGTTCACACCAAACTTGTCCAAGTCAAAAAACTCCTGTTCAGGGAATATTGCACCATTTCAGCACCAGCTCTAGTTGGACACAAAGACATGATTTTGCATCTGCTGATTTTGTTCGCTATTGTCTTGCTGTAGTACCTTATATCCAGCATGTACTGTACCTTTAGGGCTTTGCCACGGTTCTTACTATTGCCAAAAACAGTTTTGAAAGCACTAAACATGACTCTCCTGTACAAAGAGACGGCTAAAATGCAATCTATAGTAGTTCTGTGACTCACCACTAAGCTGGGTTTTAGAAATACGAGCTCTAGTCCCAGCTCTGCTAATATCCAGAGGCAAGGCACTGACAGCCCTTCCTCACCTAGCAGGTCTGGGAATTCTCCAGCATGGGGAAAGACATGACACAGTTCCTAACAAACTCTTTGTAGCAGCAGTGCTGATTAACCTAAGAAGCATCAGCCAAGCAAAAGGAAAACAAAACTGGCTACAAGCAGGATTTCACTTGCCTCTTCAAGAAAAAAAAAAAGTCTGGATTTTCTTCAAGGGAGAAAATCTTCCAAAATCAGGTAATTTGTCTTACCCACTAAACTGTTCCCTGCAGTCCTCTTCCTATTGCAAGTATATTGTGAAATGCTTCTCTTACAGTCAGCACAGCTTACCACTCACCCCCGTTGAAAAGCATCATAGATGTTTAATTTCTGAAGTTACTCCCTATGACCTTTTATTACTTAGTGCTGTCAGCTTTCCCAGAGCCAAGGTTAAGTTGTGTTTTTTCCTTTTATTGCTTCTGTTTTATTCACATTCCCATTCCAAATTCCCTCAAGCACTCACCTTAAAAAAATTAGTGTGTACCTGCCTGTCCATGGCTTGAGACATAAATGCATATGTACTAATCACAGCTCCAAAATCCTTCTCATGCCCAGCTATCAGCCTAGACAACAGCAGCATGTCCAAGGGACTCCAGGCCTGTGAAAGCAATCATGTGCACGGCAACATTTGAGCAGTTATGCAGAGCCCAGTTAAGCACATTAGAATGACACTCTTTCCAGGCACATTCCTCTGACTTTATTTATATTCAGAAAATTCTCAAGAGTGTTCATGATTTCAAAAAAATCATCAGACTGCTACATCAGCTATGTATATCGCCCTCCCTTCTACCTGCCTTACGTTCCCATCCAAAGGAAGTGGATGCCTCTTCTGCTCAGAGAGGAGCCAGAGCAGAAGACTGGGTAATTCTATCTCCAAGCACATGCAGGCCCTGACATTCCTGCAGAGAATGCCAACATTGCAGCGCTTGTGGAAAGAGGTGTATAACCCAAGTGATGTAACCCGCTACAGTTCTCTCAGTGTCTTGCAGAGACCGTGGCTTCCATTCAAAGCATTACAATCTCCAGCCCCAAATCAATCCAGCCCAATAAAAGAAAGAGTTGTTACAACAACCCAAACAGTGGCAGGGTTGTACGGAAGACTCAGACACATTCTTTGCTATGATCATTTCTACTTCTGTAACTCAACAGTGTCCACTGCACAAATACATGCACACCTCCCTGATTTCATCTATGCTGCTAAGAGTCAAGAAAGCCAACAGGCTGTGCAACATAAACAGGAAGGGAACAACTATACTGCCATGATAACCATTTCATGCCCAGCTGGCACCTCCAAGCTCACTAGCTCCTGCTGGCATAGCACCATGCAAGCACCCCAAGGGACAAGCCCAGTCCCAGCATGCTTACAAACTAAACAGACAAGACAGGCAATGTGTAAGAGGGAAACAAAGAGACAAAAGAATTAACTGTCTGGCCCAGGGTCACACAGCCAATCAATGGCAAAGACAAAAACAGGATCCAAGTTTCTTAATTCCCATTGCTACATCTAGTAAACCATGTGACCCATAAAGAGCCTGATTAGTCCACAGTCTGTGGCAAGACCTACTCAAAGTCCTTCATTAATATTTAGGGACATTATTTATGCTCTATTCTATTTTACTTGCTTCCTTTCTCCTCAGAATAGAAACTTTTCCTGGAAGGACATCTGTGGAGCTGGCTACCTTCTCCCATTCACAGGAACATAAGATAATTGATACTACATGAACAAGACAAATAACCAAATCCCTCAGATCAATAAAAATAACTTTTCTTATAGAAAATATTTTCCTCTCAAATGTTCTCAATGACAGTTATATCTGTCAGTTGTCAGACTGACTTTAGGCTCCTTCTGAGTCACAGCCATATTGCTTGCATTAAGGTTCTGTATGTGGAATTTTGAAAATACTCACCATCCAATTAGCTCCAGCTTTCTTGCCATTAATTGTTCCTACTTTAAACTGGGATAGACACTGTGCCCTTCTGCAATCCCACCTGAACTGAGACACTCAATTGACACAGAAGCAAAAGATTGATTTCTACACCCACCTTTGAGGGCATATCAAATCACAGAGTACCAGTTTAAAGCATAGCAATATTATGCTAATTATTACCTGAGGAATATTTCCTTCAGTGTTTTTGAATGTGCATTCTATGGGAATTGAAACAAACAAACAAAACCCTTTCCCCCTACATTCTCATTGTTAAGTATTTTTTAAAAATTTTACATCTTCTGGTTGCCAGTCATTTACAGTAAATGAGATTTGAATTCCAGACTTTGGAGGGCTGCCATTGAGGATATGCAGCTTTACAAAGTATTTTCCACAATGAAATTTCCAATGATTGGAAGGTACCTCACACTAACCTGAAAATTTATTAGTGAAAAAATCTCTAAACTACTTACATGGCTGGTCAAAAACAAACAAACAAACAACACCAAAAAAAAAAATGGTAAAACTGATACTAGGATTCGTAGCACCAAACTGAAAATTGGAGAAGTTGTCATTTTTTTTGATTGCCCAATGAGGTTGTTCACAGACCAAAATTGAAATTATGAGTGCTTTCAAGACAAATAAGTGCCAGCTGAAAGCACAGCTTTTATGCATTGTGAGGTTGATTTGCAGTAGCAGTAGTTGCTTATGCAGAATAAGCCTGTGAGCAATTTCAATGAACTATCTAGACAAAACCTTAATTCTTTTGAAAAGATGATTTGCAGAATTTGTCCCTTTTTTAGCCAGGAAGCATCAACATTATTCCTGCAGCTGTATCTTTATAAACCTAAAGCTTCATTAAACAGTACCACATCCCATATTTTGTAGGAAGGGCCCAGAGGTACCACATTAGGCAGTCTATGGAACTGCAGACAGACTGCAGCAGCCAGCTTCCTCCCACCCAAAACCAAAGCTTAGGAGTGCTCAGACAATGCAAGGAATTCAAGTTACTGCACGTCAGCGGCATGGTAACTATGGTAACTCTCCAGATGAGTCCATGGGCCCACTGCAAATTTAACTCACTTTGGTTAGTCTTCTATGAAAATGTGTTAGTTAATATGTACTTGCTGTGATTTAAAAACACACATAGACATAATTCAAACAATGCATGGTATTTTGTGAAGATGCATGAACTAAATGCATTTGTAAGCTCAATGCCTTATCTTTTGTGTCATGACATACATATAGGTGTCATACCCTTATGACAAGATCGTTGAAACCTGGAGACAGAAATCCTTTGGAATATTGTTTGAAAGCCACATCTAGAAAAAGCATACACATTTGCTTGTGGCTTCAGCTCACACCTAGTTTTTATTGAGTCTTGCATTTCCCACAAACCTCAAAGCAAATCCCTTACTAGTTGAAGGAACTTGAAATACCTTTAGATTCAAGTGTTCTATTTCAGGGCAGAACTCAAGCGCGCAGCAGGCCTAGCATAGGAAGCACACACAAGGAGCGCGCGCATCTATCAGCATCCTCGCTGCTTCTTGATCACGCACATGTTCTCACGGAGCCACAGGAGCAAACAAGGTAGCTGAAAAGGTGAACCTTCGCATTAGCATGGCTAGCAATTCTCTACACAGCAGGGTAGGAGGCTAAGGGAGTTTGTTGCTTTAATAGGGAGCACGGCTATACGTATACACTTAAACTTTCACAGTGTTTTATATAGCTTCCATAAGTAGCAAACCATGGAACAACTTTCTTCCTTTCTGGCAGATCTATTTACACAGGTCCTTGCTAGTTCACTTGGGCCTGCATTGGCTCATTCTACAGCTGAGCACAGTCTCCAAGGACCTCCCAGAGCAGGGAGCAACAAGACAACATTACTAGACGACGTTTCAAACTCTCATTCTCTCCTGCTCTCTGTACCCATCAAGCCTGACATGTTAGGACCTTTTCCATGACTATGAGGATCCGATCGTCCTTGCAGTAGGCAAAGGAGAGGTATCACCAAAATCAATAGCATAGCAATATAAGTAAAAGTTAGTTTTAAACTTTGATAGACAGGAACACATTCTGGTGCATTAGGCATGAGATGAACAGCTGTTTGGACTTGGAGACGATATAACACTAGTGTGGGCCAGCTTCCATATACATGGTCATGGAGGAGGCGCAACTTCTTGCTACTAAGGGATAGGGTAAATCCTGATCCCAATGTCAGCAGCATCAATGCCAAGAAATTTCTGGCCTCTGCATCAAAATATTAATTCCTGAGAATTGGGATGGAAAAGCCTCAAGCATGATCTGTGGCCAAAACCACAGAAATCAATCTCTGATTTGAAAGCAGCATAAAACAAAATGCTATATATTCTTTTTTTTTTTTTTTTTTT
Source organism: Tinamus guttatus (assembly GCF_059628265.1). Classification (NCBI taxonomy): domain Eukaryota; kingdom Metazoa; phylum Chordata; class Aves; order Tinamiformes; family Tinamidae; genus Tinamus; species Tinamus guttatus. The sequence continues at coordinate 1,740,373 of NW_028288845.1, forward strand.
TGGTAAGCAGCTTGCTTAACCCACTATAGTGACCTTCCCAACTATCAGTCAAATTCTGCAGTCCTTCGGCTCCTCAAATTCCTTCTGATTCCAAGTGACCAATTCTGTCATTGCTTAGTGTGTAATACTCGCCCATTTACCCCTGGCTTCTGATGGCAAAAAAAAGCAACATTTCCTCAGAAAAGGAGACAGCTAGAGCAGAATGACAAACAGAGTCTCAGAGGGACATCTGGTCTTTAAGGCATATGTCAAAAAATACTAAAAGATATTGCTTCTCTTCACCTGGTTTGCTTTTTTGCCTAGTACTTGTGGACAGTAATAAGTAGGGGAAAAATTAATTATCCTGATTCACATATCAATCTTGTTCTGATAAGACAAATATTTAATGGGGCTAATACTGCAGAACACAGCAATGCTATTATTAGCGACAGCAAAGAATTGACTTCAGAACTGTCAGCACATCCATCTCTTGATCTTCCAAAGAGCTATGTGATATGACTTGGAAAAATATGGATACACAGGAACTCTACTCATTTCTGTGTAGGAAATGACTCTGATAAGTCATTTCAGCTTGAAGTGAAATATTCATCTGAAGGAATACCAGGGTTCACACGTTCATGGCACTTGGCTAAAGAAGGTCCATGTTAAAGCAATCAAACATCAATAACAAAAAAAAAAAAAAAAAAACAACTTGTTGACTTAATAGTTTCACTCCATCTTTTGCTGTCCTTTTAAAGTGATTTTGATTTAACACAATCATTGGCTTTATTTTTCAAACAAAGTATAGTATACTGTCTCAGCAATAACATTTACAAATATTAATTCAATTGCTCCCTCTCCAATCAATGAATTTGCTGCCTAAGTAAAACTTAAGTCATTGGTGAGTCGATGTAAAAATCAGAGATTCTGGCAGTTTTGGGCTCTTTCAGCTCCAAGATGGTGAAATGTCTGTAACAGAACTGCAGATCCTTGAGCCTGGGCACAGGCTCCTCAGCAGCCTCTTCGAGGGATTCTTGAAACACCACCTACCAGGTGAACAGGCAGGAAGGCTTCCAAAAACCCTCAGGCTTTTATCCATTTGCATAAAACTGGATCATACCAGCAGCACAATCCAGTTCTGTGGACTCAGCAAATGATACATGACTGAAAATTCTCAGACCAATTCTGTACTACCCTTTTTTTTTTAAAGGCACAATTATTGTTTTTATTACATTCAACAGATACATCATATGTCCTGAAATCTGGCAATAACTTGGATCTACATATAAACTTTACTTCTAAAAAGAATGGAAATAAACTATCCAAATATCACTATCATCAAATATTTGCAAAGTGACCTCACAACTAAATTGGTCATTTAGGCCTACTGTCACCTATCATATGATGTCCACTCTGGATATTTGCTGCGTTTCTATATCAAGTGAACTAGCTTTCTAGGGAAAGGTATGCCACACATGTAAACTATTGCACTTAACCTGCTACTGAACCAACCAAACATAGCTGAACAATATACATTTTATATGCATATAAGAAAGCTGCTGTGGAAAAGTGATCAGAGTAGTCTGAGCTATTGAAAGAAGGCATAGAACAGGAATGGTAACAGTGGAGGACATTTGACTGAATAATCATAATCTAACAGTAAATGTCAGCACAGTTTTTCCCTATCAGCATGCAAAAGCTTGTTAGCTCAGCTTATTTAGCTGTCAGGCAAGCTAAATAAAGCTATCTATAATACCCTGTAGCATTCAGTGAAATATGAGCAAGCATGCTCATTTTAATAATACTCTCTTCCTTCTTAGCAACACAAACGCAGAAAGAGAAGCAGCATGTTTTCATTAAGTGGAACTTAGGATCTGTTTTCCCCTGGCTTAGACACTGTGTTGTCATCCTACCTGGGTAATGTGGAGACACAACTTTCCCTTTGGAAAGATTTCTAGTCGGTTTTGCACAAGCAGAGATGGCTAGGGAGGCTGAAAAGCAGTTTTGACTCAGCTCTGCTTATCTCCTCAATGAGCTACATGTAAAGCAAAGGTTGAATATAAAGTGAAGAGCACCACAACTCTAGCATGATATCTAACCGCAGCGTAACATGTGCTGCCCAAAAGCAGCTATACCACAGGAAGAGAAAATGCAGGAAACATAACCAATACTATATTCCTGTGAAGGTCACTTTCAGTAAACATGATCCTAATAACATCTACTCACGAGCATCCCAACACATTTCTATGAGGCTATGCTATTTTCTACTTCAGTAAAGGTAAATAATCTTGAAAGATTTAAAGGAACAGTTCTGTTTGCTAGTATAGAGACTGATACACTCCAAAATGCATGTTTGTCACTCACTGACCTCAGTAAGAGTAAAATCCAAGTAAAATATTTTGCCTAAACCACACAGGCTCTAGATGTCCTTCTGTTTTAAAAGTAAATAATACAAAGTACCTAAAGTAACTGTCAACAACAGCTCTTGCACTTTCTCCCATTGACACTCGCATGAATCCTGCCATTAACTAAATTTTACAGTTCGGTACAATTTTAGGCAATGAATGATGTATAATATTTTTCTAAGTCAAGAGTAACATTTCAGTAACTGACAGCAGAAACAGCAGGGTAATGCCACAAGATTTGTATAACTATTCATCTCCAGCAAATGAGACATCCTGATATGATACTTCTGTGAGCATGAATAATAGCTTGAATTTCACTTACTTAAATCTGCTCCATCTGCAAACTAAACCCAAGTGAGCAACCCAACATCACTGCTGTTCTACCTAAGAAATACGGAGGAAAACAGAATTATCACTGTGACCATTTCTACAAGTCTTAATACACTTCTTAAAATGTAATTAAAATGGTTAATAAACACTCAAAAGGCTGCCTATGTTCTGCTAGAACTTGGTATGACTGGTATACATTGGGTAGTTTGCCTGGTTGATGGAAGAAATTACTGATTTTATATGAAAAAAAGTGTCTGCGTTTATACGGGGCTATGCAATACAGGGCTATGCAATGAAAAGCAGCAAAGCAGGTGGGGTTAAAGCTTTGTGGGAGCTACAGTTTGTGCCTTTGTTGCTTTTAATTATGCAGGTGGATGAGGACAGTGCCATCTCATACTATTTTAATGATAATTTCTTCTTTGCAAGAAACCCTTTCAAGCATATATTGATGGTAATTTGTTTCACTCAGAATTAGTACATCAAAATATCCAAATACATAGGATATTTCTAGCTAACCAAATTAACCATGGAAAGATTAAATCAATCACTCAACTATAATCTAACTACAGCTATAGAATTTCGGTTCTCTATCTTGTTAATGAATAAAAAAGTGCAAGGCAGACAAACAATTCAAAATGTCTGACTTTTTTCATTCCTGTGCTGATCATCACTATTACCCCTACAAATAATGATTATTCATCACTACTACCACTACAGATGCTGTAGTATGTAATAAGGTCAGGCTGCACTGCCACAACCACTGCAAAAAAATTAACAGAATATTTTTCAAAGAGCCACTGTACTAGTTTTCAAGGTGATAGTGAGACATGCAGGCTGTAATGAGCCAGATCTGTAAAGACAAAGTAGACTGATAGATCATCCTGGAGAACACCACAGGCATCCACGGCATTGTACAAGCAACTATGAGGAAATGATCATGGCAGAGAAGGCCCTGGTTTACATGAGATGTAAACTGAAATACATAAAGCATACAATACAGTAATGGAAGCAGGAAAAAGAGGTGTATTTCACCAAGAAAGGGGCCAGATATGAATCTGAGTTTTGGACTGAATCCCATAGCACTTTGTTCTCGGGCCTTACTTTCTTACTTAGTTTAGAGATCACTAGCCTCATGATGTAGTGGGTTTAGGCTTAAAGTGTATGCAAGGTGTGTGTGGAATAACTAAACACGACAGAGAGGCACTGACAGTTCACACATATATTTTTTTATACGGGCACTGTGTGCGGTTCTCTTACGGCAGGGAAGCCAAGCTCTGGTGTGTGCATCAAACACTGCAGCACCTCTGTACTCAGCCTTTGGGGCTAAGCAACCTGCAGAGGCAAATGCTCTATATCCACAGTAACTGCAGATAGTCCTGCAGGCTGCAGTTCCAGTTTGGGTCAGTATATCTGAGACTCAAGGAATATGTGGTGAACAAGAGATTAAGATCACTCAACATCACAGCAAAATCCCCAGCTCCACACTATCTGAATTAGAGCTTTTCCCAAACTTACAAAGTCTACTCGTTTGTTTAATTCAGAACCTGACAGCACGCTAGGGAAGTTATAAGTCCAAGTAAAGGGAGAAGAATAAAGAAAAGGAGAATAACACCTGTCTTTGCAGCTGGTCAACATGCAGATCTTTAATGTGCTGCCTGCTGAGAAACAGCGACAGACTCATGTTACACGGAGCCTTCAGCAAAGGATGGAGTTTGAAGAAAGGAATCCTGCAACTAGAAGATGTGAGGCTTGGGCTTCAGCCAAAAACAATGGAGAACAGCATTAAATGAAAAGTTCCATAAGTCCAAATGCATTCAATCACTGAACACACAGCTTTGTGGCTTAAAAGAATTTAAAAAAGAAATTCAAAACATAGCTGCAGAGCTGCCAGTTGTTTCTAATTTTGAAGAATAATCACTCTGTTACCCCTAAATACCACCAAATGATTCCCAGAGTGACCGTAGTCACCCATAAACACACCAAACATCTTCATTCAGCAACAAAAGCCCAAGAGCTGATATGCTGCTCTGAAAATGGCTTTAGGGGCTGAAACAGAATTTCATCTCATACAGACTAAGTCTCGCCTACTAAGTGGTGCCAGTGTTGCTGTAAGTTACATCCTTAGAAGCAACTGCAAAGTAATCTAAAAAGAGTGATACCAAAAGGTTAGTATAAAAATATATTCAATGGTTTTACAGTAGACATTTAGAAAGTATAACATTAGGAATAACAAAGAAAGTTTGTAGCTGAAAGGAGTAGTAAAATAAAGGAAAAAAACCTCAGCTGAAAATCCCAAACCAGTGAAGCCTCCATAGTTTTGCCCCTGCAATGAAATATTGCAATAGCTAGGATAGGTCTTGAGTATACCTTGCAAAAATGATCAAAGCACTATATAACTAGGAAATAAAACCACATTTTAGAAGCCAAAATGCCATTTCTTTTTTTCACAATCTCAATAATACTGGCTGCTTTCTATAAAGGAACCCAGATTCTCCATAAAGAGTTTATAGCCAGCAGCCTGCATTTACTGAAGTGACCTCATTTTATGGTTTCATGGGGTCAAACAGAAGAATACGTTTTTTTGTTTTGTTTTGGGTTTTGTTTTGTTTTTCGAGAAACCTGAAGGACCTTAAGCTCTCCCTGATTTTGACAGGAATTCCAAGCACAATAACCTCCCGTGATGAGGAAGCTTTCCCAAAGGTGGGTGGGGTACATACCACTCCAAAAATGTGGAGAAGTGAGCTGTTGAAATGGTAATTTCACACAGCTTCAGAAAACTGAGACCATATAAAAGACTTACGAAAGATTTAAAGTCCTGCAATATTTCCAGAGGGACATCTTGGATGAACCAGAATGACTGAGGTGAGCTAGAGTCTGAAGGAGTACTGAATATTTTAAGGCCATATAAAGATGCAGATGCACTGGGCCCTTTGACATGAGATGGGGTTCAAATTAACCAGAGTTTTTGTTATATGGTACACCACAACGAAACTTGAATTAAAAAAAAAAAAAAAGGTAAATTGTATTTCAACTTTTTGTTTTCAGGTTCATTATTAGAGATTTAATGACCCAACATATCTTTAATCCCCAATTTTATGATTCTATTAAACAAATGATAAATAAAAATTTCCTCTAGACACACAGGGGAAAAAAATCGCCAAAACATTGGAAAAGGATTCAGGTTTTCAGTCACTTGAAGTCTCCCTAATTGGCTGGCATGTTTTTCTGCACTTATTACAGTGAATGCTGCCATCTGTTTCTTACTTCAAAAGAAATAGTCGAAAAGATAAGCAAGCTAACAGAGAAGGAAGTCTTATCATGCATACAGAATATTTAAAAAAACATAGTATTCTCTTCCTCCCTGTGCATAAAGTATTTGCAGGCTTGACATGATAATTACTGGTAGAAACACTGTAACAGGCAGATATTCATCCAGCTTCAATTTGAGAATAACGGGGCATGTACAGAGGACCACCATTTTTCTATTAATCACTTTGGGTTTTACCTTTCAAGCATCCCCATAAATGTATTTCCTGGCAGTGATCCAGGCTACGCGCTGGCCTCCAGTTCGACTGCAGGTTGTTGACGGAAGCGGGCCACTCATACGGAAAAGTTTGTCAATGTGAAATATCACCTTTAATTGTCCAAAGGGAAGTCTAAAACAAGAAGAAAAAGAGAAGGTAAGAAATGACATATACAACGTTTGGGTGAAGAAAAAGACATGGAGGAGCAATGCACATTCACTACCTGTAGTCAGCTAACATAACATCTAGAGTGCCATCATCCTTTCTGATTTTATAACTAACCAAACATACACTAGTAATTTTTTCTTAATTGTTAAATATCATGATGAAGCACTGGCATTTTAGAAATTCCATTAAATACTGCTCTACCTGAAAGCTGCAAAACTGTGGCTTGCAAAATCACTAGTGACTATTAAAGCGAAGCCAGTTGCTTATTGGATTCTATGGATAAAGGCCATGTGCTCCCATCAGTGCTGGGCAGTCACTTCCTTCTATACCTCAGGGCTTCCAGCCTGTTATGAGCGCACAGTAAAGGCAAAATCCTGTCCCAGCTTGTACAGGAACACCTATAATGCCAAAAGGCAAGGACACTACACATGAGATGTACAGCAAACCATCATAGCTACTAGAGTCAGTAACATTAATAGGAGTGTGAAACATGAGAGAGGACATCACTTGCGTAGAGCCTACGTATCTTGTCACCCTGGCATTTCAGAGGAGTGTAGCTAAATTCAAGTTTGCTCCATCCCACTCTCCTTCTGTCTCACCTTGGGAATCCCAATCTGCATTTGAATCCATTGTACGGAATTTTGCTCTCTGCAACCCATAGCAAGAATCTATAGGTCACACATCCCAGGCTAAAGCAAATAAAAATAATTTGGAACAAAACTGGTTTTGCATCATAGCAGGGCTTTTTGTTAGCTTTTTTACTTTGCTTTGCTTCATTGACAAAAGGCTTTATTAATTCACTTATATGCTTTTTATGCCTTTTTTTTTTCCTTTTTATCATGACAACGTCAGTACCATAATATTTTCTGGTTTTGTAACTACCAAACATCAGAAGCACTGAGACACACTGGCTGGGCTGAACCATAGCCACCAGTAATCCACTCCACTTTTATCGCTGGGCCACCATAAAGAAATGTCCAATTTCAAAGGAACAGGATGCCATCATTTATTTTTAGCAGAAGATGCTCAGTCTCCAGAGGTACCTGCTCAGGGGTGAATGCAGCAGGAGGGAAGAAAAAGAGCATCAAAAACTCCCCAAGAGGTGGCTAAGAGGTCATCACAAATATTTGATATTAGAGCCAGCAGGTGCAAAAGGAAAAGAAGAAGGACATCCAAGCCTCAGCTTGCCATGTGACTGATGACTATAGTTTGTGTTTTCCATTCACTTTCTCCTAGAAACACACATGTACACACACACGTGTGCACAGAGTGTGGGCAACAGGAGCATGGCCACCAGCTGGTACCACAGCTGTCTGGTTCCCACCACCTCAAATGGGAACCCTGAGAAGCTGCAACAGCAGCACCTAAAGGCGTGGGCAGAAGCGGTGCTGGTGCTGTCCCTCCGCAGTGCACTGCACCACAGTAGCCTGGCAATCGGCACCATTCTCAAGCAGAGGGACCTTTGGAAATACAGATAAATTCAGGGGAGATGCTTGAACTTGAAAACAGCATGTAAACAAGCAAGGGAATTGAATAATCTCTATGGGCTTCAGCAACTACCACATGAGTTTGATCTCTTCAGGGGAATTGCGCACTGGGATGCCTAATTTGAGTTCACTTAGTCACCCACTTACAAAAACCACTTTATGGAAATCAAATAGCTCTTAAATTATTAAAAATAATAGAAAACATAGCGTGGATAAGTTTTTTTTTTTCTGCTTGTAAAAGTGCCATAATTCTCCCGCCAAGAGGAACTATTTAAATCTCCTATGATCAGTTGACAAACCTGAGGTCATTAGAGCTGCCTACTTGTCACAAATACATATCTACTACACTACCAGCACTAGGTTTTGATAAAGCAATTGGAAAACAACTTATTTATACAGGGTAATAAACAGCTGTAGGGTGTTTAATGTTCAACAGACAGATGCCACTGGATGATACGCTCTCTACATGACAGTCGCCAAGGAAACCAGTCAGACACATATTCCAGAATCTCTCATGGAAAGGAAGAAATGTCATTTAAGGTAATGTGTAGAATTGGTCAAATCAGTGCTGACAAATACATTTCCTAACAAATTCAGCCCTTTTTCCAATTACCAGTTGTTTGCAAACAGACTACTGTTGTGTTTATTATTGTAATTGTAGAATAGACAATTGAAGCGCCTGAGCCAAAGCCCCAAACTCTCATTATCTTCAGTGGGCTATGCAAAAGCAAAACAAACCTCACCCAAACGGTTTGTGAAATATTCACTTGGTCTGTTCCCCCTTTGTTATTTAGGCTGCATAGATGGTCATTCAAATCATATAGAATTTTTTTTTGCTTTCAACCTATATAACTGAAGTCTTTTAATTGGAGCATTAATAGTTGAAGAGTGAATGATTTTTACACATGAATGGGTAACCATATTCATCACATGAGACTAAAGCAATATGAAGAACAAGCACCCTCTAAGTGTTTATGGAAGTGCAAATACCCATGAGCATTTGATACCAAAAGGCTGTACTAACAGCCACTATGGATTCAGAATCCAAAGCAGTGTGTGCAAGTGCAGTCTCCTGTCATTGAAGAGGACACGGTATGGATCATCAATGTGAAGCAGAAAAAGAGAATAAGATCAGACTGCAATGCAAGGAGATGCACTGAGTTTTAAAATCACTCATTCATCTGCACTACCCAGAATGAACAAGAAAGCAAACACTGGGATGAAACCTGTAACTGCTTCATTTTTCAGAATCTGGAATAAAATTATGTACCTTTAAAGGGGGAAGTAGTTGCCTTATAATTCAGCCCTATTATAGTCTGTTATTGTTAACAATAGTAATAACATATCTGTTTCTAAGAACTGGAGGAAAAATCCTTCAGAGGGATTTACCATTTAATAGTGAGATTATGATACACTTACCTTTATAGAATAACATCCTCTTTTGCTAATCCAGCCAGTTTTTAATAGATTTGTTTGAGGGCTCAGGGGACATGCCAGCTACAGAAGGACAGCACCATCTGCTCCTTAGCTACTTCTAAATGTCTTAAGCAGTATGGATCATACTTCCCTCTCTCATTTCAGGATATCAGGAAGTTTCTTCCTGACACTTAGCCATCAAAAATAATAATAAAAAAAATAGAGAGAATTTTTTCTTCTTGGTCTTCATCTTCCACATATTTGGAGGTAAGATTAGATTCTCATACCCAGACTGTTAAGAAGCTATTTGGTACAATATACAGTGAAATATAAGCTACACAGAATTACCACTAAGCGATGTTACACATGTAGACTTTTGGGCCACTTTTCTTTCTTCTTCTGAAATATACTTAGTACTGATTGAGTATTCTGATTATGTTGTCTTGTATTGAAATCCCCTGTCTATAAAACCCCCTCAAAAGCGCTTAGACAAGGCAGAAATCCCTGAGTGACTGGTTGAGTGTCTGAACAACCACACGACACCTTGTGGCACATTATAAAGTTATGATTTCCGTCTCTTTTGACTTACGTGTTTCTCTTTCCAAGTATTAAATTATAACATTTACTACAAGCAACAGAGAAACAATAAAAATAGTTATATGTTTAAGGTAGTAAATGAACTCAAGCTATAGATGTGCTATTAGATTCACATTGATTTGTTCCTTCTTGATACTATCTTGGTAGCAGAAGCAATGAATGTGAAAAAACTAACATTGGTTCCTGTGTTCAATATGGCACATATAAGCATTTTTATAAACTTTTTTCCCTTTTTTTTTTTTTTTTTTTTTTAAATATAAACTCCCTCAAAAGCTCAAGGAAAAGAGAACTGGCAAATAACTATGGGTATGATGAGCTGAGCCAAGAATGCGATTTTGGACTCTTTCCACTGTGGTTTTCACTTCAGAGTAATTTGTATGATTTGGAAAGCTAGCAATGTAACTCTGTGTAGGGATGGGTTATTCAAGGTAACCTCTGTGTTTAAAGGATGGGATATTTTTATAGCTATGGCCCAAAAATGAGGTCACATGCTACAACTACCTAGAGCTAGTGATGGAAACAGAGAACTCACTGTTTTTAATTTCTCACATTATCTTGTATACTACGGAGACATGTATTTTACAGTTCTTAAAATACATAGCCATTAATATGCTAATGGCAGGGTGAGCAAAACAGCGAAGTCTAATAAAACATCTCTTCAGCAGAAATACCAATTTTTCATATTCTTTAAGGCTAGTGTTCACATTGAATTATTCAAAAAATTCAGTGAAGTAGAAGCATAAAAATATACTATTTCGAAATCTTCAGAATACATTGGATTTTAATTTATTCCTGGATCACGTGGCAGCCCAGCCTCGCTCTTTAGTGCTAGATTTTCTCAGTGATAAATCTTGAGCTAATTTCTCTAGCCCTAGAAATTTTCAAGATGAAAAATTTTAAAGATGTGGTTTGTGCATGTAGTACACAGTAGATTCAGGCTCCAGTTCATTCCCTAATTCCAATGTTTCAGGTAAACTAGCTTCAACAGAGTACACAAAGATAGGAATACTATCATTTAGCATAACTTTAGGAGGACAATGTTTTCTCAAGCAAAGAAGAGATGCAACACAAGAAATATCAAACTCCCAAAGGATTTTGAAACCAGCTATTAAGGAATTAAGTTGCATAGTCGCATCCATTAAAGATTTAGCTCCAGATCCTCATCTTTAAAAAAAAATCTTCAGCGAAGGAAGTAGAATTACCTAGTTTACACCAATGAAAAATTAGACCTTTACTTATCAGGTCAAAAGGCTACAAACATGAAGTTCTCTTTTTTACCCCTCACTGCTTGTGAAGAGTAAAACACTTCCAAGTCCTCTACATGACCAGTCTAACATTGGTTCCAGAAATCATCCACATATTGACTTTGAGAAATACTCAAAGGGTCAAGATCTTGTGAATTCTTAACTTACAGGGACAGTTCTGAGATTTCATGGATATAAGCCAGGTGAATAAATATAAAATAACAGAAAATCAGAAATTATGTAGTGGTATAAATGAAAAAAGTGCATTTTTTTCTCAGAATTATTAAACAGTATTAAGCAGCAATTTAATAAAAAGCTCTGGCACTTTAGAACCCAGAGACAAAACATTATCCCTGTGTTTTTTTTCACAGAAATTTAACTGTGATTTTTGATTCCTGCTTCAAAACAATCCTTTGATTTACTCTCATGATCTAAGTGGGAACTTAAACCATTTTCTGGCTCAGTTCAACTCAAAAAAGTTCAGATGTATGAAGGGGGGTTTTGAAACTCTACCCAGGTCTTCCACTAGAAAACTCCCTGAGAACATTAGGCTCTCCCACCACTGCCACCCCTCCACAGACATACACATCACACAAGTGCTGGACAGAAGAGGCACCTTGAAGGCTGGCGGGACATCACCCTACACCACCCAGACACACGTATAGGTTGTACCTGTCAGACAGTCCCAGAAGGCTGCTGCAATGTAGATCCCAAGACTATCGGAATTTCTCATGCAAAATGAGCTGAGGATTAGAGTGTGCATGCTCATGCAGATTGCGGTTACCCAGGCGTCTCTCTACATCCAGTATTGGCCTACCAGCTTTAGACTATGCCTTGGTGAAGTACAGACCTGAATTTTGCCCTGACATCTGAAATGATGCTGGTACAACTGTAGTCAACTATCTTTGCAATACATTCTCATACATGTCTCTACATACATGTCTTTACACCCTTTCACTACCGAGCTATATCTTAGGTACTGCTGACCATCAGGGAACTTTCCCTTAAGACTCTTTCCATTTCTCATACATTCATTATTCATTAATACTTTTCTCATTTCAAATTTTCCTTACTAACGTTCTTTAAGATCAGTAATTTCTTAGATATTGTTTCTCTTTGTTCTCCACAGACATTTGGTTATTTTTCATGTGCCTTACTGGAGCTCCAAGATTGCCTCCCCTTTTTCTCATTACCACCTAACAAGAACCGAGTGGATCCTGGTCTGGACTACGACGCGTATTTATGGTGACAGGACGCACTCACTACCAGACACGAACTAGTGCAGGTTAAAGTATTATGCACAGAAGGTGGACTGATTTTTATATTGGCAAGTTAAGTCTACAGGCGAGAAAAGATTTATGTCACTCATTTGAACATGCATTGTAATTGCAATAGCCTTCACTACACCAAGAATTTACTACATACTTAATCTGGATTAAGTGGTATTTAAGACATACAGTTTCCTCTGGAAGACAAATTTTCCTTTCCTTGTAGATATATTACTGACAGTGCTTTTTGGATTGAAAGAGATAGTTCTGCTAACCCAGATGTTGCCTGATACAAAATTTTGCCAATAGAATATTATCTAAGATAAGTAAAAGCAATACAGTTAGACAGACAGACCACAACGTGTTGTGCTTGGCATAGCAACTCTATAGCAGGCAATGTCACATGATCAGGAATGAACAGAGAAGACAGATCAAAGTCCTTGTAATCCTCCTAGAAGGCTCTTGATATCATCTGTGATGGGGGAAAACAAGATTTGTAGATAATCCGAGCTCATCTTAGCTCCAAATGCCCACAAGGAAAACTGTGGCTGCAAACTGCCACATCTTACACACACAAAAGCCCCCTTGTCTCTCATTCTCTTCCAGGATCATGAAGCTCTGGCAAGTAGAGGTGGAGTGATAGCATCTACTCCACGGGACCAAGAACTGGTACAAGAGCAGAAATAAATTCACCTTTCTCGCCTGATGGATCCCACTGCAGGGCTATGAGAAGTGTGCTCATAAAGGAGAAAGACAAGTCATGGTTTGGGCCTGATTAAAAATCCCATGTACATCAAAATGCAGCAACATGTCTGCAACTTGGCTGCTTGCCCTAGGGTTTAGACAAGTGTTTATCATAAGGTTTTCATTTCCAAAGCTGGACGAGGACCTACAGAAAAAAAAATCAAAAACAAAACCAAAAAAAGCCAACCGTTTGGGAACAGATGGGAAAATCTTGCAACTTGTGAAGCTATGCAGCACTAGGAGAAGGTGATCCTACTTTCTCTTCATTTTTCCCTGAAGTCAATAAAGAAGATGAAAAAGTACAGACTGTGAAATCCAAATGGGAAGAGCTGAGGCAGTAGACGAGCTCTAATCATCAGGATGTTCACTGAAAGCTCTTCTTTTCTTTGATATAAAGTCTCCTGCTGTTACATAACCCTCACCACTCTGCTGCAGTAAGCTAAGTGAGAGAACAAAATTAACAGATATAAAAGATATTTTTACTGCTTAACCCAAAGACTCACAGAATTTTCTAGGAATTTTAACATTTGTTCAAAACAATGTGTGATTCTTCATTTGTTATCAGTGCTCAGACAGATGCTATCATCTCCAAATAACTTGTACTGAAAATTTTAAGTAACTTTTAACATACTTCTTCAATAAATCTGCAAATTTGGCTTTTGATATGAACCAAAGTGCTGTTTTTAAGTATCTCTGCAAAATAACATGATTATCAAAATACTAGTTCTTAGGTTGCAATGACTGTTGACTTTGGCATATGTTACAACCAAGTTAGCCAAGCAAATGCTTTCTGATGTAACTCTCAGGAAGAATGTTCATGTCACTTCGCACAGCTTGTATGACCAAGGAGTAAGAACCACTAAACCATAACAAATAAAGTCAATACTTGGCCGAAAAGTGTCACCTATTTATCTAAATGCAATACCTAGGCTTGATTTTACCCCAGTTCTTTCTGTCTCACTCCCTTTACTAAACAAGGATGCTACCTTAAACACGATATTTTAAGTGAACTTTCATTGCAATCCTGTCATCCACTGTTCCTCTGATATAATTTGCTAGCTTCCCTGTCATGAGGATCTGCAGTTGATACTGCCACCAGCAAATTCCGAGCATTTCCTATGACTTTAGTGTGTGAGAGGTCCATGCAAGTTGGGATCATGAGTTCCCCACACTACTACAGCACCACTACCTCAACAGTTGGATGGAGCTCCAAATGCAACCACGCGATCCAGCCTGTGATAAAATCCTTTCCCCTCTCTACAACACCTGTAGCACGAGAGCTCCTCAGATACAGAAGATACTTACAACTTCTCTAGCGAAACAGTGAACAGACTGGTTGTGAGGTGTACAAAGGGCTACCAGAGTAAGCCCAAGTTTCAATAGCATAAGCTTAATCCCGTTGCCAGATATTTGAGAGCAAATCAAGATTTTGATGCTATTGAGAAATGAGACATGCAGTCTTTGGAGCTAAACCTGCCACTGGTGAACAGTAAAAAACTAGTAACTTCCACATTTATTAAGTAATCTATCGCTATTTATTCCAGAAATCATTTCACACAAAAAGAGAAATCCTGATGTCCGCTGCTATCCCATCTTGCTGTTCTGCAATAAAAATAATGAAAGCTAGTACACAAGACGTGAAAAGACAAGATTTCTTTCTTTGTTGGAAGAATTATACATAGCTGAATGATTAAAAAGAGAAAGAGAATTCAGCTTCTCAACTCCTTTTTTTTTCTTTTACCTCAAATGTTTCCAGGATTTCTTGATTAAAATAAAGAGAAGGAAAGGCTACTCTATAGAAGAAAAAAGAAGCAGGGAAAGAAAAGGATGAAATAGCAAAGAAAAAGCAAATTTACATGCATCGTTATCTTTCCTCAGTCAAAATAAAAGATCCTTTTTTTCTTTTAGTACTTCATAATAGTCTCTATCAGGTCTATTCTAGCCTCAGCATACGCCCAATTTCCATTAGCATTAATGAGAGATGTACGTTCACATCAAAAGGAGAATACTTCTCACATTATCAAGTTTTAAAACTGGACAACATATTTAAATGAAAAACATTAAAAGAGCTTGAAGACAAGTGAAGCAGTACATAACAAGTCTATAAAGGATAATAGAAAGACTTATCTTAGCATACCCAAAAAGATTTCATTCCAGTGGCAGAAGGGCTAAATAAATCACACCAACCAATAAAAGAGGACTATAAAATCTTCTTAACAACACAAGGAGCAAATGGTAAAACTGCATATAATATTAAATTATTGTATTAAAAAGCAAGCAAGTGAAAAGAGCCCCGAGAGCTTTTAAATGCTTACAAGATAACCTCTTATGAAGGAATGGAGATGTTGCAATTTTCATACAAAACTGTCAGAATTATATATTTTCAATCCTTCAACTCTTATGTCTTGCACAGTTTTAAAGAAGTTATGTTCTTTGTTTCTCCATTTTGTCTCTTGCATTATAGCATCATTCTCTCACATGTATGCTATTGTAGAGTTAGGTTCACTAACATCAGCAAAAATAATTAGGCTAGCAATAAATTCATTTGGAAAAAAAATGAATAAGATACAGATATAGATGAGTAGGAGAGTAAAATTTAACTGATACACAGCATATTCCTATATAGTAGGCTTCTTCCATGAGAAGGATCATGGTGACTATTAGGGCCACTAACTTCCCTTGAGTTGTGACATTTAAAACTAACTGAAGATCTTTTCTTCAGATTTTAAAGATGCTTTAAAATATTTAAGTTTTTAAATTTCATCAAAACAGCCTTTCTTTACAATTTACATCTACCTGCTTTTTAGCCATTTTAACCATTTCCAAGACTGAGAAACAATAACTATTCTACAAAACAGAGCTGAGTCATTAGCCAGTCTATTAAGTAAGCTAAGAGCCTCACCTCAGACCATAGCAAAACTCCCAAGATTTCTAGTACGTTAAAAATGCCAGCAGGCATCTTTAGAACAAATTTTTGACTACTAGCTCTCAGGATGCATTGCTATATACAACTACAGGAAAAGGCTGCACAGTTTACTGAAGGATTTTGACAGATCCAGAGACTTTCATTACTGTTTGACATTATATTTGATTAAATCATTTGTTGCCTTTCATTACATATTTATAACAGGACTAGTACTAGAAACTGAATTCACATCAGCTAAGATTTCGGAGCTAAGATATCTACAGACATCCCGCAGACACCTGTGGTTTAGCTCCATCACTATGCATCCACTCAGTATGCTTCATTTTAGTAGTCAGCTTTTTTATTTATTAACTCTTATTATTTACTACTCTTGACTTCAGTTTCAAAAGCAACAATAGTTTCAGACAAAGAGGGTTTTTTTTTTAAATGCTGATATTAAAGATGTCAAGAAGTTCTTCAATAAAATTTTAGCCTTAGAAACTTTTTTAAAATAGACTCCCATGTACTATGGTACCTACACCTCTGGAATGCAGTGTAACATCGTTTTGAGCTAAAGATGCTGGCTTATATTACTACCTCAGAGAAAAGCCAGAGTGCCAACCAGAAGCTGCTGACACTTTTTTTAATTATTAAGCAACTGCTCAGTGCTGGAATTTGTGACAGAAAGCAAACTCATCATTACAACAGTGCATATCCTTACATGTCACTATGGACTGGCACATTTTTACAGCACAATATTGCAAACACAAGTGAATGTGTAGGAGCTCACATGAATCTAGTTGCAGGAAAAAACAGAACATGAACTCCAAGGAACAGCTGCAGCAGTGTCAAGGATTTCTGCTTGACATGGAGCTCAGACAAAGGCTCTGCTGTACTATATGTACATGGAGCGAGCAAGGGTCGCAGTTACCGCTCGGCGCTCTGCAAGGGCTGAACGCACCCCGCAGAGAGAGTTCCCTTATCGCTCACCAACAGAAGGAAAGTCCTTGTGACAATGGAGTTTGTTCCTGCCAGTAAGAATATACTGTGTGGGCGCTCCGAGATGGTTAAGAAGCATCATTTGTCATGTACTCGCACTTTCAGGATTTGTGCTGAGGAGAATGCCACATTTAACCAGTCTTTTCCACACAGGATTTCCACAAGACACAAAGCACAGTGGGACTGTTTTTTGTTTGTTTGTTTTTCTTTTTTCCTCTCAGAAAAGGAAGTTTATATGGTTGCTTAGTCACATCTTTGCATGCTCTGATTTTACACTGAGGTATCAAGAGTTACAAGAATAAGGGAGATGAATGGAGATGTCCTGCTAGACTGAAAACTGGTCTTAGAAAATAATATCCAGATTAGGAATTTAGGGGAAGATTCCACAGCTGTTAAGTTTAGAATACATGCAGTGAGCTGTCATTTTTGTTCCTTCTCCTTTAAAGGTCATAGACCAATTCCCAATGATGGCAAAAAAACCAGTATGCCAGACTCCTCTAAATATTCCTGATTTGCAATTTCCCAGTCTTTTCTGGAATGTGACTCATGCAGATAAATGGTTATCTGGGAACTTACTCCTTCCCAGATGTTTTTTCTGCATGCCTTGCTTAGCATCACAAGTATATCTGAAAGTCTCCTCCTCAATATATTGGCAAAGTGAAATTTCTACTGAGTTTTATGATGCTGTCCTCATTTATTTTTCTACTAAACTGAGTAGAATTCTGAGGTTCCTTCAGTCAGCTGATAATCAAGAAATTGGTCACGCTGAGGCCCCACTAGGCATGCTGGTCACGAGACAGGAGAGGTAGCAAAATGACATCACATTTACCTGAAATGTTTATTCCTGTATGTATAGACATCACACAAATCACACAAACCTACGCTCTACTCAGTGCTTGTAACACAGATGAATTGTTTGCAGGTGCATCTATAAGGTCTGCACAGCATGAGTTACTACTGCCTTAGGGACACACTGTGTTTATGCAGAACTCCCGGTGGAAATCAAGGCAGCGGCAGTTAATTGCTAAGTGTATCTGATAGGAAGCTAGGATAATTTTTCAAAAGGAAACATATGGTACACTTTGTTGTGAATTGGTACCTAGACTGTCACAGATCACACTCCAGTCTCAGGGTCACAGGCACGTTGGGACAGTAACAGACTGGGGGGTGTATTTGACATAACATAAGGTGGACTTTTCCACGGCATGCCTGTTCCCCAGAGAGGGCCTACAAACCTTTGCGGGGTCAACAACTCCAGCCATCTTCTCTTACACATACCACCAGATACCAGTCTGTAAGACACCCATCATAACATGCAGAGTAGAAAGCAAAAACAAAAAATTGAGTGTCCCTTTACTCCAACATGATTTAAAGTCCTATGACAGGCTTCTATCCACAGTCTGCTATTCCCTGAGGCAAGAGGCCCAACATATTTCAACAATTAGATACTTGCCATAAAAGCTCCCATGTGTATCTCCAAACAAGCATTTTACATTTAACTTTGGAAAAAATGGAACTGGACACTTTGCACTATTTGGAATCTGAACCTTCATAGGAAACATACAAGGTAATAAATACAAAATGCTTTGGAGAATTCTGAGGTATGTCAGTCTAATGCAACGACAAATAAGGCATTGTTGACTTGAGGTTTCTGTAGTACAACGTAGTACAGTGCTAAATTCAAAAGTAAAATGGAACCAAAATTTTGGAAAGTGAAAATAAAGACAGTGAAAGAAGGCTGCTCTCTCACTTAAGACTTAAGAGAGGGCCTTGCAAAAGACAGCAAGAGCAGGACCTCTTCACATAATATTTCATTAAGTCTCTAATTCTCAGTTCTCTGGCACTGTGGTCTGTGTATCACTTTATTCTGAGGTTTCCCATTTTTCTGTATTTAAAATCAAAATTAACTCATTTGGTGCCTTCTTTGTACCATGTATAGAGGAAGGATTAAATAATACTGACTCTTCAGGTGCTCATACTTTTTTCCTACCATTAATATTGTCCTGATCTAATTATTCAGAAATGAGTTCACTATTTTGACAGTACAAATCTCACCTCCTACAAATAGAGATTTATATGTCTTCTGTATGTGCTGCATTAGATGAGTTCCTCTTTGAACAACTGAAAATTATCTAAACAAATCTGAATTGTTCTTCTAAGGCTCATTCATTTAATGCCACCAAGTAAAAAGTAAAAACTTAAAGCAGTATTGCAATGTCAGCCCAAAGGCATTTCAGCTTCTCACAGTAGCAGATGGTAGTTGTCATATATTGTAAATATCCATACCATAGCAGAGGAATTTTACATGACGGGAACCTCAAGACTTCATGCAAATTGCTGGGCCTAATATTCCTCATCCAAAGTAAGCAAAAGAAAGGTAAATATGTTTATTTTTAAATGGGTTTCTTTATGTAGTATTTAGAAAATTGCACAATGCTAAAGTTCAGCACATGAAAGACAGGATAAGGACACATCCTGACTGGCACCGAGGATGTAAGCTCCTTTTCTCTCATCTTTTCTCCTACCTACTCCCCAATGGTTTGATTATAGACATTTCAACATTATTTGAATAAAATTCATTCTTACCCAGATTTTATTTTACAATAGAACTTTATATTTGCGCTTCCTTGTAGATTCTCCCTCAAAATACAGGGTGTGTGTCAAAAACAAATAAATGTGATTTATATCCTGTTAATTGCTAAATAAAATTTAGACAGAATAATTATGCAAGCTTTGTTGTTCCTTGTGTTCACTTTGCACATAGGAGTACAACAGATCTACAAAAAAATTAAATGAAAAGGTTAGCATTGCAAACCCTGTTTGAGAAGACAAATCTGTGCACACACATAACTAGCTATGTGTCACAGAAGTCTCTCTAGGAACCTTGCAAGTCCTCAGAATTTGGAAGGTGTCAGTCAAGGAGCAGAAAAAATAAAAAAGACTAATCAACCTAGGCTTGAAAATAAAACTACTAACTCATGAGGGATTCTTCTTCAAAACGCACATCAAGCTTGCAACTCTCCTGGGCTTTCTGATGCAATGTACACTAACACTGAGAGATGAAAGCAAAGGAGACTCAATGGAAAAGGTTCTACTAGCCTGTAAGACTTAGTTTTCAGGTGCACCTATTCAGATGCACTGTCCCAAAATAAAACTATTTTGCAATATGGAAAGAATAAGAAACAGAAAACTCATTTGTAGAATTCTAATTCTCCTGTGAGGATGATCCTATAATCAGCTTGTATGTTATTTCCAGTGACCTTTTTCCCCCTGTCACCATAATATTACCCTATTAATTGGAGACTGTTGGTTCTAAATCTTCCTTCCTGCATCACTGAATAGGAAGAAAATAAGTTAGTTCAGAAGACGCCATGACCCTGAGTACACAAGAGACAAGTGCTGACTAATGGTGATTCACTTCCTCTGACTCACATCACCACCCCTCTCCAGTCGCTGCCACTTCAGTTTGCAGTGACACGTGCACTGAGCGCAATCCCCTTCTGATAAAAACACTGCAGTGTGAGGTCAGGGCTTTTGTAAAAACGCCCTCATTTTGACCAAGAAAACACACATGCCACTTTTTCTGATAACTAAACCCCATCTATTTGTCTCATTGTTTCTGACCTTCTGTACACGGACAACCCCATGAAGAGAGTTTCTAAAATGGGTGAGCTATGAAAAAAAAATAGTGGTTTAAAAATACTTCTGGCTGTATAAGTAAGATGCTTGGAGTGGAATTAGTTATCTCATTAGTTTTCGCATTTTAGTTTTGGTTTCATGTGCACAATAGGGATGTAAAGGAAGAGATGCGATGTTTTCCTTCAGCTGTAATTTACAATATAGTTAATGATGGAATGAGTGACTTTTTTTTTTCCCCTCAATACAAGGCATTGCAAGTACAACTGAACAAGGCCGGTAATTTGGTTTTTTTTGGGAGGGGATACTGCCTAACTGATTGAGCTGAGGATTCTACACTGGAGTTCTTCCACGTGCTGATGGATTAAACCTTACAAGTTTTCAGTATATAGAACATCTTTTCTTTGGGGATGTGACCAAAATCTGCCTTCTAGCAGTGGTGGATTTTTGGTGTTTTACTTACAATGAGAGATTTGACCTATCAGGACTGGATTTGGATTGATGATGCTTTGAGGGATGCTTTGAGGGATGACATCTCAGAGAAGTCTCAATAAAAAGGAGTTTATCATTAATGATTGTGATTTTCACTACCATTAATGACTGTTTTCTTTGGGTCCTCTTCCTTCCTTAATTTCTTGTAGGCAGAGGCCACAGTGTCTTTTTTTGTCCTCAACACTCTACCTTGCCCTTTAACAGCGCCTCACAGACAGCATAAAGGATTCCTGACTGCGAAGGAAAGCACCAGCACTAGACCTGGGATTCCAAACAAACTTAAAAAAACTCAGGGACTTTCAACAATGTGATAAGATTAACTCAGCAGTCCTATTATTTCCTAATGGCCTCATTTCTAACAACAGGCCTAGAAAGCCCAAGCCTTTTCCCCCACTCTCTTGGCAAAAGCACTTCAGAGAGCCTCAGCTAATGAGGTTAACTTAGCAAGATAAACACTATGCTTACTGGTTCTGGGAACCATGTGGAGACTATTCTCGCTGAACAGATACTTGGGATATATGAATTGAGTGGACCTGCTAAGAAAGCATTTGATTCTAAGCAGACTTACTCCAATACCTACTTCACAATTCTGGATGAAAGGCATTCAGGATTGCTTAGTCAGACTGAAGCAGTTCTGAGCTAGCTCATAAGCAAAACAGAAGCATCTACAGAACATTAAGGTCTGTGGAAGAATGATTACACTTAATTACTATGAGATTCATTGTTCCAGGACTATTAAACACACCTTTCCCATAATCCCATCAGTGTAATGATCACAAGAATGTGTAAATAACAAATAAATATCCACTGCCCATCACCATTCTTGAACTTCACGGCTGTTGATGCTAGGCATCTATTAAATACCAAATTATCTGCAGACCTCATAACATTAACTGTGAGCTTGCCTATGAAAATCAGATCATTGGCTAGACTCATACCTTTCAGACTAGATGTGCGTCATTTCAAAGTGTTGCTCATCAGGCTTTTTTCATGAGGTTAAATCTTATTCCCATTAGATTTCATGATAAATGGCTCAGAATTGATTAACTTCATGATCCTTAATAACTGATAACATATCAGATCTTTCTAATCCTGTTACCTGACACAGAAACCTCTTAAAAAAACAAGGAACACTATCACATACTTCAAAGCATGGTTATGCACTTCTGCCACTCCTTGGTGTTTAGTTTACTAAACCTCAGAAGGCTCCATCCAGTTCAGAAATATGCCAAAACCAATCTTAAAACATAGGGAAGCATACAGAAATATTTAAGTGGAAGTAATCTTGCACTAGAAGTACTTCTTAAAAAGCTGCAAGTCTTCTACATTATTTTGTGTTGGCTACCAAAGAAATTTAAAGCTTAAAGAAATAATAAAAGTATTGAGAACAGGTCACCTTAATCCTCACATCTGCCAGACTTACTCTGTAGGAAACATGTGCCTTGTTTTATACAAATCAGTTCATAGTTTGGAATTTGTAGGATCAAACACCTGATAAACACCCGAAATTGAACTGTCTGCATTTCTTTTCTGCATCCACTTCACCACAGCACTAACAGCAAGTAGCATAAATGCATACATACACAACAGATATACACACATCTATGTTGTACATATATAAAAACATGAATGTACATACATCAATACACATACACACACAAGTATATGAACACAAACATACATGTATGAACCATGAGATACCACCACCAGAATGAGTCTGATTCTGGCTACTCATTACTAAAACTGCAGGAAAGCCCTCCCCCTCCTAGCAGCCCTGGTATGTTACATTTACAGGTAACACCTTTTCAAAACTGAAGTGATGCTGTAATTGTGAAATATAGCAGTCATATCCAAAGAAATTAAAGCTATTTTAAAACATCAAGAAAAATAAGCAAACCTTGCAAGCTAAAAACAACCACTTTGCGGAAAACATTCCAAAAAAAAAAAAGAAAAAAAAAAGTGCCTTTCTTTTGAAGAAAGAGAGGATCACATAAAGCAGAGGTAACTCCTGCCGTTCGCATGTTGCACTGTGCTCTGGAGCTCTTGTGCTGGCCTCCCGCCTGCACAGCACAGGGCTCGTGGCACCCCCGTCTGAGCAAAAGCAACGCAGGGCAATGGCGAAAGTGCTACCCAGTTTAAAATACCTATTACGATACTGACAAAGTATCAGTACAAGTGAGAAGAGTCCACAGGACAGCAGATCACATCCCGTTACTGCTGCGAGCAGGTCGCCAGTTGTGCAGCACCCGCAGAGCCCACTGAGGAATCAGCGTGGAACGGGCCCGCTGCCTGGCAGCACCTCGCTCCGGAGCGGCAGCCTGTGCTGTTGGGCTGTTGGGTGCTCTGCGGTCACCAGTGCCCCAAGGGGGGCACTGCTTTACCCAGGAATGTAAAAATCCTACCTTGAAAATCCAAAATATAATTTGGGAAGGTAGGCAAGTTCAGTATACGTCAGATGCTCTATTCCTCTTTGTGAAACAAGACTTTCTTTCAGACCACAAAAAAAGCATTTAAATAATTTTGAAGTTCTCTTTTTTGATCAGTCACTTATCAGCACAAAGAACAGAGGCTCCTCTCTATAACCCTCTGTAACAAGTGACATCTGAATATCAGCACAAAAGTATTTTTTACCTTCAGTTAAAACTACACAGGGAATTCTAAACCAGGGCCTATTTTTACAGATGCTTTATGTTCCTTTGCTACATCTCCCAGCTCTGAAAGGTACTGAGTAAATACTCCTGCAGTGATGGAAAGAAAATATTTTTTGTAGTCTGTATTATGTAAACAGACATGTGTGCTAGTGTGTGCCTTCGTATCTGTGTCTGTTTGCTTGTGATTGCATCTAGAAGTAAGAGAGAAGCATTTGCCATTACCTAAATAAATATTTTCCATGCATTCACAAAAACCAAAACGACTTTGTTTCAGGTTGCACTGAAACCAACTGCCAACTGCTAACTGCCCATTGGTGGCAGTTAGCAGACGACTGAGCTAGGGCTAAAGCCTGGTGACAAACACTGGCTCCAGCAAAGTGACTGGGTGGTTGATTTTAGCTATGCCCTGTAGCAGCCTGTGTAAGTCTCACTATAATTTCCTGATCCATGAATCCATGAGTCTGCTGCCTACCTAACTTCTTGCTTCTTTGACTTGGGCAGCAGAATTTGTATTGCTTGTGCCAGTGAGCTCTCTGCAACGGCTTGTCACATCCGCAGCTTCGGGACAGCCTCCTAACCCGTGGCTGCTGAAAAGCTTCCGCTGACTGAAGCAAAGCTGACTTTAACCTCTGTCTTCAAGGAAGAAGCTGCACACTCCCCATCAGGGGATGATTTTCTCACCTGCTTTTGATATAGCTGGTAATTCAGCACATTAAAAAAAAAAAATAGCAGACGTGATAATACATTCTCCGACGTTATCTGTGTATTGTAAACTATGTGTCTGAATGTTCTGTCATGAAAGCAAAAACGTTCAGGTGAACACTTACACAGCAGTTACTGGAAATGCTTAAAAAAACAAAACAAAACAAAAAAAACAAACAAAAATCCAACCCCTATTACCATTATGTAGTAGGATTAATGTGACAACAGTCAAGCAAGGAAGAATTGGAGGCCGTTATTCTGCCTCTCACCCAGCCCATGGCACTCCCAGAAGGTATCGCAGCAGCTGGGAGCTGAGTGGCACTGGAGGGGGACATCCAGCTAGTCTAGGAGCTGGTTCCAGGATGTCCATGCCTCACCTGTCAGCTCTGGTTCGTTTTATACAGGCCTGCAGTCCTGTAAGAGCTTTTTGTTTGCATTTAACCCCTCTCTTTTCTTGTTACTTTTGTAATATGGGCAGACGCACAAAAAAAATTTTGATTGCTAGCACAGCTCATAGCAGCTGCTATGCATGCAGCACATCAAGGTAAACAACTCGGAGTTGTTCATTATTTATGGGGCAAATCACACCCGAAGTGACGCAACGCTACTCTAGGTTTAGTTTGAAAGCATGTAACAGGTTTCTGAGCATCACAGTCATCTATCATGCAAAATGTCATTATTAAAAATGTGTATTGAAATTATTTATTCATGTATTTAGTGTGGCATTTACCATTAAAGCCCTTTGTTTTCTTTGATTAAAAAAAAAAAAAAAGGCAGCACTTCTTTAATTTGAAAAAGGCATATGGCAAATCTGCCATGCAGAAGCACAGTCATAAAACGTTCACGACACCAAAGTAAGTAAACGGGTAGTCCAGCAGGGCAAGGGTGATGATTTTGGCAAATAGCATACCTGCAAAAAACAGTTTTAGAATTCAAGTTGGATTTAGGGAATTGTTCCAACTATGAAAAGGGTACACAAAATAAACCACTTTGGCTTTTTGTTTTAAATGACCTTTCATTAAAAAAAAGTTTTAAAAGGGTAAAGCAATATGAAGATGGAATGAAATATTTAGTTTAATGATAAATTAAATGTTTTGAGTCAACCCAAAACATTTCCAGGCCAGAAACCAAACAAAAATATCCTGTAATCCCAAAATACTCATAAACAGCACACTATTCTGAATGTATTATCTTGATTTACAAACCATATACCCACATTGGTGTTTTATCAACACTGGATTTTATTTTAATTCTAACGAAGCTGGAAGTTTCAGCAGAAGTGCTTTAAGACTTTAATACAGCATAACACAAAAAGGAAAGAACTAAGGCTGAGTTTCAGAAAATTATTTTTTTAGAACAAAGACTAGCGGTTAACAAACTGGTGGTCTGGCCCTCTGACTCTCTGCTACGGCTTTTCTCCAGTCTCTTAATAAGAAATGTTACTATTATAGGTTGTTTGCAAATCTAAGCAGCTAAACACACCTAATGCCGCAGAAACTGCCACTGCAGCCACAAAAGCTGTAACGAGGGACAAGGATGAAATAGCACCATGTACACCCAAAGTCTATCTGCTGCTGCTGCCAGTCCCTGCAAGGAGGTCAAAGTCCCAAGTAACTGCGGGGAAAATCCTGAGAAGGCTTGGAAGAAAAGTCCATAGTGTGTCCGTAGTGGCTGGACACCGTGGGGCAAAACAGGGATTAACTGGAGGCACCAAGTAGAGCATAGGCAGATGCAGAGTATAAATATGGGAAGATTTTTTTTTTCTTTGTGCCACTGATGGCAAAATAAGAAAAGCTACCATAGTGAAGGCACACAGTAAGAATTGCAGGGGAAAAGGGAGGAGATGTCTTTACATTTCTTTGTAAAGAAATGCAAAGAAAATAGATTACCCAAGGAAGACCACTTTGAGCCTCACAGTAATAAGTTGTGATACACTGGTGTGGATTTTAGTGGGTTTTAGAATTCCACACCTAGGCAACATTATTTACTTTTAAAAGGAAAAAAATCCTTTAAATATAAGATCTGAAAGCAAATAGTATGAGGATATTTCATAAGTACCATATATTACAGGAGGAAATGTAGAGCTGAAAGACAGAAATCTGTGAATGAAACTTCAGCTCAACACCACTACTACAAAACTACCCCGTAAGGCAAGATCCCGCCTGGCTTTCCCAAGCCCACTCACTTCCGGCCCCCTGTGCCTGGGGCCGCAACATGGCATGACACTGCTGCCTCCCAGCCTGCCCCTGCCATGGAATAAAATGAGCAAGAGCTCTCACCTACAGTCCTGCTATTCAGAATACTTTCAGCTTCATATCATGCTTATCCAGACCTAAAATAAGGCTCATGCAGAACTGCCCTGAGTCTCCATTTCACCATGTGCTTCCCATTTCATGTCTTCCTTACCCAAATCCAACGTACTGGTTCCACCTTGCAGGAGGTCACAGTCATTATGTCACTAGGTTAATGTCATTCTGAGAAGGAAATGTCATCCTGTAATACACCACAGCAGCACCACCTCCTCTGGGACTGCTGGATGGTTACAAAAGACACTGTATCCTAACACACCAGTCTCAAGCCACCCCAAACAACTCTTTAGAGATAAGAGATGCAAACTGAGACAAGTCAATTCCATAAAAGTGCTGTCTAGCTGGGATTAAGAAGACCAAGGAACATGAACACCATAGGTAGGCTGGAAACTGGAGAGCCTCGGGGGAGCCATGCAGCTGGAATGTCATCTGACAAGGCAGTGGCGGAGCTCATGGGCTGTAAGCATGTATCAAAGAAGCTGGGAAACAATGGAAGTGAATTCTGGGCAGCCATGGAGAGTGTGAAGAAACAGGAACCTCAGAAGGTTATCTAGCAGGAATGGAAAACAGCAGCAAAACAGAGCTATGGTAACCGAGCACAAGGGCGGGAGCTTGAGGCTCACCAGGAATGTCACATTGCAATGACACACACATGCCACTGAGGAAGCAGCTTTACTCGCAATGAGTTATTGGGTACAGAGGGTTGGAATCACTCGGCAGGTTCTGCCAGTGAAAGTGGGGCTTAGAGTTTCTCTCCTGTCTCTTCAGGCATGTCTGCATTGCATATTTGGCCTGAAGCCTTAACTCAGGGGCTCTGGCATGGCAGACCTGCCGTTGGAATCCAGATTAGCACACAACCGGCACGTACTGCAGCCGAGCGGCTGTCAGGAACCGCCTTGGAACCCACCCCCCAGCCGAGATCAGTGTCCCAGAGCGCGGATGCTTCCCTGCAGCTCCAGTGCAGGGTCAGGACTGGATAGCTTCAATCCCTGGGGCTGATGGCCAAATGGAGAAAGAGCATCTGCTCAGGCAGGGGTACTGCAGCCCTCCCCAGCTGCTGCCTTTGCTTTTAATGCAGATTTTGATGTTGACAGGGTATCAAATCACCTGAGGAGACGTCAAGTCTAGAAAAGCTGGATCTTTGCTTCTCAAAAGAGAAACCTCAGCACCTTCGTTTCATTAACTGGTCTTAGGGCAATGACACTCTTTATTTAACTGTGTAGATGGTTGGTAAACAATGACATGAACATGAGTTCAAGCCCAAGCCAAACACAGAATGCAAACCTGGCCTGAGGACCCACTGTTCCAGTAGCCTTGTTCTGCCAAGACAGCCAAACAGCAACTACAGAGGGATGGGCTGACAGTGGAAAAGCACAGCCAGACAAAAAGACACTGCCGATAACAGAGATAGTACTGAGCAAGGCTACAAATGCACCTCTTATGATACTAGTTGCTCACAGACAGACACTTAGTTCACATCAGAAAACAGCACAGCTGCAGTGGCATGGGACGGAGTCCCAAACTATTAACCGGGTATGGCACCCAGCAGCACAACTACACCCCTTGCAGCCTTGCAAAAGAAACCTCTGGAACTTGCTGCTTCCCGATCCCAGGAACACTGTGTCTGCCTTACCTTGATGTTCTACCAAAGTTGGCAGGCAAGAATGTTCCCAATAAAAAAAAAGAACAATAACTAAATGTTAGAAGAATACTAACACAAAGCAAATGTTAGACTGGCGATTACAATCCTTCTTGCCAAAAAACAAGCTCCGAGAACCACTGTTTCAAAGGGGGTTGATAAGTAACACGTGACCATACAAATATTTGAATACAGTCAAAATGCATCTTATTTCAGGCTTTAAAGCCTTATAAAAAAATGTGTGTTTGCTACTTACCTGCCAGGAATAAGTCACTGAGTAACAGTGAAAAAAACAAACCAATTTCAGAAAAATCACAATCTATTTAGCAGAACCAAAAGTCACTAAGTTATTTGTTAGAAATTATTCTCCCAGCCCTAGCCATGATAATTAATTACAAAATTAACAGGCATGTGACAACAGACTGATTAGTTTGTAATGTGCCTATCCTGAAATACAATTAATTAAGGAAAGACAATTGCGATAACAACCATCTGAGCTGTACAATGAAATTAGATCTTGTCTTTTAATTATAAGATATTGTATTCTCACTAGTCTGCCCGACCACTATCCTGGGCAATCCTGACACTGTAGAAGATGCAGAGTCAACACGCTTGGGTTAAAAAGGGTACAGAGGATAGAAAACCCTACCAAAGAACACAGCCTGCCTCCTCCATGGGCCCCGGAGACTGTGTTAGATACAACCACCATGGATCAATAACAAGGTTTGAATGATAAGAAGCGGAATGCTACACCTGAGGCAAGCAATTGTATTTCCTCTAGCTACCCCCAAGAAGAACTTCAAGGACTGTAATGATAAGATATTTCATGGAAATAGTGCCTGCAGTTACCAGCTCATGCACAATGCCTCAGTCTTACGTAGCTAAGCTAATCTTTTGCTAGAAATAGCAAAAGTCTTTTAGAAGTGCCCAGTTAAGTAAAATATTTTCATATGAGATGACTGAGACTGGCTTGAGTTTTTTAAAAGACTCAGCAGATGAGGCCAACAGATATATCCAAGAAAGCTGTTTCACGATAACAAAACCAGTAAAATTTTGGCAGAAGTTTTTTTCTGCATTTAGGATCTTTATAAAACATCTCTATCACAGAGACACTATGTCAAAGGATGTATGAACTCAGCCTGGGATCTTCTTTATTTATACTTCTCTCACCTGCTACACAAAACTCTGGGGTTAAGCTATTTTAGGTCTAAATTATTTCTGAGATCTCATCCCCATGAAATTGAAACCAAGCATAAAGTACAACTGTGCAAGCCTCATTTCCCTAGGAAAACAGACTACAAAAAGCCAACCAAATTCACCTGCTTTTGAAACTCTCACTCTGTTCATCTTTCAAGCTTTTCAGTTAATCTCAGCAAACATAGGAGGCTTGAATATTCACTTAAAAATCAGATTTTAGGTAGGCTGATCAAATCAGAAACTGAGAAGCTTCAGTAATTCACTAAATGCCAATTAAAATACAGCACTGTGAAGCAAAGCAAACACTTGAAATGAAAACACTAAAAACTTCTCTACTAAAATGTCTAATATATTTTTGGATTGATGCCATTCCTCTACAGCAAATTCACAACTATCTTAGGTTTTTGCATGTTTTTCTTTTTCTTCCTTTTTTTTTTTTTTTTTTTTTAATTGATCTGGCTTTATACAAATGTTGGATATCTCAGCTTTGCTTACATATTTACTGCTCAGATGATTTGCTCCTATGGTGCCTGTAATCTGTGAAATTGAAATATGTAATGAAAGAATCATGCAAAAGCCATGCAGAAATAAATCTGAAAACTGGAACCATGGCAAAGGATGATGACACATCTATATCCACTTTACAGAAACACAGAAACCGTTGGTGGCCTTTAAGTTAATCAGCATTCACATGTAGGAAATGTGTTAGCTAGTTTATAGTTTAAGCTTATGCCTTTGGTCCAGCAGCTTCTACAGATCTAGGATCTCCATTCCCAGAAAATATTTATGCAGATTAAGGCACTTAAGAGAATCTCCTATACCACTGTGACAGCTGGTATAAAGAACTACTACATCTCCTGCGGGCAGATAAAGCAAATGATTAGTCCCCTTCTCTGTGTCAAATAAAAAATGAAATGTCCATTAAACAAAAACAAACAAATGAGCAGAAATAAAAATATAGTCCAGAGACTAGAAAACCTGAAAAGAGGCTGCTTTCTGAAGAGATCTTCAAAATCACCACACTTCTTAAAGGCACACTGAAATAATACTGGCATTGGGAGCGTGCTTTTCATTTAAACCATAATTAAAAATGAAAAATTGGTCTTTTAGACACTGATCAATGGACACAACTAATGAAATAGCACACCACTCTTTTTTTCTCCTTTCTTTTGACATTTGGAGAATTATGACAAAACGTCTAGATGGAGACAGAGAATGCACTCTAGCAATATTATCTGATGATGATCCTTCTTTGATGAATGCATGAACTGAGAAATCTGGATATGGCAACTTTAGGTTTGTCTTAAAAAAAAAAAAAAAAAAAAAAAGCATAATCAGGCATATCAATGGCATATCAGCATTTTTTACTTGCTTATAGGTAAGGAAAAAAAAAAAGTGTGGAAAGAGAGAACAACAAATACACAGGCTGTCATATTGAAGAGATACATCTTTTGAGAAGTAGAAATTGGTTTGCAGCTAGCAAAAGGACAATACAGTTATATTCTCTATGCTGCAGGCAACTAATAACTCCTAGCCATTCCCTAGCCATTAAGGTAAGAACTTCACATGTGTAACCTGTCTCCTCAGTCAGTGAACTCAACCTACTTGTACATACTCAAATACAGGTTCAAGGCTCAAAATGCTGAGTGTTTAAGAGGAAAAGCATCACAAGGCATTTTCATAAGTGTATCCTGCTTCCTGAAACCTCGTCGTGTCATACCCCCTTACACGCAGCACAGGAGGTACAGACAGCTGGCCTCACTCTAGGCTGTGCTTAGATGAAGGTAAATCCCAGGCTGTCTGCAAAGGAATACTTCAATATCGACACAAACATAAAGTCTTTAGGAATAGATATGGTCTAACATTTTCTCATTCTTGCCATGGTAATATTCTGCATATATGTATGTATCTTGGTGGGGTTTACCTGCAAAATAGGTTTTAACAAATTCTTAATTCAGCTCCTTGTTGTGGTGCTGAACATGTTCACATGCTTCCGTTAACATCCTCATCTCTGGTTTGATACAGAAGACATAACCAGAAATATTGCAGTACGGAGTTTTCATGTTACTTTGTCAGTTGTTTGCCTTACGAGTGCTTGCAAAGTTGAAGTAAAAACCATTTCCTGGAAAAACTCCTGTCTTGCTTCCCATCTCACTTGCTAATGAACCTGATTTATTATGGGTGGATCCTCATGAGTATGCTCTATGTCTCACAGAAGCTTATTATTTTAGTGAGGATAATACAAATCTTTTGAGCATTTGAAAAAGTTATATAAGGCCAGTTGTTCTATTGCTTACACTGGCATCATTCTGCCAGACTTTAACCAGGATGGTAATGATTGGAGGGGAATCAAATCATGCTCCTCAATGGCAGCAGAGACTGAATTTAGCTCAGCTACAGATTTAGTTCAAGAGCGTTAACAGTAGGTACCAGTATTAATTACTGGCTGTATAAAATCAAAACAAAATACAAGAACTCAAGTCTTTAAAACCAATAAAAAGGGAAGCTTGATATTAAATACTTCTAATGAATTATGGTTTAGCAGACTGAGGTAGTATCTAAACCATTTTATGTTCACCAAAACATATCCCTGGAAAAATAAATCAATGCAACTTCACACAGCCCTGTACAGCACGTGTTCTAGAGGGGAAAGGAGAACACTAGGGAGAACACAGCCTACGGACTGCTGGTAGAAAGTACTGGTGGGGAAGGAATCCCTGGATTTCAGTCCATGATTTAACAACTACTTTTATATTTTGTACCAGCCACTGGCAAAAATGCACAAATTGTTTCTGAATCAACACCTAGAAGTCAGATCTGCCTCCTCCGATGAGAGCATACAGACTATCTGGTGAAGAGTGAGAGTTTCTGTTTCCCTCTGATCTACAGAAACATGAAGAGGACCAATTCTGAAAAGAGGGAAGGAGAGACCCCTAATCTCACTGCCCTGTGCTGAAACACAGCCTGAGGGAGCACAGGGGAGGGAACAAACTTCGAGTCCTCTCAAGCAGGCACAGGATCTGATTTCACATTTTGCAAGGCAAGACCTGAGCTCCATCCATCTACAGAAAAAGCTAAACAGGCACAAGCACCTTCCTCCCTCCTTCCCCACTTCCCTTGGAAGCTTGCAGTGGTTGCACAGATCT
The DNA here is from genome assembly GCF_059628265.1 of Tinamus guttatus. Lineage (NCBI taxonomy): Eukaryota > Metazoa > Chordata > Aves > Tinamiformes > Tinamidae > Tinamus > Tinamus guttatus. The sequence goes on from NW_028288845.1 coordinate 1,773,211, forward strand.
TTCCCCTCAAATCATGAGGGGAAGGAACTGCACAAGAGCCGTCTGCCCCATTAAAATTAAAAAGGAAACTGATGGCAAGGAAAGGTTCGCAGATCTGTGCTTTGCACAGAGCTTTTTGTTTGCTGAACTTTCATCAGGCAGCTGAGGCTGGGCTCCATCAGCAAACCAGGTGTTTCGATTGTGTCAAGGCACAAACCCCACACAGATTTCTGGCTACCTGGCAGCAGCAGAGCACAACACGAGGCAGCAGCAAAACATTAAGTGTTGGGCAATACTATAAAATGTTGGAAAGCAGACTTCTAAGGTAAGAAGGTAAAGCAGGGTTTTGAGAACTCCAGTGTGTGGTTTAGGAGCTTAAAATGGGTGTTCAAGGGGGTATAAGCCCTTCAAAACACTGTCAGAGGAAACTTAGCCTATTACTTTGAAAATAGTCCTTAACGAACCAGCTTGCTCATCAGAAGCGACACGGCCATTTTTGCATGCTGTTCCACCTGAGCTATTTACCCTGCTTATGCCAAAAAGAATTCAAACCCATCTGTTTCTCCTGTCAGGCATGAGCCTTTACTACCAGGCTATAATTCTCTCTGCTTTGCCTCTTCAAATCGCTCCTCTTGACACTCCTGTGTGTGCATCTCCACCTACTACTCAACAGGCACAATTAGAAATCTCATGCACAGTGACAGAGAGGCAGAGAGCCAAAGTGCCCTGCTCTGGATCCAAAGGCTCACAGCCTTGGCTGTGCTAAAGCTTTGTTCAAGGTTTCCTCACCAGAAAGGCACCCATTTGATTCAAGGAATGACCAGTGAATACCAGTAACACATCATCCCTTCACATGTTGTTAGTCCTGATGGGTGCCCTATTCCCCGGGTGGGCAGGAGCACCCTGGAGAACCACACTGCCCACTTCTCCTAATGCTGGCATGGTGGACTAGTGATATTCTCAAATCTTATTCTCAAAATTTGTTCCTAGGCATCTACATTCTGTTTTCCAGAAGTCTGTATTTCAGAAACTGTTGCACACTCAATTGAAAATATTACCTGTAGTTCCAGAGTGTAACATGGGTCCATACTATACGCTTCACAGGTCTGCAATATATCTGGAGTTGAGCTGAAATGAGCAAAGCATAGACTGTTTTATCTGAAGTTGATGAAGTGAGCCTTGTTCATGTATTCCTGTCTCCCAAGAGGGCAACATACCTTCATTTATGAATCCTTTATGAAATGACCCATGCAGTCTAAAGGGGAATATCTTCCTACTACCACACTGCTGATACAGATACTATTACCTAACAGTTGTGAAAGTCTGGGTTTTATCTAGCAGAAGATTTCCATCAGCTCAGTTAATTGCTATTCAATACTCTCTGCATGTGGGAAGACGATCAGCAGTTGTTGCTGGGGACACTGGACAGTCCCTGCACTTACAGACCTATTAAAGTCAAACACAAATACTAGCAGTCAATAGCATCAAGCATACTGCAGATGTGTCTCAAAGAACATGCTATATAGCAATGGCTTCTTTGTAAAGAAAGCAAGCAGTGCATGCACTGGGTATCTCACATTAAACTGCAGAAATATATCCTCATACTCCTCACTCACTAAGTCCAGACAATCACAACTCAGCCTGAAGACTCTTAGAAACATTGCTGAAATTGATCTTCTTCCATCACGCAAAAAGTATGCACACTTCTGCAAGGAGCCATGTAAGGACACTGCTCTGGGAGACTCCATGTGCTGAACTATTCTTTTTAATCCTCTTACTTAAACATGCACAAGCACAGAAATCTCCTAAGGTGCTTATTGCTGTATTTGACAGAAACAATCCATGCCTGTAGGTAGGTGAAAAGGAACTAAGCAGACACGGCTGCATTCGTGAGCCAAGAAAGTTCGTGCTCTGTGTCAGCAGACAGCGCACGTGGGGCAGGTGAACGTGCTCGCTACAGCCCAGCACGTGCTGACAGGCGTCCTGCCTGCGTCGCAACAGTGCAGCTGGAAACGTCTCGGGAGGCTCCCATACAGCCTGTGTCCTAGCCCAGCAGCAAACACTTTTTTTTTTTTTTTTTTTTTTTTTTGAAGTCTTGTAATGGATTTTTATTTCTGCAAAAGATTGTCTGAACCTTGCAGAATTTCTGCTTGCAAAATCTACTAAACAAAAGCAGCTGGGCCCACCCAATATATCACTATTTTCCAGAGCATTTTGAACAGCAGCCTAAGCAGGAAGACTGTGAGGATCCACTGTTCAAGAGCAAGAGCACAGCTCAGTACATCTGTTTCTTTGTCTTCTCTCCTGCCCTTTTTTTTTTTTTTTTTCCTCTCTTTCATTTTTTATCTTTCATCCTCATTCTTTATTGACTGCATCACTTTCTTCCCCCGCTTTTTACAATTTTTTCTTCATTACCACCTACAGCTCATTCTTCCTGCGCATGCCCTTCTTCAGGAACAGTTCACACATACAAGGCTCCCTCAGCAGTCAGCCTCCTCAGACCTACCCCAAAACAGCAACCTTTATTACTGAGATATTATGGGAGGAAAAAGTGAGAACAAATCCAGGTGCAGCACTTCAAATAGTAAACATGACCTTTTATTATTATTATTATTATATATATATATATATATATATATTTTTTTTTTTACTGTTTCCTGCAACTATAATAGGCTACATTGGGAAAAGCGACTGAATACAGCCATCAGCACCTACAGGGCATGTTTAACTTAGGGACAACATGGTTTGCTAGGCTAAGCAAAACAAAAATGTTACAAAGTCATTACAAAATATTGTGAAATTTTGCGGTTTTTTTTCAGCTAGTTTTAATACCCTAAATTAGCTTTTCTACCTCTTTAAAGATATTTCCCTGCCAAATTTTCACTGTGAAAAGTGCACATAACCAGGCACCAAGAACACTTGTGCAACTCTGAAAAAAAACAGAAACCAGCAGAAAATAAGTTTTCTCTGATGAGACCTAGAAAATCTGTTTGTTCCTGGTAGCTACTTCTTAGCAACCATCAGCTTTTCTGTTAAACCAGACATCAAAGGTCTGAAATTCCACAATGACTTTTGATGTCTGCACCAGTTCGGCAGTTAAAGCTGAAGCCCTGTCACATGAGGAGTTTATGCCAATTAGAAGGCATAAAAAAGAAATCGCACACATGCAGGCATATGTTCATTATTAAAACAACAACTCCACCAGCATGCCTTCTCTGCTGAACGTTCTGCTTATTTTATGTGAAAGTAAAGATGAAAAATAGCTCCTGTTTTCAAGGTAAACTGCAGGAAAAAAAGAGCGAGGCAGCAGCAGCCGCTCTGCCTGCGCCACAAGCTTTTCATCTCGCGAGACGCCATTTGCAAGCGAGCAGGCTGCTACATTCCTTCATTTAACCTCGCCTGCCCCCGCGGCTCTCTGTAACGGATCCCTTCTCCTTGCGCCGTTTTTCTACTTTTTGTGCCATTGCCACATGGACAGGTTGGTTCCCCCTGACTCCCAATGGCATAAAAAGGTTTTTCCCTGTGTATTTATAAAAATCAGCCAGATTGGAGAGATTATCTGAATTTATAAATCATCAAGCATCTTTACCTGCCCCTTCCCATTAACGCCGCCCAAGGCTGTAATTATCCCCTAATGAGAAAATAAACAGTCCGCAGCAGAGGCGAGCAGCAGAGCTTTTTGAAATCATCTTCCAAATGTTTTCACAGACAAGAGCTCCACTGCCCTGAAGTCTACGCAGGGCAGGAGCAAGGCTGCAGCCAGAAGGGAGACAAGGTGCAAAGCAAAAACATAAAACACATCAAGCCAAATTGCTGCACTTCTCAGTCAGGCCATGGGAGACGAGCATCAGGAAGGTTTGAGCTGTTAATTTACTCTTTTTAACGTCTTCAAGGGAAATTTTCCAAGGCATGAAAACAATTCGGTACCCCAGTTCCCTTGTCTTTCCAGTCAATTTCCCATTGAGGAATATGGGCCCTCCCAAACAGGCAGGTTCCTATCAGAATTGTGGCTGGTTCCTTCCACTTCACCTGAAACCCTACTGTGAGCTCAGGTTCCTGCACCCTGTTTTGGACAACCTCACGCTGACTGCCAAAACAACCCACATTGCAACTGCCCAAACTAGCAGCACAGCACTGCGAAGCCTGGCAATCTTAGGTGACATAGTCAGGGTTTGCAGATCTCCTGCCACACGTTTTTATCTTGACTGGCACCAGTGCTCAGATCTGAGTGATTCTTCCAAATTCAGGGAGCTTCCTGAGCTGCCTTCGACAGCTTCCCAGTGTGCCCCAGGGAGCCGGGGCAGAGCCAGGAGTCAAAAGTTATGACAGCTGTTGATTGTTTCATTTAGGAAAACTCAAACCACATTTTTCAATTTTCCCAAACTGAAAATTTTCCCACTTTCCTTTCAGTGGAAAATTTTGAAATGTCACTTTTTGCTCCAATTCAGAACAAAAAGCATGCTGGAGCTCTCTCTCCTCCACCACTCCTCCCCATCATAAAACTTCTGAGTCTCAGCTGGTTCTTCTCTTTTCAATGCCCTTATGCCTTTGAAAATCACCCTCTGAGCTCTCTCTGATGAAATCGTACAAGCAAGCGCATGCAACTATTCAGTCAAATCCCAGATGTTTAAATGTCCTCATCACATTCAACACACAAATATCTGTTTGGAAGTTTTGGTTCACAACATTAGAGAAACAGCTCTTCTTCATACAAATGCTCACATTAATATGCTGTGGAGAGAATTCATGCCTGAATAAGTCTGTTCTACCTGCTTATTTGTTGTTTTCATAGTTCAAGCTCATTATTCTTGCTGTAAAATCACTTTGTTTCACACAAGTAACAGCCTGGGATTTCTGTGGCCAATCACATTCTACACATAAGCATGCAGCTAACTTGAGTAACAATTTGGAAACTTATTCCCCTATAGTAACCTACAAGCACTTACAAAGATACAGAAAGTTGGATGAGCAGAAAAATGGCAAAAAATAGCTGCTAGACATACTACTACCAGTTCTTCAACTCACGCTAGTGAAAAGGAGCATGCAACACTGAGGAATTCACTGCGGCACCTCATCCCTCTGCCAGGGCATGGCCTCCCACCTCGGCTGAGGAGAGAGGCTTTTGCGCAGCTGCCTCTGCTCTCCCACTGCTCACGGGCTGTGGGAGCTGCGAGGCTGCTGAGGAACATGCCATTTGTGCTGGAAAGTATTCCAGCACTTTTGAAATCCCAGCTGCCACGGGCAGCTCTTGGGAAAACAGAATGCATACGATCTTGGTGCAAAATTGTGTCACCATAACACTAAACAAAAGCTTTTTGTGCCACAGTAATCAGATCCCATCTACAGTCGTTCACTTTGAGACAAATAGGAAGTGATGAATAAGACTCAAATTCTTTTTGGTATGCACCAACAGCTTGGACTTAGTTAAGACCAGAGATAACGATAAGGTATGTAGTAGCTGTGGTTGCAGGTTTTTGTTTTGTTTTTCCCCTCTGAGCTGTTTTGGAGCAGCTCTCTTTCTAGTATTTCTTTAGCAATCAGTTCAGAACTGCCATTTGTTTTCTGAGCAATAGCCTCAGATAGGCTTGCTAAGATGGAGGAAAAGGCAAGGAACAGGATCCTCTGTGGGCATCATCTAAGATCAAAAAACACTGGGTGATGTGATAGTCACATCTCTGTGCACTCTGCTTCACTTCACAGCTACATCCATTCCTGAAATAGTTAGACATTCTTGACCTCATCTTTCAGCACTGCTGAAGAACCTGAAGAGTCTGCTGGCTTTATCAAGAGATCAAGGGTGCTCAGCAGTTCAAAGGACTATGCCCTGCAAATACAAGAACTGCCAGCCATTAACCAACATTTCCATTCGCTATACAAGTCCTTCAAAGTCTTCTTTTTTTTTTCCCCCCTCCCTTCTACCAGGGGCATCTACAAGGATCCCCTAGTGCTGTGGTGTCCTAAGAGAGTCAATCAGCAAGAGGGAAAGAACAGCCAATGGGACAAGGAGCTTATTCCTCTGCCTCAAACAACACCTGAAAAGCCTTTGGGGAACAAGGAGGAGAAAGAAATAGCATGTTTCTGTTGATCTGTGGAAGCCTTCCAACTTTGACTTTTCACTTGATTCAGATGTATTCCAGGGTGTTAGTTATGGGGTGTAGCAGGGACATGCCAGACTCCAGGGAGAAGCAGCAGCAAGCTGTGGTCCCCACTGCGCTTACTTACTTTGCACAAGGAGAAGTGGCATGTGGTGCTGTCCTCAGTGCAGGCTCCTTCTGGGAGCTATCCTGGCAGATGGGAGAAAGATGCAGCACCCAACCACCACTTTCTAGCTTTTCATGAGAACTAATTCACTCTCAATATATTTGTGCACACTTGGGGCTTTTGTACCATCTTCACCCAGCCTTTGGGGTACACCAGAAAACGTTCTTCACCACAACATACTGACAGATCATTCTTTCCATATTTACACTGGAACCACTCCCTTTTATCTAGGAGCCTGAACTGGAGCCCTTCCAAAGCCCTGCAGCATTATAACCCAGCCGTAGCACATGGGTGCACAAGTGGCACTTATATCTGGCCTCTAGCTCATATTAGTAACCTAGGATGCCTTGAGCCCCCAAACCACCTGTCCAAGGCGGTAGGGGAGTGCATGAAACCCTGAGGGTGACAGAGCAGTGCTGTGGTCACTCAGATCTGCTCTCAGTGCTGGGTAGAGGTGAGGCCATGTGCCCAGCTGTGGGGCAGTGCTCCGGCCCATGCCTCCCCACGCCAGTCTGCCCCAGCAGCATGGCCCAGCGCACACCAGCACCCCCAGGGAGGAGCTCGGGGGGGTCACAATCCTGCCTGCAACCAAACTCTGAATTTCCCATAGGAACCACAAGTCATTTTGCTGCCCTTCTGAGCAATGCGCGTGGCTGGCTGCAGCATGAGAGCCCCAGGGGATTGCTTATCCACAGTCAGCACGTCCAGGCCGGAGCCACAGTCCAGGCAGCTCTGGGTCAGTCATGGCTCTGGCCTGGGGATGGTTTTGACAACAGCCGGGTGTTCACCCCTGCTTGGGGGGACACCCTCAGACTGTCAGTGTCACAGCAGAGACAGTCAGGGCTGAGAGGTGCAGCAAAACTTTCTGACAGGCTTTCCCAAGAGTCTCTGGTTCCCTGGTTTTGTTGGTATTAGCTCTTTAGCAGTTGTGCCTGTTATGACCCCATAGGAAATAAAGGAATAGGAAAGTACAGGAAGTATTTTTACTACTTGGTATTTTACACACTGAAAAGAGAGGTTCTAGTCCCATGGGAATTTGCAGTTTAAGGCTTTGTATTGTCAACATACTCTAAATCCAGGCATATATCTGCAGCAACAAAAGCAGCAATAATACAGTGTGAAGTGGCACACTCTAAATTCAGGTGATAATTAGGCCTAGTGGAATAACAGAAAAAAAATATTTGTTAAATGTATTATTCAGCAAGTTTGACAGACATAATTTCACTGCAATATATTATTTATTATCCTGTTGCTGAAAGAAGCACTTGTTGAAATGCTGTTGTACAAATGCTTTTTGAATTATCTGAATAATAATATAGCCAAGTCCAAAAAAAATTAGAAAACTAATTATTCTAAGAATTGGAGTATTACAGGTTACTAGTCCTAGCTGTTGGTTACTGTATTTATTTACCTTCTGTTTTCCAGCAAACTATTCCCAGAAATCTCTTAGAGGAGCGTTTGTTTTCAGTGTCCCATTAGAACACACGGAGCAGGTTTTAGTTATGTTAGGGGCAACTTCCCAGGGGAAGCTGACACTGTTTCACTCCAAAAGGAGGTTCCAGTTCCCAAAGGATGTAATCCTGCTCCTCATTCACTTATGTAGCAACCCTATCAATTTTCCAGTATTCTACTACTCACATTAGTGTTTTATAAGGTGCTTTTAAGAGCAGAGGAGTTCCTTGTGAACTTAAGAATGTTTTTGTTAGTTTCTCAGGAAGCCACTAAATTAGATCCTATGCCCTATTTAAAATGTGTTTCTGCTCCATCAGAATAAAGAAATGTGCTATAGATAGTGAAATTCTTTTCACTAGCTTGTATTTATGATCAGACTGCAGCTGTAGCCTCTGGGCTAGCTGCTATACTTGGAGTGTTCTTTAGAATAATGAATACATGGGAGCAAAACAGTTAGCAACAGGAAATTACACTCTAAGGTTCACAAAACCTTACCCTGATTTACTCAGTTAACCTCCCAGAATTGAGCTGAATTTAATCAAAAGCATAATTTAGACTGCATACTAACACTTTGCAGTTATGTCAATACAGTGAAAAACAGCATGGTAGTGAACTGCCCAATGCTGCACAGCCTCACACAACCTGTCCTGCCACAAAGTGTGCACTGGGCACAGGCCCAATGCAAACCCATTGGGATAAGCCTAACACTGCACCCAGGAATCTCAGCAAGGCTCATAGCTAAGAGGGCACTGCTGCCAGGACACAACACACACACTCACCTGCAACATGAACCACTCCAGCATCCAGTGCCACTGCATCTATCCAAGCTCCTGTCTTGCTGCACTGCTGTCACTTATCCTATTTCTACCCCAGCTCTCAATCTCCTTACTTCATCTTGATTCTCCCTCATTCACAATATTCCTTTCCAAGTCCTTTTTCCAGGCTTCCCCCCACAGCTACTTGTTCCCACTCACAGTCTCAACTTCATCCCATCAGAGATCAATTTGCCTCTTGGTCAAGTCTCTGCTTCTTCCACCTTGGAGCCATCGCTCCTGGTCTCCTCACTGTTGTCCCACCCATTTTGTTCATTTCTTACCCTCTGCACCAGAATCAAACTGTTCTATCCGATATGCTGCCTCAGAGCAGGAGCAATGGTGGCATTAAAGAGTATCCTCTGTCTTTGCTTCCAAAAGCCCAGTCAAGGATGTAAACGCAGGGAAGATGAACACAGCACCTTGCAGGCCTGGACAGAGGTGCTCAGGGTGGTGCTCAACCCTTGGGAAGGTTATATGCCAAGCAAGTTTCTTGTATTTCTTAAACAAAACATTGTGATAATTTTTAACTTGGTCAAAGACACACCATCTCTTGAAGGAATAGCAAAAGCCATTCTTGGTCTTACAGTCAACTCTTTATCATATTTCCAGTTCTCCTAGTGACACCAAAGAAATTCTAGGGTAAAAGAGGTATAAAAAACATACCTCAACAAACAAAAACTTGTTTAACAAGGAAAAGCTATATTCTTTACTATTTTTATTTTCAAAATTACTGAAATTTTCTAACTAAATTGCAAGAAGTGCAGCGAACAAAATGAACAAATTCTTCTTACTTGAGTGGATAAACTTCAGGAAGGGATTTCAATTAAAAATGCAATATAGACACAAGGCAGTAACCATATATTATTAACTAGTCACAAATACAAGAATGCATTTAGGATACAAAATAGCAGGAAGATTCTAGTCAGGGATTTAGAACAACTTCCTAGTAGTTATTTTTCCCCACAGAACTCCCCAATTTTTTGGATCAAAAAATATAGGATATGCTTTTCCAAATTGCTTTGTGTAAAATAGAGCTCAATAGCCTAAGAAACCCTTTCCTCGTTCCAGGATATTCACCCTATGGCAAACACTCACCATGAAAATTTTACCTGGCACATTTTACTCTTTTGTAAGGACTGGACTGTTCATTGCCCACATACTGACGAGCATGAAAATCCTTCGCATGTAACCGTGCGTGGCTAAGAAATGCCCTCAAAGCAGACAAGTGGTGGGTGTAACTATGGAGTAAGCAAACACCATCCCTGTGCAGAGGGAGATGGATTGAGCAGGCAGGGAGGCGTGTGAAAGCAGCAGTCCAGGGGATAGCAAACAAGAGAGGGGCAAACACACACTTTGCCGTTCTCACCGAGCCTTCCCTTCAATACGTGTGCCCACAGACACTTGTGTGCACAAGTGCTGGTCCCCAAGGGGACTCCTATCCTGTCAATTACCCCCTCCAGCCTCGGCACTTTCTTGTCTCCTTGTGCCTGCAGCTTCGCGGGGTCTCTGGGGAAGGAGGCCCCCTTCCTCGCACAGCAGGAAGCACTTGCCATCCTGTCCCATATAGGAGCCTTGCACCATTCCCACTGCCACATATGGATGCAGAATAAAACAAGCTTGCTGACACTTCTGTGTAGATATCATCGCAATGATAGTGTGGCAGAAAAGTTATCACATTCTCAATGTACTTGTGAAAATCCAAATCTTTATGCACTGGCATTTATGGATGACATTTCTAAGGAAGCTAGTCTGGTTACTGAGGCGAGGTCACTGCGTTCTGGGTGCTGAGGCCTCCGGGTTGCCCAGAACTACAACACTCCTTGACCTTCTTAATTTCCAGCTCTGCAGACCCATAACACAGCCTGCTATCTCAACCCTGCCATCACCATCTGGAGTCCTCTGCCTCCTTTCATGTTACTCAGGAGACCCTGTGGTATTTTTAGGAATATCAATTTACTCTTTTCGGAAAAATATGCTTGTGTGTATGCCAGAAAAATATTCCACAAGCTTGGCAGATGCATTATGTGAAGACACCTTCTAGCCATTAAATGAGGTGATTGCTCTCAAGCCCATCACTTCCCACTCCTTTTCACATCATCATGATTTTTCAACCTTTCAGTCTATACCATTTAACAAGGATTTAAAGACACTAACAACAGCACAACAAAAAAATCACCCCCAGTTAAAGAATACAGATTCCTCTGCCTGCAGTTTGCCTTGTATCTTTTCCAATTTCCCACTGTACTTTTCATTTTATTCTCTCTTACTCCCATTTCTAATGGCTTCTTGGCATCCTGTTTCCTAACAACACACTATTAGCACTTCTCTGTTGTAATCCCCTCTTTAGCCGCCTAACCCAACATTAGTATTAGCATCCGTGTTATCGTGTTATCATGTAACATAGCTGCATGAAAAATTACAACAGTTGTGCAGCAGTTACAGTGTAATTACTTAGTGCCACTCAATGTGAAGTGCTGCAGTAATAGGTTGCATAAGCAATTAAATTTCTGAATTTTGCTCACATAAGGAGCCTCTGAAACAATGTCACCAGAGAGATTTCTCAATCCTGTCTGCAACTGATTTGCACCAATGATGTATGAAAAGGAGCCAAAGCCCGAGGTCTGCCTGTTTGTTGACTATTTCAAATAGCAAGGAGCACATAGTACTTTGGTCCCGTGAACTCCTACGGTTATTAAGACTGACGGAACAAAGAGGACTAAGGAAAAGAAAAAAGCTTGGCAAAAATAACACTGTGTTAGATGACTAAATTTACACCCTCCAGGGGTGTTCTTCAGTCTTAGACACAGAAACCAGAAAGGAAAGAGTAAATCATTTTTTCCAGCAGACTTTGAAAATCAAGTTATTGTTTATGAATATAAATTGTATCCAAATGAGGAATGACTAAGCATTCTGGTGCTTATTCACTTCATTCTCTTTGACTTTTACAGTGTTTAGATAGATTTGTAGAACCACTGTAGCAGGCTACTTTCATGCATGCGACACTTAATAGCTTGCTTTCTTGAATAACATAACATTTTTCATTTTCCAGCCACACATTTGAAAATAAACACCATGTGAAAAGGAAAATATAGCAAAAAAATATGGTATCATGAATGCAACTAGACAAAAGATTTGGATGACTTAAGATTTAGTTATTTTCCTTCCATACCCTCAGCACTTGGGGATCCTTGTAGTTCCTCCTGGAGGAGGAAAAAAAAATAAAAAGGATTTTAAAGGACTTGTAAAAAAATATTGAAATGTTGGTTAATGGCTAGCAGTGCTTGTATTTGCAGGGCATGGTCCTTTGAATTTTAAGTTACACCTGCATCATTCAGAAATATTTATAATATTATATTGATGCATTAAGAGATGCATACAAAACTACAATATCTTTGAAAAGTCAGAAAGTCGATTAGGTAAAATTTCTTGCTAGGGGAAAGTGTCTACATATTATTATTATTGCTTCCTTATCCAAAGTTTATCAAGGAAGGCTAAGACAAAAATAAATTTATACATATATATGTGCATATATACATATATGTATATTTATACACACACACACTCTCACATTTTCTAATAAGTACATATAAAGCTTCACAGTCTTTGATTCCTTCTGAATTCTTGCTTAATCTTGGATTCCCAGGCAATAGCAACACCGGAGAAAAATAGTGGAGGGTTTACTGTCTGTACCAACTACATGTTTATGATCTTTCCTTGTAGATTTAGCACTCATCTCATGTAAATTACTGTGGTATTTCCTGGGCTGCATTCAGAAGCCAGGTACTACATTAATCTTCTACAAATCTGGTGGGTTTTTGGATGAAGCTGATTTTTCCAATTTTCCTCAGATTGGATAAGAGTCCTATGGACTGCTTAGTATTGTTCAATTTTAGGTCTATACAATTTTACAGTGGACCATATTAAGAAATTGGTCTTTATTCTTAATTCCTGCAGCACTATGTTCAAGACAGTAATGTTAGCTTTTATTTTCAGTATAAGGAAAACTGCAAAACCCATAATGCTACATCATGGAAAATCTGGAAATGCTGACACACCATTAAGGCTCTCAGATTGAAGCATGACTATGGTTGCATTTCCATGATACAAAATCTGAGGCTGCTGCTGCCTTTACTTTTTTTTCTCCTCTCTAATTCTGTTCTCTGTCTATTAGAAACAGAGAGAAACTGTGTTCTTAATTAAAACTGGGGAGAGGTGGGAATCTTAACACCCCTGAAATAAAAATGAAAAATCTAAAACCTTAAGTTTGCCAAAGATCAAATGAGGCAACATGGTTTGCCCTTCTTTTTTCTTTTTTTTTCCTCCCCAAAAGAAAATAAAAACAACAACTAGAAAGTCTGTCTTACTTATGGAGTATATCCCTATTTTTTTTCACCAGTGAAACATCCTAAAGGGCAAATATCTTTCAACAAATCTTCAGCTTGGCAAGAAAAAATTCCCTCCTCTCCCCCCTCCCTTCCATAAGAAAACCAGCTTTGAATTACTTGTTTTACTACATGTGTTAATAATGCAGCGCTCTAAGGGCTCTAAGTGAATTGTGAGAAAACCTGACACATCACGTAAGAGTGTCAGAATCGGCCTGAAGAGTTTAATCAAAATCGAATTATTGATTTGTACTAAAGGAAAGGCAGTCAGTACCTGAGGAAATGAAAAACTGTCCATAAGAATTAAGAAATTTTCTCATTTGCTCTTTTTAATAAAATCCTTTGAGAGAAAGAATAATCTTTTCATGGAAAAACATGATGTTGCCTTTTGTAGAAGACTAGTGCCAGACAGAACCTGAGTCTGCCCCAGTACAGAAACGCCTTTTGAACAACTCTACTCATGTTCCTGCTAGATGCTCTCTCCTACCTCCTGAGAAGCTGCGTGCAGCAACCTCAAGTGCATTTCCCTGAGACGCACTTACGTGGATTGGTTTGAAAAGATGGAGATTATAACTCTTACTTAAACCCACCTTGTATACAAAGTGTCCTGGACACATCCAAGATAGGTGTCATATACGGCTTAGAGGAGAAAAGAGGGAGTCAGGTGTGAACCTATTCCCTCCCAGGGATACCCTACAAATGCGCGATGTGGTTGTGCACATACTCAAGAAGCAGCAGTTTGCAAAAGAGGAGGCATCATTCACGAGGCTAGAGAAGAACACAGTACTGTGAACAAGAGAGTGATCCCACTCCAAAGATCCTTCATCCAATTTAACCCACCAAAAAATTCATGCAAATGCAATTAATGCACATCACCTAATCAGGCTTCTATCCTGTTTTATTGTTTTGTTTTTGTTTTTTTTTCTCCCCAGTCCTAATTCATGAAAAGGTTTGTACCACAAAAAAATTCTTCTTCCCTCCTATCCTTCCTTCCATTCCAAAACAAGCAATTTGCTAGCCTGTTCAAAACCTCAAGCTCTGCTTGTCCCAATGATTTATAAACTGGACACTGCCACGCAGACTACATATAGCAAGATCATAAAGTTCAAGTCAAATCAAAACTTTTTTCTGTTTTTTTTCAGTGCTCCCTCTGAGCTGTACGCCTTGATGACTATTCCTTATTTTGCTGTTACATAAAGCGTGAACCTGTATATGAGATGATCTAATCAAGTTCTACAAGTAACTATTTTAAAAGTGACCACTGCTAACACCTACTTTGTTGCATGATTGGCACAGTATTTTTAAGTGGTTTGAGAAAGAAGCAATCCGAAAATTTTACAAAGTTATGAAAGACCTATCTACTCTCATTTGAGATCAAGAAACGCATCCTGCAAGCAACTTTGCACTATCAACTTAAGGTCAGCTTCCGCATGCAACATCCTCCGCTGGTCCTAGGTCACAGCAAGGTAAAATGTTCCTCAGAGTAATTTCTGCCCATACTTCTGACAAGCATCAGACATCCTTTATTACAGACTTTATTTAAAATATTTTGTCTCTAGGGTCTGCTTTTGTGACACTGACCTCCTCACTTTAAAACTGGGGGACACATTATGTCTCTAGTTAAGTTTAATTTCCTATTTCTTGGCCTTGTTTAGCTATTTATTCCTATGCAAAATGAGAGTATAAAGCATTGCTACACTCTTTTCACATTCTTAATGCACATTTCTCAGGTATAATGAGACAAACAAAATGAGACCCATCAGCTTCGATGGGCACTTAGAACTCCTCAATATTATTCCACAAGTGCACATTCATCACTGGTGCAGATAAAGATATTACTATTTTACTAGGGCAGCTTTCTGCGATCAATTTGTGACTTTAGATTTCTTTCATTTCCTCTCTCCTTTCGTGCAAATGCGAAAATCATTTTCAAAACAAAACTGAGAAACGCAGCGTATTCTGTCACATTGAAGTGTTCAGCCAGAAGCTCCCCAGAGACTTCTGTGATAGCTCATTTAGAATATAATTCAGCTAGAGTGGTTAAGTTGTGCTGTTGCAGAGTTTAAGTGCCTTTGCTTATTTGCCTGGTTTGGGGGTGTAAGGGAGGAGGGGAGGAGGAATTATTAGATTGTCCAGAACTCAGTATTTTTCATACTACCATCTAGCGGGGAATGTGGTGCCACCCTACTTCAGTTGGCCATACACTCAAAGACAGTGCTCAAGGTGAAGGAGGGTCTGAAGGGTTAATGCTGTCCCTGAAAGATGAAGGATGTTTGGATCATTGGGCCCTACTCCTGTGGAAGGACCAGAAAACATGCAAAGGGCATAAAAAATGCTATAGCCACACAGGTTAAAGAAGCTTAAGTCATACAGACAAAATGACTCGCAAATTAAGAAGTACTCATAGTGCACATACAAAGCGTGTGACACGTGAGCTGGTAACATTATTTAGGTTGCTCTTGTACTGTAGTTGGCCAAATTGTAATCACATATAATACATAATTGCATGTAAGTGCTAATGCAAACAGAAGAAAACAAGGTGGAAAATTTATATTCTGTCCTTCAGCTAAAACAACCCAGTAGATCAGCAGTATCCGAATTAAATACTAATGCACTCTCAGTAAATTTTATGTCCTTCTTCACTTTCCTTTTAAAACTCTGAGAAGGCAGATGGACTCTCCTGCATGCCCTTTAGATTAACAGATTTGTTGAACCAAACAAAGAGAAAATTCCAACAAATGCCCTCTAGTAGCATTCTGTGCTTCTCCTCACTCTGCTGTATTTTTGCTTCATCCCTTTCAAGATGTAGCCTAGCAAGCTTGAAGTAGCAAAGTCTAAGTATAAAAATGAGCTTTGTTGAAGCCCCAGTAGCCTATGAAAAAGGCAGGTGAAGGCAATTTCAGAACTTTGGGTGTCAGGAAGCCTACCGAAAGAATCGAGGATATTTTTCATACCTGCGATGTTTCTAAGTTGTGCTGGCCTTTGAGATTAGCAAGAGCCAGCCTCAAGGGGCTGCAACATTTGTCTTCATCATCTCCTTTCCCCTGCAGATGGCATAGGGTCACACCAGCTGGGACCAGAAGCATAAAGGCTAGGATACTACATGAATAGCTGTTCCTACAAGCAGAAACAAAATTTATTCGAAATTCATAAGAGATGTGGCAGTAACACAAAGCACCCTTTTCAGTTTAGCAAATCCACTGCTTTTAGATGTGGCTGTTGAAGGTTCTGGGAACTCAGCTGACCTGTTTTAATGTAAAGAGAGCCACGTATATCAGCCACTATAAAAAAAAGTTTCGTGATTTACTTTCTTCTTTTTCCTATTCAAAACTAATATTATCTCCACAGAAGTAGCTTTTAAAGTAATTATTTTTGCAAAACAATGGCAATTTACACATTGGAATAACTGGGGAAACCCCCATGTACTTCGGCAAGCACTGACTGAGGCCTCAAACATCAAATTCTATCATCCTTAAAGGCTTGACCTTGCTGCACTAAACATTACTGGGAATTGCGCCATTGGCTTCAAAGAGAGTAGGAACAGGCCCTAAATAAGCAAAACTTTTAGTTATTGCTCCAACGGGACTAATCCTGTCAGGCCACAGAATGTGTCTATATAAGCCAAAAATTCAACAGAGCTTTCTAAATTATATCCATACACTTTGTATGAGAGTGGTGCATTTACATATGCACAACCCATTCAAATGGGCATATCAGGTAACTGGATGGGAGAAATGCAGAGGGGGCATAAGAGTTTTTCTGTGAACTTGAACCTGTCTGCCAAGCGAGGTTCAGACCCCTTCTGCAGTATCATCTCTCCAAACCATGCACACAGATGGACAGACTCCTCACAGACCAAAATGCCACAAAGAAGTGTTACAGTTAAGCTCTTCCCATCTTCTGCCCTTCCCTGATATGAAATCAATTGAAAATGGGTTGGACATATGTCTTCTTTTCTGTAATAGCATTACTTTGACAACAGCATTGATCAAGCTGATATGCTGACAAGCACTGCAGACTATGTTTGAACCCCCCTTTCTTAAGGGAAAGAAGAAAAAAAAAAAAAAAAAGGCAGAAGAATATGCCCAGTATGTAACTAATTGAACTGCCCTTGCAGGGTGGACTTTGCTATCTCTGCCACCAAACTTACTGTCCACATAGCCACACTTGCTTAAAGATTATGATACAGATATGGCAAAAAGCCACAAGATTCATATCTAGAGTCAATGACTGGGGTTATTTGAAACTGTGACTCAAACAGCAGGAATGCAGTTGTCATCACTCAGGAAAAGGTTCCACTAGGCAGCTGCTAGAGCTGGATGCACTCAAGGCAGACCCCAACTCCAACGAGCATGCTTTAAAACTGCCACAAGGTTTGGTTAGCTTTCCCCACCCACCACGTATTATTTATGCCTTACCCTCCTGACCCCAAAAGTCACCAAGGTCACAAAGTTTTAAAAGTTTTATTGAATAGGTATCTAAACTGCATCTAAATGCAATTTCCAGTCTGTGATGCTTAAACAATCCAAACCTAAAATATAGTCAGGAATTGCACTTTGTTTTTCTAAATCAAGTTTCCTCTGCTTCACCAACTTCCACAAGGCTCGTTCCGCTTTCTTTTGGGATTTCCCATTTCACAACAAACACAGCCTATCCTGCACAGGAATCAAGGATGGATATGTGCCAGGCTAAATTTTCAAAATATATCATTGTGGGTTTTTCCTCCTCATTTCAGAATTCATGAGTGCATTTGAAAACCACAGATATGCGAGAGAATGACTCTTGGTATGAAACAGCATATTCGGGGTCAGTTTTTAACCTACAGAAGTTCAAACCTGCTGCTGAGTTTGGCATGAAGGGTAGCGATATCTAATATTCTGAATGAGTAAGGAATTTCAGTAATACAAGAGACAGGTTAAAAAAAAAAAACTTACATGTTACTGAGACTGTTATATATCTCTCTTGGGAGAATAGAGCAACTCCTGTAGGGAAAGAAAGGAAATGCAACAGGCTCAGACACAGCAGCTGAGGAGTTAACTTTTAAGGAAGGAGCGAATTCCAGCAAATATGATGATAAAGGCCACTAAATCCAGAGACACCTCCTGCACCAAAACCTAGTCCTTTGCCAAAGACTTCTGCTTGGTTATTGATTCAGTGAGCGTGCAATTATTAATGGAATGAAATCCTCCAGACAAGGACAGTTCCAAGACCAGTAGATAAGGGTTATTGTGAGGGAACTGAATTACAGAAAGGGGAACATGCATCTACTCCGAGGGGGTAGCATATGGCTTTGCCTTGGAAGACAGATTTAAAAAGGAAAGAGCTTTGGTTTGATGTTAACTGAAAGACAATGAAAGACCTGTGCTCTTACTGGGAGTTTTTGGAAACAAAGTACTTGAGGGACATCTGCATACACCACGCAAAGGAGAGCACCATCTCTTCCTCAGCAAGACACTGAGGTCTCCACCCATCCATCAGTTTTTATTAATCAAAAGCTTGTTAGCTGACAAGAGAAATCTGCCAGCTCCAACTCCTTCCCAGCCCTGGACATCACCTGCTGCTGGTAAGATAAAGGGCAAGGATTTCCCCCAGTAACACTCACAAGGAACCAGCTGGAGGCCTCCCATGGCAGGAAGTCAATTTATGGTCTTGTGACACAGCAGCAGCTGCTGCAGAAAACTCCCTGTGGTGCTGGAAGCCACCCGGACCATTCTGCTTCCACTTGCTCCCTGTTTAATGAGAACTTGAAAAAAGACAGAAGTTTATACTCAAATGTCCAGAAACTTCCAGAGTTTTCTCTTTTTCTAAATCGTATTACCAGCACAGACTGTCTGCAGAAGATCCTTTGTGCATTTGTGTGACTCATGCACTTCATAGCCCGCCCCAGTCCTGTCTTCCATTACAGGAAGTTTAACACCTCTGCTAGAAGTGGTGTTTCACACCTAAGTGTCATTTGGAGGAAGAGAGTTGAGGGAGAAATTGAGAATACCTGGATAGTAGAAAACGGCAGCATCAGCTTTCAAAACTATCACAAACCAGACGTTTAAACTGCAGCTTAAAGTGAATGTTTTCCGAGAGGCTGGTAGCCTAGAAGACACTGGCCCACATGCGATCTCAAAAGAACGCACGCTGTCTCCCAGTGGGAATCGACCCATATATGAGTAAGAGACTGCCTGCCATCCATGCCTTTTCCTGCTGCTCTGCATTTCAGACATTTTCCCTTTCTGACATTTCCACCACTACCCACTGCATTACATTTTCAAGGGTATCCTGCTTGCTATGTTAGTTCTTTTCGGGGCGGGAGGGAAGAGGAATTCCAAGAGCTGCCAATGACCTCTTCCAGTCTTGCAGAAGTCAGAAAAGATTTGGTCAGTTGGCATTTTCTGTTATTCCCATCTCCACAAACCGCTGCTGCCCCCTCCCACTGGCATTCTGCCAAAAAGCCAAGCCACCTAGTTAACACAGAACTGTCAATAATCCATAGACTTTAACCTGATAAACTAATCAGAGAGGATATCGCACAATCACATACTAAGAACACTGATAAATAATTGGCATTGCTAATCAGATAAATGCAGAGGAAATATCTCAGAAATTATTTACATCAAATTCATGCAGCTGTGAGTAAAACCAAGGCTGAAATTTTTCAGGCAGGCATTTCCCATTATGGCTGCTAATCTCTGTGTCATGTTCAATGTGCAAATTAGATGAGAATCTATTTTCTTTTCTCTCCTTATGAAGCTGGCTCTTTAAATGCCACAATTCTGTTTCAGTAACATACTAATTTTGCCTGAATTCTCTGGAGAGACCCATTTTCACTGAAGGTCTGGTAAGAGTCAAGGAGGACACATCAGCATAATCAAACACACACAGAGCTTCCTGTAGGCTGACCTGCAATCTTCCAGCCATATCTAAGAGTTAGGCACAGTGGGCCATGCACCATTACATCTTCTGGGATCTTGTTCTCCACAAGCACCTCTTCTTTATCCACCCCGCCTCCATTCTTTTCTTTCCTCTCTTCTTAAGTCAGCTAAAACCCTTTCTCCATCATGACTTTGGTTCCTTTCATCTTTCACTTGTCTCAAAAACAAGTCCTATGCAGGACCCTGTGACTTTTTTTCCTCGTTCTGAAAATACTCTGCTGCTGGAGGAAGGCATCTTTCTTTCACTTACTTCTACTTCAGCTTCCCCATATGCAAAACCAAGTATACAAGTTGCCCACCATCATGACAGTCTCTAATATTTTTGGCTGAAAAATATTCTCAGTGTTATTATTGTAATTTATTACATCCTATCCTATCCTTGCTGCAAACCAAAGATCTCATTTTCCTGGCATCTAGCAGCCCTGCAGTATCTTTGTTGATCTCCTGCCAAGATCTTTACAGGTTCTCAGCAAATCTGTTAGTCTCTGCTGGGGCCAGCTGCTGTCTACAACCCTCACATATTCTGAGCTTCGTTCGATTAGAAACACCCTGAATATATTACGTGCTCCTGACCTCAAGGGTAATCAGATGGAAAGGCAACATTTTTGCCAACCACAGCAGAAACTTTACCTCTTGAGCCCTGAAATTCAATTTGTAAAATATCATAAAGGGTGAGAAGACATGGGGTCAAAGAAAGGAAGAAATTTTTATCCAAGCATTCATAAAGGTTCAAGCTCGGCATCATGTCCAAAGACATTTATCCCACTCTTCCAAAGAAACAAATGAAATCTCAGAAGCTAATGAGATTTGAGCTGCTACTAACCACGCCCCACACACTTAAAACAAAACAAAAAAAAAAACACCTGCAGAGCAGACAGCATCCCAGTGCCGATCCATTGCTGAACATAATGGAATCACATGATTCAGCATTTTTCATTAGATACCAAATTTTATACACATCAAAAGATTTATTTTTAACTGTCAAAAGGTCGTATTAACTTTTTGTTTATTGGTCAGCTTGGCTGCTCCTATCTGTTAGAGGCAAGACTTCTCATAGTATGAAAGCGCACTAAGTACTAGGCTACTTGACAGAAAGAGGTAAGCATTAATCTATGAAGTATCCACAAGCTGACCTGTGAACACAATAGGTTCTTTTAAAAAGGGGGAAAAAATGCCATCAGACTTCCAGATAGTTCTTGAGAGTATGTAGTACACTTGCAGCAGGAAAGGCAAGCCCATAAAGGACTTTGCTTGTAGATGTATAGGTGTTATGATACACAAGTGCCTCAAGGAGTAGAGGAAGACTGAGGAGGATTTTAAGGGGCAGTGTGATGGATTTATATGTCTAATCTGGCAGTTCAGTGCCTGTTCTTTTTGGAAGCTAGCCCAGGAGAGCTCTCTCTCCCTGTACAAACTAGAAGTAAATACACCATGATAAACACAAAGGAAGGGAATTTTTTGACTATTAATAAGCAAAAACAAATCAACCAACTACCCAACCAAAAAGAAAAACCTACAGTAATCGGTTCTTTACACCAAGTATTAGTGGGGAAAGACAGAACTACCAATCCTACTTGTATTAGATGAAAGGAGAATGAAGAAGAAACTCCTACACTGTTAGCACGTAAATTGTTTACAGGTAGCACCTTCCTTAAGGGAAACTGCTCCAGATTAGATTTTTTTTTTTTTTTTAACCAACAGAACTTTCAGATTAGCCATAATGCTTCACACAATCCTTTCTAATCTGGATCTTTTCTCTGTTCCTCAGCATAGCCTTCCATCTCCCATATTTCCCCCTGCAAAAAGTCCAACCTGGACACTTGAACTAGGGTGATTCTCTATATCATGGAACAGAGGGACAAGAATTACAATATGATAATCTCCATAGTGAATGTCACAAGAACTGCATTCATACACCTGTCTCTTGATGATTAGGAAATCCACAGCCCCATGCACTTGCTAAGTCTTTTTTTAAAACCAAAATGCATTACTGAATGATGCATAATACATTCCTAGTGGCACTACCACTAGCAGTGCATAAACATAATGCAGGGCATAACAAACTACATATCAATAGTTGGTTAGCATCAGCTCCTGAGCACTGCTGTGGACATGTACCCTGTAGGTACAATGACTTCATTTGTGCTAAATACCAACTGAACTCCAAACCTCTGTTCAGCTGACTGAGCAGCCGCGCAGGCTGCACTGGGTACCAAAGGACACAGACATGCTCAGTCAACCCGCCAACCTTTACTAACATGCCTTTCCCTTCAATACACATTACTTCCAGCAAGAGAGACCTAGTCTTATGGGAGAAACAGCAAGAGAAGTGGGTTAAGGGGAAAATGACTGAACATTTTTTTGGTGCTGTCATATCAGTATTATGAGGGTCACTGCATAAGAATTCTTAACCTAATAAGTCAGGTGCAAGACTGGAATATTACTTCCACAGAGGGACACACGCTGCCACTAAAAACTATTTTGGCTGCAATAGTGTATCTTAACATTAGACATTCTACACAGTTTGCTTTTCTGAGTGTCTGAGAAAATAGATCATTTCTTAATGACAATTAACTATTCCTAAATTAAAAACCTCCAATGACATCTCTAAGACACAAGTATAGCCAGAGTAATGCTGTAGCTGTTTGTGTATGTTTTTGTGGATTTCTCAAATTCTACACCTGGAAGCATTAGGATGCAAGTTCTTAAAGGAATGCTGTTGAACAGGTCTAATAATTGCCTAGAATTAACTTCACAATATGGAAAAAGTTCAACAATTAACTATTAGTCCAAAGGTCTGACCCTTTCAACTCTTAGACAAATAATTAGAAGGCTTAGTGATGTTGTTCAAGTCTGATCATGCCAGAGTTCAATATAGAGGTGTACGTGGATTTCCACTCAAGTTTTCTTTCCATTAATTTGAGACAAGTATCTTAAAAAAAATCTATCTATCTATCTATATATGCTGTAAATACTGCTAAGCAAAGAGAAGATGGTTCAGATTTTCAGAGTACAGGAAATACTCAAGTTCGACAAGTGCTTAGTTCTGCTGAAGCATTCTCCAGCTCCTAACTATAAACTCATGATTCTCCCCACCAGTGGATGCACCAGCATAGTGGATGACTCTTAATATAGGCACATAATCAATAGTTGAAAGGACAAAACTCTTAAAAGGTTATTACCTGGCCATTGGATTTATGATTTCATCCATTGACCACTGTTTTCCAATTTTATTTTAAACTTTTAAAATTCTAACCCAACTTTATATAATTCAGAGCATTGAGTTTAGAAAAAAAATATAGTAAAAAAAAAAACTTATCGTAGAACTCACAACTCAACTGGCCAGTCACAACAGACAGGTTCTTTAGAGATCTAAATGCACATTTTTTAGTATAAAATTTTTTAAAGAATCAAATTAATGACTGAGAGAGGGAGATGGCAACAGTTTTCCATGAGATACTCCCTGCCAAGTAAATAGCATATTTCAAGCTGCAGATTCTACGAGCACCAAAATGAATGTATGCATAGAGTAGGGCTCCTTTCTCTTTAATTTAAGGGACATAAATCAGTTAAGAGCAATATTGCCAAGAAAAAAACCCTATTACAATCTGCGAAGAGAATGTCTGATATTAATTTTTTCAAGATTGTTCATTCAGGAGACGCTCAACCATGTTAACATCTTCTCCGTGTTTTACAGATATTGCTGTTTATCATTAAGCACATGCATTTTGGCACTTTTGCCATTGGTGAAGTTGTTATGTTGGGGCAGAATTTTTCCTTCTGATTCAGTGATATTCAAATGCCAAGTTTACACACGTGCTTAGATAGGCACCCGATCCAATTTTAAGAGACCAAGCTGCGTGATTTTGCTTGCATCCCCGTGCAGTCATCTGCTTTCCCCACACTCTCATCCAATCAGAAGGAAAAAGCTCCGGTTTCAGATCAATTGTTCCACAGATTTTTAAGCATATTAGGAGGATGGCAGTCACACTAATTTAAGTCACCCTGCTGTGCAAGAGAAATTGTTCAAAAATTCATGCTCCCCCTCAGTCACAAAGTACTATAAAGTAATCTAGCGTAGCCAATTCAGAAAATATCAAACCCATAACTATACAATGTGAAATGTAGTGTTGATAAGATGATCTTTAACTAGAATTTAAAGCTCATTTTGCAGTTACTCTGGGAAAGCCATTTTGATCTTTAGCCACAAGGTACTGAAAATAAAAGATCTATTGTATACATTAGTTAATAGGTGAGACAAAGAAATTACAAATGTACTGGGAAGATATGAGGGAGAATCCCTTACTTGGTGAAAACCAAAACTAGAAATGAGTACCTACTGAGCAGAACTGACTGAAAAATTTTCATTAAAATAGGTATGTCCTCACTTTATTTTTCTCTTCCTCCCTGGCCCAGGCAAATAAAAACATCATATGCAAAATTTTTAACAGCAAAAGAGGAAATTGCATTATTGAAATTAAAATATAAATAAATGCATAGATATGTAAACATTTTCAACATTTTCCATTACATTTTGAATCTTAAACTTTTAAGTGTATTTGTAGTCATTTGTTCTAAAAGATGAAAATCAAAAGAAAGTTTTTTTTTTTTCTTTTTTTTTTTTTTTTAAAACCAAGTTACTTGAACCAAGTCTGTATTTTTAGGGGGAGAATAAGCAAGGAGGAGTAACATTTTTGGCTGAGAAGTTTTAAGAAAGTGATTTTTATTCCAGCTTAGGATAAAGCTGTATGATACTTTTAAAAATAAATGCAACTTTTAAACTATATTTCAAATAAATATATCCCCAGTGAATAAAATAATGTAAGCAGAGTTAAGTGAACTAATTCAGATGAAATTCAAACCCAAAACAAAGTATTAAACTTCATTCTTCTTCTCTACTTTTCTAGTTCTGATTATTGACAAATATTAAGAAAAAAACAAACAAACAAAAAACTTAAGGGCACTTGAATTCAGCCAATCCAATCAATATGAAAAACGAAACATGTCTCCTCTTTGTGGATTGACATTCTGCAATCTAGAAACTTCTGAGCAAGTCCAGGTCAATTTCAGACTATTAAATCTAAAAAACCATCAGGACATTGCAAAGCAGAATTTAATTGCAATGTCTGTCCTCTTAAATGCCTATCTTTAACAATGTAACTTGCTTACACACTTCAGAATCGTAAGGTCAAATTGTTTGTGGTTCAGTAGCTTTACTAACCCTGTCAACTGTACATTGACTAATTGCATAACTCATCTGGTCACAAGAAATCATTTTGCAATACTGCTCTGTAAAAAGTGTATCCATTCCAGATAAGTGAAAAGCATTCCAGATAAGTGAAAAGATATGGCAATTTTGATTTGTTTTAAATCTTTATATAATGCTTGTAGTGCAGTCTAAATTTTGAAGCATCAGAAATGGGGACTCAAAAAGTAATTGCTGAAGTGATTCCATAGATGTGAATGAGACAAGCACAGGAAATCTCATTCTGGGAAATGTGATAGCTTAGTCTTGTAAGAAATAGTTGGATATAGAAGGAAAGTTCTTCTGCTTCTTTTTGCCATTTTCAGTTATACAAGTAAGATAAAACAGGATTTACACACTAGCTTATATTGTAACTCTTCACTGATTGATTCCAAAAATTAATGAGAAGTGTTTTTCCTGTTTCGCATTCCTTAGTGTGTTCTGAGAGGATTTTCTCCTTCAAGTACTCTTCTGAGTCTTGCCACAGATGGGACTTCCCTCCTCCTCAAAGTAAGCTTCTGCACATCATAACTCAAGCGACCAACAACATCTTAGAGGACAATATTTTTTGGTTTGATCACAGCAGAACATCATTGACTGTTCTCTGAGACCATTCTAGCTCTAAAACTTCTAAATATAGTTAGTAAATATTGAAAACACCTAGGCAGCAGACCTTTGTAGCTTTGAGCATTGAGTCGCATCTTTCTTTCCAATTTTTTCCTTATTACAACTTTAAATGCCTGTGAGGGATTTTTGTCAAAGTGTGTCAGTGGCAAAATCAGGGCACCAGCTTGTTAAATAAACAATCTGCCCTTAAGCCATTCCAGAAAAAGGATGAGATTTCTCATACTTACATCTTTTGTGAGTTAAGGTTTATTTAGGTTTCGAATCCCTCAAGGCAAGCATGCAATGTGTAAAGCAGAAGCCAGTAAGAGAAACATTTTACTCCTGAGAAAGAACATGGCTCTTAAAACAGATCAAAATGCCGCACTTCATTAAACAACATGACCCTTTCTTGTCTAATAAACTTTCTTCTTTATTTAATTTTTCAGTTGCATTCATTTGTATCTATTTTTAAAAGGTATGCTTAACTTCCATATAAACAGGGCATTTGGAGAGCAATGCTTTTAATGCTCACACTGTAAAAGGAACATCCAAGTGGAAGGGAATTTTTGTCTTTTTTCTTTTCTTTTTGGTCTAAGAATGCATGGGTATTATATAAAAATATTAAATGCCACTGTTCTGAAATAGGTAATGAAAAAATTAAAGAGAGGGAATTAATTGTCTTTTGTTAAAAAAATAGAAATGCACATGCTAAAGGTTTTGCCTAATTGTCTATACCAAGATACATGCAAATTCATGTGCAATTGATGCATTTTTTTTTCATTGCACATCTTTTTAAGGCACCTCTTTTCAGAAGGCTTGCAAAGAAACCTGACACCAGAAACCTTTCCCTGTTTCAGACTTTGTTAAAAACCTGAAACGCATGTTAATGGAATGGCTGGCTGAGGTTTACCAAGCTTGAGAGCAGCTCTAGACCTGTTTGCAGCACTTGTAGCTTCTCAGCATCATTAGAGATTGGTCTGAAGCTGCTTCGAGTTAGAGGCTCTTCAGTGCCTGAACGGAGAGAGATGCAACGATAGGCTGTGGGTCTAGACCTGTTCAACAGTGCTTGAATCTGAGGGCCCCTACATAAGAGCTCCTCTCTAAATAAATGCCTATCTACAGAAATGCATGCATATGGCTATTGAATTAAAATATTATATACCTGATTGTTGGGAGTAAAAATCATAGGGGTAAAATTATGGTTCCAGCAGAATAGCAGCATCTCTTTCTCTTAACATGTGTAATAGAAGTTGAGGGTAACCCATCCCAGAAGGGCACAGAGTATACTAACATACGGTTCGAAAAATAAATGATGGTTTAATTGTATCATTTTGCAGTAATTCAAAATGTTCTTGTGCAAGTTTCCTGTTTTTAGAAGGACCTTAAAAAGGAACACAGAACACATGCAGAAAAGTTGTATCTCTAATTTAATTTTATTTCTCTATTAAGGAACATCAAGCTTTTCTAGAAACCTGCCCAGTTTCTTTTGTAACCCTGGACTAGCTCTAGACATTACTATTTTGTGAAAAATGGAAAGAAACTTTATAAAAATATCAACACTCTATGTTATTGCTCAGCACGAATGTAATCTGGAGTTCTTGCAGTGCTGAAATGCAATTTAATTTCCCTGTCAGGCTGCCTGATGGATATATCTATAGAGTTTTTAAAAGGGAGATAAAACTTGACTACTTAAAGTATAATGTACTTTTCTTCTCATTTGCTATCCAGAGATTGAGCCAGCACCTGCTCACTAATTCAGTTTGCTATTTCTGGAACTCTATGTCTAAATTTTATTCATTTAAAATGAAAAACACAAATGAAAAGCAAACACAGACACACAAATCCTGCATGGGTGAAAGTCTCTCCCATTCACAGACATTCTGGAAATTGCAGCCTATACTGCTCACTGTGTTATCCCTTGACATTAACTCCCACTAAAACTGGCCCTAAATATGAGCCCAAGCACTACTATTTCGGTGTGCAGCGCGGAGGTTCAAGCATCCACAGAGGGTGGAGAAGTGCCACTTGCACAAGTAAAGCAGAATATGCTGGCCCTCAGTCACAAACAAATTAGAAACCCTACTGAAGTCAGGCAAAACACAGCGAGATCAGAAAACACTTGCTTCTTTCTTTGAAAGTAATTCAGAGCGCATTTTCATGCATTAACTGAATCTCCCAACTGAGCACTTGTAACAGAAGCCTCTCTGCAGAGCGGCATAGGCAAACCCACGAGTTCTTCCCAATATGTTCCTCCGTGTAAGGGTGCTAAAATTGTTTCAACCCTTATTGCTTTCTTTGTCAAATTGGGAGAAGTACATCCACACTAAATTTGCATATAAAATTCCCTTTGAAAACATCTTAAGGCATTTTAATAACAACCAGTTTATGATTATCTTACCCATCTGTGCCAATATCTGTTTTTCTGAGGTTACATGAGATGGTAACATACAGTGTAATGATACTATGTCATTATTTATAACTTGAGTAAGTTGCATCACAGATAACTCAACCTTTTAAACTTATAAATTTTAAGCTTTAGAATTCAACTTTTAAAAATTGTGGATTAATCAAATACATTTCAATGATGAATTAACATCAATGAAGAAACACTCAAGTCAAACTCCTTAATGTTACAGCACCTGACAGAGCTGAGGGATGAAAATAACTCCAGATACATGATATTTTGAATATACAATGCATATGTTGAATATTATTTACCACGCTAACTTCAATGCACAGTGAGCAGATTGATACTAATAATCTCCATGCAAGGCAAGGAAGAGCAGAACAGGAAGAGCAGAACAGTATTACTGTAAAAGCTGTTTTAGGATAGTTTCCATTGTAGGGTAGTTTGTGGTCCCAAAGAAAGCAAATTCTTTCACCAAATACTAACAGTCATGGAACTTTAAATAAGAGAATAATTTTCTCCTCAGTAAACTAATTAACGAGAAGCTTCTAAAACAAACAGGACTTACAAAGGACAGACAAAGAGGACTTAACTGCAGAGATAACAACATGAATGGCAACAACCTCCTGCCAGTAGGGCTCTGTGCTATCTGCACATGACCCAACACTTCATTGGATACGGCAGCAAAGAAAGTTGCAGTAATCAAGTCCAAAAAGTCATTCAACTCATGATTCTAGCATTAACCTGTTCCTAACCCAGCACTTCTGATAGAAAAGGCAGGTGAAGTAACAACACTATTATGTAAACAAGAGTAATCATTTCTCAAAGCGCTACAGGAAGGCTTCATAATCACCCAGACACAACTTTAAAGCAGAGGGCAGATATTGAATTATATAAAGGAAATTTATTCTAGGCATTTGCTTTCTATACTGTTGAAGTATTTTCTATTTTTTGAAGGTTCACCAGTCTTTTACCCATTTTCTGTGAATCCATTCCAACATACATTATGGAATAGGAAAGATTCATATATACAGCATGCTTTTTACTTATATGCTCTCTGCAATTCAGCTTTCTAACAAATGTATGAAGTCTGTCTGTTGTGAGCAGTGCAGGACAGAGGGACAAGCTGTGGGTGCACCTGGCTTGTTCTGAAGATACACCTACCTGCTGTACCAAGACATGTATAGATCAGTAGGTTCAACTCTTTTGGGTGGGCAAATTCCTATGTCTTAAAGTCACAAAACTGGCAACTATGACACATGGGATGTAGAGGAGCGCCACATGCGCAACTGAAAGCTTGCGGCTCAGCATACTGAACTATTAGACGAGTTCCCATAAAAACGTGCAAGGTTTTGTTACAAGAAGAGAAACAAAGGAGAAAAAAAAAAAAAAAAGGAGATGTTCCAGGGAAACACTGAATAATATCATGATGAACACAGTCTTATATTTATCCACTAAAATGCAGAGTAAGTAGCACAGAAAGAAATAACACAGATAGAAAAGATATTTGTGGACACTTGAATCCACTCTTGCCAGCTTGGCACACTGATTAAAAGTCCATCCCTTGCCTGCAAAGCACATTAATGGTTCTGGGTAAAATCCCAATTTTTAAAACCACTTACACAAATGAATAGTGTCAATTTATGAGATTAACCCCTTTGTCCAAATACTCAGGTATTCACATAAGGATGAAAAAGGTCTTTGGTAAGAGTCGGAAAACAAGGATAGAATTGCTTTCCAGTGTTTTGCTCCTTTCTTCTCCCTCTCATGCCTTAGCCAACCCAGTGGCAACACTGGAAGTGACTGAAGAGCAATCTCTGGGGGTTTTAGTCACGGTTGAAGAAGATACTCTGCCTTTGTCAGAACTGGTCTTGTACATTTAAAAAGAAATTCCGACCCATAGCTTTGCAGCTTATTTTATTTACATATTTATTTAAATGAACTCCTAACTGAGCCAGTGAAAAAGAGTCCAACTGGCTTCACCAAGTGTTAAATCAGATGACACTATTCCACTGTTCTGGATCACCTACTTTAAGGAGACATTTCCAAATAGCTTCATGAAAAGCATATAGCAGACATTGGCCAATAATAAAACAGAATCCTTCTCACTAAGAGAGTATTTCTTCAACAAAGAAATAATTGCCTTCTGGATCAGGAACCTCTTCGGAAGCCAGAGTTATACGTAATGTATATGGAAGTCACAACTAAAGTCCAAAAACAATTACTTGTATTTATACATAAACACACTTACTCAAAAAAATTAACTAACAGATTTACTTGGTAATCCTCCAAAAATGCAAGCTTTATGCAAAGAACTCCCTGAAATATGTGTAGTAGATTCTGTGGTCTTCACAGCAAAGCCATATTTGCTATAAAAGCAAACTGTATTCAATCTTTATAACGATATCTCAGCGCTGTCTTGCATAAAGCACTTGAGTGAATATATGGTGTCTCTGTCCTCAAAAAAGTTTTATACCAAAATACCAGTTTTATACCAACTTTTTATACCAAAGCACAGAAGTGCTCTTTTTGTTTCTTCATAAAAATATTGCCAGTATAGAATCCAGTCTAATCAACAAGCGCATAACCTTCCAATCCTCTTTTCTTAAAAAGAAATTGAAATAGCATAGACAAAAAAATGTTTAAGTAATTTTAGCTCTACTGCGTTAAAGATGACATCACGAAATTGGAAAAATCAAACTGATTTTTTTTTTTTTTTTTTAAGTGGTTCAATAAAGTTTGACCAGTAGCCAAGACTGAAAAGACTATGAAAAGAGTACAGCTGCAGGAAACAAAACTGCATTGATTAGATTATAAAATGTGAAGATTTCTTTTTCATAATACCTAAGGGCAAAGCATATTTCACATTGAAGTTAAAAAAAAAAAAAAAAAAAAAAAAAAAAAAAAAAGATTTTACAGTTTTCAGACCAAACGAGTCAGGTATGTCTAACTGCACCTTCTTTCTGCCAATAACACCTGCCTCTCCTGATATTCCCCCCAACCTGGGCCTCCATGTACTCTTTTTCCTTTTGCTTCTTTTTTGGTTCATTTTTTTGAACCAAAGAAGGTTCCTTTTTCAGAAAGCCAATCTTGCTCTTTTCATTGAAAGCAGAATGAAAATGTACTTCTCCAAAGAAATCACCTCATTCTCAGCAAAACTGCACCTCACTAAATTTCTCCCCTTAATTATATCTCTTTTTCCTTGTTCAAGTTTCCTGGTTTAGACAGATGGAAATTGGTTCAGTACAGATTGTGTGCCCTAGTTCAAAAGCCTGTCTGCATGCAAACATGGAGGAAGACCACAAAGCAGGCTGAGCTATATTGGTAAAAACTGTGTGTCACTTCTATGCAAGAGTGGCCTGTAAAATATGATTTAACTAACAAACAGTCAATCTAAACTGTTGTTCATTAGGACACTGAAATAAGCACTCTGAAGTAAGAGTGCATCCATACAGAAATGCATGAAATGAAAGGGTAAATTAAAGCCAATTTCATTATTTTAGGCACATTCAGATATGAATAATTGCGCACTGTGGAACACTACTAAGTACTTATAATGCTATAAAAATAGTCCTTTCTACTAAAAGTAATATAAAAACCCTGAAACTTCCTCAAAATTTAATTAAACTACATTATCAATTTTGCATAAACATCTATGAAGTTGCATCCAACATCATAGATAAAATTTAAAAAAAATACTTTTTTTAAAAAAAAATAATTCTACTTCAAAAGCCAAGAACTTTAAGCAATTACCATAATGTGCTTACAGCTCAGATTTAATGAATCCAAATTTATGAAAAACATACTATTTCAGATTTGAAAAGCCTACAAAAGCAGGTTTCTGATAATTAATAAATAAAGAATACATTAATTAATTTGATATCCATCATTTTTAAAAAAAACCTTTTCACATGGTAAATCCAATTTTAAAAAGCAGCAGATTAAATATATTTTATGTGGCTGGTTATCTCAGTTAATGCAAGATTCGTATTTTGCATTTGCAATGCTATCATAAGAAAAAGTTATGTTACAAATTACTCCAACATCAGGATTTTACAATAGATGAGCATGGGAGCCATTTATAATGCACTTGATGCCATTAAAAAACAAATAAACATTTACAGTCTGTGCTAATTAACTTTACTGCTGAATTAGTAGCATTCCTTACTCTTCTTAAATTGAAGAAATATTGCACTGCAAGCATGGCAGTAAAGTCACTGCAGCACAGAAGACTGATGACTTAAAATCTCTCTCTCGTCCTTCAGAGCACACAGAAGCCTAGGACGTTGTGAGACCTACATGCATTGGGCTTGGTGCCGAAAGCCTCCAGCACACATGGGAGGACAGAACGTGTGTTGGAGTAGTTAAGAAATATGTTCTTCAACCCCAAAGAAATCAACAGTATGAGCAGTGCACCAAAGCACACCTCGGCAACAAGCAGTACCTATTTCTCTAGAGGTAAGAAGTTTCCTCCTGTCCGGAAGCTCAGGAGCATTGATGTGCATGCACATGAAGGCACATTCTGCCAGCTCGTGTCTGTCTTGGACAAGGGCTAAGCTCTTCAGGTGTTATCACAAAGCTCATAAAGCATCTGTAGGAATGAACACATCACTGCCTATGTTGCTAGCTTGCCTTCCTGCATATGCTGCCAATCCCAGTATTGTTCCATCACTGAGGTAGCAAATAGAAAGTGCCTCAATGGCTCTCACGGAAAAAAGAAAAAAAGGCAAATCTCTTGTCTTACCTTTACAGCTAACTTCAGGATCGACCTTTGCAAAAGCAGAAAAGCAGCTGACAACAGAATAGCTCAAAGGCCCACTGGACAGGTCCTTCTTCTCTCCCAGGCGAAATATATAATGGTCTGGGATGCACAGCCTGTGAAAAAAGCACCTGTCAAAAGAAAGAAAAACATGTTACAGTTTGTTGGAAGATTTTTGTTCACTCTGTCCATTAGAGAAAGAGCTACTAAACTTTCTGAATTTCTTCTGCACTCATGAATATCACCTAGGCTACTAGCTAAGATATGAAGTTCTTTGTTATCCTGAGACAGAATTATAGTCTCCATCACTTGACCTGATGGATTCCAACCATTTTCTCAAGAACCTGTTACTTAGAACTTCACCTTAGTTTCTCAAGTATTTCTTTACTAAAAACTGCCCCGAAACAGTTTCATGCACATCACAAACGCTGGATGCCCTACTAAAACATCATGCAGCTGTAAACATTGTCCTATTCTAAATATCTCATCAAGTATGTCTGCACACTGTAAGAATGCTCAGCTCTGGCTTGTTTGCAACATGTACTGCCTAAGGAAGACAGATCCCATTGAAAAAGGACAGACATGACTGACATTAGCTGGACTGTAGAATACCAGGAGAAACTCAGACACAGTAAGCTGCTGGGACCTCATTTCTGAGCTCAGTATGGGTTTAGGTCAATGGAATGTCATTGAGCAAATCAGAAATAAGGCAGCAAATGCTCAGTATGAATGAGACTAGAGTTCTGTCCATCTGCCTAGAAGACCGATGCACTGGGTAAAGGTCTTGAAAAACCCCATGGACAAGACTACAAAGTGAACTCAGACTTTCTTGTAGCATTCAGGGCTACAATTCTATAGATGCAGATCCCGACTTGCTGCAGAGAAGCTGATCAAGCCTTTTACTAGAGTTGACAGTCCAGAGGCAGATCGGTGACAGTACACCAGCAACAGACAGTCAAAATAACCCAGGAACAGTGAGCTGGCATAGCTTGTTCTTTCTAGGAGATAGTAATCAATGCAAATCTATGCATTAGTTATGAGGTGTTTTAATTCCAATAACAAATGTTCTGTGATTGATGAATTTCTCACAGCTGTTGCCTATAGAGCTGTTTAATTAGAGCATGCTGGCAGAGGCTGCAAGTTCTTCATCAAGTTGCCGACGCCAGTGCATTCCTCCTTCTGCAAGGGAGGGGCACAGTTGGTAGAGTGACTTGGGCGGCTGGTCAGAGAACTTGACACTTGGCAGAGGATCAGTGCATTAGATGACAATTAGATGACATTCTATCAGCTTCCTAAAAATATTAACAGACTGACAAACCAAAAAGCACTATAATTGCTAGTGCTACTGTCTTTACTTTTCTGTTACTGATAGGTGCTAGATCCATCTATGCAGGAATATCTATTTTGTGAAGCTGTAGTTCCGAGGAGGGGAGAGTCAGCCAAACACAGCCACATAGAAAGGAAACGAATCAACCGCCTTGAAGAACCACCAGCCCAAAGTTCTGGCTTTTGCTTTAGGTATTCGACCTTCTGAACGTGCACAACTCCCTTGCCAATCCGGGCAAGGGAGGGCTATTCCTATCTTAGGTAAGGCTCATGTGACATTTGCCTAACCACGAGCCTTAGGATGGAGATTCCCAAAACAGGCACAAAACAGGGGGAGCCCACACTATTGCCTCATTGATGCATTAAATACCTGACTTGGAGAATTTATGTGCAGAGGTCAGCAGGATGTCTGTTTTCATTCATCCTATGCCTGCATACACCAACAGTAGTGTCACTTGTAAATACAGCTCCGGTACCACAGACTTCTGCCCATTAAAGCTGGGAATACCATTAAAGCTTAGTCCACACATGCCACCAAACAGCAGTCAAATAGTAACAGCTTTTAGATGCTGTCAAGTTCAACCATACAGACAAATGCAGACTATTAACAATTCTGTGAGCCAACAAGACTGTCAAGACATTGTCCTGAAGAGGAGAAAGACCTGTTTCACCTACAAAGCATCCCATCATTAACCTTGGCTTTGCCTTAGAAGTGCTGATAAGAACTTTGAACTATTTACAGTATGAGAAAGTTCAGAATTCAGTCATGAGACCGTTCTTGAAACCAGTCAAAATTCTTGGGGAAAAAGAAAAAAAAAAATCCATTATCTTATTGTAACAAAAGGGGAAAATTACCTTTCCAGTGGCATAGTATTTGATACTTAATTATATGTTCAAGTTCATCCTTTCACAACTACAGTCTCTTTGAAATATTTACGTGACATTATTAAAATAAATTTACACTTTAAAACTGAGTCAAATTTAATTTTTTGCTTTGGGTATTTAAGTATCAGTTTGACACAAAGAAACAAAGTTTTTCAGCTTATATGCAAAAAGCATCAAAAAACTTCTCTATTAAAAAAATCGATTTGTTATAATTATTTCCGGAGTCACTTGATAAAAAGTGACCTAGTGTTTATTGACTCATACAGTACATATGTATACACACACCACACATTTAAAAGCTCTTCTTTACAACACAAGAGATGCACATGCATAAATATCTAAACTGTTGAAAATATAATTTGAAATTCCACCAGTTTAGTACAACTGGATCTGATGGGTAAAGACAAATTAAAAGTTAAAGTAAACTGTGCTAATGTACTATCATTCTTCGACTTGCTTTGAGCCTCCATAAAATACATCCTCTACCAGCCCAATACCCTAGCTCTTGGATTTAAAAAGTTTAGCAGGTCATTCTGCTCCATGGACTTTATCCTCTCCTCTACAGCAGTCTCCTCATCCACTGGCAATACCTGCTCTTTCATATCCAGAGGCAAGAATCACAGTTTGATTCATTTGCAACAGCCTATGTTCTCCACCAGTGTGCGATTCCCCTATGACTTGGTGCCCTACCTCATATACAACATTATACCTACTTTATGAATTATTTCAGCATAGTTCTGCACACATGGCAGATGTATCGAGATAATGAATTAAATGAAATATTAGTCTCACATAAAACCTTAACCATCCAGGTATTAGGTATTTTGCCCCAAGTACTGCCTTTGTATTGGCTCCATGGATACATGCAGAACAGCTGATCTTCAGGAGTGGTCCATCTTTGCGTCTCTCCCTCCTTCCTCTCCAACTCCAAATCTAAAAGGAACAAGACTCAGTACTTCACTTTCGTCTTTGTGGTTATCATTGTGAACAAGGGATTACAGTAGAACATCTATTGATTTTTCAGAAGCTCTTTAACCCTTGAGCAGCTGAATCAACTTTGCTGGCTGCCCTTTGAGTTTTCTATTTGTTTCCTAGTTGTAGGAAACTAACACAATCCAAGAAAAATCTCCAAAGAGACCTTGGTGAAACCTGCAAGTGATGCCACTGCCCAAGTCTACCCCACACTGTTCAGCAGCTCTGCTGGGCACATTCTTACAGCAGTTTCAGATTTGCAAGCAGTGGCACAGAGCTTAACTTAGTATTTGTCACTATACTTTCCTCAAAGACAGAAGATGAGCTCACAGGCCTAAGAGAGAACAGTTTTCTGCAGCCAAAAGCTCTGGTAAACACTTTACTCTTTCCAGCAAACTGAAAGAGAAGCTTGAGAAAGAAAAGACAATCCTATAACTGAAGGAGAGATGGCAAAACTTTCACTGGCCCGCTGGAACATCTCTCTGCCTGAGGCCTTGACTAGTGCTGGCAGCAGTGGCCACTCCCGCTTTGCCCAGGGATAACATTCCTCATGCTGCTGAGGGCCATTTTGTCACCAAGCTCCAAAGCATAAGCCAAAATCCTGTTACTCACCAGATCCAGTTCAAAAGCATTTCTGCCCTCGTATCCTTGTTTAGCCTTACTTAGGCTGTATTTTCAGCAGTCACCTAAGCCCAAGCAAATGCTAATGAGAAGCAGGGGGTTTGATGCCAATATTGTTTTCATGGACAAGGAGAGGGATAATAATCTGGATTAATTCCTTCTCTAAGTATACAAAATAAACATACACAAAAAAACAAAAGGTCACCACAGTTTTAACAAATCTCTAATGAAGTTAGGCCCCTTAATCACCTAGTAGCTCTATCCCCACCCAGGGCAAGGAGAACCTGTCCCCACAAAGCCCAGCAATACAGCGCAGTGTAAACCACACTGAGAATGCCAACATGAGAGTGAGAGCATTTTAGAAAGCTATTGAAAGCAGAGCAGAAGCAAGCTTCAGTGTGACTGTGTTTCTTGGGTTTTCTAGTGTCCCTCTCCCCCTCAGCAGAATGACCCAGCTCTTCTCCCTATCCCGGCACAAATTCAGCACAGTTGCTAGGCTGGCTCAAACGGCAGATGATGTTCATGGGGCTCTGAGCCTGCGAAGCCATGTTTACAGGGCAAACCCAAGGGACCATCAGGACAGCTGTTGACATTTCAGCTTTCAGACTCAGGAAAGAGCACTAATCATGCCAAATTCTGAATTCGCACAGGAAGTAAAATATCCCATGAGGCCAGTTTTTAAAGAACCTGAATTAAAATAAACCAGCATATCCAAAAAGACCCTGATAACAGTTCTGTGGAAAAAAAAAATTCTTATGTAAAGCTAGATTTTACACTAGCATGAAATTCGAAAGAGACTCTCTCTCTATATATATATATATATAAATATGCGGGTGTGTGTATGTATCTATATATGTTGTGTGCATTTAGGTACATGTATATATGTCTCTCTAAGCAATGCAGAAGTATTTGTGAAGAGCAGATAAGCTAAGTTCAAGTCAAAAGCTAAAATGTTAAGCAGTTAGCCATCTACATGTTATGTGAAAGTCACAATTTGTGACTACTATATCGAGATTAGACTCTAACCACTTATGCTGGACAGAGGGGTGGTGACGCTCATGCCAGTCGCACTCCTGCCAGGTGTATGGCTCAACTCTGTCCACAGCAGCAAGAGTTGAGGGCCAGGACGCAGCTCCACTTGCTCTCACACATTTTATGTTTCACCTTCCCCTACAGTAAAGCTTTGGTGCTCAGACAGGAGATGCTCAAAAACCACAGATTTTTAAGCAGTCAGGCCTTGGCTGCCCTCTCGCACAGCTCACTGTTCAGAAGAGCCCTCTTCCCGTCAACGCGCAGCTTCAAGTCCCTGAGCTTTATGGAAGAATTGGCAGCAAAGGAGCGTAAAGCTAGCGAAGCGAGTGGCAGGGCATAGATCTGGAGTAATTCCTTTTGCTTCCATCAAGTTGCTACAGTTGCAACAATGTAACTAAAATCACAATTTGTTCCTACAGATTTAAGCAAAACTGGTGATTTCCACTAGTCTCTATGGTCTTTGGAACAAGGCTATATTGTTATCAACTTTTTATATGCAAATTACAGTGTCCCTCCTATGGCCTTTTTTTTGTGAAATATAGAAGCATTTAATTGAAAAGACTATCATCCTTACATCAAGATGTCACAGTTTTAAAAAAATAAAAATAAAATAATCAAGATGGACAGAGAAACAAAAGCTGCAAGATTGGAGGGGCAGGGGAGGAGGAATCTGAACTAGTGCATTTCTCCCAGTTCATTAGCGTCATGGAACCACAGCTCCAGCCCTGCCAGATGGGCATCACATGCTGCACAAACTGGCAAAGCTGCCACCCAAACACTCACCAGGCTGCAGAAAACATCAAGACTGGCATTTCATGCACATGTGTTAAATGTTTCCAAAAAATATTCTCCTTCCAGGAGCAACTGATTAGCCAAAATAAATGTTTGTTTGTGGGTTATATTTACTATGGAAAAGTACTATATATAGATCAATATGCAAAGGAGAAATAAGCAGTTAGAGCATATACATGCTCATATACCTACACACATTTGTACTAAAATGTATGTTTTGTTTTGAAGCATATCTTTATTCATGACTGTACCTGCGACTAATTCTTTATATACATCCTGATCTGGTCACAAGAGTTTTGTTCCAGTACTGCAGGCTTTCACCCATGCCATCTAAAATAAAAAGGCCACAAGCCAAATTCCACTCTCAGTTACAAGGATTCAACCTTTAACATCAGATGATTTGCCTCAGTGTATACCAATAATAGATTCTAGATTACGGACCCAGCTTTGGCAGGTGGATGGAACAAGACTGGAAAGTTGTATTTATTTGCCTCAGGAAAGTAAAATTCACATTCAGCTGAGAAGGGATTTGAAAGGAATTTTATAGTCCAAAACACTAATCTCTAACAAAATTCCCCACAGCATAAAATCACCATAAAGAAGTCTTGCACAACTCAGTTTTATGCTCTTAGTCTGTATTTAGAAGGGGTCCCGGAAGAAACAGATAGGGTACTGCAGAGCACTGCTAAGCTGCAATTGCAGCAAAGGCTCTGGAACAGGACCCCGAGCCAGTGCTACTTGTCATCAGCCCACCCGCATGCAGAGGACTATTTCCCTGCAACTTCTGGGAGCACTGAATTACAGATACAATAGCAGGGAAAGGGAGGGGAAATAAAAATAAAATGTCCTTCGAGAGTTTTAATAAGCCTTACAAAGAAATCATGCAACTTGGGGCAGATGTAAATCACTTCTCAGCTGAAAGGCTTGTTATTTATGCAACCTATATAGTTATTTCAAAAGTGCTGTAGTAGCCATGAGGAAGACAATTTTTAATCCAGTAACAAATGTCACACAGGATATATATAAACAAAATATATAAAATTGGAGTGAAGACAACTTCGATGCCAACAGACCATTAAGCTGCAAGTAATAGTCGAGCCCTACACGATCACCAGAAGATCAGCTGCTTCTGCAACTTACCACCCGAGCAAAGAAAACACTCATTCAAAAAGGAAGCTGCTAGCCACTGTACCCTAAAGGGTTTAATATCAACCTATGCAGTGTCACTGCAGTGAGACAGAGTTACAGCACCAACGGAAACATAACATTACTTCACCAAAACAGATATTTAATACTTGATAGCGAGGGCCCCCAATGAAAACTGATACATGTTAGGGAGAATAAATAATGCGTATCCTGTATTTTAGGACACCAGTTGCAAAGTAGAGGAAGATATTCGCAGGACAACAAGATGGAAAACATGGCTAAGAGGCGTGCTCGGAATTAACAAGAGCACTTCAGAGCTTTCCTCTGAGTTGCAATTGGCAAGCGCGCCAGGCTCACAAAACTTTAGCGTCTCAACTCATTTAAATAAAAAGCTAATTAGTAGTACTTGGATGGCAACTGTCACCCCCAAAGCAGTGATGCATTGAGATTCAATGTTTAAGTCAAGAGATTCATGAGGATTATGCAGACTCAATTCTATTGAGAAGGATGGTGTGAAGTTGTTTAAATGAGCTTCTGCAAAACACTTCCTTCGCACTGCAGATAAGATCTGGAAGCAGGTTTGCTTGGCAGGGCTTTGCAGCAAGTGAAAGTCATTTAGCTTGTCAGCATCAGGGAACCTTGGTGTGATAAGTCAGAGCTGTTTCAACAAGTGATCACAATAGAGCTTTTGAATTTATTTCCATACAGTAAGGAAACGCCTGTAGCTTCAAGCCACATAACTTGCTAGACCTGGGCAAACCAGAGCACTTGACAGCAGAGCCAAGCCAAAAGGCTTAGCTAGGATCAACGAACCGTTAGAGCTGACTGTACACATTTGGAAAAAAAATACATAACGTGATACGTATCCAAGGTCAGCATGGGAGCCAGGAAGTTATGCCAAAACATTCTTACAGACTTCTGCCTTCCTTGGCTTGCCCCTGTTCACACACAGCGAGCCCAGCCTGCGCCAGCGCTCAGCTCGAGCTCCCGCTGGCTCCCCACCTCCTCGCACAGCCATTGGGTCGTGTTGCAAATTCACTTATATTTAGACAAACAGGTGGGCAGCACCATTCCAAGTTAAATCAAGTTAACACTTTACACTTCTTCGTGGCTTTCATAATTCTAATTAGCTTGTTGCAAAGCTAGGGGATGGGCTGCTAAGAATTACAGTTATTATTGTAATTATTATCTGCTAAATAAAATAATGCTTCTCTTTGAGATTTTTTTTTTTAATGGCACAATGCACTTGGCTTTTTTTCCTCCTCACATGGAGTTTTATCTGTGTAGAATGTCCCAAACTCATTTTAAAATTGTCCTTAGTGTGACAGGGGGCCAACAGCTTAGCATTATTCTCCACTACTGGGAACCCGTAAGGGGATTTGCTAACAATAATACTCCAAAGAGATTCCGTCTCTTTGCAGACGGCTGGCAGCACAGCACCCATCGCCAGCAGGGCTCCCCAGACCCACACACCGGAGCCACAGAGGTGACATTCACCTCACCTAGAGGCGTAACAGACTCGCAGGCCAGCTCTATGTGTCAGCATAGTCCGAGCTCACAGTTTCTGGTACTGCACTCCAATATCAGAGCCAAACATTTAACTTCTTACCCCAGTTACCAGGATAGATAGAGGAAAAAAATGAAGCTAGAATAGGCTTTTTACACAAGATTCTGCAGCTAGACACATAATACAAGAATGACTCCTATATGGCACTCAATTTATACTGTTTGTCTTTGAGCAAGATCTCTATAGAAAGCAGAACTATTATCTACAGCCAGGGGTAGATTTCTAGAGATGGGGATCTTATTCATAACACACCATCTCAGGTTCACTGTAGCAAGTCACTTTACAAGACTATCTAAGGTATACATGCCCTATGGAAACTCTAAAGTCTATTTAATAGCTGCTAGCATTTAGCCACCTAATTTTAAAATCTTCTAATGAGATATGATCATCTAAAGCATTGATAAAAACCTGCAGATGACAGCCTCCATTCTGATGGATCAGATTTTATAATATTTTTAAATAACATATTCGCAGTAAATGTGTTCACAAATGACCTGATGGGGGTAACACTCTTACCCCAGGCCTAAGGACAAATAGGGGTAAATGTCAGCTGTGTACAGGATAATCAATCTTATCTGTTAGGACAGCTGCTTCATATAATTCTGTCCCAATAGTGAATATGATATATCTTTACTAGCTTAATTTAAAGGAGTACAACCAGAATACTGCATTTAGGTTAGTCAGAAATTGCTTCAGGTCAGGTTAGCCAGAAATTGCTTCTGGCTTTGCTGTGGTAAATCCTCTTAGTGCATAAATTTAGAGGTTTGGGGCCCATCTTTTTTGTTCCTGCAAATGTCTGAATAAAACCTGTACATTTACCGTGTCTGGTGAAGTGGGAAGGAAGCCTCTTGTGGGTCTTCTAATAAAGGTGTTGAGCTTTGGGAGTCAGAGTGGAGAAGCTAAGTTTCTGTTTGAAGTCTCTCAGGAAGATTTGTAAAGACAAACACCAACAAGGCATCCTGCTTGTTCATACGCTCACACACTTGTCTATGTATCTGTGAGACAGGACCTTTGGAAATCTCCCAGTCTTACCAGAGTAGAGATAGACACTTGGGCAGTCCTGTGAAACTGCTTTCTCGCATGTGAAAGAACATCCTTGTGACGGAGCTTTGTTTTCCCCATGGTTGTTCTTCCACCTACAGTCCCATGAGAGCTAAGAGTTTCTTCATTAAAACTCAAGCACTCTTTGGTTAAGGGAGAGATATAGCAAAACCTAGAAACATCCACCCCAGAGCATTTGAAACTCAGTTTTCACAGGCTACCCCCAGAAGCCATAAGATGGAGGATCCCTTATGAGCACTGTCATTGCTATTGGTTTGCAGGAAAGCAGTCACTGAAGATCCCAATCCCTGTGTTCTCTAGGTTATCCTTGCAGCTGACCACATTTAATAGGGCAGCACGGCTCCTTTCTGTTGTATAATTTTGCAAAATACTGTGGCTAAAGCAGAAGGGGAAGATTAAGCCTCAACAGGTGCAGAGGACAAAAAAGGGACTTAGCCTGAAACGAGGCAAAAAGGACAGGCTAATGAGTTAACCTATGCAGCTATAGTAGCTCTGCAAAGACGTAAAGCAGTGGAGAAGAGAGCAAGAAATGACCATCAAAGAGCCAGAAATAGAGCAGCATGGAAAATTCTGCACCAGATGCAAATCTATTACCCACTGGGTGGCTTGCATCCAAGTTCATGGAAAGCTGCAATCAATCAGCTTTTGACACTGCAGTTTAGCGTTACTCAGCTAAGTGGCAGATTCCTAAGCAAAACTGGCTTACTGAAGAAGTGACAAATTTAAACCTTGAAGGTACATTAATTAAGAACAAATCTGAACAGCACTTTTAGGGAAGGTCATGTTCAAAATTGCAGCCCCAGGCATCGTATCTGCAGGATTAAACTCCGAGACCCACACTGACCTTAATGAGCTTCCTTACAGGTACACACACAGGTGCCGACAGCTCCAGGACCCCAGGCAGACCTGGTGCCATGTTCCCAACATGAGATGATTCCCACAGCTGAACACGAGCAGTGCCAAGACACTTGAGAATTCTACTGAATTATTTTGCTAAAACACAATGTGTTCACACCTGAAGAACACAAGATTAGCTAGCAGGGCACAGTAAAACCGGCCTGACTGCCTCATAAAGAGTTCAACACGGGGGAATAGAGCTGGGGGAGGAGGGGGCAGAGGTATATGCAGGTATAATCTCCTGACACTGTGAGTGGGAGGTAATGCAAGCAGGAAGTTTGAACTGATGGAGAGAACTGCCAGATATACAAGAGAGACCAATTAAATCCCTGCAGTAATGCTACTGTGAAATGCCAGACTTAGGAAAGGAAACGGAAAAGGTTGTTAAGGAAATACCTGGCCATGTCATTTGGCCTTTCAGAAGTAACTCACAACAGTAAAACCTGTTAAGTACATCCAGAAGTACATTAAGAAGACATCGAGATTTTTCCCCTTCATTTCTAAGAACACTCTAACAATTCTAGCTTAAAGAAGTAAGCATCTGGTACAGTTACTATTCCCACAAAAGTTTTCAAGCTACTTGAGAGTCAGATATCACCAGAGCTATCAAATGAAAATTAATTTACTGTAGCAACTCATCTTCCTCCCTGAGCAAATATTGGTAATCTTAATGATAATCTGGCCCAGGCTTTGGGGGTTTTGAGGGTTGTTTTGTCTGTTTGTTTTTACAGAAACATTCTATTCTTTTGGTTAGGGACCCACCTTGACCTTGCCTACAAGAAAAAAAAAAAAAAAAAGTTCTGAGCAAGATTGAAAAGTCTTCATTGAAAGCAACGCTGCTTTCTAGGTCAAAAAAAACATCTCTTCTCCTGTCCCCAGATGCACAGAACTCAAGACACGGGAGATCTGGATTTCAGTGACTTTTTTTTAATCGGGCAAAAACCAACACACCCTTCGTGCTGTGACGTGGTGGGCAACGTTCTAATCCAAGATTACACAAAGACACTGAATGGACAAGCACAGTAGCCAAGAATCTTTTCAAATAAGATGAAATATCTCATTTCTTCTGAAGGGTATTAGGCAGGTATGAATAAGCTTCTTCTGCAAGCATATTATTCTACGACTCATTGTACACACTGCTGCTCCACTGCATGCAGTTAATATCTAGATGGCTCCCACCATAGCAGTACTATAGCACCTGCTGAGCATTAATCACAGCCCTTTGCTCTCTGTAACCACGCTGCAGCCAAGGAAATGCAGCCCAGGGTGTCCTCTTTTCCCACAGCAAAACCTCACTGGAGCAGCAAACTCACCCTGTGTCTTCCAGATCTCCTGCCAATTCCTAAGCAAACTGCACCACCTAAGCTCTTGCGTAAGCTGTACAATTTGAGTTACATTTTTCAATACTGAAGAAGATAATTTCATTGCTAACTACCTATGCAGCAGGAGTACGTTAGATGCGCTTTCGTTTGTACAGTGAACAAGACGCTACCGGGAAAAAATATCAAAGCAAAAAAATATCAAAGCAAAAAAAAATTTT
Source organism: Tinamus guttatus (assembly GCF_059628265.1). Lineage (NCBI taxonomy): Eukaryota > Metazoa > Chordata > Aves > Tinamiformes > Tinamidae > Tinamus > Tinamus guttatus. Next base: position 1,817,880 of record NW_028288845.1, read on the forward strand.
CTCAAGCTTTTAAAAGAAACTGCATGAAATATTAGGAATTCTCCCTAGCAATGGGAATACAGCATTGTTCATCTCCCACAACATGGCACTTAAATGAAAGACAAAAAGAGCAAAATTGTGTCAATTGTTAAGAAAAAACAGAAGTTGAATATTTCTGGCAGAAACCACCATCTGAACATGAAACATTATAAAATATGAAAAAAATTTGCTGAGTGCCAAACATTTTGGTTTTCTAAAAATTTTGTAAAGTTCAGTATAACCATCTCAATTTGATAACGATGGCATACTAAACTAAACTAATCTTCTTTTGTACTGGGCAGCTTTTGGCCCATGCAACCAGGACACAAAAGAGATGACTAACACTAAGTCATTGCAAAACAAAATGATTTCCAAAAGAGTGAGATTTAGTTTTGGCCTCACCAAAATCCAAGGAGAGCACATACATAAAGCAGCAGCAGTATTTATCAGGAATTAATAAGAAATGAGATACAGTTCACAAAAAAACTAACAAAAAAAAGAAAAAAAAAGGCAGCAAATACAAAGAAGTGAAAGAAAGTTATTTGAATGAGGAAGCAAGGAGTGTGTATAAAGTTGAAAATGATCTCACAAAGGAAACAACACTTGGCCAGACTTGTTGGAGCATGCACAGAAAAGAATATTACTTGAAAACAGCTTACGATTAACCAACGTCACCTTATTTGTGAAACAGAAGCCACAAAAATATGAGACTTACACCAGAGTCAAATCCAGGCATACTATAAACACCGTATTTTAGTATCGCCAGACACAGATGTGTCTAGAGACACAATGAAAAAATCAATATAGTAAAAAGGAGAGGCAAAAATTCCAGCCACCTATTATGATTTGTGTTCCCCAGGACTCTATACCTAACAAGAAGCGATACTGCATGGAGAGCGCTCTGGCAAGACATCCGACATGATGGAGAGAAGCAAGCCCCTACACAACAGAATTCACCAGCAACTTACCTGCGATAACCAGGTGAACTCAATCAGGTGATCACTAACTCTGCAGGGCACAGGAAGACCCTTAGCCTTTTCCTTCTGCTGTTGGTAGCTAAGGAAGAGAAGGCCTCTTTACTGAGTCTATGCACTGAAAAACACTACTTTTCTGCATAGGCAGCAGCGGGAGAAAAAGTTTTCCATTTCTTCTCAAGATTTATTTATATAGGAAAACATTGCAGTTCTTTTTATCTCCTAGTAGTGTTTTTCCTTCTGAATTTCAGTTCCAACCTATTTGATTTTTATGTTGCTAGCTACACACCATTTTCTGGTCATTTTGGAAGGCAATGAATCACTTTTAGCTCTCACTGATCACAGAAGACAATTTCAACAGAGATCACCTGCTTTTAGAGTTTGCCATAGGCTCTTTCCAGCTTGATAGGTTATTGGATCTACTAAGCCAAGAGAGACTTTTTTTTTCCCCCCCTCTCTGCTATCTTTCATAAAACAATTCCCTGCACATGCTAGAAATAATTTAAGATCATTTTGAAATCACATGGAGAAAATTTCTGAGTTAAATGTGTCAGCATACATGGAGGAATAGCTACATATAATCTAATTCCATGAAAATGGAAATCTACATTCATAATCTAAACTAATTTTTGTTTTATGTGTTAAGTACATAGCAGATGTAAGAAAAAAAAAAAACAGATAATAGATGACAGACTCATTGCAAGCAAACCCAAACTTTACTACGTGCATACATTGCAAATGCTTTAATTTTTTTTTTTTAATCTTTTTAACTGTGATATCATATGAAAATTTTGTTGAACTGATGAGCAGCATGCAAGATAACTGAAATGGCCATTTGGATTGAAAAGGGGCACAAAATTTACAATGGGGCTTGAGGAGTTACATACTGAATATTATGTTAGTGAAATCATCTGAATGGGACATTCCAAAGCTGATGGACAGTAAGAGACTAGGATTTTAGGACCCTTTTAATAACAGGCTTACGGCCAGAACTCCTGTGACAGGAATTGGCTCTTTTCTGTGAAACAAGCACCGTCTTTGCCGGGTTCCTGAAACCCTGCAGAGGAAGAACCATACCATTATAGAATTTCTTTTCTCTTTAGTGTCCAGATAACACCTGCCCAGTGCCAATTACAGAGCAATGGTGGTACTGAGGTGACAGACATGGACAAAGCGTGACTGAAGTCACCTTGCCAATTTGTTTTATATACTGGATAGTCATCAACAAATAATGCGACTCGAAGCAGTTGCATTAGAGCTGACAAAAGAGCTGATAACCTGTTTCCAAGACTTTTCTTTCTTTTGAAGGAATATCAATACCATTGGTAAAGGACAGATTTGTAAAATACAAAATTCTAGCTGTAGTTCACAGTGTCTCCCTTATTCAGGAGAAGGTTTACTCCCGAGATCAGTTTTTAGCATGCTCAATCTCCTTCACTGAACAGAACAGATCTTCTGCATATGCAACAGAAAAAGTAAAAAGCAAGCATGAAATAAGAGAAGCATTACTAGTGCACAAATTGCTTTCGAACTCCTAGCTTAGTCTAGCACTTTAAATTAGAAACTGTTCTGAATATCGTTTGTGAAGCTATCCAGGCAAACTCTGAAATTAATTTATAGGAGGAAAGGCCTCTCAGTGATACGTGGGTATAAAATTTTCCATGTGTGCTTACACATTCATATACACATACTTAAATGCAATCAAGCAATAGAAACAATTGAGAACGTTCTTTGGAAAAGCAGGTGGTTGTATTTCACAGAGAAATTCTGCAAACTTAATACATCAGAGCAGCACTACGGAACATTAGAGCTGACCATCTCGGTCCTTTCTGCAACATTTTCCACAGACGTCTGCTAAGTCTTTCACTCTTTTACTAATGGGATATTGATGAAAGAGTATATTATTCCTTGGAATAAATACTAGATGTTAAAGCTTTAAAGGAGATATAATAAGCAACAGAGAGAGCGCCTTCTGTAGCTGTTTTTTTTTTAAAAAAAAAAAAAAAAGGCAGCCTATAGCAACAATGTTGTTCAGAATCCTTTAGACGGAAGAATGAAATCCACAGAACTTCCTCAGAGCCTCCTGAATCTTTTTGCATAGCTCGTAGGAAGTGAGCAGTGAAATCACAGGACTCACTCAAAACAACCACAGTTTAAGACCAAGAGTTGTATTTCCTCCTTTGAACTCTGATTTAAGAATACCCAACCGAGCACGGTACAGTGCTAAAGCTGTGGCACTGAGGCGGGCCAAAGGATGAGGAACTGCTACATGACCAGCAATTCACGGAGTGCAGTAGACACCACTAGCCAGCTGTCAAAGTGCAGTGCAGTTTTTGAACAAAACCTCCTATGAGACCTTGCCCTTCAGGTCCTGTACAGCAAAACTCTCTCTGGGACTTCCAGATGGCTGCAGACAGGCCAGGGGAAAAAAAGGCTTGCAAATTGACCAGCAGTCATATGTTAGTCTGGTGCCGAACACATGCTGAAATAACTTCCAGGATTTATTAACTTAGGCACTGTGCTGCACTAACATACCTCTGGGCTTGTAACGTGATCAAATCCAGCTTGCACCTGCTTCCAAATGGCTGTGTAAATTACATTGTTTTAAGCAAGAGTTACACTATAAAAAGAAAAAAAAAAAAAAAAAAAAAAGGAAGAAAAAAACAGAATTAAGGTCTACAGACAAGGTTTTAAATAGCATTTTAATGTCTAATTCCCTTCAGAGTTGTAAACATAGCACTCTCAAAAATCTGGGTTCAAATTAGTTACTTTTGATATGTTGTGACAAAGGTTTTCTTCATTAAAAAAATCTCACCATCTCACCTCCATTTCTGGTATGGCCAAAGACAAAAAAGGAAACCTTTATGGTAGCTGCCTAGCACTTCCTGAGTTTCCTACAGAAACTCTTTTTCTAGCCAAGCCACCCACTACACAATTCAGAACCAAGATTGGACCAAAAAAGAGGTGGGAGTTGCACACTGAATCTGCAGGAGCTTACTGATATAATCCAGTCCTTTTCCACCAAGTAAAACATGATTACAAACCTTGAAATACAGCAGAACAAGCTTTAGGATTCAGCCTGTTATGACTGTTGAATGCTTTAACAAATGGGTTGGTATTACCTTGCCTTATTACATCCCTTCCCTGCTCACTAGTCTTTAGAAGGTGTTACTTCCAAAAATGAAATCTTACTGGCAACTGAACAATACATCTGATGCTGAGACTTGGACAGAGGATATTTAGCTTGGCAGTCATTTTAACTCTCAGTATTCTGTCTGCTCAAGTATTCTTACCTTTAAAACTGACAAGAGTGCCATCGGAATTGGGACATTCAGATCAAGAGTTTTGGTGAGAGCCTATTTCAGGCTGCAGCACAGCCTGCTAAAATGCAGAATGCGACACTGGTGCTTTCTCGTGTGCAGGAGCAGATCTGGGGCAGGCCTCACATTTGCACTGCTCACTCCAGGCACATTAGCACAACTTAAGTAGAAAGAACTCAAACCTGAGATACATTCCAGTGACTACAGATCTAAGCATGTTTCACATGTGGGTCAGATGATTTTTAGTCAGTAAAAGATGCTGTTACATTCCAGTAATTTCTCCAGTAAAAGCAGAGAAATAGAGAGTTTTCAGTAAACTGCTAACTGAAAACCATTTTTAAAGCAAAACGAGTCTTCGCACCTGCTCCAGTGTGCTTTAAATCACTTTTTCATTGTGGAACAGGACCCCTGCTACATATGGCACATGTGAGGAGCTACAGCTCAGCCACCTCCTACTGATCTATGAAAGTGCTTGTGATACTTGAGGCTTTGTCCAGAACTCTGGGTTGTCTCTCCTAGTGACTTCTTGGAGGAGGACGTGTTCCCCTGCGCCTAGCTGGGAAAGCCCTGCCTGCCAGCTGGCGCCTGACGCTCTGGGCCCAGATAGAGGGGCGGGGAGTAAGGCCCAGGCTCCAGCTTCCTGAAGGACACGCACCCTTGGATGCGGGTAGAAAATGTCTAACACGCTGTATGTTAACTCACCACCTCCATGACAATACAAATTAAAAACTATTTGCTGTCTTAGACAAAATGTTTGGTCATTTTCATGAAGCTCTATCATCAGAAAAATATTCTTAAAGTTAGGAATTATTCTGAACGCTTCCATAGAAATAAAGATAAATACAAAGGAATTAAGAAGCAATAAATGTGTAACTCTTTTTCTGTTTCTCTAGAGTCAATCTAGCATTTAATTCTCTTTGTACAAAGAAGTACCAAAACTTACGAAACTGCTGATTTATACCAGCTGAGGATCTTTTCTAATCAACAAGCCACAGCTGGTAGGCTGCTGCATCCTCAAAAGCCAGTTTTACCACCCACCATCGTTCTTCCCCCGTGGCTCACCCAAACACAGGCTACTAGCCCTCCAAAGGCAGGGCAGGGTATGTATTCTGTAAACCGACATTAGTGTTCATCCTACTACACAAACTGGGAAAAAGGGAAACTCAATATTTGTGCAAAGCACTGAAGCAAAGCCATTCTGGACAACTACATTTTGTATGTAATAATAGTAATTAGTAGAGCAAATCATGTGCATTAGGATTCAGCTGCTTTGAGCAACTACTGCATTGAAACTTAAGACATTTATTGCTCTCTCCTGCAAGTCTGTCACACACACACACAAGCTCTTCACAAATTTCTGAAGACATATATGATAGGCACCTCATTTTAATAAAAAACAGTGTTACACAAGAAACTAAAAAATGGGTAATCCCCTATGTTTGCTGGGGGTTTGGCTAAGTAGAATATATTTGAAATATTTCTTAGAGGGTTTCAGTATGTTTTCTGTTTTGCAATTCAATGTATTTATGCATATATCTATAAAGCCTAGAACAAACAGTACACATCAGATAAGCATCTGTTAGAAGCACCAGTGCAACGCTGCTCCATATTAGTTCAGTCAAAGGATGTCTACAAGCAAGATAACGAGCTAAGATATCTCATGTATGATAGATCTAAGTGTATTACTTTTTTGATTTTCTGCTTTTCTTTAAAGATTTAACAGAAGTAAAAAAAAAAAAAAAAAAAGGTTAAAAAAAAAAGAGTTTTCCATAAAAAAGTTTGTTGTATTTCCCTACTTTTGATTTAAGAAGTGATTTACCTCTGATATAAGGTAGAAAACTGTTTATCTTTTAATACAGGGCACAGACTAGGTGATATGTAAACACTTCCAAAAGCAACTCCTCCAAAGCCATAGCAGTCATTTTTCTTCTCTGATGCCGATATGCTGACAGATGGAATGACATGTTTTGGGTCAGGGAGTTTTTCCACCAAGCAGAACAAGTCAATTTACATTCTCATCAAGATCCAGAAGCTTCTGTTTGAGTTTCCCTTATGGTACAGGTAAAGTATCCCACTTTGGAGAATACAGACTTACCCTATTAAAAGCAAACACTCAAGCCTTCTTACATCTTTCTTTATAAGGCTCTAGGGTAGACTGTCCTAACCAGAAAACTCTTTGATTTACTTCATCAATCAGAGGTGCAGCTGTTCCATGTTGCATAAATTTCGACCTAGCTATTTAAGCAAGTTCAAGTGCAACTCATCCCCAGCAGATGCCAAATTCACCCCACAGATATGCTTGCATAGCACCACTGGGACTGCTTAGGCATGAGGAGAGCTGTGCTCCAAACATGGTAATTTTTCACACTCTATTATACAATATGTATGCAACTGCACAGCAAACACAATATGCCAAGCAAAGAACAAGCAACAGATTCACGCCTTAAGGAAAAAAATATACAGATAAAATTGTACAAGAAGGTACCAAGTAGAACAGAGCAAACAAAATTTTCTTATTCATTCTAAAAATATATATGAGTTAGGCAGAGCTCTAACAAGTTGGTGAACTTAGACATAAAATAAGTCTGGAAAGAACAAGTTAGGCACAAAGTAGCAGCTTCAGGGATGCTTCAGGTGGGTGACAGGATTTCATTATTATTGGAGGGGAGAAGGCCATCCAAGCACATAGGGTCATGTGAGAGTATACAGGCACAAAGAAGGAAGAAATGAAATTACTTACTTAATTAGCAGGGTCATATCCACAGAACTTGGTTCAAGATACAAACTGCTAAAGACTTAGAAAATATTTTCTACACACATTCAACATATGTTTTGTAATATCGAAAGCACAGTAATCCAGGACAGCATTGATCAATTGGGAAAGAATGACCAAAGAGTAAAGATGTCTGCTGTAGGGAAGTGAGAAGGGAAATGTGAGGTGGTAAATGGCCACCCAAAGGCAGGAGGTTGCAGGTGTCATGAATTCCTAATTTATTCTGCATTTCTGATATGGCATTTAAATATTCTGTTCTTACAGAGGAACTTGCAGGCATTCCTAAACCAGTAATAAAGACTATATCTCCTGATTAAACAGCACAGGATTCAGAATAAACACGTACCATAAAATGAAGTATTTAAGAAAAAGAAAAGAAGGGAATTATGCCCGAACAAAAAAACACAGAAAACAGCACACATTCCTGCAAGCTACACTGGGGACCACAGGAATTTTGAGGAACTAAAAGCAGAAAAGCTAACAAAAAAAACTACAACTTTATTAGATGCAAGAATGCCACCAAATATATTGTAAGACCGTCAAATATAAAATATCATACATAAATCAAATATATTGTACAGCTACCAAATATATTGTAAGACCATTGTAAGATCATGGCAAAAGAAGCATTTAAGAAATGCTAGGCTGAAGCAGAAATAAAAAGTGTATTCCTTGCACCAGTGTTCACTACAGAGGCACTTTGCAGGTTTTCTTATCAGGAATAAAGATTAAAGTTCCTCCTGAGATCACTAATACCATTTCAAACCCTACATTATCTGCTCAAAAGCATCACATTAGAAATACTTTTCGTATCCATTGAAAGTACAACTGCCACCTGAGGAAACTCATCTGACATCACATAAATTATCACATATATTGAAAACAGCATGGTAAAAACACAGAGTTCAGTGCAAGCTGTGAAAGCCACCATATACTAAAGCCCATTTTCGTCTTACTATTGTCACAAAATACTGTTACAGCTAAAATCAGTGTGAAATTTTGCTTTTATATCAAGGAAAGCAGGCCCATCTCACAGAGTCCAAAAGTGTTCCTCCAGAAAGGCACAAGTTTGAGAATAAGGGCAAAAATTTTTGTCTTGCAGGTGAAATGGTCAGTCAGAGTGGGAGGAAGGAGATAAGCACAGAGTGGCCTGAGAAATCAAGCGGTCTCCAGCGCAGAGCAGCCCAGCTTTGCTAACTCCAGCTTCAGCAGAGCCATGTGCACCCACCATGCGGGCAGGCAGCCTCCCGCTGCCGCGGTCCCTGCCCCTCCACCCCTTCTGCCAGGCCCCACGGCCCCTGCGTGGCCAGGAGCCCGAGTCCCCACTGAACGGGGACACCCACCTGCGCTCAGTTTCCCTAGGGGTTCTGGAGCACACTTGGCTAATAATTGTCCAGCATGAAAATAAGAGTTTTCTAATCATTTCTATAAAGCACAGAAAGGAAGACACAACCACAGGAGAAAGGAAAAAAAAGGCAGCACAAAACACAAAAAGGAGAAAAATACAGCATACCTTAAGTCAACCAGTATGATTTATGTTGCAACCCTGACTACTAGGTACTAGACCCTCACTCCACAAAGCCAGAGCCTGATGGTCACTGAACAGCCTGACTACTCCCCATGAATCACAATTACAGAAACACCTGTGATAAATGACCAAAACTCACAGTGCTCAATAACCCTTAACTGCTTTCAATTTCTTAAATGCATAGTGGAGGTGGCTAACGGATACACATTGGTTTGCAAGAAAACCTGCCCAGAGACAGTTGCTCAAACTTTCTTAGCTTTCCCTGAAGTAAACATGTGGTTTTCTTTTTATCTACCCGAGATTCTACCACACTGAAGTACTCACAGGGGCTAGAGTAACAAAGTAAAGGGGCCTGTTCTTATTCACTAGACCTGCAGCCTGTCTCTTTGAGTCACCCTTAGATTTGGGGGTGGAGGGTGAGGAGAGAGGGAAGAAAGGGGAAACCTCCATTTTTTCCTGACATCGTTAGGGTTATAATTTAAAGGACAGCCTCTCCAGTCTGCAATGTGCTCATCTCAACACCACTACTTAATTTTCAGATATCACATTGATACTACAGGGTTGCTGAAGCAATGGTAATTCTATACAGGACAGAAGTGGACTCAAAGTGGTTGTAGTCTGTGGTCAGTACAGCTCTGCAGAGTTTATAGATAAGCAAGAGCAATTCAGTTTGTGGTGCAACCTCATATCCTTACTGCTTCTAACATAGCAACAGTATGAAGGGAGAGATAGTCTAGGTATATTTATTCTGAATTCATCTTCAGAAACCTCTCATACAAAACCTTACAAGTGACTAGTGCAGCAGTGCAACAACAGGGAAGAAAGAGTGAAGTAAAACAGAAGGTACCAAACTAGCTGTACATCTGTAGATGTGCCTGTTCTTTTCATTTCAGCTAGAACAGTGATTTTGTATGACCTTCCAGCTAATGCAGCCTGCAATTCTGAGCAAAAACATGTTTTTTTTTTTTTTCTCTCCACACTCATAATTCTCATTTCTGAAGAATGCAAATCTAGATGCAAAAACCTAACACCAGGGAGTTTTCTCATGGCACACAATTGGCCTTCCACTCTGAACCAGGTGCAACTGCTTAACTTGTTGATTACACCTGCACTAAATGGTGGGTGACCAAACAAACTCAAAGCATAAACAAAGTTCACGAACCTTGGCAAACCTGTCTTTTCTCTTTCACATGCAGCTAAAAGTCAGTGTCAATGACACACACATTTCACACTTCCATGCCCTCATGTGTAAGTGAGAAAATGCAATGAGAGGAATGATAACAGACTGTTATATCATTTCTTTTTTCATCTGAAAATCTGATGTACAGATATGTTGTGCAGTTAGTTAATCAGATACATTAATTAATAAAACGTTGTGTCATGGGAGTTTTCTAGATGAATTATTATCCCGGCCTAAGTGACAGCAAAAGTAAACATTATCAAGTAAATATGAAATGAAACAGAAACCAGGGATACTGTAAGTGTAAGGCCATAAAAGAAGATTTTTACAGGCATGTTTATTTTTTATATATTTGCTGATAACTGGGGCTGTAGTAAGAAGTCTGGAATGGCTTCTCATTGAAGTTGAGATAGCTCTATCTCCAGAGCTGTGTCCAGGCTTCTCACCTCTCTGCAGATGCCTATTCCTCCACCCTTTCTATTCCTGCTAGCTTCTTCAGGCTCCTTTTACCAAGTGGCTGTGGCTCTGGCTTTCATGGCAGCAACAGCACCATAGTTGTCCCACTTTGTGCTCACTCAAGAGCGCTCAGAGCTGAGCCAATGCTACGCGGGCATGGGATGTTTGTTTTGTATTTTAATGGTGATGTTTGTTTTTAAGGCACTGCAAATCCAGGTATTTATAGTTTATGATCAGCCCTGATTCAGTGCCATAATTCATATTAAGAACAACATATATTCAAAAGACTGACTGTCATACTGACAGTCTTTTCTCAGCTCTGCATTAAAACAAAAACAAAACAAAAGGTGGGGGGGATTGCTCCTAGCACGCTCCTAGCAGATGACTTGTTAGATGAATGAAAGCGAAGAAGAAAGGTTTGGGTTTGTTTTGATCTCCAAATAGTTCACTCATCTGTCACCTTTATGGTTCTGGAGTTACACAACCACCTGAGAACTAATTAAGGACTAATTCATGGAGTCCCAAACATATTGCCTCCTCTTCCATACATGTAACATGCCTTAAAGGTGAGTGATACTTTCAGTCCCTGCCTACCTGCATGTTTGTCTTCCTCTTCTGCATGAGGTCCTTTCTTTGCAATATCCACTGAATCTTCCTCTACCAGGTCAAGGAGTCAGAAGGGGAGCAGAAGGAGCTCTGTCCCTGGTTTTTCTTTAAACCATCTCAGAAGGCAGTTTGCTCTCAGAGACCTTTTTCTGCTTCTTACAACTCAAAAATGAGAAGTGATTTTATAGACCCAAATGAGTCTCTTAACTTCATTGCCTGTAAAATAAAGTTTTGTTTCTTGTTAACTGCATTAGGATCAAAACTGAGAATCATTACATAACAACTATAAGTTATGTTACATTCTATGATGTATCACATAAGCCACACAACATTCCTATAAATACTATTGCTAAACAGTAAATATGTCTGTTGCCAGAAAGGAACACCACATATGTCACGATCCTCTGTTACTTAATACAGCACAAGAATTAGTATCCGTATTAGGATAAAGGTCTATCAGGCACAATATTGACTGACGCCAGTATCAGGCATTCAAGAAAGAAGTCCCTATAGGGGCAATTATAGCCTAATTTACCCATCAGGGAATTTCCTTTTTTAAATTCCATCAATTAGCCCCTGAGGCATAGGGAATTACATATCTTATGTTTTTAATCCTTCCTAACATAACTCTAGATTATCTCATTATGCTTATAAATGTTTAACCTTTTTCAAAGCCTACTAAGCTCATTTTACTTTAATAATTTTAAATTGCACAAATCTATCTCCAAATACATGCATATAAACACAACAAAATAAATGTTAACTGGCAAACTATTAATGGGAACTGCATATAAATCCATCAGTGTATCATGGACAACTCAGCAAAGTTAATCACTGGAAAAACTATTATGGACATTCAACATAGTAATGTACTCCAATAAACTTCTGTGGAGCAGATAAAGCTATGCCCAGAACGGCCAAGTTAAGCATCCAACTCCATAAATGTCAAAAATGTCATCTTTAGTATGTTTTCAACAAATATCACTGAGCTTAATTTTGTGAATGTTTTTCCTCTGTTACAGTATCCACTACATTGAGTTTCCCAACACAAAATTGCAGATGGATTTCTGCTCTCTGTCAGACCAGTAATTTAGCAATTTCATGGAGAGTAACACAGGAGACAGCCATGAAATTCAGCAAGAGACCCCAGATTCTCATGGAAAGCAAAGAAAACGTCTCCGAGGTCCCCTCTCAGCGGCCCCTGGACAGGAAGGCTCCACATGGCTGGAGTTTCCTGCTGCTGTGGAGCCACTGGGAATAGCAGTCAGGCTGGCAGGCAGGGCAAGGAGCTCAGCACATTGACAAGCCCCTGCCCAGCCAGTCTAAGTAGCTGAACAAGAGCAGCCTGCAAAAGCGAGCAGAGGTCCTGCCTGCTCTGTGAATACAACAGGACACAGGTCACATAATGGGATTTAGCAAAGAAAACTGCTTGTGCATAGGACTTAACCCCCCATCAAACTCTGTTCTGGAGAACTGTTATGTTCAGACATGGGGAAAACCCTGAGATATCCATGTAATTATTTCAACATATGTATTTACTAGAGAAAACATTACCTTCTTATTTTCTTACTAGCACTTTGAGGTAGTTCATCAACTTTCTAATTACAGAAAAGGGAGGTAAGTCACATCAGACTACAAGCAATCTTTCCTCTGGGAATGTAAGGGGAAGGCGAGGTGCGGTTTTTCAGGCAACAGCACAAGTGCTCTTCAAGGAAGTTCAGATCCCCCTTGACCTCGACAATAGCAAGGCTGATCAAGTGTTTCCTCCTTCTTTTAACTAGGGAACTTTATGGATACCCTGTTATCTTTCCTTGGGGCCATTCATGTCCTCCAAACTCCAGCAGCACCATCCAGGGCTGTTCCCTGCTCTCCTGTGCACTCAAGTAACAAAGAAAAGAACAGCTCTTCCCATCCAAACCTCAGTCAACCTGTGTTGACATTTGACAGGCAACCATAGAAGATGCCATCTATGAACAAGCTATGAAAAAAAGCCACTTACCCTCCTCTACATCTTCTTGCTGCTAGTCACTAGTTTATTCCCAGCTCATCATAGGGAGACTCACAGTCTTGTCCACAGTTCTCAAATGCCAAAAGTTAACATAAAACCTCCCATAGGACGCTCGCCTCTAACACAATAGCATTCCTTGCCTTCTCCCCCACAAAAAAGCATGTGAATAACTGATGTCAAAATATTTCACATTAGCCTAGGACTGAATTTATCCTGATTTTTTTTTAATTGTTGTTGTTCTTTTTGACAGGAAGGATTTTTCTAATAAAGCTAAAGAACTAATTCCACTAAACAGCAATCTCCTATTGGTTGGAACGCCCACAAGTTCCCGTTCCCATGCCAAGACGAGCAGAAAAGCAATCTGAACTCAGGTCTCCTATCACAGACCTGAAGAATATTACTCCAGGAGCTTACTAGCCATAAGGAGGGGAAGGATGTATCAACACTGCCTCATACCATCTTCACTGCTCTGCGATAGCTACTCCAGTTCCCAACAGGCTTTTTTTTCCAGATGAAACCATTTGCTGGATTGGAATGAATCTAAGGATAATTGCAGGTGAACTAACACTGGAGTTTTTCTGTTTAATAATATATTCACTGGAGAAAGACAAATAATCACCCAGCACAAAACTAAAGCCATAATTCTATGAAACTAACGGGTTCAGCCTCAGAAGTTGTATTAAAAAAGTAAAACACAAAGGATTTGCAGTGTTGAAGCATCCAGAATAGAATAGGTCAGGCAAATCGTACTGGTGAGAGGGCGCAGGGGAGGTGTGCGAGAAGCCTCCTCACACAACAGCAGCCTCTGCCTCTATATTAGCTCCAAAGAGCCTGTTTGCACCTGCTCCCCTGCGCCTGGAGAGCTGTATGCTGAAAAGGAAGAAGGAAAAGGGGTGGGGGCAAATAAATAAATCAAGGCTCTGCTACCACATTGTCACCCCCAGAGAGAAGTGCCAAGTGCTGAGGCATACACACCACATATGCCAACATAAGCAAGATTATGGCTACTTTAAATGCCGCAGGCAACTCCATATACAGCTGATGTTCTGTTGTTTATAAACAGAATGTTATTGAAGCCAGAAAGCATTTATAACGCAGCATACTTCAGTTTCTCACTACATTCCACCTCTTTAAAACAGCTTCTGCCAGCCGTGGAGAAAATAAAAGGCAGGCATCCGCTGGCATTCTGGTACTCATTCTCTCTGGAGCAGTCAGAATATTATTTAGGAATGTCACTGTTGGCAAAGTTTCAAAACCATTCACTGCCAGATTAAAAGAAAAAAGTCTCTTGTATAATTAAACAGCTCCCTTCCAAGCCTGCGGTGTGAGACATGGAAGGGAAGTGGAACAGTCAGATATTCCAGGCCCCTGAACAAGCAGTCACTGGCAGGCACAGTTCACCCAACCTGTTTTTGAAAGGCAGAACGAACTCCAAACATTACTCCTTCCCTTAGCTATTGTTGCTAGCAAAGGGTTCATGTTTTGTTGCTTGAAGGCTCAGATAAAACCACTTTTCCCCATAGGACACCATCTAAAACCTAGCCACCCACCCACCAAGAACATCCTTACCTTTCAAATAACAGACAGAATTTGGCATTTCCCAGCAGAGAGATCTCTTTTTTCCCAAGTCTTAACAGTTTTCCTTGCAGCAACCCCACACTCCCCCAGTGGTTTGGCACACTTCCCAGTTATCTGCCTGCTCGAAGACCCACATTCACCATGACTCTATCAACTTTTACTGCCTCTGAGGGTCTCTGAGGTGCCTCGCTGACCTGAGCAATCCTGTCATCCTACAAAATCAACAGGAAGTCATCTTTAGTGAAACAGGCTTTAAGTGGACCACAATTCTCAGCAGGCAACACTTCTGTCCAGCCTCTGCAGAAAGCTGCCACCATGGTGAGAAATGGGCATGCCAGGGAGCATCTTACGCACACAGACACTCACTTCCACTCACCTATTTGCAGCTCCAAAGCCTAATACAGAACGGGCAGGAGGGGCTTCCAAAGCCTATAGTGACATTTGTCAAAATGAATATGGCTTAATTTCTAGGACAGCCTAGTAGTGAAGATTTGACTGATGCACCAGGAACACTCCAGTTGAGAAACATCTAAATCCCAGACAAATCCCCAAGCCCCTCCATAGAGTCAAGCATCTGAACTAAAGGATTCTTCACTCAGAGCCATAATAGGGGCAGCTGGGTGGGAGGGAGAGATTTCCACCTGCTGACGCACAACCACCAGAAAGGTGGCAGAAATGTATGCAAGAGATTCCTGTAAATATCACTTCCAAAATTCAGTACTTGCACCAATTAAATCAGGATAGCCGATTTGTTGGCATCTAGACCTAATCCAATACCTCCCCTTCCAGGAATAACATCAAATTTTAGTGAACATACAGTGCCACTGCAGTGCTCATTTCTAATAGTTTTTCATCTGTGTGAACACCAGGGATTTTGGTTCTCTGGGCTGCATATTTCAGAGTCAGCTTCACACTCTCTCTCCACTTGTGCATCTATAATATCCAGATAGTCTTTTACTGCAGGTGTATTAAAACGATTTGATTAATGTGCACTTCACAAGGTTTTAATTTTAATAGCATGACATACATGGTATCTTAAGTTCTGTCTTATGCCTCTCCTGGCTGTTATAAAGAGAATTTTGATTTCATAGACTTTTGAAATGCAGAATCCTTCCACTTTTCTTCCACAAACTGTTTCAACACATGGCAAGTTTTCACTATATTTTTGAAGAACCCCACTAGTTAAAAATTAATTGAATTTTGATAGAAAATTCTTTAATTTATCCTTCAATTATACATGTGGCTTACTCACATTTCTTTCCTTTCTTAGTTCATGTTTTAATTTCTCCCAAACCAATTCAAACTTTGTCAAAGGTAAATAGGATTCTCCTGTTTTAAATGAATTGGTGAGCAACTGAGATAAAAGGCTAGCCTATGATTGTAAATCACAGTTGTGATCATTTTTAAAAGTTAGCATAGCACAGGTAATTGTATCTTTTCATGTGCCCATAAATTATCTCCCCTTTAGGTCCCTGGAAGAAATATGTGATTATGCCTGAAGAACAAATACTTTGGTCTGATATTTTAAGAGAAAAGGCCTCTAAATACATGAAAAATACAGAAAGTAAGCATGAGCTGAACCAAAGCAGACTGTTGTTCTACTGCTGGCAACATACAAGGATCTGCAGAAACCATTATCAAAGCAAACAGATTTCACTTCTGCTGTACATACACATACACTGCAAAATGCAGTACTGCAGACTGCTGAGACATTTCAGCAATGCCAATAAGCAGAAAGCTATTTGAGTCTTTCTTAAATTGATGTTTAAAAATTGCCTTTTTATTACTTCAACTGCCTGAAGTCACAAAAAGCAACATGCTTCCCCCTCACATGACTCCTTTCAGAGGGCATATTAGAGAAACTTCCTTTTCTATGCTTCTAATACCCAGATCATTAGTTTCAGTCCAGCTGACTTTATTCAGGGGAAGACAATCCAGGTTAATCAAACGGATGCATAAAGAGGCTCACAGTTTACAAAGATGGAGAGATTAATATTTTCTACATGATTAGAAACTTCCTTTAAGACTTGTTTTAAATGCACCTCTGCTACTTTCAGGCAACTGGAAACTCTCATGCTAGCTATCTGCAGACCACATCATCACCCCATAAGGATGCTGGTTTGCAACAGCTCCCAGATTTTTTGATTTTTACTTTGCATCCACAACATCTGGGCATAGATAGGCATTAACAGCAACCACATCACAGCTCTATATGCCAGTATTTTCTTTCCTCCTCAGAAAAGTTTCTGAGAAGGCTGGGAAGAACACAGCCAAGACTCAAAGTTACACACTTCTCCAACCACAAGGCCAAGCACATGTCTACATAAACTGATTGCCTTTAGCAGCTTAGAAATTTGCACAAAACAACGCATTGATCTTAAAAATAACTACACCGTTAACCACTGAAGTTAAAAGGCAGGCTTGCAAGTCCAGGCCATTGCAAAGTCCACTTCTCAATTTCTGAGAGAAACAAAACCAAACAGCCAAACACACACAATTTTGGGATGCTTGGATGGCCTCATTTCTGCCATGCGAGCACTGATCCCAGCAAGGCTCCCAGCTCCTGCCGAACATGCAGTGCGTGCAGAGGGAAGAGGCAGGGCCCTGTCCCCTGCTATGCCTGCTCAGAGTGAACAAAGCCAACTCCAGCTGTCCCCCTCCTGCCTCAGAGGAAGGACAGTTCACAAATTAGACCTTTCCTTCCAGACCCACAGTAAAAGTGGATCCCCCTCACTGAATTTCTGGAAGAAGGGAAGGGAAAAAAACTGCAGAGGGAGTAAATGCTCACCAATTAGAGGTGGGGAAAAAGGGAGAAGAAAAAAAAATGGCAGCTACAAAATGTCCAGGAGAGTGCTACAGTTGCCTGTATTTATCAAATTAAAAGATAAGACTTCTAAAAACCATTACAGAGGAAAAAAGAGAGTCCTGGAAGAAAAATACAATCCAAACAAAGATTAACAGTGATGGAGTGATCAGATACATACCCAAGTGAAAGCAATCCTTTTATATTTCACATGCTACAGCTATAACGGAGGGAAAAAATGGATATTAGGAAATGAAGGCAAGAGGGAAACCAAACAGAATGCTCTCACCTTTCCCACTTCTGGGTCCTTAGCACCCTTAATGCGCTAAATAGCAAAAGTGATTCATCACAATAGATTATCTCCAATTGAGTTAGGGAGAAAAAAAAGAAAAAAAGAAAAAAAAACCCAAAAGCCAGCCAACACCTTTGACCCATTTTCTAAAGTGTTATAGGAAGCCACGATGGCTTTGGAAATCCCTTTCCCTCCTCTCTTCCTCATTGCAGGAAGGCTTACACAGCCAAGCTCCTGCTCTGCTGACGGCCAGAGCTCAGTTACAGCGCAAATTCCTGTTGAAATCAGAGCAGATGTACCAACGGAAAATGAACACAAACACCAAGAGGCAGGATTTCATCTCTCATTTCATTTAAACCTCTGATTTCTCAAGAACAGATTTTGCTGTTAGTAATAAAGATGGGAAAAAAAAAAAAAAAAAAAAACCTGACTCCTCAAAGACTCTTTTGCCAGGTGATATCTGAACCCATGCTTTTGGGGGACTAACTCAGCCTGGGTCCTTTTTTCCAGCCTCACCTTTCCTGATGCACAGTGCAAGGACTGAGAGGTGTCACCCAGGCTCCTGCCCGGGAAAGCTCTGAATGGAAGTGCCTTCCTTCCACAGGCAGCACAGAGGATGGTTTATTCCAAGATTTTCTTAACAGGGGACATTTTTAAAACTAATACTGCAATCAAGAAAGTCCACTGTTTTCCAGTAGACACATGAGACTATCTCTGAGAAAACAGAAGTGAGACAGTCTTACACAAAGCACAGTCTGAGAATGAGGCACCACTTGAATTACACTGACACCCAGCTCGTAGATTTCAAAAGATCTGCAAGTGGTGCATATGCTGTCTGCTGGCCTTCTGCACAGGGCAAGTGTCATCCATACTAACAGCCATATGCTTGTGAAGGAACAGACTATGGAGATGATGCACTCCGTTTCCTTTTAAATTCATCTGCAAACCTGTGAAGTTCCCACATTTCACTGACGGTAGATGAGAGTTTTTCATACTGAAATGAACATTCATCACAGACCATCTTCATGATTCTCTGATTCTCCCCAAGCCTCATAATAAGCAGCTTTTCCCCCCTGACCTGAGGTACACACTTAATACACATTTAAGTATTTTGGTTTTAAAATCTGATTTACTTTTGCCATTAGGCGGTACAGAATGTTGTAGTGATGAGTCATAAAATAGTGATGCAATTTTTTTTCTAAAAAAAGAGTCTTCACCAGTCATGCATGTATGGAGAAAAGCAAGCAGTACAAGTGTGGTAATTTTATGTGAAAGTAGTACATCAGCAGGTCTCTACATGTATATTAATGCACCTGCTTTAAATGGAGCTGAGCCAGAGTGGTGCAAACCCAGATTAACTCCGCACTAGTTATGGGTCCAAACACTCCCTAGGTAAATCTTGGCTTGTTCCCTGGTAGCTCCTGCAAGAGCAACGGGCTGGGCTGGTAACAGCTGTTGAGTCTGCAGGGCAGGCAGTACCTCTAGTCAGGCTCAGCACAAGGCTCTCACCTTGGTGGCCACAGGACGGTGACACCCGAGTCACCACTGAGCACAGGGCACACGGTCTGTGCCCCAGAGGTGCCTTAATGAGCGCGGGCCTCCAGTCTTTATCTGAAACCTAGGAGCATCTGGAAAAAGCCACATTTCCAAACTGCAAAAGAGGCACCATCATTCCTGCTGCTTATCTCCAGGAATCTCCTGGGAGTGTTTCATCCTGCATAAACTGTAATTACAGGGGCCTAATCAGTAAATTCCACGTTGTATTTCATCTTGCTAAACGTCTATGTTACTTTCCATCCTTCCCTCTCCTAATAGATCTGAGTGGGTACGTGGAAACAGACTAAGTGAATAAATAAGCAGGGGCTCCCCTTTAAGTGGAGCGGGTCTGTTTCCAAGGCCACATAGAGAAAGAGAGGGACATAATACTGTAAATGAACAACAGCTTCAGTCACCTAATACATCTGCAGCAACTGTTCTGGCCCCATGTTGTTGAGCCCAACAAAGGTTTTATTTAAAATCATCTACATACACAGCTTCTTTTTTTAATGGCCTACATAGAGGCTACTATGATATAGTGGCTGCTTTTGGACAGAGGAAAAGTTTCAATTATAGAAGCTCTCACTATATTTAAAAATTTTTGTTAGTCTTCTGTCTGCCAGGCTAGTGAAGCAGCCAATTTGGAAAAGCACCTTGTATGAATACCAGAGCAGTCTCTGAACACTGCTGGCATCTTCCATCACTTAACAAAGCATAAAATCCCAACGGCAAAAACAGCCCATCCACAGTTGTGTATTATGCAAGACTTGCTTGCTGATATTCTGCAATAAATTGAAATCCTGAGCAAGAGTAATCCCCACCATGTTTATAGGCTGTACTTTGGAAAGCAATTCCTTCAACTCCTTCAAAAAACAACTAGAAATGGAGATTATTTTTTCTTTTGTTCCCTTATAGGTATCCATCTTTCAGACACAGAGACCACCGTGGTCACAAACTGAACCAGAATGCACAAGAAAGAAAGGGTATATATGGTGGGCATTTGACTTCAGATATTTTTTTTTTCCCTGAAGATTTTTAGGGGTTTTTTTGGTTGTTTGTTTTTGCCCTCTTATTTAATTAGGTATTTAAGCTTTTCTTAAGAGATTTGTATGAGGCATAAGATACAGGTTGGAAAATTCTTGAGAATTTCATTTTCAGTGAGTTTTTTTTGAAAGTCTGACCATATTCCTGGTGATCTTGTCACTCTCCCATCCTTTTCCACATGGTAGGACATTAGTCAGAATGTTAACACAGTCGGTGGAACAACATCTGCTGCCTGACTAGATCTGAATCTACATCTGTCAGATCTCTCTCATGAAGCTGTCTTATGAATGTTTAAATATTCATTTTACATGGCTAATACTAGAAGAACTGCTCCCTAATCACACCTGAAGTGTCCAGGACTTCTTTACATTATCCTATGCCTTTTCCCAAGCCTGAAAAAACTGAAATGAGAATACAAATTTCAATCAGAAATTCATGGTCATCAGAGAAGACGGGCTGAAAACCTGAACTGCATCTGCAAACACAACAAGCAACGAAATGAATTCATCTTTAGCAATTTGCATATAAAAGTGCTTAATTTATGTTGTGCCAATCACTACAAACTCAAGATGAGGTGTAGTCCTTGCTGACCTCAGTGCCTCTGACGTTGTGGAAATGAACACCTTCAGATTTCATAATGTTCGAGAGAGAGAAACTAGCCTTGAAGGCATTCAAAATACCCAGTACTGAGATGTGCCAGATTGGTCATTTACTCACTGTTCTTCACCCAGCATACAACATTTTTGTTGACTTAAGGAATCAGCCAGAATTAAATGCTGTGAACTCAAGACAGAAACTGTCTTCTGGACATTTTGCTCCTGCTTATTTTCAGTCAGAAGTACTATCTGGTTATTGATTATTGGATACTTTACACATTGGTTACAGAGAGGATTAAAATGACAAGTATGCCAAAAATCAGAGAGGGTCAGACTAGTGAGAAAACACACAGGAACCCAGCAGCAACAAACATAGCTCAAACTTGCACCGTGCAGTTCTTGTCATAGCTCTTATCGTCCAAGACTCATGGCCATATTCTGCACACGTGCGTGTGTGCACATACACTGCCAACAGAAGGGCCCTGTAACATACAGGATAACTTGTGACACCTGCAACAGGTTTTGGGGGTTTCACCTTTGATTTATAACCAGAATAAAAGCCCCCCTCACTTTCAGACATGGGCAGCAAGGGGAAATCAATTTGCTCCAGCTTATTTGAACAGTGTTTAGCCACAAGTGTCCTTTCTCACATTACACCATTCTAGCTACTACTAGGCAGGACTTTATCTCCTAAGTATTTCACTCAACAACTGTGAGTCTTGCATTTTTTGCTCAATCATTTAAAATATTAATCATCATTTCCCTCCTAAAGAGGAAAGTGAAAGGCTATGGCCACTGTCTGTCAAGGGAATAAATAATACCTAGCAAATTAAATTGTGCTTATGTTCTATTTAATCTCCTTCTTTGCAAATGCTGCCATTTGCCAATAGGATGTACTTGCACAGAAAGATAAAACTCAGCATTCATTCCTCAATGTACAGAATTCATTTGAACACAATTAATAATGAAAACTATAATTATAAAGTAAATAAATCAAGGGTGAGCATCCTGACAATGCATAAAGTAATATTAGGCATGGATTGACTTCATACCCAGAAACATTTGTTCCATTTAAAGAAATGTTAGTCATGCGTTAGCCTCGTGAGGGCCCAGATTGTCCCTGACAGCCTAGTGTGACAGCTTTCACAAGTAGCACGTGCAGGTGGGACTTATTTTACCACAGTGGCTTTATTATAAGTTACTAAGTGTTCTGTGTCAAATCAGGAATGAAGTCTCCTGCCAGTGACAAAAGCAAAAAAGAGATAGTGCCTATTCAGTTTCTGCTCAGTTGGTACTGAGGATATGAGGATACATATGACTGGGATACAATTCAGGCACATCTACTCTATTGGCTGCAGGGATACTGAAGTTAGTGGTAAATAAAGTAGCAGAATAGCACAAAACCTCTAGCTAAAGCAACTCTACAGTCAACACTGATTAATGCAATGCCAGGGTGGCCCAACTGCTGCTGCACTTGTGCAATTTTGCATAAACCCAAGATGGTTTCGCTCCCAAAGGCTGCACTCTGCAAGGGATCTGTCCTATCTGCACCTTCTGATCTGCCGACCCAGCAAGCTGCCAGCAGCTGAACAGTACAAGTTACTGAGCAGGAGCAAAGGACAGGAAGAGGATTGTCAATATGCCCCGGTAAAAAACCCCAGTGCAACCACATCTTAAATACAGGGCTGCGGGGGATTCTCCCCAAGCACACACATTTGCAGGAGGGACACAACAGCAGTGAAAATGGCTCACAGGCCACAAGCGCAATCAAACCTATGGAATAGCTTATCTACCGAGAATATGGCTGTGGGTTTAGTCAAAAGAGAATATTACAGAGGGTCAGAAGTATATAAAATCAGTAACGGAATGGAAGAGACATATAGGGAGCAATCATTAACTGCCGCTTCTAGTACAAAACCTAAATGAAGCTTAGAAGCCATAGGTTCCACACAAACAAGAGGTGATGCATCTCACAATGTAAATTTAAACTATGGAACTTCTTGACATAGCATGTTGCAGGTACAAAAGCTAATGCAGCTTGAAGGGGAGACTGGACAAGTTAATGGAAGGTAAGTTCACAAGGATACCAAAAGTAGAAACCATCTCAGCTTTCCAAGTCCCTGAGCTGCAAACTTTAGAGAGCATCAAGAGTGTTTGGATAAAGTATTCCTCTATGCTTGCTCTATTTATAAATTCTTCTTCAGGCATTCACTTCTGGTCCTTGCTACAGAAAGAATAATTGGACAAAGAGAACATTTAGTCTGCAGCTGCATAGCTAATCTTACGCCCTTCTGAAGATAGGATTGTAGGGCAAGCTGGAGCTAGTTTAATCCAGCACAATCAACCAGAGCTGAAAAAAAAAAATATGTCAGTGCAGGCTATAGCACAGAGTTCATACCCAGAGTAAATTGGTGAGAGTGGCCAGGAAAATTAGCCAGTGCTAAACTCAGGCCTGCTGTGACTGGATGGTTCCTGGCATCTCAGCAAAAAGAAGGTGGATTTCAGCCATGAATATGCTGAGTTATGAAACACTGAGCAATAGGAAGCATTCTAGCTGTCTAGTCTTGCTACAGGGAAAGCACAGCCCCAACTTAACATTCGTGAAGCATATGTGAGAAACTGTAAACTGCACAGAGAAAACAGAAGCAAATGCAGGACATTAAAGGTTTTGTTGTTTTTAAATAAGATCCTGTCTTCAAAGTAGAGATTTAAATCACTCTACAAGCATAATCTCGTGTTAAGTGTCCCTAGGACATCTTGTTGGTATTTTACTGCCATACCTGAGCAAATACTTCAGGCTACAGATGGTTATTTATTGGTAGGCATACATCAGCTACAGAAAACTTAATTTTACTAAGAGATTCATAGCAGAAAGGAAGCCTGAACTAAGAAATACTACGGGTAAATTCAATATAGCAAGCAAAACCTCAATGATTTCCTGGTGCAACTGCCTTCTGCAAACTATTCTACTCTCTGATCTTATAAATCATAATGTCACGGCCACACATATAAAGCTGTATATTCTCCATATCCAATTTTTACCTATGAAGATATTTATTAGTATTCAGATAAGTCAGAAGTTTATCATTCTGTGTCAGCAGAGAGGCCCAATCCCACACTGAGCAGATGAGCAGTTCTATAGAAGTTCAGAGGCAATCTATGTAAGTTAGCATTACTACCAAGTGTAGGTATGAAATTGTGTGTTACGGTTCCACCACCCTCTCAAGATCACAAGCACCATTTTTCACCTTTAACCATTCTGCTACCTGACCTCTGTAGTCAAGACATCAGGATGCTTTCTCTGGAAATCTCATTTTTATGCACGCCTGATACCTTGAACAATTTCTTATGTAGTTTGTTGTTTAAGCAGAAATAGACAAGAACAACAATAACAGGTATAGCCTGTAATGGAAGCTGCAGTGCAGTATACACTACTTACTATGACTGTAAATCAACGTGTCGGTTGCTTACAAGTTATTCCTGCAGTAGTCCCACTCTGGCTTTCTGCTATACAGTTGGAATTCTGCCATTGGCTTCAGTAGAAATCGATTTAGACCAATATAAATAGATTTAGATTTTAGCTGGATCCACTGAGCACTGCAGTCATCAGGAATCCTTTGGCTGGCTTAGGCTTTTCACTATACTTCAGTATCAACTGCTGAAAACCTGCTCTAGGACAGAGCCAAAGTTGCTTTGCATGAAGTGCAGGCCAACACATTCTGTTTTTATGGATAAACTCAATGGATAATTCCATTATCTACTCCAGTAAGGCATATTTAGCAACTGCTCTTCTATTAAAGCATTATTATTATTACAAAACTAACATAACCTGGCTTCCACCAATATAAAAATTGTGCAGATCTCAAACTGAGATGGCAACATCGCCTAACACAGATTATAGGCAGCCTTAGGCATGAAATAGGCAGTATTCTCAGGGAACATAAATCTGCAGGTAGAAAGAGAATATAACAACAATCACCATCATCATCAGGCCAGCAGCAGAAAATATCCCTCTGGCACCACTACTTCTGGTTGCTCTGTGGTGGCTGAGGAAGTCCCAGCTAAATAATAAGCAGCCAAGACTGCCCTGTGCTGCTTCATTTTTGCCCTCCTGCTGCTGAGGAGTGGATTTTGCAGCAGCAGCCTGGGACATGGGTGTCCAGAACCAGCTATAGACCTTCCAATTTCTTCGCCTGCCCCAGCCAGTAGCTCTTCACTTGCTTTATAGGGCCAAGCAAAACTGACAGATTTTTGCCCCTCAGGCAAAATTCTGGTCTTAAAGCAGCATGCTCAGGAAAAAACAAAGAAGCAAATAAAAAAAGAAACAAAATAAAAATCCTGAGCACCCTGAAGCCAGCCTTTATTTGGGTAATCTTTAAACATTAGGGTACAAAAAGTTAAAATGTATACTTATGGTACCAAAATATAAACATTTAGCGCTCAAGGGCAACACCTGGATCTTGATGACAGGTAGTAATTCATGGGGCACAGAACACTACAAACTGTATCCCAGTTAACGGCCCATATAAACAAAGCTTAAAGAATTATGGTCCTGCTAGAAGCTTTCACAAACATGACCTTAAAATACATTTGCAGTCCTTGCCTATGGCCACTACATTTGGTTCTAGCAGGATTCATCACAAAGATATTTCGAAAAATGTGGGTTTCAAAGCTATCTCCTGAACTCTAAGGAAGAAGAGACATCCATAAACTGCTTTTCTAAAGCACCAAAAGCACTGAATGATTTCTTGTCCCATATCTGAGAGTCTTCCTTGCAGCCTTCTCAAGCTCTCCACACAAACCAAATGTTGACCATTAAGGCCCACGTGTAAAACAAAGTTAGTTTTTAAACTGAAGGATTATCCTTTCTTTTATCCTGTTATTTCAGCACTGATAATCAATTAATAAATTATGTTAAG
Source organism: Tinamus guttatus (assembly GCF_059628265.1). NCBI lineage: Eukaryota > Metazoa > Chordata > Aves > Tinamiformes > Tinamidae > Tinamus > Tinamus guttatus. The sequence continues at coordinate 1,843,511 of NW_028288845.1, forward strand.
AGACTCATGAGCAGCTACCAAAAACCACACAACTATTTGGACTTGGTTCTCCAACCATTCTTAGCAAAAGGAAGAGAATTTTTGCTAGGTAGTGCCAAGTTTATTTAAATAAGGGAGAATGTTTCCTTGTGTGAAATTATTGGTGTTTATGTCATGAATCCTGCTCTTTGTTTTCTGACAAAAACACAGTATTTTCTTCCTCTTGCACTAAACCTTCAACGCATTATGCAACCTGGCCCACTTCTTTGGGTGCTGACTGTATTTGAATAAACAACAACCTAATGCTTATCACGTCATTAATTCTTCATGAAAGCATACAACTTTACAGAAAGGTTATTCCATCCTTAGAAAAATGCAAGTCTAAGTGTTATTAAAGAAGGAAGCAGTTGCATGATTGTAGATCTTGGAGATCATCAGAACTAGCAAATAAAGCAATGAAAACAGAAAATTTATGGGAGGATACAGATTTTCACTCATTTGTTGCTTATTCTTCATTATATAAAAGCTGCATTTACATTCAGATATAATTCCAGATCAGAAATAATACATAATACCCTACTCATTGTTGTATTAAAAAGTAAGTCAAATATAATTTTTTATTTAAAAGACTTGCTATGAGATCATAAAGTACTAAAGCAGTAGGAAATTCTCACCAACACATACTTGCCTATAGCTTTTATGGCAGAGTCAGCTCAGCAGAAAAGCTACCTCTACATATTTCATCTCCATCTTTTCAGTTTTCCCTCCATTACCATAACCTTTATATTCCAAAGGGTACCAGGCTAAAAGGGTATAAAATCATCTTGAAAAGAAGCAACCAAAAGCCTTGTAAGGTGAATACAGATGAAAGCGACAGAACTTTACCACAAACTTCACTAGCTTACATTTCTCATACTTAGCAATTTTATACCTTGTAAATTTTGCTTTTCTGTGAAACCTTGCGAAGAAAGTGGTTAGGAATTCCTTAAAAAGGATTACAACCATTTTATGCTTCAATGATTGATTCTCATTTTATTTTTGAAGTTCCTTTCTGCACTGAGGACCTTGGAGGCCTCACACATGCACACATTGTTTCAAACACTAACCTATGTGATATGAGAGGGCTGTAGTGCCTCCTAACAATAAACAAGAACCTTAACATATTAGCCTGGTATTTTCAAGGGAAACAGACTGTGTGGGATTGAATTTGGGTTCTGGCAGGAGGAGACAGAGACTGGTCGTCACTCAACAATCATTGGGTAACTCCAACATCAAAGGGACCAGTCAAGTTAAAGAAAAGCCAGAGACACCAAATCCTCTGCTGCCAGCATCCCAGAAGGACCCAATGATACATAAACAGAAGGATATAGCAATCCCCTTCCCCACAGTTAAACACAAGCACATGGTAGAGGCTTAGATCTCTGCACCATACTGAATTTTGACTTTATCATCACAAAGTACTTTTCGGTTGAGTATCTGATCTCCCTACTGCTGTTCAATAGTATCCCTCAATATGTCAACACAAACAAGCTCTAACAGGACAGATCAAGCAGTAAATACACAGCCCACCGGCTGCTACATGGCATTCCAAGCATTTTACTAGCCACAGAAAGGCTCTGTTCTGGGGTATGTGCTGCAACCTTGTAATCTAATTTAGCCATCTTAACTCTGCAAACACTTCTTTGGACTTCAGCACTAGCATCCAATCCAGTGCAACTAATATCTTGCAATCAAAAGATTAATAAAAATAATAATAAAAAAATCTGTATCTTAAAATTCCTTAACATCTCCAGACAGCATGGAAAGTTGTAAGATAAGTGGGAAATGTGATCTTTCTTCCCTTGTTTTATAAAAGGCACTAAATCTAAATGAAGAAAGTCTGTTCACTGAACAAAGATAACGTAAGTTACTGCATATCACAGCAGAGGAAGAATCTAAAGATCAAAGGGTAAATGCCATTTCCTGCAATGTGTTTTTCCAGGATACAGCTTACTCAGCTTCTGTGCTGCTCTGCAGCAGAGAAGGAAAAGCTACAGAGCACATACTTAGGCTCTGGCAGAAAAATATCCAGAGAGATGCTAAAGAAAAAGCCATGCTTACTTAGTGCAATCAACACCTGTAGCCATATGAAGTACCCCTTCCCCCGTCATGTCTCTTTTCTTCTAATATTTCATACATTCTTCCTCCTTTTAGCTCCTTTAGGCTCAGTCTAAGTCAAACAAATGAGAAGCTTGACTACGGATCCAAACTCCTAACTGCATACCTTGCCTTGCTATACAAGCAGTGCTTATTCAAAGCTTCCTGAATGCCTGTGGATATAAAGGCCACTTCACTACTCTATTGGTAGTAGAGAATGTGACACTCTGCTTAAATATAAGAAACATTGGGTAATATTACATGATGATGATGAACAGAGAGAAACGCACAGCACAAACAGCTACAAACACAGAACTAATAGCAAATTTCTAATACGTTTTGTTGTTGTTTTTGAAATGCATCAAATCCCACCACCTAGAGGGGTCAAAGTAAAATCTTTCTCCTCATCAGTTTATACATCTGTTACTCCTATTAATTATTCCTTGGTATTGTAACACCCCCAGGATTTCCCAGGAGGTTCTCAAAGAGCATTAGGGACTGCGAGGAGTATGGATTCTAGTGAAAATGCTGTGAAAGAGAAGGCAACAGAAACAACCTGGAGCCCCTCAGGCACTGGGGAATCTGCTCTCAGCAACCTCTCCTCTCGGACAAGAGCAGCTCTCGGACAAAGATACTTCTTTAGTGCAAAGAGGGGGGGAAAAAAAAAAAAAAAAAGATGGGACAGAAGTAGATGTGCCGCCACCATGGGAGCGTGAAATACCACAAGTAACAGTGCTGGTTGCCAGAACAAACCCCTATCCAGGTGTTAGCACCGCTAGAGATGGGGCAGCAGCAGCCCTCATGAGCTGCCCATGCGTGTGCTTGCCCGGCAGACCCCATGAGCAAGCCCAGTGGAGTCCAGCAAGGGCAGCCCCAGGAGTGCTGCTGGCCAGGGTCTGAGGCACAAGTCACTTCTTGGGCTACCTGCCCTGTGCAAGCCGCTCCGCTTGCCACATGACAGTTGTCCTGCAGGCACAGGGAGGGTATGTCTATGCCAGCTGAGATGCTCCACAGAGAAAAGGAACCAGCACATGTTAAACACAGGAAACGTGGTATTGCTAGCTCACTTGGTTAGGTGAAGTAACAAAAATAAACAGAGAGCACCACAAAAGCCAATCTTTTGTTGAAGAAAGAAATTTGATTAAAATCATCTTTCATTTATCTCTTTCTTTTCCCAGGAAGAAAGAGTTGAATGTTTATATGTCCTGGCCTCCTGAGGCCTCACTGCTACTGCTGGTCCCAGACACACACCAGCACTGGGCACCATTAAGAAGCCATCGTGCAGCCATGGTTCCCAACTGGCACCCTTTGTGAGACTGCCACAACCATAGGAAAACAGCTATTGCCATGTGGTAACCACAGAGAAAGTATAACTTTTTCAAATAGTGGCTAGCATAGCCAGCCCAGAGCAAAGAAGGCTTTTCTATTTGTTTTTACCCCAAAGCAAGGGCCTAAGGTTTTCTTTATTTATTTGTTTTTCCCTGACAGCTAGGGACTGCACTCCTTTTGTTCCAGAAGCCAAGGGCTGGTTTGTTTTACATTCCCTTGACAATCAAGGCTATATGGTGGGTTTTCCTAGTTCAAGAGAGAGGCAAGGTATTTAATTCTGTGAGGACATACAGCATCAGGCATACGGAAGAGAGATGCCCTTTGGTTTAGGATAGCGTATCCATTCTTGTTTATTTTTGTTGGAGTAACTAGAAGTGACGGAGATCCCTTCTCATGTGCTCTTCCCTTATGGTGTGTCCAAATATTTAGGGCCATGAGTGGCCAAATACCCAGCAAGTCCTTCAGGCAGCCACGCAGCCAGAGGAACAACACTGTGGCACCTCTGCTCTCCCTGTCCCCTGCAAGTAGTTGCCCCCAAGAAAGAAAAACTAGGGTCTCCTCAGCACTCCTCCTGCTTCTAGCTATCTGCAAGCAGATGAGCCCTTTCCTTCCTCTGAAAAACATAAACCCCAAATCCACTGCTCTAATGAATCACTGACAGCACCTCCAGAGAGAGACTGACTCCGATACAACCCAGAGGAGAAATCTCAACAAGCAGCTTGCTGCTGCTCTAGACAGCGTTGCCTCACGCTCCCCAAAGCCTTTCCTCCTTCCAAAATTAATACACTTCTCATTCAGGAGGAATCACATGTTCTACTCACTTCACTTCAGCCAATATCAATGTATGTAAATACATTCTAACATGCAGAAGTCTCCAATCTTTCTTAGTTTTGTCTAGTAGCTTTTAATCTACTGCCTTTCAACTGAAGAGCTTTTAAAAATTACTTTAAATGCTCAAAATCAGAGAAACTGAGGAGAAGGGAAAAAAATAGTTATCCTAAAATGTAATCAAATGAAGATAAATTAGCAAAAGGCAACAGAGTTGTACATTGACATTAAGGTGTCTTTCAAAATACAAAAAGTATGATCAGTTTTAACGCTTTCTCTGACTGAATCTAAAGTTTTGCCATTATTTCATTTTTAGTATCTTTTCTGAGCACTAAACAGGTCAGACAGCCACTTCACTCTAGTCATGTGAATAGTCTCACTGAAATGAAAGTGCTTTCTGTATGTGACTTATCCTTCTCAAAAAAACATCCAAATTGTATTTAAATGTAGAGAATTTTTATACCTGCAAAAATCTAAAGCAAACAATTTCCTATCAAAGTATATAGCAAGCACTTCAACTAAGCAATAATGTTGACACTCATTGGCTTAGTTCCTTATTTTATGGAGAGAATGTACAGAAAAACTCACCCCATTTACCAATCCTTCAGGAGTTTTTCATTACTGACCTTATATAACACCAACTGAAGATAGAAACAAAATATTATTTAACAAGGTTTTATATGGCAACATAAAGAGTGACTGCTAGCTGAGTGTTGATACAGACATATTTCTGCCAGGGTCACTTCCCTGCCAAAATATACTTCCAATAACCATACATAAATTTTATTTTTAATAAATAACCACTAAATGGTTGTATAAACAGAGTAAACTGTGGGTAACTGTAGTTTATAATGAATATCTGTTGTAGCAACATTAACAAATACCTTGCACAGACTGACTGCAAGCCAGTGCCACCATCACTAGCTTACTGGTTGGTGGCAAATCAGATCATGTTGGAACACATCAGTGGTTCCCCAGCTACGGAATCTACATCCCTGCTACATCAGCGTTCAGTCCTGAAGTAGCCCTCATGTTTGTACTTTATAGACATTTGGCTTTGGAAAGCCTATAATTAATAAAGGTATAGTCACTGACCCAGAAAATCACTATGGCAAGACTGTTCCTTATACCCTGCCCAAAACATAAACACATAAAACACACTTATATGGAGGTCATGTGGTCTGAAATTTGAAACAAGAGTCCAGGATTAAAAAATAAAAATAATCTGCTGCCAACTCCCTGTATGACCTTGGGCAAACCTTTTGACACTCCTGCCATCAGCTCCTCAACTGTGCAGTCAGGAGAATGACAGAGAAGGCCTTGAGAAGCCTAACGACTGATTGCTGTTTCCAAAGCCTGCTAAGATACTGCTAAGAAAAGCATTATCCTGTACAGGCTTAAGAATCACATTGTGTTATGATAAGGAAAATAATGGTAAGTACATCATACCAAAAAATACGGAAAAGATGAAAATATATAGCTGCTAACCCATTTGCAGATGTGTTATATTCAGTACAACAGGCCTGAACTGCAGCAATAAAAGCAGGATGAGACCCCTTTCCAAAAAGGGGTCTGAGGACCAGAACTCTCAGCTGCACCCAGGATTAGGCACCCACCCCATGTCTTCTCAAGTTGCTGCCCATTTAAATGGTCACAGTGGTGGCCATTCATGCAGTTCTCTTCAAGTCAGTCACTCAATTCCTTCAAAGAGCTGCCTTGTAATTTTCTTGTTACAAAATCAGTTTTATTTTTGTACTTTCCTCAGCCACATGTATGTTTAGGTAAACTCTGATTTCCCACCTATGCAAATGCAAGAAACATTTTACGCTTTTCTTAAGTACTGACACATTTATGACTCCAATTTTTCAAAAAACATCAGTCAGCTGAGATTGATCATTTGCTGCATAGTGAACAGAGGAAAGAGAAAGAAAAGAGCTGTCAAGCATTCTTCCTTTTCAAGAAGGGGAGGCGGGAAATAGGCTTATCTTTGGAAAGACAGACTTTTATTAAAAAGATAAAGTGAGCACTGAACAAATAATACCTGTAAATCCAGATATGCCGATACTAATGGGAAAAATGGTTAAAATAGAAAAAAATGTTTTCAAAGACTTGAAATACATTTGAAATTGCTTCCCTTGGAAGACTCCATTAATTTCCTGGGACTTACAAATGCATTTGGACCCTCTGCACAAACTCAAGGATGGGCTCAACTGCACTGTTCCTCCAAAAAATTTATTGGGTCATGTTTTTCTGAATATCTCCAACTTTGCATGCTTTCTCTTACATCTTAAAACAGGACTGCCATTCCTACCTCTATGTAGCTAGTGTACTCTTCCAACTTAAAAATATCAGTAACTTCTATCAACATTGTATCATTGGTGTAAACTAGAATTATTATATATCAAGATTTGCAATAAGTCGCATAAAATGCAAAGGTGTCTTTTCTTTAAGAGTTCTCTCTGAAAAACAAAAAACAAAGAAAGCCCAAGGAACCACATATTTTCAGCAACTCTTTATACGACAACAGGATTCACTCATATTTCCTATTATAATCCTTATAAAAGATGAGCCAAGGACCAGATTCTGGTACCTTTACCAAAGAAAATAGCTTTGAATTCTGAGAGTCATCCAGTTGACTCTGACAGCTTGCAGAGGAAGGCTTATTAAATTAACCAAGTCACATCTGTGAATTCTAAACAGAGACCCCAACATATGGTTAGACACCTTTGCCACTGCTGTTGGAAAATATATGCATTTACTTATTAAGCTCAGATATTAAAATAGATTTATAGCCTTTTCTAACAATAATAAGGAAAAGTTTTGTTTCAAACCCATTCAAAAACAGAAAAAAAAAATACATGTTTGCACAGACCCAGATATTAGCCAGGATGTGGGCATTTGCAACATAATTATGCCACTAAACTTAGAACTTCACCTTTAAACAGAACTGACAATTCTTCCCATCTGTGGTAGAAACTCAGCCTGCTAAACAGTAAAAACTGTGGTAAAAAATCTCACCCCTCCACCTGTCACACAAGCAGCCAAAATGTGCTCCACTTACTCACAGTTTTGTTAAATGAAGTAATGTCCACTGGGGACTGAACAGGAATTATTATGCCTTTTTTTTTTTTTTTTTGCGCACAGGACCATAGAGTTGATATGTGACCTAACATATTTAAAACTAGAGCTATATAAGCAGAGTAGAGCAATCGACTCCCAACATTTGACCTTGATTTTATGTAATATATCCAAAGATAACTTATCGGAAATTTAACAAGGACTTTGCATTCATTTTGCCTCCCCCTTCCCTTACCAGGTGACTGTAGCAGTTCTCAATGGCTATTATATTAACTAAATTTAGAATATTGTGTCTGCTTCTGAAGCACACTGGCTCTTTCTGATTCTAAATAAACCTCTGAAAGGCTTCAGGAAGCTCTTACATATTAGAGCACACACAGCCAGCTTGTAATAATGGGTGAAGGGTTTTGTATTGTATTTTTTAATACAGACAGGGGCCTCTGGTAAAGCTTGGGAGAGGGCACTGAGATGTTTTTATTACTATTTTTAAGATGTGCAACATCAGAGTTTGCATGGTTTTGATAATGTCTCTTTTCCATTGCTTCTTTTAAAGGGATGTAGAATTTTCCTCTACTTCCCCTAGTTCCAGTGAGCCTGTTGTTCAGAAGCAACTGGAAATTTCTGAATCAAAAAGCAAGGTTCAGCTTGCTTTATGCAATACATTCAATATGCAAGACAGCAGGATTAAACATTACATCCTGCATGGATTTTAAACAGTCACTGCTCCTCAAGATGACTGTTTAAGGTACCAGTAACTGCATAAGCACCTTCAAGACCTGCAGAAGATTCATGTTCTCTTTTTACATTTGTGTTTTTCAGTCATTTGCTGTAAATCATGTAATTAAAACAAAAACTCCCTGCTTAATAAGCATCAGAGGGAAAGGAGCTGATATGAGAGCTTAAGTTGAAGCTGCTGCAAGTTGATTTCATACCAAAATCAGACAAAACCCAACAGTCCTTACTGCACTCCTACAGGGAGACACCTCGAGTTTATGGCAGGTTACAGTCTGGCCTAGTTGGCTGCCGTCCTGCGCTCCCCCCTCCACCGCGGAGCCCGCGACTCGGCAGACAAAACACGTTCCTTTTCCCTTTCGGTATCTGTTTTGAGTACTCAAGCAATTGGGATTGAAGCTTGCTTCTGCTGCATGGATATAAATCAATTTAACAAAATAAATGACCAAAAATAAGGGTTTTTTTTTTTTAAAAAAAAGGGTTCTGAATTTAAACTACAACACAGGGCACTGCAGCCGCATCATGGTGAGCAGCGCCCTTGCAGCGCAGCACGGATGGGCAGCCACAGTCTCGCACTCACCTGAGATGGCGCCGCGGCAGGGGCTCCCAGGGGACCCAGGACAGTCTCAGGCACAGCAGCAGCTTGTGGGGAGAAGAGGGTGTCATGGCACCACGGCCACACGGAGAGCAGCAGAAGCCTCAGGGGGCTGAAATGCTACAGGGTGGGATAGGGCCGTTAAGACTGTTGGTGCCCTCGAGGGCGGGGCGGGACCGTTAATGCCCTCGAGGGCGGGGCAGGACCGTTAAGACCGTTGGTGCCCTCGAGGGTGGGGCAGGATCGTTAATACCATTAGGGTACCAGCCGTATGGAATGCCGGGCTGGAGCATCACCTTCGGCTTCCCAACCTGGCAACTACACACACCAAGTTTCCAGATGACTCCCAATTTTCCCATACTTCAACATATTTTCCCTCTTTGCTCAAACAGCCGTACAGGCATACCTGATTTTACAGGCATTGCATAAGCCTGGCAACCAGCACAGGCATTTGACATTGAGCAAAGGGGCAGGCACAAGAACGGGGGAGGCAGAAAACGTCTTAGCAAATACCCCCTCGGTTATATAATAGGTCCTGTACTGAGGGGAAATTGTTCTCAAAGTTTTTGTGTTTTTTGAAAAAAAAAAATGTATATCAAGCAAGTATGTTTCCACCAAACTCTCTAGGGAGGTAAGCCTACCCTGCATGAAGAAATGTTTCCTGATATTCAGCCTAAATTTTCTTTCGCCCATTTTCATGCCTCTATTCCCAATAATATGTCCATCAGCCATGCTAAAAATCCTCTCTCTCCTTTTAAAGCCTGGAGTCTTGCAGGATTCGAGACAGTTCACATATCCTCTGTAGTCATTGTTTCCTCGTTCAGATATTTCTTTTGGAAAACAAAATTGGCAGATACCAGAAGACAGTTCTATTACCACCAAACCTCCTGCAAATGCAACTGGAAAAAGAAAAGCTCCTCAGCTAAGTACTTCGATGTGCAAATAATATGCAATGGAATTAGCAGCAATCCTCCTTTTCCAATGCCGTACAAGAAACTCTCACCCTGGGACCTGGAAGGGCTCACACAGACCGAGCAATCAGGGAGGAAGATGGCATGTTCCCATCAGTGAAGCACATGAGCTGAATCATCTGAAGCTACCCCTGGCTCTGCTGCTCAACTACTGCGTGGTCTCCTGTGCCTTTGTTTCCCAATATATCAGATGGGTCTCTCGTCATATGATTTCTCATTTTCCTCTTAATCTTTATTATGAGTCTCAGATTTCAACCATGGGTCAGGCAAAAAATCAAGGGGGCAGAAGACTACCTCAGAAAGAAATGTTCCCTGCAAAAGGCTTTCAAACTTTAAGGCATCAGCCTATGTGCCATGCACACAGTCCAGATACTGAAGCAATTAAGTATTTCCTCCTTGATGATTATGAAGCAAAGCATTTTCTAAACTCAAGGAAGATTTTGTGACAAGTCTGTCACTATCTGTTAGGGTGTTGGTGACATCCCGGGTTAGGCAGGAAAGCAAATCTGTCAAATGCTGCAACAGCCTCCTTCCTTGGTGTCCGTCCAGCATGAGCGCTGATGCCAGTGCTACTAGAGGTGCAAGCAGAATGCTTTGTAATCTCTGCACATAACTCGGCAGCACTGTGTTGTGGTGATATGGGATCAACAGAATGAGATAGAGGAGATAGGAAGCACCATCTAGTTTCCAGAGTCCTTAAGCAGCTGCAGCAACCACAACACTCACCAGCACCTAACCCTCAGCCAGATTTTATTCTGAGTTTGCAGCACCCATCCCTGTTTACTCATCACTTCCTATGGACAGTGGGACTACTAACCACCTCAGCATCAGCACCCAAAATCAGCTGCAGTTTCTTGTCATGACCCAAACTCCACAGTGGGGTTTGGATAAATCACAAGAAATTGCAGCTGGATTTTCAAACCTTCATGGAAAGAAAAATAAATAAATAAAAAGCCTGACTTTCTGCAAGCCAAAGGGAGATTTCCCCACTCCCTATTTTCCAAGATCAAAAAGCTAGAACATAAGCTAGCTTTTACACAGATGAACATTCTGAAGTACAGACACAAGGACATAGCCTCTATTTCCTCCATTCTTTTCTTGGGCTCCTGCTCCTGGCCATCTATAGCTACAGTCTCTCCTAAGACACACTGTATACTGTCACACACACACAAATAAATAAATAAATAAAGCAGTTCAGCTTGTATAATGTACTTCACACACTTCCCTGCTTTCTGTAGAGCCATGCTGTGGGCAGACTAAACTAGAGAAGCACCTTCGCCACCATGAATCATGAATGTTAATGACTGCAAACATTCCCATATGCTGGTTTGCTTTGCCACAAGGCACATTGCTAGCTCATGTTCAACTTGTTGTCCAATAGGACAGATTGGGATAAGCTCAGAAAAGATGGTGGCATCTCTCTCCTCAGAGGAGCTGGAGAGAACCACAGCAGCATCCTGGGAATGCACGTGGTGCTAGTGTCGTAGCAGGGCACTGCAGCCTTCTTAGGCCTCTGGAATCCTGCTGGGTTTACCGTTACCTCCACAGAGAGGTAGCACAGAAATAGGCTAGCAAAGCCTTTAAAAGAGAGCACTGGTGGCTTGGGAGTAATGGGAAGAAAAAAAATAGTGAAGGGTTGATATAGCTGAAACAAACTGAATGACTTTTGCAGCTGCATGTTCTGGTATTTGTTGTTTCAGGGACAGAGGGAAGCCCAATTGCCCTTGTCAGCTTCCATGAGATTTCCCAGTAGCACAGATGTGAGAAGATGAGGATGCTGGGGATACTTACTGGGATGCTGGGGAAGGTCAGGATTTGAACATGTTAGGCAGGCAAATCCTGTTACATCCCTCAGAAAAGGGAACTCAAGAAGAGAGCTGGATCAAACTTAATGCTCAGCTTATAAAGTTGAATGATGGAGAGAGCTGCTGTCAGAAACAACTGCAAGAATAGATAACTGATACAGCCTAGGAGAAATGGACTTTTAAGTGGTCTGCATGTTTTCAGAGAATTATGCTTACAGATCTTCATTCATTAAAAAACATTAGATCTCTTGGAAAGAAGAGCGTGGTTCCTGTTAAACTTGTATCATTATATTATCCATATAATATATAATGTCCATATCCTTTATATATATATTTATATTATAGTAGAGCTCCCGAGGAAGTGTCAGTAGCCAGTAATACTTTAATGCTAAATTATTTCACTGATGCAGAGATTGAACATAGTTTTTTACAAAAAAAATATGGTTGGACAGGATTTCTGGAGATCCAAAGCCCAACTTCATGCTCAAAGCCAAGTTATAAATTAATTTTGAGAAAGGCAACTTGGTCTTTGTCAAAATACTATTACATTATGTAAAATTTTTACCCCATCTACACTTTCACTGTACACTTGTATACAGGTAGTTACAGAGTATATATGACACAAACTCATAGGACTGTAGAAAAATCAAGAGTGGTAATGAGAAGTAATAGATTTAGATCATTTTTGAAGGAGGAATAAATGTTCCAAATATATTTTAGGAAGCACATAGTGACTACAGCATAATATTCATCGGTTCAAGGACTTCTGCTTTCAGTGGATTCCTTGGGTAAGGGAAAGAGCATTAGCTTTATAGATATGGAGGTACATGATAGAAAAATATGTTAGAAGCATTAAGATTGAAGAAAAGTTGCATTTAAAAAGTTACAAGGTGTGTGATTCTTAGGGGAATCAACCTCACTGTCCTAGAGCAGCCTCCAAGAAACATTTACCACTACAGTAGAGAACACAGACACAACAAGAATCTTTATTCTGAGGCACTTTGAGATCCTCTGAACAGTCCAGGATCAAGCTACACGATGCCTTGAAGATAAGAATTGTGATCTTGAACTTGATTCGGCCTTCTATAGAAAGAGAATGTAGGGTGCAAAAGGCAGATCCGATTGTACTGCTGAGGAGATAAAATGGGCCAGTGTTCTTCAGTACTTTGTGCTCTGTGAGACTGAACAAGATAGTCCACAAAACTATTGCAAAATGAAGTGAGCAACTGACCCTTTGTATACACTCTTGCACCAACAGAAAGAAGCAAACCCCAAAATTTGGGGGACAAGTGGAAGTGGAATAGTCATGGCAGGAAATGATCACTCATAGTTTCCTTCTTTTTCCTTCCTTTTACTGCATTCTTTAAGACTAGGCTTAATTTTGCAGAAGTCCAAAATTGAGAACAAACTAGACAATATTTTTGATCTCATGCTAGTCTTTCTCTTTTCATTTCATAAACTAATATGCAAAATTTATCAAAAATGCCATCTCTACCCAAAGGGCACTTGAGTCAACATTGTTCTTGAAGACTAGCCTGAAATGCAGGAGCAGACCACTGTGATGAACACTTGTAACACCTCTGCCCATGATATGTCTATCCAAAATATCATTATCCCATAACTTTCCTATGTTCATGCACAATTATTTAAAAAGCATTAAGAATATTCCTCACCTTTAGATGGATTTTCAATGGGAGACTTCTTTAAAAGAATATGTAGGAAGAAGCTCATTTGTTTCTGCTCTGAAACGAAACCACATACAATTACCTCTCTAATCAATAATGCCCTTCGTATTTATCTAGTTTGGTACGCTTTATTTCTTCACAGTACTCTTTTTACTGTTGTAAAGATCCAGTCTCCTATGTGACAGTGAATCTCATTTACACACACACACTCACACAAATAATATCAATCAACATCTGAAGAAGTAGCAACATTATTACTGTCCAGTGATCAGTAACATTAAGCAAATGATGTACAGTTCCATATGTATTTCTCTGAAGTCTTCTGTGAAACTAATTGGATGTGAAGATATGAAAGTGAAGTAGCAAGACCTTTAGCTGTGGTAAATCAGAGCACCTTTGTTGGACCCATATCTGTTTGTATTGTTTATATCTTGTGGGGCCTTAGCCAGAGAGTTGACCATCAGTGTTTTCAATGCATAATCCCATCCTACTGTATGCATAAAGGATGTGGTATTATCTTACCATGTATCATCAAGATGAAAGAACTCTGTTATATAAATTTCTACTGACATTGGTAGAACTACAACAACATAAAACAAGTGTAATGAGGACAAATCAAACCCCATATGGACACATAATATTTCTAAGAAAATTAGCTTCTCCTTCTACAAAAGTTAACTGACTCATTTGTAAAAACATTATGTACCAAGAGTAATAATTTTAATGAGGGAGGGCAGAATAAATCTCTAAATTAGAACTGAAAGCTAACAGTAGTGAAAGCAGTAAATTGAGCTAATAAGGTCCAGCAAAAACATGAATCACCCAGTGCAGCAGGCAATATTTGAAAAGTACTAAGTGGGAACATGCAACAGAGACGAGATGAGACAAAGTAAACATGTCATGTAGAACAGATGCTGCAAAACAAACACAATGGCAAAAATAATTATATGTTAATCAAAGGCCCAAGAGGAAAAAAATCAATGTATTGGCAAGTTTCAAAACAGCTGCATCTGGCTCTGGACTTGCAAAAATCCCACCTGCAAATCCAGCCACAGAGGAGATGCAGGTACAATCTATGCCAGTAATTCTTACACAGATGTCTCTAGCTTGCTGACAGCACAACGCTGTTGAATACTTCAGTACACACATTTGCCTATTTATAAATAAATTCCAGGTGTATTACTTGCTGCCACGGTCTGTGCTAATCAAAAAGAGATGGCTGAACTTCACCTTACCACTTTACACTTTCCAAATCAGAAAACTAACGTTAGTTATCTCATCCATAACCAGTCTTTACTCTTCATATGTCAGAAGACATCACAGAAACAATGTCAAACATGCACAAGCGAGGAAGATCCTCATCTCGTAATAGCCGAGACCTAATCCGTGAGGCCTAAGCAGTACCTATTTCGGTGAGGAATTAGCACTTGACATGAGTAATGTTTCCAAAAATAGAATCTCAGAAAAGAAAAATATGAGAACAGTGCAAAATATTCAGTCAAAGATGTTAGCAATTGTATATGTAAAAAACAAATTTCAGAGGCCCTGAAATTTAAAAACATATTCAGATGGTTACAATTTTGTTTCTCTCTGATTGTGAAACACAAGCAAAATAAAATTGTGGTTCAGTAGGATATAGTCCAGTTTCTTCAGTTTCCTGGAACCAGAAACTGGACTAGCCTCTGGCTCTGATGCAATAGCAGAATTTTAACCTGAGGGAAATAAATTCTCCTTTGGATAATCCTGCTGCAATCATTATGTGTACTAAAATATATATAACAAAGAGACAGACCCAATAACTGGAACTATAGAAGACTATGATGTGAAGGAACAATAACAACAACAACAAAAATCCTACATGGGAATCTGAGAGAAATTTCCCCTCCTAAAACTGATTTATTTTTACAGGAAGCAATAATGAGGCAGTGGTGATCAAGCAGGAGCGTTATGATGCCTTCACTGTAGGCAGTTCTCACCAGGGATCAACATACCTCAGAAGAGGGAAAGAAAAAAAAAAAAGGATTTTCCTGCCATTAGAATTCAGCATCTCTCCCGTTCGGAAACCATAAAAGCAGCTTTTGCTTAGCTTCACACTCACCACGGGAAAGGTTCAGCCAATAAAGACAGGGAGTAACTCTCATGGTAAAAACACAGCAAAAGGCAATTGCGGAGAGTTCAAAGTAGAAGGGAAAAAAAGACTGGGCCAAACATGGCGAGTTTAAAGACAGACTCTGACCTCTAACCAGGATGGATTCTGAATTCTTGTAAGGGTGAAGCTGAGCAATACACACAGCTGGAGAGAAAACGCATCATGTGAGCTTGATTATACTTGCTCTCCGTACACATACACATACAAACGTCTATACACACACAAACATATACATATTCGGAGAAAGCATTAGGGTAAACAGGATTTCACTGCTATTCTAAGCTCTCTTCAGCAAGATGTTTACAATCACTGTTTATAAAAACACACAGACCTGCAGGCCTCTCAGCCATGCATGTAAAAAAACAGAACCAGTGCAGCACTGCACTAACCTTAAGATGTGTTTAAGTGCTTCACTGAATTAAGCTGAAATAAAAAGTTTAAGAAGCTTTGAACTCTATTCTGCTGCTCTTAAGTGCTGTGCTTATCTGGCAACCCTAGAAAAATCAGATCTCTATTCACACTTATAATGTTTAAAGTGGCCTGGGAAAACACAAATAAAACTAATTAAATTCTATAGCTAATTTATGTAGTCACTTTTTGCGAGTGAAATGAAAGAATACATTTAATACATAAACTTATACATGAAAAGTCCCTGTAATAAAACTTTTTTTTAACCTCCTGAGCTGGACCCAGCTGCTTTTCATACATCTATAACAGACTCTTTGCCAAATGTACTGCTTATATATTTTTCTAAACAAGCCCCACTTTACTTTTTCCAATCACTCCAGACAGATGGCAAGTAAAGAAAACACTTTAGTGTCATTTTGGTGGAGATCGTCACTGAAGAGCTTTTGCCAAGAAAAAACAGACTAAACACGAATGAGGCCAGAGAAGCTTGTTTCACAGGCTGGAGGTACTAGATTTCTCTGGACTTACAGAAATTCAATAGCAGCTTTAAAGCGCCTGCAAAGACCAGCTTCTCTGCTGTCCTGCAGTGTCAGTAGCCATATTCTGATGGGGTACCAATATCTACTCAACATTTGAGAAATGCTGAAAGAATGGGTACTGCATTTCTAAAAAACATTGGCAGGAAATGCTTATTTTCTTTTTTTTTTTTTTTCTTTCTAAATGTACACAATAGTTTTGGCACCCTTTACTACAAATACATTTTTCATTACAAGGAATGAACTTGGTGGAATTTGCCTAGGACATTAGGAAATAAGCTGTTCTATTCAAAGATGAGACGGCTCATTATTTGAGCAATGTCTCAATTAACAGTATCTTTGTACACAAATCTTGGCTCCAGCCTATTCATTGTTGTACCTGCTTTTGAGACGATTTAGACAGTTTGGTTGGATTCTTGTGATCCAGGTTCATGAACAAAGAAAAGAGTGGTTAAGCAAGAAGTACAGAGTGTATGCAACATTTTTTAAAAGAGTCAAATTTACTTTAAACCTTTTTCAGACCAAAAATGTTATCAGTTATATATATGTATATACTTCAAACTTTCAGCTTTTTGTAAAAAATAGTATCTCTTAAGACACATAAATACTGTTGTTATTGATAAATCTGAGACTGTTTTCTACAAGGAGAAAAAGCTGTTTAACAATTTGTAGTTCTGCTCTAAATGCATCTAAACTGCCATGAGAAAAGGGGAATACAGACAGTCTCCACTGTGCTATTAGTACAATATTGCCTGTTACAGTAACAGAATAGCTGCTCCTGTATCAGGTTAGACAGGCACAGGATTTTGAACTGCCAGTGAAGAATTGCAATGAGCTATTTCCAATGGCCAAGAAGATCCAACAATAAAATGGACTCACTATTTTGCTTTTCTCATGGTTTCCATTTTTCATTCTTCAGCTTTTCTTTCATTGTGCATTTTCCTCACTTGTCTTTTTGAGTACAATAGCTTGTAAGTCTTCTCCGCTGATATCTGTCCATCTGAAGATGGATCGCCCAGATCCATTTCCTCTTCTGCACATCTTAAGCAGTGGGCCAGATTTTCAGGGAGGTCAGCGTGCTGGACAGGAAACATCTGGACATCCAAACTGCTGTGTGATGGTGACTGCTGAGAATTGTGGCAACATTTGATGAAAGTAATTCTTCAGAAAATCTTGCCCTGATAACACTGAAAATTATTTTTAAGTCTAAACAACTACAAATAGACTGAATTCTTTGATCTGGCTAGCATATTTACAGACTGCTGCTGGTTTGCCTTATTTCCCTGAAAGAGTATTTAGTTTATCAGCAAATTCACCAGTCACTGTAATTTTATGCCAAAGCAGCTACAAGTCTAAAGAAAAGAAGCTAAAGATATAGATACAGATAAATAATCAGGGATCAGTTTAAAAGATGTATCCTGAAGACAAAGCTTCAAAAGATTCTATTAACTAGATTGTTCTGTGGTAAGGACATTCAGTAAACAGATTACCTCTAATAAGCTTATCCTGTATTAAACCACTAATGAGTTGATGCTGTGATAAGACCATTCTCAAAGGCGATGAATATGATGAGACATATGATGATAGGAAGCAAGCAGAACAGAAGGTTTCCCTTCTCCCAGAGTGATGCTCACTGGCTCCCTACACACTCTCCAAATGCAGATGAGCAAAGGCCTTGGCCCACTGGAAAAGTAATTCTGGTAAAAGCCAATCAAATTAAGCACTAGCAAATTGTTAAGACGAGAAAAAAATTACCAGGGTTAGTGCCCACCCTCACAGCCATCTGCAGAGTTTCCAGCACTTTCACAGCAGCACAGAAAGAGCAAACCCAGTGGAAAATTTGCCTGAGCACCCAAGATTTTTCTGCAGTGTTTCACTATGGAGCTGTGATCCAACAGTTCCACCACGAAACTATCAGAAGTCAGGAACGGCACCTGCACAAGGACAACTGTGATAACTGCAAAACTCATCCAGTGGATGCACTGCCATTTTTCCAACACTAAAATCTTATGATCAAGGTGAATGAAACAATCTTCCAGGGGAGTTGAAAATGTAATAAACGGAACTTGTCAAAAATACCAATTCAGACTCAAATCTATGGCATTTACAACAATGTCTTTGAACTCAGATATGCATTAAAACATGTGTCAGTCACAAGTCACCCTCTAATTTTCATTATGGAAGAGGTCAAACTATTTCTGGGGTCACCAAGTGTTCAGTTCCCAAATAAGCCCCTAGATACACTGTATTTCATTTTTGAATAAAGAAAGCATCATTGGATTTGTTAAAAATGTTTCTACAACTGTTATAACACAGTCAGTATTGATATAACGTCAATTTGCTGCAAGCTATAAGGAAGTCATTCCATCATTACCAATAGATGCCAACACGTACTTAATTTATGAAAAGGTCAGGCAGCAAAAAAATTCTGAAGCAGAGGAAAACACGCAAAATAACCAGAATGAAATCAAGATAATAAATATTACGAATGCTAACTGAGCAGTAGACAGACTCAATAAAGAATGGAGGTTGGTGAACAGGCATTATTCATTAAGAAGTAAATTCTTGAGTCATGTTACAAATCAGCATGTCCTACCAAATCTAAGTAGGAATGTGCCAATTAGCAGTGCAAACATTCCAGTTCTGAGAGTATCAGGCTAACTTGCAGGTTCGAGCTGCAGGGCTACATGGTGAGAGCAGCGCTCCAGCCGATTTTAAGGGTACCTCTCCAGTCTCATGAGGCTCGCTGCTCTAAAGCAGGCTGAGACTGCTCGTCAAGCAGTGTGGTGAAGAACAGCTTAGTGTTTCCATAAGTTTTCACTATGTATTTTTCCGCCCTCCAGAAAAAGCCTGTTTGCTAAATACAAACCATGTAACCTTGTTGTCGTGGATAATGCATTAATTATACAGCTCCACAATTAGCAGCTTCAAGTTAAAAATAAATAAAAAAGTTCACAGGTTTGCAGGCTGTCACAAGAAAAATCCACAAAGTGTTTCTTTCTGTTTATTTAATCTGCTTGTGAAGTTGCTGTGGAAGGAGAAAAATAATGATGCATAGAAAAAAAAATCCCCCTGAGAATCCAGTCATTGATTAAAAAAATGTTAATTAAGAATACATGCCTTCAGAATAGCTAATTTGGCATAAAGGGAGAGAAAGCATCTAAGAGAGAATTAAAGGCAAGTCCCATGATAAAGATGCTTTGGTTTGGATTAAACTGCTAAAAGCCTCAGTCTTTAGAAACTGTAGAAAAAACATACCAACATATACTAGAGGGAATATTAGCATTGTAGGAAAAAACTCTATATAGTGTGATAGCTTATAATTGCAAAGACGGTGGATAAAAAGTTTAATAAATCACTTTTCTTCCAAGGTTTTTGCATTTCAGAGCCTGCTCCTTTTTGATCAAGGGCTTTTTTACTGGTGTGCAGTACAGTCGATCTTTATTCTGCAAGGTTCAAGTTTGGCAAATTGGAGAATAAAATGTTGATCCATAAAGTGACAAGTTCATAAACCTACATCTCTAAGAGCACATCAGATGCCCTCGGGCATTTAATCCCACAGTTGCCAGGTCAGGTCTAATTGTGTTTGTTTCCATCATGCTCTCTACCATGTGCACATACAGGATGGTACAAAACTCCTTTCCAATAACAGGAATCCTACCACGACCCATGAGCTGGCTGTTCCCACAAAGCGTCCAAGCGACGGCGAGCACACTGACATCCACAGGATGTGGATTCAGGCTGTGGGGCCAAGGACCGGGGCCGCACACCAGATAAGCAGAACAAGCTGAGAGTGTGTGAACAGGATTCCTCTGCTCCCCTACCTCATGCGTTAGCTCTAAAGACAAGATTAACGGCCTCCTGCATGCATTGGTTACCACATACCACATCATGCTGACAATCCATACACATTGCACAAGTGAGAAAGGAAACGACTGATGTAGAAAACATTCCAAGGGTTTCATATTTGTGGAATTTCTCTTTTGCATTAGGCAACTCCTTTATTGCAGGAATTCATGGAGAGGTTACACACTGCAGCCTGAAAGGGCAGACTCAGCCAAAACAAAATGCTCAGCTGAGCATCTTTATTCAACATCTAAGATACAAAAACATTTCCAACCATGCCAGCATGTGCACAGTGTCAAACAGAAATGTGCACAGATTTCTTTGCTTCCTGAAAAGTGGGCAACATAGCCACAGACCGGGCTGGCTAAAGAAGCCATGCCATGTATTGATTCAACATATTTCCTCAACGTGGTTTTCTGTGTAAGTCCTATCAGCAACTCTGCGTGCTTTCTTACAGTGATCCATCACCATGCTGGCCAAGGAGGTCAAAATGATGCAAAATAAGGAGCAGTGGCCCAAAGCTCTCATCAAGTTACATACATTCACTAATTATTTCAGACCCCTACAAAATCCCCAGCCAAACTTCCAGGGGTAAGCAGAAGTCAAGCTTGCCTACAGACCTCTAACTACTGCCAAAATGACAACCACTGCATATGCAAATACCCCCTTTTAGGGTATCAGTGGCCTCATGGGAAGCAATCAAACAGACATGCTAATATTGCTTAGAAAGCCTGAGAGCAGCTGAACTAAGCCCTTGGATTCCAAATGGCCCTAAACTTCCTGAAGCGAGAACTTCAGAAAAAGGAAAAAAAAAAAAAAAAAAAAACGATTTCCAGAGCACAAACTAAATCCAATAGTCTCTTTCCTTTTACTGTGCGTGTGCATAATCTTTTACAGTAGACTTAACATGAAGTGCACTTGTCCGGAGCGAGCGCCTTATGCTGCAGGCAGATGAGAGGCCTAGTGAAGTCACTCAGCCTCTGTGCAAGAGTGAGCCTGGTGACAGCAGATCCTGTTGCAGAAGCCGGGCCTTTCTGAGGGATGAACGTGATTCCACACTTTGGTAATTCTCTGCCTTTCAGAATTTAATTCCTTAAACTCCTATAGTGACTTAGTGGATCTACAAGAGGGTATAACATTTTCTTTGGTGGCTTTTAAAGAAGTTAGCAAAGAGCAGTTAAGCTTAAGGACAGCTTTAAATGAAGTGCATAAAATGAAGCATCTTCTAGCCCAGAGGGTACAACTGAAATAGTCTTAAATTAATTTTGCACAGGGGAAAAAAAAGTAGAAATCTCCAAAATTCTTAGTCAAAATTAGAATTTTGGCTAAATTAGAAGCTTTCTGGGGCTGATTTTCATTTGTACCATGATTCTTCTGCATGATTTTGGCTGTATACAGGAAATTTCAGTCTAAGCTCAGCTACTATAAAATCCTTTGGCACTGCTACAATGCTAGTGATTTTCCAAGCATACAAACTAAACACACCGTTGCCTTTTCTTTCTCATTGAGGCCTACCCAGAGAGCCCTAAGTTTCCAGCGTCTGCTGGATGAGTCATAGCAACAAGAAAAATCTCACTTTAAACATATGTTGATAGGAGGAGGCAGTTCGTGCACACTCATAAAACACCCAGATAGGACAAGCTTTGAAAAAGAAAGGGCAGAAAGGAAAAATGTTCACAAACAGGTAGAGAAGTTTAGAATTTGCAACCCAGTTTTTCTCATTTCTCACAGTTAAGGTTTTCAGATCTCTTGGGAATATTTTATAATGCTCTTTCCAGTATACTCGCTTTTACTAGTCCTCTTCATATATCTTACCTCATTTACGTTGTTACACAGGCAGCGACACAACTGTAGGTTACAATATTCCCCGAACACCTTAATACTGGGTACTTTCAAGTAAGTAATTGCTTCTTCATGGGTTAAACATGCACAAATAAAACAATCTTAAAACTTGTTACCTCCACATTAGCTCTTTTTCTCTAATTCATTCAGATAGCTAAGAATAGCAGATGAGATAATGATATTCAAATGTATGCAAATGTGCGCATACATATTTATACAAATACAGCTAAGGCTGAGCAAAAGTGATCCAGCAGCACAGATATGAAACAAAATATAGCTGTCAGCTTCCCCTACAATAATACTTCCCAATGGCATGGGAAAGACAGAGGAATTAGGGCTATCTTCTCCAAAATGAGGACATCATTTCTGGGAACATGATCCTGAAAACTGTCCTGCTTTTGTCAGCATGAAGACACCTACCATCAGGATAAAATTGGCTACTTAGCACCTCATTTTTAGACCAACCTCCTCTTCCTTAACAGAGTTAAGAAAGAGCCATGGAAGTCGTGGGAGCACTGGGGCCCAGCAAAGGCAGCCCCAAGGTGCTGCTGGACCTTTCACGGCCTCAAGGAGGGAGTCCCAAGGCTGCTGCCAGCTTCGCACCATGGTCCCGTGGTCTCTCCTCAAAGTTCTCCACCGCACGCTGAGGCACTGGGAAGGCCAGAGCATTCCTGGGGCCCCGGGAGCTTGGACAAGTAGATCAAAAGATAAGGACAAGCAAAAGGTCCTCAGGCCTACAACCTTGTCTCATCATAAACATAACCCTTGGAGTTGCTACGAAGGACTACTCCAGCTAAGAGCATGACAGGAGTCACAGAGACTTGATCACAGCTTACATGAAGTCTGACTTCATAGGAAATATCCAGAATTTTCTCTGATACTTAGTGGATATACACTACTACACTCATTCCTCCATTCCTCTGTGTAAATCCCCCATGCATCTGCCACAGGCTTACTTTGCACCACACACTGTGCACAGGCAGCCTTTACGCCACCACCGGCTTCGTTTGGTTTTGTTTTGCATCCCCCTTCCTTACTGCAGCTTTTTGAAAGGATCCTCTACCGGATCGCTTAACACTGCTCTTGTTATTCTTTTAAAGGCATTGTAAAATCAACCATTCTGAAGTTAAAATGATTCATATGTGGTCTTTTCATTTTACTTCCAAACTGATTTCCTAAACAGCAAATGAAAATCATTACCCCTAACTTCTATGCTTGCGCTATGGAGTAAGGCCATATTCACAATGCAGCAAGTATTTACTTCGCTCACCCACACTGGCTTCCTCACGAGAAGCAGAGCCAGACCAGAGGAAATCTCTGCACAGAATTGTTCTGGCCCTCAGAGATGTGCATTCCAATATGCAAAACAAAGGAAATGCCAAACCAGTTGCTGCTTAATACTGTATACATGAAACACACCATTGGAAAGGAGGAGAAATGTTTGCATCTTTTGTTCTCACCATTCCTCCAGTTACCTCCTCCGAAACCTCGGCAAATTTATCACTAGCACAAACAGCACTGACATCAGCTCTGCGAACGCGAACACACGGAGGCAGCCAGCTGTGTGGAAAGCCTTTCCACGTTATCTGGAACCAAACAAAGGAGAAGGAGGCATGTGTTTCTTCTAAAGGTGTTGGCTTATTCCACATCATACCAGCAACACGTCTTCTGTTAGCAGTAAACAGTACCCTAAATATTAAACAAAGCTCCAAATGAGCCAAAAATGTAACTGTTTACATAATAGAATGAAGCAAAGAGGTAGAGCCACAAGGCAAAGAGAGGCAGTGGCCTCTTTCCCAGCAACAGACGCTCCCCTCTCTGCCCTTCCCTCGCCGTCCCTGCAGCCAGGTCTCCTGTCACACACAAGGACAATCCTAGGGCAGCCAGTCCCTCCAGAAGGAGGACACTGCCTCTGCACCTTACTTGTCGAATGCCACGTGCCCCTGCGGCAGACTGAGGACCTTCTGCCCCTAAGCAGTCTGCCCTCCGTGCCTGGACCAAAGCGGCCTCCGCACTTCATCACGTGCTTGAGCAGCTTGGGCATTCATTCCAGCCCTGGCCCTGCATCACCACAGCCTGCTGACCCAAGCTCACAGTCCCCAGATTCAGACTCGTATTTATGCTAAATCCTATTTTCATGAAATCAGCTTTTCATATTCCCTAATTCTGGGAGCAGTGAGGCAGTATTGCTCCTTGAGAGGCCATCACCACCACAACCATCACAGACTCTTTGTGGGCTTTCCAGCACCTTGTTCCGTGTTGCAAAATGGCTTCAGGGATGGCAGATTTCTTGGGCACGAGGTGACCTCTGCAATCCATTCTTGCTTTGGAAAGAGACAGCCATCTGTCAGCACGCGCACACACACACACACACACACACACACACACAGACACACACACACACACACACACACACAGAGGGACATTTGGGGAACAGGACACCACACAATTGTCTGCTGAAGTGCAAAGAGCTATAAATTCACTTCTTAAATTATTTTTTTCCAAAGATGGCAACAACTTTGCTCAGCACTCAGCACACCTCTGAAAAGGCAAACTCAGTCTCAAAAAGGCTACTTTTAATAATGAGACCCCAGGACTTTCCTGCCCCTATGGGAAGGGACCCCAAGTGAAGAACACTGGGGAAGCGGCTGGCAGGAGCAGCCTTCCCCCACAGCCCCACCACAAGCTCCTGCACATGGGAACCTCAATAAAACATCGAGAAAATGAAATGGAAAAGATGAAGGAAAATGCTTAAGTTGAAATGAAAACAACGACAACAAAAAAACACTAAAGTCAAAAAAGTGCAATAGACCACATACTTTTTTTCAAAATCCTCCAAAATGTTTTGCCAAAGTGTTTGCCAAAAGTATTTGGTTCCAAAAAAATCTGTATTTCTTTGGGAAAAACAGATTCATCAAAAACATTCCAGTCAGTTTATACTCTGAAAGAACAAAGATATTTTTTAAAATATCATGTTCAATAAGAACTTCTTGTGAGCTCCAAAGCACTGGAGGGTCATCATCAGGGTTACACATCAGGGCCTTGGGATCTCATCAATTCATATTTACGCTAAATCCTATTTTCATGAAATCAGCTTCTCATATTCCCTAATTCTTCTTAACAGTGCTTGGGGCATACTAGAAAGGTAACATTTGCCACTGTTAAGACGGCAGCTCATAGCTCTCTGTTTAGACTGCAAACACAATTTTGTTGATGTTGCATGATCTGAATTTTAAGCCTACAGATTTCTGGGTGCTGGCACTTACTTAATCACATGTTAAGTCAGACAACTGGTGCTCCTATCTGCACCACAGAGGCCTTTAATCTTTGTTGGGTAGATAACAGTTTTTATCTGCTAAATATTTTTAGAAATACTAGAAATATATTTTACAGCAGCTGAGCTACCATGTATCACCATATCCCAAAAAGGATTTGACCTTGGAACCTCATGAATTTCTGTTGCAGGTAATATTTCCACAGATCCTGCTTCAGCTGCGAATAGAGTTACAGAAGTGACTTTCCTAAAGAAAATATATCTTCCATGTTTCCAACACCATAGAAATGTAATTGGAAAATATGCCTGTTAATTTTAAGTCATTATATTAAAATATATTTAAGACATTTTTCAATTTCTACTAGTGCATATATCATGCTACTTAATGTTTTCATTTAGTTCAAAGCACCATAAATGTATGTCATAATTTCCAGGGAATCACACAGTGACCAAAGCAGATAATGAAGTCAAATATACTAACAGTAATAAGTAATAAAGGAGCAATAAAGAGGTGGGAATCAGCCTTGATTTCTGGTGATTCTGTATCAATGCAACACCAATGACCTTGAAAACAGGGAAAAGTAGTACTGAGGTATGAGCTTAGTATATGAAAATCTCAGGCTAGACTTGCTGTGTGACACAAGTTACTTAAAAGAAAATCCTGGCACTTAATCTCTCCCTCAGTTTCTTCAGCTGTAAAATTGGCATAATAAGTATTTAATTTCTGAACTACCTCCTGAGTGTGCTCAGTAATGTTTAAAAAATTAAAATGCCAGGAGTTCTTAGCAATGAAAGAGGATCTAATGTCTGTCTCTCCCTGACAGACAGCTCTCTCCAACTCCTACCATTACACTCCTGGCCCCTGCCTCATTCTTTCAGTCCCTGTGGATGACATTTCAGAAGGATTTATATTCCCAACAGGACATTACATGCTTTTCATTATGTACTTTCCCAACATCATCCTGGCCTCTCACTGAACAATGAGGAACGAAGCACCCATTTTTGCAAGTCTGCTCCATGCATCTGTACATTAAAAACATCGCTTGGCCTGTTTGCAGCAGAGACCCACATTCTGGACCGAGAACGCTTTTCCCCATTGACTCCTCTGTCACAAGAGCCTCTTCCACTGGAGCTCTCTTGCTCACACGCCATTCTCCTCACAGGAACTGACCTCCTCTAGTTCACATCTGAAATTATATATGTGTTTCAAACATCAAATATCTGTCTCCTACTCTTCCTAGGCAAAAACTTAACAGTTCTTGGGCAAATTCCCACTGGAAGATTTGCATTTTCTAAGCGTGTTATTTGGCTCACACAGGCTACTGTTTGCAGTACTACTGGGCCCAGCTCAAGCTCAAATTATTCCCTCCCTTTACTGAGCAACCTAAGGCACTACTGGATATGACAACAGGTTCAGGTCTGCAATTTTCAGAGCTTCCCAGCTCTTCCCAGCTGGACCAGAATATGAACTCTCTCTCCTGTTTTGTTGGCATCTGCAGCTACAGCATTAGTAACAGTGAGTTGGTGCAGACAACTAAGCCAGTTAAAATAGCAGTAAAAATATGACTGAAACATTAGCCCTTAAAAAAAAGTTTAAATTTGACAGATGGACAGCTACATCCTTATTCTATTGTATCAACAGCTCTATATACTTCTTGTCCGTGGACTATTTGTTGCTTGTGTTTGAGAAGGGAGAGCAGGGCATTATTTTTGAGTTGCATATATACATTCCTTGCAGCTGAACTAAGGTAGAATGGAGCTTGGGAATACCTTTTCTTTCCTGTTGAATTCACAGGATAGCAGAGAAACTGACTGACTAGCTAAACAAGCTTATTTTCTACAGATAACATGAAATCGTGCTGAAAAATGACATCGGCAGAAGTGCTAGGTACACTGGGCTTGAGTTTGATCCAAAGCCTGTGGTTGGCAATGCAGAGACTCTCCTTGACTTCCATAACCTTTACATTGGATCCCTCCTGAGGACCATGAATAGGATTCAGGAGCCCAAGTTTAAACATCTCTGCCTTTCAAAGTCTCAGATTGTATCTTGCCCTCAGTTGATTTCGCTTTGCTTAGCGAGCTGGTGTGAAAACCCCAGGGCCTGTCTCACTACACAATGCAGAAATCTCTGCACCAGCTGGTGCAAGTACCCAGCATAGCACCAGGCTGAGGCATTAGCTCGGGTCCTGGGAGCAGTATAGATATATTAGCATGGCACTGTGCCCAGGCTAATGAGTTCAGGCTAGCTTTGCTTTATGCTGCCACTGATCCGGAGTTAGCTCCCTTGCTTTCTGCATAGCCTTGTACTGCACTGGTGTGTGCCACTGTGTTACTGGTTATATGTATTGCAACCCTGCTCCTGGGGAACCATTGCTATTGGAATGACATCTTTTTGTCCAAATTCTCAACACTCTGGTATCCAAAAATATCCATTCCTAAACCAAATCTTACTTATCTCTCAACATATCTCAGCCTACAAATAAATACAGCATCTGCATTTCACCATATTTCCTATTACACCTGTAATACTTCATGTCCAAAATACAAAGTTTTGAATGAATCCCAGTACCAGTTAGCTTCTACAATCTTAGTGTTATATAGAAGGAAGAACTTAGCATTTTTACTCCCATCATCCAAGTCAAAAGCTCTGTTTCTTAAAACTAAACTCCTGTATTTTTTCTCTTTGGCAGAACCTGTTTCCTTCAATACCAGGGAATTTATTTATCTCTAAAAGAAAGAAGTAATTTATTGGAGAGCCAGGTTGATTGATAGCCATTGCAATTAGCTAGAAGATTTCAATCATTATACATTTGTGTGTCATTGGCAACAGTGAATATGAGGAGGGCATGCATGCATATTTGTGACTTGGAAGTTTTACTTTGTCATCACTCTTTGGAGATTTCTCTCTTCCTGTTTACTTATTCCCAAACATATGTCTTTGATCTGCCTGAAAGGATAAGCATCTAGGGTTTGAGCACATGAATAGCTAAGCAAAGCTCCTGACACAGCACAAAGCATTTACACACACCTAAGACAAAGTCTAAACACTGAAATAGAATAACCAGAACAGAAAACACCAAACGGAGCAAACTTGTAATTACCAACAGGAGCAACATCCTTTCCTCATCAATCTTCAGGCGTGCTTATATTAAGCCATAAAGAGTTAGATGGTTCTTGAGGGATAATGTTTCAGGTTTTTGTGTTTAATGCTTTGGAGCTAAGCCGTGCTTTCCTTTCCCATGGGTGCCCAAGACAAAGATGAGGCCAGATGGAGCCGCTTCCCCCGCGGGCGCCCTGGGCAGGGGCCAGCGGCAGCGCGGGGCCGGCCGCAGGCTCTCCTCCCTCCTCACATCCCTGCCCTGCGCAGGGATGGAGGCTGAAGCAAATGCTCACTCTGCTGCACGGCCCCTGCTGTGCTGCTTAATGCGGCCAGGGCCGCAGCTCATCCCCTCCACGGGAGGCACCTGGAGCCAGGGCTGCCTCCAGAAGGGCACCGGCAGGAGCAGCGCCCCGAGGGAGCCCCGAGCCCTGTTAGCAGCAACGGCCGCCGCCTGCCAGGCCCCGCAGAGGAGAGGAGTAGCTGCTCCGCAGCACGAGGCTGCCAGAGCAGCAGCCCGGGCAGGGGCCAGCAGCGCCAGCCTGCGAGACGGGCAGCGCTCGAGCAGGAGGCACAGGAGACGTGTCTGGGGCGCAAAGCAGCTCCTGGGAGCCCTGCCTGGGGACGAGGCATCGCAAGGCTGACACTGAACCAACAGGAGGAACGGCAGCTCGGAGCAGAACGCCCGTGGTGCAACAGCCACCTCCCCACCACGGCATCGCTCTGGTGTCAGGGGTGGGCTCCAAAGTTCCCTGGCTCCCAGAGCAGGAAAAAGGGTTTTCTTATACCAGATAACAGCAACTCGACCATGCTGTAAGGATAAATCAAACTATGAAGAAAAGAAAAAGCTGGAGAGGGCTAGAGCATTTTATGTTTGCATCCACCCATTTTGTTACATTTTCACGGTGCATAATGGAGAGGCTACTTAAAGCCAAAAGGAGAATCTCAAGAGTCAGTGCTGACTATAATCAGAGGGCCATTCCTCTGTCCTCATTTCAGCACAGATTTCACTAACATGGTTATCCTCAGTTCAGTAACATTGTGAGGACAGGGCACTGGGTACCTAATAGTGTCTTCTGTTGCAGAGCAAATTAAAACTACACTCCAAATTCTCTTTCTTACCCAGGGAGCAATCTAGGAGAAGAGAACTATATTTTAACATCTAAAATAGAACAGGGCTGGCACTTACCTTGCGAGAAACAATATGGGAACAGATACTGCAGTTTGCACCAGCAAGCAGCAGTACCTCAGGTACCATTTATAAATTCCCAGATGCTTCTCCTGAGCTGCAGCGCTGACCAAGCCTGGGCGGCAGCCACCACAGGGCTCGAGGAAAGATCCTGCTCTGTTTGGTCTGACTTCTCTCTAGAGAGGATGAGGAGGTTCCACAGCCTTTTTCAAGGATAGTTAAAGCAAATGGACAAAACATATCACAATAAAACCAGGGAGGGAGCCATATATCCCCAGCTTGACACAGGCTCAAAGATTTTCTTTGCATCAGCATAACGTGAATCTCCACCTATTTGGAGTTAATGACGGGTTCTGCATGGGCCTAACGCACCCCCCTTGCCTTCTCATTTCCTGATACATACTCACCTTTACATCAAGTTCAGCATTTACATCAAGTTCTGCAACAGCTCCAACACTCACTAAGGACAGAGGCCAAGTCTGTCGCTCGACACCCCTCTGACGCAGTGACAGCCACACTGATGATGCTGGCCCAGGTGACTGCCAGGCAAGTCTTGAGCCCTGCAGAGAGTAGGCAACTCCGTGGAGCTCCGCCAGAGCCTCTGGTGCTCTGCACCTATATGGTACCTGCAGCTCTGCTCCCAGGAAGGGCTCTAAGGCACCAGGCAATGCTAGAAACCTCCCCTACCACAGACTAGCCCCATCCCTGTGGACGTTGCTGCTAATGTGCAGCTGGCAGAGCAGCAACCAAGCTCAGCACCAGGTGGTAGGGCAGACCTGTGCCCACATTACCAAACCACGCACCACCTTCATCTGCACAAAGCAAGAGGAAGTCTGGGTGTTCAGAGACATCTGGGGAAGGAGATTGGCATATGAAGAGGACACAATTCTGCCCACTGAGCATTCACTGTGAAGGGCTTTGCCCACTGCTGGGATTATTTTTTAAAAAAATTCAAAAGAAAACTGGTTTCTTGCTGCTGGAAGAATCATCATCCCTATTTCCTGCCCCCTCCTCCAAGACCCTTAATAGCAAAGGTATTTCACAGGCAAACATTGCTTTTTAAAAGGCAGAGCTCATCTTATTTTAGAACCCAGCATCTATGCCAAGACTTCACACTGTGCTGAATGCATTACAACATCTACCAAAAGTGCAAAATACATTTTAAAAATGGCCAGGCAATACACTGAATAGCTGTGGTTTCTGAACACTTGCCAGTTATAGTTAGAGGGTTTTTTTCTCCTCTGTGTAACTTATGGGCACACTGAAAAAGATATGTGTAACATGTCTTGCAATCTACTGCATCAAAGCAAGTAAATTTGCAAATGCTTTTAAGCACTCTACCCTCAAGATTTCCCCTATATTTCACTTACCCTTAACATGTCTTTACCCCTTTTCAACATGAAATACTATATACAGCAGTTACCCTTGACAGTTCCAAAAATCCAGTCAAAGTGTAGTGTCCCGGAACCAGGTTCACTGGGGGAATGGGATGTGGTGTATGAGAGGAGGAAAGGAACTAGTTCTTATGAATTTGAAAAAACAAGAGAAGTTAGTCAGAAGATTAACAGGAATCAGCAAGAGCAAAATCTACCATGGAAAGAGCCAGAGAAATGCGATTGACCTGGGTGCTGGCGTTACCTGCAACTGCCAGCTTGCAGACAGTGCTGGAAACACACATCAGGCAGAGGATGGAAGGAACAGATGCAGATCTTGTAAGAAATCATGATCTGAACCTTTTCTGAATCTCAGTTTGGTTCTGATTTGAGTTTGAAAACAGCTTTGGCTGATTTTTCCTCCATTACTTCTTAGTTATGGGCACTTCTGGTGAAAAGAAAAGAAAGAAAAGCCAGCAAAGCAGCAGGCAGCCTTTGTGGAAGTGACTGAAACAGGATCAGGGTTCTCCCTAAGGAGAGAAAAATAGCTGCAGATGAGCCGAGTAAGACCGAAATCCAGACGAAGGCAGGAGGCAGCCTAAAAAATGTTTAAAAGCCAAGTCCTACCAGAACCTTACTTTCATTAAACAGATCAAAGACGATAGATCAGAGGGTGTGAAACCAGAGCTGGTTGGTCATTTTCTGACAAAGCTGTTTTTCAAGAGAAAACATCAATTAGTCGAACCCCAAATTTCTGGCAGGGATGTACACTCTGAGGTTGTCCGGAACATTTCCTTGGGTCTGAGATGGGATTTCTGATGAGCGAGAGCACAAGCTTCCAGAGTCAATAAGCCCTGAGTAGGCCAGTGCCCTGCAAGAGTATCCGAATTCCTGCTCCAGAGGTGAGGAAATCCCCCTTACACCCTTGCCCCTTGATAGTGGGTCTACGTGGCATCACGCAGCATCGTGGGGACACACAGCCCAGCAGAGCTGCACTCAAGTGAATCTGTGCCCAGCCTAAAACACCCAACTGCTCTACTGATGAATTTGGATCATCTGCACCAAAGCAGCTCACCCAGTCCTGCCCAGTGTCTCTGCACTCGCCTTCCTGCTGGAGCTGCCTCAAGCATGTCCGTGCCCCAGCTTACAACCAAGCTCCTGCTTTCTCAAGGGTAACAACTGTAGTTTGGAAAAATCCATATATTTTAGCCTGATATCCCTAACTGTTTTGTTTAGATTTTTCCATTTTATTTTGAGAATGTTGCTAAAACACAAATTATATTCATGTGTTCTATTATCATATGCACACAAAATGTATAAATATTCATATAAAGTTGTAAAGCTGAAAAAACATTTTCTCCTATCTGAAAGAAGAAACCCAAGAAGAGTTTTTCTGTGCTTCCTCATTCAACACTTTGCTTAAAGCTACATATTCCCGTGAACACTCATTTTACTAACGCTCTATTTTCCAATGGAAAGATGTTCCACCTGAGCTCTCTAAGTTAGCATTGAATCTGTGGTATATTTTTTATTTTCTCTGTGCTTTTCAGTCTCTATTTTATCTTCTTTTTTATTGTCTAGCGAGCTCTATTAACAAACATGCTGAAGTTCCCCTAAGCAGGAGGTAAGGTACACAGCAAAGAGGAGATCTCACATGATTTCAGTACCAGAAATGGCTCCCAGATGCAAGCAAACGCCTCAGGAAAGCCCCAGCGCACACACAGAGAACAAACACTTCCAGATCTCCCCTCCTTTCCTTCCCAAAAAAGCCTGGCTCCTGTGATCCTTTAACAGGTAAAACTCCTGTGGATTCACACGCCTGGAGCTGATTCCAGGTCTCGGAACAATGACTAAATTAGCCATTTTCTTGTGTATTAAAAATAGCACAGCTACTAACTTCTATACCACTATTATTCACTCCTACAACTTAGCCTGCCAGTTATTTACAGGATAATTTACAGTTTGACCATCAATCAAGCGTTACATTATACCTCATGATAAAGCAGGGTTTAGATCTGCCTCTTCAACAAATATGAGCAAACTTACAAAAACTGAAAGCAGATGGGAGTTCTATTGCAAATTGTTGCAGAAGTAAAAAGAAAAAAAAGATAATGGTGTAATTTTAATGAAAATAAAATTCAGATGGAATGAGATAATGTGCAAAACATTTGGTGAAAAATACATCTCCAAATATGATTTAAGAGACATTTCAGTGCCATGGTTACACATTTAATTTCCAAAACCATGAAATGTTCCATTATTGTAATAGCTGTGATTGGCTGTGATTCTGCCAGCAAAACTACTACAGTATTGTTATAATGATAAATTTTGCTGCAAGAAAAGGGCTATTATATAAGAGTGACTCTTTCAGATATTTATAGAGAGTGAGTTTTTATTTATTTATTTTAAGAGGTTATAATGAGAGAGGCTGGATTGAAAACAAAGAAAGAAAGAAAACAGGGGCCAATGAATATAATGCTCTCAATTAGCCTAAGTTTTTCATACTTTAAATTGTTTCAGGGCTTCAGAAAAACACAGAAGGAATCTATGGCTTTTATTTCTTTTAGATGTGACATTTTCACCTCTCTGTTATGACTATTCACTGGTTCCTTCCTTTCTTTCTGCCTTTTCCTTCCTGTCCTCACTTTTCAGCCACCTGAGAGTTTAGAATTAAAAATATATTTTCTTACTAGGTTCTTTCCTTTTCTTTTTCCATTACTATCCAAACAGAACAACAATTGCCCAGAAACAAACTATAAATATATCCATCATATCTAGCTTGCCAAGCACCCACTCATGTATATATACATTAAAAAAAATGTTTGTCTCAGTCATAATTAATGACAAAGGTCATGAAATAACAAAAAATCCCACCGTAATAAGCCTCGTAATTATCCAATAAATGTAATATTCCATATGAAGTGCAACAAAAATTTAATGAAGAGACTCCTTTTCATGTAAATTTCACACGTGTTGTGGGAAATACCTTTCAGCACCAGTCCTGAAACCTTAGAGCAGCACTACTTTGTGCTAGGAAGTTCAAGTTCGAATTTGCAAAATAAATCTTCTTTAGCCCTTTGGGGGTAAATTGTATTAGAAGCCTAAAGCAGCAAAAGTAAAAATATAGCACATTCAGCAACAAATAAATGCCATAAATAGGAAGGCATATAGTTGCAAGCAACAGGCTGGTGAAATTAAATATTCTTGATTTTTAGAATACGATTGAAAAAGTCCAGAATGAGAGTCCATTAGTGCAGATGTTAATGGATTTGTGAGATACCAGGAAGGAAGCTCCATTATGTTAAGCTTTCTATCCATCCGTTTGGGTTGGCATTTTCTATTAACCAGGAATGCACCTCCCTCAATATTCAAAAGGAGGCTCTGTAGCTGGCTGAGGCCAGCCCTAATACAGCGGTAGAAGTCAGCTAGTAACCCAGAGACCATTTGCTCTTCTTAAGAAGGCCAGGAAAAGAGAAAAGTAGAACAACCTGTTTTAAAACATAGCTGAGTATAAAATGTAGAACGTCACACCTGGTAGAAGTCACCAAGTTGCTCTGTAGACCTGTCCCTGAGCAATTTTCTTCCTGAAGCATTCCTAGCACATGGCAGCAGGTTAAAAAGGCCAGTGGCAAAGGACACTGACAGAGACAGGCTTCAAATATCCCTTGCCAAAGCCAGGGCCCTGTGCCTCAGTACTAAAGCATCACAAACCTTCAGTGTACAAATACCCCATGTAGCCTGCAAAGCCCCTGCAGAAGACCCAAGGAGACTGCTGTCCTCTTCTTCAAGCTGCTGAGCTTTTTCCTTGCCAGCAGGTCGGCTGAAGGCACGAGGCCATGGTGCATTTAGCAGCCCTGCTGCTTTCACAGGACTCCCACGCTCAGGCTGCAGCATGCTCGTGTTTGCAGAGAGCACTCCGGGTACTCCTACACCTGTAGTAGCAGATTTGTTGGACTCGGTCCATCTGCTCTTGCCTTCTTCATCTTGTGGCTATCTGGAGTCCGCACAGAGCGTGGCTAGAGCATCAACTCTATCCAGGACCAGAGGATTTGTATCTCTGTCGCCGTATGCCTCCAGTCACAGCACACGGCATTTGTGTCAAACCCACAAAGCAGTATTCTCACTAGACATTTCTGGACACATCTTAGGCCATTTGCTTTGCTCTTATGGCTTCCACCAAGCCTAATGCACAGCTAGACTCTTGGCAACACAGCCCTTGAATTCACAGGTGAGTGAGTATGGAAACTGTTCCATTAACGGATCTGCACAGACCCTTCTAGCTACCTCAATAACCATGTACCATCCCTTTTTCGCCCTACAGAGGTCTTGAATTAATGGATTTGTGTCCCACCTGCACAGGCTAACCACGGCCTCCATGGCTAAAACAGTTACCTGAACTCCTCACCAAACATCTTCCATTACTATCACCCACCCAGCTGACACAACGTCCCTCTCAAATGCCACGCGCATCTCGGCAATATTGTGGGATGTTGCAGGATGATGGTGTGCTGCAACTGGAAGCCTGACGAGTGGTTCTGTGGGAAGATGATTCAGAAGATGAGTAATTCCAAAGGAGCCTCTAGATTCATCCCCATCTGCCCTACTCCCACACCACACTCGATGTGTTTCTTCCCACTCCCTAATAACAGCTCTTGCCTCCTACATGCTATCAACACCTGACTGTCTTTTCTCACTGCAAAACAGTAAGCTCTTATAATGCATTCAAAGCACAATTTTGTCTGACACTTTTTTTTTTTTAGTTAATTCTGTTAAAGCATTTTTTTTCTGTTAGAGCTGTTTCACTTGTAGGAATAAATAAACCTTAATGTCTCCTGCCATATCTGCTATCATCCTGTTATTCAGTAAGTGGGGTCCGAGCCTGCCAACGGCTGCCCAGCACATGAGGGGAGAGCATTCCCACACTCACATCGGGTCTGGGCAAGAAAACTGTGTCCAGCCAGGCATCTCTCTGCTCACCCCCGCCAGACCTATTCAGCACGTTGTGGGAAGCAAAAACTGGAAACTGTTTCCTTTGCTCTACCTACTTCCAATCCTGGAAGCAAAATCCACAGATGTCAGGCAGTGCTTTTTCTCCCTCTTGAAATTCTTCCCATTTGGGTCTGCACACATTTGAGGCCTTAATTTGTCACTTGAGTACTTGCAGCTACCGTGTAGTCCAAAAGATATGCTTCCAGCGAAAACTTACAGTGAAGAGAAGGCAGTCAACCTTCAGGGGACCCTGCTGCACCCCGCGTGCTCCCAGATGTAGACCCCCATTTCCTTCCTCGAGGAAATCGGCGTGGCGATCGGGACTCCTGGCAAGCCACAAAGGAATCTATCTAGCCAGAATGCTTCAGTGCTGTTTTAGGACTCTAATGAATCAGAGAGTTCTGCCAATATTAAGTTTTCTAAAAAATAATAATCCAGCCAGCAATATTTCCACACAGGCTTCTCTATTTTTCAAGTGTTCTCTTTTCCTACCTAATGATTAAACTCAGCAAGGGAAAATTAGGCAAGATAAAGAAACTAATTTTGAAAGAGTTCTGCATATGCCATAAAACTTTCAGAAAGCTCCAGGCTGACTAACACCGTCATACTAGAAAAATTAAGAGAAAAATAGAGGCCAGTGTGAACTCTAACCTTAATATTACTGCAACTTCATCCACATATTTTACCATCGTTTCCTAAAGAAATAAGGCTCATGCAGTCACATAAAGCCAGCTTGTCTGTGTCTGATTATAAATTCCCTCTCCTCCAGTAACTTCTGAGCCCGCTGGCCTATTTCAACCAAATTTGCCAGAAGAGCATAGGTCAGAGAGATACATCCTGCTTCTGGTGAGCAGATAAGTGGCAGTGGCAGAAGAGAAACCCATTCCTTACCTCACACTAGAAAGAAGATGCATCCTGAGGTCTGCATGTTCAGAGGCAGCTTTCTGCTCTGCTCTGCTCTGCTCTGTCACTGAGTCCCTATAGGTGCTGAAGAGCTGTAACGCTGGCAAACCCTAGCTGCAAAAGGCACTCGTATATCATGTATGTGACCTTGGGGTCTGCTCGCTACAGGGAGACCAAAGCAAGTGATGGGAGGGACACACAGCCGGTCTAGCAAATGCATGGAAAACTGCTGCTGATTTCGGCCGAGTACAACGGGCCCTCATTAATGACATGGGCAACAACCCCATCCACTTTCCGAGACAGGTGCCGGTAGACACCCCGGCACCGGCTGCCTTCCCCGGTCGCTGCCATTCCGCAGCCCAAGCCCGCCATGCCCTTTGCGAGCGGGACATCTGCCCGCAGCAAGGGAAGGCGGCGCCCGGACACGCACAGGTGTCTGCGAGGTAAAGCTCGTGTCTGGAAAGCTGAGCGTACAGAAAGGAAGTGCCCTTTGGGCTCTTCTGGGAGCGCACAGACACATTAGCAGCTGCTCAATAGCAGCAGCGTGAGCAAGATCAGAAAGGTCAATTAGATGCAGAAGCAAGTGGTAAAACAGCAGCTCTGCATTTCCTTTAGAAGCCAGGTTCGGAAAGGCCACAGAACTTCGCCCCCATTTATTTGGAGTTGCGTAGGTTTTCCACAACAAGGATTTTCCAGATCACTTATAATCAGTTTGCATTGCGCTCTCTTATGAGCTGGGTGTTTCCTGCTTGAAAACACTCGTTATTTATTATAAATTCCAGGTGTTTGCAACTATGATCAGCCGATCTTATCCACAGCATATATATCTTATCAAGAATACAAAAAAAAAAAAATTAGCATCTTCCACCCCCGCTCTCCAATCCCATATACAAACACACACATTCACGTGCCAGAGAGCACAGGCCCGTTCAACTCCTTGCAAGGGAAGAAGCCCTCCAAGCCATGTTCTACCAGGGCCAAAGAACATTCTCAGACAAGAGGAGCGATAGGGTGAGAACAGATGTGACGACGTGTGCAAGGCAAAGCAAGCAAGCCCTGTGTGCGGAGGGCAGGAGTGTTGGCCAGGGTGCTGAACCGAAACGGTGCGGGACGCGAGGGAAACGTGCGGTGGCTGCGTCCACAATGTGCGATGATGTCCCTGGCATGACTTCCTTTTCTCCTGGTTTATTGTTCCCCACTGACACGGAACCTTTCCCAAGGGTCCTCTTGAGCATTTTCAGGAATGGCAAGGGAAGAGAATGGTCCAGTTTTTCATCCTGCTGCCCAAAGCGGGCACATATCAACCAAGATACCCACTGCAGTTACTTTGTAACTTCCAACTGCTAGTCTTTGAACATGCAGAACTGAATAAAATGCTAAAAACTATCAGCATATTTCTTAAGATTAAGGTTCAACCAAATACAAAGCTCTCAATGTTAGTACATGGTAGCAATATAGTGAATGAGATCATCCCTGCTTTGGATTCAGAGCAGTCCCAACATGACAACGTTCATCAAGAAGATTCTTGAAATCTGTTTAACCATGGGGTATATTTTGGAAGTCTGAGTTCCCTTGACTTCTTCTTACTCACTGCTGCAGGAGATCCTTGTGCCCTCATGAGTACGTAGACAGCAAAAGCTGTCTCCTTACAAGAAACGCCACTCAAGATATGATCACACAGGCTATGACTGTAATGCAAGGCTGAGCTCTCTAGTTTGGAAGACTGATGAGAACAGCAGGGAGCCCTACAGATGCTCCAAAACATCACCTACCTGCCTGTATGTAGGTTTCACTGCATTCAACTCTGACCTGGCATGGAAATACTGCTTCTGACAGCTCTACAGCTTCTTCTAACAGCTTCTCCATGCTACAAGCTTCTCCCATGCTGCAATCTATCCCTGGCTTTCACTGGTTTACAAAAAGAAAAAAAATGTGGAACAGGTGAAAGATAAGGTCATAAAGTTTTGAATTTAATGAAACATAGTTGAGTAATTAAAAGCTCATGGTTAATTTAAAATTAGTATAAACAGCTGAGCGTAGACATCTTCATCACTGTATTGAGATTTCTTTTCCTCTTCATGTCTAAGCTTCTCCTGAGCCCTCTCGCACTGCCTGGATATTTCACAGTGCCTTTCTTACTGATTTGTCCCTTTGCTTACTATCATCTCTTTCTGCACCTCCCTCCTGCTCCATCCAGAAGAGTCTCTCCCCCAACAACCCTTCCTCTATTGCAGAGACTGTGACCTCAGGGCTTCCCAGTCTCATGAATATCACCATCCAAATAAATGTTTCTTCAAGATTATCTATCTTCTGCTACCATATGTTTCCAGAAGATTATGGTCTCTTTATCTACAACTTTCCTCTCTAAAACACTCCAGGGTTAGGCTGGACACAGCTTGCTTTATTTGAGACACTGGCTGCCTTCTCCGTTGGGCTCTCATTTCTCAAGCAAGCTTTCTCACCCACTCCCCCTGCAAGCCAGGCAGGCAGCTCACTTGACCGTGGCTGGTTGCTAGCCATGGTTCTGCCCTAATGGTCTTCTCAGCCCAAAGACCCTCTCAGGCCACTGCACCAGACTGTCCATTTGCAACCAGGATTGGAGTCCAGTCAAAAGTATGCAAGGCTCTAAAGCCAAAAAACAATCCACGCTTGAGCACAGGTTCCAGTGCAAAGGCAGGACACTGCTGCCTTGTGAGGACTGCAAAAAAACTCCCTCTCAACAGTACAGGGGTGGTGAACAGCATCCACTCCAGGGCAGAGGCCTCCACACCTTGGGCACATGCAGTATGCAGAAAATATGCTGTAAACTTGGATTTCTGAACCCACACGTCCCATCTTAATGATCTTTAACCCTCTTGCTGGCTACCTCTTTCAATGTCATACCAGCTACACACCGGCAAGTGGGGTTGAAGGCAGCCTTTGACCACTGAGCGCCAATACTCCACAGAGCCTACACCAGCACAGACCTCGGTAGAAGCTGCTACTGCAAACTGAAGTTGGCACTTCCAGAAATAGAGGAGGAAGAAAGGATACAGCAAGAGCAGTGTACAGTTTATATTATATACAAAGAACAAACACCAATTTTGATTAGATGTTTGTTTTTTGAAGAGACTTGCAGTCTTTCCTGCATTCTTGCTTGCTCTTCAAGCAAACAGATTCTGTGGTTATAGAGGAAAACCTCTGCAAACCTCTAAAAACAGGGGCTTTTAACTCAGCACCATGAGGAACAGGAACACAGAGGGCTCTATCAGGTTCAGAAAGGAGTTTGTTAATATCTTTCATCTAAGTCCTCAATCTGGAGGATTGCTATATTTGGTGTCTACTTAAGTCATGAATACCATTAAGTGTAGAACTTTACTGAAAAATAGATTCTACAGAATCACAACAAGAAAATCTGTTATGTGATTCAAAAAGAGCAAAACAGCCCTGCTGTAAGCAAGCAATAAACAGCAAAGCACCAAACTGGGTCTAGTGAGATCACCCAAGACCAGCAATGTAATAGTTGAAGTTGTCTTCAGCATTTCCCTCTCTCAAAGAAAATATGAGGCATCTCATAATGTTTGCAAAGCAAGGATTTCAAACAGCAACAAAACCTGACTCTGTAATAGACTTTCTTAGGAAACATTGCTCTCTCAGTGGAAAATGTCTAGTGTGAAGGAAAATCTGAAAACTGAATGCTTTTATCCAGGCACCCCTCTGTAGCGCCGAGTGATAAATGTGAACAGTGCTTCATATTCTCATCCTACCCCATGGGTCGCTCTTCTTGATTCAGCTTTATTACCCAGGATGTTTTGTGGTCAAATGGTCAAATAACTCCTATAACTTTGGATTATTCTATATCTGAGTTTTCCCATTCAAGCAGCGAATTCTGAAAATAACGTTGAATAAAGCAGTCCAGTAAAGGAGAGCAGGAAAACATGAATAAAAGATCATCATTTAAGCTTAGTCCATCAACATTTGCTGTGCTTTTCCTTCCTCTTCTTTCTTTGTTCCATTTC
Source organism: Tinamus guttatus (assembly GCF_059628265.1). Taxonomy (NCBI): domain Eukaryota; kingdom Metazoa; phylum Chordata; class Aves; order Tinamiformes; family Tinamidae; genus Tinamus; species Tinamus guttatus. The sequence goes on from NW_028288845.1 coordinate 1,884,253, forward strand.
TCAAAAATCAAATGAGAAAAAGAAACCCGAAACCCTCCACAAGGAGCAGATGCTTAAAGAAAACAAGAAAAATCCTAAGACCCCAGTTTTAATTGAAAAAGCAACTTCAATAAAAAGTGCTTAATCAACCTTATAATTAGACAGAGACACTCAGTTTCACCAAGAGTTAAAGCTGCACAAAACCTGAGCAAAAATTAAACCAGTTGCATTCAGTGGAAATGCTCAGTGAGAATGGCAATGCCTCCAGTGCCTAAAGATGCTGCATATGCAATATGAGCTAAACCTCATATTGCTTAAACAGATTAATTTGCTTTTTTAATGTCAGGGCTACATGTGCACCTTTGCCAGGCAAGAGGATCAGCTGAACTATCCTAGACGCACAGTCATTCCTGGAAGATGGACTGGGGGGTCTAACCTTTCGCTGGTGTCCACATGCAGCACGGTAAAAGACAAAGACGTTGCTCCCCCTTAGAGAAATACCTTTTTTAAAAAAAACTGCACAGCACAAGTGTCAGTAACATCACCAACATCCCTCGTTTGGAGCTGTTGGAATAGCTGTCCACACTTCAAGCCACAATGACCTCCAGGAGCAGCAGATGGAACATTACTGAAATAGCAGCAAGTCCATCTCAGAGAGTGGTTATAGAAGTCACTGCTTTACGAATTATGCATTTGCTACACAAATTCCAACATAAATATCTGCATGTGTTGCAAAGAAACCAGATAAAAGAAATTATTTCAATCATTTCAATATTCCCCTCCCTAGTTTTGACTTTTTCTCAAATTTTGCCGAATTCGAGCTTTTTCTAATAACTGTAAAATATAAGCAAGCCTCTCAGTCAGCAGTGCACACTTCAAACCGCAATCCTGGAGCTGAGCTCTGCAGTGCCAAGGCCCTGATCTTGCACCAGCTCCCTGCTGTGCCCTTCAAAAATTCTCTTGCTTTTTAGGAAGTCCTTAAAAACGTCTTCACTGCTCAAAACACGTTTTCCAGTATTCCAATTCTCTCCCGTGTTACTGCTGTCTCTACATTTTGGTATAAAGCTGCTCTCTATTTTTTCTCTAGTGTCATGAAGCCTGTAACAATTAGCAGTTCCTACTCATATCTGCTCTGCCTCATTTTTTCCCCCCTGCCAGTTGTTACTCATAAAATAGATACCTGTCAAGTGCTTAAATCAGTTACTCAAAAATAAATTAATTTAACTGCTATTTTATAATGGCCATTCAATTGAGGGGAAAATCATTGAATTTTAATATGTTTCATTTGGTGCAAAGAAAGAATATTTTAATAAAAAATTTATATTAACAGAGACAGAATTTATTGGACTAATACTTGTAGAAATACAAATGAACACAGTAAGATAGCATGTACACACACACACACACTCAGCTGCATTGTATTTTCAGATTTCTATTATTACAATATTCCTTATCATCCCTGATCTATGAAAGCTCCTGCCTACAACAGGATAGAAAATGTATCTCTCAGCATAATTAGATAAGGAGAAGCAGAGGAGAGCACACCATGCCCTCCGTGCTCTTTAATCTGCTCCGTTATGCAAATACAAGCAAGTAGGATTTTTTAAAAAATTGTCTTTCACAGTTCTGTTTCTTGTCCATTAACCCTGCCAAGGTAAAAGGCAAGCCCCAGACAGAAGTGCCGGGCTGGGTCTCCCTGGATGCTTATGTGCAAGGGAAACCTGCAGGTTTCCCTGTATGGGTAGACTCCCAATGCGCTCCCAGGAGTGGCAGCTGAAATACAGACAGTACCCAGACATTCATAGCACATGCAAGCATTCTTACAACCCACAAAACACCTGGGCATTTTATAGCATTTAAAAATCGTGATGATAAATTCTTCCATTTGTGGAGGCATAATTCAGTCCCTGGGCACTGCTTAAACCCTATTATTGAGCAACAAGGTAATTGGAAGGCCCAAGGCAGAGCAAATACACAGAGAAGAGCAGCAGTGAACATGAGCCAGGAGCCAGGCTATGCAAAGTGAACATGGAGTGCAGGAATCCCCAAAACGTTAAGACATGAGGCATATCTATCCTCTTCTCTACCCTTTAAGCACAAAATGCATCACTAGACCCTCTCCTAGCACTCCTTTTGCCATCAACTTCGATGAGAAGAGTGTTAAATCCATACCAAAAATGCAGATTTTCTACAGAAACTCTATAAAAAGTAAATTGAATTAAAAAATAGAAAATCTGTAAAGGGCAAGTGCTTTCATCTGTTCCTGTCTTCCTTATTATTTCAGCATTGGAAGCAGAAGAGTAAATAAATCTCATTTTATATCTGTGACACAATTCCCAGCTGTGGTTTCCTCAAGCCCTTCCAAAGCAGCTTTTTGGCAACTTAAAATGATTTGGCACCATCACAGTCACAGAAAATATATTTTATTCCTGAAAGGATTATTCAAAGTTTAACTGGCTGTAAGAGTGCCACATCCGCTACGACTCGCAGAAATTGAGCCCTGAGAGAATTGATTCTCTACTGCCTGATGTGCACCCAGACACATTACAGAAACTTCCTCCAGTATCCTCAGCTTAGAAAGTGGTGGCTTTTTTCCTTCTCACCCATGCTACAAAAGCAAGAATTTCAGTAAGGGGATGAACTGGAAGCAAATAGCTTGTCATTGATGAAATGTTGGAGAAAGTACCAGATTTGCACAACGGTCGTGGAGCAATCTTGACACTTCCAAAAGCAGTGGTTCGATGGTGGGTACTGGGAGTTTTCACGCCTGGGACACTTGCTCGTGGGAACTGTACTGAAACTCCCTTCTGTGTCTCACTTAGGCTGCTCAACAGTCGAAATCCAGCTCCGAGTCTGGGCTCACCCACGCTGAACTCAAACCACTGCTCTGTGGTGAACACTGGGATAAGCCTTAGGCAACTTTTCCTTTAAGATTGTGATACAGAAGAGAGTGTTTCCACTTCAGTATCTCGAGAATAACGAACACAGGATTTTACAGTGCTTCAGCATTTCCCCACATCTACCAAATTCCCAACCCCATCTTGAATGTATCATCACAGCACCTGATCTCTGCCCAAACCCGCTGTGGAACAAGATTGAGGACCCCAAAAAAACATCCTCAAGGAGTTCCCCTCCCTCCACAATTGTCTTCCTTGCCAGCACGTCAGGCACAGCCCAAACACCCAGGAGAAGACACCCACACACTTTAAAAACAGACAAACAAGGACATAAGCATTACTAATATTTTGCATCTGATGGGGATCCAGCGCTTGGGAACACATTCGCAATGTAGGAAACCATTCCCAACCCAGAGTTTATTTCTGCCAACAGGTTGGGTGGGGGAGAGTAAATCTGAAAAGCACTTCCTCCCCGCACCGTTCCACAACTGCATTATTCATAAAAGCAGGGGATTTTTTTTTATTACCTGGGGATTTCATTTTTATTATGTTCAAAGGATTGTTTCAGTGAGCGCTCACTCCCCTGCAGGCAAATATGCAGGGCTTTTTTTTTTTTTTTTTTTACACTGCAGTATAAATTACAGTGAATATCTAAATAATACCGGCAAAACCTCAACAAAATCAGATAGCCAAAAACATTAGGGACAAATTGCCCTTGCACAATTTATTCCATTGTTTGGTGGAACTCCTCAGAGAATCTGGGGCCCTGGTACACTGACTCCAAACTGATTTATTCTTACTATCACAGGGAAAGCCCGTAAACTACTCCTTTGCATAAGTTATATCTACATTAAAAATACACCAACAGGCTTTCCAATGGCTATTGTTTTCTTAACTCCTGAACAAAAGAAATTCTACAAAGAGGAGAGGTGCATTAAGATATGCCATAAATCTGATTAGTAAAGACAAGGAACAACCCCACTTTAAAACATACAGCGAGAGAAAATAGTGCCTTTTACTTTCAACAGGGAATATTTCTGACGCTACCTCTATTTCTTGTAATCAAATTTCAGTCCGAATTACAAATACTTCAGTAATCTATCTTGTTCGGAACAGCCAAAATATTTATTTCTTTTTGACCTCCTGCTAGGTGCATTCATGGGAAAACAAATGGATTCTACTTGGGGCATGTCCATTTGTGCCTGTATCCCAGAAACCTGAAACCCGGCCAGCATTCTTCTGATTGAATAAAGCTGAGTTGTCTGGGTTAAATCTGTTGTCAATATGCTCGTTTATACAGTGGAACAGTTTTTCTAAGCAAGACAGAGGTTTACTGCAGGCAAGATATGGGCTTCAAATGCACCAGCATGGAGGAGACTGATAGAAACGTATTAATTCTCCAAGAAACACCAGATAAAAGCACTCTATACCTTAGCAGGAAGCTATTATTCTATGAATAATCATGGTCCTGAGTCAACAGACTTTGCCTACTTAAGCTATCTCTCGCATCAGAATCCAATTATAGCAAAGCCTACAGAAAACAGGTTTGGCACACTTTAATATTTTGGTATTGATCTAATTTAGCTCTGGTTTCAATTACAACAGGGTGCATTTTATCAGGACATAGACTTTGTTTGTTGGAGTTTAAATTGCTTTTTTCCTTATTGTCTCTGATCTCACTATCTGCGTATTTTGCCACGCTTATTGCCGCAGTTTAGAGGTTTCACCCATTTTACTATGAACTGTTTACAGGAATGAAATCAAATCCAGCTTCTCTAAGTTAAAAAGAGCAAACTCAATACATTTAAAAACTGGGCTGGGGTTTCTGTAGCAACCATTCCACAATGATGCAACTCAATTTGACATCAAAGAACAAATGTATCAAGCCATCCTGACAACTGAAATACTTGCTCTAGGAGGAATGCATACATATATCTGGAACAAAGAGGGATTATCCTAAGTAAAATGAGCATTTTATTTAGTAATATATGTATACCGTATCATCCTACTTGAGGCATCTTTTCTTCTATCAACATTCATAACTGCCATAAAAATTAGACGAAGTTATCCACAAAAATTGAGAGGAGAATAGACCTCTTTATTTAGTTTTCAGATGTACGGAAGAATTATCTCATTTTCCATTTAATGACATACAGAAGATATATGGAAATAATTTTCTCTTTCTTCCTGCTGAATTTGGCTTTAAACTCTGCAGCTTTGCTTCTTACATTCACTGAAGGGAATGTCAGCTGTGCAACCCAAAATAGTTGCATTTATTTATAAACTATAGCTACGAAATTACCTCCAATTCACAACGCTCACCTTTCAGCAACAAAACCCAGAAGTCTTACAGCAGGAGAGCACTGCTGCCATGCTTGTGGAGGCTGGTAATCTGGAATGCTTGCAGAATTAAAGGGGGATTATGAAATCACAGCAGTGACTAGGATCATGCGCCACTGAAGGCTGAGAGCTGGAATGTCGAAATTTTTCAAAAGGAAGCTGTCAAATATTAGGAAGCAATTTGCAATGATCCATAGAGTTGTGAATAAAATTGCAAACCTAGTGCTGTTAAGGTCCAAGAAGCGATAAAATTTAAATTCAAAGTTTATAACTCCAAAAACAAGCCCATTTCATCAATTGCCACAATTGTGTTAACTATACAAAACCCAAAGCCTCACAGAGATAAAGGAACTTCACAAATTCACTCTAACTGAACCATAGTTGTTAGCATGTCTTCAAATATGGCAAGGTGCGACATTGAGAGGAGACTGCATTTTAAAACTCCTCTTTGTGGTTGCAAGATGTGAGATACAAGCACTCTGACCAAAACACAAACATGCAGTGTGCATCCCCCTCCAGTTTCAAAAGCAACCAGAACCATGCAATGTTTTTGCTCTGGGTAGCATATACCTGCCCCTGTGCTCTGATTTGGAAGAACTAGAAAAATGCAACAGAAAATTTCTGCTTGTGCTCTTGGGACTATTCGCTGATTTATTTTCTAGGTAAAGTTTCAAGTCCTTTCCTGCCAGAACAGTCTTAAAATACAAAACAATATTAATTGTTGGCGTTCAAGCACAAAAGTAACCAACATTCATTTTTGCAGACATTAGGAAGGGCCTAAAGGAGTTACATACAGGGAGCAGATAAATTTGGGATGAAAAGAAAAAGAAAAAGAAAAGGGAAAGGGAAAAGGGAAAAGGGAAAAGAAAAAAAAAGAAAAAAAGAAAAAAAGAAAAAAAGAAAAAAGAAAAAAAGAAAAAAGAAAAAAAGAAAAAAGAAAAAAGAAAAAAGAAAAAAGAAAAAAGAAAAAAGAAAAAAGAAAAAAGAAAAAAAAAGAAAAAAGAAAAAAGAAGAAAAAAGAAAAAAGAAAAAAGAAAAAAGAAAAAAGAAAAAAGAAAAAAGAAAAAAGAAAAAAGAAACTCCCATTGCTGCTAAGGGAGCAGCAGCAGGTGCATCTGTGTTTTGTCAGGTCTTCTGCTGGAAAAACTGAACTGAACTTCTCATAAAACACCTAGCAAAGCCAAGGAAAGCAAAACCTTTTTTTTTTCCTTCTTTTTTCTTTTTTTGGACTGACTAGGCAAAAAAAATGCAGGAATAAATAAATAAACAATATACATCTAAGAAAAAAATCTATTATGTTTTAAATGTCATAAAAACTAAAAATTAATTTAATCTTAGTGGCTGATTTCTTCGGCATGTAATTTTTTAATTCCATGACTGTGAATTCCTAGGACAGGAGTGAATCCACCTTGGATATCTTTGGACTTCTCATCGACATGCTATCACGTGTGTAACCCAAACCTAAGGTTCCCATCGAGAGGCTTCACTTAACTATACAAAGTTGTGCTTTTAACTTTCCTGCCTCCTGAACAGGGAAATTTGTTCCTCACACTCAAAAAGAGCTAGAGCTGCAGCAGAAGTGGCTGTGCCACACCAGAATGCACAGACCTTCACCCTACAAGTAGTTATTTTCCTCAAACAAGATGACTGTGCAGCAGCCACAAGCTACAGTGAGAGGCACTAGCAAGAGGCTGGAACTGTGGCCAAGGTTTCTGCCTCCAGTTTTTACCACTTTTTTCAGCTACATTTTCCAGCCTAGCCAGCTTCTCTGGACTGGACGGGCCGAGGAAGCACCGCTCACTTCGATGTTTGCTGTGCAGTCAGAAACAGAGCAGCGCACTTGATTTGGTGACAAGCTCAGTACAGAGCGCTCTCGGCCCCCGGTGAAGCCCAGAATAAAACCTCACTGACCCCCAGCAGCATTCTCCTCAGCAAACCCACCCGCATTAAGATACAATTCACCTAAGACTCTGAAATGCACTATCTGCGCCACCGATTGTATTGGTTTGTCCTTTCATGTTTGTTTTAAAAGATACAGGTCTAGACAAGGCCAAATGCCCTGGAAAAGCAGCCAGCAGAGCCATTGTTGCAACCTCACTGTAACAAAAGGAGCTTCTAAGAGTTGGGCCACCATAAAGTGCAGCCTTTGACTGAACAAGCATCACACAGGCCTCAAAGTGCTCTTGTCCTCAGTCCTACAGCTCCTTTCTCTGCCACAGATTATCCCCTTCTGCCTTAGCTTAACTGGCTTCAGCTTTGGCTGCCACAGGCAGGGCCTGACACGGATGCAGGCAATCCTCCTCTTCCCACAACATCTAAACCAAGGATAGCCAACATGTGAGGGAGAACTTTTGTGTCCAGCACAGAAGTGTAGAGAGAGACTGCAAACCAGAGCAACATAAAACATGTTTGGGCATTGCATGGAAACCATCACGTTCTCAGCTTGCTTACCTTTGGAAAGAGGTAGCACACACATCATCCCTTCCTGAGCCCCTCGAAGCACTCATATGAACTAGCTAGCACTCCCAAGAGCCGGATAAAAACCTCCCTGTGGCCTGATTCAATCCCTGGACCACCAGTGGGCCATCCCAGATGTAAAACATCAGACTTGCAGGTTGTCATCAGTCCAGGATTCGCTGACCTCACTTTCCATTAGCTCAGGCAGCGCAAGGCCAGCCAGGTGCTTTCTGTACATTGAGACTTCTCCTGTCGCAGCTACACCAAGCCCACGCTTCAGCAGTGGAATAGGGCTATTAGCATGCAGAAACCTGGCCTTGATAGAGTTGTCCCAGTTTATAGAAGCATGTCAAGCTGCTCTCCTTAAGTCAGTGGCATTTTAACATTTCAGCAAGTGCTGGCTGTTAAGAGCCAGGAACCCAGAAGGTCTCAGCGCTTCCCTCAGCCATAAGGGGCATTCCTGGTACCTGGCTGGCTCTGCTACAAACACTGCAGTTGCACACGTTCATGGAGCGAAGAGACTTGCCAAGCTTCCCTCGTGCTCACGTTTATTGCTGCCAGGCCCCAGGTAACACAAACGCCATGTAATTTGAGCATTTCTATTCTTATTAGTTTATGTTCCATACGATTTCCTCTGAACAACTGACATCCTGGGTAGCCCGAGGCCTGCTTTATGCCCAGACTTGATATCCATATAACTAACAATCTAAGGAAGGGGCTTTTTTAATTTTATACCAATCCCTTCAATACTGCCTCTAAGACAAACCCCATTATGAAGGTGCCTTGTAGTGCTGCAGTGTATCCCCTTTCCCCCAGAGGAAATCAGTGCCATCTCTGTCGCAGTGCTGCAGCTGAGCGCACGTGAGGGTTGTGCAGCACTTGCTCTAAGTATGGTTAAAGAGCTGCAGCTTGCACATACATAAATCCTTTTAAATTGCAAGCTGGCTGCCTCCTAACCCAAACATGGTTGTGCTGCTTCCTTGTGCACACACTTCCTTTTTTCAGCCAGGAGAAAGCCCGGGGCGCTCCGAGAGGTGGGAGAGGGGGATTTGGAAGGCGCTCCCCCCTGCTGCTGGCCTGGCATGGCTGCAGAGGGTCCCGCCACCCCGACCAGGCCTGGTGGGGCCCCGGCGCGCGCCGCCGGCGGTTCGCACGCTGCCGGAAGGGGAAGGCCCTTATTGCCCTCGATTGTTTTCCTGAATATGCCTTTGTGGACAACGGGAGAGGAAATATTACTGCCTGGCAGGAGGCCAGGGGTCTGCCGAGCAGCCGCAGCCAAAGCAAACACGCTCCAGCGCCGCGGTGCTCCTGCCTGCGCTTCCAGTCGGCCGCCGATTTCTCAGAGGGCTCTCAGGCCCCTGCTTTCAGACACTGGGAATGCTCTTCTTCCTTCTGCTTTTTCAAAACACAGACAGTTGCCTTCAGCGCCCCGCTGGGCACCGGCGGCACGGTGACCCCCGCCAGCTCCCCGGCCAGGCACCCCTGTCGCCACGATCGTGGTGCCGCAGGATCGGCCACGCGGCCGCCCCGGCGGGGGGAGCCGCCGCCACAGCCACAGCCACAGCCCGTCGGAGCCGCTGCCACCAGTGCTTTCTGCCCAGACATGTGCTGTTTCGCTCTGAACCTGAGCAAAAGCGCAGGCAGCAAAACAAAGAGGACTTTCCCCTTCCTTGAGCGTGGGGCTGGTTGCTGTGGCAGCGAGGGCGGTAGCGCAGCCGTCCCCTCAGCACGGCCTGCGGTGGGAGACACAGAGGCGCTGGCGGGAAAGCCCTGCCCACTGCCCGGAGCGGCTCTGGCCTCCCAGGCCGCTGCGCTGGGAGCGGAGGGCAAGGACAAGCTGTAAAGCGCCCCGGTAGCCGGCGCCTCCTGCCCAGCTCGCTGGCTGGCCACCCCAGCACCAAGATTTTGCCTTTTGAGGTGGGCATGGCGAGTGCACATGTGAAAGCAGTTACCAGCATAGCTGTTTGGTCACAGGAATTTACGTGCTCAGCTGCTGAAGCAGGAGATTGCATGGCTAACTGGAGAGGTTTAAGAGCTCTGTAGCAATGGGTGGCAGAGGTTTAAGAGCAGCAATTTCTTCAGCTCCAGGCTGAGAAACATACAGCAGGTTGGTCCCTCTGAACCCATTAACTTCAGAGCAAGGGCAATGGGTGAAATCCAGCACCGGGCTGAAGCAGGATCAGCCCATGCTGTAGTCTCAGATTCGGGTATCCATGGGATTGGAGTGGCAGGGGGTTCTGCACCACAGGCAGAGCAGTTCCTCCCACTGTCATTTTCCAAGCTCCACAGCAAAGCTTGAGAGTCACCATTTTACAACCAACAATAACTTTCCAGTAATTTTCCAGGCTCTACTAGCAACATGTTTTGAGTTTGCAATAGGCTCTGGCACAGAGGGAGCCCTTTAAAAAGTAAAAATTAGGGAGATCAAGATAAGAAAATAAATAAAATACTGCTGAGCCAGCATTTGATTGCTGAAGTTGCACCCTGGCAAGCCGGGCATTTCCAGCAGCTCTCTGCAAACATCCCTGCTCTGGAGGCAGGACGGACGCCACGGTGGCTGGGACTCAGGACATCTGGGCTTCATTCCCAGCTGTGTCACTTACCTAATAGGTAACCTTGGGATGCCACCGCCTCTCTCTCTCTAAAACAACACTGAAATCCCCAAAATTTATCAATGAGAGGTGGGGACTCGGCTCTTTCGCCATCTTCCCACAGTGCTGACCATGCAATCCTGTGTCACAGCTGGCATTACTTTTGCAGGTGCTTACAGTCCTCGTGCTGCAAGGAGATCTCTGTGGTAGGGAGTGCAGTTCCTTTTGCAAGCAACAAGGCCAAAAGCGATGCATGAAGCCAGAATCGTACTTCAACTTGGATTTTTTATAGGGTGGAGGTTGGCATTACATATTAATCTCCTCAGGACCAAGGCAGCTTTCCAAATTCAGATGTGTGCCCTGTGGCATGGACATAATTGTCTTTATTGGCAAAGTCCCATTCACAACTGCAGCTCTAAAAATAAATGATAAATCTGGGATCTATTCAAAGAGATGAAAGTGCCAGTCAGATTCACTTTCTAAAAGCCACTAGGATTTTTATGCCATTAAAATCAATATCCATGTGGCTGTACGGCCAGTTTTCCTTACTGTCAGGTAAAAGCTTCACAAGAAAAAAAAAAAAAAAGAAAAAAAAGGAGAATTTGCTCAATCCTGCCATGTGTTAAGTACTAAAGGACACCTGCTTTCAAGTCACTCAAACTGAAGCCAGTGAGTCAATGTGCCTTATACCATTTACATTTTAAAATTGCTAAGGGATACAGGTCAGCATCTCGTATGTTGAATCTTCCAGAGACCAAACATATGATTTATCCCTTTGAAAGCTCAGAAACCCATCCACCCTAGGGAATGGTCTTGAACATGCCCCAGGACTCTTCTCTTAGGGTTGCCAAAGTGTCCATCATCAGACTCTCCTAGTTTCCAAAAGATCACTCTGCAAAACCTAGAAGTCACATTTATTTATACCAGCAATATCAAACCTTCATGATCTGTACTGGAGTGGAATAACAATACCCTTTTGTGACAAAACCTTTTTTTTTTTTTTGCTTGTGACACCAATTAAGCTCTTTTGTAGTTTTAGAAAGTAGATTTCTGGTCAGGGTAAATTAAAATAACAAGGAACTACATATACAAACACACTGCACTACAGATCATTTCATCTAGGTGTCTATTTTGCGTGAAGGATCTATTACCTGAACATCACTAACATGTACAGACTGGATGTAACTAAATCATTTGATGATTTTTTTTTTCACTGTTTGCAATTTGTCCAGCCATTGCAGATTTCTCAAATGTCTCAAGAGAGACCATATTCTGTGTACATCACAAACAACTAGAAGTCAAAACTTCAATGTCAGGTATGTGCTGTCAGCTGCAAACATTCACTGCAAGAAAGGAAGGGTACATCTCTCTCACTGGTATTTACTAAAGCTTTTCATTCACAAGCTGACTTTAAGACTGACAGGAAACACAAAAACCAAAAAGTATCTTCACTAATAACATTCACAATTACTCTTTTCACAAATGTCTGTGAGGATAGAATTGAAAGGAGCAAATGCAAAGCAGGTCACACACTACAGGAATGGAAACACCTTTATGGATTAGGCAATGCAGGTTTTGCCAAAGAATATGGTCACAGACGTGGATCCTCTGAAATCTACAGCAGGACACTGCACAAGAACCTTCCTTCCAGACCATGTTCCCTGTACTGTCCATGTGCTATGTACCCAAAGCCTCCTGTTGTAGGGCAGACCACTATTAGTCACTCTTAGATCTGAGGCTGCTGGAGACACCAAGATCACATTTGCAAGATAGCCACATGACAGAGGTAAGATTATATTCTTTAACAAAGCTGCAGCAATTCAGCAAAAAATGCATACAATTCCAAACATCTCAGCCTCAACAAATCCATGTTTGCAAAACTTGGCGTCACTGGAGCATTTCCAGACAGTTCGACTCCCAGTTACTGGGCTCATCGCACAGCTCCGAGTGGTACAACACCCTCTGATGCACAGGTACACACAAGATAAAGCCACCACGTTGCAGGGAGGTTATGGCTCAAAGTTTCAGCTGCGTGACTAACTGACACAAATGATCAGATCAGACCTGGTTTCAGCTGTGATGTTCAACAGGTCCTGGCTGACACATCGTACTGGGAAGTGCTAATAGGCACAGGCAGATGGAAGGGAGGGAGAAGGATCCTGTGACTAACAGAATCTTTGAGTAAATCTATTCCTAGTGAAGGCACAAGCAAAACACCAACGCCATCCTAGTTTGTGGCCAGGATTGTCAAACTTCCGAAAAGAAAGATAATCTGAAAAAGGCTAAGACAAAAGGCATTTATGTTTCATAGAGGGATAATTATTTTAAAAAAATAAAAATAAAAAAAATAAAATAAACAGGCAAGAAGTCTCTGGATCTGTAGTGCAGCTCTGCCTCTCAAAGTAAAAAGGGGATATGGATGTTTCTAGCTCAGATTAGAAAAAAAAAATCTTTACCTTGAGCTGGGGGAAAGCATCACTGGTCAGCCCAAAATCAACAGGGCAGTTCAAGTCCCTCCTTAACTACTGGTATTAAGAGGAGGAGATACTGATGAGGGCAGATGGTTTTGTAGTTGCACATCCTAGTAAATGACTAAACTAAACTTCACTCCAGTGAAGTGCCCAGGCACTTCCAACCAACCACCTGCCTAACAACAGACACTTACCCACTATAATGTCCAGACAGGTCCTTCCTCACATCCCTGTGAAGACTCTTCATACACCTGACTTAGTTTTCTCTTCCCAGCTGCAGCATTGTGTCAGAAATCAAATGCCTCAACACCTACATGTTGTATTCTCGGTAACACCCAAGCAATTTCAAGGCAGCGTATCGGTAATCGCATAAAACTTTGCATAGAGCTCTGCAGAAGACACACAAAATGGCACTGCATAACATATCCTCTCCCAAAACCAGGCTCCAAACAGTTAATATAGACTCAAAAAATAGTAAAAATGTCACCTCCATGAAAGTCAGAAAGTTGACTATACAAGAAGAGTTATACAGCACACAGGGCATCACTTCGCAAAAAAGCAGCACACGTTAACGCGTTAATGAAAATGCCTTCAAACCAGTGGGGGATGTAACAGTCAAACACACCACACACGCACAGAACAGTTTGTAACAGGTTCGTTAACAAGGAGCCCTTCGGCAGCCTGACATTTCAACTACAAGGCACCATGGGGTTAACCTTCCTGCACCCTTTGAATATATCAGCCAGAAGTTCTCTCAGAATCATCAGAGCAGGTGAGCTCACAGGTCCTTTCTCAGTTTGCCCTGGAAAACAAAAAGAACTTCTGGGGATAAAAACCTTCTTCAGAAACTGGAGCAATAAAAAGCAATAGCACCAAATCCATATCCTAAACTCAATTTTGTTTTCTACTTCTTTCTTTGAGGTTTGCAAGGAATTTCTTACTTCTTTTTCCCCTTCCTTTTTATGTGCCTCTGCACTTTCTAGTTCTGGCTGACAGCAACTAGCATACTTCCAGAAAGGCTTCCTTCCTCATCCTACCTCTTATTTCTGGCCAAAATAAAAGCAGGAATTTTCGAGCGCAGCAAGTTCAGATAATGATTTTTTGTTGTTGCTATGAACAACACTTCACATTGTTCATGCAACCAAACCATTTACATCATGCATAGTGATACCCATATGGTCAAAAACAAAACAAAACAAAAAATACTAGGGATTTACCCTAGCAGGTTTCCTGCTTATAAAATAATACTTAAAAAGAATAACAAATTGTAATTTTAAAGAACGTGCCCTACATCTGTAACCCTACACTCATTTCGGATTGCTTACAGTGGCTTTCATGTGAAAAAAAATCTGCAAACAAATGTCTGCCAGTTGTGCATTAGAAACTGTCTTTTATTACACTAAACTTTGTATTATTAGCATTGTTAGTAATGTTTCTAATACACATCTTCAGCCACTGATAAAAAGTATTTTGTATTTTCTCAAATCACTCTCATGAAATGGTCTTTTCAAGTGGATCTGTCATTGTGGTTTCCTGGGTTTCTTCAGCCTCGTTGGAAAGCTTGTAAATTCCCATGGCTGATAGTAAGCTAAGGAAGGAAATAAAGAATAGTAAATACCACTTCAATAGTGTAAGCCCTTCTCTGCTCTCTTTTGGCTGAGAGTGCATTTTAGGAGATTATTATCGGCTTTTACACAAACTTCAAAACAGTTCCAGCTGGGAATCCATCCGCATGTCCATTTTGCACCCTCAATTAAACTCCCTTACACCAGATCAGCCTTCACTAAATATATATACTAGTAGACTATGTTTGCCTGTATTAAACATTTAGCTGTATTAAATAAGTCTCAACTGCTAGTTTATTTTACAGGAATATTTGAAGATATCAATGCAATAAATGGATGAAGCAACAGGAAGGCAAATTACTCTTTAATATCATATTACTTCCTATAGCTACAGAGCAAAATGTGTGAAAGCAAATATAAAGTAAATCAGATGACCTGTTTCCATGTGCAGTGACCAGATATTTGATATCTGTTTTTTTTTTTTTTTTTTTTTTTACCATGGATGTTATAAAATACTGAAAACAAAATGCATACGGGATATTTTTACTACTCGGAGGGATGACTGCACATCAGAAATAACAGTGCTGCATATGTTCACAGGTTAGACCACTTTTTGCACTCAGATCATGTTCAAGAATTGCTTGTGTTACTTGCTATTTGTTTTGCTGCAGATGAGATCAGAATACAGTCCAGGATAGCTCTGTAGAGCGTGAAATATGGGACAAGGACTATTATTTACTGAGTCCAGTTGTGTTCTTCTTTTCCTAAAGCACCTAACTGTCTCATATCCTGGCAACTATCCCATGACTTCTGGAGAGCATGAATAATGCTGGAAGGATCATGCCCTCTGAACAGAAGATCCCAGTTTTCACTGCAGTCACTCCACGAGAAGGCGTAGGAAGAAACTCTGACTAGCAAACGCAGTTAGAGGAATATTCACACTGAGATGACCTGGTAACAGCGCTTAGAGCTGATGAAGAGATTTACATGGTGCATTCTGATGAGGGGTTCAAAAGCCAGAAGTCATAACCCAAAATAATTGTGTATACCGGAAATTCAAGCTATTTCACTCAGAGTCAGAATAATGAATTCATGGAATTAGTTGCCAAGTAAGGACATGGAAACAAGTACTGCAGCCTAAGTGGCTTAGAGACATCTTGGCACTTTTATGGAGAGAGAAGGGATTAAAGGATACAGTGACAAAACAGAAAACCTGGGGTTAAGATAAACTTAAGTTGCGGGGGGACAAGTCTGTGAGGTCAAGCAGCACAATCCTCTCCAGCCGTTTCTTTTTTCCATTCTTCCCAAAGGCATCATGTCAGATGGAATAAACAATCACTAAAGCATAGATGAGGAATGGACTTCTACTGGACTGTAACTGGGATGAAGAACCACTATCTTTTCCTCTACTCCACAATAACACTGCTAACAAACAAGAATAGACTTCTTTATCTATACACAGGGCCATGCATTTGACCCACTCACTCTAACACAGCACATGAGGTTTTCTCATATCAGCCTTTTCCTGTAATCTTATCTTCTCCCGTCCCATCGGAATACCACAACTAACCAGATAAAAAATTGAACTGAACTAGCTTAATGTCAGGATGCACAACAGCTGTCCAATGTACACTTCATTGGTGACACACTTCTCAAAGGTGAATAGTATTTCTAGGCTATCTCACTCATTTGCAGTATTAGCATGGACATGTCACATGTGATAGCAGGAAGCACATGGACTTATTGGATAAATACTTTCAGTGACAAAGTACCAAGTCTTTAGACATTTGGACCCTGCTCTGTTTTCTAAAAAGAAAAAAAAAAGTTCCTGTTACTGTTTTGAATCAGATATTAATTCTTTTCAAACAGAGGCTACCTATCTAAATAAAAAAAGAGCAAAACAAAGTCCATTTTTTATATATTAAGCATTAAAGCAAGTAGTAGTGGTAGTAGTGAAATTTCTTACTATTTGTCCCTTCCAGAAATTGCTCCTATGAGTGAAATGAATTCTTCCTCATTTTTGCTGCTTTGTCCTACTTCGTGTGTGAGTTGACATGGGCTGCAGCAGTTGAGGCACATGAAGATTTGCCCCTAGGACATGCGAGCTGCTCAAATATTCCATGATACCAGCCACTTGCACTGTTGTGATATTCCCTAGGTTGTCAAGCTGGACTCTTAATTTCTTGCTCTCCAACGGACCTGCAAAAATAAGATGCAAGGAGAGAGCAGCAAGATTACATCAGGAGTGATGCTTATCAGAGTAACAGTGAGTACATTGATAAAACTATCTTGGAATCTGACTTTTCCCATGATCATAAATCATATCACATCTTCCACAGAGAGATCCCCTTGATTAAATATCTCCCGCCAGGTCATTTCTGTAACAAAGGTGTTGCTGATATTCTGTGAAACACACCGCTGGGTCTCAGCAGCCTCAGTAATGCTCAACCAGGTTATCTCCAAATCTTGCTTGCAGACAGGCTTCCTCATAGTCAGAGGCACTGACTACATTTTATACCTTCCTAAGGCTGAGAGGAGTCCCTGAGCACGACTAATAGGTGTGGGTAGCCTGTCAACCCAGATGGACAAAGATTATTCGGGCAACGCAGGAGCTTCATTTTGAATGATTCACATCAGGAATGTGTCAGAGCAGCAAAGCATGGGGTGGGCTTGCATTCAGGCTGAGGATTTGGTCCAGAGATAAGAAAAATTTCAATAGTTATCTGAACTGCAAGGGTCTAACTAGAGCAAATCTCTCAGCCTTTGGAGCATCACGATCATTTTACCAGAGATCCAGTCATTTTCAAAAGGGCATAAAAAAAAGATTGTATCTTATGCTTTTTGCACTGAAACCAGCTTTGTCAGCCCAGATCCTAGGATGTGGCATTAAAGAACATTTCTCTGATTCTTGCCCACAGAGACAGCTCTGTAATAGTGATTTCCCAAAACCCTTTAGCATTCAGTTACCACTAAAAACTGATGTCAAAATCTCTGCAGATTGTAAGAAAACAGGCACACATTTGTTTGTTTTTCCTCTCTCATCCTATTAAAATATAATAAACAGTAGAGTCATACTTCCTTAAAACATCTAAAACATCTTAAAACATCTGCCTTAGAATTGCAGCTAATCTGCATTTGTTTCTATGTAGTGTCAATCTGACATCCCTTGACTTTCACCTCTGAACCCCATAATGCTATATAAAATGTACCTTTAAAATTTATCTGCGCCTTTTATTGCTTCAGGCAATAAAAAACCTGATATGTTGAGACTGATAAAAAGACAATTCGCTCTGTAATTATTACCTTTTACCCCATGCAATCTTACAGCATAAAACCATTTTCTTGGATCTAAATTTTGTTTTGTTAAGCCTCATTTGACTTCTAATTTAATCTGTAATAATAATGGGCAGTCTTCTGAAATCTCAGAGTAGCAAAACTTCCCCTTAACTGAAAAAAATAATTACAGCTTTGTATTCAGTTAGGAGCTATGCATTAGGCTATATATTATATACTGAGAGACAACCATTGTTTCTGAGAGACAGAAAGACATTTGTGGATGGATGGGGCATAAAGGCAGACTCAAGACAGAGGCTCACAGGTTCCACACAAGCCACAGACACCAAGACCCATAAGCAGCGATGGTGCAGCCTCCTGGCAGGGAGTGCAGCTTGCCCAGAGTTCATTGCTCCCTGCACGTTAGCATCCTCTCCGAGTCCTTCTAGACCACTGCTATATTGGAACGACTTGTAACAAAGGATTTCAGGCTCATTATTCAATAATGGGTGTCATTCAGATTTCAAATTCTAGCAGGTTGCGTTAATTACATGTCAGTGAGGGTTTTTTCTCTTTCCTACATAAAAATAAGGTGCTGCCACTGGCAGTCTGCCTGAAAGGTTCAAATGTCAGAGCAGTAATTTTGAATGGAATGGATTTGATTCAACTGATGTGAGAATAAAAATAGCTATTAGAGATTCCCTGACAAGTTGCTGTGACAGGCAAAAGCTTAGAAATGCTTCTGCTCTCCTGCCTGTATGCCTTGGGCTCTGTCCTGAACACAGTACATAACACAAAGCCACAAAAAAACAGAAAAACAAACAAAAAAAGGCCTAAAGTCTCCGAGGTTTTGCCTATGGCTAGGACCAATGATTCCTTGCTTCCTCAGACAGGGCTGGCCGGGAGCGCGGTGGCCTCACCTGTGTCGAGCACCCAGTGCAGTGCACAGACAGCCCAGCCTCACGGGATGGTCAGCAGGACACAACACTCCTGCGTTAGGAGAGACGTCCAGAAAGGGCCGTTCTGCTCTTACGAGGCGGGAGAGCAATTCAGACACAGCCACTGCAGCAAAGGATGGCTCCAGGACAGCGGCCAGGTCAGCCTTTCATTGGGCAGACTGCCCACTTCTAAGGCTGCACAACAGTGACTCAAGCTTTTGACAAGCCACCTAGGTACTTGAGTTCAGGATCTCCCTGATGCCTCATCTCTTGCCTTCCTGTACTTAACTCTCCCCTCACCTTCCCTGCGGAGCACTTAAAGACCTACAGATTAGAAATGGTAAATCAGAACTAACCATCACTCCTCAGGGAGGATTCAAGGGAAAGGTGAAAACACAATTATAAGGACATGTGGGGTGTCTTAAAAATTCATGGAGAAGACTGTCCAAAGGAAGGGGCATTTGATATATCAGGTTATGTATTCTCTCCTCCTCTGGAAAGAGTGGGAAAGATGCTGATTCCTTCCTCGAACCAGTGTGTCTTGACCACAGGGACTAGTAACTAAATATTTTTGAATTACAGGCAAATTAGGACAGACATGTCTCACCAAATACCATGAAAAGTAATGCTGTTCATCCATTTTGTTGTTCACTTTGTATCTCCTTAACTCTATCACTTGCAGACCAGCTGAGGTTTTTAAATGAGTAGCTCTCAAAACCACCTCAAAAATAAATATAGCAGATTTACATAGTTTAAAGGTTTCCCAGGAGAAGCAGCTATCTGCATGCGACTAGCGCATGTGGCCAGAAGTGCCACATGGATAAAGAAGGCTCTTTAGACCTTCAGAAATGGCTAACTGCCCTCTTCCATTATGTGTTTACTGACATTTTATAACTGCCTCTAGATTTACCTGTTTTCCACCTACCTTTCTCAAAAATTTTTCCCCCAATATACGTTTTCAGTTCTTATGCCCTATCTCAAGGGTTTTGCCACACTCTAGCCCAGCTGTCACACTAACCTGGCTTCTCTAAAGGTGCTGCCTGCAGCTAATTTTGTGTAGAAAAAGCCGCCAGCCTGGCAGAGCAGCCAGGAAGGTTCAATTAAAGGCAGTGCTGAGGACATGCTTCGTGTGCGACCTCTCTCCTGCTCTCTAGTGACACATCAACTGCCTTGATCACTCCTGGAGGTAACTGCAAAAACAACAAATGACACAGGAGAAAAAGACTTGTCAAAATAGATGATGACCTGTACCATCAATTTCCCTATTAAAGGGATGTTTTTGTTTCTTACTGGCACATTTTTTTCTGCTAGAGATATATCCAGGCTCCAAATTATCAATCTGATTCTGTTGTGAGGCAAAAGATTGCCCTTTCATCTTTTAAGCGGTGATGAGATAAAAGATTAAGCACAAAATTAATGACCAAAATCTGTTGCATCTCAAAGGAAAATAAAATGTTATTGAATATTTCCATTATGAGATCTTCAGTTTACACCTATACCTCTCAAAATATGTTTTTGCTTATCTCATTTGGATATCTTCAGCCTTTTTCCAGGTTTTCTCTTCCTCTGCTCACTTTTTTTTTTTATTGCAGGCACGACAATAATTATCGAAGGAGAATATTCTAACGCTGTTCCCCTCATGGTGGAAGCCCTAGAAAAGCAGTGCATTTAACATCTATGAATCAATCTACAGAATTTGAGAAGACGAGAGGATCAGAGTGACCTTTCCAGCCAAAGCCTATTACTGCAGTTTAAGGAAAATCACCTAATGGTTGCTGACCTTTAGGTTTACTTGTTTCAGTTAATGGATTATGCCATGGCAAATCCAATACTATTTGGATAAACTCTCAGATAAAGTGTTTAGAGTCTTTCTGCGCCCTTACATGGTCTTCCCCACCTGAAGGGGACAGCCTGTGTGCACCCATCTATGCACAGGTTCCCTGTGCTGGCTTTCCACATGGAGTCCTAAGAAAGCAGCTTCAGAATCACAGGATTTCTGAGTTCTAGATTTCTTAAGCAAATATTATATACATTGGAGTAGTCACTGCCAGGACTAAAATAATGCCACAGTGATCTTTTCCAGGCACTCAACGAAATATTATATATATTTTTTTCATCTAACAGCCTTTTATGTGACATTTTTATATAAAAATGTTTACGGGAAATAGCAACCTTTCCTTTTGTTCTTTAGGTTACACATATCCCCATAAAATGTGAATCCTAAGTGAAGTCACCAAACCACCTGACACTGAAAGATGACTTCATCCAAGTATCCTGCTCAAGATCAAATGGTGGCTCCCGGCAGCTAAACAAGTATTTCAAACACTGGATAACTGATATTTCTCCTGGCCTCCAGCTGCCAGTTCTACTGGGAAGTTACACAGAGAATCTCTATTAGCAAAGACCGGGGGCCTTGGGGAGATGAACGAAGGTAGTTTGCATTTGTACTTGCACTTGTGCAGCGGGATGTCCAAGCTTCACCTTGTGCAGACTTTTCAAACTGGAGATGAGGGCTGGGAGCTGTCACAGAGACAAATGGAGCCCGGGCACGCAGTCCCGCAGTACACCAGGGTCTAAGTGCCTTCCAGCAGACCTGCAGGAAAGCTGGCACCAGCTGCTGGGGAGTGCCAGCCAAAACCCAGAATTCCAGATCTGCAAAGAATTCTCCAAAGCAATTAAAATCTTTGCAATCATTTGGAAACTTTCTGAACTGCTCTTCTCATCTAAACAGCTCAATAATGATGTAAAAATGTGGCATTCAGTTTTTTCTTTCTCCTATCCTCTCTGCAATGATGGATGGGAGATGTTTTCCCAGAAGAGTGAAAATCAAAAAGCCATGAAGTTTCAAAACCTATTTTCCAAATGCAGGCATTTGTAATGCCTAAACCCACAGTGCTTACAGAAAGAGGCATCTCCAGCCACTGGCACGGCACAGCACGGCAAAGTTCCCAAACTAGATTCAATGGACATGGCAAGGCATAAAATTTCTGCAGTAGAGAGTAGATACTTAGATTTGCCCATGTGCTAGCAAAAGACAACATGAGGCCCTCCAGCTGAGAGGGAACAACCTATAAAAAAGCAGAAAGTTCCTGAAAAGGACCTACTTTGTTCCTGTCACTGGAGAGCTGTTGGGGCTTCCTCGCACATAGCGCTGCTTTAACTGCGTGACTGCCCTATGCTGTTTTTCATCTTCCACTGCAGAAACAAGGCCGTGGCTCGAGCACGCTGGCTGAGACAGCCTGCAAGGCCGAGCGCGACGCAGAGGGGCCGGGCAGGCGCCTCAGCCCTCGGCACGGCCGCCCAGCGAGCGGACGTGGCCCTGGGCTCGAGGCAGCGCGGCCGCCGCGCCAGGGCTGCGCCGCGGGGACACGAGTGCTGGCGGGGTGGCAAGTGTCCTGGCGCCAGGACATAATGCAAGCTACAAGTCTGGGGACAAGGAATTTCTTCAGCAGCCTTTGCCAGGGCAGGAAATCAATCAAAATGCTTCACATGGAGCACAAATAAGCTGCAGGCCTGTGCCGCTGTCCCGCAGCCGCAGCGGAGCCTGGGCAGGGGCAATGCCCCTGGGCACCGCTGAAGCGACCGTCTCCGCGAGCGCGGCCAGGGCGGCGCAAGGTCCCGGGCTGCCGGGATGGAGCCTGGCTCTTCTCTGCAACAAATCCACTGAGCAGCAGGATGAGGTGTTAGATATTTTCAGTTGTCAGATTTTTTCCAAAGAAAATGTTGTTCGTTAACTCTGAAATACCTTGCTCCAAACTTTTCCCTATTTTCAGGAGCCAGCTGACCCTTGATCCAACCTGGATTCCTCCAATGAAGCTTGTTCTAAAGGATGATCCTAAAAATTAATGTTCAAAATCAAATTAAAACAATGCCAACAATAAAATTTGCTACAGACCAGAAACACTGGTTTCCACCACCTTGGAATGTGTTTCATTGAACGCAAAAACGAGAATCTTGGCAAAGGTATCAGAATTTTATCGCTTACTCTTTTTTTCCAGAGGAGTCCTGCAATATTTATTACCTGCATAAGATGAGCATTATGGAATTCATTCTAACATTTTATCCAGAGGAGAGTTCATGAGAAAGTAAGAACATGTTTTTGAATGAGTAGAACCAACAGGAACGTGATTGAAACTTAGCCAATTGAAGTTTTTTAAGAACTTATCCACTTGCAGTCATTGCAAACTTCATTTCCTCCAACTCAGGATGTGCACCTGACAAGCTGACCACACAACCATACTGCAGTTTGAAGCAAGGGTAAGCCTGGAGTCAGACAAATATATTGCTCCAGCTCACATCTCGGTTCTGGCATTTTTTGTCTTTCTTCAAGAAATAAACTGGATAAAAGCAAATCTCTTGAGGAGAAAAATATGCTTTCACTTAGTGATGGACCATCACTTTATCCATCCTAGAATCAGAAATGGGCAGCTCTAGGATGAGAAGAGGAATGCCCAAATGCTTAACTGGCGATGGACAGCATTTCTGTGTGTAGGCAGGGAATTATTACAAAGCAAAAATGACCTCTGCAGCCCACTTGAGATGCAGTTTCAATGAAAGTGTATCTTGGGTAAACAACATGAAAAATCATACTTCTTTTTGAAAAACTTCCTGTGAAAACTGATGATAAATTCCACTGGAAGAAACAGTAGCAAGAGGATTCAGAGGAACAAGGCAGCAAAGGCACCCAACAGAGTTGTCTGGATCCAGAACGATGTTGCCCTACTTACAGACACTGCATCTCTTCTACCCTTTCGAAACAGCCCCCATTAGCATCTAGAAATAAATCTCTAGGATGTAAGTGGGGAAGAGACAGGAGTTCAGGAGGATTTGTCCTCCTCAGCTGCCAGTATCTGTGCTGGCTGTGCCTGCAGGCATAAGCAGGGGCTGCAGAGCATATAAACTAGTTGATGACACAGCAAAGCTTAGAAATAACACTGCTGACTGGAAAACGTCAGCGTCCACCCTGCAAGGCACACACTTAGGGCTGACTGCAAAAAAAATTCAGAAGTCGTCTCTGGGAGGAGTCCAGATTTTGAAAGCAGAATAACAACGGCAGACTATTTGGGAGAGAAGACAATTCCCAGGTTTATTTAGTCATTCTGAGGTTATCCTGAACCTGCCTGCTACCTCAGACCTGTAAAGGAAGAAAACACAGATCTCCAAAACTTGCATTTGTACAGACACCTAGGCCTTATTAAAGTCTTATATAACCACAGAACTCAGGAGGGCCAGAATCTTTGGGGCTAATAAGAATTTCAAAACTCAGCCAAGGATATAGCTGAAGAAAAAGCTGATTCTACACAATCCAAAAAAAGTTGTCATTAAATAGTTTAGGAAATATCTTGTTACTCTGTATGCACTGCATAATGGGTAATTTCACAACTTTGGATGCCCATAAGCTTTTACAAACCAAATTCAATGACTTCTGCTCAAGGGACTCTCTTACAACACTGTGCAACATGCAATATCCACAGGTATTGCAACATCTAATTGCAAAATCAAGGCTGCTTTGCTCCAAACCTTCTCATGCCCTCCTTTCAGTCAACAGTGATAGCGTTATGCAGGGATAGCTTTCTTTTGGCTTAGTGGGTTGGACCAGCTCTACAAACATCTGACAGGCACCCAAGCTAAGGAGCTGAAGAAGGGAGTAAGACCTCTGCTTTAGGTCAGCTGCTTCTCAACCCGCACCATCTTTCGCAGGCTCAGCCAGCCCCTCTGCCAACAGGAAGAGTTCTGAGAGCCAGGCCAGAGCCCAGGAGTCACAGCACAGACTGGAGAGCGTCGCTGCACTTGCACCACAGCTACTGCGCTCGCAGTCACTAAGACCAAGGAGGGACAAAGTTGTCACAAATGTTGGCCTACAAAGAGCAATTATCTGAGAGAGTGGCAAAATCCCAAAGGCTCAGAGATAAAGGACAGCAGTTCTTGCCCAGGGAGACTCTGGGTATCTCAAAACAACTTAGACGGAATGAGCTTTGCTAGTACCTCTTCCCCTTCCTCCATGCTATAGCTAGATCCCACACTCTCATCTTTTCCTCAACACAAACTCCCAATCTTTCCTCTTCACATTCTAGCTACCTTCTACCTTTCCTTCACTTTTTTAATGTAGGCCCAAAGAGAAGATTGCATGAAAAACATTCTGGTAATATGGCAGTGGGACCAAAACCTATTAAAGAAAGCAATTCATAGTCATAGAGTGATTGGATACCACTTGTAAAACTAATAGACAGAAAGTTACCATAGACAGAAGTTTATAGCCCATATGTCAATAAACGTAGGTAAGTTCAGGCACTGCTGTAGCACTGTGCCCCAGGGGAAGCCTACGTGCAGCAGCAGGGCAAGCGCTGGCTGACCGAGCGCCTCTACGAAGCCATGGGCAATGGCTCTGCTCTCAGTACTGCAGCTCTGGTTTCACACAAATGCACCACCACTGATTTTAAGCTTGAAATTATGACAACATTAGGAGAGGAGCAATGAATTCAGTTTCTATGTGTTTTCACTTTTTTTTTTTAATTTTAGTGGTAAAAATTCCTGTAAACACCAGGTGAGGATCTAGTCCTTCTCTTTATATCACTGCATAATTCTGTCATTGGGCAGTCAGGTGCTCAGAGAATAAGAGGAAGAGGTTACCAGGTTACCTGACAAATCAAGTATTTCCTTCAGCTGCAGTTCTTTCTCTTACAGGAAGCCCTGCCTTGTATAAGCCACTCAAGAAGGAAACTTCAAAGGACTTCTCTATCACTTAGTCAGGGTAATAGACTGTACTTGAACTCTACTCAGTGAAGTGAAACTTCTTAAGCTGAGAGATGAAGTTAAATTTGTTATTCCTGGCAAACTGCCCAAGAGGAAATGGATCTAGGGCAGAAGTTTGTTTGTTAGATAACAGTGAGAGATTGACACTTTTATAACAAGCCACAAAAGCAGGAGGCACAAAAAGAGTTGCTGAAACTACTGACTGTCCCAAGATCTTCTCTAATGCCATAGTGGTTACCTGGTTCCTTTTTAGCAAATAAAGGAAAGCAGAAAGCATGAAACACAAGTAAGGAGGCGTCTGAGCAACAACCCTGCTCACGAGGCTGACTCAAAAGACGAGGGGGGAAAGCTCAATCCAGACCAGCATCGCCACTTCGCATCTTCACACACACAGCGGGGTCCAAGCTGCTCCTTCACAGAAGACGCAAGGGACTGCCTGCCAGTTCCATCTACCTTTCTTCTATCAACCTGATTCTTCCCATCT